>NC_071334.1:67554936-69024936 GCF_027744825.2 Synchiropus splendidus | reverse complement strand
TTTTTTTTTGTTGCTTTTTTTCAATTCTGTCATTGATGTTCCCCACCAAATATTTTACCTCAATATTTTTCCCCCTTCAATTTCTATTTTTTTGGTCATCTATTTTTTCCATGTCTACTTTTTCAACAGACTTTATTTACAACTAAGATTGTTTCCGCCTTTTGGTTTCTATTTTTATGAATTAGTATTTCTTTATTTTAGGTGTCCTTTTTGTACTAATACCATTATCTTTAGCATTATTTTAATCTGTTTTTCTGGTCTACAAGGTACTTTTTCTTCCTGAGTATTTTCATGTTTTTTTTTTTTTTTAATGCCTCATTGAGTTAATTCCCTTTCAGAATATTTAAATGGATTGAATTTTATTTTTTAAATCATTCAAACTTTTTTTTAGATTTGATTATTTTGACATTTTAATTCATACATTTGTCTTTCAACTATTTTTAAAATTGTTTTTATGGCCTTCAATTTATTTATTTATTTTTTTACTGTTTTTTTTGTCATGTTTATTGAGTTAACATGTTATTCCTTTTGTAATGGCCACAGTATAATTCTAATAAACATCATTTTTATTATTTTAATTGAATTTAATTGGTTTCTATTTTTATGGATTATTATTTGGACATCCCCTTGCTGGCACGCGACTTTCTTTTGTATGCTTGACCCTGATAGTGATCTGAATTTGAGGGTTCTATTCCTCCGTGCTGTTGAGCAGGATGTTTATCCTCGATCAGCAGTCAGCTGCTCCTCGGGTCACCAACTTTTCAGCTCCTGACTCCTGCAGTGTGTTTTCCCCGTAACTCAGCAGGACGTTATTGCTCACGACACAATCCAGTCGACTCTGCAGCGCTGAAACAAACGCTGACCCAGAAACCCTCCTGAAAGTCGTACGAGCAGAAGCTCCGACCATTCTTCAGGAGGAACAATCCACCTCTGAGATTGTGATCTCCCAAACACCAGCGGAGACTCTTATCAGGCCTCGGCAGCTTCAGCGCCGCACAAACGAAACACAAGAGTCATTGTTTGGGATTAGATCATCGCTGTGTACTCGGGGAGAGAAGCAGATTTGTGCTCTTGTTAAAGTCACAGTCAGCAGTTATTTCAGTTTGTTGCTGACAGAGTCGGAGGTTCAACAGCACAGCCTCACTTCATTCTTCTGTGTGAAGATCTGACTTCACCAAACTGACATTTAGTCAAGAAGTAATAAAAGCAAAATGTTCCAGCTGAGAAACACGTTGAGCTGTGGAGGACTGGGACTTGTTGTTAGGGAGGTCCCTGATCACACCTGCTGCGTGAGATACGCCGTGTCGTGGGGGTGGAGCTAATGCTTCCAACTTCATTCTTGGTTCCTCAGCACGTCGGCTGCGACAACATCCTAGGATCAGACGCCAAGGAGGACCGGTGTCGGGTATGTGGTGGCGACGGGAGCACATGCGAGGCCACGGAGGGACTTTTCAACGAGTCACTGCCCAGAGGAGGTGAGTCCTCCGCCGCTGGGGACTAATCACTTCCCTGCTACTTTCAAAAAATGCGACCGATCTGATGAGTCGAGACATTGTGTACGGTAAATTCCAGACTATAGAGTGCACCGGAATATATAATATTAGTCATCAGAATCAGAAATACTTTATTAATCCCATGGGAAATTGTGTTCGTAACATGCTCTGTACACAACATATCACAATAAATTAAAAAAGAAATAGTATTATAAACAGTAAAAAAGAGACAATGTGAACAATGTGCAAGAAAATGAGGTTCAGTTTGGTCTTTCTCATGCATAAGCCGCGGGTGCAGTGGTTTTGTCTGTGCCGTAGAAAGGTCAGTGGTGCACCTGGCTTAAAAATGCATGAGGGTCACTTCTATAGTAGTTTTGAAAAGGGAGTCCAGCATGAAGACTGACTCATGAAACAAACTGAACTTGAATCAGGAACTCCTCGCGTCTTTTATGAACATTAAAGCACTCAAAATGCGCTGTTTTCATGCGCGTATCTGAAGTTCTGACACCACAGCTGGTCTCAGCTGCTGCTTCTCGTCTCCGGTCCTCCAGGAGACTGGCTCCGTTGGCGGAGCTGCAGACACGCGGGCAAAAACAGCTTTAAGGTCAATAGAACGGTTGTGATTTCATCACTTTGATGTGACGGGGCTCAATGCTTTGTCAGCATGATGCTCTTTAGCCTGTAAAACTCCATATATTAGCTATGTCATTGTAAAAGCTGCAGGGTTCAGACCACGAGGAAAAAGGTAGTGGCTTATAGTCTGAAAATTGTGGCACATTTCTTTTCGTAATGTAGCGAGAACGTTAACACATTTGACTGAAATGGACTCTACTTTAAGTGGTTTTGCTAACAGCAGTCTCTGAGTTCCGACTCCTTCTGCTCACATTTATTTTAGAGCTGATTCCGCCCAAGTTGGAGCAGTATGTGAACAATCAATCCCCGAAGAAGAAACCGCGCTGGTTTGCATTTGTATTCCTGCCTCGCCAAACTACCGACGACACAACTGAACTCTCATCTCTCATTGCTCAGTCGTGCTGGCGACGTCACTGTGTTGCATCTTTTGTGCCGAGTCGCCTCAGACTCAACACACTACCCTTCGGACAGAAGAGTGCTGAACCAGATCACCTTAGAACGTATCTTCCCGTTTGTCGGAAGCGAGTATATATATTGCAAGTCTTCAGCTATCGAAAAAGTGTCAAGTAGAAAGTAGAAAAACGAGACACGAGACACATAGTTAATAAACTTCTTGTGTTCTCTGATACCCGACCTCAAGTGCACACGCAACTCCGCCGCACGGCATCCCTAGTCTCAGTTTAGATGCACGTCATGATGCACCAAATACTTAAAATGCCTCTTAAACGTCAGCTAGCTCCAACAGTTCATTGCAAAGAGCCGACTGTTACCTGTGTGTTCCATTGTGTGTATAGCAGAGCTACTCTGCATATAGTGATCTTCAGTCAGAGAAATACTACGTCTTGCCTGTGTAACGCTTCAAATGTGTCACGCGATGAATTGAATGCATTCGGTTCTTAGAAGTCGGGTGGGGGGTGGGGGGTACGTGTTGCTGGAGCATTGTGGAGAAAACGCAGCTGAAGATATTGTACAAAAGGAAAAAAACAATTTGCAGATACAAACTGATTGTAGATCCAAACATTTTAAGTAAACCTCGATATCATTCATTTATAAAGTTTAATAACTTTGGATCCAAAATTTTGGACTTTTCGAATTCAACACTTTTGACCTTGATTTAGCAGCGTAACTTTTCAGCTGTGTGAAATCTGGTCGTAGAGGAGAAGTGAAGACTGGTAAATACGGTTTGGATCAAAGACTGTGAGTAGAAAAAAATAAAATCAAAGTGGGAAGTACAAAAAAAATCTGATGATCAAAAAATGAAAAAGGTAAACAAAAAGGTGATGAGTGAACCAAAGTTTTCAGTGGCGAGAGAGTAAGGAAATGAGGTTCTGGGAGAAGCTGGGAAACGAAAGCCTGTCAAAGGCAGTCGGAGTTCAAAGTTCAAAAGTTAAGAAAACCAAAGTGTATAGACTCTTTCTGCATGTTTAGAGTCACTCCTGACTGTGACGTGCGCCACACTCTCTGAGGGGTCCTCCTTCAGAAAGCCCATGTGCGAAGTCTGGCTTGTTCTCCCGCCACAGCTGGAGCGAGTCCTTGTCAGGTTGAAAGCGCCGTGTGGCTGTAATATAGGATAATATATGACACGCTGATTACACGGCGGAGAGGGAACAAATCAGAAGTCTGGCTGTCGGCGGCAGCCTGAGGCCGTCCATATGAGCCTCGCGGAGGGAAAACATATTTCTCCTTCTATGGTATGACTCGTAAACCATCTAAAAATACGGAGTCCACATGTGTGACTGAGGTGCTGCTGTGGCTCTGTCCTTTTTGGGTGATTTGGATGGCGTTCTATAGGTGCCGTCGCCATGCATCGAAGGCTGAAAATAGCTTTTTTTTCTTCTCCTCCAGGATACATGGAGGTGGTCCAGATCCCCAAAGGCTCCGTGCACATGGAGATCAAGGAGACGGCCATCTCTAAGAACTACATCGGTGAGAGTCAACACTTGTGAAGACGCGACATGCCAGGACTCGGGGCTTGATCTGTCCTAAAACAGTCACAGCAGCATTAGATTTATATCAAAGGCTTGTGATCAGGAGATGAACATAATGCAGGTCCTCCAGCGCTGGTGTACCACTGCAGCATGCCCCGGGAGAGGCGTCCTGACCAGGGCGTCCTCAACTGTCTCCTCCTGGAGGACCAGATGACTGGGCTTCTCTCTCTGAGAGAGATTAACCATGAGTCATTGATCTGGATCTTCAGTTGCTCCAGCAGGGAGGACTTCACGAAACAAAGACGCAGCCATTTTGGTTGCCTTCTGTGCTCCACATCTGGAGATGGTCCTCCAGAGTATGATGAGGAGCTGAGCTAGGACATTAGATTAACAGCTTAACAAAGGTTGGATGCCTTCTTCATGTCGCCGTGGCAGCAGCCTCATCTCACCAGAGCAGCCTCCTCCAGCTCTTCCGGAGAACGACTGAGCTGCTCCCAGTTTAGGATGCGTCATCTCTCCAGCGTGTCCTGCACTGGTGCCCAAAACATCTCACTAGGGAGGCAACCTAATGAGATTTGTCTTCTCTTGAGGAGCAGACATTCTAGTGGACCTCTTCTAGAGTCTTTCCTGGATGACTGAGCTTACAGAGAGTCCATGCAGAGAAACTCTTGTTCTTTGCGTCACTCCAAATCTGGTGACCTCAGGTGGGAGGAGACGTCCACCGACTGGTGAAGAGCTTTATCTTCTGGCTCAGCCCTTTCTCCACCACAGACACAATCCTCCTGACCACCCTTCCCTCTCTTAAACAAGACCGTCAGATTCTTGAACTCCTCCACCTGAGGAAGATCTCGACTAGGACCTAGGACCTAGGACTAGGACCTAGCTTGACACCATTGTTCCCGGTGGGAGAAGTACCCTGTCCATCACAATGACGAACAGAAGCAGGAACAGGGAGCTGGTGAAGTGAGACGTGGGTCACTTGAAACGCTGAGCCATCTGTCAGACTCGACTCTCCTCTCCTCCAAGTTCACTCAGATGCCCACAAAAACCCAGGTCTAATCCACAGGTCCAGACCAGCAGGGCCATCCTCCGCCTCTAATGGAGCAGTGAGGACGTGTGTATTTATAGCGTGTTGTGCTTAGAGACTCACCTTTGCTTTGACTACCAGACCTGAGATCAGATGCTGGCATCCACCTCACTGCCTTTGACTTCCCAAATTAGATCAGCCAGCGTGTCCACACACGTGCGCCTCTCGCCGGGCACATGTGTGCGTTTCTGCTGAGATGATGGGGAAAAGACTGCGGTGACATCATCCTCCTCCATCTCTGGGTTTTTTCCCCGCAGCGCTCAAGTCTGAGGGAGACGACTATTACATCAACGGTGCCTGGACCATTGACTGGCCGCGCAAGTTCGACATAGCTGGGACGGCGTTCCACTACAAGAGACCCACGGACGAACCCGAGTCACTGGAGGCCCTGGGGCCCACCACCGAGGACCTGTTCGTCATGGTAACTTCAGCTTCAACAGATTTGCCTGTATGTTTAAGAGGGGAAACCAGACTGCCTCAAAAAGGCAACGAGTCCCGGACGAAGACTTGACATAATGTGTCCTGACTCATGTTGAACATGCAGCTCTCTGTCCGTCCGGTTCATGGCTTTTGAGTCAGCCACCTCTGAATAGTGAGTCTCACCTTGCCATTGGACTCATGGGTCAGTTGATCGAGTGAGTCTGAACACTTAGTTCATATCAGAATAGTGAGTCGTGATTCAGCTGTGACTCATGAGTCTTTAACTTAAAGGGAGTCTTAATTTATTTTTGAATTAGGAGAAATGGTCTCGACTTAAATATCATTCATGGAATCTACAATCTGCATGTGCTGTGACTCGAGTTTCGAGTGTCCAACTAAATCACGCAAGACAAAGATGAACTAGTCCTTAACCAGGAGTCAAAGCCAACTGAGATGTCAGCCCACCGTTTCATTCTTGGAAGTGTATTTTTAGCAGAACTGCCTCTGTTTTTAGACTCAGTGTCAAGACTCACAGTCTAGGATTGTCAGGTCAAAAATGACTGATGCCATGACCCTCGAGTTTGGCTCGGGTGTTGCGCACTCTGAGTCAGAAAGGAATCTTGATTGTAGCCCATTTCTTGACCCAGGATTTCTTGACTTGAACTGGTGAAAAAAACGCCCCTCTAGGGTTAAACACTGGCATTTTAGGAGGAAGAACAAGAAGAGCTACATATTTTCGGGTGAAACTGATGATGAGTAAAGCCATCCAGGAATATTGGTGTCTTTCAGATCCTGCTTCAGGAGCAGAACCTGGGAATCGAGTACAAGTTCAACGTGCCAATCCAGCGAACGGGAAGCGGTGACAACGAGGTGGGCTTCAGCTGGCACCACCTGCCCTGGTCCGAGTGTTCTGCCACCTGCGCCGGAGGTGAGACTCGCCTGCCCGCGGCTCCATCCTGGCATGGCGCACGCGTCATTCTTGTGTCCCGTCTGAGCGCTGTGGCTCAGACTCCTGGCGTGAAACTGTGATCTGGACCTGAACGTGGTGGTTTGAGCGGCGGCCTCCTCTCTGGCTTCCACTCAGACCACGGTAACATCAGCTAATCGTGAGTTGTTGTTGGTGTTTATCACAGCGGTAATAAAATCCATGACAAAGACTCTCTGACAAAAACTCCTTCTTTCCTCCTCATTTCTCCCGCGAGCACACGTTTTCTGTATTTTACGCGCTGGCCTCCGTATCACATTACGAGTGCCAGACCAGTGGAAGTGTCCCCGGAGGAGCGCACACACACGTACAGTAGCGCTCCCTCCCGCCGCCGGCAGCCAAAGTAAAGAGCTCCCGCTTCTGTAAAAGCGATTTGCCAAGTTATCCGCCGGAGCAGCAGGAATTTTCAGTCTGGATCTGCGTCCCAGACACGCCGCTCACCATGACGACGGCCGTCTCGGTTTTCCGACTCGGAAGATCGCCCTGTGTGCTTAAACGGTGTTTCCCTCTCTGACAGGGTCCCAGAAGCAGGAGCTGGTGTGCAAGAGGCTGGACGACAACTCTGTGGTCCAGAACAGCTACTGTGACCCCGACGGCAAGCCTCCGGAGAACCAGAGAGACTGCAACACTGAGCCCTGTCCGCCCGAGTACGTACCTGACCTCAGCCTCGCCCTTGGACCGACCCTCCAGTGACATGAGAAACACGAGGTCCAGAGTGGGACAGGGCCCGGCCTCGACCTTTCAATGACCTCAGAGTGTCGTCCAAGTAGACTTATGAAACAGGAAACAATTCTGACACATAATGAATCCAGGCGCAGAACACAGCTTGTGAGTCATGACTCTGAGTTGTTCCTGTGTCAGTGACCTGACTGTAGAGTATGGACCTCAGTCACGGGTCTAGACTCGATTTCAGTCTCGACTTCTGTATCAGGGCTCAAGTGTTTAGTCAATATTTGACTTCATATCAAGTATTTACTATTGGGTCATACTCAACATGTTGTGGGTCTTGACTTGCAGTTCTTCACTTACTGTTTGTTAGAGTCATTCTGAAATGCCTCGTTTGTGCGAGTCTTTCTCTGTAAGTGATGTGACTGGTGACAATTGACTTGACATATGGATTCTCTTTGTCTTGACTCTTGAGTCTAGTCCGGTGCTCGAAGGTACAAGTTTGTAATAACTGCTGAGTCATGGCTTTTACTTGGTGCATACCTTTAGGGTTTTACCTTGACTCATGGGTCTAGACTCATAATTGACATAAGAAGTTTGACTTGTATGTTAATGATTCTTTTTGAATCGTGTCGCAATGAAGAAGCACTGACTTACACTTATGAGTATTGTGACTTGACATGTGACTTGTGAGTCCTAACTTGGGACTTGACTTGGTATTCAATGTGACTTGTTAACCAAGTCACTGAAATGACTGCATAACCTGGACTCAAATCTGTGAAGTTGTTTGTGAAGGTTTTAGCTGCTGCTGCTGCTGCTCTGAGATTGGAGTCTGAGCTGCTGCGTCATCTCGAGTGTTCTGACTCACACTCGACAGCCGAGTGTACTCCTCTACTAAGTGTTCCTCATAATCCCGCTGTGCTACTTGTTAGTGAGTCTTACATGAAGAATCGTCTTGTGAAATGTCACCGACTAGATTCATAGCTTCAGATGTGAAGTGTTTCGGGAGCTGCCAACAATAAGAGGCCTGAAGACTGACCACCTGCGTTTGACGGCTCTGGCTCCCTCTACAGTCCTGGAGGGCTGTGGTGCAGGTGCAACACGAGTCGGCGTTTAGCCGCCAATTGTTCACTGCTAACTGAGGCCTAGGTCTTCGGTGGGCTGACTGGTGCAGGCGGGTATCTTGGAGGTGAATTTAGGTCGACCACATGACCAACCTGAATGAGGAACGTGTACCTGACTCTGTGCTTCGTAGATGCTCCATGAGTCTTGACTAATGTATTGTGAGTCTTGTTCGTGATATTTTGTGCTGCATTCTGCTATAAGAATCAAGACTAGTGAATCGACTAGAATCGCACCTTCTCCTTGTGTTTTGACTCGCGAATCTTGATCGCCAGCTGTCATTTGAGTCGTGAGTTTTGATATGAACTTGACATCTCACTCATGAGTCATGACTCCAACTTGACATCGGAACAGTAGGTCTTGATTTGCAACTCATACTTAACCAGTACTTGCTTCTCAGTCCTGACATTTAATTTATGAGTCACTAGTCAGGAGTAGTACTCATGTGATTACTGAGACTTGAGCTGAACCTGATTTGTGTCACACACATCTTTTATTTGTCACTCTTGACTTGGACCTAGGAACTCTTTATCTTCTTTTCTTGCAACGAGTCTTTCACTTGTGATATAGACTGTGAGTCTCGAGTCACTCCTGCCATCTGAACTTGATCTTCTTGAATTTATTTGAGAGCAAGACACATTTTTCTACTCACTTTTTACAGGTCATGACTTGGACTTGGCATCAACACTGAGAAGACATGACTTGTCTGGACTGAACTTTTCAATGCTTGACTTGTATATTCAAAAGACTGCCGGTGGTCCAGTGGGACTTGAGTTTGACACCACCAGGCTTGATTGAAGACTTGTAAAACTTGACTTGGGGCGACTTGACCGAGAGCAACGGCACACTTGATGTGCCTCTGGTCTTCATGACGCCACACTAGAATAACAACCACTTGTTCTTTCTCTTCTCGACGGAGCACAAAGACCTGAGACTCGTAAAATACAGATTCCACCGCGATAAAATTGCTTTATCGCTTCAACTGCAATTTGTTGTCAGACTTGGCGCGAGCCAAGTGTGTGTGTGCGCCGGCGAGCGCGTTTGCGTGTCGTCTGCAGCCGGGGGGGAAAGTCCAGCTGAACTGGGCCGTGTAGACACCATTGTTGTTGGAGATCCAGGGTTTTACGGCCTCGGCCACGAAGCCGGCGCAGATGTTTGAACACGTTGTTAATTCTGTATACATTCCTGCCGATGATGTCACTTCTCGCTGCGCTGCACTTTCACCAAAACCTGCTGATACGGCGGAGGATTAAGTAATTTTCTGGAGGTGAAGAATGTCTGCTCTTCCAAGAGTTCACATGCGTGTTAGTAACACCTTTAAATCATTAGTTCTTCTCCGCCGCTGTCAGACAGCGTCTGCTTGTTTTGGGATTAACTCTAAACTAATAGCACATGAAAAGACACTTTCACTCTCAAGCTTACAGAGTTCTGGTCTGATTCACCGTTTGTTAAATCACTGAGATGAAGGGTCTTTTGGAGCCAAACAACATTTGCCAAAATCGAGTAGATGAGTCTTACTTATGAGTATTGTTTTGGAGATCAACGCCTGAGTCTGAGGCCATGACTCTCAGTCAGAGAGTTGGAGATGATCAGGTAGAGCAGTTCATCTGAGGATCTTGCTCTCGAGTGAGGGAAGAATAGAGAGTGTTAAGTTGTGGGGACTCTGAAGACTTTTCTTTAAGAAAGAGGAGATCCAGGAGAAACTGGGAGTAGAACCTCTGCTGCTCCAGTTGAGGGCTCCTGAGGGAGGTGTCCAGCTGGAAGGAGGTCCAGACCCAGGACATGTTGCAGAGATGGTGTCAATGTGGGAACCCCTTGGTGTTTCCCCTGAAGAGCTGGTGGAGGTTTCTGCACTAGACATGGGCTACAGAGTCTGGACTTTATCTGACTCATTGTAGAAGTTTCCGACAGTAGTGGGCTGATGTTCTCATGGTGGCAGCCCATCCTCACTCCCATGGCCTAACAGATTGGTGTTGGGACACTGAAGGCAGCCTTCAGCGTTGCATGTAAGACAGTCTAATGTAAGTCAGTGAAGAGAGCGTTCGAACCTCCGCCTGGATGCTACATGGGACAGAAGGCGCCTTCGTTGTCAGCATGGGATGCAGAAGTCCACTTTCCCAACGTCAGTCTATTACGCCATGGGAGTGAGGATGGGTTGATGGAGGAGTGATGAAGACTTGTGGTGCTGCCAGTCGGATCAGAGCCTTCGACCCTTCTCACCCTGGTCATGGACTGTTTGTTCCTCCTCCCTCTGGCAGGAGGCTACGGTCCATCCAGACCAGAACCTCCCGTCACAGGAACAGCTTCTTCCCCTCGGCCCTCAGACTGTTGAATTCATGAACAGCCTTGTTGTTTTATTTTATTTAATTTTATTTTAATTTTTGTCAGCACTTTATTCCAAAACACTTTCCCAGTTGGTGGGATCCGCACTGACCATGGCAATAAATTTGACTCTGACTCTGATTCTGGTGACGGTCTCCCGGTGTCTCCTCACCTCTGAAATCTTTACCCAGTCAGACTGATTTGTCTGATAACATCTGGACCCCTTGTTTATGCCTGAACAACTGGCACCAGGGTTGGCTGTGGCCATGATCAAAAGTGTGGTCTGATATGGGTTTGTTCTCGCCACACGTCTCTACGGCAGGTGGTTCATTGGCGACTGGACGGAGTGTGGGAAGACATGCGATGGCGGCACCAGAACTAGAACCGTCTTGTGCATCAGGAAGATCGGCCCTGCTGAGGAGGAGACGCTGGAGGACACCCACTGCCTCACTCACCGACCCATCGAGCAGGAGGCCTGCAACAATCAGTCTTGCCCGCCCAAGTGGGTGGCTCTGGATTGGTCCGAGGTAAGAGAGCATGGTGTTGGCTGGCCTGCTGGTCAGATCTCAAACCTCCTCCACCTCCTTCTGCAGTGCACGCCGAAATGTGGCCCTGGATTTAAGCACCGCATCGTCCAGTGCAAGAGCAGCGACCTAATGAAGGCCTTCCCGTCCGCGCACTGTTCCAGCACCAACAAGCCTCCGGTCCGAATGCGCTGCAGCTTAGGCCGATGTCCTCCTCCACGCTGGATTCCTGGTGAATGGGGACAGGTAGGTTCTTCTTATCCTTTTTGGGGCACCTTCACTTGACTGTGAACCCTACTGCTCACGGGAGGCAAGGAGCTGCTGGAAAATGTGGGGGAAAAGCCAAAGCTTGCCTGGCAGACAGTTTGATCCTGGCCCTGGGGATGAACCCCGATATTCCAGCTACTGTTACACTGCTGAGAATAAGATGGTTCTGATCCCATGGTTGACATGAGAATGGCTCCCTCAGGTTTGCGGTGCCCCTGGATGTGTACTTGTGTCGCACGAAAATACTTCTTTTACTGCAGAGAAGACTGCACCAGCAAGCCTTTGATCTGAATTCATGTGGCGACCTGAAGTGTTGGGGGGGGTCACCTGGTTGTAAAGTTCCAGTCCCCGTAAAGAAGCCCGAATGTTTGACAACAGTACCGGTGAACCGTTGAACCTCTGCGCCTGCTTGACCTGCACGTGCAGCAGGGAGTCTGTGCTGGAGTCCAAGTTCCACACCAGGCCTGGAGTGTGTGATCTGTGGCAGCAGAATCCTCCGGGCCGTTTCAAGTTTATCTCCACAGACCAGACCCCTCCGTCACTTCCAAGAACTGGGGTCAGTGGAAGAGCGATGAGTCGCATTCTTGGGCTCAGCCTGATGTGACTTAGTGCGAAGCTATGAACACTTCACAAGACGGCTGACTCACGTTGGCGAGGGCAGGCCAAGAAGTGTGCGTCAAAGAGCGCAGCTTGTTATTCTGCAGGCTTTGTTAATAATTCAGCGCAAAAGAGGAATTTTAAACACTGCGCTCTGGTGTTTAGAGGACGCTAGGATGCCGCGCTGCTCGTGATGTCATGGGTTTTCTTCTGCTGAAAAGTGAAAGGTCAGACATCAGCGCGCTTTTACGGTTTCATCTGTGCTGTAAACAGTCGTAAACAGAGCAGAGCTGACTGATAACCTCAGCCAGCGCCATCAAAGCGCGGGCCGCGAGCGGAGCAGAGCCGAGGTTAATGCCTGGCAGAGCAACAGCTGGAGTTACACAGCACTTTCTCAGGCTCGGCGGAGGTGTGCGCTCCGTCTCCACCTCCTCTCGCCTTAGCTGTAATTACAGACTCAGAAAGGAGAGATTGTTGCCAACGAGCGGACCAAAAGGTCAACGCTTGAAATCCTGCTTAAGTCGCACCATTGACGTACACCATCTGTCATGGTGGGCCCTAATAAGGACTCTCTAATTGGGAAGGGATGACATGTGGGATCAGGGGTGTGCGGCAGCCAGAGAGGATCATTGAAGGTGACAGGAAGCCGCTCCGCTCTCTGCATTTCTTCACATCAGACGCCGGCGGACGGCGAGCAGGTCTTTGATGCGAGCGAAGCAAGGCGCCGTCGACTCTGCTGAAGGTGTGTTGGCACCCGCGGCGGCACATGACGGCAGGTGTGCGCTCGTGTTTGGTGTTGAGCTGGTGCCACATGAGTGGTGGAGGTGAAGACAGCAGCTGAGTGTTGACGCGCAGCAACACCCGGCCACATGTAGGGCTCAACAGAGCTGAGCTAGAAGGAGACGCCTTGACATTGTTTGCATTGTTCTATCGACAGTACAAAAAATATGAAACATTACACACAGTCATCATTAGTTTGTTTACTATCGATCACCTTTTTGCTAACGTTTTTGTCCACTTCTCCGTCAACGTTCTCGTGTCCATCCATGGCCTCGCTGGCTTTTCCACGCTTGACTTGACGACGGTTTAGCCTTTAGAAGCCGTGAAGGTTTAGCATGGCCGTGACCTTGTCACATATACTTGAGTCTTTTGCCGCACTTCACTTCAGCGTTAATGGGGAGGTCTGAGAATGACATTTTGCCGGTACAATGAACCCGGACACACCAATAAGAACCGAAAAACCGAAACCGATATTTAAAACCGATATACAATGAACTCTCTCCAGTCAGCAGCAGTCCGTCTCTTCGCATGTCCAGCCAGAATGCACAACTTTAGTTGTGCAAGCAACAGATTTCAGTCATTGTGATGTTTTTTTTTGAAAATTTTCCATCACAAACACTCCTCCAACATGTCCATCTCCATGTTGTTCTACGTGTTATGCATTTGTTTTAATGTTTCCTCTTCGTTTTAATACATTTGATCATGTTAGATTTCATCTTTAAAAAAAGTGGTCATTATTCTGACAGCTGTGTGACAGCTCTCATTTAAACCGCGGCGATACGGAAACCCTGGTGAGAACACTGCTTCAACTGAAGTTACACAAAACGCCGGCATTTTCAGCACATTCAGCAACACCATTTTTCATTATTGGCGTGAAAACCTGCAAATATCAGGCCATTCATCCCTATTAGGTTTTGGTGGAGATGACATCTATTTATTGATGTTAAAAAAACAAGACTTACTGGACAGTGAAGATGAGCGAGTGAAACCTTTGGGGTCAGTCACCAGAGCAGAGCAGCAGCTTCACAGGAGAGCAGAGGTGAGGATGCTGAGGTTCTCACTGGCAGAAAGAAGAAGATCAGAAATGATTTTGGGGACTAAGAGAGGAAGGACAGATGTTTTTGTTTGTGTTGGGAATGCAACCCCCTGAACTGTAGTGTGGGTCACCTATCATCATCTTCATGAGCATGCTTTGTGATCCTGTAAAAACTGTATCGAAGGAGTGTTTCTGCTCACGACCCGTTACTGATGTCCTGATGGTGGACTTTAACATCAGCAGGTCAGTCTTGAAAGCACTTCTCCAGCCTCCTTGATGTCCTCATGTTGGCCGTTTGCTGACTCAGCTGAGCGTTGTGTGTGGCGGCGGGGCATCAAGGGCCGTCTCAAACCGACCTATTTCCTGTCTGCTCGGGTGGTTTTTAAGTGGCCTCCAACATTAAAGACAGTGGTGATGTAGCCCAATAAATCCTCTCTGGGAAACACAAGAACAAATCTTGGAGTGGAATATCAAAGGTGTGTACCAGCTGCATGGTCCCTCCTGATTGAGAAGTGAGTCACATCTGTCCCTCCAGGAGTAGGCGATGTTGCGATCGCAACTATGAACGCCATTCCAACCAATCCCCATAGGCGCTGCAACTTTGTCCAATCGCTGCGACTTAGTCTCCTTTCGCCGACTCCTCTATGCGGCATATGCGGCATCATATTCCCTCCCTCCTTGTTGAGTTGAAGTCATGTGCGACGCCTCTTATTTGCCCACAAATATTGCTGCCAAGGGTCGCGATTCTGAATTCTGAAGGATTCTGAGTCCATTCATAAATGTCTAAATTCCTATGATTGAAATGTAGAAAAGACGGAACTGAAAAGTGGAGCTCACTAGTGCAGCGCACCGTCACCCGAGCACAAACACAAACAAACATGGCTGACCGTGTGATCCATCTCTCTCCAGACTGTTTCACAATCCCGACCCTGTGGAACATATCAGCAGTTAGTGTTTTAAATGGTTGTATGAATGAGCTGCTGAACAACTCCGCTCACACACACACAAACATTCCTCCGTCCTTGTGAGGAGCTGCGTGACAAAACAACAAGCGTTCACTACACACTGTCAGCTCAGAAACTCATCATCATAAAAAAGATGGACTTATTTTGTCATCAGTTTTTATTTTCTTTTTTTCAAGAGATCATTTCATTGCTTGTTTTAGGCTTTGTAGCTTTTTTTCTGGCTAAAATCTGACTCTATTTTTTACAAGCTCATTTGCAGCCTATTTTCCGTCATCATACATGATCGCAACTTTCACTGCAATTTATTTTAAAAAATCTGCGGCAAATGTACACTCTTCCCAAGTCAGAAGCGGTGAATGAAAGGGCTCAGCTGTTGGTCCCGACCTGCAGCTGATATGAAGGGTGGGAACAGGCGGCTAATCTCTGCACTAAGTCAGTTATGTCATGCTCGTGACCTGGGATGCTGAGGCATGAGAGCTGGTGGGATTCCTGAGCCTCTTTCCTTCAGGTGCCGGCCCCGTGACCCCACGTCGCTCAATGAACCTGGACGATGTGTGGCATCAAAGTTGCAGCTCGCCAGTTTCCAAGATCGCGTCTAAGGTCCAATGCCAGATAAAGATGTCCATTCCTCTTAATTGCTTTTTCCAGAATTTACTTAGACCCAGAGAGTAATGACGAGGTGCTGCCATGTTGCATGGTCGTACCCAGAGTACTTACATTAGTGAGTCGCGGATATTTAGATTCAATTAGCAAATTAGATAATGGCGAGCCGACGCCAACCTCGCTCGCTCAGAAGAAGTGTTTTATCAAAAACAAGGCACTTAGAGTGGCAGATGAGGTCGACGTCCGGAAGGACGACGGTCCAGTGGGCCCAAACATGAGGATAAAAGTGGCCCCATTATTTCAAAAACGCGTCATTTACCATGATAAGAAGCTCCACGTCAAAACCTAATGGCGTCTTCTCCCACGGAGTGGAAGCCACTTCTGTAAAATCAAATGTCGCTGACAGGACGCCAGCAGAGTCACGGTCACGCCGTCCACTCGAGTGGTCCAAACCATGATTGATTCGTTCATCGATCGGATCAGTGTTTGTGTTCGTCGCAGCTGGGTTTTCCTCATCAGCCTCTGCTGGCTCCGGACTCAGCTCTCCTCTGTCTCTCGCAGTGTTCGGCGCAGTGCGGCCTGGGCCAGCAGATGAGGACGGTGCAGTGTCTGTCGTACACGGGGCAGCCGTCCAGCGAGTGCGCCGAGTCCCTGCGGCCCGCCACCATGCAGCAGTGCGAGAGCAAGTGCGACGCCACGCCCATCTTAAACACCGACGGTAAGTGGACGCAGAACTGACAGATGTAAATGTAAAAGCAGAGAAGTTTGAATTCCATGTGCCGTATGAGGCTTCATGAAACGGTGTCAGCATCATCCGAATTTAGGAGTTGGCACACAACCTGTGAAAAGGTTGTTTAACTTATTGTTTCATTCCTGAGTTGATGTAGAGTGTGCTCTGGGGGAAGCCATCTTTGAATGTGAACTCAGAGCTGGTGAGGTTTCTCTGACTCTCCAGCTTGGAAATCCAACTCCCGGCTAGGGTTGAGACTCGGTTGTTCCAAGCACGACTGGAACGTCTTATTACAAGCTCGCTCATGTTTGGATGCGACAGTCGTGAGGATACATGGCAGAGTAGAGGTGCAATGTTTATGGTGTTAGTGGTCCGGTTCCATGGCACAACTTAAGCCCCATTCGCCCGCTTAATTCCACTTGGACAGGGTGGGCTCCTCCCCCTCTTCTGGGGGACATGGTGGCGTTCCACTCAGAGACATCCAGGGTCTACCCTGGGCCTCCTCCCAGCTGTACCCCTCACTAGTCCAGGACACCAGAGCCTGAAGTCTCTCCTCTTGAGGCGCACTCTGAGTCTCTCCCAGTCAGAGTTTTCTGTCGCTGATGGGCCGTGGGAAACCTGTTTGCGGACCCATCGCCAGACTTTAGACGTCCACCGGTGAGCCTGGTGAGGCTCGTGCTTGGTGAGGTGGGAGCGTCTGAAGGCATCAGTGAAGAGGAGCTCTGTCGGTGACAGGAAGTCAGCGAGCGTCACATCACTTGGGAGAAGTTCCCCTGGTTAAAAACAGGTCCTCTGTTGAGCTAAACAAGTCGAATGACAAACTCCTCCACACTTGGCCATTCATCTTCCGAGGTTGGACGCTGCTCAGCTCTGCATTTATACATGCGTGTGGTTTGGTGGACGCACGGCGAAGAGCCGCCTTCGATCAGCGCGGTGGAAAAAGCGCGAGCGGTGGCTAATGGGATTAGCTGTAGGCTAATTGTTCCTTTACCGAGGGCAGTGAGGCAACGTCTCGTTCCACTGGGCTGCGCCGAGGCCGTGGTCAGAGCCTAATAAGGGAAGACACTCTGATCGTGATAAGGCATTTAGAGCTCTGCCTGTCCAGCATCCAAAAAGCAGCGTGCTCGCATGTGTGTGTGTGTGTGCGGCGGCGGCGATGGCAGGAAGCCCAGCTGGAGAACAAGCCAGAATCTCTTCCTCGCCGGCCAAGTATAGCTGCAGCCGTGTTCAGTGGAGGTCTGAGGGAGGTGCTGTGGACCTCCAGTGACAGGTTATCCCCACTTTGTGCCTCACAAGTTTAACCGCCACATTGGAGACGACTGCTGGAGGAAAAAAATGCCTTCCAGATTCCACAGACGATTAAAGTGGAACACAAGAAACAGAGAAATCCAAAGTCCTTTTTATGAGTGGAGCAGCCACCCAGAGTGACCCCTCGATCGGGACGTCAGTCTGAGGTCGTGGTTCTGTGCCTGTAGCCACGTGAAGGCTCAGACACCGAACTGGACAGATGCCGCCGTCGTGACAGGTTAAAGAGTCGTGACTCACTCGGTCGAGTGAGTCTGCTGGAGCTGTCACTTCCTTTATGCTGCTGGGATTTCAGAATAAGAGTCTGTCAACAGTTTTCTCACAGAAACACTGAAGTGACTTTTACTGACTTGAACATTAAACTGGACCCTTGAGCAAGTTGAAAATACCACACTCAAAGGTCACCTCCCACCAACAGTTTTTCTTTTTTACTGACAATCTTTGTGTGATGATTTTCCTGTTGTTTCTCCAATCAAGTTGTTTTTAAATTATTATTATTATTATTATTATTATTAAATTAATTCATTTTGTTTTAGATTTTGTCAATTTTCTCATTTTTTTCTTTCAATTTTTTAAAAATAATTATTATTTTATAATAATGAAATGCAAATGGTAAAATAAGTGAAAAAAAAATACAAATCAAGACCACAAATAGGAAATAAAAATGGCCTGACTTCACAGCAGAAGATAAAAATAAATACACATATAAAAATACAACCTTGCAGAGTATTAAAAAAATATATATAAAATGGAAAAAAATATATATATTTTGACCAAACGATAAATTTAGTTTTAAAAAAAATGATGTATGGATGAAATTAAACTGTATTGTTCCCACACCAGCGAACAAAGCACAGACAAAAAGAGACAATTATGTAACAAACATACAAAACAACTGCAGTTTAACGTGATAAAGTCAATACATATAGATAAGATAAGTATATAAAAGATAGTGTGACAGTGACGTTGTGGTGACACGGCTGTCTTGTGTATTCGCAGAGTGCAAAGACGTCAACAAGGTGGCGTACTGTCCGCTGGTGCTCAAGTTCAAGTTCTGCAGCCGGGCCTACTTCCGACAGATGTGCTGCAAGACCTGCCAGGGCCACTGACCACTGCGGCTGCCTGGCCCTCCTCCCCCCTCACCACTGCTCAGCACCGCAAGCTGACAAACTGTTCAATTCCACTTCTGTGAAGTGCAACCTGGAGAAGATGTTTTATTATAATAATAATTATCGTTGCTGCGAGTCGCCCTCTGAGTATTTTAGGAATCCAAAGTGCTGGACACGTCGCTCCGAGGGGGCGACTCCTTGCCACGCTGGGACCGAGACGGTGCTGTCGGACTTGTATGCACTTTTTCATCGAGATACTTTGCCAAGGCGACGGAGAAGTCCGCTCAGCGTACTGTATATTTATTGTACAACCTCTAAAAAGAGCCGCGAAGGGAATCTGATTGTGAACTTGTTCCTCCGAGCTGGACCGAACATGCTGTAGAACCAGTTCTAAAAATGGCCGAGAAGATTTCCCCTGTGCCTTAGTTGGCCGCCGACGTTCACCAAACTGGCCTTCGCTGGTCCTCGGAGACAGCCTCCAAGTCTGAACCGGAAACCCGAGACTGTTTGAGTTTACCAAACGTTAGGTGTGACAAAATGGAGGCGTTAGTTGTTTATGGTTAGTTTAAACACGTCAACAAATCCAGTGAAATTGGATGGGCTAAAAAAGTTCTCTGTGAAAAGGCTACGCTGCCACCCAGCGAAGCAGTGTGCCAAATCTGAGGGACTGTTTATTCTGGTCTGGTGACGTGAAAGCAAAGAATTTGCTCAAAAACTCTTCTAGCCAATGCTAATCCTAAAACTGGAATTTTATTGGTGAATCAAAAATCGAAAGCCTCTATCCTCGTACGTAACGTTTGGCGACCGCTATCTGCTCGATCCTGAACTGCGGATGTACGACTGTAACAAAGTTGCAGAGTCCAGCACTCAGCTCCTGCTTGACCTCAGTCCCGATTCCTCTCAACCGCATCATTTTCTGTCAGTTCCGCGGAGCGCTTTGTTCGCCCTCCCAGTCTGCTCCGAGGGTGACGGCCTTCCCAGACTCCTGGTGCTAACAAGTGGGTGCTAGCTTAAACGCCAGGCTGGATCCAAACTTTCACAGTCAGTGCTGGTCATGTCGTGCATTTGTTACCTCACACTGGGAGCTCAATGTTGAGATTATCGCCCGGCCGCCTCCCGGCTGACATTCCTCTTGTGGATCCCTTGAAAGGTGTTCAGTTGTTTTGCTGCTGCTACTTTTTCGTCGCCACCTTCAATATGACAGTGGTTACTGGACCCATCGCGGGCTGTCGTTTGCGAGGACAGGAAGGTGGCTCACAAGGACTGACTCACCCACTGGCGGGAGCGAAGCCTCCAAGAAGAAGAAGAAGAAGTGGTACTCGTTGCTGTGAACTTTGGCTGTTTGAATGTCATGTTGCTTATATCTGTACCTAAAGTGCAAAAAACAAAAAAAAACAAAAAAAAAACAACAAAAAGAAAACGTTAAGAAAGCTTCGATGCGTATATTTTATATTCAGTATTACTAATTTTTCTAAGTGTAAATTATATGCTAATTTATTGTGTTGTCTCACTCGTACGTTTATTTCACTGCATGCAACTGAATTATAGCGTAGTGAAACAAATGCAGTGATACGAAACTTCACCAACTTTTTTAGAATACAATAAAGAAAAACAAGCAGCTGTTCATCGAGTCGTCTCTTTCTCTAACCGCCGCGGTAACCTCAGGAATGGCCCAGACCTGAGTGACTCTGCAGCACGACTCGCTTTATTGGCTTTCCACTCAAGCGAGCCTCCTCGTCGGAACCCTGCGTTACAGGGAGTCACTGAAACGTGCGATTCAGAAGCTTCCCGAGTTGTAAGGACGAATCGAAGAAAGCAACGACAGTGATGTTGAACCCAGTTACAAGGGAAAGGTGGACGACATCAACGAATCAGACTTGCTCCATGTCAAGATCGCCGACTTACATTTATGCCCCTCTTACATATATATATACAGATCCGGATCCAGACGGGTTTCCATGAAGCTTACGGGACAAATGGTGCAGTACCACTGGGGGGGCAGTGTTGCTGTTACCACCCGATACGTAGCTCTAATGAGACACGAAGAAGACATAACTATGGTGGAAATTCTCCAGGGGCCATATATTTGAACGGTCTTGTGGAAGAGATACTTCTTCCACAGTTGCCATGTTGGTTTAGGATTTTGCTGTTGTCATAAACCAAACGACTCAGGGCTGCTCCCCCTGGTGGATATATTGCTGAACAGCAATACTAATATAAAGAATGCACGGAAGCATGTGATCAGTGACAGTAATGTAGTTTGAAAAGGGCACATTTTCGTATGTAGAGGGAGCAGAAATAGGCCTCTGCAAGGACTTTTTCCTCGGATTGACTCGAGTCTGAGGGACTCACATGGAGTCCGACCACTCAGATCACGAGGAGTCACTCAGATGGGTGGGATTCAGAGGCTGCATGAGCAGGAAATCACTTCATGTCCTGCTACTTCTGCTCAATGATTCCACAAGGCCTGAGGAATTGCTCATGTGCACTTTGGGTTTCAAGTCCTCCATCAGGTACATTTGATGCCATGAGTGCAACTCACTACTGGCTCGAGATCGTACAAGACACTCACAAAAGTCAGGTTCGGCTTTTGGTCCAAGAACATGAGTCACTCAAACAGATGCGACTCAGTTGTTCCACGCGATGAAACTTCCTGTCTGACTCGCTTCCTGTCTAGCGACTTGTGAGAGAATTCATAACACACCCAGGTCAGAGCCAAGGACTCATTGAGGTCTGTGCGAACCTCTTAAACCAAGCCAAGCCAAAGGGAAACTATTCGGGTGAAATGCTGGACGGTCTTCATGTTTACTTCCTGTTTCATCGCTCAGCCGTGACTACGTTTGTGATGCAAATTCTTCTTTCTCTTTGGGCTTCTCCCTTGAGGGGTGATCATCCTCCTCCACCTCCCCCTGTCCTCTGCTTCCTCTCCTCTCAAACCTACAAACCTCATGTCCTCCTTCACCACCTCCATCAATCTCCTCTGTGGCCTTCCTCTCCACCTTCTGCCTGGCAGTTCCAACATCTCAACATCTTCATCTACCAATGTACTGGCTCTCTCTCTCCTCTGTCCATGTCCAAACCATCTCCATCCAGCCTCTCTGACTTGGTCTCCTGAACACCTGAGCACATGTGCTGTCCCTCTGATCCTATCATCATCCCAGAGAGAAGCTCAGCATCTTCATCTCTGCTACCTCCAGCTCTGCCTCCTGTCTTCTCCTCAGTGCCACTCTTTCCAAACCATACAACACTGCTGGCCTCACCACCCTTTTGGACACTTTCCCTTTCATCCTTGCCGACACCCTTTTGTCACACATCACACCTGACTCCAATGATTCCATCCTGCCTGCACCCACTTCTTCACCTCTTTCTCACACTCTCCATTGAGCCTCAGTACTTCAAACCCCCCACCTTCTTTATCTCTGCATCCTGTGACTTCACCTGTCCACTTGGCTCCCTCTCATTCACACACATTTGTGATGCAAATGCAGCGTTAATTCATACAGTTCATGTGGTATTGCGCACCACAACATGAAAATCTGTACTACATTGTACATGGTAGTTGTATGAAGCTTTAGAGTCTCTTTTTCGAAGAGCTAGAGGTGCAGAGCCCGCAGAAGATGCGGGTGGGTGGGTCATCTACGATGAGACATGACATGAGCGTCAGATGTGAAAGCCATCACGCTAGAGTTTAAATGTCTCCAAAAAAGTCTGCAACAGTGGCTTGCCAGCGCTGAGCCTGAAACCCGAGATAGCGGCGGTGTTACTCTTGGCACGGCGGCCCAGGAGCCTCCGCTGGAAGACAGTAGCTGTGTACTCAGCCCGACTGTGAGGTGTAAGGATTAGCCTGCTGACAGATCCCCACGAGAGCCCGCCGTCTTTCCTCAAAGACCACCGCTGAGTCCTTCACGAGAGCCTCGAGTGGCCCGGGCCCTTGAGCACAGCGGAGCTGCTCTCGATGGTGTGGCGGGAGACGAAGCATTCCGCTGCTCTGACAGGCTGGAATGCTGGACATGGATGGGAAGGTCACGGCTCCGGCACCTGCTATCTGCCCGGGTCTGTTTGGGCTCGTTTTTCCCACCGCTGAAAACCTCCTGGAGTTCCCCCCGCACCACGACCCGGAAGACAGTTGACACCGAGCCGCTTTCAAAGAGCATTAGCAAGCAGACACTTGGACTGGAAGTCGGAAGGGCACGTGCGTCCCGGCGAGTCGGCGTTCCGGTCAAACTCTTTGACTGTTCCTCCAGAAACAGGTGGTGCTGGCAGCTGGGTGACAAAGTGCCGTCCAGAGGTTCTTCCCGCCGTGGTGCAGTCGGCGCTTCTGTTGTCATGTGAGATGTCGGGCAGTTCTCACAGCAACTCACTGGTTAAAAGTCCATCACTTGCTGTCAGGACATTCCTACACCGTATTAAAGTCATGTCGCACAAGCCTTCAACTTCCGCGTGTTTATGAGGGACAGCTCGACACGTTAGCATCGGGCGTTTCTGTCGCAAGTAAACTGAGCCTCCAAGCGGCTCAAGCCCTCCACAGAGATGTTAGCATGCAGCTAGCCTCCGGGGCCGACCTACTCTAACAGCAGCAACGCCAGCTAACATGACTCTCCGCCCATTTCTCCCTCTCAACTGATGTAGTGGCGCCACAGTTAGCTTAGCTTCTTCAAATGAAACATTTAAAACTCGCCTTGGCTTTTCATTTATTTATCTATTTTCTTTAGAAATAACATTCTAGTTACTTGTCGGGACGTTTTATCATTAACTTCTTTTCTATGAACAATTTTTAACTGTTCTTTTTTATAAAGTTATTTTTTAAGTTGTAATTTCAGTGTTTAAATGCAGGTTGAAAGCATTAATTTATTTTCACTGTTTGACATGGACATTTTCAGATTTGTTTGAATTCCCGATGACATCATCAGTATTTCCTGTTCACCTGGATCCGGAACTGGGTCAGAACCACCTGTGGAGACAAACGTGGAGTGGAGTGCTGCCGCAGGTGGATCCGGACTTCAACTCTGGACCAGGATGTTTGTCGGTCAGCTCACGTCCCGCTTCAGCAGGCAGGTGGGTCACCTTTACGGGACGACTCCCGCTTCCAGGACTGTCAGCAGGTAAGTGGATTAGATGTCTGAGGAATCAATAGCCAATCACTTAGGCCGGTGGAGGACAGCCAGGCGCTCCGGAACAGCACGCTCCGTGTGTGTGTGTGTCTTAAGAACATTATTAAATCCACTGAGAATGAATCATCCGGCCTTGGGAGCTCCGAGTGGCCGCGGCTGATAAATGACAGCCGGCTAATGAGGACGGATGATGATGGCGGTGAGGAGGAAGGCTGTTGGTTCTCAGTCGTCATGCGAGTCACGTCTCCACGAGTCCTTCCAGATTATGCAGGAGACACAAGGACGTCCAAGGGCTGGCCCCGGGGCCACGAGAGACGGCAGAGGAAGAGAAACAAGGAGATGCTGGGACTCGCTCCGACACCTGTCCGACGCTGAAGGCTACTGAATGGGACCAGGCCCCTGAGGACACCAGACCTGCAGCGAGCGGGCGGCCCCGTGGCCCTCAGGTTTGTTGAGAAGTGCCCGACTCTGGAGGGTCAGCCATGAATCTCTTTGGGCCTCCAGGCTAAGAGCTAGAATCAGGCATGAATGTGTGCGGTTCAGCCGGGACACCAGGCGGGTCACAGGGTGCAGCGACGTATCCTTCAGATATTTAAGACATATCAAAGACTTGATGATTCTCACAATTACTTTATTAAAAAATGCTTTGATTTTTATTTCTATATTTGATTTTTCATTTTTCTATTTTACAAATGGGCCTTTGTAAATAAAAGCATATCTTTCATTGAAGGTGTCATTTTTTTTTTCATTCTTAACACTGTTCTCTTCGTTATAATGACATCTACGATATTATTTTATGACTAGTCTGACACTTCTGCCTCTAATACATTTGATTCTTCCATCCATTCAGATGAATTCTGTGACTTATGACTCTCTTGTTTGCCCACAAAGCTGTTTGCACTTTACATGACTTTTGTCCACCAGCTGTAAGCAACAATTCATTTTGGTTTCTTGGTCTCACTATTCAGACGTTTCTTTAAAAAAGAAAAAAAATCTCAGAAACTAACTTCATTTCTCCAGGTGAAGTTCTTTCAAATAGGTCAGTTTTGTTGTAATATAATAATAACCAGTCCCTTTGATCTCTCAACTCTTATAAGAGTATGTTTCATCTCGAGTCTTTGTTAAAAGGATGTCGAACTCATCTGGGTGTTGATTTCAGTGTTGGACTCTGGAGCAAATGAAGCAGACTGACCGGACCAAAGTGGACTGGAACTGAGCCACACCCAAGTCACCAGACTGGAGTGAACAAATTGGACCCAACAGAACCAAACTACCAAGACAACAAAGCAAAAACCAAATTGTCCCTAGCTGAACCTGACTCGACGGTACCACAATGAACCATTCCAGACCCGGCAGACTGATCTGAACCAGGATGAACCGAACCGGACCCACCTACATCAGAACAAACCAGACTCCTTAACAGTGTGAATCTTTCCATCTGGAGGTTCTCAGATCCAGTGACAGCAGCCGTGTGAGCGCGAGTCAAAGGTCAGGCCGCCATCCATCAGGAGGGTCTCGGTCGATGAGCGTGTCCTAAATACGTCACTCAGAGGCGCCCCGACACCTCCGCAGTTCCCCAAATATCTGAGTGTTTGACCCGGTAATCCAGGATTTTACCCCCTTGTCCGTCAAACGTCTCTGGCTCAGCTGATGATGGAGACGTCCTGCTCAAGGGTCACAGGCAGAAGTGGATTCCTGCCACCGCTTGTCCCGCTAACCGGAGCGCTCTCGGAGGTTTGGAGCGACGGAATGGAAAACATCTCGGAGGGGAGACGGGTGAAGGTGCTTTCTCGGAATCCACAGGTCGGAGGACCGATCCTGTTACTGAGCCACCGAGGGCTCGTGTGACGTGGAGATCCCCGAGAACCTTTCTTTGAAAGGCATTCTAAAATGTAAAGATAGAATCTGAAAACTGAAAAAAAGAACCCGGAAAAAGAAAAAAATGTTCATAATCTGGTGGGAGAATAGCTCGATAACTGCTGACAAAAAAATCAACAATCTTTAAAAAAAAGATTTAAAAAAGGCCAGCAAAAACATTCAAACAATTTCAGACAGACTGGAAAAAGAACAGAACTAAACAAAACAACAAACAAGGGGAAAAACAATCTTCCAAAATTATTCCAAATACAAACTACTCTACAACTGAACTCAGTCAAAACATGATAGAAGTGCTGATATTTGGAAATAAAAAAATGAGAAAATACGAAATACATTTTTTTTCAATAAAATGAAAACAAGAAGAAAAAAAACAAAACTATGGAAATAAAAATAGAAATACATTTCAATGGCAATTCTTATTTCCACAAGCCATAAACTACAGTTAAAAAAATACATGCTTAAAAGAAAAAAAGCTGATACGTGACAATGAGGAAAAATATTGACAGAAAATATAAATAAAAAATGGTTGGCAACTTGATTATAAAGTTCAATAATTACTAGGAGAAAAATGCTTTTAGTGAAATATGACCCACAAATCCTAACTTATTAGGGGAAAAACGTCTGTAGTTGAGTGAGAAAAAAGGAAAATAAATGAATATTAAAGGGCGTGATGAGCTGACAAACAGGTGGGAAGCAGTTCTTCTCTGGGACCCTTCACTCATTTCAAAGGAACTCAGGAATGAGTGAGTCACAGCTGGAGGTCGGACAGAAACATTTTGGGCCCATCGTCCTGTTTGTTTGTCTGCGGAGTCATTTATTGTTGACGCTGGTTTCACCTTCAGCAGGAATCGTTCTCATTCCTCACGCCGCAGAAGGACTCGCAGGACCTCGTGTCTGTCCACCGAGGAGGGAAAGCGTATGTTTCTGTGCAGGCGCGGGCCTCCGGGGAAGGAAGTCTTGTTTTTCTGGGGCTGGCGCGGCGCAAGCGGAAGCCCAACGCCAGACCGGGACTCGTGTTCGGCCGCTGGAGCTGATGTAACACAAGAGTTGTTGGCTTTGGAAAGTTGGCCTCAAAAGACTTCTGCCAGAGAAGCTGAAGGAAATTAGATTTCAAAATACAAACAGTGACAATCCCACTTAGGAGGCCAGTCCATCTGAGGCTGGGCCTGGGCCGGCTCAGATCCCGGGTCGTCTGCTTCTGTCGCGTACGCTCCACACTCCAAAATCCCTCAGGACATTGAATGTTGCTCCACCAACCAGCCAGCAGGAGGCGCCATGATTCTGGCTCGTGGAAGGAGATGTCAATCTTAGACATAGGTTATGAGCCAATCAGTGAGAGGCATTGAGCAGCTCAACCAATCAGGAGGCTGCGCTCCGATCTAAAGCGGGCGACGCGTTCAAGCTTCGGTCGGCAGACAAGAAGAAGGACTGGCGCCAAGTGGACGAATGTTTGACAATGATGGAGTCCCTCACTCTCCCAGCTCATCCTGACGTTCAGATCTTTTTCAAAATTTTAAATGTCATTTTTTTTGCATGTTCAAATTCATATAAAATATATATATATTTTATATATATATGTATAATTTTTCCCCCCACACTTTTTCTTTTATTTCATTCTCGTTGCCTTTTTTATGGTTGTGACTTTATTTTGTTTGAAATTTCATTTAACAATCATTTATTTATTTATTACAATTACACTACAATAATTCCATTTTGATATAATATGAAAATGTGCTGAAGTTGCTTATTTTCTCTTCAAACAAAAAGCTTTATCTTCCAGGCTGCCATCTTTTTTTTATGTCCATGACTCATCTTTGCAACCAGCACAGAGAGACATCATGTCCCCCAGGTCGGCCCCAGGGCCTCCCCCGAGTTGAAAACCTCCTCTTGTCATGGAGCGGCAGCAGTCCTCCTCTGAGTCTCTCCTGGATGACTGAGCACCTCTCTCAAAGAGACTCCCTTCACAAAGACCTTGGATGGAAGGAGAAAAAGAGCTTTGGCTCCTGGCTCAGCTCGGTCTCCAGCAGAAGCATCCATTACCAGCGCTATCATGAGCGCGGCAGCCCAGTCGCGGACACGTCTCTGGAGTGGATCAGAGCCTGGTCTGGACCTGGACCTGGACCTGGAGCTCTTACAGGCTGTTAACCCTCCGGATCACCTGGTTCAGATTTAAAGCCGCTCGAGCCTCATAATGTAACATTAACTCTCCTTCCTGTTCCTGTATGCAAAGTTGAGCATCATCCCAGAAGCGCAGTAAAGATAGAGGTCCCAGGTCCTGGTCACACACGGTGGCAGATCATTTTCCAAAGTCTTTGGTTTAAACACTTTCCTTTACAAACTACGACTGCTCTGAGGCGACCCGAGCGGAGGGCAGCAGCCAGAGTCACCCTGGCTAGCTGGGAAATCTCACTCCACCAACACCATGCATGACTCCAGGGGAAAAAAACAGTCTTTTCACAGGTGACCTTCAGCTACAGGAATGAGTTAGTGAAACACAAAAGCACAGGTTTACCAGGGTTACACTTGTGTGTGAGGAACACTGCTGTCATGGTGGGTGGGCATCCACACTGAATCGTGTTCAATTTCCCATTTAGCTATTTTACTTTAACACTAGTTTAATATTTTTCACCAAGACCAAATGTTCAACTCCAAAAATAGAAAATTGTGTTTAATTATACATTTTTAAAAGATTCCTACAATTCAATTCCGAATCACTTTTGGATTTATTTTCAAATCTTCACTGGTTGGTGACCACACATGGATTCAAACCCTCCACCTCCTGATCTTCCCGTGAGCCAACCAGAAGAGACGTGCCTGTGTGGCCGTCACAGCGCGGGCTCAAAAGCACGACACTGAAAATGAAAGAGAAACGCGATGACCTGGAAGGCTTTGATGAAACGTTATCTCCCCGTGTTGGTGCTAAGCAGGTCGACCTCCGGAGGAATCGCTGAAGCAAAGACAACAGACGTCGGGGAGCAGAGGATTTATTTGAGTCTGACTGAAGCTCCAGACGTCTTGGACTGAGGCGCAGCTGACAGAATCAAACGATGATAACTCTTCTGGCTGCAGATGTTCCCACTGAAGGAGACTTTCCAGCCGATTACAGGGACGGCCGGCTCTCAATCACAGTCCAGATGTTCCCCGCAGCAGGTTTGAAGTGGCGGAGAAGTGACAGGCAGGATGCTGAATGACCACTTCTTCTTCGCATGGACGCGACCTCCGACCCCGCGACCTCACCTCTTGGCCTTCTTCTCCTTCATGATCTTCTTGCTCTCCTCTCTGCGCCGCTTGTTGACGGGGTTCCGCGGGTCGTAGATCTCGAACGTGTCCTCGTCCTGCATGTTGGCATCCTTGACTTTTCTGGTTTGCTCATCAAACTGCAGAACGTGGGCCATCCTAAATCAGACAGAGGGTTCAAAGGGCGGCGGAGGAGGGGTCAGTAAATCACGGCTGGGAGCGCAATCCGCTGACTTTGATTCTTATCAAAGGCACGACTGGGGCTGCGTTTGTTGTCTGCGGCAGCCATTAGGACGCGGCTCGCTGGTCACGTGACCGGAGCGCTTGAGTTACAGTCTCAGCGTGGCGCTACAAACCCGAGCTCATAAAAGTGTTGTTTCTGTTCTGTTTCTGTCTGTTACTGTTGTGTGCCTCGGCATTCACTGAATAAAAACATTACACTTTCATTCAAATGATTTAACAAAAACTTTCAGGGTCAAGAACACATTATTACGATGTTATTACAGCCATGAGTACTCTCAACATTGTTATTGAGAGTTTTATTTATTAGAGTGCTGTAGTATGGTTGTCATGACGACCTGCTAGCTGCTGCTTTCTAAAGTTGTTTTTGAATGTGACTTTGTGTCTCATCTGTCTACTGCCACACACTGTTGTTGCTTCATGTGGTGTTGTTGCTGTTGGATTTCATTGCAGTAAAAGATGATGTTGGGGGTTGTTTTTAACAGTAACCTCCACAAATCACAGCTTAGTGGTGAAGGCCATCCTTCAAGGTCGGAAACAACTTTGATGATTGTGGTCCTTCAGTCAGCTTCAGTCACTCACAAACGTTCTCAAAATCTTCCCTCTGACTTCCGCTACTTCCTGTCACATGACCGGCTCCAGTTAAAGTCGAGCACAGGCCAGAAAACTTGGCGATATAAAACACAACATACATATGACTCACTGAGATCATCAACATTACGAAGGTTTTCTCATTCATCGTGCTGCAGCGAGTTGTTTCTACGCTGACGGAGCTCAGCCAAACCACCGCCACCTGCTGTGCGACTGAACTCAATGCACTCAGAATATAACTGCCACGAATGACGTGGACAGACTATGTCCTGCACAACAACAATATCACAAACACAGCCAGGGTGGGAATGAGCGTCTTGGCGATGGTGGGTGCTGCAACAGCGTCTCTGGTTCACTTGCTATTGTTGAGAGCTGTTTCGATTTGTTAGCTATCCATCCATCCATTAAGTTACTGGTGCTGAAGTCAAGGTCACTTTAGTTGTTGTTTTGTTCGTACTAAACACTGCGTTTATAGCTTATTCTGTGTAGATCATGGTAGTTTCAAAGGTCATGTGCGCCGCCTCTTTTTCAGAGAGGGAACAGATCAGAACCGTGGTTCCATGTGGACTGCAGTTTGTGTCCTCAACTGTGTCTTCTTGCTCAAAATGTGACAAAAATAAAACACACAAAACACCGGCAGCAGAGGAGCGATTCGGATGAGGGTGTTGCGCCCAACACTAACAAATCTTTTCCACCACACACTAAAATGTCCTTTTCAAGTGGCACGGTGACCCACAAACTTGGCTCAGGTTGGACCCGTTTTCTTCTGCGGGCAATAAAGTTTATCTTATCTGGAGTCTGGTTCCGATCCGCACGCGTCTGGAGAAGCTGCTGCAGGTCAAGTTAGCTTTTTTTTTTCTATTCTTTTAACGATCATCACTGTTTCCTGGACAAAGTTACGGGCGCGTGGAGTCTGGATGTGCTGAGATAAGAGTGCACTTGAAGATAGTGAGACGTTTGTGTCTCAGATCTGCTGCTGCTCTTTCAGGGCCCAAACACATGAAAGAATTTCAACTTGACCAGGGTCTGAATGATGGGTCAATGAACTGACATGGATGAAAAATGTTAAAATAATAAAATGAATGAATTCCATGATCATTAATATTTTTGAAAATAACATTAATTTATCATTGATTTATCAAGGTTTCTCAAATAAATACAATGTAATTTATTATTATTATTCTGTAGATTATATATATTTTAAAAATACATAAATATCTGAGAATTACAATAAAATATTTTTTGAAATTATATTTGAAAATAATATACAAACATAAACATAAACAAAACCTATTGACAAATAAAGCATTTCTTTAATTTTCTACGAGAATGTTGATGATGAGAAAATTAAATTTGCCACATTCATTAATTAATTAGAGCTCTTTTTTCGAACTACAATGCAAAATGATGTTTTCCATGATCAAGTGGGGAAAAAAAAGAAAATTATACCCACGGAATAAGAAGAAACTAAATAATTTCTGAGGAGCATATTTTCAATGTAGTACAATATCAATTTTAGATTATAAACCCTGCTCTTAAATCAACAACATTTTTTCTTTTCAAACTAGAATATAAATTCCTTATAAATATAAATAAAACAGGTACATTACAAATAACTTCCATATAAATATAAATAAATAAATATAAACAAAATATTATCAATAATATAAATAAAAAATATTTTTTATTGTTTGCATTTTAATAATATTCACTGTATTTTTCAGTGGAAGGCAAAATATCGAAAAAAAATACTTTTTATTTATTTATTATAAATACTACATTATAACATAGATATATAATATAAATATTTGATTCCATTGAAAGGTGAACCATTTGTTTAAATCCAAAATGTAGTCACAAGAAACAGGAAAGGACTGAGCGCACAGTTCTGAGGAAGGCAGTCCTGCGTGCGTCACGTGTGTGAGTCTGCTGCACAGCTTCTCCAGTGTTCACCTGAAAACGGCAGGAGTTGTGACAGCTCATCTAAACGTCCTGGCTAGACTCTGGCAGACCCCTGAGACTCCTGCTGCGTCAGCGTCCCGCCTCTGGTAATTTGTCTAGCAGTCTCAGTGATGACAGCCTCGCCGGGCCGAACCGACCCGAGCCTCCCGTCTCACCGTCGCAGTACGAACCTCAGTGACGTGAAGCCTCTCGTCCTCTATAATGGGGTGAAGGAATTAAAGCGACGGTCTAGGAGCAGGCGGAGGAGGTGTGGGGGGAGTAAGGGGGTCTACAGTGGGAGTAGACGCAGACACAGATGGAATAGTTTACCTCCTCTGGCCCAGACTTGACTCCTAATGTCTGACCTGTCGTAACCCACATTCTGTTTGGCGGCGCTGCAAGAGTGGCACTGGCTTCCCGCCGCTGTTTTTCCACCAGTGCTGCCGCTCCCTACCTGGCGGGGGAGGCACGCTGAGGTGTCTGACTCTTCTCTCAAATTCATTAGGGGCCCCCCACACGCTGACGGGCTGCACTTCAAGGGGGCTTCGGGAGACTAATAGCAAGTGCAGATTTTGTTATTCCAAATCTCTGGAGCGCAGACACTTTGCACGGACACATGGTTTTCATTTTAAGCGCTCGTCCCCCCGTGTGGCGACCAAAAATTGAGTACAGGAGGAAAACACGGGGTCGGGGGCTGATCTCCTGACGGCCGGTCTGGTGGCTGCAAGATGCTGGCCACATGACCTTTCACATACATTTATCAGCATAGGTGAGGTGCTTCACGGAAGACGCTGATGAGTTCAAGTCGAGCAGAAGGGACAGTCAAAAATACTGTCATCTTCTGACCTGGTTCATGAAACTCACTGCCACTGTCAATTCAGTCCAAATCTACCACCAGCGATGAAGACATCAAAGTGGAATAAAAGAAAGTTCTGAAGTCGCAGTGGAGTATTAGCCCCTGGCCAACAAGGGCCTCAAAAAGAGACACACACCATGTCAGCTCGGCACAGCCACAGTCATAACACTGTCATATCTACTCACTCAGATGTGTGGGACTCACTGCTGTCAAGAAATGGGTCCCTTTTTGTGCATTTTTGGGTGTGTTGCTCTTATAAAACTCTCCTCATCTATTCATTAGTCTGAAGCCGGGGATCTCACATCCATTCACAGCTAAACATTCCCACATTGTAATTGCACAGTGTTATTTTTGTCACATTCATGAGTAAACACATTTGAAACTCGGCGGCCATCTTAGTCAACAGTTTGCGCTCTCTTGTCCTTTCCTCTAAACTGGCAGGAGCAATCAGATCTAGTCTCAAAGATCGGTCTACACGAGTGTGAGGGTGCTCACCAGCCTTTGTCGTCGTCCTCTCCCAGTTCCTCCTCTTCCGGCTCCCCCTCTGGATGTTCTGAGATGGCTGACGACAGCTTGGACTTGAAGCGATCCAGAAGAGCCATGGTCTGTGTGTGAGAGCGTCATCATCCATCATGTCTTCCACACCTGAAATGAGTGCTCGTACCTGCGCCTCTCTGTTGGTGCCTTTCTTGGACTTCTTGGTCCTCAGTTCCTCGTACTTCTTTCTGCCCTCGAGGTACTCGGCCACCGCCTCACTGGTGGGTTTCTTCTCTGCAGGAGGAAAAAAGCTTTGAGCAACAACAACAACAAAACATCCTCATCTGCTGCCAAGTTGAAGGGTTTTCATCAGGGAGTGGACTTGAACACACCATCCTTTGTCAGCTGTTGAAAGTCAATTATAGTGATGATGTGTGCCATCCATCCTTCCTCTTATTTGAGGGTCAACATCATCTCTCCAGGGACTTTCTCCCAGTTGAACATATCACACATCCAGTCCTGAACTGACTTCCCTTAGAAGGAGTGCAGATTCTCCTGGGAGTCTCTCTCCGATGACTGAGATTCTCACTCCTTGACAGAGTGCAGACAGAGACAACTCTGGTTTTTAGGGTCAGTATAAAGCAGGTGACCACAGCCGAGGGCAGAAATGCACCCATCAGCAGACAGCTTCGTCTTCTGGCTTAGCTCTTTCTTCACCACCACAGACGATACATCTGAAGAAGCCAGTCCGGCCATCGTCTGTTCCCACAGTCACAACGCGTTACATCATGATCAAAACAAAAGGCAGCCAGCTCTGGAGCAGCATTTTAGGGCAGGGAAAGTTCAAGATAAACGTAAATTAAATTAGTTCAAAGAGATGACTAAAAATGAGATCTGAGATCTTCCTCCCAATCACATGACCCAGATCAACAACTAGTCGGAATGAAAACAGCCTGAAGACCAACACAAGCCCGTCAGGCAGGAAGCAAAGCAGGTCGGCGATAACCATCCAGTCCTGATGGAGCGTCAAGATAATGTCTCAACTTCATTTGGCTTCCTCCTGAAAAACAAGTGATCTGAGCGCAACAACAGCAGCCTGGTGAATTCTAAGAATGGCCCGATGAGTGCGACTCCCTGCAGCGAGAACCGGCTTCATAAGCTTGACGGATGACAAGATTTGACCAGAACATGATCTGAGGGTGAAGATGAAAGAAAGCAGGACTGGGTCCAGCTGTGACAGCCTGCGCAATACTGACCAGACAATGGCTGGGGCGACCCAATGAAGCCGCCCAGCCGAGATTCCTCTCATCTATGACTGACAGCTTCTATTTGGATCCTCCAGCCTTTCAGATCCGCTGTGATGTAGTGGAGCGATGCTCCAACCCAGTAACCTCTCACTTCATCTTGCTCGCTGATGACCTACATTACTGCAGCTACCTTATGTAATTAATCGCCCGCAGACAAGGAAAGACCCCAGTAATCTGAAACAGAGACAGACCTGCTGAGCTGCGTTGGGAGAAGAGCAAAGCCGGTTTTGTGAGGAACCAGAGAAAACACGCTGAACACACGTACCGGACCTCAACTTGTTGCAGTTGGTTGAGGACGAACGTCTGGTGGGACGTGGTTTCGTTGCACATAAACCGAAAACAGCCTTCATTTCGAGCTTCAAAGGGACAAACACAAATTGCTCTCAGAACTTTTTAATAGTTTTAAAAATAAAACAAAGGCAATCTGAGCAATTGCAGAACTCCAGATTTAAGAAGAACAATATGGACTGGTGGACCATGTGGGATTTATTTATTCGTAGAATAGGCGTTTTCCTGTCCATTACACTGCTTGTGACGCTATTAACCACATTCTCCGGGGTTCAGGACAGTCAGACTTAAAGCTAGACATGACAATGATGAACCCAAGTGAACACATCAGAACAGAACCTCGGCTACATATTGTCTCTCTAAACAGAGTACTGTAGCATAGTCTTTGTAAGTCTGTTGTAAGAACTTGAAACAATCCAAAAACTTGACAAAGAAAGTAATGAGTGGACAACAATGACGCCACAATCAGCATCAAGAACAAACTCTGAGTCACTGGTCGCACACAAGGACGGGACACTCGCCACCACCGCGACATGCGTCTGATGCAGACCAATGCCAGACCAGGCTGTTTTCTGCCATAACACCCATAGTCAAAAGATGAAGTACTGATCATGTACCTCTGGCACAAAAGAGGAAACAGAGGCAGAGTTGCAGGAGGTGGTGGTCAGTGAGGCCATTATATATCGCCACTGGAGGACGGAGAATTTCCGCCATTGTTATTTCTTCTTTGTGTCTCATCAGAGCTACGCATCGGGTGGTAACAACAACACAGCCATGGTTTCAGGTGTTACTGTGCCGTTTGGTCTGTATCCATGTGCTCTGTGGAAATATGCAGAAATATGGTGGAAAGGAAAGCAGAGCGCTGACAGAAGGATCCGTCCAGATCCGGATATGTAGAGCATAAATGGGGAGTGAGAATGAATGGCCAGTGCAGTTCCAGTGTCTTCAATGATGCCATCTAACAGCTCTTGTCCCTGACACCTTTTTAAGCTGTCCTACTCCTGATTTTTAACACGTTGTCACCATTGAAGCTTCATATATTGACGATCATCAAACAGACTTTAGCGTACCAGGTTGAGACCAACACACCCAGACCACTACAGTAAACAAACAACCTCAATGAAGTGGAGGAAAAGAAACCATTTTCCACCAGAGGTAGGAAGGTGGAATCATTTCTCATCACGACGGTCGCTCCATGTCCAGACTGTGAACCTGTGAGGTCACCGGGCAGTAGACAGTGACACACACTGTTTCACTCTGAGACAACACGTAATGTCACGCAGTGCGGCCTCAGAGGAGCTCACCACACTGGCCCCCGGCTGACCGGCGTCTGACTGAATGTTAAAACATTCAACGGCAATAAACAGATGACAGAAGCTGCACTCGGCAAGATCTTAGGCGTTGATATTGTGCCAAGTCATTGGAGCTAACTTCAAGAACCATAAGGACGTGGCAGCGGGTTGCATGCTGAGTGGCATCGTTGTACCCTACACCAGTGGTCACCAACCTTTTTATCACCGCGGACCGGTCTACGCTTGACCATCTGAACGTGGCCCGGGGGGTATGAAGTAGCCACTTTGAACTGTCAGATAAGGCCTCTGCATGTTTGTGTACTTGGCACGTGGGACTCACCGACCATGATAAATCCATATTTCAAGTACGACTCCTGCTATTGTCTGTTAAAAACGTTCTTCTTCATGGAAGTTGTGGGCTCTTCTTCTGACTTTTCACTGAGCCTTTTCCTCTTCGCAAAGAAACTTCTCAAAGACATTTTGCGAGCTTGTGGGTTACATTTTGGCTCTCAAGTGACTGAGGCTTAACCAAGAGAATCCAGTTATTTTTCAAAATAAAAGGTTTTTCAAGATGAAAGATCATTCAAACTCAGATCCGGTACCAATTGGCAGCATCATATGTAACGCCCACCTGACTTTGGCTGGACAGACAAAGCAAAAGTTCACATGATGCAACACAAAAAAATCTATAGTAATCTATAGTAAGTAGTCGTAGAAAGTATGAATGTCCGAGTCATGGTTCACCTTCATCAACTCCTGCTGCTGCATCCACTTCTCCACACGCACATGATCTATGCTACCTCATACTGTCGGAGACCTCCAGTCATCGAGTTTCAGAATCCGCTCATAATAAACCCACAAAGCGTGTCACTTCCTGTCCAGTCAAGCCGAAAGGTAAAATGAGTTCCGACAATCCAAGCTAGACAACAATTGACTTTTGTCACACAACATACAACACTAACATTGAAGTCTTCCCCTCAATAGTTGACTCGGTTCAGGTACTCATTCATGCAATCCGTCATCCCGTGTCGTCCTTGTTAGATTTCATGGCCTGGATTGACAAATTCACCTTTGTGTTTGTGTTAAGCTAACCATGACTGCAAACCCACTCGAGTCGCCCCGCCGGCAATTTCACAAATTCTGAAGCAATCACTGGAACTCCCTTTGAAACATGAGCATCCACTTCCCCCGGTGTCAACTCTGAAGTCTGCTGTCTTGCTCAGAGGGGGCAGACCTTTTATTCTCTGATTTATCGAGAGCAACAAGTGATCCTCCTCCATCAGTCTCGCAGCCCGCTGCTGTGCCTGCTGCAGTCTGTGACATGCTGGATGCTGACTGATGACGCCCCCGGGGTCCAGCATGAGGAGCACACATCACCATCTCCAGCTGTTGTCACTAACTACCATCTTTTGAGTTTGATGGCCTTTCTAGCTACATTCCTGGGCTCTCCTGTCAACCGCAACAAATCACGCCGCTGATGTTGTAGCAACCGAGGGCTGTTGTGGACGACCAACGCCTCTTCCACCAGATAAAAAGGACTCGCGTCACTGCGGAACAATCGGCAGGTTGTTAAAGGGAAGTCGGCGCCGGGCTGGGACACAACATCACTGCAGATCGTCAATCACAGACGCGCATTTGTCAGTTAGTGCTTTAAGGTCACCACTGGCCGTTTAGGATTATGCAACTACCGCGTTTACACAGGAAGCTGGAGGTGAAGTAACAGAGAGCAGAGATCAGCCCAGTAAAAATACATTGTGTTAGACGTGATGTGTGCTGCGGCAGCTGAATCACCAGAGGAAGATAAAAAAAAAACATTGTAAGTGGATGTGAACTGAGCAAGAGAGTTCATTGAATCACAATGCTGAGTCGATCGACGCTCTCACTGTCGTATTCCATGACCGCAAAATCTCCACATCTACTTCTTCTTCATTGACTAGTTTGTTCTCTGTCTAACCAATGACTCATCTATTGTGTTACAAGTGGATCAGGACCCACTTGGGTGGCACCGCGACACGACCCCAGAGAAGAAGAACATGGATGGACAGATCGTCTGTGTTCTTAAAAAGGAATCAACCAAGCTGCCAGTCCTGTTTTTATTCCAGCTCAAACTTACGCTTACTGCAGCCACACTCTATCGTAGATCAAAAAGCTGGGTTTCTGTGACATGTAAACAAGCAACATACTGTACATATCCCAGTGAGGCAGGAATACACCCTCTCGCCCAATGACCACTGGGCGAACACACAGCATTCAGCTACACACACAAACACACACACACTCGCAAGGACCAATTAACCTAGTGAGCATGTCTTTGGGCTGTGGGAGGAAACCGGAGTACCCAGCGAAAACCCACGCAGGCACAGGAGGAACATGCAGACTCCACCCAGAAATGTCCAGAGCTGGTTTCGAACCTGGAACCTTCACGCTGAGCCGTGCTAACCATTGCTCCACTATGCTGCCCACCTTCACAATAATGATCTCTCTTTAAAGATGAACTCTCATGTATTAAAATAAAGTGGAAACAAATAACGCATCATCAAAGTGGACATGACTCAAGTGGTTTTCAACGTGTTTTTAACAGAAAAAATCCAGAAGAACTATACAGGAATTAATTTCTCATGATTAAAAACTAGTGTTTTTATTGTCCTCACTTCAATAAATGTCAAAACTCCACCCTTTGCTTCCTTGTTTCTCTGCCGGGAGATCGGGTACGTTCCTTTTTTTTCCCGCAAGGGGTGGGGGGCAGGTGTCTGTGGTCTCCGCTACAGTTACGAAAAATCTTGGCGGAAACCCTGGAAAGTGTCAAATAACTCAAGAAGACGAACCAATAACTGGCTGATCACGAATGCATGTAATTGGTGTCTCTCATTCGACTGTGTTGCAACACGTCGTCTAAATCAACACTGGAGCTGAGGAGGTGTTGAGGAAATTAAACGCATCTGAGAGCAGACGGCTCTCTCTCTCTCTCTGGAGTGGACTGGAGACCCTTCTGTTTCTGGCTGGCAACAGACGACAGAGATTTGCGGTGCAGTCCGAGAAATCAAACCCAAACTGACTTTTATTTTGTAGTACTAGTGAGTGCTCCTAATCTTGGGGCCTCTGCACTTGAACGTCGCGCCATGATAGTCTGCTATTGCGTTTTACACCGTGAAATTCAAATGAAAAACAACTTGTTTCATCTAATCCCAGCGGAGAAGGAGCACAACAGTGAAGTGCTTCACGTTGTCGTAGCTGGCAGCTTAAATCATCCCACCATCTCTCTCTGTCCTTTGACCTCTCACCCTCAGTCTGCACTCACATGCCTCTCGAGCTGCTTGCTACGGTTCACCTCTTACATCTGATGGCAGATATGAGAGCTGTAACTCACGATGGTTTTTGGGGAGCAAACATAGCTTCTAGACATCACTTGGTCCTCTGAAAGTCAGGCACCATAGTCAAACTACAATCAACTTTAATGATATTTTACTTTAGTTTTAGTTGACTTTTGATCCAGTTCCACATTCTCAGGCTCAGGTTTTGCTGTTCACATGCGGTGGTCTGTTTTGTGACCGTCACAGACATTACTTTTGTTGTGAAAGTTACTTTTTTAAAAATGTCTGTTTCTATTTCTATTCTGCATAAACACTTAGACACATTACATTTTCACACACTTTTTTATGAGGCATTTTTCTTTTTTAATTTCAAAATGCGTTTGGCTAACATTTGTTGCACTTCCTTGCACCATTTTTACATGCTCCTCATTCTTATGGCTGCATGGCTTTTTTTTTTTAAACACACCGATGGTTCTGAGATAGATTTTTACACGCAAGTCAAGTTCTTAATGGACTATGGACTGGAGTCACCGCCCACGAGAATCAGGACTGCAGTACCTACCAATTCTACCAATTCCTTTCACTTTTCCCGGCGCAGAAACTGCATTTCCCAACTCGTCGGAATGATTCCCACTCCTCAGCGAGGCTAGCTTAGTTTTACCCAACTAGGAGGAGATAACAACTGACAGTGATCACAGACATGTTGCATATTTGGACAACAAAAGCTCGACTCACGTGAAGTGTTGCACAACAACATACACATGACCTGAGAGTGACCCCGGAGGTGAGGAACACTTAACTAAAGCTCACAGAAGGGCAGCTCAACACGACGCACAGACTAAAATAAATGAACGCAGCAGGAGTTTGATGCCACAATTTCAACCCTTGCAATTTTCTGCAAGGTTCCACACAAAAATGCAGACCCTTGGGGGCGCGCACGACGTCTGCAACTAATTGTCAAAATCAGAGGGTTGCCTGTGTTTATTAGAGGAGAATGCGGCCCGGACCACCCTCAAATAAACCGATTAAAAACCAACTCTTATGAGCAATTATCTGCATAAATCAGTGCAAGCGAGTCAAAGCTGCCCACGTACCCTCCTTCTCTTCTTCAGCCGCTGGTTTGGAGCTTTCTTCTTTCCTCTGCTTTATGGCCTGAAGTTCCTTCTTCAACTGCCGAGCCTCTTTCCGCAATTCATCACTGTGAAAGACGACGGAAGGTTAAAATATGAACTTAAACTGGTGTGGAGAATTCCACCTGCTGGAAATATCAGAGCTCTAAGAAGCAGAGAAGCACTTCTTTCCATGAACACAAGAACATTGTTTTTCTAAGGTCAACTTTTTTGTTGTGTAGCTTTTTTTGTTCCAAAGTTGAGTTTTTCTTTCTTTCCAACAGATTCTTTCTTTTGTTTTTCTTTTGTTAAGATTCATTGAAGGTTTTTCCATTTTTTTCTAAAATTTTTGCTGTCTGCTTTTTCCCCACTATTTTTTCCTGAATGAATAAACAATTTTTCCAACATCAGCTTGAATGTTTTTTTTCCCCAGTGGCAGTCTCTTTATCATATCTCATTTGCTTCTTTACCGAATCTCTTCTGCAATCACCAACACATTTGTTCATTTCCAGTTTTTTCTTTTATGCCTCTGGTTAACATACATTGTTACAGTTTAATAACCGTTCCAGTTAATGTTGTGCAATCATCCTGGTGCATCAGCGCCTTGTTTTTTAATCCAAAAGTTATCATGACTTAATCATCAACAGTGTGAGTTTTGTTTTGTGGAATTAAAATGTCATTTCTCTTTTATAAACGGGGGTCAACAACATATTTTTTTCTTTCATTTCTTTGTCAATTTTGTGACAGTAGGTTTTTCTTTTTCCAAAACTAATTGTCTTTTACATTCACATTGTGCCATTCTCTTTCGTATCAGAAAATCAACAACTTGAAATACTTCAATGCCTCGAGAAAACTTTGACGTTACCTTTGACTAGACAAAAGAGCAAATAAAGAGCACAACCAATGGTCAAAAAGTTAGCAATACATGGCTGAGAAAATAAAATCAGATAGATGCATTAAACTGCTGCAGACAAGCAGGATTTGAATGACTCTGCTTCGAATTAGTAGCCCAGTTATTTCTCATCGTACACTCGTTACAAAACTTGATCTTGTGTTTCATATTAAATTCTTTATTTGAGCTAAAATCAAATATTATGAGATTTTGGTTTTCCACTTGTCAAAGAAAAACAGTGACCGTTTTCTTTCCCTGAAATAAAAGTCAGATGGCAACGACTGGAACTCACTGTGGTGTCTGATAGAAATGAAAATGACTTTAAATGTAGAATTAATTTAGTCCCAGTTGCAAATGACGAACAATAGGGAGTGCCAAATCATTGCAGGATAATGACATACATTTTCGAAAGCAGTCACCCCGGCGTCTAATAGATCAGCAAACGTTCCATTTCTCCTTCTAATATTTGGCAGTTCTGCACCTATATCTTTGCTTGTAAACACTGGCGGGTTGGGGAAACACAATGCGTGTCACAGACAAGAATGTTCATTAAAAGCTTGCGGTGCTCCAATAAAACTGATGCAGCCTTAAGTAAAATGATTGTTTCCACTTTAAGCCCCAGGAGAGCAAGAGGGTGTAAAAGCCAAAAGAACATATGGAAATGTTTGTTGTTGGAAGTAATTGTCATCGTTCAGAGAACTCCATAAAAGACTTTGTGAAAGGGAAATTACTCTCAACACAGCTAGAATTCCATTTATTTTCAAACAATTACGCCAAAAAAATGTGACCAAATGGTTGGGACACCATGTTCGAGAACTCGACGATGACGCAGGATTTGCTTGAGGATTACGATTCCCCACCAAGAATGTAAGTGAAAGCAGCAGACCAAGACCCAGGACCCAAAGCCCTGGAAAGCTCTGGTCTGTGGACAAAAACCTTTACAAGACACGGGCCTTAGTGTTCACTGCTAATTGGCGGTTTTGAGGAGAACAATAAGACCTGACACAAAGATTTAAACAGTGGAATGGAAAGGAAACTTGGTTCCCAAAAAAGGACCAACCACTCCAAACCTCAGAGTTAAACATTGTTGACATAAATGAATTTTAAAATTTAGACTGGAAATGCGGATCCAAGTTAAATACCAGAAAATAAATTCAAACTCCATTAAGCAGCATCTCTGTCCAAAATCGAAACACATGGCACATTAAATCAGTGGCTTTTCCGTCAAGGAGGAAACGGTTTCATGGCATCCCCAGCCAACTTAGGCTGGCTCAAACCTCGGGGTGGCACCCTGTGGAGACGCCACCTCTCTGTGGTCTAAATCATACGTGGGCAATTAAACCTCCTCTGGGGCCAAATTATATCCTGTCAGGGGCCATCACGCCAAACGACGGACAGCAGAAAGACTCTTGGTCCGGGTCGTACCGGTGGCCTTTCTGCATGAAGTTTGTATGTTCTCCGGTTTCCTCCCACAGCACAAAGACATGCTCAGTCGGTTTGGTAACTATCAAGTCTGTGTGTCCGGCGATGGACGGGCGACCTGTCCAGGGTGTATTCCTGCCTCTTGCCCAGTGACTGCTGGGATAGGCTCCAGCACTCCTCGCAACCCTGAACAGGACTAGGCTCACTGAGGAAGTATTTGTATTTGTTACAGTTAATAAAAAATTTGTTTTCTCAATATAGATAGTGAATAGCGGAAGATCTTTTGAAGCGTCAATAGCTTGGTATCACAATTATGGGTAAAATGTGCACATAAATGGATTTTATCAGAAGGTATTTTTTCCAATACATTGAGGGACATAATGTGTTTTCATGAGCTTTGAGGGAATAAAAATCACACATGAAATAGAGGGAAATACAGTCTTTTTTTTTTGGCCTTGCTTTTCTGCCCTCATGAGGGCCAGTACTTGGCCTCAATGACTTCCATGAAAAACATGAAGTGATGCTCAGGCATGTTGAAAGCTCAGTGAAAGGGATCAGCGATGGTGCCTCCTAGTGGTCATGCAGTGACAAAGTTGCCAGAGAATTAAGTTTCCCAAACAATAAACGTACACGCCAGTGTTGCCACAATTTAGTCTACTGCTACAAGGTTCAGATGAAAGGGTGAAGTCTCCATGCCAATGTCTGGCAGAAGCTGAAGGCAATTTTTCGGAAGTGGAACTGTGCACTAAACTGCAGTCATGCAATGCTCACCGTGACACCTCCGACCTGGTCACCTTAAACCTCTCGAGCTATGCCAGCAGAGAAGATATGTCATGCGAGAAAATGATAATATTTTGAGACTGCTCCGTCTCAGCTACAAAGCACAGGTAAGCTGCGTAGTCTGGGCCCTTGGCCTAGAAATCATGTCAGCCATCTCCAGACCAAACAACGTCTGCTTCTGTTTCTTACATCTGCTTCCCTGGACTGACATTTATTTACATCTTTTCCTTTCATCTGGGTCCATCCGGGTTCTGTTTTTAGTTTTCAGCCGTTCTCTTATCGTTGCTTTTACTCACTTTGATTAAGGAGAAGATGACTTTTAACCAGAGTGAGGCTGCACATATGCAGGCACGTGAGGTGAGGAGGAGAAGCTGAAGAGGACAAAGTATTAGCTCAAGAGAAGAGGAACGAAAGACAGAAAACATGTGCAAGGATTAGATTAGATATCTGGGGGGAGAGATGAGTGAAAATACAGGAGGTGAAGAGGAGAGTGCAGGAAGGGTGAAGACGACAGTGTCATCAGAGCAGCAGCAAAAATGAAGGGGATGCTCTGATAGGATGGTAGTGGTCACTACCACAGAGACTCAGGAGTCAGAAGAGTCCGAGATGGAGAGGAGGGACAGTGTTGGAAAGTGTTGAAAACTCCAACTGTAAAAACAAAGAGAGGTGTCATACGGCAAAATTAGAAAGAACTACTTTGCAAGAATCTTTTCAAGAATCCTGGACACTGTGATGCAAGCAGGGAAGAACTGATCACAAGGATACAGCAGCACACAATAAATCCGAGTCAAGGTGTAGCAAGATGAAATATGGAGGGTCAAGGTAGGGGCAGTACAGTATGACTGAGCAAAATACATTAGCAAATAGACCATAAAGACTATGACAAGACGGGGTTCAATTCAAGAGCAGTGAAAGGGAGAGAACACAACACTGCCGAACTGTTACACCTCGTCTTGCCAAACATGGTTTATTGCCAGTGAGAACACACTAGGTCAAGCAAAGGTGTTCCATTGTTTTGAAAAAGAGACCCATTTGTGAAAGAAATTCACTCCAACTGAGGCAATTCAAAATGGAGAAATTCAGGGTAATTGTTGTTCCGGAATAAACTGTTCTGGTGGGGAAAGTTTGGGTATGTTGTGTTGTCCAGGCGACTGCAACAGTCATTCACTCAAACATTTTCTTTAAGATTATTAATCTGGACTTCCCCATAATTTCGCAGAGATATTGAGACTCACATGAATGAATTCTCAAGCAAAACATTGGCACGCGACCTCATGCCTCTGATAATGTCATTTCCAATAAAGAGCTGCATTTCTAACACTTTGCGATGAGCTTCAAACATCCGCAGCCCAGCCAGTTTATTACTCTTCACTGGGGTTGTGACAGGTTTAATCACGAGTCGTTTATAAAAGCTCTTCATGAAGCGCGGTCGACACCTTGCGAGGGGCTTCCCCTCCTCTGCAAGTTTGTGCCGGTGAATCCTTGGATTGAAAAGATATGCTCGTTTTAATTCTGGTCACTGGTTTTATATGAGTATTGAGGATCAAGCTAGGAAAAGTTCATTCACCATTGCACAGGCGCTGGGCTTGCTTTGAACACGAATGCAGCCAAAGCCAGCCACTGGCTGGATGGGAAATGATTTCACAAGACAAGGAAAAACAAAAGCTGGTCAGGAAGCACCTGTCCAGACCCCACGACTACAGCTTCTTGCTGTTTCCACCACGGGACTGGTATGGATTGGAACACCCATCCAGTTTGGTACCCATTTTGGTGGACAGAGATGCGGGCGCTGCCGCAATGACAACATGAATTTATACTGTTTATTAATTTATCAGGAGACTAACTAGCCTCCCTGCTCCCGTCCTCCTCCAATCACAACCTTTTCCATACAAGCTACAGCCAGGGATTGATTCCGATTTTCCTCTTCAACTCAAATTGTGATTCTGTTCGGGATATTTGGGTCACAACACGAGTTTTTCTTGAATATGGATTCTCACAGAACTGATGAACAGATAGAAGAAAATGTTAACGTCAACATTCTATTTTTATCAAGATTAATGACTGACAATGTACTGAGCGCCGAGCGTGCATCATGCCACTGATAAACTTGGACTCTTCAGGTCAGACCAATGAAATCACTGGCGTTTGACATTAAAGTGCTTGTTTTCGCCCGTCTACTTAGGTCTGGTGGAGCCAGTGCAGCCGGAGCCGGGACCAGCAGTGGATGCGGAGAAACACTGGAGCAGCGGCAGAAAAAGTAAAGCCTAGGTTCAGTACATTGGTACCAAGAAGCTTGTTTGCCCATGAAAATCCATACATTATCCGCATCATTGTAAAAGCCACAGGGGTTAAGACCGTGAGAGAAAAGTAGTGGCTTATATGTAAGGTATGTTGGGGGCTCTATTGAGGACCCAAACAACGTAATTCTAAGGAGTAGGTGAAAATAGGTAAATAATACGCATTATATGGAAATATAGTAGCCTACATTTTCTGTCATTTGAGGTCAAGTGTGACATGAAACAGAGTAATTGTCAATCACAATGAGTGATTGAGGATGAGGAGCCCTGAGCTCGTATATGATTTACAGACTGCAGCCTCTCCAGCAGCACTGACAACTCAGCGTTTATTCATATTTTGGACACTGAAGCAAACTTCGGTTGACTGATCTCCTTTCTGTCTGCCTGCGCCGACACGCTGCAGCTCACAAAACAAAGATGTTTCCAAGGCAACCGGGCAAACAATCGGCTCCACGGACGCGGCGCCAATAAAGGCGAGCAGGACAGAGGGCAGGAAAAGCCCTGACAACACCTGTTAGCACTCACCTTGAGGCTCCGCACAAATTCCTGTCAAGATCTCAACAAGCACCACAAGCTAATGGCTCCCTCACACTTCCAGATAACAAGAGACATTTAATAGTGGCTGTAAAATATTTAATTCAATATTTCGATTAAAAAAAACACTTATCTCTTTTTTGATTTTTCACCGGCTAACGCAGATTTGCTCATGATCTTTTCTATGCAGAGAAAGTGGAACAACAGACAGAGACAAGGAGTCGCTCCTCTTCCATGACACGGAAGATTCAATTCAAGACTCAATTGATCAAAAACATCAGTCAGCAAACACTTTTTTTAGTGTTTTCTGACCGATATTTAAACAAACCCAGTTAATAAAAAAAAGCGGCATCATGTGACGTCACACCACCTGAGTGTTGTATCCAGTGGAGATGTTCTCTCCATCCCACGGTTCATAGGTTTGAACAACAGACAGTTCACACCTTATTAATTCAAGCGAAGTTAATTTTTGTTGTAGTACAAGGCAAAGTTCATACATTAGAGGAGCTGGGTGCAACCTGGCTGCAGTGGTGTCTTTAGAAGTGACAAACACTGCCTCACAGTCACAAGCACACTTCTGCATCTCTCAGGAAAATAAAGAACCAAGTCAGGGATTGAGCAATATGCTTTTTTAAGGGCCGATACCAATATCTGGTGGCTTAGATAAGCCAGTAACTGATATTAGGGCAACATTCTGAACTGATACTTGAATATCACATTTCACTTTTGTATTAAGAAAATCACACTGTGGAGACACTAGCTTGCAAACATTCTTTGAGGAAAAAATAGACAGTATCCATTGTTATACAGAATGGTTTTATTGCTTGAGCTGAACAGAAAAATACTGACTGACTAATTTGCAAAATCGGTTCAATAACCCTGAAGAACAACATGGCATGCAGTCAGTGGTCAAAACTAGAAATGAGACAAAAAAACATACCCGACCAAACCACAGAACCCAACCTAACCATAGAAGGCTAAATGGTATGTTTTGAATGGTAGCCTGTAATGAATTAATTATCAAAATCCAAGATTTTGGACAGAGACCGATCTGATGGAGGCCGATAGCCATGTGGACCAATAAGTGAAAAATGGCCCAAAAATGGCCGATATATCAGTGTGGTCAACCTCTCAACCACGATGAAGAAGTCGCACCATGAAGTCCATCAGACTCCTGAAGTGATGAAGATGTTTCTTTTCCCATTCTTGTACATGTCATGGTTTCATCTTGCCAACACTATCGACAACTATAGAATAGATCAACCCATCTGACAGCGCCACACTCTGGGACTAACCACAGCTAAAACCAGGAGTCCATCGAGGGACGCCATGTAAAAAAACTGACCGTGGCACGGGGAACTTCAAGGCATTAGATACAGGGGTTGGCAAGAGAATTTCCAGCGGGCCACAGTTCAAACTACAATTGTTGAAACTGGGGGACATCTAGTGTATAATAACAATAATTATAATAAAAGAACAGAAAATAATGGCGCAAAAAATGACAAAAACACGATGAAGAATACCTCAATAACTAATATGTTATATTTTCAATGAACACAAAACAGTTTTCTGAAGAAAAAGAAATCTTCCAAAAATTATTTAAACAACCTTAGAAAAACTCGTTTTATTTGGGTTAAAAAATTACTTCAGTCATAAGGTACAATGAACCATAAAAGGACCAACAGTGTTCAAAGGTATAAATTAGGAAAAAGAGAAAAAATGGAACACAGCAACGGGAAATTACACCATTATGTGATGATACATTAAAATGGTTTTAATCTCTTTTTAAATCTCCAAAAATAAATAAATAACAAATAAATAATCTGCTTTTATGATAACGTTTTAACTGCTTCTGCAGCACTAAGAGATTTGTTTCACAAATGAGATGCAACATCAATACTAGTGCAGTGAATCCATGCATGAAAATAGCTTGGATATGCTCCCTTCAACACTGACTGCACAAGGGCCAGATGAATGCGGGACGGGGCCGTGTGTGGCCCATAGAACGCACATTCCCCAGGCCTGGTTCACAGGAAGTGAATACGCCTGTTTTTGCCATTAAACGGCTGATAAATAACTGAAATGTGCCCAGGTTGCTTAATTTGGAGCAATTTTTGAACTTCCCATCAGCACGGGGTTTATTCAGTACTGCCAACTGCCGTCACTTCTTTTTTTTTTCTTAAGTCACAAAACAGTGAAACCTGAAGAGCTGCCGATGATTAACTTTTCATAAAGGAAGCATATGGCGTGATTGGCCCTGGCTCAGAAGTCACTCATGATCCAGAACTCGCGTTTAATACCGCGGTGTCTGGCAGCAGTCTGAGGCTGACGGAGGAATTTGACAACCTTAAAAATAGTGCAGCGATGACTGTATCGAAAAGGTGAAAAGAGAAATACTCTTGCCTTTTTTGGCAGTCTTGTAATCTCATTTTCTAGGCATCAAGTGACATGAAGAAAATGAAATTACCAGTAAGAGTTCAATAAAAGGAGTCAAGTACATATTAAAAATTAACACTGTCTGGACGGCGGAGCAGCAGCTTCCCCCGCTAGGGTGGACTCTAATGACTGAGAGAGTGATGTGGATGAGTGTGCTGGAATAACAAGTTGGCTGGATGAACTCCCCTCAGGGGGCAATCCATGGTTTGGTCACAAGCCAAGGAGAACTGTGAGCTGCAGCGAAGGAATCTAACCACAACACAGGAATTTGCATGACTTTGCACAGAGATGCGGCCCAGCGCATGACCCACGCGGAGATTCTCCGGTGCTGTCGAAGTTATTTACACAATGATCTTGCTGACTCCGCTCATGATGCAAGACAGAAGTGGAGCGTTTAGAGCATCGCATTTAAACAGTTTTTCTCTTCCTTGTAAATATTTCGACTTGTTGGAAGCTGTCAAGCCCTGACACTGATCCTGCTCTAAGAACCCTTATATTTATATTTTCCTTTGCTTTCAAATCCCCCGTTGCTGTCTGGAGCTGTTGCCAGTCAGCAAATGCCCCATATTGGGCAGACATGCTACAGTGGGCCAGCGATGTGTAAACCTGGCAGCTCCAAAACATACACAGTGGCCGCGCCAAGAACTGGCTTATCTCAAGTAGTTTTCCGCACATGAGGGGAAAAAAGAAAGAAAACCGTGCCGAGCTGTTTCTGAAAAGGTGTTGGCTTATGACCGATGACAAGAGACAGGTGCAGCCGGTTAATGCGCAGTGACACTGCATCCGGGTCAGTGCCACCGGCTCAGGATAATTAACGGCTGGTCAGAGGACAGAGGAAACTCGGATAGGAACTTGGTTTGGGCTTGACAGGGGTTTAGCCTCGACTCATTACCGTTCATTCATTCACTTCAAGCACAGCACTTTCACCAGTGACTGTGCAGGACTTCACCATGACTCTTGACTTCTGACGCCCTTAACGTGACACAGAAATACCTGCACTTTCAGATTCATCAGTCACAACCACAGGACTGAAGATTTTTTAGTTCATTCTTTTTCATTGTTTTTTCATTCAGACAAACTGCTAGTTTTTGCACATTAATTTCTTACTCATTTTCATCACGGCATTACTTAGTGACATCTTTTTGTGTGCACAAAATACTTTTGAGGAATTTGAGGGTTTTACTAATTTCACCTCGTGTCAACTTAAACCTGGTTATTTTCATCCATTGTCTTTAAGTCTTTATTTACTAGCACACATCCTCAGTAACATACTTCACTGTAAACAATCTGGCATGGTTGCTAATGGAATTTCAGAACGAGCTACCAGATAAGAGATGGTGTGTCATGCGCCAACACGATGATCACACCTCCAGGCATTACCTGATGATGGTGTAAAGATTATGAGGTGCAGTTTACTAGCTTTACAGGAGAAGCGAGTGTGTCTGGCAGACGCAGCCACACTTTGACCCGCCAGCATATGGAAGCATTTTGCTTCCCCAGTCGTGCCCCGTCGGTTTAGCGAAATGGCGATTACCGCATACGCTTGGTTCAGCACTGTCTTCTAAAAGACGAACCCCCAAAGAGGCCAAGCATCTGAGATTTGATCAATAGTCGCATAAAAGAAGCGTCAAACTGTGAGCAAACAAAGGAAACAGGAATTAGCAACCGCACAGAAGGGAGCGCACACAAATGCGCTGAAGAACTGGATTTGACAGATCTGTTATGGCTCTTTACACTTAAACATTTGGAGGCTTTACTTTGGTGACATTAGACGCAGCCGAGTCACTGAGGGATGTTGTGGTGCTTCATCTGGCCGCTGGAGACACAAGGATAGTTTTGACCTGATGTTCAAGCTGTTTTGGTTTCAGGGAGACTGTAGATTTCAAGGTTGTCTCAAAAACATAGACGGGAAGACGGTTGACATAATAAATTCACCGCCGACCGCAGTCATCGGGAAAACATTAAGAAAAAGCAAAAGACGGTAGAGTAGTGTAGACTGTATTTCATCAGAGTAGCGTGTATCAAGATGAATTTCTGCTTTTGCCAAGAATGTATGTTGCAAAAACAAAAGTGCAGTGATGGTCAAAAATGTTGGATCTCCCCCCGAATCAGTCCATAAAGGATATTCTCAAAGGCAAATCTTCTTCTTCTTTCTCTTTCGGCTTCTCCCTTCAGTGGTGGCCACAGAAGATCATCCTCCTGCATCTCCCCCTGTCCTCTGCTTCCTCTTCTCTCAAACCTACAAACCTCATGTCCTCCTTCACCACCTCCATCAGTCTCCTCTGTGGCCTTCCTCTCCACCTTCTGCCTCGCCGTTCCAACCTCAACATATTCCTACCAATGTACTGGCTCTCTCTTTCCTCTGTCCATGTCCAAACCATCTCCATCCAGCCTCTCTGACTTGGTCTCCTAAACACCTGAGCACATGTGCTGTCCCTCTGATCCTATCATCATCCTGCTCTCACTCCCAGAGAGAAGCTCAGCATCTTCATCTCTGCTACCTCCAGCTCTGCCTCCTGTCTTTTCCTCAGTGCCACCGTTTCCAAACCATACAACATTGCTGGCCTGACCACAGTTGTGTACACCATCCCTTTCATCTTTGTTTCAAAATAAGCATGTAGGAACAAACTACAAGAGTTTTAAAGTGCAACAAGTTCAAAACCTGACAGGAGTCAGATGTACTGGCTTCCAGTGAGATTCCTGTAGTAGAGCACGCGGAGCGAACAGACTTTCAGAGTAACTGTTCTACGCAACTGAAGCTTGCTACCTGACACTGGTCACATGAGGCAACCTTGCAATTTAGTTGGTGCACTATGGAGAATTTAAATCAACAACTGGCCAGCTTTGCGGGAATAGCATGGCAATGCCTCCAAGACTGTCCATACACATAAGTGGTGAGATGAGCGCGAGCTGAGAGTCACAAAAACAGGTGCTTCTTTTGTAATTGGAGCAGCACAGCCTGGAAGAAACTAGGAGAAAATTTACAGTTCAATATGCAGGAAATAGTGGTCCAGAGAGTTACAGTGCGGAGACTTATTCTACCACTCGTAAGCCAAATACTCAAGAATCTGAGCATAATGAGCAGTACAACTGAGGCACTACAATGATGCCAGTGAGACCACACCCATTTTAACCATTTTAAGCAATCCCTTGTTTTTGCCTACTGAATTACATTAATGTTTTGGTTTTTTTTCGGCCAGGTGCACACCACATTATTTGCATAAGAAGGACTTGAAGGTATAATGGAAGAGGAATGGAGTGAGTGGACTTCTTTGGATTTGGGGACTTAGAGTTAGACCTTTTATTTATTTCAATAAAAACATCTCCTTCTTGTAATTGAGTCTTCGTGGTCACTTTGCCATTCATTCAGAGGACATTCACCTCGACCTGACAAAGGTTGATTGTTACAGTGAGGTGGTGACTTAGTTACACGATTGAATGACCATAGAGATTTGTTAATTGCAGGTTACATTGTTCGACTTCATGATGATACAAGTCTGGTGCCGTGGACAAGACACACATTTAAATCCCAAATGGACACATCACAAGTCTGCTCAGACACTTCAATTCCCACTGAGCGACAAGAGAGCCGTTGGTGTTCCCCCTGACACACGGAGCTGCTCAATAGGCAGAACTGAGTCAACAGTGTGAGTGCAGAATCACACCAAACAATACCCTCTTTGTCCTGTCAAACACTGCACCTACCCGACGCCTCTTTGATTCCCGGCCAAGACAAGCTGCTGTGTTGGTTTACAGTTCTTGTTGCAAGACAATCTGCACTTGTGTTTTCTAAACTACGCTCCGGATGGCAGTCAGTCAGGAAGGGCAGCTACTCATCTCTATCATTCAGTTCATGTTCAGACTTCAGATGTGGGCTATAGACAGGCAGGCACGTCCTCAACTGGAGGAGTTCCCCTTAACTGAGGATGGTGTAGCACAGCAAGTCACACATGACTGTAAATGACCATAAACAGAAAGATCGAAAAAACTCTCCATATGCTGGTAAACTCGCGGTGTTGGTGGTAAAATCCCAAAGTGGGGGAGTGGAGGCTACGCTTTAATAGCACTGGGGGCTGAAACAAATCGGCACCAACCCAGTCAACTTTCTGTCTGGGTTGGTTGAGAGATGAACATGAAGTGGTGGGGAAGTATCTCTGGGGAGTGCAAGTCAAACATGTGGATCAGTGCAGTGTCTTCAGCCTCGAGGTGAAAGAGACAGTGGACAAAGCTTGACTGACCAGTGGATTTCTCCTCTCACCTGTGGTCACCAGCTTTAGAGAGACTCAGACTAAGGTAGTTGAGGTGGCTCTTGTCAGGATGTCTCCTGATCTAGTGAAGTCTTCAAATGGGAGGAGGCTCCAGAGCAGACTAGGGCTGTGTATTGGCAAGTGTCTTGCGATAAGATACAGGAGTGTTTGCAACATATTTCATTACTGTAAATTCAGATTACAGTATATTGTAATAAGAGCCATCATTTTAAGGAGGAAAATCAGACCATACAGTCCAATAGCATGTGCATGAAAACGACTTAACGTTATGATGTCAATCTAGTTAGAAGTTTTAGTTAACTCTCAAAGTCCAACAAAAGAATAAACAGCTCCCATAATCACCCAAATCACTCCAGTGCGCATAAAGAAGTGCAGTAGCATATCCAAGTACCTATGTATTAAATACCAATGTAGTCAACTTAAAATATCAAGACAATATCAAACCATCAGTTATTGCAATATCTAAGCAAAAATAATGACACAAGAGAAACTATACAAATCACGGAGTCAATATTGCCATGTTTGAGCGTATTAATATTTTCTTACACCCATATGGCGGAGTGAGGACACACTGCTGAGATGATGTCTCACAGTTGACCCAGAGCTTGGCATTCCTCCAGAAGAGGAGGCTTTCGGGAGAAAAGGAAGTCTGGACTTCCTCATGACGTTTCATCGAAGCGCGCTTTGATGAGTCGGTCACCATTGATATTACTCCCTGAGAGGCATACATAGAATTTTCTTGTAATTAAATTAAAAATAAAAATAAAAATATATTACTGATAAAAAAAACTTTAAATAATAAAAAAAAAATCTAAAAAATATTAGTATAAAAAAACAATAATAATTAAGAATCTGTAGTTGTTGTTGATTCTTCTTCTTCTTATTATTATTATTGTTGTTGTTGTGTTCATGTTGAATTTCCCCACTGTGGGACAAAAAAAGGACATCTGATCTAATATCAGAGTGCAAGTCCTGCTCCTATTACGACTCTTGTGGTGTTTAAGACCAAACGTGTCGGTCAAGCAGTTTAACAGTCAGACGCCAGCGTCAACAAGACGATCAAGTACCACTGGAGTGTATTTAGTGGTATCTGTTGCTATGCTGAACTCGTCATTAATAGATTTTAATGATTGTTTGCAAGTGCGTCTCGGCCTGCGGGGCGTCTGATCTCATGAATCACTCATCACTTCCAGATCTCCTCTTGGACTCCAACAGTTGAGTCACCGTGGAGTTTGAAAACAACAAAATCCTAAAACTCCTTTTTTGGGGCCTCCACACTGAGAGGAGACGCTTTTGATCGTAGTCAGGGTTGGATTGTCTCTTCAATGTTGCTTCGAGGCTTGCGGTCATTTGACAAAAGATATAAAGCCACGACCTTCCTTCACTCTTGAACAAGATGCTCCTCTACAAGGGGAAGATCTCATCTCCAGCCTGGACACAAAGGTCCACCCTTTCATGATATATATTCCAAGGAACAAGAGAATCTTGAATACACACTAACAATTGTGCAACATGTGTCATCCAGAATAGAAAAAACATTCAAATCAAAAGATCTGGACACACAAAGGAGTCAATTAAGAATCAAATCAACGTATTTTAAATATTCAATAAACCTGAAGAAATCGAATAGTTCTGTTTTAGTTCTGATTGAGAAAGTCTTTCCTGACTCAGCAGAAATGTGAATCTACAACAGCCTTTGTTTAAAATCGTTAAAGGCTTCTCTGGTTCCAAGATCAACGCGATGTTTCTGGCTTATCAACTACTTTTGCTAAATCAGCGCTAGACCAGCGAGACAAAGAGCAACAGCGCCACCATTTGGATGTTGACGAAGGTTACAATTGCGTGAGAGACCGCAAGGAATTAAATGTTTGACAGATTACTGCCACCTGCTGGATCGGACTGCCACTACCAGAAAGGGCTGTAAATCGAGCTTCATTTCGCTATGGATCAATTTGGGAGAGTTTGAAACGCACATGCGGGGGCGTTTCTGATACCATCAGAAGCAAACAGATCACGGAGCATAACTCCTTGGATGGTCATGTTCTCTATTCAGGCTATTTTCACAGAGGTTTATGTCTATTTGTTTCAATAAAAGCTCAGTTTTATGGAATAAACTTACCTGCGGTTGGACTTCTTCCCTCGTTCCTCGTCGTCCACTTCGGCCACCTTGTCTGCTTTCTCCTTCTTCAGCTTTTGACTGATGAGTTCTCTCAACTTCTGTCTCTCTTCATCATCTTCAGAGTCCTCTTCATCACCATCATCATCATCGCCTCCCTGTGAGAATGCATGGTGACATTTAGATCCGAAATGACCTTCCGAATCTTCTGCTTGACCTTTGAGCACTGACAACTTTCATGTGACTCACCTCTCCAGACTTCTTCTTCTTCTTCCTTTAAAACATTGAGACATGAAGTTTAGACAGTCAAATAAGCAGATAGGTCATGAGAAATGATGGACACACGTACTTGTCCAAGGCTGGGACGGAGCTCAGACTAGGGTCATCTTTCAAGAGGTCATGACTGCTTTTGCTTTTCCCTTTCAGTGTCTGACAAAAGACATGAAACGTAGAGTTGGATTCTCATTTTACAATGAGGTTAATCTGTGATCTGAGTGTGAAAATCCTGTGTTAAATATTTTAAAAACGCTATGAGACACATGTGTAAAATAACATACGAAAAAGTGATTCCTCTTTCGCAGGAAAGTTCTAATAATACATTTTGATTCAGGTGTAGATTTAAGATTTCTGTTTTGGGAAAGTTTTGTACCTGACTTGCTTGAGTCTCCATCTCCTCGTCCTCCTCAGCTTCTTCTCCAAAAGAGAGCAGACTGAAGTTCCTGTAAGGTCCCAAAAATATCAGTGTAACAGTCACAAAAAATGACTTCTGATCAGCAATAACATTATGACCACTTGCAGTGTGGCTCTTTGGAAGGCTGACTAACTGCTGTTACCTTTCCAATATTCAGCAGGTGGTCATAATGTTGTTGCTACCTCGTTTGTCTGAAATACTGTCCAGAAAACAGGTGATTTCCTGTGTTTATTAGAAGACTTGACGTCATTATACAGTAGATCTTACTTTGTCGCTTTGGACTGCGATTTTTTTGGTTCATCTTTCTCTTTTTCCTTTTTGGATTTCTTTGTTTCCCGAGGAATGATGTCATCAAAGGGACAATGTAAAACCTGAGACAGACAGGAGAGTCATTTGGCTTATATTTGGACAGCAATTTTTTGCCAGGATAATACAGGAAACTACCTCAGTGCTCCTGATCTTGTGGGGATTGAGGGGTCGCTCATTTTGGTCGCAGGCCACTTCTGCTAATCTGAGCAGGTTATAGATCGTGTCTCCAGTCACCTGCAGTTGCATTCATTAATGGATGGTGGAAGATTTTTTTAAAACACGTTATTACCTTCCCAAAGATAGTGTGTTTGTTGTTGAGTTCGTCGGCGCGTCCCAAGGTGAAGAAAAACTGGCTGCCGTTGTCATGAGGACCAGAGTTTGCCATGGCAACCAAGCCTCTTCTGATGAAGCGAAGCCTGGAGTGGAACTCGTCCTAAAACGTGACCGGCAACACAGGCTCAAGAGAAGAATCATGTTGATGAAGGAAGAGCGCACAGGGTAAATACAAACCTTAAACGGCTGGCCATAGATGGACTCGCCTCCCTCCCCTGTTCCAGTAGGGTCGCCACCCTGAACGATAAACTCGGGCACCACTCGGTGGAATATCGTGCCATCATAGTACCCTTTAAAAGAACCGACATATCACTGTAAACACTATTAATTCCCGCTACTGGGTTGGTGTAAGTGGATGGTTCACCTTCCATGCAGAGCTGCACAAAGTTCCTGCATGCTTTTGGAGTCTCCTTTGCCCACAACTCAATATCGATTTCACCGGCACTGGTCTTCAGCAGGACCTGCGACAGTTCAACAGCATTCATAACTGAACTGCCGAAGAAGTACGCGTCTAACGTGCTTCGTTTCAAATACGTGGAGTTGTGAGGTCAACCTGTGTGTCAAATGCCAGCTACGAACACGTAAGACTCCAACTTGACTATTTCAAACATTCAATTATTGACACTTGAATTCGTACGTGTTCTGGATTTGAGGAAGAAACTCACCTTCCCGTCCGTCGGCGGCTCTTGAATGTAAATATTGCTCATTGTTCCTCGTGGGTTAGGATTGTATTTGGAGCCGATTTACGGTTAAATTCAAAGAGTATGACTTCTGAATGTTTGATTTCAAAACAAAACATTTATCCCTCCATGTCTCAGGTTAGCGCGTCGTTTAACACCATTCACCCGGGGGTGGAAAAATAACGACCTTTAGTTTGTAAGATAGGAATGGCAATTATAGAACTGCAATACAACTGAAGATAATATTTCTCCACTTCATAATATTCCAAAATATATTCCAATTTGAGCTCTGCTTTCTTAAACTTGAGAATGATTTCGCAACATGTATATTATATTTACCCCTACTTGCAGCGTTTGGTTTGGCCCTTGTACTGCAGTAAAACTGCTCCGTGTTAAACCTAAGGAATTCGTTCCACTACGAGCAAAAATGTAAAACTGTAAAACATAAAAAAGTTTTTTAAAAAACTGTATTATATTTCAATCGTGACTGGGAGGAAAAATGCATTTTATATTACTATTTTACGATTTTTGAAAATCTCTTCTCTCGCGGTGCTAAACGGAAGTGCCATGTGTTACCCTTAAACGGGTCGGGATCGCATGCAACAATGGCGGAGTGTGACAACAGTGTGGACCTGAAGAGAAAAGCAGAGGAAGTTCCAGAACAAGATGAAGAAGAGGATTGGGTTGGACCGATGCCGAGTGAGGCGGCTAAGCCCAAAAAGAGGAAGGGTCAGTATCAGGCTCGCGCGGTTCCTTGTACATCCCAAAAGGTGGTGTCGAGCCGAACTCTGCAAAGTTACCGCCAATGGAGTCATCGTGTTTACGTTTCCGCTCTGAATAGAACTTTTGTAAACAATGGGCTCTGAAATATCCTGAAATAGTATTACGGCGTATACGCCGTGATTTGTCGTGCAACATTTTGTGAATGCTGTAGCTTAAAAAGTTCACCATTTTGAGAGAGAATGAATGAAACCTAAGGAAAGTATCGATACGTGTTACATGTTCTGAGAGTACTTTGTTTTTTTACTGTCTACTACACTTAAAGTTATCAGGTGAATTTTGTCAATAAGAAAGCCTGCTGATGATGTCTTAACAGATGCAATGCTGAATGTTAAAATGGCTGCTTCTATCGTTTCAGTCTTGGAGTATGAACGTGTTTATCTGGACAACCTCCCGTCCGCCGCCATGTATGAGCGGAGTTACATGCACAGAGACGTCATCACTCACATCGTATGCTCAAAGTAAGTCGCCACATCTTGTCACCTGTCTTCATAATATACCAGTCGGTTCTTATTGAGGTTGAAATGTGTCTCTGCAGGACTGACTTCGTCCTCACAGCCAGTCAGGATGGTCACGTGAAGTTCTGGAAGAAGAAAGAAGACGAAGGGATTGAGTTTGTCAAACACTTCCGCAGTCACCTGGGTATGATGTTAGAGGAAGTTGGACATTTTTTTAAGCACATTTTGCATCATGGGTCTGAAGAGGGATTCTGGGGAAATGCTGCTGAACTCTGAGGACAATCAAATTCAAAGCCTTTTGTGCGTCTGTCTGTGCGCAGGGGTTATCGAAAGCATCGCAGTCAGTGCTGAGGGGGCGCTCTTTTCTTCTGTGGGCGACGATCAGGCCATGAAGGTTTTTGATGTGGTCAACTTTGACATGATCAACATGCTAAAGCTTGGGTGAGTTTGAGTCCAACATTTTTAATTCAGTTTGGTCTCATTTCAGGGTATAGTGTCCTCAAAAATGAGAGGTCAATAGTAGTTTCACAGTGGCTTGTTTTGTCCCTGTAGGTACCATCCTGGTCAGAGCGAGTGGATCTACAATCCGGGCGACGCCATCTGCACCGTTGCCTGTTCTGAAAAGTCCACAGGAAAAATCTTCGTGTACGATGGTCGAGGGAGCCACCAGCCACTTCACGTGTTCGATAAGATGCATTCATCGCCGCTCGCCCAGATCCGCCTCAACCCGAAATTCCGAGTCATCGTGTCAGCCGACAAAGCAGGCATGATGGAGTACTGGACCGGACTGCCCACGGAATTCCGCTTCCCCAAACATGTGCAGTGGGAGTATAAAACGGACACAGACTTGTATGAATTTGCCAAACACAAAACATACCCCACCAGTCTGGCGTTTTCCTCGGACGGGAAGAAGATGGCCACCATCGCCACGGATCGCAAAGTCCGAATCTTTCGCTTTTTGACCGGGAAGCTGATGAGAGTGTTTGACGAGTCCCTAACGGTGAGTTATGAGAAGCTTTGCTTCATAAAATGGCTGAAAAGAGATGAATTCAGCTCTGGTCTGATCGGAGGACTGGAATGTTCCAGATGTTCACGGAGCTGCAGCAGATGCGACAGCAGCTGCCTGACATGGAGTTCGGACGCAGGATGGCGGTGGAGAGAGAGCTGGAGAAAGTGGACGGCGTCCGACTCACCAACATCATCTTCGATGAGACTGGACACTTTGTCCTCTATGGCACCATGCTGGGCATCAAGGTCATCAACGTGGAGACCAACAGGTGAGGAGCGCACACGGGTTTCTCGGTTTGGTTTCTATGGCAATAACGTCTGTGTGTGTCCCAGGTGTGTGCGGATCCTCGGGAAGCTGGAAAACATCCGCGTGCTCCACCTGAGTCTGTTCCAGGGCGTCGCCAAGACCAACCAGGTGGCCCCCACCGTGGAGATGAAGGCGTCGGACAACCCGGCGCTGCAGACCCGCGAACCCGACCCCACCATCTTCTGCACAGCGTTTAAGAAGAACCGCTTCTACATGGTGAGAGCCAAACTTCCATGCACCGAACCTCAGGTTCTGACTTGAAGGAAACATTTTTCAGTTCACCAAGAGAGAACCCGAGGACACAAAGAGCGCCGAATCGGACCGAGACGTCTTCAATGAGAAACCTTCAAAAGAGGAAGTGATGGCCGCCACTCAAGCCGACGGCCCCAAGAGGGTTTCCGACAGCGCCATCATCCACACCACCATGGGAGACATCCACATCAAGCTCTTCCCGGTCGAGTATGTCCATCTCCAAGTCACATTCACATGTCTGGAACCATAGTCTGATGTGACGCCACCTTTACACTGGTCCATTGTGCGGGTCCAAGAAGGTCTTGCACGGAATAGGCCCGAAACCTCGCAGGTCCATCTGGTCTCCACCCAGATTCCTGAACCTCATCTTGTGTGTTCTATTCCATCTCTCCGACAAGACACAATCATCTCACCACCTTCTGTTCTGCTCTCAGATGTCCTAAAACAGTGGAGAACTTCTGCGTCCACAGCAGGAACGGCTACTACAACGGTCACATCTTCCACAGAGTTATCAAGGTGAGTCGATTCTCCAGAGTAGCGCCATGGCCGCTCACTCACATGATGCCTCGATGTCGCAGGGTTTCATGATCCAGACCGGAGACCCCACAGGAACCGGGATGGGTGGTGAGAGCATCTGGGGTGCAGAGTTTGAGGACGAGTTCCACGCCACGCTGCGACACGACCGGCCGTACACGCTCAGCATGGCCAACGCCGGAGCTGGAACCAATGGATCACAGTTCTTCATCACAGTTGTTCCGACGGTAAGAAGCACTCCTGCAAACATGTCCAACCTTCTCCCTTTAGCGCCCCCTATATTCACTTTCGTGTCTCTGCAGCCCTGGCTCGACAACAAACACACCGTATTTGGGCGATGTATGAAGGGGATGGAGGCGGTCCAGAGGATCTCCAACGCCAAGGTCCACCCCAAAACGGACAAGCCATACGAGGACATTAGCATCATCAACATCACCGTCAAGTAATCGCGTCTATCCGCGCTCTGAATCATGTTTTATATTAAAGCTCTCTCCACCTCATGTCTCCATCTCTTGCCAATGACAGAGTCGTGATAGACAAACAACGGTTTATTGTACAGCATCACATCAGGAAATGTTGACAAAGGCGACTGTCACAGGCGCGTTGTGCTTTAGAGCTACAGGAAGCTGAGATGATGTCGGCGCAGTCTTCGCACATGATCAGATCACAAGTGTTCGAAGAATGACGGGGAAGCGGGTCGGAGGCAAACCAGTCCAGGCGCAGGAATGAACATCACTCCAGTCCAGGCAACAGACTTCCAGTAACAGATAAGCAAAAACACCCGTGTAAGACTGTTTCAAACGCAACGCGTTGGAAGTACAAGTCTGCATGAACCGTTCTCACCGCGCTAATAGCTGAACACTGACCCCTGGTGGTTCACCGGACATAGCAACTTGCATCTGTTGGAATGCAGACTGGATTACAAGTCAGGTCTTCCAGACTATTAAGTTACACAAGTCTGACTTGCCTCCATGAAAACAGGTTGATCCAATACAAACACAGGATTTAGAGTTTAAGTCAGAGCTTTCTTGATATGTCCAACTCAGACTTCATGATTTATCTCCTTAATTCAGACTGGAAACTACATTTTACAGTTTATAAATCCTGACCTCAGAAACAACAATAATCTCAGACTATTAATGTAGGAATTCTTGTATTTATGATCCTCTTAAGTAAAAATACTGACATTTAATGTCAGAAAATCAGTTTAACAGAAACTGATACTTTGACTTTTTCATTTTAAGAGCTTTCACATCAGGCATAACTGTTTATAAACGTGACCTCGCCTAAAAGATCACGTTTTGAACTCGAGTTTGGATATTTCAGTCTGAATTTTGAGCGTTTTAAAACACAAAAACAAATGGAAAATCTTCTCTGGAAGTGGCTAGCTGCTGTTAAAAAACACAGGGATGCAGCGAATGAGATTTGCTCCTTCTGTACCTCTTAGTGTCTAATACCCTGGTGCTGAAAATCCAGACTCGTACTCCGGGTTGGTGGAGTTATCCCGGACACGAGTGTTCCACAGAGCTCCCAAACAGCCGAGTCACGGCTCGTCATCTGAGCTGCAGATTAGCGTCCTGCTTCAACTTTCACTCTTGACATCAAGACAGCTGAAACAACAGCAGCTCATCAGCTGTCAGTTGATCTTAACTGAGTCCTCCTTGCAAACAAACCAGTGTGTCTCACAGATCTGCTCTTCAAGATGTAACCAGGGTTCCTTCCTGCTCATTTTCCTTTTGGACCTCTTGGGTCGGCTGCAACTTTGCTCGTGGGTAAGCATTCACCAGCGTGTGCCGGCCACACGGCACCGCACATGCCCTTCCTTAACTTGTGAGGAGATGGGTTCTTCTCCCTGAATGATGCCAGCGGTATGACAATAAAAGAAACATCACATGGAAGAAGAGCGGAACACCTAGATATAGATCTTCAAGATCTGTGAGTCGGTTCTGAACGCAAGATTGAGCCCCTTAAAAGAGCTGACCTTTCTTTAGTCAGCCTAATGTAGTTTTTCTTTTCCTTAAATACATGTGTTCTCTGATAAAGTGCTGTCAACTCTGTCACCGTTGGTGTCACTCTTTTCCATGGCGTTTTGGGAACACGACAGAATGCATGTTGAACATGGAAGTTGAAGGCAAATTTTGTCACAAATAAACATCTATGTTTTTAATCTAGCTTTGTTTTAGATCCACTTTTAGATAATGTGAGAGCATGCTAGGACGGTTAGCTTAAAAGAAAACCCTTTTTCTTATTTAAAGAAAGTGTTAAATAATAAAAGCCTTTATTTGGTAGACTATATTTCTTGATTTACGGAGATTATTTTAGAGGTTAATTCCTAATAAACTAAGAGGAAAAGCTCACCAACAGGTTTCCCATTGAAATCCTTGTTCTGTCGACGAGGCTTGTTGAAGTTCACCAAGCTCTCCTTGTGTTTCTGAGCAATCAAACTACAGTGTCTCTACGTGGCCAACAAGCTGCTTCTCATTTGAATGTTTTGACCTCGTGGCCACCACGTGTGTCCGTGTTTCACAAGTAACATTCTCACGGTGGTGTTGGGCACCGTCTCCTCCTGGCGTCATGCAGGAAATAAATTAAATAGTTCAAGTCCACGACTGGCGAGAAGCTGCCTGAAGAACTGGAGCCGGGTTTCAGGTGCGAACGGATGAGACTTATTTACATCTTCGTTTCGCTGGTCATTCCACGATGGCGCAGGGAAAGAAAGATGAGGGAGGGGGCGGGGCTTACAGCACCAGCCCAGGAGTTCAGGCCACGTCCAGGACCCCCGCAGCCACCAGCTGCCTGGAGAGCCAATCCAGACCTTCGTGAAGACCCGTCCCGCTCCGGGCGTCACAGCCCTGGATGTGCCAGCTCCGCCCGCAGCAGAGTTTGTGCAGACTCAGCAGTTCGGTCATCTCCTCCACTGACACGCAGCCGGGCACGTCCTGACAAGAAAATGGGTCAAATCAAAAGTCAGAAACACATGTTTTGGTTCAACCAAATGAAAAAAAACAGATGCATTTTAATAGTTTATCTTAAACAGGAAACATCACAAATGATTTGTATTCATTCACTAATCTTGATTTTTTAAAATTATTTCACATTTTTACTTTGAAGATTTTTAAATCCAAACCTATCTGATAAAATATCATACATTGACATATATGGCAATTCAGAAAACAAAGCAGATGGAAATTAAATAAACAGAAAGCAGTCATGCTTTTGAATCATGTGATGAGTGAAATTATAACTGTAAATAAAAGTGAACATCCAGCTTCTTCAGTCATTTGAATGCTCACCTGCTTGTTAGCGAAGATGAGCAGCAGCGCATCTCTCAGCTCCTTCTCTGTCAGCAGTTTGGCCAGCTCGCTGTGGGCCTCCATCAGTCGGTCACGGTGGCAGCTGTCAATGACGAACACCACGGCTGCCAGGGGACCAACAACAGTTAAGTTCATACAGTTCCACCCAGTCATGAAAGTTCTTCACTTGTCCTGATCAACTGAAGTCCTGCTCCTTCTTGGCATCACTAGATTAGCCTTGAAAAAGCCTTGAGTAGTTTACTTCTTAATCCACCACATGAAAGCTTTGCTCTTAACCATAGAACCCCTCCCCCTTGACTGAAAAAGACTTCACCTTAATAATAAAATGCCTTCGCCCCCTTTGATCCAGAGCAGGCTTAGTTTTGAGCATAAAAGGTCTTGACCAAATATCTCCTCTTTATGCTTGAATTTCCTCTCAGATTTCACCTTTTATTCACCTCCACCATCAACAGTTTGGCTCTTGAACCTTTCAATATTTTAACATGGATCTCATGGGACTCGAGCTGTTAAACAAGTCTCAATCTTCAGCCTGGAGTCCCTTCCGACCCTGATCTTGAACCTTAAATCTTAATCTTGACACCTCTTAAAAACTGGTTACAATTGCAAACTGTTAACAGCTTGGACTTCTGGCCTCAGTCTGAAGGTTCTGCACTTGAGCTGAAAACCTCCTCTTCCTGACACAATCCCAGTGCTGTGTGACCACCCTTGCATGGTGGCCTCCAAGGTTTGGTCCAGGAACCTGTGAAGACCCCTGAGCGTCACAGTCTTGGCCTTCAAAAGACCTTGATTCTGAGCTTTTGACGCATGACTGGGACCTCAGAAACACCTGACTATGAGACTTCTGCCTTTGACTCCTAAAAAGTCTTGACACACTAAAGACCTCGAGCTTCATCTCTTCTGAAAACTAGCTTTTGTCCTCAGTCCTAAAAGTCACCATGATTTGGACCATTAAAGTTAACAGCAGAGGTCCTGACTCTGGAAGTGAAGAATGCTAGTGTAGTAGCAGTAGCAGTAGTAGTAGTAGTAGTAGTAATGTTGGACCACCTTGCGTGTTGAGATAGTAGTGCTTCCACAGAGGTCTGAGTTTGTGTTTCCCGCCGACATCCCAGATGGTGAACTTCAGGTTCTTGTACTCCACCGTCTCCACGTTGAACCCTTCAAACAAAAGCCAGTCAGTCAGCTGTCTACTCCAAACCACCAGTGGGGTAGTGCGTTGGCAGTGGTACCGATGGTTGGGATGGGCTGCATGAACTCATCCTGTTTCAGTTTGAAGAGGATGGTGGTTTTGCCAGCTGCGTCCAGGCCCAGAGTGACCACCCGGATCTCCATCTTTGGCCCGATGTGGACCCGGTTGTCCTGGAAAGAATCGAGGAGGATGAGATGGAGGCACTCTCGGACATAGCTCTGGCGAGGACCTACCTTGGTGAAGGTGACCGGGATGCCGGCGTCCAGCTGGATGTGGTCGGCCAGCTCAGTGAACTGGTGCTGCTGCTTGTGCAGAGTCTCCAAGAGACAGTTGATCTCCTGTTTGGCCAGAACCACCCGGCAGTCGTCCTGGACCCAGAGAGAGATTGTTAAAGTTCACCTGCGAAACTTCAAGGTTGGTTGATCTGAACCCGGTCTTTTCAAAGAAATATTTAGTTCTAGTTTTGAGCCAGAAAAGTTCAGTCAAGACGTCTCTGCAGAGTCTTGTCCCCTACAGTCTTGTCGTGCCTTAGATGTCTTGATCAGAAAATCTTTGAGATCTTTGTGTTGACCTACACGTCTGCCAGTTCCCTAGACCTAGTCTCCAACAAGTCCTGGTCATGGCCAGCAGGGGTCTTCAGTCACGGTCACGAACCCGAGAGACCCTGTGTCCTTACCTGCTGCAGTGTCTTCTCGCAGTGCAGACAGGCGGTGGACACCTGGGAAAGCAGGATGGTCATGTCCTCCTGCTGCTGCCTGAGCCAGATCAGCCGCTCGCGCACGTGGGCGTCCACCACGCTGAGGGCCATCTCCTCCTGCCGACACAGTGTCTCGTGGAGGTCGGCGAAGTACGCCCGGACGCAGGAGCGAGCGCTCTCTGCCGTACCTGGGACCTGGAGGGGAGAAGAGACTTGTCACGAGTCTGACCACTTGGAAACATCTCGTCATCATCTTATCATATTAGAACGGGGCAGCGGTTTCGATCCATCAGATCTTGAGTCCATATTGCATGATGGGGTGCTTTTCATTCTAAACGTACAAAATGATTCCACTACTGTAAAATCATTGCTTCATGAAATTCAAGGAAATGTATTGGTTTATCAGCGCTACACAGTAAAACAAAAAGAAATACATCAGGGATAGTGATCACAACTGCAGTCTCCTGTCTGACTCAGCACGTGGGTGTTGTAGTCGGAGAGAAAATGTTCTTCCATTTCTTCTTTGAATTGTAGATTTCCCCTCTCCACTTCATGTCAGTTAGCATGGAACACATCAATTTCTTCCAGTACAGCTGACATTTTCAATATGTTTCAGCTACTCAACACTACTGTGAGAAAAAAAAATCTGGGTCAGACTGAGCAGCTCTCTCTCTCTCGCCTTCTCTCTCAGCGATGTCGCAGTATGGTTTAGCAGTGGTGGGTCCCGCAACACCGCTGACAGAGTAATCCCCACATCGGTGCACGTACCGCTTTAAGAGAGTCATGTGACCAATACATGCACGCCAAACTGTGTTTACAAGGAAGCGCATCTGTCAACAAGACGCAACTGCTGAAACAATCTACTTTCACAGTTCCTTGTGAATGTCTTTGTGGAATATGCAGCAGCTCCAGGGAGAACGTTGTCTATCGGAGAATAAGGCATTTATTTCAAACTCCTTCTTTTACCCAGTTTGTCCCTTGTTCCATCCTAATTCAAATGAATTTCATGGTAACTCTTAGTTCACTATTCACATTATTTTTAGCAAGAAATGCAACTTAATTTGGAAATTTTTAAAACATTGGGAAAACTATTTTTATATAAAAATGTGTAAAAACAAAACACCACAAGCATCCTTATTGATATTGTTTTCACTTAGATTTCCACATTATGATACATGCTCACATTACTTATGGATATGGAATAATACAATATCAATGCATAGACTTCAATGATATTACTGTGTACACTAGGTCATCAAGTCAGTGCCAATTCTGTCTGTTCTGTCAAGTAGCTTGCCTGCAGCGATTCGTAATGTCCAGCAGGTGTCAGTATTCAGTGACACGGTATCAACACAGCCTGGCGAAACACTTCATGAGCATCTACCCATCACTATGGTTAAGAGTGAGACTCACAAAACATAACAACCTTGTAACTGAAGTAATACCTTTTACGCAAAAAATACTGAATGAACCGTTTAGCAACACAGCTCTGTTTGTCTCCCTCTTTCCCAATGAACTGCAGCGAACTGTGTACGTTCAATGACTTATCTTTAATTTCAATATACAAGCAAGTGCACGTCACACAAAGAACCGTTGAATTATTATTATTATTATTATTTAATTGCAGCGGTGTCCATCCATCATCCTACAAATCTATCTAACCAGAAACCCACTCATCATACACCCATCCACCCAACATCCCACCTGTCATCCCACCAGCTCTACAATCCTTCCATTCACACTCAGAAACTGTTGAAAGTGTTGTATCTCACGTGTTCGGTGTGCGCCATGCCGACGCCATCCTCCACGATCTGCTCGCCGCCTTCTATCTGCTGCACGATTCCCACCAGCTTCCTGGAATATTCTGAAACCTCCTCCGTGAAGGTTCGGATGCAGTGAGCCATGTCCAGGATGGAAGCTCGGATCTGGTTGGCCTCGGTCTCCAGGACGGCATGCTGGTGAAGAAATACTTGGTAAGTAACATTTACTGAACGAAGGAATGTTGGGAAAATAAGAATTCATCTGTCTAGGAAATACTCTGGTACCTTGTGTCCCTGGTGTTTGCCATACTCCTTACACACACAGCACATGAGTGGGCCCGACTGACACGGCTCCTCCAGACACACAAACTCGATGGCGTGCACTTGGTGCTGCGGACATAGCGTCTTCTCGTGCGGTTTGTCAGCGAGCGGCACGCGGCGGTGTTTAGCCAGCGTGCGGGTGGAGTGCGTCAACTGCGAGCACTCGCCACACAGGTGGGTGGCACACACAGTGCAGTACATGGAGGCGGTGTGGCTCTCGTCCTCATCGCAGCGGATGATACACTGTCAGGACACGGGGGCCGTGAGCGTCCAAGCCTGAGATGCTGAAAACAGGTACAACTCACCTCTCCCATGCCGTTCAGGGAGTCGTCCGACATTCCCGACTGGTTGGAGGCGCCATTCTGGAGTCGCTCCAAGAGCTCAAGAAGAGCAAAGTTTTTCTTTAGACCCCACACTCCCGAGTCACCTGAAGATTGAGACCGATCTTAATGAGCAGTTATACCTATAGCATTATTAGTTTTATCTGCCAAATTAAAAGCATTATCTGACACATCAGAACCACAACAATTACTCGGCAGAGTGAGATTTGCAGATCTGCATGCAGACTGTGGAACTGAGTGCAGCTACTGACCCAGCTCTGTCACTTGTCTGTCGAAGGGGCAGCGGACAGCTCGACCGTGGAGGGGGAGACGGGTGAGGCAGTCGTGACAGACCGTGTGACCGCAGAGCAGCAGACGGGGGACTTTGTCCCCCTGGAGAGAGAAAACGTCCTCACACACGCCACACTCCAGCACCTGAGGGCACACGCCACACACACACACATTCACCAGATGGATGAGCATTACAACAATTGATGGAGCAATTGGTGACAATGATGTTCTGCCTTTGAAACATAAACAAAAACAGATTTCATTTTCTGACTGAGACTCAGTGTTTGGATCGATGTGATGAAGGAAGGGGATCCAGACAGGTAAAGGTGGAGGAGGCTGAATGGAAATGTCACAGACAGTAGCTGACGTTTATATGAATATTTTAGAGGGAGAAAAACTAATGTGGAACTTGTGAATCATCCATGTTCACGACATTTTGCAATAATAAAGAATTTAAATGTGATTTTTTCAAGAATGTTTTGTTAACTTGTGTCTTTGTTTTATCATTAACTCTCTCGTGATGTTGTTAGTGTGATGAATTGAATAAACAAACGCATTTGTTTAAGGGAAAATGATTATAACGGAATACCAGTGATATATTTGTGCGGAATAAACATTGCATCTTTACAATTGCTAACCGTAACATCGTTAGCTCGTGCAGCCGGTTAGCCATCATCCTCAGCGAGCCGCAGGACCACTGCAGTCACGCTGGAGACAACAGTAACCTCAGATGCATCGAGAACGATTCCTATGTTAATGGAGGTGAATAATAATAGCTTGAAGCCTGAGGACCATGTTTGAACCACTGACGCAGCAGTCTTGACTCAAGTATCAGCAGCCACGAAGGCGAATCCGTCGGTGGCTCGAGGAGGCTCACGCACATCATGCATAACAGTGGACTAAAATTGCTGGACTGTCGATGAGGAGCAGACTTTAGTCACCTTGACAGAACCGCCGGATCCGCCTCGGACGTGTCTGACGCAGGGGTCCATCATCGCTGCTGCGGAGCTCTGCTTGTTTATTCCTGCAGCTGCAGCGGCGGCCATTTTGGACCAGAGCGAGGCGGAGAGAACGGTGTCGCCGCAGCGAAATAGCAATCCCACGCATACTTCCGGTTTAGCATCTACTTACGTCGCAATGTTGATATTAATACGCAAACTTCAATATTCAACGTGAAAGTCGCCTTGCTGTGCTGTGTTTACTCGTTTAATCGCTTCAAATAGCGAATAAATCACTGTCTGTTTTCGGCTTTTTATTTATGGATCTAATTTGTTGCAAATACCAGGAAGAAAAAGAGAAACTGTGTAAACAATAGTAAATGAATTTGATGCATAATTGTGCAAAAAAAATGCATTTGGGATGTTTTTCGACCAACTGTTTTCCGTGGCTATAGCTTTTCACCCTGTCCCTTTTTCCCTCTTAAAATGTGTACGTAGCTTTGGAAGAAATAGTCTCGACCCCTTATTGAAAAGATTCCAGAAACTATTTGCTATTCAAACTCTGCCCCCACGCGCACGTGGATGACGTTTATTGTTCGCGACCCGGCTACCTAAACAGAAGCTACCCGAGCAGCGATACATTTCTCTGCTGCCTCGGTAACTATATACAACGTTTCTTTCACTGTTGTTGTCATAGTTTGAGCCTTGAGTTGCTTGAACTCTTCTTTGCTTAGAATGCTCAAAGAGAGTAATTCGTTTCATACGTTTGCCTGGTCCATGTAAGCGTGATCTCCATTCAATCTGGTGCCATATATGTATCTTTATTTAGGCGTTAGATCCGTGTCGTGAAGCCTTTGTGTTCCCGGAGCAAATCACACATCTGCTCATGTTGTCTTTGTATCTTCGTGAGTAGGTTTCAAATGAGGATTGACGTTCCCTCAAACGAAGGGTTATTGTTTTTTATTATTGAAGCTCAAATCCCTTATTTTTTCTGCTGTAGTCACTGATGTCCCAACAAGGAGCGCCGGCTGCAGGGGCCGCCCCAGACTCCCCATCGCTGCTCGTCACATCCAATGTACAGAAGTACGCCATTAAGAAGAAAAAGGTTCTGACATCGGAGGAGAGCGAACTGTTCGAACTGACACAGGCTGCGGGAGTCACCATGGACCAGGAGGTCTTCAAGTCAGTCTCTTAACTATTCATCAACAACGCAAAAAGAAAACCCTCAAAGTATTACAAGACAAACATTTATTTTTGTTTTTTTACCCCAGGATCATTGTGGACCTGCTGAAAATGAATGTGGCTCCTCAGGCCGTCTACCAGACCCTGAAGGCGATGTGTGCTGGACAAAAAGTTTCTGAAGGTGCTGGTGGAGATGCCACCTCACACACAGCTGCTCCCACAGAGGTCAAAGGTGAGCAGTTATTTTGTCCCTGGAGTGAATCTATTCAGTGTCCTTGGTTCAGTTTTATGTGATGTCCATATCTGAGCATCCAAAATGGTTTTCACTACACTTTATGCCAGTACTTAGAGATGAAGAATAGCCATGTGTGGTGTCCATCATTGTCATGATGCTGTAAGAAAGAAGAAAGAAGTTGAGCTCTTTCCTCTCTGGCTTCAGCTGTGCAGTGAACCTTATTATTTGATGCTTTGCCTGCCTTTTCTGATGTTTGGCTGAAATGTCAGAAGCAAACAAATATTATTATTCACACATTATTCAATTATTTACATCAATGTCCACATTCAGTCCCTTGCTGTACTTTAAAATGAATACCGTAAAGCTAATTTGTTTTTTAAAAAGGACCACAAATGCTTCCTGTCACTCCCTCTCAATCTTTCATTGCCACCCTCAACACCTGTGTTGCTCAGTTACTCAATACTTGACCTTTTTTCCAGGCAGAGGACACGCAGTCTTCTATTGAGTGGGCTTTTCTGAAGTCCGATCGCAGGGGTAGCAGCGAGGCACAGACTTGGCCTGACCAAACGCTTCCATGCAACACCTCCCCATTTCTTCTGGGTGAAGTTCCTCTGTGAACTGGAAGACATTATCATGTCCTGGGTCTGACCCGGGCCCCCCTCCCACTTGCCTGCGTCACTTCACAAGGGCAACATCTTAAGAAAACGCCAAAGTAATTTAAACAGGCTTCTGTTGATGGCGGCGAGCTGTGGATTTACATTGAGTGTCTCCTGGGTGTCACAGCTTCAGTTTAAAGTAGGGATGTCCCAATCTGATAGTCAGGTATCGCTATTGGCTGCTGAGCCTGCTATTTTTGGATGATCAGTAGTATCAGATTTAGGCAGAGGTTTTGGTGATCCGCTGGCGTCTCGCGGCACAGTGACACGCCACTCAGCCTCGCTTATCATGCGCTCGTAGCATGCTGTTCAGTTCATTTGGGGCTCAGTGAATGGAATGGAAATCGAGGATTTGCGCATAACTGGACTTTACGGGTATTTGACTTCACGCTTCACTGTAGCATTTGTTGCTTTTCCATGGTTAATACTTCCGCCATGTGGCACAGACCAGTCTACAACAACATCATTGGCTGTGTTGCACAGATGATGCGTTCGTTCTTAAGGAGAAACTAATACTAGAAAGATACTCCGGCTTGTCTTTTTTTAAAACAACTTTCATTTGATTTTGTGAGGGCTAAGACAAGGTCTCAGAAGAATGTATGAGAATTGACTTTGTTTAAATGTTATTGTTGTTCTGCAATCTAGTTCTTTTGTTGTTGCAACATAATCCATACAGTCATGTTTTTAACTAAAGCATCTGTAGGAAAAGTGTTGGATCAGTGCCTGGATCAGGACATCCCTAACTTCAATGTTTTGTGGTCCTGAAGAGTGGAACTTGACATTCAAGATGCACGCCATCTTCACGACTTGACTGTCTTTCATCCATGTGATGTAGCTGTTCTTGGCCGATCTTCACTCTGCATGACGTGTCCCTCTCTCTTTGTCGTTCCTCTCTTTCCTAAAGAAGAGGATTCTCTGGTTTCAGGGAAAAGCCCCAAAATGTCAGCACCAGCAGCCTCCAAAAGTGCTCGGGTCAACACTAAGATCGTGGTCTATGGGCCTCAGGAGGCCGCACACTCTCAAGGTTTAACACCCGCTGCATGCTACCTTCAATGTTATGATGCATGCAAGTGGAACGTGGCGGTAGCGTTGGTTCACCCTCACCCTCTGTGCTCACTTCTCCCCCACATGTGGTTCGCCACACGCGCCTTGTCCTGCAACATGATGCAGCTTGGAGGTTTAATATTGCATTTTCTCATGCCTGTGCCACTCATCATCCGCTTGTCTGCATGTCATGACTCGGATGTCCTCTCATGTGTGAACTCCATGCATCCTTCTGTGTCATCAGTGCGCAGTAAAAGTGGGGTGAGCCACAGCGAAAAGTCCCGGGAGCCATCCAGCCAGCGGGTGCAGCGACAGCCCAGCGCCACAAGGGGGCAGAAGACGAAGAGCTCAGGCAGCAGTAGCTCCTCGTCACAGATAAACTCCACCTAATCCTTAGGTCAGTGTCCAATCTGTGCGCGGAAGGTAATTTAATGAAGTGAATGATAATTTCACCTGTCAAAATGTTGGTGTCTGTGAATGAGCGCCCCCACACCCCAGAAACCGTCACTGCATTTCCTTTTTATACGAAATAAATGAGCAAATAAAACACAGACATGTCAACGTCATTCTGTTTTCTTTCACCGCATTTCCTTCTTGTGTTAGCTCCACTTTTATGACTCGATGCACTTCCCCATAGTGGACAGACGGGGGCATGGAGGCCATTATATAAGCCATTAAAAACAACTAGAGTTGACTTTTCCAGATGTTTAAAGAAGAGATTATCAAGTTCTCTTGAATGAATTGTGACATTTTAGCAGGAAGGGAAAGTATACCTATAACTATCCATTCAGTTTCTTCCCCTCATCTGAGGTTGGGTTGTGGGTTCAGTGTCTAGATCAAAGGTCAAGGCCAAAGCCTCTCCCTCCTCAGAAACCCCTCCCAGTCTCCGTTGCAAGTCAACCCATGGGCGAGTGGGCCTCCTCCCATTTGAAGGAGACAACTTCTCCTGTGAATCTCTCCTGGATGAACGAGCTTCTCTCTCTAAGACAGAGTCTTTGTTCACTCCAAAGCCGGTGGCCACAGGTGAGCGGAGGAATCCAGCTTTGTCTTCTGGCTCAGCTCTTTCTCCACCACAGACAGTCCTTGTCTGTCTGTCAGTCAACTCGAGTGGACCAAATGACAAGACTTTTTCAGCAGTCCAAATGTCTCACTCTGTTTTTATGAGAGGGATTGGCGATTTAGAAAAAGACATTTCTAGTCACAGCAACCACTGGCTTGCTACACAGATCAATTCCTGGTGAGCATTTCACCATTATTTTTCCACTGACTGCTGTGTCTGTTGCTCGCACGAATCTTACGGATCCTAAAAGCCCAGGTGAGAGACGGATAAAGAACAGCGGATATTGAGTCAGCCTTCACAACACTCATCAGAAAAACCCACCTTCAGAAGTCTTCTCTCACTTACATGGGATTCACCTCGAGCACAATCGCACACGATCCTCCAGGCAGCGATCGACTTCCTCTTGACAATAACTACCTGCTGCTCCGCCTTTGTCTGCAGCGGTTGTGTGTCTGTCTGATGCACTCACCTTGAGAGAAAAGCAAGAAACTGTTAATACATCTGAGTTTAAGTGTCACTTTCACTCCAAATCTCCCTCTCACTTCACTCTCGCTGGTATTGATTATCAAGATGGAATGCAGCATAAAAGGCCCCGTAAGAATTGAGGAAATGAGGTGTTGTTGTGGCCGACCGCCGATAGGGGGCAGTAGAGCTATACAACACACTGGCTCCTGTGGTCCGCTTGCTGTCAAAACATGTTGAGATTATTTTGCCGCACAACAATGGTTTATACAGCGTGCGTGTCACTGTCAAGTAGTTTCGAGATATAATAACCTTGACTCATGGGATTGTAATTCCTATAGCCCCAAGTGTCTTTTTGTATTTGTTTGCCAGTAAATGTGTCACTCAGCTATTTAACGTGGCCTTCAAAAATAGCCAAGTGTTCATCATATTCGGGTTGTTATTGATTGAGGTGCGAGAGGTATAATGCTACACCAAAACTTTTGTCGTGGTATGGTTCTCAATTTGAGCAATTTTTGAACACAGTCTGATTCTTCGTCATTGATTTTGGTGCTCAATCGTTGGCGCCGCCTATCCCAATATTTCACGTTACTTTTCCTATGTTTTTAAGAAAACAGTCATCATTTTATTGTGCAAACACAAACATGCCCTGCACGGCAAGAAGCAGCTTCGAGACGCTCAGGGAAGCAATTCTGATTTTGACGCCTCCATATCGGTATGTGGATTTTTAAAGAGGCCCACAACAATATGTTCCCTGATCGATATTTTGAGTTCACCCCCCGTGGGTCATGGGGCTAAATTTGAAGCTGCTTCTGGTGGAAGGCGATGTTTTGTGAGAACCTGAAGTGGATTTTGTGATCGGCCCTGGTGATGTGTAGGTGTTGAAGTGTCCCCTGGCATACACACACACGTGGCATGGACCACTAGACGCCGTCTCACTGTGCTTAGGACAGCAAATGGACGTGTGACTGGGCCTGGTTTGTTGCCATGTTGGTGCCCTACCTGGGTCCCTGAATGGTGAAGGACCACGGAGTTTCAGTACCGGAGTCTGAATGTCTTATGCGGCAGACAACCTTGAGTCTAATCCAGTCTGACCGCTGCTGTTGTCTGATTGGTTACACCGTGCACTGTTGTGGGTGGCCAAACTAAAGCCTTCAGCATGTGAGCAAGTTGTGTATAGCAGGGCAGGAACGCTGCAGCAGAAAGTGAAAGTGGCCCTTGTTGAGCACTGTAGTCGGTATGTTGTAGCAGGGTTTATCCTTCAGTGTAATGTCACAGGAAGGTTTGATTCAAGGGTTCGGTGCTGTCCCTTGTTGGTACTCCAGTTTCCTCCCATAGTCCACAGTGAGAGTCAGTTTAATCGATGACTCAAAATCGCAGTTAATCGTGGTGTGTTTGTGTGTGACTCCCACCGAAAGGGAATGAAACGAACTGCTCGTGTGTTGAACGATGTTGGTATGCCTGAGACGAGAGGCTGGTGTTGTCCGGCTCAGCGGCGGCTCCGGGGTCCTTCGGTGGGTCTTTTATGTGGCCGTTTGTCGTGTTTATGTGCTGCTGCTGCTGCTGCTGCTCTCGCCGCTCGCTGCATTGATGGCGGCAGGCCTGTAATTGATGGCACCATATTGCTGTGGTGTAGCAGGTTTAATGGGGCTTGACAGAGCAAGAGAAAGCGGCAGCATCCAGGGAGGGAAAGTTAACCCTTTCACACGCACCTTCACGCACCCATCCCCCGCCCCCCACTGCCGCATACAAACACAAAAAGATGATTAGCTTGATTCCTCTGTGGTTTGGTTCATGATCATGGATGCTCCTCTGGCGCCGCTCGCTAAAATAAATATCTGCACGCTCGCCGCTGTTCACGCTGCGAGGAAGCTAAACATGTTTGACAAAGGCGGGGAGGGACGGGCGGCGAGGAGGAGGCAGCAGACTTATTTCCAGGGTGACAAACCTGTCATTTCCCACCATCGCTGACCCGCACGACCCGTCCAGGCTCTCCACTGAAATATTAAAACTTACTGCAGTCCTGAGGACACATGGTGTGGCAGTGACAGGAACAGATGATGTAGAACCTTTGCCTTAGATTCTTTCAGTGCTACATTTGGCATCAAGACAATCCATATATAAAGCAAGAAAAAAAATCTAGGGCTGGTTATCTGTATCAAATGGCTAGATCAGGCACCAGACTTTTTTTTCAAGAACCGATTCAATCTATGAGCCCAAATATGAGCCATTTCGCTTTGTTTGACATACCCTAATGTCTGCTAGATTTTGTGATGATGCATCAAACAAGGTACGCAGCCTCGTATTTGTGTTTTGTTTTGTTAATTATTTCGTGTATTTGCCATTCTCTGTTTATTCACACCGGTAAAAGCCTTACCTATAAATAAAGCCCCAACTTCTGTGGTGAGCCTGCAGTATCGTAGCAGCTGTGAAAAAGTGCCATGAAACCATCACTAAAAATGACATAGTCTTAGACAGTCAAGATGAAAAGGGAGCTTGAGCCACTCGGTTAATGTTTTGTGCTTCGATGTAAAAATTATAAACAAAAATCTCACCAGTGAATGAATGAATAGTAGTCGGTAATACAGCAAACATTCGATTTAAAATAAATAGAGACAAAAATACAGTAAATATTGTAAGAGAAGGTTGTGGGTTTGATTCCAACTCTCTGATTGATTCCTAAATGGCACTTGTATGTTCTCCTCGTGCTTCTTTCCAGTGGTCACTTGGGTTTCCTCAGAGGTTTAATTATATGTTGGTGTGAGTGGTTGTCTGACTGTCTCCTGTGGTGGACCAGTGTCCGGGAGCGTCCCCTTCCTCTCCCACCAAGCCGCTTGAAGACTCCTGTGACTAAAGGAGTACAAAGAAAAAATGAATCATTGTTTTAGAAACAGTATATAAATCTTGAAATGGAATAGAACTTAATATTTAGTGATATTTAGTGGGTGATCAGAGCTGGTATCTGTGTTTTTTTCTCTACAAAGTCCTAAAAAAACACCCACACTGTTGTGTTCTTGCCTGCCCAGCTCGCTGCGTTCATGGAATACCTGGAAACCTGCCTTCCACGTGCTGCTAGGGAACCACCATCATGACTGCTGACGTGAAGAATGGCTGAATATGAGGGTCAAGCTTTATTTGAATCATTCGGATCTGAACCCATCAACATTTCTCACTCAGTTTGCCTTTGTATAAATGGGACATTGACTCAAACAGAATTTAAGGGCGGATATAGTTTGTAAACAGAGGGGGCTCTATGGTTATTTTAGATTTATATCTAAAAAAAATAAAAACATATTACAGGATAAATCAGCTTTTCTAACAATTTAAATCGTATTTAAAGTCTTGGTGGTTATAATAAATGATGAGGCATGTTAAAAGGTGAACCATGCGACATTAAAAACTAACAAACTGGGACGATTGTTCAGTACCCTCTTTGTCCGTCTGAAACTTTCCATCATTTACATTTGTATTACTGTCTGTTAGTTTCAAAGAAAGATACATTGACAAATAAACTGAATCTGAAACTGAATTAAATACTTTTTTCCCCTTTGGGATGCGTTTGCTCAGCACTGCTGCAGAGCCGAACTTCACCGATAGGGGTCAGTGTGGATCCAGCCTCCTCCTCGCCCGGATCCTCTGTTTCCAGCTTATTTATATATTCTTGGATGTTTATTTTTGTTTTGAGTGAATTTCATCGGCACCGCAGACTGTTCCATTAAATAGTGAGCGTTATCCTTCACTCAGCGCCAACTGTACACGCTATATGCGCCATTAATCAATAGAGGCGATGACGCTGTTGTGCGCGCGCGCGCGCGCGGGCGTGCGGGGTCTGAAGAATGAGCCAGTCGAAGCTGTTGGCAAATCATTAATGGAAGGTGTTTGGTCCTGGACCGAGTTCTCACACTCCGGCTGTGTGAGCTGCTCCCAGGTGACAAAAAAAAGTGCAGAGTGGCGCTATTTTAAGCGCCGATCTCGCACCTCTCCGAGGTTTCTCTTCAACCCCCAGCCCGCCGACTTTCCGTTCCCGTCTGAGCGTCTCGTGTCTCCGCAGAGTGGCGTCCGCCACCCCAGCCGCTCCTGCTCTCTCAATTCAGAGGGCGCTCTCCTCCCCGGCGTGTTGTCCTGCCGCACTCTTCATCAACGCACCGGCCCTCCTCCTCCTCCTCCTCCTCCTCCTCGCACCTCGCACCTCCGGCTCTCCTCGCCATCCTCCAGCGGGCCGGCTGCAGATTGGCTATTTCCTGCACGCGCCCAGCCGAGCTCTTATCAGCAGTGGAGTGCTGATTGTTGCTCTGTCTCTCAGGATGACCGACAGCTCAGGCTGCGCTGCTGAAATGCCTGATTTGGTCAATGTTTGTCTGTGCAGCCTTATCTTCACGCCTTATATTAACTGCCTTGACAGTATGTGCCGGCAGTCTCTCTCCATCTTACCCCCCCCTCCTCCCTGCGTTGCCTGTCTCCGTCCGCACACACTGGGCTCCACACTCTCCATCACTCCTCCTCTGCGAGCTGCATCAGCATCTTTGCAGCCGTAAACATCCTTTTATTTCTTGTTTATTTTACGCCACTGAAGCATTAATGGAGATAAAAGGAAATCGGTGAACGCAAAACCTGTTCTAAACATACAATTCAAATGAAATGAAATCGAATTTTGGCTAATTTGGTGAGTGTTTTTTTCGTAGTTGTCATTGAAAAGACCTGTCTGGTTGCTGAGGTTGTTTCATAGGTTGGTGTGTAGTAAACCTGGTAGGTTTGTTGGATTTCCTCCTCCAACAAGGAGCAGTTATTGGGCCAAGACTGGTCACCCGCTGATAAAATGCTTTACACCATGGTCGCTTTACGAGGACTCCTCTTCTTCTTCTTCTTCCTCTTCTTCTGCTTCCTCCTCTTCGTCTTCTTCTTCTTCCTCCTCTTCTTCTGCTTCCTCTTCTTCTTCTTCTTCTTCCTCTTCTTCTGCTTCCTCTTCTTCTTCTTCTTCTTCCTCTTCTTCTGCTTCCTCTTCTTCTTCTTCTTCCTCTTCTTCTGCTTCCTCTTCTTCTTCTTCTTCTTCTACTTCTTCTTCTGCTTCCTCTTCTTCTTCTTCTTCTTCTTCTGCTTCCTCTTCTTCTTCTTCTGCTTCCTCTTCTTCTTCTTCTTCTTCTGCTTCCTCTTCTTCTTCTTCTTCTTCTGCTTCCTCTTCTTCTTCTTCTTCTTCCTCTTCCTCTTCTTCTGCTTCCTCTTCTTCTTCTTCTTCTTCTTCTTCTTCTTCTTCTAGCGATGATGGTATGGTTGTCCTCATTGCCAAGGGATAGAGGTCCAGCTAGTAGGGAGTGTACCCCGTTTCTGGTTATTGAAGTGTGGTCCTTCCTGCTGCTGTACAAGTCCTGATAACCAGTCTGTGCTTGTGTTGCAATGAAGTCCAAATTCCATACGAGTGGTGATACGCATGTCTCTGTCCTGTCCCGGCCCAAACAGGTACCTGCGTGTATCGGTGAGTGACATGGTCAAAACTCCTGCTGCCGTGTCAGACACCCGCTGCCTGATCTGAAAGTGCTTCACTCCTACAAGGGTGCGCTCTGGTTATAGGGTTCCCGTGACTCTCAGTAATCCTGCCTCTGGAACCAGCTTTTGGAGTGAGTCCAAACCCTGACTGATAGAACCAGGCACCGGACAGGTACACCCCCATGTTAGTGTCTGTGTTGTTTGCTACCTTGAATTGTGATAGACTCGAGTGACTGTGAGAAGCGTGATCATCTGCCAGACAGCTTTGCTGTGCAGCTGCCACCTTGTCTCGGAACTAGAAACCATCACATAAAACTAGATCCCCGACTGGAGACGCAATACGGCCACCTGTCGCCGAAACGTTTCGGCTCACTGTCATCAACGCGTTTGCAGTTTTCTGAAGATGACGACTGACTTCTGCAACACTTCTGAGCGATATAGTCTGTTTCGATCAGACATGGGAGCCAGTAGAATTCACACACACTTGGACCCCTGTTGTGTTGCAAAGATGCACAAAGATGAGAACATAACAGCTGCCTTGATGCCATCACTAAGCAGGGCACGGAAATGCAATCCACCCATCGGTGTCCTGCCTTCCTTCTCCCTAGGAACCTCCTCTAACTGCTCTGGTGGATTACAGAGGAGCTCTCTTCCCAGTTGCATCTTACAAGGGAACTGACCAGGAGATGTCACCACAACTGCCATTGGTCCTGTTTTTTTGTTTTTTTTTTCTTATAATGCTGGTGTCCACACATGAGTGGAGAGGTCCACCACCTACAAGAGAGGTTTGTCTCATGGTCCAGCTCTTCCTTCACCATGACCCCTGATACATACACCTAAAATCATCCACCAGGGGAAGGACGTCATCTCCAGCTGGGACAGAACATCCCACCCCTTCCCAACTGAGTACCATAGCCTCAGACATAGTGGACTTGAACCTCATCCTGGCTGCTTCACATAGGTGTCGCAGGGCCGCTGCCAATCCTCACGAGAAACGAATGGGACGTGGAAGAAAAAGCCGAGCGTCCAGAAACAGCCTGACTGACAAAACGTGTAAACAAGAATATCAAGAGCCAAATCCAGATGGAGTTGCCAACAAAAGTGGTCTTCTCTAAGTATCTTGTTATTCCGGATGGAGTTTGTGTGAAAGTCTTCCCGAGGAGCTCTCGCAGATCCAGAGCTGCTAATTGTCACAAGATCAGAATCAGGATTTTAATCATCTTTAATTAGCCTGCAGGCAAAGGTGTTTGTGTGCATGTGTGAGTCACATGTTTCCCAATTCCTCCTAATGAAGGCGCAGGCGGAGAGCGCTCTACTCTCCAGGCTTCCATGAAATTAACAACTCTGCTTTATGATCAAGAGCACCTGTAACCAAGTTGGTGAGATTTCAAAACCCCCACATTCGGCACGCTTGCTGGAAGAAATGCCTTTCTTCCTCTTCTATCAGAGTCTGGGTAAAGTCACCAGACGATCGGCGGCGACTTCCACCTCACCAAGATGCTCCCACACCAGTGAAGAGATATAATCTCTCAACCTGGTCCTGGGTCAACCCATTGGTCTCCTCCTCAGCCCTGACAGGCGGCGCCCAGGTGGCATCTTCATGCCTTGGGTGGATGCTTCGGAACAGCAGTAAACACATTCAGGTTCTGAATCTGGTTCTTAGTCTGTCTGAAGAACTCCCACCAGTGGTACATTCAAATGAGTCCGACACCATCTGAAATATCCCAAGTCACTCTGAGGTGAATTGTTTCTGGGAGACCGAGCCCCTCACCATGTAATCCCAGATATTCTCATATCAGAATGTAATCTCTACTTTAGGTTCTACCCTCAGGTCTTCTATGGATGACAACAGGAGGCACCATTGATGATACTATCCAGATGAATGTCCAGTATAGGTTGGAGAAGAGATCCTTCCCAGGTGACAGAGGATCTTGTGCTCCTGTTCACATGTGAGGGAAGGCTGGGGTTGGACGCATGCGTGGCTACAGCATCTTCAGTCATGAGGACTACCAGGTCTGTCCTGGTGAGGGAAGAGCTGAGCCAGAAGACATAGCTTTCCATTGGAGTTTGCCTCTTACCGGTGGTCGTCAGATATGCTGAGACCCAAGGACCCAAGAGTGTTCTCTGGCTGAGCTCATCCCAGTGAGACTCCTCCACTCTTCCAAGAGACTTCACTGAAGTTTTGGCTACCCACATGTCATTACATGGATATATGTACGGCATGTACAGTGCCGCCGCCTCCCCCTCCCCCTGCCACTACCCCGTCACTTGCCCAGGGCTTCATTATAAGTCAGCAGTGTTATGTCATGTTGTGTCAATGGCCTGACTCGCAGACACAATTGCAGCCGCAGTGTTTTGCATGTGTAAAGAAAGATTATCGACACTTTCGCTGCACGCTTTTCCGCGCTGGGTTCATGTATGTGTGCACCCCTGGTTGTGTGTGTGTGTGTGTGTGTGTGTGCGCAGCCCATCATGCTGCTCTGGCACAGGCCCATTGTGTTGGCGTCTTACGCTGGAAAGATGCCAATGACTACCGCCATTGTGTGCTGTCTGAAAAGAATGAAAGGGCACACACACACACCGCAACTCACCTGTCTGTCAAACCTGAGGCTGCTTGTTTGTGCGCTTATGTGATATTTACACACACTTATGCTCCTGTTACTTTTCTTTTTTTTCTTATCTGTGTTTGCAGAAACGGGAGCCTTCTTACAAGTCGGACGTGTGTGTTGTAGTTTCAGTTGCGTATCTTGTATTGCAAGTCTGTGTACATTGTACTTCGAGTTGTGTGTCTTCTGGTGCAAGTATTTGGTCTTGTATTTTGTAGTTTTGTGGTCTGAGCCTGTGTTGTGTATGCTCAGTGTATTTGTAGCTCGAGCATGTGTTTTATGCTTTAAGTTTGCTTTTTAAACTTCTGTTCTTTTACAAACAGACACCAGACATCGGTAAACAAAACAAACTAGAGGAGAAAACCAAAACAACCAAAAGCAGAAAGTTCAACTTACTGAGCAGCAAACACATCGTACAAACAGAACAACAACACCAAAATAAATAGGCAGATAAACAGCTTCAGTAGAACATAACCACACACAACCAGGATATAAAAAAACTGAAGCAAACCCAGATGAGATTAGCACTAGCAGAAGGTAGGGAAGTACAGACAACTTTCCAAATCACTAAGTTCAAGTTAAAGACATTGATCTGATGTGACGCTCTATTTTGAGCACATCATTTCAGAGCCTGCTCTGAGGTCTTGTACCCTCCACCCCCAGTCTGCCCCCCCACCAGCACCTTGACTACACCCCCCCCAACTCTTTGTTCCCTCTCCATGTTCTTCATCTTTACATGTTCACTTCTGACTTTCCATTTTGTCAAAAATGTTCTTCCCGCCTGTAGCCCGCCAGCACCCCTCATATATTGTCTCAATCCCTCCCCTTCCTCGACACCCCCCCACCCTCCTCCCATCCTGGCTTCTCCCCTGGCAGGCTGGTGATTGACACTTACAAATTACCCGGCGGCAGTGGCATTGTGTGTGACCCCTCTCTCTCATCTCCAGCCCGGCGCCGTTTTGTCATCTAATTACTGTGAATCCCCGGCCCGCTCCCCCCTGCTGCATTTTTAATATGCCCCCCTATACTCTCTCACACTTCTCTATCTGGCACACGCACCCCTCTCTTCACCTGAAGCCTACCTGCACCTCAGTCCGTCTCTCCGTCCCCTCGCTCGCCTCCCGCCCCCGCCGTCGCGCCACCACCTCTCTGGAGTGTCGCTGTGTCCCACACTCCACGTCAATCTCTCTTCCTCTGTTTTGTAAACAAAACTGGTCACATGATCAATAAGTGCTAATGAGTTTCCACTTCACTTCCTCGTTCTTTGCGACGGTCGCCGTCCTCTGATCCTCTCGTAGTTTCATCATGCATGAGATCGGAAAAACATGGATCTACCGCTGATCTGGACTGATGATTTTAAATGAGTATTAAAACAAGAAGAAGTGGTCCAGACAGTTCCTTCCTAGTGAGGTGTGCAAGTGGGAGGAGGCCCTGGGACAGACCCGGGACACGCTATCTCTCAGTCGACCAGGGAACGCCTTGGTATTCCTCCACCACTCACAACATTGGACGTAAAAACGCATTATATGTACAGAAAATACTGACAAAAACATAAGTAGCATGTGCAGTAGAGCAGTGTTTTCCAACCGGTGTGCCGTGGGATATGATCCAGTTTCATCTTATGTGTCCAGTGATGGAGACGATATGACGACATTAAATAATGAACAATTCGAACCTGATGAGAGGAGATCACAGGGATTCAGTCACTTTCTTTCTGTACACTATAGATCAGACCTGGGCAAAGTGCGGCCCGGGGGCCATATGCGGCCCTTTTCCTGTGTTTTTGCGGCCCTCATGAGGTCGGACTAAAACTATACAACTGATAAGTAGTCATTTTTTGGACTATTTTTTTGTCTTGTTTCTTTCTTAGCATTACTATTTCAAGAATGATTATAACATGTTCAGGACTTAAATTTCTTTTCATCTGCCATTTTAGTGAGTATTTTTTGTTCCTCAAAATACATGAAAAGAAAATTGAAAATATATATTCTAATTTCCTTTTAATATTTCATAGATATTTTTGCTCTAGTTTCATTATTTATATTCAACTTAAATTGCATAATTGCCTAATAAATGCAATATTTTTATAGGTTTCATGCCATATTTGCACTTCTTAATATCTTTGCTTCCATTGAATGGTTCGTTCTTTGTTACGTAAGATTTTTTTTGTCCCGTCATGTTTCTTAGTCATCGCCGCCTTCCTTTTGGCATGATGGCCCCTCACTACTGTCACAGTTTATAATGTGGCCCTTTAGGAAATTTAACTGCCCACCTCTGCTATAGATGTATGCCGACGCTCCTCGTACATCACTCGCAGCGCGCAGTGTTGCGCACAATGCTCCTCTTCCCCCACACTCGCAGCGAAGAAGTCGGTCAGCTGCGCCACTTGCAGTTGTTCTAATGTGACCACACACCTTCACTTGTAGACTGTCGAGGTTTGTTTTGTGGTTTAAACTTAATGCAGAACCAAATAACTGCACTGTCAAATGGGAAGAGAGACAGAATCATTATTGTTGTGAAGCAAGCTGAGGCAAAGATGTTTAAGATCTGACTGGAAATTCACCAAACTAGAATAACATCATGCAAAATAAAAAAATCGAAACAGGTTATTTATAAATAAATCATGATGTCATATTGCCCACCCCTTCCTGGAAACACATTTCCTGGAATTTGTTTCTGCAAACAACATGCCAAAATAGTAGCGTATAAGTAGCTACAACTTTTCACAAATTAAAAGGGATTTTCTTCAGGACTTTCAACGAAGCTGCTCTTTGGCTGAGGCACCATTGATGGTGAGCCTCGGGCTTTTTTCAATGAAGGAAGTGTTCTGCGGCTTGAACGGTGTTGTAAAACACTGCAGTATAGGATGTGCAGTTTGGAAATTCAGCAGTGGACCAGCTATTCCAAAACTAACTCTATAAATATAATATAAACTAATATAAACTCTATACATGAGAAACCAGGCACAAGCCCTCTAGTGTGGTCCAGGGGCACGGTCCCCTCCTGCATCTTGAGGGCCACATTTTGCCAACAGCCTCACACATCCCACCGATAACGTGCCGCGTCGACCAATCAAATGCAAGTCTTGCAAGATCTTGAGATGGTGGGCCTGAATGTCATATTTGTTATAAACCTAGACAGGTTTGAGGTGGACAGACAAATCTTTGAATAATACCTCAGTGTCAGTTTGGCCAGTTGGAATGCAAAATGCATCAAGAGGTGCTGTTGTCCACATTTGTACTTGGAGATGTCATTGATCTCCTGTGGATGGTGACATGTCAGATTGATTGACAGCTGTTTTCCGCTCAGCTTTGTCATCGTCCTCCTGACGTCCAACATGCCTTCACATTAAATACACACACAATGCAGACGTACCGCCGTAAAAAGCGAGGTCTGCTATGATAGGATGCTACGATGCTTTGGCTGTTTCCGATCACCGCTTTGTTGCTGTGGCCGCAGACAGATTTCTCTTCCTCATGCTTGTTACCGCTGCGAAGACGTTTGCATCAACCAGTTGTGGCACCGCGACTTGCTGTGCATTTCAATCTCTCATGGGTGTGAAATGACCTGGCTTTTGCCTCGAGGCCTGGAGTTTGACTTGTCCTCCAAAGAGGAAGAGCATGACTGTGACTTCCTGTTTGACCTCAGCATTTTAGATTTACAATGTCATGTACAAAAAAAGTATCGGTCATTGTTTTTGACTGACTATTGAGAGTAAACTGAGTACAAAACAAAGAACAGTTTATGGCAACACTTTCAGTGTCGTCTTCATGGCAGATGAATAAGCAGGGTCTGAAATTGTTCATTTCAAATCAGTCAACGTCAAGGACAACGCGATTCAATCATGACTTCATTCGAAATGAGCCTGAACAATTGAGTTGTATTGAGTCCATTTTTTTGTCATTTTTAAAATGACAATATCACCTCTAATACCATTGTATTCCATGTAGAGTATGAATGTAGTTTATTTACTTTGTGTTTAACTTTATGCTTTGATTGCAAAAGAATAATTGTAAAGATGACAAGGTCTGGACTTTAGTTTCAAATGGACGAAAATGTACTGTATCATGACAACCTATACTTCATTAGCAGAGTTCCCAACGCGAGTAATCCTTCAGCAGACTGCACCTGGGCTCACTGATTCTCTTAGTTTGAATATTTCACAGCAACTTAAGTACAAATAAAGTAGAAGGAGGAACATCACAGTAAAACATACATATTCTAGCATAATTTTTTAAATTTAGTTTGTGCATGATTTTTTCATTCATGTTTGTATGTCTGTTTAAGTGAAAAAAAAAGCGTTTTTTAGGCTAAAAACTGGTTGTCAGCCTCGCAAACTTGCGTGTTAGTTTCCACTGCAAATACAATTAGTTGTGCTCATTTGCAAAGGTCCTTATTTTGTATCATGTCGTTCCAGAGCCATAAATGATTACAACTTTCACCACGATTAAGGTCATGGTCAAGGTCAATTTTATTTTTATAGCACATTTACACAGCGAGTTCTGACATGCCACAATAAAAAACAGGACTGAAATAAGCATTTTTTTTATACGCCTCAGATAACAAAAAATATATTAAAGACACAGAATGGTAAAAACACAATACAATAAAAACAGGAGAAAGGATGCTCAGGCTTTTATTAAAACCCATGCAAAGCTTGGATTTAAAGAGCTCTAGTGATTGTGCAGCTCAGATACAGAAGCAGCTCTATCGCCTCAGGTCTTGAGGTTGGTCCTGGGGCAGCTTAGGAGGAGCTGGGACGATGCCTTCTGAGTCGTGCGAATGTAGCAGCTCGGAGAGATGCAAGGGGCCAACCCACGAAGACGTATAAAAACAGACAATACAGTTTCAACTGGATCCTAAAAGCATCAGCAAGTCAGTGCAGTGAGGTGTGTGTGATGTGTTCCCTCTGCTCTGAGCCGGTCAGCAAGTAAACAACTGCGTTCTGAACCAGCAAAAAGAATCTGCTGCAAAATCAGGCATTTTGGGCTGAAATGATTATTAAAATCAAAATGGTAGTATTCACTTCAGCGGCTCCAGGTTCTGACGAACATCAAAATCTGATCCGAGACGAGTCTTTGAAGGAACTTTGAAGGCAGTAGCTCACTGGGGTTTAAAACTCTCTCCACAAAGTCCGTCATTGCTGCCACTTAGCCAGTGCGATGCGTCATCCACTCCTCGATCCTTTGCAGGTTTGATGAACAAGCTTTCGTACCATCGGTTGTTGTTTTGGGACAAGGCAAAATAAATGTGTAAAACTGTGCGTATTTGCAGGCGGCATGTTGCTTTTAAATTTTAATTTCTCCACGCTTCAGTATATGTTCAGGTGACGTTATATTTTAGTAGATAATTCATAAAAGCATTATTGAAATTATATATATATATATATATATATATATATATATATATATGAGCAGAGTTTTTTCTCTTCTTTTTTTTTTTAATAAGAAATCTAAAAGTGTCTTCCAAGAATTTCATGAATCTCTTCTCCAGTGTGTGAAAACTCCTGCCAGTTGTTTCCTGATTATTGGAATTCATTCTACACATGCCTTTTGTTTTCTTTATTTGTTGTATTTTACATTGCATTTTTCTTATCTGTTGTTGCCGCCAAAGCTCCGATTGAAAAACGGAGGCGTCTGCATTCCTCCATCCAGATGATTTTTCTTCCGTCGTACGCATTAAGACTGCTGGGGCGTCCGATTTATTAATTACGCCTTCTGCACAAACACTGCTTTTTTTTTTAATTGTTCCTCTTCTGTGTATGATTTCTAATTAATATGATTCATGTCTGCTCGCGGCTCCGGTCCTTGTATTTGCGTTACACTTTTCACATACAAAGGCGCCAAATTCCATAGAAACTCATTCTCCAGCTCAAGGTGACGGATACTGGGACGTGTCTGGGTTCTCGATTCACCGGAGAGGCACGAAAATTGCATCGAGGGATCTGAACAAAAACTCCACTGATGCCTTCACTGTCGCCTATAGATACGTTCCTTTGACAAGGTGAACCTTCGCTCGACTAGAAGCGAATGTCCGCAGAGTTCCTTGAATACCTTGTGACTTCAGTCGAGCTTCTTTCTTTGTGTGTCGGCGGCTCAGCTGCCCACACCGGCGCCACGCTCCCCGTCGACCCCCATCTCCCAGCTAGAAATCAGTCGAGCTTGACCGCTGCGGTGCAGCTGTGGAGGAGGGAGCGGCGGCGAATGCAGGAACTCTTCATGTTGATTTTATGAGCCGCCTGATGGTCACTGGGTTGTTTGGACACGTTGCTGTTTATGAGTAGTGTTGTACCGAAGCTGAGCTCACGACTGTTTGGTCTAAATTTGAGCCAAGTTGTGACGAAACTGTTCTTTTTTCCTTCAGAACATGACTCCATCTGAACATCCATCGAAGGGACTGCACCACATATCTTTTACATCCGCGCTACCCGCTCTATCTTTTCAATAGCTATACATCACACATCGCATCAATACCTGGTGTGTAATCAATTGATCCTAATCCGTGCTGCGGGACATAAAAAATACACCCATTTTTGTCACAGATTCGTAGGTACTCTGCTATTCTAAATTTTAAAAATTGTCCAAGTGGAGGATATGCACTGTAGCCGAAAGGCCCTTCTGTGAGCATCAATTTTCTTGTGCTATGGTTTAAGATTATGGCCCCAAATGGTGTTGGATGTAGGATTAAAAGAGGATACCGGTAGTTCAGCAACTGCATTTGAGTGAAGGGCCAAAGTCAACTGACAAAAGGTACCTATTGAGGGCCAATGTGATGAAGACTGGACTGAAGAATGGACTGATCAAGGCGCTGAAAGGACGTAAACAAAAGCAGATGTTCCTGTCACTAGCAGAAGGTGGTGAACTTCAGAACCAAGGTGCAATGACTGCATCATAGATACAAGTTGTCTGTTTGGCATGGTGGTCTGAGTGGAGGTGTTTTAGGTCTCTGTGACAAGTGGTGTCAGGTGTAGCAGGCTTGCTTCCAAGGACACTGAAAGCTTTACCGTCGTAGTTCCAATTTCTACGCATCCTCACTCATAGGGCGTAATATGTTGATGTCCCTTGTTGACACCAAAGGCAGCCTTCAATGCTGCATGTTGATGGCCTGGCTTTCAATTGAGGCACATGTTTCGCCTCCCATGTCTTATCCTGACGCACTGGGCAACGCGTCACATTAAAGAAGGCAGAGGTTGGGCTTAGGTAAACCATGGGGTGGCGCTCCTTTCATTTTACACTTAGCATTTTGTCAGGTGATATTTAAAGCCCCCTAAAATGGCCTTAAGCTCCTACCCCTCGTACGCCTCTTGTTCGACGTGGAATGCTCCTCAAGAAGGATAATGTTTTTACTCCATTGAACCATTGGGGTCAACAACGCGTAAGGCTGACTTCGGCCTCAACATGGGATGTAAACGTGCTCTTCCCAACAACATCAACATAATACACCGTGAGAGTGAGGATGGTTTGGTGTCGCAGCCATTTAAGGCAACACATCATCTCTCTTACATTACAGCTCTGCTGGCTGCCAGTGTTGTCACGATGGGGTTGGATAATGGTGTGTATCGTATTTGCAGCATGCTGGGAAAATGAGTCGTCACAGACAAAAACATGATCGAGGACAAGGGTGTTTGAGAGCTGTACCAGTCCTTGAAGGATTGTTGAAGGGCACGACGAAGGAGCGCTAGCCTTCGTAGCAAAGGTGGTAGCCACGCTCCTTAAGTCTGAGTGTGCCTTGTGATCGTGCGAGTGTGGTAGAGCTCGCACTGCTATGAATGGTATCAGATGTGGGATTGCACCCTGGACTTGGTGCTGCAGTTTGCTCCATGAGCGGTACCAAACCTTGGACCTGGTGCTGGAACCATTCAAGGCTGTAGCAAAGGCGGTGTTGAATGACCTTTTCTGGATGGCCGTTTAAGGAGTCTTCAGGAGAGATTGTGCACAGTGTTGCTGGTACTTGTGGTGTTGATGGGCATCAGTGGGTTGCTGATTAAAGTGAATGCTTGCCAAGATCTGTGTCAAAGATCCATCTCTCTCTCCGCGTCTGAAGCACTACCTCTCCAGAGTGGAGCCAGCTGTAGCGTCGCCCCCATGTTATTTAGGAGGTAAAAATGTGAAGAGAACGGGGAATGCCTCAAGACGACGGCTGACACCGAGCCGGAGGTGGCGAGCCCAGGCGAGGGTCGACCCGCTGCTCCACCTCCTGGCGTTGCTCCAGGGTGCGGCCGGCTCTGGCTGAGCCTCATTACCTTGTCATGAGTTTGGAGAAATATGGGCCTCCAGAGAGCGAGTCCCTGACAGGAGGAGAAAAGGAGAGCAGATGCACGGGAGGCTGGGTAATTGAGAGAGAAAAGGAGGAGAGATGTTGGCAGGGCTGGAAAAATAGAGCGAAGGTGGGGTGGGACGGAGGGTGAAGCGGGGCAGTGGCGAAACTAATGGTCCTGCCTGGAGAGATAGTAGTCAATCAATCATGTTTAAACAAAAGCAGCGGGCCCAGGAGAATATTTAAGAAGTGCTTATTTAATTAAAAGTCCCTCAGCTCATATTTATGGGCCATCCGTCCCTCAAATATTAACCTTCCAGGTCCTGAGAGACTCCGTGGGCCGAGCCTTTATCCATTCATCTGTGTGATCCTGAGTCCATTGTACTTCGCTGGTTCTCCTCAGTTATTTCTATTATTCATACATCCATTTGTTGAATTCTGCTGTGGGCCACTTTCATCAGAGTGAGGGGGGATGTGTTTGCTTTAACGTCTGCCTCAGTCAATGGGCCAGTTAAACATGAAGGCGCTAATAATGAGACACTGCTTCGGCAGATGAGGCGCTCACTCTACGCAGAGTCTCTGGTGGATGCATCGGCTATACACGCTTTTTTTCAGTCAGAACTGTTGCCACCTTTCCTCCCTACTTGTCTCAAGCTGTCGAGATGCGATCGCAGAAACTTGCCATAAAAATGCCCGCCACATCATTTGCAGCGCAATAATGCGGTGCGTCATGTGTAAGTATCACCAGAGCTCATAAGCCTCGCCGTGCAAAATGAGCACCCAGTCGGCGGAATACTACTCCAAAGTGGAGTGTTTGTGAAGGTCTTGAGGTGAACATTACCTGTGATCGTTCTCTCATTAGGAGCTGAGAAGACTGTGAAGTGATGCCGTCGACGATGTGTGTGAGTGCGGGAGAGAATTCAGCCTCATGGGAGGAAACCGCGCTCAGGTGAAGGCGGGATGTGTGAATGGTGCCGACGCGAGTTGGAGCGGTGTGAGGTTGCATGTTTTTGAGGACGATGGAGTGTCAACACGTGAACGCAAGTTGTGTTTACTGTCGTGAAGAGAGTTATAAACAATAGCTGCAAGAACTGCTGTCACACTTGTGGCATTTGGTGGTCACATCAGACATCCATCACATTCAGGCTGAGCCTCAATATATATATCTATATCAGTGGTTCTTAACATGGGTTCGATCAAACCCTCGGGGTTCGGTGAGTCTGTCTCAGGGGTTCGGTGGAGCCTCCGCCGCAGAGGTCCACCCCTCAGTCTAGTCTGCAGTTAGTGTATCATATTTTATTTTTTACTAAAGAAGGGTTCGGTGAATGAGCATATGAAACTGGTGGGGTTCGGTGCCTCCAACAAGGTTAAGAACCACTGATCTATATATATTAAATATCATTTGATCTGGATTAAGGCCCACATATGCTCCCTTTATGTACAAAAATGTACCCCTCCTTTTCAAACCTTGTCACCGTCACTGATCACACGCTTCTGTGCCTCCTTACATTGGTATATCTGTTCACCGATATATCCTCCAGGGATAGCAAATTAAAAGATGATACACGATCTACGCCCAACCAATGCAGAAAAATATAGCAGCATGCTCTCTAAATATAATAAACAGACCGCCCACTCAGCGCACAGATCCAGTCGGACCTGACGTCATGCTGTGAAACGGTTAGCTTCGTGCTTCTCAGATCGGAGAGGTGCATCCAGGTAGCCAGCGAGTCCTTGTTTATTCGAGAAACTGGTGTGATGGCCGGTGAATGTATAGCCGAGCACTTCCTCACATCCTCAAAGATGATCAACAGTCTTCTTTTCCCAGGAGGGACCTGTCTTCATCTCATCACAGTGTTGTCATCTCCCTCATCGGTTCCTTCCTCCTCACTCTGTCTCCGATATTCTCCCAGTGTCCCTCTCATACACCCATTTCTGATCTTGTCCTTTCTTGTCGCTCCCAATGATGACCTCGGTGTCTTCGTCTCTGACTCATCTGACTCTGACTCCTGTGTCTCCAGACCTCCGGCGCGTCCCTCCTTCATCCTCATGAACATGCCACATCACAGCGTTACAGCTCACACCTGCTGTCTTCACCTGAGCTTCTCGACACCACTGTCCCACCAAGCTTCACTCCTCAGTCAGCCACGGAGACTATAACCATGACAACTGCAAACAGGCGTCTGACGATTAACGCCGTCAGGCTATTTAACAGGCAAAAACCTAAAGACTAAATAGTGCAATAACTCACAGCGATCATAAAAAGGTCTGGAGTCATTAGTAAATGTGATTTCTATCTCCAGTGAGATCAGGACCGCCGAGACGATGCATCATCATCTACGGCAGACGCAGTTTGTTATTGATTCATATTCCTCTGCTGCATTCCTCCATAAATCCCGCTCACAGACGCCGTCATCTGAGCGCTGCAGTGAAGGAATCCAGTTTAATCCGGTTGGTTTGGAGATTATCGACGACCCAGGTCGCGTCTCACCGACCCGCGAATGTCATGTTTGGGACCCGCCAGGCTTTAATGTACTTGTGGAACCGAGAAACGTGTTGAAATGTTCAGTACAGTCGTCGGCAGAACCTCATGTCTGCCACAAGCTACTGCAGGTGTACTTTTCTTTCCCTGCTGGATGCTTCTCTCTGTCAAACCTTTTCAGAGTGGTTATTTCTTCAGTCTTTTTCTTCAACTTTGATCTGTACTTTTACGCGAAGATCCTTATTTGCTACCTCTTGAGTTGTGATACCTTTTGGTCTTCATTTTTTACTTCACATACTAACTTTTTTTTTCTTTGAAATTCATTTTTGGGGCGATTTTTCCTTCTTTTAATTTTCTATTGTGTTCAGGTTGATATGTGTTTTTTCCATGTCCTTATTTTCTATTTTCTTGGCCTTTTACTGCTTTTCTTTGGTCAGCTTTCCTCCAAGTTTTTTTTTTTTTTCTAACTTCAGACTGGTCAGTTTTTTCTTCACTTTTCTGGTCTATTTTTTGTCAACCAAATTTGGGGATTTTTTTATTAAGTGGTGCTGCAGTTTATTTCTTCTCTTGTCTTTTCTTTGGACATGTTCATGGCTTAATAATTTCTTCATTTTCTTGTCTTTTTTTTTCCCCCCAAGACTAATTTTCCACTCTGTACTTGTTCTTCTCAGTCTGTTCTTTCTGACACCGTTTTTTTTTTTTTTGTCTCCAACTTGTTCCTGTCGTCGGTCCTGGTTCATGTAGTCTGCTTTGGCCAGTTTCGTGACATGACCTCTACAGAAAGATGTGACGATCACGCGGTTGAGAGCCTAAAAAAAGCACTTCCTTGACAATTCCAGAGGTTTTCCAGTATAGACTCGGTTCCATGGCTCAGCCGTGACCAGAATAACAACTGAACTCTTGGAAGTGTTTTCGTGCTGTATTTTTGAGGCGGACGAGGAGCGAGATATAGAGGGAGTGAGGGTATTGCTGGAAAGCGTGAAGACAATAATGCAAACTGACACTTTAGAAATGAGATGCCGGTTGCCGTGGCAACAGGCCCGGGCTCGGGGCTACGGGAGAAGGGGTGAGGGTGAGCAAGCGCGGCTGAGGCGAGGTTGAGATAGTGAGTAAATTATGTTTGATTAGAAGCAGGAGGGTTTGAAAAGAGGCGAGGAAAAACCTTCGCCTGTGGTGAAGTCAGCGAGACAATGAGGAATGAATCGACTCGAGTGTTTTCAGCCAGGGTGTTCATCCCGGTTCTGAAACTTTGACGAGTGTCCTGCTTTTGTCTTCCCGCTCCCCGGCCGGTTTCCTTTACAGGAACACGCCAGAGCGCGTTGGACCTTTTGAGCCCAACACAAATGGAGCATTTAGTCACTCAAGGACTGAGCCAGTGAATATGCTGACGCCGATGTCGCGATCCCATCAAGGAGACTCCTCCGCCATTACCTTCAGCCAAACCTGCCGAAAACCTGCCGACAGTAACAGAGTCGCTTACGGAGCAGTGACGACAGGTTCTCTGTTGAAATAAGCTTATGAGCCGCAACATACAAGCATCCCTCTAACCACAGGTGACTGAGCACTCGGCTGCGCAAATGAACTTTGGCCCCGAACACGTCTTTACTGGGATTAGTTGTGTCTTCATCCTTTGTTGATCATTATACTTATGGTGTATCTATTTTATTAACATCTTCTTCTATAGCAAATACATTCTAAAAATTAAAATGAAAGAATATGGTGTGACAATATCTCAAATCTCAATATCTCAAAAAACGACAATAAACCAGTTTTTTGGAAGATAATACACTTTAAAAGTTAGAATTTGAATGTTCCATCTGACATAAATAAATTACACAAAATAAACAAACAAAAATTTTGACATTTGAAATTTGGATGTATCGATATTTTCCGACAAAAATTATTTGTCATTAAAATTCTAAAGTTCAGAAGTTTTTTTTTTCAAACACAATTTACTCAACAGGATTTCGTATTAATAAAAATTGGATCATAATAGTATATACTATAAATATTGTGAAAAGTATATTGTTTATTTTATTTTTTATATAATTAAGTTTTCAAATATATAATATATATAATTCTTTTGTATTGAATTACATATAACATTTTCCTAATATTAATATAATAATATATTAATATCAGACATATAATGTCAATGTATCATGCTTTTCTGAGAAATTCTTTTTTTTTTTCAAATCTTTTTCTCTTGTGAGCCACAGGGGGCACTCGCATGGAATTGAACATTTGATCTTTTATTTTGAACAAATGATCGCCGCATTATTACAAGAGACCCATCTAAACATCCCAACAGATATAGACATAATGAGACCCCTCTTTTAAAAACTTAAACACACAAAGTCATATCACACAACAAGCAAAACTCTCAAATGAAAAGGCGTGAATAAAACCAGCCGACAGACGACTCACAAAGCCAAATCCGCCAGGGATTAAAAAATAGACTGATGAACACAAAGAGGTGAAAAGAAAGAGAGGTAATTAATTACTAAACCCTGACGGGGCGCCCCTGAACCCAGCGTCAAGGCTCCGGCGCTGGTTTGGTTCTTGAAAAATTTCCATGAGGAATAAAAAAAAAACAAGACGTGAATATTTGCTGAATAAATCACCTTTTAAAATAACAATTTCCTCCCCGTCAGTCGTCCAGATTTCTAATTTCACTCTCTGTCTCCTCATTCTCGTCGTCAAACCGGTTGAAATTGTTTGCCGGCGCCTTTGTAATGAAGCGCCGTCGTCAGACATGTTAACATTTCACACTGGAGGACGAGTAATTACGCCGCACAGCGGGTGTCCGCCACGCACCTGGTCCATGTGGAGCGCTGGCGGCGGCGTGTCATCTGTTCCACCATCAGTCGGGGGATGTAGCGTAGCAGGATGTGGAGTCAAGCGCTCGGCTGTTGATGCTGGTTTTCATTTGTGGCCCTCCCGTTCAAGGCCGCTCTCTCTGTCCGAGCGTGTGTCCTGTGATGGGCAGCAGACCTGTCCAGGGACTCTCCTGCCTCCTTCCCTGGGTACTTCCAAGCGTGTGCCAAAGTGAAGGCCTGGGGGCCACTACTGGCCCCCCCACATCTTTGTGTGTGGCCCACTAGACTTTCAAATGTGCTTAGGAAAACATGCTAGGAATTGATGTGAAGTCTCTGTAGTTTTCTGAGGTGATGAAGATGAGGGAGGTGAGGATGACAGAGGAGGACGATGAGGGTGAAGATAATAAAAAGGAAAAGGAAGAGGCATTGGAAAAGGAGGAAAAAGAGGGTGGAGAAGAGGAAGAGAAGGAAAATTAGGAGGAAGTTCACGAAGAAGTTGGAGGAGGGAGAAGAGGGTGAAGATGAGGAGAAGGATGATGAGGAAGAAGAGGAGGGTAAAGATGACAAGGAGGGGAAGGAAGGCATTGATAAAGGAGGATGAGGAGGGTGAGGAACACAGACAGAGCAAAGGTCTTCTAACATAATTAATACACCACTATTGAATGGTGTCGTGAGTGTAAAGAAGGAGGCATGACCTTTGACCTTTGCAAGTCAGGTCTTGTCTATGTACTCTGTGTTACTGCCATGACTTACTTCATTCTTCACCTGATTTACTGAATACATCTTATACATTTGGTCACGTATAAACGGAGTTCTTATGTTGTATAAACTGAGTTCTGAAATGAGTTTTCAGCGAAGCGTTTCAATCCACAAGAACATGAACCTTGTGAATGAACGCACCCTGGAAATATGTCGCTTACTGATGACCTCACGCCGTGGTTCATGGTCGTCGACACAGTCAAGAGGATGAAGACTGAGTAGACGCTGTGCTGTTTCCTGGACTGAGATGAATGGGTTGATGCCTACAGTGGAACCACAGGGTCCAGTTTTCCTGTCACAGTCCGTCCTCACTCCCATGGCACAATATAGTGACGTTGGGAAAGTGGACTTTTGCATCACATACTGACACCGAAGGCAGCCTTCCGCGATTCAGTACCGGCGGGTTCAGGATGGAGACGGACCGTGAGAGTCTGCTTACTAAGTGGAGAATGACTGGTGAACCATGATGAGGGGAGAGGAAGTGGACTGGTCAGTGCATCACCTGGCCCATGATGATTTAGAGAGTCTACTCTAGTACTACTCTAGTGTGTCACTGTGTCAGAGGCTCAGTCATCCCGTAGAGACTCAGTGTAGAACCCTGTGTTCCTCCAGGAGAAGAGCAGGGTCTTCTGGACTAGTGAGATGTTCACCTGGGTGGAGGTCCCCAAGGAGATGCTCATGTCACTCAGTGAAGCGCCGCAGAGGGTAAAGAGAGCGCAGCCTAAACGTGTGATGGTTGGGACACCTGTCCAATGCGTGAATGTCTGTGGCGTGTCAGCAATGTTTTACTCACAATAGTAATTTCAATAGCAAATACTGTGGAGGTCCGAAGTCCTTCCTCTGACTTCAGAGCTCAAATTTCAAAGCTTCCTCGATAAAACGGGACGGCCGATCCAACCACGTTCATCCCAAACTATTCCTGGAAGAAAGTAAAAAAAAAAAAGTCGAATCGACACATATTTTTCTTCTGTGATCTCACCAACTCTGATGCTTCGCCGGCCGTCAGAACTGCTTCAATTAAAACCGACCAGCAACTCACCAGCATTTCTGTTGGTTTTTCTAAGCACTGACACGCTGCATGATAAAACTGGCGCGCACAAAGTTTAGTGGAAATTGCCTCCACCAGCACGGCCGACACACAAACACACACACGCTCTCACGCGCACGCACGCACGCACGCACATGCAGGCGGCAGAATTGAATGCGATAGGGAAGTGAAAAATGATTAACCCGGGGTCAGCTCTCAGCCTCAATCTCGGCAGCGCTCAAAGAACATCCTCGCCTGATTTACACTCGTCATGTTCCACAGCACACATTTGCATATATTTATTAAATTCATCACACGTTGGAGAATAAAATATAACGGGGAGGGGGGGACGGGGGATGTTGCATGAGGAGACGGAGGGAGGGAGGGAGGGAGGGGGTTCTTTAAAGGAGGCGTGTTTGCTGTAGATTTCATTCATATTCATCCTCTGTCTCTGTTTTGTTCATTAGCACGGAGGTCAGTGAAAGCATCAGATGACAGCGTGTGGCGGCGGGAGAGAGAGGGGGGGTGCAGTGGCCGCTGCTGGTCAGGCGATTGAATTGACCTTGTTATCGTCGTGACAGACTGTGTTATTTATCAGTTAGCAGATAAGGCAGTGTGGACGTTGGTGATAGTCGTCCTCATGGAAATGAGGCCACAAACATCCCACGGCGTTGCTTCTATCTCCGAGCGCTGAAGAATGTGTTGTTGTCAGGGGGACAACCGCGGCGGCGGAGGTTAAGGGTCCAGGATTGCCGTCTGTGTGACAGGAAATGGCTTAAAAGTTGTGGCTGTTCTGCTGTAGAAGGCGGTGAGCAAAATCTCTGCGCCTTCGTGGTCAAGCTCCCTCACTCAGGAACACGAACCGTGAATGCATACGTCACGACCAACATGATTCAAGTGAGTACGACGTGGAAGCAGGTGACGCGACTTGTTTGGGCCGTCAGGGTCGTAGCTTCAGCATGCGCCAACTAGTGATGGGTCAGTGAGGTATCATGAAACAGAAGTGCAGGGTTGATGAAACAGTCTCCTCATTTTCAGAGGCCACTAGATGGCGCTCTTGGTTTAGAAATGATGTGAGGTCCAAACATTTTACAGCAGACAGTGCCATCTGGTGGCCTCTGAAAATCACAAAAACCTCTTCAATCCTTCACTGGTGTCAAGCTACATGTGTCGTATTAAAAGCTGAAAAATCTCCCGTGCATAAACCAATCGGATCCTACGGTGACATATGCACTCTGGGAAAATTCATCCGAAAGAAGAATTGAAATGGAAGAGAAACTTGTCGTAGCAGGTGCTACCGTTCCCAACTCAACACGTTGATCCTCTCCCCCCTTCTCAGGGGTCTGATGCACCCAAGTCTTTTGCTGCTTAAAAGTACTACAATTCTGCCATGTAGTACCTTCCTCCATTTTAAGACCCGCCCCTGCAGACTCCCTTGACATAACCTGGGTTGGGGTGACGTCGTTTTGGTCTTGTGCCACCAGGACCCGACACCCTCCGACACCAGTTCTTGTTCCATGTCCCCGATTAGTCACACCTCGCCCTGTCCTGTGTTCAGGAAGATCGTTTCATATGACCATCACCTCATGTTCATCCCACTTTTCCCATAATGCTCTTCTTCAGGTGCAATGAAAGTGCCTTGCAATGATTGTGTTTCCTGAAGTGATGCAGCTGTAAGGCAGTATTTGTTGTAGTAGTAAAGGTGGGAGCAGACCGAGCTGTAATGGTCTTGTCAGTAGCAGTAGACGCTTGCTTTAGGAGCAAGTAGTAGTCCCAGCATCAGTACCTGTTGTAGCAGTGTTTGCTCTGTGGGTTTCAGAAGTCGGAGTAGTCGGTGTAGTCCTAGAAATACTGCTAGAACTGTATTATTGTGAGTTGCTGTTGAAGTTCTTGCAGAAATACAGCATTATACGTTCAGCTTTACGAGTGCAGTACTATCAGTAACAGTAGAGGCAGTAGTAGTTGGAGCAGTTGTACTGTAGTAGTTTTATTATGATGAGTCATGGCAATAGTAGAGATATTGCTAGCAGTACTCGTAGAAGTAGTTGATGCATGTCAGCTGTTATACCAGTGCAATACTGGTAGCAGTTACAGTAGTATTGGCTATAGTGCTATCATTGAGCTGTAGCGTCAGTTGTTGTAGTAGTATTAGTAATTACAATTGTAGTAACAGTAATGGTGGTATTAGCCATAGTAGTGGTATTAGGACTGAAGAACATATACTCTTATACACGTACAAAGGCTCGCTCTCTTTCGTGCTCTCTCACTCTCATTCTGACTCTGTCCCTCTCTCTCACACACACACACACACACACACTGCGCCGACGTGAGCAGCGGTGTCAGGTCGGATCGATAAGGCTGAGACCCGTCCAGAACTCTAATCCGTCCGTGGTGGGGCGGGAGGCGAGCTGTCAGTCACAGTCCCACTAAATGGACATCAGTCAGCACCTGTCTGTCGCCACACCTGTCTCACGGCTCTGACGGCTGTAGCAGTCATTCTGCATTATTCTGAGAAATCCATGACCTCATCATCTCAGTACCACGAGTCAGCACAATCACCACATGTACTGTCACCACCTCATCGCTCATTGACGCTCATGACCTTGCATTTATCTCCTCACATATTTTACTACCTACAGCATTATTATTATGATGACTATTATTGTTGTTGTTGTTGTTGTTGTCCACAAATAAGGAAATTCTGTGTTGCATCCTTCCAAGACAAAGTTCAGTTTTCACTCCTAATTCCTCTCCCAAATGCAAAATCCCCAAATTCACTCTGGTCTGAAGACAATAGATGAATATTAAGTGAATATAGAAATACATCAACTCATTTCCCCCATCGTTGCCTTGATAGGGAAGTTTTTATTAGCATTTTTAAAAACTTTCCATTAAGCACATTCTTTACATATAAACATCTGACATTTATATATATATATTTTTTTTAATTCGATTTTAATTCAAAAGCAAACTATGTATATACATATATTTTTTTAAAGGTGAATATTTCAATGAATGATTGAAGATCTTTTTGATTCATTATTTGTATATGTATCTGTATATTTGTATTTATATGCATGTTTTAACACTTGAATCATGTTTTTAATCATTAAAAAATCCTAATAATCCAAATTTGTATATTTATGAAATACATTTGCTATATTTATTACAAATACAGATTAGAAATGAGAAATGTAATATAAGAAATAGAATGTAAATTATGATACACCAGATGGATGTATAGTTAATAATATCAATAATGAATGGATTTTGTTCATGTATATTTATTTATACCTCTGCCTTGGGTTCAAAAAGTAATTTATGCAAATTTGTTTACATAAAATATGTTCTAATTCTTTCATATTTTACAGACAGATTTATTTGATATTTCATGTTTAATGAGTGACAATAAAAAAATGCTTAAGGTGAGCCATTTGTCTTGGCTGGTTAGGTTTAGGCTGAGAGGCTGGGGAAAGGGTTATGGCCATGAGAGGTCCTCACAAAGATGGTGCAACAAACCCGTGTGTGTCTGTGTGTGAGATAATGTGGAGGAAACAGATGGATTATATAAGACAGTCAATGTTGTGAGTGTGTATTTGTGAGCACACATATAAATAAATAACAGAACAAACAACTCTGGAGTGGCTCCAGATCTGGGCCGGGCCTGGTGCCAGTCAGCCTGCCACCCTGGAAGCTTTCTAAAACACTTGGCAGGAGTCGTCGCTCGCTCACACACACACGCACACACACACGCACCGGAAGAGGCTGTGGTGGCAGCGGACCAGCAGAGTGTGCCAGGACTGGGACACCCTCCTGGCATGCCGGGACCCGCCTCAGGAGCTGAGACTGTGAACTACAGCTGCACCCGGACCTGGTCTGTGGTGGTCCGTGTGCTCCGAGAGGCCGGCGCCATCACGCCGAGACACACAGAGACGGCGACCTGGTCCTGTGCCATCAGTCTCAGCTGTGCCAGAGGCCCCCACCCGACACACACACACACACACACACGCTCCCCGACACCTCCACCCCTCAGGCCTGGACCTCCCGCGTACACCCCCTGCCCCCCGCTCCTCCCTGCCGTTAGCCTTTGTGGGCTAATTAGCAGTGAAATTGGTGAATTGCAGGCTCGGGCACACACACACACACACACACACACACACACACAGAATGAATTGCAGACTCAGGCACAGCAGTTCAGACACTTCAGCACAGCCAAGCGCCACTTCAGCCCCTGAAAAGCCTCTGAAATGGGGCACAAACACAAAGACAAGAGCACAGAGGAGAAGAAAGCATCCCGGTACACCAGAGAGGAGCAAAAAAGAAACAAAAAAAAACTCATGTTTGCTTCATTTTCTGACGTAAACATGCGGTAATTGTGAAAGAAATGAAGCTGGAGAGGAAGTGAAGGAGAGGCGCTTCCAGGATGTGACACAGTTCACGTGCAACTGAGCCCTTCTGATTGGTCCCGATAGGTTTGGTGAGGCATGAATGAACGACACAGTCAGAGAGCCAGTGATGAGACTGTGACTGAGACCAGTCTCTGAGATCACATAGGACACCGAGATGTCAGCGTCATCGAGTCAAAGACATGATGTGCTGCGTGAGAACCTGCCTCATGAACCATACCCACCAAACGCTCGGGTCAGGAGAGACAGAGAAAGATGAGGATCAGCTCCTTGAAGTCGGACCATGGATCTTGGTCCTTACATCTTCTGCCAAAGTTGCAGTTTCAGTACACTTGTTCATGAGTGAAGGATGGAGGAGGATCAACAGAGGTGGAGCCTGTAGACAATGCCTCTCCACTCACCTGTGGTCACCAGCTTTGGAGTGACCCAAAGAGGAAAGCTGAGTCATCCAGGAGAGACTCAGAGATGAGCCAGCAGGAGAGGACAGTGTGAGGACACGGTTGTGTCTCTCAGCTGACCTGGAACTCCTTGGTATGTTTCTGGAGAGAGGGGTGTCTGGACCTCTGAACTGTCCTCTCGCCCTGATCCCCAATTTGAGGGAGAAGATGGATGGATGGATGAATAAACAGCACATGGATGAATGCATGTTGTGGATGGATGAATATACAGGATGCCTGGAAGGATGGATAATGATGGCTGCACAGAGGGATGGAGGGATGGATGAGTGAGTGAATGGTGAATTATGAAGATCAGATCTTTTTGATTCATTATTTGTATAAGTATCTATCTGTATATTTGTATTTTTATATGCATGTTTTAACACTTGAATCATGTTTTTAATCATTTAAAAATTATAATAATCCTAATTTGTATATTTAATAAATACATTTGCTATATTTATTACAGATACAGATTAATAGAAGCAGTAGTAGTTCTGACCTACAGAGAAATATAATAAAAGAAATAGAATGGAAATTATGATACGCCAGATGGATGGACAGTTTAAAGCAATTGTACATAATGAATGGATTTTGTTCAGGTATATTTATTTATACTTTTGCCTTGGGTTCAAAAAGTAATTTATCCAAATTTGTTATAAAATATAAAATATAGATATAAAATATGTTGTAATTCTTTCATATTTTACTGACAGATTTATTTGATATTTCATGTTCAATGAGTGATAATAAAAATGCTCAAGGTGAGCCATGTGTCTTGGCTGGTTAGGTTTAGGCTGAGAGGCTGGGGAAAGGGTTATGGCAATGAGAGGTCCTCACCATGTCCCCACAAGGATAGGAAAATAAAAGTGTGTGTGTGCTTAAGCATATCTCTCCTAGTGAGGACCAGTTTTGGGGATCAGACCTCCTTGTGGGGGGCCTTATGTCTTCGTGGGTCAGGTGCATGGTGAAAGTCACCGGACATCCCTCGGGGTCTTGAACCCTTGACTTGGTCACTGGACCCCCGTCTCATGCTGACGGAAGCTCACCTGTGTGTGTGTGTGTGTTTGGGCTCTGTTTCGTTGATGGAGTGAGGTCTCCTCGTCTGTAATGACTCCAGTGATGGACGAGGTGCGTTCCATCATCCGGCGAACTCGCCCTGCTCCCCATAAATTACCTCTCATATTAACAGGCTGTATTAAAACCATGTTAGGGCTCTCATTTAAAATTAATAAGTGGTAATTATGGAGGGAGGAAATCGGACTGGGGAACCGGGGAGGGTGGCAAAGGGAGTTCGTGCAGAGAGTCACTCGTTTTTTTCACCGCCGCCCCACAAATACGGCGCCTCGACAGGTACATTGTTTTGCGGAGATTGAATTTCCGCCTCTGAACGAAACGGTGCGACTTGTTTTATCTGCAAGTGTCAGGCCTGAGACGACTCTGTGCTCTCTACTCTGCACAGAAGCATGTAGATTTACATCCGCCAGCTCTTACAAGTCGACGGCTCTCACCACACAAGTGAAGTTAATAGCTACGAGTCAGACGGCGCTGATGCTTCCAGAAGAGGCGCCTGGATCACAACTCAGGGAGTCAGTGCGGCTTGCCAGCATCGTCGTGGCGTTGGAGAAGACCACCTGAAGGTCCAGCTTAGACATCATAGAAGGCAACAAAGCCAGAAACAGCTCGTGCTGACACGTCTCTGGCTACATCTGACAACTAGTGGTGGCACTTTTACGAGCTAATCTCAATTGTGTCAGTAAGAGTGGTCTCCAGACAACAGGGAACCTTTGTCAGTGCAGGAGTTCCTGCTCCACTGATGCCACTGATGCACCAGACACGTGTCAGCTAGGATGAGAACAACAACAACAAACATGGAGGAATCCTCCCTGAACCAAAGCAAACGAAAGCATCTGTTTGCTTTGATTCAGGGAGGTTTTTCACTACACAATGTCCAAGGTTTCCACCACTCTGAATGGACTTGAAAGTCTTATAACATTGAAATTCTTATACAAATATTTTCAAGACATTGAAAGAGCTTTAGTTTAAATAAGGTGATATAAAAACTTTACTGTAGCCACCATGGTGGTTTATTGTGCTGTTGTCAAACTGATGCAAAATAAACAATAATATGTTGTTTAAATGTATGGATGGATCCATCATTTGATTCAGTCATAAATTCATTCAAATTGAAAAATGTGGCTTCTTGTGGCAAATATTCTGATACCATTAAACTCTGATTCATTGAGATTAATTAATCACAAATTCTAATAATCCAACCCAACACATTTATTCTTTGTAACTGATCTGTTTCGACTCCCAGCGACTGACTGATTGTGACTGGAGTCCTGCCCTGGACCTCTGAGGCTGCTGCTGAACCGAGGCATCGAGACTTGTTCCCACTTCTGACAGTGGAAGTGAACATGTGCCACCAGGAAAAAAAAATCTTTCACCCCAATTGGCATCTCAGGTTAATGGCTGCATACATGTTCATACTGGCTGAACACTGACCTCCGTGTTCCTGTGGAGCATCTGAAGGAGACGTCTGGAGAGAGGGAAGCGAGAAGTGAGGCAGGATGTTTGGATGAAATAAAGTCAGATAATCGGCAACTTTATGAATGTTTCGAGTCCTACAAGTACGGTGGTCATAATGTTATGGCATAGTACTGAGAAGCTCCTCACGGAAGCAGCCACTTTGTTGCTCTGTCGATAAGCGTCTCCATCCAGACGCAGAGCGGCAGAACTCTGGATCCCGGGTCATGCAGAGGCCTCGTTTCTCTCCGAGATAAAAGAAGCGTCGACCTGCCCAAGTGTCCGGCTCATCCCTCTCTTTACCCAGGACCCCCCGGGGACACATTAGTCTCCTAATGCTTTGTCATCACCGCAGGTTAATGGACCTCACAGTAGTCCGTTAAGAAGCGGCTGATCAATACCGAGCGCGTGCAGAAACGGATAAGCTTGTCTTTTCTCCGGCAGAATGAAGCTGCTGGACTTTTTCTTTTGCTGGCCTTTGATGAGTCGTCGATATGAGTCAGTCTGTGTAAATGGGAAAATTAACCGTTGATCTGGGAAGGAAATACAGACGCCCTTTTTTCAAATGTTCTTCTCTCTGCTCTCAATCCAGGACTGTTTTATTAGCCCATAGATGTTATGCTGAATAATAATAATAATAATTATTATTATTATATTCCTTAATAAAAAAAAAAAATCTAAGATTGTATTGGCTGTTTTAAAGAAAAGACATTTTTGATTTGTTTATTTTGATTCTCATGTAATGTTTTTATCATTTTATTTTACTTTTTAATCATTTTGGGGGGATTCAAATGAAATTGTGAAATTCACATTTTCTTCAGTAATATTTAATAATACGTTTTTTTGACACACAATTAAATACCTCTAATATCAATTAAAAAAAAGATATATTGATGGCAAAATATTTATTTTTGAACATGAAAAAAGAAACATAAATCAATTGAAAAATGTGGAAGAAAAAAAAGAAATAAACAATTGTTTCATGTCATAAAATGGAATATGGAAATATGGAACAAAAATAGCGGTTCAATTTCATTTAGACAAATATTGATGATTTATATTCCAAACAGTCATCTTAAGCATAAAACAAAGTATTAATATGACACATCCTCTAAATTGAATTTAGTAAATCCAGCTGAGAGTGGACCAGTTCTGCTCTCCTGTGACCTCAAGGTAGGACCAGTTGGGTCCACTCTGTGTTCAACCATAATGGCCCCATATCCGGACCAGTCAGGTCCATACAATGTTCTGAAGAGGTCCCACATCTGGGTCTGTCGGGTCCTCAAGAAGGCCTTTCACAATGACAAGGTTCTGCTTCTGGAAGCAGTTCCGTTCTGAAGTCTCAGAACCTTAGTGCTTTCCATCAAACCAGCACGTATTCATAGCGTTAGGTAGCCTTCCTCAACGCTACGGAACTAAAGTGGGAGGAGCTTAAAAAGTCTGACTCAGGTGGAAGTCAGCGACACACGGGCAAAATGACAGGTCGCTGTGACATTCTGAACACGTTGGTCACTTTACTGCAAATCTATTTTCATCCAATTATCAAGCAGGAGACGACTCTTTACCATGAGGAGACGATTGTGTTGGACACAGACATGTCTGCTGCATCTGAGTTCATGTGCCTCAGCCTGAGCGAACCAGTACTTGCAGCACTTCTTCGACTTCCCTCTCTTTACCAAACAAAAGTGGCCCCACATGTAGATGGGTTCCGTCCTCAGTGCCGGTCGAAGTGTAGTTGTTCTTAATAGGGACAGAAGTTGGACTGCGCCCGGCACTGCTGAAGCAGTTCAGACAGTGCCCCCAGATTCTGGAGCGCCTCGGGTTCAGACCTCAAGAGCTGGACTCTGGTGGAGCTGCCGAGCGCAGGAAACACGAGAGACATCATTATCTCGGGTGTGAGTCTTGCACCTTTTTCAGATCAGACTGACGGTGGGAGGGTGAGTGGGGCGAGTGAGGGGGTGAGAGAGGAGGGGCTGGAGCTGACCTGTGAGAAAATGAAGAAGGAAAGAGGCTGGCTGACAAGGTGTGAACCCACTTCCAGCAGCGGAGCTCCCTCTCCCACAGCAGAGCTTTTAATTGTGTAGGTGTGCGTGTGTTCTGCAGGCTCTTCAGCAGCAGTTCGCAGGCTCATTTTAAAATCCTTGTTGTTGGGCTCTCCGTCTCTAATGACGGGTGAGGGAGCAGGAGAGGGGGTTGATAAATCATGTGGTCAGTGCGGCCTCGTGTTTATCTGCTGCTGTCGGTGTGGAGCTGAGATACCAGGCAAACACACATCAGCAGGATGACAAAGGACCGGGGCGCCGCGCGTCTCTCCCTCTCCCCAGCACCATCAGTGCTTCCGTCGAATGATGGAGATTGGTGACGCCGGCGCTTGATTCTGTTTATTCGGATATTTACGTGTCAAAGACTTCGCCTTAAACCGCTGCTCATTTATTCTGACACTTCAGCTTCTTAGATTTGGGGCCACCAGATTTGTATCTCCTTTTTGTAAGAGTTTCCTTAACGTTTTATTTATTATGTTATTTAGTGTCATTACATTACTTTTTTTTTATAATAACATATTTTTTTTCTTTTTTGTTTTAACTTTTTATTATAACTATTATTATTATTTCTAAAATAAAATCAATATTTTTTTTATCTTTTTCATTCCTCCTCTTCTGACATTTCACTTTTTGTTTTTGTTTAACTATTTCAGTTTCCATAAAAGGCCATTTTTTCTGATCATCCATTTCTTTACGAGGGAGGTTTTTTTCTGTCTGCATTTATTTCTTCATTTCTTTTGACGATCTTGTTCAAAGTAAACAACATACACGATTGACTTTGATCAGACAGCTGGTTTAAAACAAATGTTACTTGCTACATGATTGTATTCATTTATAATAAGCATTCCTGATGGTTAACATACTTTTTTGACAGCGTTTTTTTTTTTTCTTCTTGGTTTCCTCTCAACTTTATTTTAGTTGTTAAGACTTGGTTTAGATTTATATTGATGATGCTTAGTGCCAACTAATTTAGTTTTCCAAGGCATTTTTTGTGTTTATTTACTTATTTGTTTTACTCCTTTCTTCTCCTGTTAGTTCATCCTGGGGTCAGCAAACCTTCTAACTGGGCAAGTCCACACTTCTGTGGTGACTCATCCTCATCCTTGGCTCTACTTCCTCCATGGTGCCAGGAGACCTGAACCAAGCGACCCTAGTTGTTCTACTGTTGGTATCAACCCTTTCAGCCCAGTCCAGTAACATCCATACCGTGACGCCACTGTTACTGCACAGGCGTCCACTCAACCTCTGCCCACTCTACTGTGTCGACCACTGTCAACCATGCTGTGATGTCATCAACACGCGACATATTTCTGCAGTTTCATTTCATCAGTTCACACCCGCAAGTATGGAAACAAATGCCTCCATTAAAAGAAAAGAATACTATTGAGAACCTGTCAAAATAGATAAATACACTGTAATATCAGTTGATAGATCAATGAAAACATTTTCATGTTTATAAATGAAAACAGCTTCTCTAGTTTCATGTGTCAATGGATCTTTAAAGAGGAAGTCATTGTTGAGATAGAGAATTAGGGAATAAAGGTTTATCAGGTGGGAAATGAACAAGTAAATGGACTTGTCTCAGGGTCAAACATCAGTCATCGCTGCTACCCACAGAGCTTTCTATCATTTGCTGTGTTGTGGAAGGTTGGGGCTAGTCCCAGCTACACAGGGCAAGAGGCATCCAAACGTTGCCGGTGCGTCCTGGTTGCGGATCATTCATTCTAAACATCTTCTATGTCTCAGCATCGTGACGACTCTGAAACCTCGTTTCTTGTTAATGCTCCGAATATTATGCAGAGAGTTCCATGCGTGTTGACACGTGTGCGCCCTCGCACCCGAGTGTGACAGCCGGGAGTGTCGGCGTGTCACCGGGGCCTCGGTGAAAAGGCAGAGTGTGCATAAGTGTGTGCGGTGGAGGGGTGGGGGGGAGCAACAGGCGTGTGGGAAGAGAGACAGATTGCATTTTAACAGCCATCACTGTCATCTCCAACAGCTGTCCTTCTCCGTTCTCCATTCAGAGTCCGTGTTTGCATTGTGTCCCCCGTGACCTCGCTGGAGAGCCGCAGACGAGGCAGAGGAGGAGGCGAGGAGCTGCTGGGGCATCTTTGTGAGGCGCTATGGTTTGTTCCCACTGACTTCAAACACATTATTTCATATGTTTTTAATGCAGACGTGCGGCATAATTTGTGAGCCACAAACACACCGATGAATAATGTAAAATTACTGAGAGTGACACGAGTCGAACGCTCACCATGGTGGACACAACTCCTGGACCCTTCAAGGACAAGTCCGGTCATGGACTTGGTCCAGGTAGCTAACCCAGTCTGCGGTCCTCCGATCCTGTTCCAGCGACGCACTGTATTTCTCCTGCAGGCTAGTGCCCTAGAATGCCCTCTTGGCCTGGTGGGTAAAGTCAAACTATCAATCGCTGCCACGCCCCTTGCAGAGCGACAGGCCCAAGAAATTGTGCTCTGTGTGCTCACACCAAGCTTGTCCCTGGACTGAGGAGTCCATCTGGAGCAGCGAACCCCGCTCCAGATGGACTCGACGTCTGTGGACTTCAAGGCTTGGTCAGGGTGCCAGTTTTGGGCTGCACCACCCTCCATCACACTGAAGCCTGGCGTTTTCATGTCAACCTTTTGTGAAAAGGTTGATGAACCCACAGCTTTTCATACTCGAATGAAGAAACGCACTGACTGAAAGGCTAAAATGCCTTCTTGGCTTGGTGTGAAAGAAACACCTGTGAATTTAGGATCCCTCCCACGCTGCTTCCTCCCGTGAAAGGGGTAATTATGACCAGGCAATGGATTAGTGGTTGAAGAGATTTGAGTGAAGGACATCAGCTCATGTCGGACGGCGAAACGAAGAAACACAAAAGCAGCATTTCTTCTCCCTCCATTCTGCGCTTGTTATGTACTGTAGCTCCCTCCCCTCTCGCATCCCTCCCCCGTCAACCTCTCCATCACCTCCCTCTGCCACCCTCGCTGCTCTGCCTCGCTCTCCCATGTTGCGTCTTATCAGGTAGCGCAGAGATAAGGCCGCTATCTCCCCGTGCCAGGGCTCTGACATGACGCTTTAATGCATAATAAGTTCACTCATCTTTTAATCAGTACGGCCAAATGATGCATTTCTGAAGGGTTAACAGTCATTGGCAGGTCCAAACACACAGATAAGACCCGCAATCAGACCACAGTGCTGGATTTTGCTTAAAGACAAGTATGCAAATGAGATTCTTCTGTGAAGCAGGGCGCGCCGTCACCACCGCCGCCTGAAAACAGCAAATTCTGTCGCTTTAAATCCTCTCTGGAGACGAGTATTGTTGACAGATCGGAGTGTAATCTTGTTAGAGCAACATTTTGCTGGGATCAGATGTGTTCGGGTTTATATTCCGACGATCGTTTCATATCCGCAGTCGCCCTGAAGGGCCAAACATGAATCACTTAACACCCAAAGTGGCAAACCTCTAACTATCATGGGGCTTTAATTTGACAGGAGGGAGGAAATCTGTCCAATTCCGCGTGAAGAACCGACGTAATCCAGATTACACTGGTGACCCATGAGTCAATCATTAGCCTGACCCCTGCTTCGCATTTCATACGTGTTTGTTTTAAAGCTGAATCACTGGTGACCACGTGATGCAACAATTCTTGAACTACTGCCATGTCGTCTTGCAAAGAGTCATACATCCAAGTGAGTCAATGTGCGAGGTGTGGTGAAGTACAAGCTAGCTGGGCTGTGTGACATGGTTGGCTCAGGCGAACAGACCCACATGCTAAATAGTAACTGGCCCACAGATGACTCGACACAGAGGAGGTTAAGTTAAGAGATGAAGAACTGAAGGATGTCGCTCTCCAAAAACACAAGGGAAACACTCAAGGATGGCGGGAAAACCTGAGAACAAATTATTATAAAGCCAATTATTATCAAGCCAACTAACGGGGACAACCAAAACCGCACTCAGGTATATATCCCCGAGGCCAGGACAACAAAAAATGCTTGGTGGTGGAACACTCAAACACGCACGTGAGGAAGACAAAGCCAACAACAGAAAACAAGACACGAGTAAGAAAAACTCTGGCAGAGCGCACAACGCAGCCATAAAAGGCAGGAAACACACTAGAAGAACAAACAAGGAAGCGGCAGAAACGACACGCACAACAGATACATTTCAAAGAGCTAATTTCGAAGAGGACATTACCGGGATCAACCATCTGGCAGGGCAGACTGGAACCCAGGTGTAGAAATCTGCGTGGCTTGATCATCGGGCAAGCTCCAGCTGCGCTGCCATTAAGCTGGGGGGAGCAAAGGAAAAGGAAAACACAGACAGGAAATAACAAAATAAAAGCACAAGAAAACTACAGAACATAACACTGTGGGTCACTGGTGAAGCGGCTCGCTTGGATTCTCTCCTCTCTGTCCGCTCCACCACAGTTGAATCGTTGATTGATCCACTCACTACTCACTACAAATAAATAGAATGACTTAGTAACGCTTTCTTCGTATTTTTTGTATTTCGGTGACAACATTTAAAGGCTATTCACTGTGAAGCCAAATTACTGCCATCTAGTGGCAGGAGGCCTTCTGCTCTGGCTTTGGAAAATACACGCTTTTAACTTTGAACAGTTAAATCTGGAAGTGACTCGTCCACTTTGTCCAGAGTTTTTCAGCATTGCTCTTTAGATTCCCCCTCCCCCTCTTTCGTCGCCCTCTTCCGCACGTCTTCCCCTCTCGATGGCGAGTTCGCGGGTCAGCCGAGTGACGGGGCCTGAGTCGGGAGATAAGAGCAGGCCAGAATGGCATTAGACTGTGAGGGGTGACGGCTGGATGGAGGAGCGGGATGAAAAAGGGGGATGGAACAGAGAGGTGGGGGCTAATCTGCCATCGTTTGAAGTAATAATACATCGCTGATTGTCATCGCTACATGTGGAGATGAAGAGTGTGTGTATGTGTGTGTGGGACAAACACAAGCAGAAGTACAGAAGCAGCGTGATTCTCATTCTCTCCATCTCTGACTGTAACTCACAGCCCCCCCTACCAGACCCCTCCAACCCTCAATGCTGCCCCTCCCTCGAACCCGCCCGGATATCAGGCCGGTGCAGAAGGGCTCAGCCCGGCTGATAGCGGCTCCACTGGGGGTTGGTCGGGAGAGCAGCGGGGTGAGACGTGGATGGTGGAGGTGACAGCGACAAGTGTATATATGTGATTGTGTGTGTGTGTGTGTGTGTGTATTGGTGTGTGCGCATGTTGAGGTTTTGGGGAGCAGCAGCTCAGGGGACTAGCAGGCTTATTCTGCTCCCTCAGATATGGGGGTCAACGGTCAGGTGGAGTAGGGTGACCGCTGTTCTCAGAAGAGATATGACGTGTGTGTGTGAGCAGTAATCCTTCGACCCTCACACATGGTATATTTTTCATTCCCTGCTTTCTCTTTTCTCTACTTTCTGATTCATAATTGTTTTTTGCTTCAAGTGTTGCTTCTTAGCTCAGAGATGCTAACTAGAGGTCACCTTTTTTTAGAAGATCATATTCCCAGAGTTATTCCCAACTAATTTTTCAGTTCACTTTAAACATAAAAGAAGGTAACCTTTCACTTTCCACTTCTGCTTTCCCCCACTGATCTCTTATCCAAAAACCACACATCATGTTTGCTGCTTTTTTCTATAAACAGGTCCAATATCTATCCCAGTCCAGTCCATCTTACAATACGTGCAAATTAATTTTGAATAAATATGACACGACCTAAGTTGCTGTGTGAACATTGTGGAGAACAATAAATGGCTCCAGTATTCCAAATGAAATCAATTAAATTTTGTAATAATTACAATTTTGATTTAATGGAAGAAAAAACGAAAAAGACAGCTAAACATATCATTTTAAAATGTTATATGTTATGATGATTATATTATTGGAAAAAATAATCAAAAACATGATCACTAAAATAAAAAAGATACAAGACATAAATCTCAACATTATGAAGATTCGTTTTCTCCACGTATATACAGGTACTATATAAGTATAAGATGTGGTTAAAGAATAAACACTATTCGAGTCGATTTGATTTAAAAAATGAATCTAATTAATGAGACAAGTTGTGATTAATTAATCTCAATTAATCACAATTTAATCGTATGAGAATATTTGCTACAAGAAGCCACATTTTTCAATTTGAATGATTTTGGTATATTAGCAAAACTAATGATGGAGCCATCCATACTTTTAAACAACAACATATTGTTTATTTTGCATCAGTTTTGACAACAGCACCATGGTGGCTATATTCAAGTTTTTATATCACCTTATTTAAACTAAAGCGCTTTCAATGTCTTGAAAATATTTGTATAAGAATTTCAATGTTATAAGACTTTCAAGTCCATCCAGAGTGGTGGAAACCCTGGTCATTGTGTAGTGAAAAACCTCCCTGAACCAAAGCAAACAGATGCTTTTGTTTGCTTTTGTTCAGGGAGGATTCCTCCATGTTTGTTGTTGTTGTTCTCATCCTAGCTGCCACGTGTCTGCTGCATCAGTGGCATCAGTGGAGCAGGAAATCCTGCACTGACAAAGGTTCCCTGTTGTCTGGAGAGCAAACTGTTCCATTCAATTCAATTAAAGCGATTAAATGCGGTTAAAATATTGTAATGCAACTCCTTAAGGTCCCACCACTAATAAGCACATAAAACATATTTAAACTTGGGGGGCGGAGCTTAATGAAAAATTGAAGATAACTGTTTTCATTGATTAATCAGCCCTAATGGCGTTTCGACAAGAGAATAAGTTGAAGTCCACTGTGTGTTATTAAATGTTCCATGTTGTCTCCGTCATCACGTTTTGTGATGACATTGCGTCGTATCATGTGGTGAGAAAGAAAGTCTATGTGATTCACCTGAGTTGTTTGGAATTGGGATTATTATTAATACATATTTTTTGTGATTCATTTGCCCAAACTCACCCAAGTTAAATTTCAGTAGTTCTGAACTGTAACATTGACTTCAAAGACCTGGCCATCAACAGGCCTCCTGTGGCCTTGGGCTCTATTCACTTCTCTTCTGGATTTGTGTCTCCTGTTTTCTCTTTTTTTAAAAAACACGTCTTTGTAATCTTCGCTTGCGACGAAGCTAATCACCAGCAGACTCAAATCTCCGTCAGTGAGATCAACACTTCGGCACCTGATTGTTGCCCGTTGGGCCTCCAGCAGCTCCGGAACCGGCGTCTGCGCTCGGGTGTGCAGCCAGAAATAACGTCTCCCGCTCCAGCGTGGAAATATCCTCGGCTCGCGAGGACGCGGTGCGGAATGGCAATTTGACCCCTCCGGAGAAACCGGCGTCCTGTCTCAGGTGCGGAGACGCTTCGGAGCCGCACGTCAGCATTAAAAAAGAAAGAAAGCAATTTCCTTGATTTAATGTGGACTTGAGTTTGTCCTCCTGCTGGGACGAGAGGACGGAGTGCAGCAGACTGCCAGGAGATAATGAAGTCATTTGTCTTCAGACGAGGAGACGGAAGACAGAACTTTATTTTTGGACTTTTGTTTTGTTTTTAATTTGAATGTTGTGAGTCTGATTTGGAGGATGAGTGCAACTATCCAGCTGCTCGTGATGGAACATGAACTGCGTCTACAGCACTACTATTTACAGACAACTGATTTCATCCATCCATCCTTGCCTCCATTCATCCATCCCTCCATCTATCATCCATTCATCCATCCATCCGTCCATTCATCCATCCATTCGTCCGTCCGTCCGTCTGTCTATCCGTACGTCCATCTATCCTTGAAAGAAACTGTGATTCATCTGAGTTGAGTCTATCCTTTCATCCATCCATTCATCAATCATCCTCCCACCCATCCTTCCATCATCTAAATCTTCTTTCCACCCATCCATCCATGCTTCCTCCCATCTATCCTTCGATCCATCCATCCTTCCATCTATCCATCCATCCATCTTATCTGAGCTCAGGAGGAACCCTCGGGCATCCTTCCAGTTGAACACGAGTCCAGGACACATCCTTAAAAAAGGTACCTCAACTGTCTTCAGTTGGAAGGGCAGAGGTTCCACTTGTAGTCTCTCCTGGATGCATCTCTCTCTTATGACGCTAGAAGCATGGAGCCTGATTTTTAGAATGACATAACGTGTTGTCAGGTATTGGATCCAAAATTTCTTCAGTTTGTCGCGACTTATAGTTCGATTGTCCGCTGATGCCCATGGCTCCAACAGTGGTTACGAGTCCAAAAACCTCTGCCGTCCAGCTGCTTCAGGAATGCCTTTGTTTGAACCCGATCTGCTCGGCTGGTTGAGGAGATCATCATTCAGCAAAACAAACCAGACACAAGTTTCGGACTCGAGGATGGTTTATTGACGTTCCTCTTTAGAGAAATGCGTCCCTGAAGCCAGTCATGACAACAAGACATCATCACTTGTGGGAGCCCAATTCGATCGGACGTGTATACTGCTGTGAGTTTCCTTTGTTCGTGGGATATATATACGTAGACGTTCATTCCCCCGCGGTGAATGGGTGCCCACAAAAGCGACCCGGTGCACAGGCTTCACCAACCGTGTCGTGCTCAAGCTCACCTCTTCCAACCGGGCCATTCTGAGGAAACATGTCATGCTTGACCACGGTCCGTTTGCTTTGGTCTGGCCGCATCCTAATGGAGAGTCCGGACAGAGAAACCCTTCTTCCATCCACTGGGTCGCTCTAAATCTGGTGACCACAGGTGAGAGAAGCAACCCACCAGTCAGTGGAGAGCTTTGTCTTCTGGCTCAGCTCTTTCTCCACAACAGATACAACGTGCTCATGGTGCCGTCTGTGCATCTTCATTCTTCCCCAGTGAACAAGATACTGGATTTTCCACCAGTAATTCAAAAAGGCCTGATTCATTTATTGTACCTGAGATGGGCCAACTGCGGCATGTGTGCCAAATATGACCCGCAGTCTTACACTTTCTATACTGAGCTTCAGTCATGACCACCGTTCAAATCGTTAAGAGTGTCGCCACAAGGAGGCGCTATCCTCACTTACGCCACAAATGGTCTCCCTTTCCTACCACTGCATTTTGAACAACGAATATGTGAATCAATAGGTCATTTGCTTCCTCACAGTATGGAACACCCCTAACCTGGCGTCACACCTCAGAAGCCTTGGTGCTGTCTGAATCAGTGAGTCTCCAGCTTATGGCTTGGAAAAAAAGATCACACGTCTCTAAGTCAGCAGCAGCTCTACTCCAAACCTCTCGCAGATGACATGCAATTTTTACTTTTCTCCCCCCAAAAATAGACAACAGGTTCTCAAAATTACTCTAGATGCCGCTACTGTAGAGAAGCCATCAGACTCTTTATTGCTCTGAGTTGTTCCCAACACTTTTACCATCAACCTCATTTATGACCAAGCAAACATTCCAGCGCCAGAGTGGAAAATTAGTTTTTTCTGTTCTGTGAAAAAGGTGAAGATACTCGTTGTCTAGCTGGGGATTGTTGCTTCATTGGAAAACAGTGATATTATTTTATCGTCCCTTTCCCCCCCACTTTGTGTTTCTGCCGGTTTCTGCCTCCATCATCATCGTTTTCTCTCTCGCCGTTCCAGCTCCTGCCTTCTTATCTCGGCGTTGCCGTCCTCAGTAATTATTATTATGTGCTGCAGAGATAATTCGAAAGCTGCGAGAGGAGAGAGAGAGAAAAAGGGGGCGAGCGAGGGAGAGAGAGGAGGGTTAAAGAAAGGATGAAAGAAGAACAGTGGCTGTGGCTTCCTGGGTTCTGCTTCTCTTATCTGACCTTGGGCAGAGCCACTTATTGTTAGGCAAATCTCATGTGCAGGAAAATGGAGCGAGAGTGAGTGAAAGAGGGGGTGGGGTGGGGGAGTGAGAGGAGGAGGGAGATGGATGGATGGGGGGTTGGACGTCAGAAAGCAGTGGGAGGAAGGAGTGTTTTATGGAGCGATAGAGGTGTAAAACTGCAGCGAGGTAAAAACAGGCTGACACCAACACTCGCGCTGAGATAGGGAGGGAAAGAGAGGGAGAGACAGCCGGGGAGGACGCGGGCGGAGGAGAAATCTTCTTTTATGGAGGGAGAGTTTTACGGAGTAGCTTGGCAAATAAATCGGGAGGGGAGATGGATGTTGAGAGAAGCTTCCAGAGATTGAAGACGCTTCCTAGGCCACTGAACTTGACCCCGAAGAAGAAGGGAGTGGAACACCGCTTCCTTTTTTCCACTGCCTTTTTTTTTCATTCAGTCAATCTTTCTATTTGAGCTCTGAGCAAATGAGACATTCCTGAGTCGTGCTGCAGATGTTAAGACCTGGATGTTGACCTAAAATTAGATGACCAGGGAAAGTACCTCTCAGATTGCAGGGCGGGAATCATGTTTTTCACAGGCTCAGCTGCTCTACTCTGAGACTCTGGAGGATGACAACACCCAGCTATGCATCAATCTGACCTGAAAAAATTTTCCTGAGAAAACCAGAAATACTAGCTGACCACTGGGCATCAGCTTGCTCAAAAGGCCTGCTCTACTCTGAGTCTCAGAGGGATGGTTCCCTTCACTCACCTTGCTAACCTCAAGCTAGGCTAGCTATGCTCGCTGGAGGAAAACTCCCGAAGTTAGGTGAAACGATGGATGTGAATCTCTGTGAATCTCAGGGGGGTGGCAACATTCAACTGTCTGCTCACTCATAAACCCTGACTCCGGAGAACTACATCCCATCTAACGGTAAAGACTGGTTCCCTCAATGGGGTCCTCTCAGGCTGTTGCCAATCCTGGCCTTGAGGGAGAACCTACAGCGTGGAGCTGAAGTCTCTCCTTCAGGTCCTGGGTCTACCTCATGGTCTACTATCTACAGGTACCTTTTGGAAACATCCAAAAAAAGAGGGCTTGTGTGTGCTTCCTTGTGAGATCACAATTTCAGTGTCTTCCTTATGAGATGCTTCCTTAACTTGCTCCTTTAGTGTGAGGGATCAACTGTCTCAATTCTCCCACATCACCCTCAGATACAGCAGCTCCACCTCATGGTATACTATCTTTAGATGCAGAGGGAGCCTCCAAAAGAGGAGTCACACTTCTTATGAGATTATGAGCCCCCCACCTGAGGAGAATCATCTGCTCTACGTTGAGTCTCAGTTGGATGCCATTCCAAAACCCCATTAGTTCAGGTGAGATTTGTGAGCAGCGGCTCAGGAATACTGGAAGCTCCAGTTCAAACGTCTCAACGTCCCTGTGTGTCCCTGCGACGCATATAAAAATATCCAACGCTGGCGAGTATTTTGGGAGCATAAATTGCCAGCGGTGGACGTCGGGGCCGGCGAGGGCTGATGTGTGGCCTTTGGAGGCGCAGCGGCTCCTTCAATTACACGCCGCTCTGCAGGAACAACAGGTCGTCCTTCCTCAGGATTTAAACCACCAGATCTGTAATTAATTGTGTCCTTCACAAGGTGCAGTGGAGCGTTTGTGTGTCCCTGCGTGTGTGAGATTATAGTGGAATTTGCTCCCAGAAATTTCAAAGCTTAATTCTCGCACCAAGAAATGCTTCATTCAGGTTCTGATATTAATCAAACAAACATTATGACCCCCATTCTTAAGTCCTGCTGTCGTTCCTCTTGCCCTTTGCGTTTCACAATGGAAAATGAGACATTCCTACGCCAGAGTGTTCGATGCGATCGCTTGACAGGAGCACGTCCTGCAGCAGAGCAGCGGCTCTGTAGCTTGCTTCTGATTCTGCCGGAACCATGAGCCCCTTCCAAGGTCGCCCATCTGTTTTCATGGTGAGATCTGACTAAGAGGATGTGATACAAGAGTGCAGCTCTACTCCGAGTCTCTGGCAGATGCCCTACCAAAGTAGCATCTGTGAGGGTGCGCTGAGGCCAGTGGAGCCAAGTCTCTAATCCGCCGTGACTAGTGAGTGACAAGAGTGAGATTATCAAGTGACCAAACCCAAGTCAAGTCATAATAAAAGTTATGAACTGTCATTCTTGCTGTGAATGACTCTCATAATTAATTCTATCACCTCAGCCCGGATCGATCCGACAGTGGCGTCCGCCCCGCACTCCATACCGAACCACATCTCAGGCCCAGCGACCCCCTACCTGCTGCTCAATTCAACACAGGAACAAACAAACAAAACCGCCGGTAATGAGGCCACCTCCAGGAGCGGCGCGGGTGAAAAGATCGGGGCGTATTGATGTGGGATTGAACGTCACGCAGAGACAAGAGGGAGATTTGAGGGAGCGGTGATCTGATGGACTGAGCCGTCTGCTGCTGGTTCACAGCGAGGAGAAGGCGACCAGACAAAGAACCCTGATCAGTGACTCGAGGAATGAGATCACCACCTCCTGACAATTGTGGTCCACACCAGCCGGGACTGAGCTCGGGTTCCCACACCGCCGTCCGGTCCGGACAGCGTGACCCGCTGACCCGGGAGCAGCGATGATCAGCTCACATGACAGTTCAGTGACCTCGCTCACCACAGGAGAAAGTAGCCTTTAATTAGCCCGATGTTTGTTCTTTGAGCCGGATTACAACTGGTTAAAAGATTACGACCATTGCATTATTCTGCCCTAAACTACTGATGCCGCAGCTGATCCTTCGCTTGTGCTGAGCAAACACATTATATTTACTGATGAAGACAAAGGAAGCTGGAGTATAACTTAGTAGTGCTGGCATGAAGTAAAGATATAGTGAATGATATCGAGAGAATCCAGGAGCATGAATCTATAGGTCATATTGACAGGCTCATCTGTTTCTTACTGCAAAAGAATTGATTTTTTTTTCAAAACAAATGAGGAAGTGAAATGCTTACCTTTGAACAATCCTTGATCCCTGTCTTGGTCTCGCCTTGGTGTTCTCAATTACAGCGTTATACGACCTGTTTAAACCCACTGTTCAATGTGTTCGTGCGAATATATTGTACATTCTTTTTCTATGAACTTATTGTCCAATCCTATTGCAGGAACTTATTGTACGACATTATTGTCTGACCATATTGTTCGATTTCTGTCCGAACGATTTTTGCATGCACACAATGCGTGATGTTCTTGTCTGATCTTATTGTACCATGTTTTCCTACGAACCAATTGTACGATCTGATTGTATGGAAATATTGCATGATATTATTTTCCCAACAGATTGTACGATGACATTCTACGAACATATTGTAAAGTCTTATTCCATGAATTTGTATTATTGTCCAAGCATATTCGACGATCTTCTTGGCACCTTGGGGTCATTTCCTCCTGTAGCGACTTGCTCTGCCACCTCCAGCAGCCTGTGTTGATTCTTTATTGTAACTTACATTTAATATCATATGTTGATATGATACGACACATAAAAAAACATAATGGATAATAATTGTTTAAAATCGTGTTTGACATTGGTGCTTGTTTTTGTCAATGCTGCTTCTCATTTTACCGCCGTGACCTGTGACCTAAGTTTAATGACGTCATTTATCACAAAAAATGTCAACTTTATTCAAAGTGGTGTTTTAGTTGTTAAAATATCAAGCCCTTCCCACTGGGTCGACCTCCTCCATTCAACTTGTTGTGGATTTTCGTATGAAATGATCGTACACATTTATTTAACCACAATATCGTATAATATGAACAGATGTTTACGAACACTGCTTTATACAGTTACTTATTGTAGTAACTGTAGTACCAACATAATATATCTTAAGCTCACAATATTTATATCATACAATATGAACAACAAAGTGTATTTGTCTAAGTGCAACTTTGAAATAAAATATGGCCATGTTCCTTACTTATAAGTCATGGCAACTGTTGAGTGCCTCTACGCGCCCTGTTGATCGGCGCCCTGCGCCCAGTGAGCGCGATGTCATCATGGAAGTTAACGTTCTGATATTAATAGTGACAACATCTTTCTGCTGTTAGACATTCCTTCCTGCTCTCTCACCTGGTCTGCTACCGCGTCTTATCTGTGCGCTCCTGTTCACGGGGAAACAGAAGTTTCCATTTGTCACCGCCTGACATTTTGCCGCGGTGATAGCGTCACATTCCCGCCAAAAGATGCCGTGAGACGGCGGTGGCAGCTGTGTGGTCGAGATAAACGAGATGCTCGGGAGCAGCAACATGGAAGAAGGAGTGATCTCAGTTCAAAAGTTTTTTCATTTATTTGCTCAGCAGAGTTCCCCACATGACCCACATTCAGGTCGTGAGTCGGGGCCTAGCGTAGCATGCTCCTCATTTGAAGTAGTCACTCTTTTTCATGCAGCTCTCTGCCACATGTTTTGCTGCTTGTTTGTTATAGAACTTTAGAAGTCAACACTAAAGGAACTGATGTAGTCCTGAGGAAGCCAGGAGGAAAGACTTTCCTTTGTCTCCGTGACCCCGAAGCTCGTGGAACCTTCCTCCGTCCCTGGACGGGCTGAGCCCCCTTGTTCGTTGTTCCTGGTGGCATCGGTAGTTGGCCTTGTCAGTCGGGTGTTGGTCTCACACAGGTCTGACCCTCAACAAGCACCTTGAATTTGTTGTTCAAGAGGCTCAAAGCAGTCAAGCTTTCAGGGATCCTTGACTTTGGAACAGCCTGCTTGAGGAGATAAGACTAAGGATGACTAGAAGGCTCATGTAAACATCAGAGCGGCTGTTGCATTCAGAGTTTTGGCTAAAAGATAATTTGACAGGATATAACTGCAGGGTACAGATCGCATTTTCGCGGTAGAGCTGTGCTGCCGGAACACAGGATGATGTGCCGCGGCACTCTGGTCTCAGGGTGTGTGGTAATCTCACAGGGTCTTGGATCTGAAATCCATTACTGAGCTTGGATATTGGTCAGAGCGGTCCTGCTAACCTCGCAACTGCCGCTATCTCCACTGGCACTTCCGGAGCCATCAGGGGGCTCCGAGAATTCCCCTTTGGGATAGCCCAGTCCGGCTGGGCCACTTCCAACCCGGTAAGCCTTGACAATAGCCAGGAGGCATGGAATGTGCGAGGTTTCTGGCAGCAGGAGTGGGCACTACACACAGGCCCCCTAGAAGTTTCAGGGGCGGAGTGTTGCAATTCTCTGTATTTGTGAAACCAAAGTGAAAGTGTTTCATTTTCAGATCAAATGTTTAAACAGGTCCAAAGACTTTATTTGGAAGTGGAACCACCAGCATTGGTTGAGCTCTTTGCTGACGACAGAGTAACAACACTCTTGAAACGCAGCGTCATCCTCCGCCAGCACCTACGTCGACACCGTCTAACGCTGCACACACCTACACCGCTGACATATGGTGCTTGTGACAGCGAGGGCCACTGCAAAGAGGCAGCTGCCAGCGTTGGGCCGGTGTCGACGACGGACCCGATCGCCTCCTTGTCGTAATTATCTAAATGGGCTCATTCAAAACCTCTTCATTGTGGAACCAGTTAATTAATTAGCTGTTTCTCTGGCGGGATAATGGTGAGCATGCTAAATAGATTAGTCTGGAGCTTGATGTAAAATTGTGAGGCCCCCTACACCTCTGCAGCAGAACCACCTCTCTGTTTATCGGCACCTCTCGCCCCCCACCCACCACGTCCACGCTCTGCTTTTCTCTTGTCTTTGCAGCATCTACAACAATCCGCCCACCCACTCTCAGAAAATCCCCCACGATAAGGATCAGGAATTCGGGACTGGTGCGGCTAAGTGACGTGACAGAACACAAAAATTTGCTTTCACCACAAAATGTGTGTATGTCAATTTCGTCGTTGCATATCTGTTATTACATCATAATTTGCATTCTGGTTCTCCGTTATGAGAGAGACTCAAAGTAGCACCTCACAGAGCTTTGGCAGTCTAGAAGCCATGTTTCCATTATTTTGTCCAGCCCCTGTATGTAGGTATCTGGATGCAGACGGAGTCTTCTGCCCGTGCCCTGCGTTCATTTCCTCCGCGTTTCTGCTTGTTTCCACAAAGTTCACTTCTTCTACAGTTCGCATGTTAGTTTTGGAGTTTGCTGTCGTCACAAACTTATGACTCTGGGCTGCTCCCCCCGGTGGACATCTTGGTGACGAGCAATACCAACGTAAAGAATGCACGGAAGCATGCGATCAGTCATGGTAACATGGTTTGAAACAGACGGGCACAATTTCGTACGTAAACATTGGTACAGACCATTATGACCACTTGTTGGCAGAAGCCCTTCTCCACCTGGGATTACGGTCAAACCTTTGTCAATGAAAGAGAAACACATTTTTGCAAACAGCCCTGTCGTACAGTCGTGCTCTCTGTTGTGGCACGAGCATGAATCACACAGTGCGTCATCGATGTCACCTATCTTGAAGTCAGGCTTCATGTTCAACTCCGAAGCTTCGCTAGAAGAGTGACCAACTTTTTAATGTTGCATGAGGTAATTCTTTATCTATCTTTAAATAGACGACAAATTAATGAGACAAAAATTCTAAATGTTATTCTGTGTGCTGCAGTAGTAGAACTGATGTTTGGGCTTTTTCCTCCTGGATAGCATGTTGACACTTTCAATTGGATCATGTGTCTCTCCCTCAGTTAATAAATCATAAAATTTATCATTGGAAATGACACATCTGTATATTAAAAACAACACCAAAGAAGAAACATGAACCTCAAACATTTGTGACCATTTTAAATCCACATTGCCCCACTTCTCAGCTTCCTCCTCGCGGGGACGGCCGGAGGCCTCCCACATTGAAAACTGAACCGAAAACAAGAAGAATCAAAGGAGAATTGAAAAAGTTTTCAAATGCTAAAACACAATTTGCAGAGCGTGACAAGTCTTCACGCACATCAATCATGAAATAAAAATCGCCGTCTCGCGTTTGATGCAGAGAAAAACACGAATAATTGAATCTCTGATCGGGTGTTTGAGCGGCACATCGGGTCAACTCCCGGTCAAATAATTAACTCTGCTAATGTTTTTATGTGTCAGTGGTGATAAGCGCAGCAAAATAAAAAAAAACACCTACGCTTCAGATTAAGTGCGCAAAGTCACAGAATCAGATAAAAATATCGGAGGAAACAGTCAGATGTGGGTGTTCGGGGGGTGGGATTATGGAGACACAGCGGAGAAAAGAAGGTGTTAGCAAGCGCTCAGGAATCACTTGATTCATCAGGAAAGAGAGCCGGACTCTCTCCAATCAAAGCTCTGCGCACCCAAATCCTCTTGTTGCTCCAGCAGGAGCATGAAAGCCACGAGGGGAGTCTCCTTTTGTCCACACAAAGAAGACCCCTGACGTGCTTTCACCACGACATGGAATGGGAGGGCTGTTTTCAGGGGCTGAAAAACAGCCAACAAGAGGTGCGAATAAGACGCCCATTCATCTCCTGAGCTTTACACTAATTCCCCCGACCGTCTTCTTTTCTTCGCCTCGTCTGCACCGCGCCAAACAACAAACAGCGAGCGGGAGTGAAAACACAAGGATCTCGGGGGGCTTAGCGCAGACGTGTAATCCCCGCCACTTCTGACCCTCCGTTGCCGTGTAAGTCCCTGACCCCTGCATTGAGGCGCCGGGATGCGTGGCTAAAGAAGGGGTGACCCTCGCGCACACTCGTACACACACCCCAATGCGCCCGCCACTCGCTCACCCGACACTCCAAGTCTTTTATGGCGCTGAGCTCAGGAATTCTTTGGAACACCTGAAAGAACCGATTCAGCGAGGAGTCCATAAGTAGGGCAAGGCCTGATCGTGTTTCTTTTCTCCCACCATTTAATTCGTCTTTACAGGCCATCTCGTTAACACGATCTTCTCTCGCTTTCTTCCATACCTCTCCCAGAAAGACCCCCCTCCTCTTCATTCCCCTCTCCTCTCTCCATCTCCGACAACTTCAAAAGATCCTTTCCAGCTGAGGAAAGAAAGTCACTTCTTTCCTCCATTCATCTCTTTCGCTTTTCTCGCTTTCTTTCCCTCCACTTGCTCCTCGCTTCTCCCCTGAAGCAGCAGCCGAGGAATCATCTCACTTTCCGTCTCTGCTTTGCATTTGAAAAAAGAGGTAATTAACCGCAGCGGTGCGGCGGAGGAGCGTGTGGGACCGCAGGACTCAGTCGCTACGAGACCTTTAATTGGAAATGGGAAAACAAAGATCGGAAACTGAACATCGGCATGTTCAATCACCGCGTGGTGGGATGTCTCGGGCTGTCTTTTCCCAAGTTCATTTCTGAGTCGCTGTTTCAGAGTGCAGTAATACTTCAGTAAATGTTATGTACACCAGTGGACCGATGAGCGCCTCGGCGTTTTCTCGCCTGCTGTTTGTCTTAACCTCATTGGACTTCACGAGTCTGAGGTTGACTCGATAAATTACGTAGTCTTAAATTGACCTGTCTACCTGACGCTGAGTTGCTGGCTCAACTATGAAGTTTAGTCAGTGTGAAATCTGAAAGCAAATGAGTGAACCCATGAGTCAAGCTGGGGAAAACATCAAGTCGTTTGAGGCGCTTTAAGTAGCAGACAACAGGTTAGAAGAAAGGACCCCCATCCCATGCCTCACCTAACCCCAACCTCTGTCTCTCTTTGACGTCATGCGCAGCCCACGGCGTCAGGATATTCAGCGGAACAAGTGCTTCAATTGAAAGCCTACTGACGCCTAAGGTAGTCTGTATAGGACGCAATGTCAATGTATGAGCCATAGGAGTGAGGATGCGTTTGAATTGTTAGTTGCACTGTACTGAGTAACGTGGACAGATCTGGCAAAGTGCAGCGTGAAACTGGCCTGGTGAAAGAGCACATATGAATTAGACCGTGCAATCCAGCAAGACTAAAATACTCTTGGTAAATTAGGAGGTTTGAAAAAGACTCGGTAAAGTAGGAGGTGGGAAGAGCTGTTACCGAGTGGCTGACCAGGTTACAGAGGAAGCCACGATGTCTTGGAGAACGACTTGTCAATTGTCTTGTGTGAAATAGATTCTGTAAACTAGGCTGTTGTGAGGCGTTTAATTTCAACCTGAGTTTGTCTTGATCAACTGAAAGTCCCGAAAACAGTTGTCAAGTTGACTTGACATAAATCAGGTGGTCTGAAGGTGTCAAATCTGACTTGTAGGATCATCATTCAGAAGAATAGAAAATTCCAAATTGGTAGGAATCCAAAGAAATTGTCAAAATTGTCGCAGACTGAACTTAAAATCGTGGATCTTTCACTTCGCAACAGCTAGCTACGTTTGGCTACTATTTCAATGTACCAGACTAGCTGGGCCGATGAAGATGTTAGAGCCCCACTCTGGCACCAGAACATCCCGTCAGAGGTTTTTTGAAAAATGTGACAGTAGCCCAAATTCCAGTCCGGCTGTCTCCTCTTCCACGACCTGCACCCGCAAGGAAGAGACTCTGAGCGGAGCGTGTCCAAAGGTGCGGTGTAATCCTGTAATATGCAGAGTGGTGGGGAAAATTCATTCTCTCCTCGCGCCCGTTGGGGTCTTAAGCCCCCCGATGCTGCTGATAGGGACCCCTTATCTCCACGACACAGAGATTTTCAACACCACAGCCCTCCCACACACACACACGCACACATTTGCACACAGCTGCCTGGTGTCTGAGGAGAATTCAAACACACAAACTGACTGCCTCAATCACTCCCATCTCCTCTCCTCACAGCGTGATCGTGGAATTGTGGGAAACAGATGTGAAATAGCAAAATGGGAATGAAGAGTCAAATGTGGAAGAAGGAAATTCCCAGGAAGGACGTTCATCTTCTCAGTCCTGGGAGACAGATGACACACATAAAATGTGGAGAACTGAGCGACTGTAGGATGAGTCCCAGGAATGTTGAATCAGGTGGTGTGACTTTATAAAGAAATACAAATCTGCTGGAGAATGATGGATGTGAAGTGGGACGTTGGCTGTGAAACTAGTGTTGGCTTGGTAGATGAGGCATCATAAAACTGCATTGCAGGGTTGATGAAACAGTGTCCTAATTTTCAGAGGCTGAAGAAGTGAGGTTTAATTGAATTAGTTGAAGAAGTCCAGACAGTGCCATCTGGTGGCCTCTGAAAATCAAGACACTGTGTCATGAAACTTCATCTACCCATCACTAGGTGAAAGAGTAGGATATACTGAATGATGAAGGAATCAGGAAGAGGAAGTATGACGGATAGGAATGAAATGAAAAAGGGATGGAGAGCTGTTGCAGGAAAATGTGGGGTTGGGGGGAGAATGAGAAAAAGGATGTGGAAGTAGAACATTGTAGAACATGGTGTAGTGTGAGGGAGGTGGTTGGAATGGAAGTGTCAAGGAAGTAGTTGAAGGATCTAGGAGAGAGATGAACATTGTCAGAGCATCAAAGAGGTCAGACGTGCAGTGTGAGTCAGAGCAATGAGTCAGAGCATGGATGTACCACAAAACGGTGAGATTGGGTGAAGAATAAGTCCTTTGAGCTTAGCCTCTTAGTTGTGGAGTAAGTAGTAAGCTGCACATTGGCAGCAGCCGTTTTCCATTCCTAAGCAGTGTATACCGTATCCGGCGCTTTGCTTCGCCGGGTCCGGGAACGTGGTGGAGGCGTGGCCAAACAGGTGCCACCTGGTGACGGCATAATGTATTTACTTCCATCCCAAACTTTGGGTTTCTCTGGACAGTCTTCTCTTTCACAGTAGGCCTTTACCTTCATCACAGATGTTTGCGCTACAGTCCTTTGAAACAGTGACATCACAGTGGAATATTTCACTGAAAAAAGTGAAGTGCTGACAGGGTTCAGAACGGAGAAGAGTCATTCAGGAATGTGGATGTAGGATGTCTATGCCGACGAAGAAAGGAGGTTCTGGAGCAGGCGATCAAGGACGAAGCTCTGGATCTTATTTGATCTATCTAGCGAGCCAACTTATGCAGTTCCCTTGTTGTCACCAGACAAACAGCAGTTTATCTCCTCGTCACGGTTGACAGCATCTCAGTTAATGTAGATTTTTCGACCACACGGTGGCAAACCGCGCCGAGTCCTGTTGAAGCTAAACAAGCAGAGGCGGGACGGAGCGAAGACCCTCGAGATCAGGAGGGTTTATCCCGGCTGTTGGTTTAGTCTGGCTCCCTCTGTTTGTTCTGTCTGCTTGGGTTGATGTTGTTTACTGAGCTTAGGTGGCTGCCGGACGCTCGCCTGCCGCTTCCACATCTGCCTGCTGCTCCGCCCAGGTTTCCTGTTTACCACCGCCAACTTGAAGCTGGACGTCTTCAAGACCTAGCTGGTTGATTCGCCTGCGTCTGCTGACGGTGCCCGCGATGGCGGACAGCCAGCGAGCCTGCAAACATATTGATCTGCTGCACAAGCGAAAACATTAGGGAAAGAAGGAGAGAGGAGGCAGAGCCGCTCTGTCAGGGCTGCTCAGGCAACAGAGGAAATGAGCAGCAGGTGCGTTTGTTGGGCTGTCGGGGGGCTTATAGAACTACTACTACTATACTACGATAACCACGCCATAACTCACTTATCCTGTTGAATTTGGTCGCACAAGTAGTAGTAATTACTCTTCCCTCAACCCCTTCTTTTGTAACACTAGTTTTTCCAACAAACTGCTATTTGTACTTACAATATAACTACTGCTTTAACCAGTTCAGCTACTACTACTGCTACTAATAGTAGTGGTAATGAGAGTCTTAGCAGGAGCTGGAGACAGGCATGAATATTTAACAGGAGCCTCCAGTGGCGTGCAGCCTGCCAGTCATTGTCAAATAGAACTTAATCTTTTCAATTTCTGGGTGCAAATATTCACACTGGCCGCTGTTTGTTGCCCAGATTAATGAGGCTCTCGGCCCATAATCCTCTGCTGCTAATTCAAGTGGCCGCCGGAGCGGTTAGCCGGGGGAGGACGGAGGACTGAGAGCACATACACTGCCGAGATTATTTCCTCCAGCCGCCCCCCGGTTCGGTCCATCCGGACCAGACTGGTGAAACAGTCTCACTGGTTTCTGAACGTTAACCGACCGTTTTCTTGTCACCTCTGCTTCTGTTGCTGCTACAGTCCCTTCATGCATTAGCTGTATGCTAGTAGTTTGGTATCCAGCCAATCTTTTCTGAGGCCCACCAGAGAATCTTTTGACCCCATTATGGGCACAGATGAGCAAGGGAGTCTTGACAAGGTCAAATGGAGGTCAAATGTTTAAAGCAAGCAGCGTTAATGTGACATGCGTAGTCATCCAGATCAGACCACAAGTAGAACCACTGCTCCATCTGTCGTGATCGGCCATCTTGGACTATTGAGGTGTCAACCTGGGAGGAGGACCCGGGGCAGACCCAGGACGCTGGAGAGATGATGATTTTCAGTGGAGCTCCTGGTTTCAGCTGCTGCCCCCGTGACACAACCTCAGGGAGTGTAGCTCTGATACCAATGATGAAGAGATGAAGACTCGATTTCACTGCCTCTCTGGCCTTGGAATGTCTTTGGTTTGATGCAACACAACTTTATAGTAACTCATGAGTAGAAGCACTAAAGTAGTACTTCATCTGAGTAGTAGTAACATGAGTGATGTGGTACTCATTGCAATCACAGATGAAAGAAGAAGGAGTTGATATACTACTACATCTGCTTCTAAAACTCTAGTCACGTTCTTCAATTACAAATACTTCATACTTCACTGCTACTGTTTGTAACGGTAATTGAGCAGGACTGTTATTCTATATTGTACTATAGCATATGTTACTGGCCAAGGTGACCCACAGTTGGTGGCATAACTCATGATAATTGTGTTGTTATGTTTCTCTTCTGTAACTACTCATAAAGGTTGAGTAATATGTTGACAGCACCATTGGTACTTTTGGTGGTAGTATTCTGCAGTAGTTTGAACATTACTAGATGCAACGGGAAGTCATTGTATTAGTATTATTGTATGTTGTATTCAAAATACTAAGGCAGGTAGAAGTAATGAACAAAATAGTTCAAAATAGTGTTTTTTTAAAATACAAAAAACATTATTGCTACTATTAAGTATTATTCATGATACTTTAAACTATATTTGCTGTAGTCTTCATAGTAGTAATAGTGAAGTAGTAGTTCTCTCTTCAAACAGAAGTAGTGGTGGCAGTAGTCACAGCCTACAATTGCTTTTAATGCCTTATATTATATTTGTTATTTCTACAACTTGTAGTTTTGAGAGCAGCTGCAGCAGTAGTAGCTAAAGTAGAAGTAGCTGTCCGCCGTGTGCAGTAATTTAGGACTAAAAGTAGAGGTGGTTGGTGTGTTAATGGGAGAAGTACTAATTTTACCAGCTTTATTTCTAGCATTGACGTACGAGGTGTAGTAGTTGTATTAGCTTCTGTAGTCACTGGTGTGGTACATGGTAATGCTTTCTAGAAACACAACAGTCAGGTGCGCTCTGCCGGTCGCAGCTGTGATTGGTCAGACTGCAGTCACATGACGACTCCTTCATCCTTGATCTTTAAATCTCTGTCAGCGATTCCTGCTACAGCCCCTCCCCTGCACTCGCCCGCTCCGGTCAGCGGCGCTGGTCCATTAGACCCGGCAGATGGGGGAGGCTTGGTTCTGGCACCGACCCTCCTCGGATTGATGGAGTAGGCGAGGGCAAAGGTGCGAGCGTCATTACCTCATTAACTGGCTGAGTTCTGCCACGTCACGTCACACGGTCCGGCTCAGTCCGGGATGTTTGCGGGTCCAGTCAGAGCGTCTGCAGTATTCCTCTTTAATATTTGATGAATTATGTTTAAAAAAACTTTAAATATTAGGCTGATGTCACTGTCGACAGGCTGAACAGCTTCTTCATCCAAGATCTCTGACCGCCAATTCATATTTTCCAACTTTGATTTTCCACATTTTTGCCTCACACCCTTGTTACTGGAGTGCTGTAAGACCTCTGATTTGGTCTCCAATGTTATTTAGGACTGTGACTTTATTATTTACTGCGATTAATTGAAAACAAAAATGCAGATTAATCTCCCAAAAGTCTTCTTCATAGGGGTGCCACACCCAAAACATGCATGATGGAAGTGAATATTTAAATATGTAAAAGTTTAACAGTTAATTGATTTTTTTAGGTGGGTCTGCCCCGGGGCTTCCTCCTATTATCCCAGGCAACCACAGCCACTCCAACTGGCTTCCACTGTCCTTTTAAACCAAAGCAAATTCACTAGTTATCATTTGTTGTGTAGCATTCATTTGTCAGTTATTTCTTTTTAATGAAGTTCGCAATCTCCTTGCACAAGTAGAAAGAGCCGTTTGTCCCTCAAGTGGTATTAAAAAAGCAGGTGAGTCTGCTGGGGGCGGAGCTTAAGTTAGTGGACAAGTAAGTTTAAGAGAAGTGAGCCGTCGAGAATGTAAATAAACCCAACGGCTGTTCCATCCTGCTGTGGTCGTCCTCTTCTTCTCCACCTCCAACTTTCTGGTCCAGCTCTGTTTCTCCTCTCCACTTACCATCTGTCCTTCTTCACAAACTTGGACATGACTGAACCCGGCCTTTTCTACAATCACAACCTCAGCATTTTCATCTATGACTCTCCTGACTGTGACTCTTGAGTCTCTTTATACATCATGGCAGGGTCTTCTCCACCCTGCCTGCACTCTCCTCCTCACCTCCTCCTTCTCTGTCCATTGTAGCATTGGATGAAAGAGCAGCCCTAACCACTCTCAGATCTGGTCTGTGAAGCCACAGCCCGTCCCTGGCGTGACGTCACCTACGGTACAGAACGGAACACAGGCTTCTTCAGAGCTGCTCCTCGTGGAGCCACTCGCTCATACGAGCTTTTAACAAACCTTGTTGTTGCCGAAGGAGAGACGAATGACCTCTGACTAGACAACAACGCTCGTCCTACGTATGGAAGCCAAGCGCCGTTGTTTGTTTACCTTCAAGGACTGAACAACATGGAGGTTGAATGCCACGATCGATGGGCTGTCGGCGACCTGCCGGCCTCTGGATTGAACCAGGAACGTTTTCCGCTCTCCTGATCTCACACGTCTGTGATAGCGCCACACAAAAACATTTATTAAAGCACGTTGCTGCTTTCCTTTCGGTATTCTTCTCCCTTCGTTGTTTTGCGAGCAAGTTATTTTTGTCACTGTTCACACACATCAGATGTTTTCTCAGGAATGAAATCAGGAGAGCTTTTCTTTTTCAAACACATTCACCAAATATCTCTGCAGCTGCTCCCTCCTCCAGAGTTCTGAAAAACATCATTGATCATCCTCTGCCTTTGATTCCCTACTGGGGTCACCTGTCCCAGCTCCTCAGGGCCACAGGCAAGGGGACCTGGAGACTCTTTGCCATCTTTATTTTTATTTGTATATATTTCAAATATGTTTCATATCTTTTTTCATAATTCAAAAATCACATTCATACAGCGGTACCTTGGTTTTCGAATGTCCTGGACTTCGAACAAATTGGAGTTCGAACAAAAATTTAGAGATTTTTTTGCTTCGGATTTTGAACAAAAATCCAGAACTCGAACGCCCCCCAAAAAGAAACGCAAAAAACATAACTTGTGCGGACCGATCAGCTGACCCACGAGGCGCTTTGTTATTGTGTATAACGCAGCCTCTGTATGCAGACGTGTCCCGTTAGTTCCATTTACTGACTGTTTTTTCTTCATATTGAGGTGTAAAACCTTTCCTGTCTCCACACTGGAGCGTGGTAGAGTGTCACAGGGGAGGTGCTGGAGCGCTCACTCCAGGGTTTGATGTCCTGTTGTGGGCTGGAGCTGGGACAGGGATGAGGCCAGTCTGGGACAGAGCGTGACTTGGTTTATGACTTTGTCACAGCCAAACTGCACAGAAGCGCACATTCAGAGCTGGACACGCACCGGGCACCTCTTCACTTCTGGAGAGACCTCATTCACTCGCCAACCCCTCCCACATGCAGCGGCCACACACATAGAGGAACAGCCACCTGCAGCAGACACTCGACATTCACTCCTACAAAAGACTATTTTAAGGCTTGGAACGCATTAGTTCTTTTCCCATTCATTGTATTGGGAAAAATTGATTCCGATTTCGAACAAATCGCTTCTCTAACGGCCATCTGGAACAGATTGTGGGCGAGAACCAAGGTACCACTGTATTATTTTGTAACAGGCCTGAATAACGCCAGACTCCCCATTTGTTTTTTTGGTGTTTCACACATCTATTTTGGAATTGATTTTTCAAATCTATGTTTTTTTCCTACAAATTAGCTCAACTTACATTCTGTTCAAATCCTCGACTCCAGTTCTGACTCAGAAATGACGTTTGTTCTAGATGGTGCTGCAGAGGAGAAACCCTCAGAGGTAACAGGCCTTAAAGAACCCTAAAAACCGTGGTTTATTTCCTTCAGACCGTTTTGTCTTTGCGTCGGACACCTGGCTGTGTTCAGGATCCAAACTATGAAAATGAAAATCAGCGACATGTCTGATGACATAGAGGCGAGGGGGGTGTCACTGACAAGGATGCCCCCTTTTTTCCAGGCAGATTTGGGTCAAGTCCCGGGTGAGGAAAGGTCAGGGATGTTTAGGAAGGAAGCGTGAGGCACTTTGAACCTTTAGCCCTTGGAATGCCTCAGGTGCGTGAGGCTCCGCCCACTCGTGCCAGGATTTTGTCCGTCCATGAGAGTTGTCTTCGGGACCAGTGAGATGATAGACTAGGAGGAGGCCCCGGGGCCCACCCGGAGGACGTCCACAAGGCCTCATCACTGACGACAGATGTCTTCTGACTCAGATGGGTGGTTCTCACGCTCACAGCACTCCAGCCAGCAGAGGCGACGTGGTTGAAAACTGAGCGCTGGAAATTGATTTGCACTCGGAAGGTTATTTTCTCTGACACCAGAGCTTCTCATTTTGGCTCCTTCCTCGCGCCTCACATGAATCTCGGCGTGCGCACGCTCCTTCAGTGGAAAAATAAAAGTGACTATTGTTTGAAATGACACCTGAGCGCCCAGCCCACCCCATCCCACCCCCCGACCCCGACGTCATGCACGTAGCTGAGGACCACCTTCAGGGCCCCTCTCTGGCAGGGCGGGTCCCCGGGGAGAGGTTAGTATGATGGATGTGTGATTGGTGGCTCTCCCTCCGGGCCCCCTCTCCGTCACCTCTCCGCGCTCTGAATTAAAAGGCCGTTTGTCTCCTCCGAGTCCTCAGCTGTAGAGCGCCGGCCCGCAATTTCACAGCACTCAGAGAGAGCAAGACCATTACAGGGGGGGTTGTCAGGGGAGCCATCAGAGCCTGGACACGCCTGAGGGACCCCACCAACCCCGCCCCCCACCCCCCACCCCACACACCATCTATTTTTCCTCCGCCTGCTCTCACCTCCATCCCACAGGAGGCGCTGAGGCTCATGCTGTAGTGCTCTTGAGCAACACTGCATGTTCAGACGTCATCTGACAAACGCCAAATGTAATTTCATACAAACAGATTAATCAATTATGAAACAATAAGCATTTTGATACTTTTGATTAATCTTGTTTAATAATACAAGAAATATTAGAACAAGATGTTAAGACATATTTGTGAAAGAATTTCAATTACAGCGACTGAAATGTCTAAAATTAAACAATCTGGCAACAAAATTGTTTTGGTTGAAAATTGTGTAGAATATGTGTAGAAACTTCTGCAGATATTTAACATAAAATATTTGTTGAAATTTACAAGTTCAATTCAAAGATTGATTCTCAAATCCAAGACATATTTCATTCTATTAAATGAAGTTTTATCTTGCAAGTTGAAAAACATTGTAGGAAAATGTATTTTGTTTTAATTTTACTATATTTTTTAACAAAATTATTTTAAGGATGAAAGCTTTATTTGAAAGTAATTAATAAAGTCTAAAATGTCATGCTTTGCGATAATTTTTGGTCAGAATTTGGAAACATAATAATAATAATAATAATAATAATAATAATAATAATATCCATATGACAGTAAATAAAAAGGTAGGAAATTAAATGTAATTTCATGCTAACGTGCCGAACACCAGGCCCCGGGGGTCCAGATTTCGCCATCAAAGTCATTTTTGTGGCCCAACAGTTGACTCATGATCAAAAAAATCAAACCATCTCAAAACACCAACTCGTAGATTGAGGTCCAATTGGACCACAGTCCCTCAACCTTCCATGGTGAGTCAACAAAAGGAACAAAAAGGAACTTTTTTGTCTTAATATTTATGTAATTTTTTAAATTGTCTTTTAGCCCAGATTTAAAACAAATGGCTATTTAAAACATTGGAGATTGAATTGTTAAAATAGGAGCAGATTTATTATAGACATATTGAATAGTAATGATTGTGGAGTAGATTTGAGTAGCAAAACATATATTTTCATTTTTCATTTCATATGTAAATATATATGTGGGATAAATAAAAAAATATGATCAGATCAGAGATGAAAAATATTAACTAAAATATCAACGCTTACTGCTGTAAAATCTAAATAGTTCAAACGAAGACATACTTTTTAGTTATGGCTGCAATTAATCCTCAGGTTGGTGAGTCTATTCACCTCTGAATCTCCTCCACTTTAATATTAACATGATATTATTAACTCGACCTCTCCTTGTCCAGTGACTCAACTCAGCGGGGGGCCCTCTGGTGGTCACTCAAGTCACCACATATATAAAATCTGTAACGACTCCAGCTCCGGGCGACTCTGGGTTTGGACTGATCCAGTGAATTTCTGTGGGGTGGGTTTCCTCCCGCTACCCCAGGATATACAGAGTTTCCTTCATGACCCTAGGTAGCTGGGACAGACCCACATGACGCAATAACAGGCCGGATATGAGCAAATGAATGTGGGACTTGGGACAATCTTAGCGACTCACAGGTGTGTGTGTGTTCGGGGACTCATCGATGACGTCAACATTCTCTGATCACCCGTCGGTAATGAACTGATCGATTAGGTGACGTCATCAGTGGATCTTCTCTAAACATTTTCTCCGCTGAAAATGAGCCAAAATTCACACCCAGTGTCATTCAAACGGGTCATTAGTGCGTGTGGAGGAGGTGTGTGTGTGTGCGTGCGGGGGCGTGGGGGGAGGCTGCTGCGGGGGGTCTCGATCCAGTCTTAAGGTGAATTAGCCTGTTTGCTTAAGTGCAACTAACAAAACCAGTTGGTAAATATTGAAATGAGCGTGGATGCGCCGCTGCTGCGTAATCCAGCACATTTCCCTGTAAATACCCCCCGCCCTCCCCCCTGCATGAGAAAAGACCTGCGACCCCTCCTCGCCGAGCCGCGTTTTGTCACCAGACCAGGTACGGCAGCGACTCCCGCGCATTCACATTCATTCAGGAGGTGAAACGCACCTTGCCAGTTCTGCAGGTATCAGCGCGCGGCGGGTTCTTTTCGGACCTCGAGTCAATGACGGGCGGAAAACACCCCGGTATTCTCTGACCCAGGTCCTGCTCGGAGGCGATATGGACATGTAACCATGGCGACGGCTCTGTGATTGGCTCCGCTGGCTCTGGAATAAACACGCGCGCCGGCCAATCTTCGCCCAGGACGCGCGTCCCCGCCGCCGATCATCAGACCCAGTGATGTGAAAGTGGAACCAGAGTTGAGCCCGGAGGAAATGAGCGGACCCAAAACAAAGCCCGAACTCGAGAGTCAGCTTTTCCGCCTCAACTGAAGTGATTTTCTTTTTCTGTTTTCGGGGGGAGAGATGTCGCAGCGCGGCGGCCGGTGCGGCTGAACCCGCATCTTGGATTACCGGACCGGGACCGCGTCGCTTCGGATTGCCACTTTTCCCCCCAGGGTTGGATCCGCCAGTTCTCCCCGAACTGTTGGACACTCAAGAGCCAAGACGGTGTTCCGAGTGGAGCCGAGTCCGAGCAGCGCAGTCGGAGTGCGAAGGTCGGCCCTGGGCGTCCTGCAGGCCGGCGTCATGATGGTCCACTGTGCCGGATGCGAGCGGCCCATCTTGGACCGGTTCCTCCTCAATGTGCTGGACCGAGCCTGGCACGCCAAGTGCGTGCAGTGCTGCGAGTGTAACTGCAACCTGACAGAGAAGTGCTTCTCCCGGGACGGAAAGCTATATTGCAAACTGGACTTTTTCAGGTAATCCAGAGCGAAGGATTTAGTCCAGACTGGTCAGGGATTATCGCGAACACACACCCTCGCCGTGCACAGAAAAAATCAAAACCCTTCCGGTTGAAAAATTCACTCTCATTTCACAAATATGAACGGTGTTTGCGGTCAAAATAATCAGGAATACATCTATACATCGTTAGAGGTCAAAATAAATCGTAATATTATTTCCTTTAAAACCTCAGATAAATGTAAAAAAAAAAAATTAAGATAACGCTCGAACTATAAATAATAAAGAGTTATCGAACGCCGCCATTTGCCAAATTAAATGTCGACTAAATTTACCCTATGGTTTTTTACATAATTAGTGTATTATATGGCGATTATTGATTATTATTGATCTATACATTCACATTTTTTTGCGAACCAATTTCAATGAATTTTAATATTTAATTTAATATTTCATCATATTCATTGAGAGTTTGGCTAAACGTGTAAATAATACCAATACAACTAATAACATAACACATGAATGTCTTTTCCAACCTCGATTCGTTTACAGAATTTATATTTATATATTTATATTATCAAGAGGCATGAAACCAACAACCTTAGGGCTGCAAGTCGTTCTCCTCAGAGTGATAGATTAAAAAGAGAATTTCTCGCTGCCACGGCTCTGCTTCATTAGCGAATAGTGGCTAACATAGTTGACGTGTCGGTGAGTAAACAGCGGTTTAATTGTTTGTTTTTATTTCACGGAAATAACAAAACGTGATTTATATTTATTATAAGACACCAGAATTGCTATTAAATTTGACGCAGTCACCAGATACAATGTCGAAACAACGTTCCCGTATCGTGCCATTTTTTATTTAATTTCACAGCAAAAATAACAATGAAACATCACTCAGCAAATGTCAACTCAAAAAACCTACCGGCATGTATGAGGTAGTAACTCACTACATGCCAACATATATTGGTTAAACTTGACAATAATAATAATTATTTAAAAAAAAACGTTTTGATGAATGACACAACCTCACGGGGTGGGCTTCTTTGCCCCAGATGCAGGTGACTCTAGCTGCGTCCCTGGCGCGCGACCTCAATGAGCCAAACATTCGCTAATCAAAGGAATGAGCAAAGGGATATCGACAGGGCTCCACAAATAATTATGACTTTTATCAATAAATGAGGGGATGAAGGGCCGCCTCTCTTCCCCTCTCGGATTCCGGAATTCTAGCTCCGGCCCTGCCAGTTTAGAAAATGTAAACAAATAGTGAAATAAATAAATAAATAACAAGGAGAATAAAAATACCCTCCCCACAGCACCTATTTGTATTAATGATTAGAGATTTATTTATTTATTTAACTCTGTAACTCATACGCAGCGTTCTTACATGTTTACTCATTTATTTCTTTCACACATTTCGCGTTATCTATATTTATCTCGGTCACGTGACCAGTCCATTAACCCGCTCACTTTCCAGGTAATTGGGTGATAAGTGAAGCCCCTTGTTTGCACTTTCTCCTCTCGTGTCGGTGATTTTCCTCCCACCCCCCTCCCACCCCTAAAATAAAACGACACCGGGAGCCTTTTATTTTTGGGGATGTTTTTGGCTTCTGACGTCACGCGCGCTCGTAAATGGGGAACCATTAAGTCACAGAGAAACAGTAATCACACTAATGTGGCCATTTGTTGTGTAAGTTAGTTGTAGTATTTCACTGGAGGGGAGGGGGTCGGGGGGCAGGTGGGGTGTCCGTGCACCCCCTCCCCTGTCCGTCCCTTCATGCATGCGAAAGGGAACGATAGGTATATATTTGTTTGCAAATGAACACGCCAAAACAAAAGACGCACGACAACAATAAACATTTAAATAGCTCAATATATTCCAGATTATTATATTCCACAGTCGAGCATGTGGATTAAGGGGAGATTTCCACGCTAAAATGCTGCCACTCGGTTTAATCCCGTCATAATATCCGCGTCCACAATGCGCTGATTGCCACTAATGCGGTTCTGCGTGGGTTTATCGTCACGGCGGCTCCATCAAATATTAACATTCATAATCAAACAGTTTCTCATTTTTTTGGTTTATTTGCTGTGGATTATCCCTTTGTTTACCGGATTAATCACACAATAAACGGATGACGGTGTGACATTTAGACACAAAACCACACGATTTTTAAGTAATAAGGATTACATATATACAAGGATACATACTGCATATATTCAACTAAACGATATTAATTTAGGTTGTGATTATTGTGTTTTAAAGGTATTTCAGAGGACATCTCGCTGCCCACGCGGCCTCTATTTTATTTTCAAAATATGTCAATTGTTCAGGTCAATATTCGCCCCGCTTTATTTTACGATGTGCGTGTATTTATTCGCGGAATTTTACGCACAAAAGCGACCTTTATTCTCCATTTTTATAATTGTTTTTGTGGATTATTCGCACCAATCGCCTCCTACAGTCGCATTCTCGCAACATTTGCAGCTTATTTAATAATGTTTTTTGGCATGTTCGATGGCGCCTCTGTAAATAATAAACTCTCTCAAACTTAATTAAAATCGATTGAACATGAATTTAAGTCGGAACGTTGCAAGCGTCAGAGCGTGTCATGTGACATTCATCATTCTGTCGTCTCTCGTTTGACAACAAATATCAAATCAATTTGCGACATGGAGACAAAACGTGTGAAACGGTGCATAAGATTTCCTCGTATGTATTTTCAACGCTTCATGATTGTATTTGTCAGCTCCGCATTCACGTCATGTAATGACTGTGTGTTTGAAATGATCTTATTTTTCTTAGTTAAAGACACATTCTGGATAGTTTCACTAGCAGACGGCTTTTATTTTGATAGGCAGCACAGCGAAACACAATAGAAATGTGCACGACAGTGCAGTCATATATATTTAGATTTTAGAAGTTCTTGTTGCATATTTAAATCATTTTGAGATACCGATTCAAAATTATATTTTATGTCTCAGAGAACAGTCTTTTATTTTGAAGGCCACGAACACGCTCAAGATGTGTTCTTGCTTTTCTAAGTCTATGCTCGTCATCTTTATTTTAATAGCGGCGGTTTTCTGTCGCCCCAAACTGATGTTGAAATGAATATTTGTAGCTTCTATTTTGAAAGTCAAATCTTAATATTTCATCTCTTTGCAAAGGTCGAAAATCGCTTTTATTTTGACCACTGGGCATTTTATTTGTTTATACTTTTGGGCGAATATGCTTGTCTGTGTGATGGAAATATTTCTGTGCATCGTTTTCCGTGTTAAATTGACTCATTTCACGACATAACAGCTCCTTAGTATTCCACACGGTATTCATAAGTTACTCGATTGTAAACCTGCAGATACATCTGCGGTTATCGTTTCTTCACTATTAGTTCAGGAACGTCAGTAGGGCCACAATGTCATTGTTGTACACAAATCGTCAGACAGAAGTTTATTCTTATCCGAGCTTTATTTTTTAAATAAGTAGACAGTAAAATAATCTTATACTAATGACGCCAAATGTGTATTTACAATGTAGTTATACACGACATTATAGGCTGAAGGAAGCCTTTCTAATAAAGTCCAACAAAACGTCGATTTAAAGTATTAATAAAACTGAATTCATACCTGAGATTGTTTTATTTTGAGACGCATCGCTGGTAGATTTCACCAATTATGAGCTGCAATTCAGCGATGCATCTACATATTGCATATAGAACATGGATATTACTATATTACTTATGGTTTTGGAATGTTAACAGCGTTATGAATACGTATGTTAAGATTTAATTTACCTCATAAAAGCAAAAAATTTTGTGTCAGTATTGATTTTATTTTGAAAGCTGTGCACATTTTCTGAGCAAACACTTACGACTAAACCTGTGACTCACTTATATCGCAGAGACGTAACTCACATTTCTTCTTGTTTAATGCCGATGCGTTAGACTTATTTTGAAGCAGCTGTGTCTCTGTGTTTCCGTCCAGGCGGTTCGGAACCAAATGCGCGGGCTGCCAGCAGGGAATCTCCCCGAACGACCTGGTGCGTAAAGCCCGCAACAAGGTTTTCCACCTGAACTGCTTCACCTGCATGGTGTGCAACAAGCAGCTGTCCACCGGAGAGGAGCTGTACGTCATCGACGAGAACAAGTTCGTGTGCAAAGAAGATTACCTCACTTCCGGCGCCATGAAGGAAGCTACGCTGAACTCAGGTACGGCCCATTTCCTACATCCACACTCCCAAAATCACGTAAATAACAACATGCAGGACTTTATATTGGTTCATTTGTCGTGTTTATTGAACAATAAGTTGTGCGACGACTTCCGGATGTAAACTGCTGCGAGTTGTCGTTGATACTTCATGCTGTATTCATTGTATTTCAAATCACAACCTCATAGCTAAGCTACAACATTGGTGTCATATTCATGCAAAAACAATCCAGAATGTTTTGTATTTGACTTTTCTGTCCGTGAATTACCAACACACCAAATTGGCATGACGTCATAAGCCGGCGCCGAACCTCTTGATGACTAAAACTTACTGGAAGAAAAGTGGGCAAAACGAAAACGTTTATTAAATCTAATAAAACTTAATGTCGATTTTATAACATTTGTCTCGTACATCTGCCGTTAGAGACAAGGTAAACGTAGGTAACGTACCAGTCAACGCCCAAGCATCCATGTATCAGATGCCTTCAGTAGATCCCAGTGAGGCACATGATGGTGACGTCCCTGTTCTCTGCTTTCCCATAGTGTTTTTAAAATCATTTCAACAACAAAGAATTCATTCTGTGATCATCATGGTTTTGTGATTGTAATATTTCAGAACTTTGAATGAGAACTTGACATAGCACGCCCCCTTGAGGTCAGAAATCCACCATCTGTAAAGGCATTTTAATTCAGGATTTATGTTAGAAACAGCGTCCTCAGCTTTATTCCAGTGAACTTCGAACTCATGTTATATTTAAAAAAACAAAATAAAAAAAATCATCAACAAAAAAGTGCAATATATTTGCTTTTTTATTTTAATCTTTTCCTCACATTGATACTGTCATTGCAACATGTCATTCTTGCCGCTCGCAATCTTTCTTTTCTAATATTTTAATATCATCAATTTCATCAATTTTTATAATATTTTTTGTAGAACTGAAGTGTATCTTCTCGACTGGCTTCAACGTCACACAGTCTCTCTGGTTCATGACCTTTCTCCGTGTCCCCTCCTCCCCCCCGTACAGTGTCGTCGTGTACAGATAGGAGTTTATCGCCGGATCTGCCGGACCCGATACAGGACGACATTAAGGAGACGGACAATTCCACGTCGTCAGATAAAGAAACGAACAATATTGAGAATGAGGAGCAGAACTCAGGGGCCAAACGACGGGGTCCCCGCACCACCATCAAAGCCAAGCAGCTCGAAACGTTAAAGGCCGCATTTGTGGCCACGCCCAAACCAACCAGGCACATCCGGGAGCAGCTGGCGCAGGAGACCGGGCTGAACATGCGCGTGATCCAGGTGAGGGTTCTCACAGTCACTCACTCAGATGGAGAAGAAAATTGTGTTTTCTGAAGTCAACAATGAGGACCGGTTGTGTTTTGCCCATCTAATTATATCTGATTTAAACTACTTTAGTTTTCTCACACATCATCGACATCATTATAGTTAACTATTTAATTCTGCTTCAAATAATACTGTACTGAAATGTTGATAATATCGTGGTGATAATAACAATATTTTTGCAAATGGCTTGGGTTAGGCTATTTTTTAATCTCTGTATGTTTCATCACAATAATGAAATAAGATAAAATAATACTTTTGTTGATATTCAATTTAAAATATCTTGCATACATTTTTATACTACTTACATATTATTATAATTATGGTGTGTAATGCATTTTAAAACTGTATTATTCATAGTTGAATTCCATTCAACTGGAATTATTCATATTTATTTCCAACAAAAACAATGTTAAATTATTTACTATGCTGTCTGATTTTTAGAAAAGTAATTTGCAAGTAATATGCATTTATTTTTATTTTAAGTGAAACATAGCTCTAGTTCCAATCATTGTTCAAATTAAATTGACACTAATATTTGGATTTGTTCCTCAGTTTCTTTTGTATTCTAATCTTGCGCCGAAAGTCATTCAAATTTGCTGTATATTTTAAAAAGATGGAAGAATTTAAGAAAGATGATTATGTGTGTTTTATTTGCTATTATTTGTGACACAAATCCTCTGGCATGAAGCATCTCTCGGGAAACGGTCCTGTGTGTGTGTGCGTGCGTGCGTGTGTGTGAGCACCCGTTGTCACGCCGGTGTGCCGACTGCGTCTGGATGATTAGCACCATCTCTGCCAACTGTGATGTGGCTTTTTGTGCTCTGGCTGTGATTATCGCTGATTTCACAGATTTACATACCACCCTCCCCTTTTCCCACCTCCCTGCTCTTACTCACTTACAGCCTGCTCCCCCCGATTATTACAGCAGACCTCTCCTCGTCTACCGGCGGCGGCTGTGTGTGTGCATCCATGCGCTCAATTACTGCATCTGTCAGTCAATCTCTTGTGCAATTCTGTCCCTCCTCCATTGCGTGCACCTACTCTGTCTGCATCGCTTCGATTCCCCTGTGCCTCTCTTGGGATCGTCCTCCATCTTCTGCCTTTTCTGTATTTGTTGCTCCCCCTAATTACTTCCAGGGGTTTTCTGAAGCCACATGACCTGCCTCCCAACATTCCCTCCGTCTCCCACAACTGTCATAAACATCCTCCATCTCCAACATAACTGTGTCTTCTCGTCACCTCTCTCCCCCTCTTCGTCCTTTGTCTCATGTCATGCACCAACATCACCCTCCGCTGCATATCCTTGATAGCTATCTCAATATTACGACGCCCCAACATCTTCAGCATCTCATGCACATACTGCGCTTGCATCTCTCACATCCACATCCTTCTAATGACTTCTTCATCTCCTGCATCTTCTGCCTTCCACATGCCTCACCTGCATCCACTACACCCAACCACCTTCTATGTTTGCTACTCCCGCATCTTCTTCCTGCATTAGTCCCTCTCATAAGTCTTCTGCAATCTCTGCCTTTGATACTCATTCTTCATCATCTTTTCCTTCACCCTCATCATCTCCTCTGCATGATATACTCCTATATCTTGAGCACTTCCTGATTCACCTAAGCCCCAACATCTCCTGCAGCTTGGTTCCACCTAAGCTGAAGTGCCAATCTTGACGCTGTAACTAGCCAAATTTCATTTTATTTTTATTGATAGGAACCCTATGGTTAATGCAGCTCATCAGTTTCCTTGTTTTCATCATCAAGCGTCGCTGAGTTTCACCTCTGTCTCCACCTTATAACACCAGTGATGCTTTTTTTTCTCCTTGAAATAAGAACAACATCCACTGTGCCACACCTTTCATCCAGTTCCCTACTGTCTCCATCATTCTTTCTGTTTAATTTTCAAGCCTGTTGGTCCACAGCTTGGGTCACGATATCAGCCTGGTCATTTAAGACCCCACTATCGATAGCTAGTTTGCAGGCACGTTTGTGAAATGACTTTCATCCCCTGGGCCTTGAGTTTGATACATGCAGCCTGTTGCATCCTTCCCACATCACTGACGTTGTTTGCGGGAAACTTCCAGCACGATAAATCACCTTTGTTGGATATATCTAGTTCAGATTTCCAGTTGTTCTTCCTCGCCCGGTTTTTGTTTGCGCGCATCCAAAATGGAGTCAGAGTTTCGTCATCTATTACGGCTTGTTGGGGTGGCGTTAAATACCGGAGCTTCTCGACGCGGGGAGCCCTGCGAGCTGCGCTGCTCCTCCAGCATGTAATCCCTAAACAACGCTCTCTGGAGGGGAGCCGCAGCATTTCCATAAAAATGTGGCCTACAGTTAGACGATTGTTCTCCAGAAGCAGGTGCCGGAGCACGTGGAGCGCTGCCTTGAGTGCTTTTAAGGTGTTTTTTTGTTGCCTCCATTTTTCTTGTGTGTTTTTGTTAATCTGGTGCACAGTGGGATTCTGCCTCTGGTGTGAGCATACATCATTATGCAGCAGTGAAGCGAAGGCAGCACACAAGATGTGTGATGTGCTCAGACACATTCCTCCATATGGAGCCTTGTTATGTTTGGATAGTTTCTTCAAATGTCTTTGTTCCTCTTCAAAAGCTGCTTTACTTAATGTTGTTTCATGTTGTGTGTGGTTTTTTTTTTCTGGAGAGGCGTCACAACGCCGTGACTCCAATTTAGGAAGCCTCTGCTTCGGTTAGACTGCTCTGCTTGCTTTATTTCTGGTTTTTTTTTTTTTACTTTATTGATCCATTTTCTTCTAAAATCATCCCCCAGCTCCTCTGTCAGCTATGAGACATCATCTCCCCAGCACCAGTGGAGCACCTCAGGTGTCCAGGGGACAACCTCAGCGTTTCTGCTTCATGTAAACCCTATGGTTTTCAAACTGGAGGGTGGGGCTACCACAAGCACTTTTCATTCTTGATTTACACTCGGCAGATGGAGCTAATTTTACTACCAAGCATCTTATAAACACCACCACAAGAGGGCTGTTATAAATGCAAACAATGCAGGAACACATTTTCCCTGCTAGCAGAAACAAGTTGGTGAGAGGACTACCCATTAAACGTAAAGCAGATGGCATATCAATAAGTAAGCCGACCCAAGCAAACGTGAAAATATGACCACTCCTACCTTGCCTAAAGCTTCACCTGTACAACAATGAGTAATGAGGAGACACCACAGTGTGTACTGTGGTCTCAAAGTAGTGGCCACTGACAGCATGAATCTGAACAACTGTGTGTGTTGGGTGGTGGTGTTAACTTGCAAGTTAACTCAGCTCTAGTGAAATGTTAATCTGTTGACAGCACTAATGCATTATAGTGTATTCAATGAAGTACAGTATGTTTTGTTGTCTTATCTTTATCCTCTTCTTTTGTGTTTGGATCTTGGACAAGAACAATTTATGTTAAAACAACTCCATCATGTTTACTGCAGCTTAATTAAGCTGATGAATTGATTTACTTAGTGACCGTAGATGCTATTTTTGCTGCGTGGCTGGAGCAGGAGGCACTCTCTTCTGGTCTTCACCTGGAGGCTAAAGCAAACTCTTCTGATGAGTGTGTGTGCTATGGCAAGGTTGTTGCCACTGTGTGTCTCTGGGATCTTGCATTACATTTTCAGGTCTTTTTTGTGTGTGTGTTTGCACACTGCTGTCGAGGGGAAGGCAGGATGATGGCAATGGTGAAGACCTTGTGAAAACCTCCTCACTGCTGTGCTTTAACATGGTTGATACATGTTTCCATCGTCACCTACACTCACGCCATTACTCCATTTTTTTTCTGTTTTTGTGCTCAACGACAAGAGGTGGTTAGTGCAAACCTAGCTGGCGCAGGTATTCGGTGGTTTGTGGTACAGTGTATTGGCCATCTTTGAAGCAGCCGATAAGAAATGAAAGTAAACGGGTTATTTCGGCTCTGATGCAGCTGCGACTCTTGTGCAGTCATAACTCTCGTCTCCCTCGTCGTCACACCCAAATCACCAACTGATCAGTCGCGCGCCAAGCGGCACTGCCATCACCTGATCAGCACTGAATGTTGAGTACGCACAGGGCATCACAAGAGGTTTGCCGAGTAATGTGAAGTTATTTCTCGGGTAAACAGCGGCTGCCAGTCTCTCCCAAATTTCAGAGGAACGTCCCAGTCCTTACTGTTATGTAAACATCAGCAGCAGCTCTGCTCTCTCAAAGATCAATATGGAAGTCCATGATCGTGGAAGTGTGTCTGAGTGTGAGTAGATTTCAGCGTAGCTTTAGTGGACTGGTCCACTTGCTCCCCTGGCTCTGATGCGCAGCAGATTGTTTGTTAGTATTTATTCATTTAAAAATTCACTTGCGTCAGGCTACTGACCTTTGAATCTCCCAGCACTTCTTCTTTAACAGAAACAAAATAAAATGTTTCTCTACTGCTCTACTACTGTGACGACTATTGCTTTGGCAACTATCACAACTTCTGCTTCTGTGATGACTACTACTGATGTCAATGAAAACTACTATGATGACAACAACAATTGTGACAGCCGTGACAATTATTGGAACTATGATGATATTTAAACACATGCTTTCAGGCACAGGAGTTTGTATTATATTATTGAAAATGTCGTAGTCAATAGTTTCGTTTTGCTGCAAATACTCGAAACTGACTGATCTTCAATTTCAATTTTCGCTCTTAGAATGCCGCTTCGTTTAGTGATTTGTGAAGAACCAAGTATTGACATGGAAAGTGTTTTGCTGTGTTGTATTTTAGTAATGTTTGAGTAACAACTCAGATTGATAGCGAAAGGTCAGAGCACACGTTTGAGCTTCATAATAGCTTCAATACTTCACGAGATAATTGTCATTTGTGCTCATTTGTTGTTCACCACACATCATTTATCTCGCCGGAGATTGCAGTTTCAACGCAAACGCTGTCGCTACAAGCGTGAAATGAAGAGGCCGATTAAAACAACACAAGTTTAAATTTCAATCCATCTTTGTTTATTTGTATTCATTTGTTTTTAATTCCATGTGGAGCAGTGAGTGACGCTGTGATTGCCCCGCAGGTTTGGTTCCAGAATAGAAGATCCAAAGAGCGGCGGATGAAGCAGCTAAGCGCCTTGGGAGCCCGGCGGCACGCCTTCTTCAGGGGTCCCCGGAGGATGAGGCCACTCGGAGGACGACTTGAAGATCCGGACATCCTGGGACCGGGAGCCTACGGTTACTATGGAGGTAGGACTCGCCATGCAGTGAGGATTTCATTTGGGAATCAAATTATAGACTGATGCACAAACTCAAAAAGTTGCTTATGGATGTGAACTGCTTAAAACTGACACCAAAAAACACCACAGCACATAAGTTGAGGGCTGCAAACTAACGATTATTTTTGTTGTTGTCTAATGTATTTTTTTTTTTTTTCGATCATTCGACTTAGCGCAGACTCAGAGAACAACGTCTCCTCCTCCGGGAGCTGGCTCTTGTCAAGATGCCTCCTGCTTCAGTCATGTGGTGGACTGCTGAGTCTCTGTTAAACACCTTGGTGAAGAACTGTAGGAGAGTTCTGATGAGAAGGAAGTGGGGACCTCTCTATCTAGGCTGCTGCTGTTGTGAGGAAGTGGAAAAATATGGATGGATGATAAATAAGAACTTTATAGTCACAAAGAAGTGGACAGAAAAATGGAAGGAAAGGGGAAAAAAGATGGCTGTAGATAGAAAGACATAAAAATGGCCATGTTGATCTTGTTATTGACACAACATATTTGGCACCTCTTTTTTTACAAAGTGCGGCGATGGATTACAATAAAGGAAGTGTGCAGTTGCAGTTTCTGTTTAAGGTTAAAGTACCAACCGTGACTAAGACCGACATTGCTGCGGTTGAATCTTGTGATGAATGCGTTCGATTTGCCAGCATTTTATTGTCTTTAGCCGCCAACATGGTTTCCTCTTTGTCATCATTTAAGTTTTACTTGAGAATCTTTGGCGGCCAAACTTTGGCTGACGGATGTAATAAACACATAATTCCTTTCTGAGGACGCGCCGTGACGGCTCAGCGGCACAAAGCTTGTTCAAGTGTCACGCGCTGTCACTCATTCTGCGGGAGAGGATGAGAGTCAGAGGAAAACAAATACGTTCATTCCAATCAGTCACTGTGTAAATAAAGGCTGCGGCGAAAACACTGAGGGACGCACTTGAGTTTGAACATCGTCGACATGTTTAATTTTTCTTATTTGGCTTTCATTTGCTCTCTTAGAACGCAGGAGTGAGAGATTCCCCAGATGTTCTCCATCCTTTCTCCATTTATTTGTTAATATATTTCGTCATTCGCCGGTCTTGCTCCCTGAATTTGGTGTTTTTGCTTTTAAGCAGGTGCTGAAAGGAGAGTTACAGGAGAGGAGAGTTACAGAAGCGGCGTGTGAGAGAATCATGCAAATTTGCAACATTAGCCGCCTTGGTGATGGTGGTGATAAAACAAATGTTCAAGTTTCATGATTTTATTGATGCTGCCGCTGTCTCGGTTTGGTGTGAGAGTGTCCCGAATGGCTCTTGGTGGTGAAGGGTTTTAGCGATTAAAGCAGAGTGCAGGCGGGGTGAAACAGGAGTCGGCAGCGGTCTGTGACTACACAGCAGTAGCTTTTGCTGAGTTATACCCAGGGTTTCCGCTACATGTAAACGATTCTGGCGCTCTGCCATGGATTAAACGGGCGCAGGAAAAATAATGATCTCTTTGTAAAGATGAAATCTCATGTGATCAAACGTATTAAAATGAAGTGGAACCATCAAAACTTTGCCGCCAATTCCGCCAATCACTTTAGTCTCTTTTCGCCAACTGGCATGTGCGGCATCATATTCCCTTCCTCCTTGTTGAGATGAAGCAATGTGTGACGGCAAATGCTCATATTTGCCCACAAATATTGCAGACAAGTGAAATGTGGAATAGACGTAACTAAAAACTGTCTAGTGCAGCGCTCCATCACCTGAACACTATACGGGGCGGAGGTAAACCAACATGGCTGACCACCAGATCCATATCTCTCCAGGCTGTTTCTGACACGCTACATCCCGACACTGTGGAACACATCAGCAGTTACTGTTTTAATTGGCTGTATTAATGAGCCGCTGAACAACTCCACCATCATCATAAAAAAGATCAGTTTTTATTTAGCATGTACATTTATTTCTTTGCACTTGCAATACTTGTTGCTTTTACCAAATATAAATTTTTTAGGCAAAAAATTGACAGTAGTTTTCTATCTGCTAATTTGCAAAGGTCCTCGTGTCTTCTCGTATTGTTTCAGAACCATAAATAGTCTCAACTTTCACCACAAACTTGTCATATTTGGTTGCAACAATCAATAAAAAGTCTCAAGTCCTGGAGGGACTGGTTGACAGACTGCTAGAATCCTTGTTGGTCCGGGGATCTGGTGGGATGGGTCGGGCCCCACAGCAAGATTGTTTCCGGTTCAAGTGTAGCTCCAGAGAGCTGACCTTTTGCACCGGTGGCTTCCCAGTGTCTTAGTTTAACCCCTGACAGCCAGGAATTATTCCCATGTTTATGGTGTCTGTTTTCTCTTTTATACCCGTATGTTGTAGTGAGAACCACACTGCACCCCTCCAAAGCTCCTCCTTCATCCGGTCCTCGTGTTGTTAGCTGTTTATGCCAGTACGCTTCATGTCTTGTGTTCTGGTGAGATCTGAGGGTTAACAATAACTGGAAGCCGTCAAGGTTGCAACAGAGTGGGCACAGGCACCAGAGGAAAAAAAAATAAAGCCCTCCACATCCCTCGCTTGCTCTCATCTCTTTCTTCGCATGTTGCTTTCACACCCTTTTGTGCGGCAGCTGCCGGGCCGCCCGCCTTTATGCTGCCGCCTGTCTCCTCATGTTCTGGAAGGATGATGGGTGCGACGCAGCATCTGCATGTGTGAGTGTAATTATTGCTTGGAGAGCCAGCACCCCCGCTTTTCCTCGCTGCCATCATCATCCACGGCCCCCCCATTTTCACACGACACCCTTGTTGTTTATAGTCAAGGCTGAACCGGCGAGCAGGGTGTTGTTTGTGGCATGCAATCATTAGCTTGTTAGCCCGCTCCTATTGTTCTCTCTGCTGAGGAGACTTTTGGGCGTGTCGAGAATTCAACCCGGAGCACAGGCTGAAGCAGTGGGCCACAATATTATGACCGTCCCCATGTTTTGGTGAGAGTCATGTCAGAACAGCTTTTCTTTCGGGAGTGGCAGGTCAGTCTTTGCTCCCCACCAGCAGGGGGCGGTAGAACTTGCTGGGGACACCTGGATTTGAAGCTAGCAGTGGGCATGGATCATTGACCATTGAGAGATTAGTGGTAAGAATACTCTGGATGCTGGATGGTTTGCTCTTGAGAGGACCTCCATCTTTGCTGCTATTTCGGCTTGGCCTCGGTATTGTGGCAATATGAAACTTAAGCTCTTGATGTACCAAACTTTGCTCGCCTGATCGTCCTTACTGTGTTGGCAACGGTGCTCTGATCATCAGGATCTTCTGTCGACCTTCCTTCCAAACGAGGTCATGGGTCTTAAACAATGAGCCATGGGAGACCTTGATGACTTGTTTTCACATTCATATTGACCCTTTAAACCATCCACGGACCCTGAACACGGTTTGCCGCTCATATCGACTCATCCATTACCCGTGGAACCTTGGTTGCATATTGAGTCAGCTTGGGCCGAGCGGCAGAGGACCAGTGACCAGTGATTTGGACTCCTGGAATCTGAGGAAGACTGTTGAGATTCTTCTTCAGCGATGTGACTGAATCATTTGCATCACTGGGTTTGTCTAGTTTACGCAGTGCTCATGGGGATTGGCCGGCTGTGATGGGTCAGTAGAAGGCTGAATGATGGAGGGTTCCTGTCTGTCTGGTATTTGGAGACCTTCTTTATGTGGCTACAGGGTGAGTCTGGACAGCTGAGCAATGTTCGAGGTGACTGGAGATGAGTGTTCGAGGGGTGGGTCAGGCGAGAGACGGCAGAACTAGGATTCCCAGGATATTGGTCGGGAACTGTGGTGGTCCAAACTTGAAGGTTGACTTGACTTTGTTGTGTTCTGTTTTGGCAGTGAGGTCCGGACTGTGGACTGAATTTGGAGTGACATCAAACAATGCTGAAGTCACTGTGAGGTTAAAGCTGTTTGCTCATCAGTCTACGTCTTTATGGGTTGAATCTGAAGTGGGTTTGCTGGAGAGGGATGATGTTCCTCTGCATAAATAATTGATAGATTTTCTCAGATGCTTTTTCGAAGTGATGTGTAGACGGGAAGTAGTGTGGGATGCAGGGACGGGGGAGTCTCATTTTGGAACCCCTCATCCAAATCCAGAGATTCCAGATGGGAATGCAGACGCACGCTTGGCGGCTCGCTGAACGGCGGAGGAAGATGAATGGAGAGAGGCGGGAGAGGTGTGGACTTGTTTACGAGCGGCTGATCTCGTGCAGGACTCCCAAGAATTCTTTACTTTAGAGGCAGTCAACGATGTTCACTGCAGTTTGTCAAAAATAGAAATCAGTGAATGTGATTCATTATCACAGAAAGTCTTTGTTTAAAGCAGACAACCCTGAATTTATGCATCATTTAGTCATCATTACAATCACCAGATCATCACGACTTGCTCTTAATTTGCATAAAATAAAAGGAAAAAAATCTGTTTTCAATATATCTCACGGTTTAATCATTTTATTTCTCTGAATTGGAAATCTATGGTTTTGCCTTATAGATAATTCAGTTAAAGCATTTTTAGAATTTGCTTTGTTTTATTCCTTATTTCAGGCAATTGTAGACACATTATTATTATTATTATTATTACCTTATATTTTTCTCTCTTTACATTCTTGAAGTATTTGAAATATATTGAATCAGAAGCACTGTATTATTTTACACTATTTTAAACTTTTTTTTCTGTAATCAGTTTTTAAATAAAATCTTTCCCATCTTTTTTTAAATTTACCAAATTAATCTTCCTTTATTGTTTATTTAGTTATTAATTTATTTTAATGTACTGTTTATTGTGGATCTAACAGATATCTCACACGAAAACACAACCTTAAAACTGGAAGGATTTTAACAGACTCGTCTGTTCTCCCTCCTCTCAGAGTACCAGGGCGACTACTACGGACCAGGCAGCAACTACGACTTCTTCCCTCACGGCCCCCCCTCCTCTCAGGCCCAGTCCCCAGCCGAGTCCCCCTACATGCTGGGCTCAGGACCTGGAGGCATGGAAGGATCGGGTCACCTCCCGTCAGACGACCAAAGGTTCACGGACATGATATCTCACGCAGAGACCCCGAGTCCTGAGCCGGGCTTACCGGGCTCCCTGCAGTCGGTGCCGGGCGAGGCCTACGGAGGCGGGCCAAGTCCTCCGTTCTCACTGGCCAGTAACTCCAGCTACAGTGCTCCAATGTCGCACCAGGGACAGGAGATGGGAGAGACCGCGGCCTGGTAGAGGACAGGTCGTTGACGAAGTAGCGGAGAAGCGTTTTAGCTTTGTTCCCGGAAGAATCTACGTCTTTAGGACCACACCGACATCTTGTGATCCCCGTAGCCTCGATAATGTCGCGTCCTCGCCTCACTGAAGGGAACTGTTTCTAGTTTTGGCTTCTAAGCAGACAAAAGTCTCTGAATCAGGTTCCAAACTTCCTGTGACGCAGTCTTAGAAGCAGGCAGCGCATTTGAGCTGAGCCGGGAGGCCACACCCACCTGCCCTACGACCTGAAAGTCAAAATAAGATCCATGCTTCATGCCTCATCCACATAGTGACGCCATCTGTCACCGAGCGTTAGAATGCCCCGGTGCACAGTCAGTATGTGTATTTGATATTGTGATGACAAATTCGTACATTTTTGTTTCACCAGAAAACCATCGGATCTATTTTTTGTGTTTTTGCATGTGTCGGTCTTCGATCGTTGCAACCCCGAGGTCACCGTGGAGGAATCCCGCTTCATTATTTCCTGTTTCAACTGAGGGTCACGCGGGTCATTTTCAGTATGGAAAGTGGTCATACGTTTGGTCTCTGTTGAACAGGCTCAGACTCTTATCTGCATTAAGAACGTCGTAGTGTGGACGTACGAGGACGGAGGCCAGGATTCATTTCTCTGAAGGACTTTTTCTCAATTGATGGATCACGACGCCGACGTTCACCCGCGGTCGTTGCTGAGAAACATCCGTGCTCGGAATGATTTCAGCCGCCACCCTCTTCGACGTCAAGCATGTAGGCACGCGACAAAAGGAAAAGCTAAAGGGGACATTCTTAGTGATCTTTCATTTGCGGATTTTCATCACGGCAATACGAGTTTCCTTTCAGTCGACCCGTGTCCGTTTCCGCCGGCGAGTTGTGCCTCAAAGACAAAGCAGCCGGTTTTAATGTATAAACACAGGGCGACGCCAGGACGCCTATACCATCGTTTGGAACACACACACAATTATTCAGGCACTTGTACTCATTCATGCACACACCCCCAGCCAGCCAGCCAGCCAGCCGGGCGGGCGGGCGGGCGGGCGGCCCTGATAGTTCTGCTCCGCACACGCGGCTTCACCTGACCTTCCCTTTGTCGCCGTCCCTTTTAAAAAACATGTTTTAATGGAAATGATTTTCAAAAGAACATTGAGCCCATAATGGAGAATCTCCTTCAGCAGCTGAGGTCTCCTTCCCTCTAAAGGGAGGAAACAAAAGAGGGGGCAGACAACATCTGTGACATTACCTCTCTGCCCCTGCGGAGGCGACCGCTGCCATCTCCTGGCCGAGCTCACCGCGACCGCGTTCCTCACTCAAATTACACATGAAATCTGTTCCTCTCCTGCAGAAGCGTGCTGCATTCACATGGGAATGTTTCTCCATCAAAGGATATTAGTTTTGTTTGTGCCAGCAGCTGGGAAATGAGGACAGAGTGAAAGGGATCCCACTAAAATTTCAGTTACAGATTCTGGATTACCGTTGATGATTGGCTCGGCGTGATGCATGTGACAAACTCGTACCCACACTGGGTGTTTATACTGCAGTGTATGGACCCTTCACTTCTTCCAGCACCACCCACTCTGACTCTCCTGTTGAAGGAGTCAGACGGTGTCCGACATTTCACCCATGATTGACTCTGACCCCCCGACTTTCATGATGCACACTGTCCTTTATTTAAATGTATAATATTCAGGATATTCCTGCAAAAACAAGTTCATCTAGCAGTAAAACATCCTTGGTTTTTTTTATTGTCGCATTGTTTTTCTTTAAATTTAACATTTTTTTATACTGATTTAAAAGATTGGGGGCGTTCAAATGGAAAAGAGGCTTTAACATCAGGGTGGAAGTGCCCCAGTCATGAGCAACTCTTTGAAAATCTTTCAATTTTCCACACATCACCACGATCTTGTTTCCTCTCCGTCATCATGGGTGTTTTGGTGACGACGCCACCCGTCATCTAGTGGTGGGCCTGGAATGGCGACTGAGTCCCAGGCCTTGTTATTCATTTTAACTTTTAGTAACGTCAATATTTGCATCATAATTTAAGAAAAACAGACAAATTGACGTCTTTGTTTGTGGAAAGAGCACTTTTTTAATACAAGAAGTTGCAAGTCGGAAAGTGAAATGCAACATGCTCCGTGGGCCGAGCGATCGCAGCGACTCTGCAGCTATGCGGATGATGCGCTATTGTCTCTCAGTAAATTGCTCCCACTCAAACACAAACGCTCCTTTAGCGCCCGCTCAGCCATCAGCTCGTCTCCTCCTGGATTCCGTTGTTCAAGATCTCGAAAGAATGTCTCGTCAGTGATGACATGGACACTGTTGTGTGTGTTTCCCTGTGCGTTCACGAAAAGAAATGGAGCAAGTATGTATTATATGGATGTAAATAGCACTGCTAATAAAAACCTTCTCTTACAACTGGAACTGTTGTCTCTCCTTCACTCAGTCGTGGGTACATTTTCAATCTTTTTCTCCTGTAAAATTGACTTGTTATTCAAAGGCCGCTATGCTCATTGGGTTCTTCAATTAATTAACCTGCGTTACTATGAATTTTATTATTGATCTGTCTGAAGATGGAGGCAAATGAATAGTCTTAATTATGAAATTAATTGGATTTAAAAGGGTGTTGCGCAGTGTTTGGCATATTCAACTGCGATACGAGATTAATTTGATGTTTAAAGAACTAGTTTTCGTTTTAGTTAAGTAAATAAATGTCGTGTATAATTCAGATTTTTTTGTCTTTTTGTCACAAATCCGAAAAGGTTTAATCCTTCCTTGATTAGTCTGTTCATAGTTGCCATCAATAAACGTTCTCATACATGTAATGATCATCCGTCTATCTGTCCAACAACATCACAGGGTGTTTTTGGTGGCTATTTTGTTACTTTTTCACTGTGTACAAAATCGCCATGCAGGGAGTAGTGATTGAACAAAATCGTATCGAACGACATTCTGGAGCAGCAAATGCATCCTGTTCGATGTTAATCCAGTCTGTATTTTCCATCAAAACCATGTTAAATGTTTATGGTTTTTCGCTGAAATGCGCATCTTATCATGATAACATTGTTTTATTTGAGCACGCTTTTATTTTTTTATTTATTTTTTATATTTTATTAAATTTTATATTTTATTTATATTATTTATTTATTTTTATTTTTTTAACAGATTTTTATGAATAATTAGTCGTCTTTAAATGAATTTGAGCCACATGTAAGATCATTTCTAAGTAACGGCGTTGTGCTTGGTTTGTTTCATATTTTGAGGTAGTTTAAAACATGTAAGAAAACATGAAGTTAGTAAAGAGTTTTGAGGGGATTTTGCGGTCTTCAGAGCTGGAGAACGATTCAGATAAGATTTACTTCAGTTATAAAATAATAATAAAACGTTCTATATGAAAAGCTGGAACAGGAAGCAAGTTTAAACCTGAGCTGAGCCAGAAGCTCCTAACAGATGGATGGATGTCTCCGCTCACCACTGAACAAGAGTTTAGTCCTTCAGGAGAGGTTCTCCTGGACGGGCACCATCCTCCATCCTGAAGGGGTTTTGGGCGGATTAAAGCCTGTCCCGGTTAATTTGGGCAAGAGGTTCTTGGTTGCCAGTCCATCTCAGCCCACATCAAAAATAGCCCTAAACTGATGTTTTGAAGAGGTTCTGAGGGCCTCATGGTGACTGATGTTGGAGTACGTCATATGCTGGACTGGTGGGACCAGTCGCTGCTTCAGAGCGGCTGCACCGGTGCCTCTGGGCAGTCACGTCGCTCTGCCCCCTCCCTTTATCCCCTCCCTCTCTCCCCCCCTCTGTCCACCAGGTGGGCCCACGGTGGCTCAGGTCTGCTCTAATTTTCCTCCTGACTGGTTTTAATGTAAAGGGTAATGTGACAGACAGTGTGTATGTGTGTGTGTGTTCTCGCTCACACACACGTAGACACCTCATGCGGCGCAGGATGTGGCGGGCCACACCAGCCAGTCTATTACCGAGAGGCAGAGCATGCTCTTTATTTATTTCCTCGCCGCTACTTCCCTTATTCTCCGGAGTGTTTCCTCCATTCTGACTCTCATCTCTCTGTCCACAATCATGCACCATCCACCACAATACCTGCTCATGCTCACGTATCACACACGGATAGACCCATGCAGATGCTATATATTACACACATTGGCACACAAGCTTGTCAACAACACCACGTGTGTACGTCATGAGCGATTCTGAATCCAATTTCCCATGACTGAAATGTCAAAAAGAGGGAACTAAAAAGCAGAACTCACTAGTGCAGTTCGCCGTCACCGGAACACGATACAGGGGGACGTAAACAAACATGGCTGACCGTGTGATCCATTTGTCTCTGCCCTTGTGAGGAGCTCCGTAACAAAACATAGAGCGCTCACTTCACGCTCTCAGCCCGTAAACTAGTCACAGAACAAGATAAGAAAAAATACAGTTCTCTTATCATTTTTATTTAGCATTCACATTCATTTATTTATCCTGAGAAATACTTGTGCTATTTTGTTAAAATTATGGCAGACAAGAATGTTAGCGGCAGACTAGCACTAGTTTTTTTTCCAGCTCAATTGCAAAGCTCCTTATTTCCCATCATGTTGTCCCACGCAACTTTCACCACCATTTTCACAAAATTGTACTGGCAAAAACAGGCATTTCTGGCCTCAACAATCTCACACACAACCAATATATTATGGACAAATAGTCGCACAAACACACTGAAGTATTCACACTATGGAATGTGTTTCACATGTACACATTTCTATCCTTGTGGGGTCCTTTCATTGCCATATCCCTTTCCCCAGCCTCTCACCCTAACCATCCAAAACAACTGGCTGACCTTGAGCAGGACTCTGAACCAAACTCAAATTCACTTATTTTGAAGTCCTCACGAGGAGGTGTGTTTCCAAGTATTGAGAGCAAGTGCAGCTAAACCAAGTACACACACACACACACACACACACACGTCCTGTGACTTGCTCCTCCGTGAAACACCCCCAGTCACCTTCACCTTCCATTCACCCAGCAGCATCTGGTTATCACTCTCACACGCGTACAGAAAGATGCACGCTTAAGCGTCACACGCACACGCCCGCGCGCTCGCACACAACAATCCCATTAACATCAGTACTTTTGTAATGGATGTGTTTGTGGCGCTGCTGTGGGAGAAAGAGGCGACATGAAGTAGCTGTTATAAATCACACGCTTGTTCCCCCTCCTCCCATCACACGCGCGCACACACGCGCGCGCGCGCCGGCCCTTTCACCTTCCACTGGCATCCCCAGCACATCGAGCTCCCATTCACTAGTTACACACACACACACACACACACACGTGTAGAGCAGCGGAGTGGTTTCCCTCCCTCCCGCTGCCGTGGCCGCCTGCGGTGGGGAAATCCTATTACCCTATGAAGAGGAGGAACACATCATTAATTACACTGGCACACAAACAGGACGCCGCGCCAACTGTAACACGCACAACTTCCCATCGCCCAAAATAAGCCGCATCACCATGTAAAACGTGATAGATTCCCACGTCAGCTGCAGCCTGACAGGTGACGGCGGAGGTGAGCCGCTTCATCTGACGACGCGCGCGCACACACCCGGTGACAGCACGCGGGGAGGAGAGGGAGGCTACAAGAGAGATTCTTCTGGCAGCGAGCGCTGGCAGATCAGGGACTGTCGCCCTCAGATTTATCCGCCGCCTCTGCAGCCTTCTCAAGGTTTACGAGATAGATGGATGCCATAAAGAGATACACGCGCGCCATAAAGTGAACAGAGGAGGAGGAAGCCGCGCGTGGCCCGGCTGTCAGGCGCCAGAGTGTTTATGCACCCAGGTGGGCACCTTTAGGACATATTAAGTCATAGCTGTCATGCAAGGCAGCAGCCAGAGAGACGACCAGGATGGGGTCCAGAGACGCCGACCGTGACTCCCTCCAACGTTCTGCACAGCTCAGTCCAGGGGGGAAACGAAGCGTTCAGGTGCACTCAGGACTGAGTCCAAGAGAGACCTACTCGCTGCTTTACTAGTCTCCTTAGGAGACACAAGTCAGTTTATACTAATGTCACTGAGTCATACAGTGGGACACATATGAGTGTCCTCGTCCATGAGTGTCTCTGCCTACTCGTCTTTGTCTACGAGTGCCCCAATCATCGAGTGTCCTGGTCTACTAGTGTCTTTACCTTCAAGTGTCCTGGTCATTATGCATACTAGTTGTGCACTGTCCTCATCTTCGAGTGGCCTAGTTATTTAATGTCTTTGTCTTCAAGTGTACTTTACCTGCATGGATCTTTGCCTAAAATTCTCCTAGTCACAGTCCTAGTTTCCAACTATCCTCCTCTACCCGTGTCCTGATTTACATGTGTCCTAGTCATTGAATATATTTGTCTACAAGTGTCCTAGTCATTGAGTGTCTTCATCGATGAGTGTCCTAGTCATTGAATATCTTCGTCTACAAGTGTCCTAGTCATGGTGTGTCCTAGTCATTATGTGTCCTAGTCATTGAATATCTTTGTCTATAAGTGTCCTAGTCATGGTGTGTCCTAGTCATGGTGTGTCCTAGTCATTATGTGTCCTAGTCATTGAGTGTCCTTGTCTACACGCGTCCTAGTCATGGTGTGTCCTAGCCATTGAGTGTCCTGATCTACTTGTGTCTTCGCCTACATGTATGTGTGTCTATAACTGTCCTAGTCACTGTCTGTTCTAGTCATCAGGTGTCGTGGTATCAGGTATGTGTGAGGAGGTTCTCCAGTTCTCTAGTTAGATAGTCTGAGGGTCTGGCAGGTGAAGGTCAGTGTTCTCCATGTGGACAGGAATAGCTGTTTGAATCCAAGTCCTGCAAGTCCAAACTCGGACATTCCTGTCAGGATTACGGTCACATCTGACTGAAAAACTATGGACTATTTGGTTGATATTTTAACCCACAAAATGACCAACATGTTTACAGACAATATTCTCTTGGTTGAATTTGAACTGGTTTTATCCACACTCACACACAGATGTAGACACAGGATCCCGCACCCTGTTTACTCATGACTAAAATATTGACATTATCCAACAGAAAACCATCGTCTCTCTGTCGAACTTCGGGGCTCTCACGGCGTCGCCAGGGACAAATGTGCGGGTCACCTGACACCTGCGAGGAATGTGATGGAGAGGAGGCGGCTGCTGAATCACGCTACCACAGCGCCATCATGTGGTCCCAGGTGGTCACTACAGGCGTGCTACGTTTGTGAGTCACACTTTTCCGTTTTCTCAGAGCAAAGTCACGTTTTAAGAGGCTCCAGTTTGACTCTAAAATAAATTAACTTGAGGCATCATATGGCATATGTGTAAGGAAAAAGACATGGTTTCTTGACGCCGCGTCCTTTGACATGAACAACTGCTGACCCGGACTCGGTGACCCCTGTCACACACCAGCGGGTTCAGAGCGACACGCCACACCGCTTCACAACATATCAGTGTCGCTTCTTTCCTGATCAGTGACCGTCTCATCCTGGAGGGAAACCGGACCCCGGCCGGACGCGCTTCTAAATTAAAGTCCTGAGCTCAGCGGAGGAACTGCTGACCAAGCGTTCCCAGGACTCGTGTCAGGCCCACTGTGGAACTCACAGGCAACAAGTCTTCTATTTCCCTCCTTCACTCCTTCTTGTCGACGCTATTTTTTCCTGACACTTTTTTCCGTTTACTTATTCACATGGCTATTTTTTAATGGTTCTCATTGTATTACTTTTTACAGCGGTGCATTCTTGTTTTTCACGAAACTAATCCGCCCCTCACTCACCGTGCTTCTCATATTTCTAGTAAAAAATTGCGTCTCGTGCTCTCAGTCTGTCCATCACCATAGCAACCAGAGGAGCTGATCCCTGATGTAATCCAACTCTCACCTTGAATCCATCTGTCACTCCTCCAGCAACACTGTCCTCATACATGTTTCACATCACCCTCACACCCGTCCGTGACAGAACCAGGCTTCTCTCTTGGAACGTCAGCTTTTTCAAATTTACCTTTAATTTATTTTTTTTCTTTCATGAATGCTGTATATTTTCCCCTTCTTCTTTCTCATGTATTTATATATTTTTATTTTCTATTAAATAATAATAAAATAATAAATATTTTCTACTCAAATAAAGAAACAGGTCAGAGCTTTTTAAATTCCAGGTTCAGGGATGAAAGAAATAAATATACTGGTTGATGGAATGCTTTTTTTTTTAAACCACATTTTCTGTTATTTTAACCTGAGAAGTTATCAAATTGGTACTCATGTTTTCAATGTATATTCTCAGCATGTGTCGATGGGAAGAGGGAGTTGCTCTCACAGAACTCTTGAGACTTCACTTTAAAACAGGAAACTGAGGTCGGAAATCAGCAAGTAAAAAGTAAACTTGGTTTCTGATACGAGAAAGAACCAAAGCACTTGTGATGCGTTTCAGTCTTGAATTGAGCGGATTGGTCCCAGTCAGACCACATTCCAGTATTTGTTTTACTTCAATTACAGAGTGTCTTTGTGCGATCATGGATGTCATAATCCTGCAGGCGGTTCAAGTTTCCAATTCAGCGAGTAGCTCTCGGCAGGTGTCACCTTCTCACACGCCACTGACTAACCACCAGCTTCACCTGGGGAGCCCCCCTTCAGTGCCAGTCAGGCAGAAGGTCAGTCTGGTAACTTGAGGAGCACCTCAGAGCTGCGTCTTTACCCCTCACTGAAACAGATTTGAGTCTACCGCGTGGGTCGACTGAATCCCAGAAACGTCCTCCTGGCCTTCTCAGAGTCCTTCCTGGAACAACCTGTGATCTCTTGAGCGTGACCTGGATCTGGTCTATGGTAACCTTCAAGTGGGACTGTCCCTGGACAGCTCATCCAGGACGGAAACAGTCGGATCACCTCAGCTGACTTCCCCAGGAGGAGCCGCAGGAGATTCCAGAAGCCCCAGAGGGATCATATCAGCCTCCGGAGTCCTCAGTCTTGTCACTACCCAAAGTAGTTAGTAGTTACCGGTGAAACTAGAGGGCCATTAATGCTCCCTTCATGTACGAACATTAAAAAGGATGTTACTGTCACTGACCACATGCTTTATGCTGCTGTTCACTAACACATCCAGCAGGGGGAGAAGCCCACTGTCCAAAGTTTATGGCGACAACAAACCAATATGGCGATGGTGGAAGAAGTATTGATAATGTACCTTTTGCACAGCAGATGAGACGGAGGCAGGAGGCGGTGGTCGGTGAGGCCGATAAATATATCGGCACTAGATAAGCGGTACGCATTGTGTAGTAACAGCAACACTGCTCCCCATGGTTGCCGGTTGTACAGCTCTGCTTGGTCCATTTCTGTAAGCTTTGTGAGGAAATATGGAGGAAATATTTGTCTGTATCCAGATCCTCTTGTAAGGTTGATCATAAATGGGCCTGAACACTAGGAGGCGTCGCGACACTCAGGCCAGTTCTTCCACTGTACAAAAACCCTGCTTGAACCAAATCTCCCTCGGGAATCTTTTCATTGTGAAATACCTTTACAAGTTGTACTGTATTTAATTCCGGTTGATAAAATGGTCCATGGATGGGTTGACTGTCCACTTACACACAGGTGGCTACCGTTATCGCATCTGTTTACAGTTTCTGTCAAACACGCCTCGCAGTTTCAAAGCCCAAACTTCTATAGTGCCATGATAGCTGTGATTCTAACTCTATGAATGTGCAGAAATACGGACAAAATGAACATAAATGGGTGTGAACGGCGAACAAGCCAAGGCGGATGACGTCTTCTGATGGATGAATTCTGTCAGCCAATCAAAAACACAGGCTTAATATTTCCAGAAAACCTTTATTTTAAACCCGAATCAAATAAGAATTTCAGTTCAAGGTATTCCCCGAACTCTTGTATTTAGTCCCCAAAACCTTACTGGCAGAAGATGTTCTGCCCCCAAGCTATTGCACTTGAACATTCGTATGAATAAAGTTGGGTTCAAAAAAGTCAATGAATCACATCCACTCCAAGAAGCGGAGCTCCCTGAATTCAACGCCTGATGATGGCTGCGCACCACTGATGTTCCCACTTGTCCATGGATCTCTGAACTTTCCTCACCCACATGAAAATAAAGATCTTGTGGGACAAAGAGCAGCCTGGAACGTTCACAGCCACCATTAAAACATCCAGCTGACTTTGATGCCGAAGCTCTTGTTTACATTGATTGACATCACGCGGATCTGCAACAGGATGTTCCCCTTTGTGACACCATCAAGGCGGGTCCCAGGATCCGGCTTCGTGATCCGACACCGCGCTGAATTAGTTTATACATTACACACTCATATTTAGTCATTCCACCCAGGATTTTGTTGACTTTTATGGTTCATTTACAGTCATGGTCGACGTTGAGCTGGTTGGCTTAACTCAGTCATTATCAGTTGTTTATAAAGACCAGAGCCTTTCAAGTGGTTGCATAACACTGACACTGAAAAGTCATCCACGCTAGCCTCCCCGACACGCGGGCGACGCAGCTGACTGGAACAGCTTTTGACTTTCCTTCAGCTTCTTCTCAAGGCACAGAATGACGACCGGGTCGACTCTGGGGTCGAACTTGTTGGCGAACCAGTGATGCTGCGCCAGAAGCCACCGCAGGTCGCCCGCGCCGTAAATGCAAACACTTCGAAGGTGCTGCCCGGTGCATTGTGGGTACAGGCTCCCCTCCAGGTACTCCCACTTCACCAGCCGGGTCTGACTCATCATGTCCGTGATATCCGGGTCAGTTCTCGGGACCTCTCCGGGTACTCCAGGCAGCCGTGCAAGCGTGGCCCAGAAGTGTTCGTCGGGTGAGTACGTGTCCTCCGACCACAGAAGGAAGTCGGCCACCTGCACCGAGGAGTTGATGTGAGCCACGAAGTCCCGTGACAAGACAAAGTAGGCGCTCCCAACGAAGACCTCGATACCATGAGGCGGCGCTGCCTTCTGCTGAGAAGTCTTGACCAAATACTGGTTGTGTTTCAGCTCGTCACCCTGCAACTCATGGCGAAATCCAAAGCGCTGCTTCTTGTATTCGCTGGGTCGACTCGTCTCCAACATGTTGCTGCCGTGAAGCTTCTTCAGCTCGGACACCAGCTCCATGTTGGACCTGAGAGGGAAGTCCTGACCACACAGGTTGATGACGTACTTCCAGGGAGTTCTGGAGGCCAGCAGGTCCGAGAGACAGTTCAGATCGGCCCTGAGTCGGCTGATGCCGCCGTAGACCACGTATTCCAGCTTGGAAGCGATGAAGACGTTGGGCAGACAGCTAGCTAAACCCTTCATGGCAGCCATGAAGGCAGCAGGAGACTTTTGGTCGTAGTGGATGCAGTAGATGTTGCTAGGCGAGTAGGCCGCTCGGATCAGCCGCTCCACCATTGCTGCAGATTTGTGAACAACCAGCGAAAACGCCAGCGGAAAGTCCTCCTCCTCCTGCGTCTGACACATCTCATCGTAGCCTCTGGCTCTCCTGAATGCCCGGCAGTCGATTGTGAGGTCAACCATCGACTCATCCGTGTCGTCCACAACAAGGTTCTTTCTGATGACTAGCGATTTTCCCACCTCCACGGGGTCCATGTCGTAGATAGCAGAGCACTTGATGTCATTCAAAGGGGAAACAGCTTGTTCTGCAGCTTCCCGGAATATCAGGCTGACTGTCATCAGAACACACAGGGTCAGCAGCGACAGCAGGGAAGTGAGGAACATCCGTCGTCTGAGTTTGAGAGGGGACCATGTTCTGCTCATTCTGAAAGAGATGAGACACAAGGGTTGGAATATCAGCAACCTTCTCCGCCGAGATACATTTCAAAAACCTGCAGGAGACCACCCCCTGCATGAAGAGCCGAACCGGGACCTTTTTCAGTGCTACTACACTACTAAAACATAGTGAACGTGTGGCATAAGTATGTGGTCCCCAACCTTTTTATCTCCGCGGACCAGTCAACGTTTGACAATTGGCACGTGGCCCGGGGGATATGAAGTTGCCACTTTGAACCGTCAGATAAGGCCTCTGCATGTTTGTGTGCCCACTAAGACTCACATACACTCCTCCTCTCCACCAGTGCCCTTATGCTCTCTGACTCTGGTCGCTATGGTAACGTTTAAACATGCCTTCAAAATAGCATTCAGATACACCACAAAACCAAATGTAAAGTGCATGAGAATTTTAAATCACCATATGGTTAAATCAATGGGAGCCCTGAGCCTGTTTCTCCGCAACGAGACGGTCCCATCTGGGAGTGACAGCAGATGGCCACAATAAATCCATATTTCAAGTACAAATCCTGGTATCCTGGTATGTTTAAAACTTTCAGGCGCTTCTGTCGCTTCACTGAGACTTTTCCCCTTCGCAAAGAAACGGCTGTTTCCTACTCATTTTGCAGGCTTGTGGGTAAAATTTTAACTGAGGCTTAACCAGGAGAATCCGGGTGTGTTTTTTCAAAATAAAAGACCCTCCAGACTCAGATATCACACAAAACGAAAATAGTTAATTAATTCTTGTGAGGACCGGTACCAATTGATCTATGGACCGGTGCCGGTTCCTGGCCCGGGGGTTGGCGACCACTGATCTAGAGAACAATGACTGGCTTGGGCAGAGAGTCAGTTGATGCAAAGCAAAGTGGATCCAGTACATTGCCAGACTTCAAAACTGTATGCAGACTTGGAGTCATGCGTGAGACTGAAGGCCATGACACCACGGACAACAAGGAGATGATCAAACACAGAGCACAGGACTCGGGTGGCCTCACTCCGCTCTCTTGCTTTATTCTCTCGCCTCCTTCTCTCACCTTGTTCTCTTGCTATTTTGCCTCTTGCTTCATTCCCTCGCTTCATTCCATCACTCCATTCTCTCACTATATATATATATATATATATATATATATATATATATATATTATTGACATATATATGTCAATAATATATATGTTGTCAAACTGATGCTAAATAAACAATATTTTGTTGTTTAAATGTATGGATGGATCCATCATTTGATTCAGTAATATACCAAATTCATTCAAATTGAACAATGTGGCTTCTTGTGGCAAATATTCTTATAACATTAACTGCGATTAATTGAGATTAAATAATCATAAATTCTTTAATTAATTAGATTATTTTTGAAAATCGAATCCCACGTCTATATATATATATATATATATATATATACATATTGACAACAGCACAGCACAATAAATCACCATGGTGGCTACAGTCAAGTTTTTATCTCACCTTATTTAAACTAAAGCTCTTTTCATGTCTTGAAAATATTTGTATAAGATTTTCAATGTTATAAGACTTTCAAGTCCATTCAGAGTGGTGGAAACCCTGGACATTGTGTAGTGAAAAACCTCCCTGAACCAAAGCAAACGAAAGCATCTGTTTGCTAAAATGATTAAATTAAAATGATTAAATGTGATTAAAATATTTTAATGCATTAATTATGATTAATTGATTGGGATTAACTCGTGAAAGTCCCACCGCTATTATATATATATACAGTATATATATATGTATATATATATATAGTGTATATCTGGACCAGATGATGGAGCAATGTCATGACTATCATTTTGTTGCTGTTATAATTTGCTGCCATATTGAGTCCTATCTTCCAGCACTCAGCTGGACTCACCTTGACGGCTCTTGCAGGAGGGACAGGTGCCTCACCACTCATCCAGCTCTAACAAGATGGAGGAAATCAAAATCAACAAGTTCTGCAGCTCAGCAAGAATTCTGACCAGGCTCCATCTGTCAGTGGTCCACGTATGAGGTCTGCTCTGTTCATCATCTAACTAGAGTTGCACGTCCCAGGATGTTGGCGCGCTCCTGTGTTTACAGAGGTGGTTAAAGAGGGAGGGCCGACACTGCAGCTGGAGTCCACAGACAGCTGACATCGTGATCAAGGTGAGACCAGCGCTCACATAGGGGTAGCAACAGTGTGCACGCTGCTTTGTTCCTCCATCCACATGAGAGCTTCATCAGGCAGATGAAGTGCGGCTTCAATCTTTTGCTTCGTCCCCTCGCTTCATTGTCTTGCTAGTCCTCTCGCTTGGTTCCTTCCACCCAACCAAGCTTGCCCTACAACGACCATCAAAGATGAATATTCCGACGTAACAGTAATGGTTGAGGGTTCTTTGTTTCAACCTCTTTCTGCATTGAGTCGACTCCCATGGTGATTCCCCCACGATTAGTACAATTCCAGAAAGCACTTTTGGTCCCCATCCTTTCTGTACGACTCTTCAGACTGAAGAATAGCTACATAAAATTTGCTAAAGAAGTTTGTAAACTTGTTTGAAAAGTTGTAAACGTGTTCGCCGTTTATTAATTTGTTCTGAGAGTTTTTCATTCGTTTCAAAAGTTTGTAAATGTGATTTGCACTTCTCAGCAACTGTATATAATTTCTCCACAGCAAGCGATGTTGGAAGAGATGTCACCTGAGAAGTGGTGCAATTTTACTGCTTAGAAGACTTTACAACACATTGAGGTTTTACAGGACATCATAAAGAGGTACAATCACAGCTATCATGGCATTATAGAAGTTGGGACATTGAAACTGCGAGGTGTGTTTGAGAGAAACTATAAACAGATGCGATAACGGTAGCCACCTGTGTGTAAGTGGACAATGAATCCATTCGCGGAACATTTTATGAACAGGAATTACACATAGTACAACTCAAAAAGGACAAAGTATTTCACATTGAAAAGGTTCCCCAGGGGCATTTGGTTAAAGAAGAGAAGCAAGTTTTTGTACAGTGCAAGAACTGGCCTGAGTGTCGTGACGCCCCTTAGAGTTCACACCCATTTATGCTCAACGTTACTAAAGGATCTGGATACGGACAAATATTTCCTCTGTATTTCTTCACCTTACAGATACAGACCAAGCGGTGCAGTGCCACTGGAAACTGTGGGTGAGCAGTGTTGCCGTTACGACCCAATGTGTAGCTCAAATGAGACATGAAGAAGACATAACAATGGCGGAAATTCTCTCCTCCAGTGGCGATATATTTAACGGCCTCACCGACCACCGCCTCCTACAACGCTGACTGTGTTTTCCTCTTTTGTGCAGGAGGTACATTATCAATACTTCGCCTACAGTCGCCATGTTGGTTTCGGAGTTTGTTGTTGCTGTAAACTTTTGACTCTGAGCTGCTCCCCCTGGTGGATATATTGATGAAAAGCAATACCAACGTAAAGAAGATGCAGAAGTGTGTGATCAGTGGCGGTAACATTGTTTGTACAGGTACAATTTCGTACGCAAAGGGAGCATTAGCATCACCACTGTAGAGTCTCTGTAACTCAGTAAAAGGATGAACGCGGATGCAGGTGGCAGTATCAACAGTTTCACTTCATACAGAACCGCACACACCTTGTCATGTGACCAGGCCTTAATAATCAATTAGTTTTCAATGCAACTACAGCACTGAGAAACTTAAACTTCAGACTTAAGACAGGTACAAGACCCTCCATTTGTACATCAGTCATCATATGACCAAGTGCACTTTAAAGAAAACTAAATCGCTGCGTTTCACGTGGTGGCACTTGGTGGTGGTAACGCTGCCCTTCATACCCCTCAGAGGAAAAGAAAATGACACTCATTATCATGTTCTGAAACACACCCAGCGTTGATCATCAAAGGGACATAACCCGAGAACCGTTTGTTCCCTGATTTACTGTTCATTGTGTATTTGTCTCTCTGTTTACAGATTTAAGTTCAGCCGATTCTCCTGGTTCGGTGACGCTTTCTGTTGGACTCTTATTCTCGTATATGGACATCCCCGGTTTGGTGACGCTTTGATTTTAGACTTTGCTTTCTGTTCTGGTTTTATTGATGTAAATTCTTAAATATTGTACCAAGCACCGCACCCTGCCGCCTGTAAGTTACTCATCACTGCACTTTGGTGCCGCGTCTTGAACCTTAACGGTTTTATGATACATCAGCTATCCATCATTAAGCAACAGCAAACCAGATCTCAAGTCAGCGCTAGGCAACAGATGTGTTCACTCATCTCCTCAGGGGGCTGAGAGATCAACAGAAGCTGGAGGGGTCGTGGGGTATGGCCGTCTCATGACAGAGGTCAAGAGACACCTAACGCAGAGGTCAAATAAATGTGCAAACCAAAAAGAAAGAAGTGGATGGAACCAGCAGTGCCAAGAGGAAGTCCAAGGGCAGCTCTGATATATTTTACGAGCCTACAAAGAAACATGGCCGTCCTGCATCAGAAATCTGCTTGAGCAGTGCGACGTGGTTCTGGGGGATTCCGTAGTCCAGTTGCACACATGCATGCCCCATTGGAAAGAAAAACATAGTTCGTGGCTATAATCTGGGGGTCAGCACCCATAAAGTAGCGGCAGGAGTCTTGGAGGTAGAGGACTTAGTTAAAGAGTACTGACTGCAGTGTAGTTTGTGCTCTGCTGAAGAGCGCCACCTACTACAGCAACCCATCAGCACTACGCACATTCATAGAACTGAAGTTACATTCCTGGTAACTCTCAGCATCAGTGCACTCTGCTTTGTTCCTCCATCCACATGAGAGCTTTGTCAGGCAGATGAAGCGCAGTCGCCGCGACGTGCAGAGGTTCCCAGCACATCTCAGTGGTTTAAATGTCTCACTGGGCATCACTGTGTTCTCTGGCTTCTCACACTTCAATCTCTTGCTTTGTCCACTAACTTTGTTTCTTCACGTCATTCTTTATCTTCAACTCTCATTTCTGTCTCTCACTGCATCACTCACTTTGTCTCTTCACTTCATTCTTTCGCTTGAGCTTGTCTCTTTGTTCTCCCACTTTATTCTCTCAACTCATTCTCAAAGTTGTGTACGTGCACTTCAAAAGTCCCATCTCAGCCAGACTGAAGTTAAAAAGAATGCTTCCTGGGCGGTCATGTAACCATGGCCACATGAATGTGGTTGCAAATGAGAGGCCTGGTGCCGTGTTCAATCACCCCTCTTCCCTTCGTATGAACTTCCTCCGACATGTTTGCAGCACTCACACTGACTGGACTCACGTTTGAGAGGTGAGGTCCAATACTGTCAGATTAGATTACCTCCATAGTTTCCTCTCGTGAGTTATGCTGCAAGTCATGTACAGAGTCGTAAACTCTTTTGATCTTCCCGTTTGTTTCCGTTATTTTATTGGCACCTGAGTTGAACTGTACTTATCACACCTTTAAACCAGGTGCAGTGTAAACAAAAAGTGCAACAAGCCAAGCAGAAGTTTCTCAGTCACAACAGCTGACGTGGAAAACTCCAAATGTTGAATGAATAAATGAAGTTGACAGCTTCAAAAGTGTTCATTTCTACGCGCTATTCTTACATTAGAACGTCGGTGCTCAGCTTTACAGTCTTGTACATCGATATTGTGTTTAGGTCACTGCAGCCTCTCGCCCAGTTTCACACTCACATCTGTCACGTCGGCAGAGCTCACCTTAGATGTCGCGCACTGGGGAGCTGAACGCCTCACCGCCCGTGTGATCCAGCACCTAAAAGTGAAAAGTCAGAGGCGCGACCGGACTCCTGGCGAGGATCCGACCGCCTTCGCGCTCCGTGAGTGAGCTACGAGTCTGACATCATGCGCCGCTGCCCATCGCGGCCAAGAGGTCGAGACTGGACCGGGTCCGACCGGGAGACCAGAGCTCGGGGGAGGGTTGGGGAGGGGACCGGCCGGAAAAAGAAGAGGGAGGCAGGGGATCGCGGAGGGTGGGGGGGCGGGAAGAGTCATGAATTTCCGAGGAAATGAAAGAGAAGCAAAAATTGAAATGAATAATACGACTGGTTTTAATTTCAAGTGTTACACAAATGTTGCATTGGTAGTGTACTAGTTTATTTCGACTGTGCCAAAAACGTGGAGATGTGCACCATGTCTCCATCACTGGGGCGACCCGTGGCATAGGCGAAATAAGCAGCACCTCTGCTAATGGTATTTAATTTTATTTTATTCAGCATCGCCCTAACGTGTACATAACCAGCACTTCAGCAGCATAAGGGCCCCAAATAATGAGAATATCTGAGGAGGCAACCAGCAAACCACAGGTCAGACCGCATCAGGATCACGTGACAAAGACGGATGAATCGCCAGTCAGGAGCGAAAAAAAAAAGGTGAAAAATAAACAAGCCTTCAGCGCACCTTAGGCATCTAGTCAGCATCACTAATCTGTGGGATAAATATGTGCCAGTGCTTCATGAACTTGTGAATCCAGTACGTCGTGTTGGTTACAGACACATCTCCATGTCTCTTCTTGCTGAGGGACAGTTTCTCTGCTCAGTTCTTCGACTGCTTCCGGCGTCAGTTCTGATGGCGAGACTTGTGACACGGCGATTCCTTCAGCCACACATCGGGGTGACTCTTTGCTTTACGTCCTGTCATGCTGGTCATCGTACTTCACTTAACACTATACAGTAGCCACGAACCGCCAGTCGTTTTATGTTGCTGTTTTGAGTTTTATTTTTGGGAGTTGAATGTTGTTCATGCGCATTTCTGTTCCGGCTTTGACCAAAACAAAAAGAACAAAATACAAGTCTGTCAAGTGGTGTAGTTGCTCGTCTGCTGATGCGCTTTCCAGTTGAAAATGAATTTCTGATTTTAGTACACTGATGTCTCTTTGTTCCCTTTGCTGTTTTAAAAAAATTCATGACAAGAAAGTGAAAAACTAAATGAGTCCACCCATTTGTACTAGTATTAGTACTTGTGAAAGAAGTAATTTGAGTACTGAAGTAAAAGTTTTCGTATTAAAGTTCTTGGTCTTTCCAGTAGGAATTAAAAAGTAAACGTTAAGCATACCTCCCCACTTTTAGCATCAATAAAATATAGAATTTAAGACTACTTTGCTGAGAGCTGGTTTCATTTGACAGAGCAACCATGTCTGTGTTTTTTCAAATGTTCTTAAAAGCTGTGGGCGACTGTTTAGCTTTGTTTCCTCTGAAGACGTGTCAACTGTGGCTTGTGACGAAGCAGTGGAGTTGCCTTCAGTTTCCATGGTTTAAAGAAGCCCAGGTGAGCAGTTGACCCCCACACACGTCTGCCTCATCACAATGGGCCTCTGTGAAAGGGTTTGGACACCCCTCTTCACCACCATCTTCACCCGCCTCCCGCCCCCCCTCCCTCAGGAGGACAGAGTTGGACTTGTTTCCTCTTAATCACTGCGGAGCCTCGACTCATTATCGGGGATGAATGAGAAACTCATGGTTGAAGTCATCTGAGCTTGTCAGAGCCACGGAAGAAGTTTGAAATCAGATTAACTCTGTGCTGCGTTGAAGCTCGGTTTCAGGAGGAATCGTGTACATTTGTTTTGGAACACGTCCCGGGACGGTGACTGCCTCTTTTGTGAGGAGGACATGCCATTGGGTGTATGGAGAAGGGAGGGGCCGCGTTCACATTTGAGAGTTCCCTCACCTGACCAGGGCACGGTACAGTACATATCATAAAGTTTGTCATGGCCAACAAAGCTGTTGTAGCTGTTATTTCAAATCTTTCTACTTTTTAACCTACACATTCATCCTTTTCCTAACACAGTGGTGCCTCTGCTATTATTCCATGAATCAAAATAATGCACCCTGCAGAACCTCAAAATGCAAAAAAATCAATTTCAATATTGTGTTACGGGACAAAGGAAAATAATTTGCAGCTGGTTTTGTCAAGTCATTTTCAAGACGTTTCCTGCCTGACACTGGTAAACATAACTAGTTAAAGAACAGTGTCCTGCTGCTGTCAGATGCTCTTGAATTTACTGCGCATTATCTGCGTCTTCCTCCCAGCTCTTGCGCCGCTCTCCTGCGTCCTCCATACCAAATACAAGCAGAAATGTGAGCGCATATATGACGTCTCTTTGTTGACCTGGATCACCTCTTTAGTGTAGCTGCTGCCTCCTGATCGTGTATTCGTAGAATAAAATGACTGCAGGTATTATTCACTCATTTCCCTTTTGTACTCCAATCATAATGCACAAATAAGAAAAAAATGCTCCAAAATTATGGTCTGAAGCACATTTATTGACACCTTTTCTTTTAAAAGGACTTTAAATGGATTAAAACCGATTTGATCTCCGCTCAGCTCGTTAATTAAAATCATGTCATAACGAAAGTGACTGATACACTGCGATGATTTTAAGTGTAATCCTCATTCCAGCCTGCTGGTGGCGGTAGTACTTTAACAGACTCAAGCTGAGCGCCTACAACCGTAGAGGAACGCCGCCCCGCCCCTTAGCTTCATGACAGCTCAGGCGTTGGTCGGTCATCACTTCCGGTACGCCATTGTTCGTCGTAATAAATCAATAACGAGCTTGTGGACGGAACATCTTGAAGATGCCCGCCTGACCGAACAGCCACCAATATCTGGGAGTGAGTCGCTTATATCTTATTGTCTTTGTGGTATTTTAAAGCGCCAGTGAGCGTAACTATGTCGTTACGTGTACGAGTAACGCGTGAAACGGCTAATGCTATTTGCTACAGAAGGTCGCCAGTGCCGGTTAAACACGCTCTTTTGTGGAGCTAAATGTCTGTTATTCAACTCAACACCAAACGTAATCTCACGAATACCACCGTGCCGACGTCTGTACAATACATTTCGCGTTCGGGAGTGAATGTAGCAATGCGGTCGGGCTACGACATTGTGCTATTTTAAGACCACGTCCCTACAATATCGTTTTTTTCGTGAGCTGAACTAAACCAATGCTCGCGGTTAACAACGCCAAAGGTTTGTGTGAGTCACTTACCCCCGACTTCACTCATCGTCTGGTATATTACACTCAAGTACAGAGCTATTAAGTTGTGTCTTATAATTCAACGCAGAATCATTGTATTGTGTTGTATGTTCTAGCATATATCATAGAATATACAGTTGAAATCCATCGTAAAATCTGGTGGAGCGTGGACATGCACGTCAGTAGTGACGAGTAGATACATGGATGGATTTAGATCTCCAACTCGAGAATTGAAATGTATCAGCCAAGTAGCAGAAGACTGTTACAAACACAAAATGTAAGATAAAAATGAAGTGATCAAATGGAAATTGCAGTGAAGCATCCCAACAGTGTGCATGGGACAGTGCAGAGTGGAGGAGAGCTTGCCCTGGTCATTTGAGCTAGTATGTGAATCACTAGCCGATAAATGGGAGAATTCACTGTCCATTTCTAAAGGTTGTGTTAGTATTTATAGTGTTATTATTATTAGCTGTCACTCAAAACAATACAATACACGGTTTTAGCATGAAGTACACTCTTAAAAGGTAATTGGAAAAAGATGTATATGTCACTTTATATTTCAAATGAGTGGAGTCTGCTTGTGTGTGATCAACAGAACATTCTTGAAGCTTGTCTTGTGTGCAGGTTTGTGTTAACGTCGACATCATGTTCACAAGTAAAACCCATCTAACTTGTACTTTTTGGTCCACAGCTGAAGAGAACCAGAGAAGATGTTGTCCCGGCTGTTCCGGCAGCACGGTCTGCTGGTGGCCGCCCACCCCTGGGAGGTAATAATAGGCACGCTGGCCTTGACTGTCTGCCTCGTATCCATGAACAGTCTGACCTCCAGCAGTCAGGTGTGCAGCTGGAATGACTGTCCCAAAGTGGAGGAGGTGAGTATTCAGCATGAGCCCGATGGTCCACTTTGTTCCGTGTTTGAAGACATCAACGGCGTGTAAATAGCTGAGATAACTCCTGTTTTTAATGACAGTCAGCATAAGTGGTTCCCAGAAACAACTGTCACTGTGTTCAAGCTTTTCAATTGTGGGATGGTATTGGCACTGTTTTTCTTTGTCACACATTTTGAACCTGGTTGCTTTATCTGCAGTTATGAGATCCGTCAACACTTTCAATCTCTGATTTACTTTTCTGCAATGTGAACATGGAATCCCTTTTCTGGCAGCGATGTGAGGTTTTGTGTTTTAGGTGACACGCACGTCCAAATCTCTTGGCCGGAATGTCACCTCGTTTTTATCGGGTCACCTTATCTCCTCCGTGATTCCCTCTCCAGGTGAAAACCCACAGCAGTGACGTCATCATCCTCACCATCACTCGCTGCGTTGCCATTGTTTACATCTACTTCCAGTTCAAGAACCTTCGACAGCTGGGCTCCAAGTACATCTTGGGTCAGTGTGCTGGACGAGTGCCAGGCTGCATGTGGCATCTTGAAGCTCATTTGTTCTTCCGTCCTCCAGGCATCGCGGGCTTGTTCGCTTTGTTTTCCAGTTTTGTGTTCAGCACCGTCGTCATCCACTTCTTCGGGAGAGAGCTGACTGGCCTCAAGTAAGTTCAAGAATCAGCACACATTCTGGCACTGCACAGAACAGCAGCGATTCTGGCGCTGCACATTCAGCTGCTGCTCAGGCCAAGCCAGTTTCTGCTGAAATGTTCTGTCAGTTATTCATGGTGAAGGTCTCGGTGTGGTGACCCTGATGTTCCGATGGCCTGCGAGACCACGGTTAACTGTTGATGTTTCTCTGACAGTGAGGCGCTGCCGTTCTTCCTCCTGCTCATCGACCTGTCGAAGGCCTGCACGCTGGCCAAGTTCGCCCTCAGCTCCAACTCTCAGGTAACACCTGTGGCAGTCTATCCCCGAAGCTACGCGATGATCATACTGCAGTGCTCCAAGGGTCAGGTCAGGTCAGGTCAGAAGAGGATGCATGAGATGAATTCTGGTGTCATGACTGTATCAGAGCAGCATCGGCTGGACACCAACATAACCACACTTATGAGACCTCAAAAACAAGCAGGGTTCACTCCTCCAGCTGCTGTAGGACTCCATGGCTGTGAGTCCAAGTCAGTGGAAGCAGTTTGGTGACTCACTCTTGAATCTAATGTGAGACCACGCAGGTGCTCCTTTACTTTTAATTTCCCTGTCAGTGAGTCTCTCGTCACGTACACAGCCACTGGTCTGTCTTGGCAGCTGCTGTACGACTCGATAATAGTCAGCCCAGGTCAGTGGATGCAGTTCCGTGACTCACTGTTGAATCTCATGTGAGACCACGCAGGTGCTTCTTTACTTTTGGGATCTTTTTATCACTCCAAGTTTCTCTTCACACCCACCACTCTCTTCACCTCTACATGTTTCCCTGCATGTCCTCCAGTCTCCCTGCTCGTCCACCACCTCCGGTCTCTCTGTCAGTTGCTTGGACTTGATAGTCGTGGGTCCTAGTCAGTGACTCAGAGTTGAATCAGATGAGACTGCACAGGTGCTACCGTGTAAAACTATTGGATCCAGCTTGTTTCTGAAGAGCAAGTCATCTGGTGTCTGTAGAAGAGAGTGTCGCCTGTATTTACATATTCTGGGGTCGCACACAAACTTTTCTGAAGTGTGTCAACCTTTGTGGAGTTGGATGACACTGGTTGTGTTCTGCTGTGCAGGAGGAGGTGAGGGAGAACATCTCAAAGGGAATGGCCATCCTGGGTCCCACCTTCACCCTGGACGCCCTGGTGGAGTGTCTGGTCATCGGGATCGGTACCATGTCAGGTAGATGAGTCCACCTTCAACAGCTGTTGGTGCTGTGCAGCCACCAACAGTAACAGTCCTCGCTCCTGTGTCCAGGTGTTCCTCAGCTGGAGATCATGTGCTGCTTCAGCTGCATGTCAGTGTTGGCCAACTACTTCGTCTTCATGACCTTCTTCCCAGCCTGTGTGTCACTAGTCCTGGAGGTAAGAAGGTTTCTTCACAGCCATGAGAGCATTGGCTCACGTCTGTGTGGCAGCTCTCCAGGGAGAGCCGGGAAGGTCGACCCATCTGGCAGCTGAGCCACTTTGCCCGAGTGCTGGAGGAGGAAGAGGACAACAAGCCCAACCCTGTGACCCAGAGAGTCAAGATGATCATGGTGAGACCCTGGTGAGGCTCTGAGAACTGAGGAACTCCTGCGCTCAGCTGCACATTTGGATTTCAGTCTCTCGGCCTGGCGCTGGTCCACGCTCACGCCCGACTTGCCGCTGAGTATCCGGGTCAGAACCGGACAGTGGATGGACCCATGGAGCCGAGGCTGGAGTCAGGTGGAGCCAAGTGGCCTCTGCAGCTCAACAGGTGCGTGAGTCGACAGCAGTACATTTCTACGTGTGTGACCCGTGGTCCATAGCAACTCTGTGGTGTCCCTCAGCATGGACCTGGAGCAGCTCATCACTCTGGCCCTGGCTCTGCTGCTCGCCGTCAAGTACGTCTTCTTCGAGCAGGCGGAGACGGAGACGTCTCTGTCCATCAAGAGTCCCATCATAAGCTCGTCTCCGGCGCTGAAGCTGCGAGGGTCCGACAGCTGCTGCGGCTGGGGTGAGGCCTCAGCCCTGAAGTCTCCAAGCCCCGCTGCCTCCAGCAGCAGACCCTCAGCTGCACACACGGAGCTCCCAGGTGAGGCTCAGAGTCCGGTCGAACAAAGATCCGTGTGGACCTTCTCTTTTTAAGTGCTGTCACACGATCTGCAGAAGACATAACTCCTCCTCCGTCCACACGAGTCGGGGAGGACGCCGCCAGCGTTGAGTGTCCAGCAGCGAGTCAGAGCTCAGAGCCGAGGAGTTTGCAGGAGTGTGTCAAGATCCTCGCCGACCCGCAGGTGAAGATTGCTCCTCAGCTGTCTGTCCGGACTTCCTGCCTCTAGAGCTCGTGGCTCTGATGCTTGAGTCTTTGATTCCTCAACCTGAAACCCTTCCTCTGTGTCTGCAGCGAGGAGCCGCCAGCCTCAGCGACGTCGAGGTGATGAATCTGGTGGAGTCCCGGAACATCCTCAACTACAAGCTGGAGTCGGTTCTGGAGAGTCCAGAGCGAGGCGTCGCCATCCGGAGGAGTCTGCTGTCCCCGAAGCTACCGGTGGCCTCGGCTCTGGATTCTCTGCCGTACAGAAACTACGACTACGCCAAGGTGAGAGTCCTGCTGCAGCGGTCCCCTGCGGTCAGTGGGTCAATGTGGTGTGTCTGCAGGTGATGGGGACGTGCTGCGAGAACGTCATCGGGTTCATGCCGGTGCCGGTCGGAGTGGCTGGACCACTGCTCCTGGAGGACCAGCAGTTTTATGTTCCCATGGCGACGACGGAGGGCTGCCTGGTGGCCAGCACCAACCGTGGCTGCAGGGCACTTTCCGTGAGTTCGCCTGTCTCTCTTCCCCTCCACCACTCTCTCTTGCCCTCCACCTGTCGTTCTCCACCTCCACCCGTCACTCTGCACCTCCACCTGTCGTTCTCCACCTCCACCAGTCTCTCCTCCCCTCCACTTGTCTCTCTGCACCTCCACCTGTTGTTCTCCACCTCCACCTGTCGTTCTCCACCTCCACCAGTCTCTCCTCCCCTCCACTTGTCTCTCTGCACCTCCACCTGTTGTTCTCCACCTCCACCTGTCGTTCTCCCCCTCCACTTGTCTCTCTGCACCTCCACTTGTCGTTCTCCACATCCACCTGTCTCTCCTCCCCTCCACTTGTCTCTCTGCACCTCCACCTGTCGCTCTGCTCCTCCACCTGTTGTTCTCCACCTCCACCTGTAGCTCTCTCCCTCCTCCTGTCTCTCTGCACCTCCACCTGTCGTTCTCCATCTGTCTCTCTGCTCCTCTGCCTGTCTCCGTCTCAGCTGCAACACTGACCAGCTCTCTGGTCTTCCACATGCAGATGAGTGGGGGGTGTCGCAGCAGGATCCTTGCCGACAGCATGACCCGGGGCCCGTTGGTCCGGCTGCCCTCAGCGTGCCGCGCTGCAGAGGTCAAAGTGTGGCTGGAGAGCTGTGAGGGCTTCCAGACGATCAAGGAGTCCTTCGACAGCACCAGCAGGTGAGGCGCTGGACTGCACTGCACTGGACTGGATGGACGGATGGTTAACATCTGTGGTTCTTTCAGGTTTGCCCGCCTGGAGAAGCTGCTGGTCACTCTGGCCGGACGGAACCTTTACATCCGCTTCCACTGTCAGACCGGAGACGCCATGGGCATGAACATGATCTCCAAGGTGCTCCAGGTTCCTTCTTCAATGACTGATCATTTGGTGGTGCTCTCTGTTGTTCAGCTCCACACTCTGACATGGGAGCTGTGGAGTGTTGGAGGGTTTGACCCACACTGACCAGCCACCATTGAAACCTTTACCATGACCCTTTGTGACCAGCTGGGGGCGTCAGAGGGAACTTGTCGGTTCCTTTGTGAACCCACATGAACCAGATCAGTGAGTGATCTGATCCCTGTTCTTGGTCCCTCAGGGCAGCGAGCAGGCTCTGCAGCGACTGCAGGTCCAGTTCCCGGACCTCCAGGTTCTCTCCCTCAGCGGGAACTTCTGCACCGACAAGAAGGCGGCTGCCGTCAACTGGATCCTGGGCCGCGGGAAGTCTGTGGTCAGCGAGGCCACGGTGCCCGGGAGGGTGGTCCGAGAGGTGAGAGACCAGAGACATGTGCGATAACAAAGAGGTGACCGACCCCTTTATGCCTCAGGTGCTCAAGAGCACGACGGCAGCAATGGTGGAGCTCAACATCAACAAGAACCTGGTCGGTTCTGCCGTGGCGGGCAGCGTCGGGGGCTTCAATGCTCATGCCGCTAACGTGGTCGCTGCCATCTTCATCGCCTGCGGACAAGTGAGTTGCCAGCTTGGCTCGGTGTTCTGCGGCGTTCTGACCCAGCTCCTCCCCTCAGGACCCGGCCCAGACAGTGGGGAGTTCTAACTGCATCACTCAGATGGAGGCCACCGGTCCGGACGGGGACGACCTCCACATCAGCTGCACCATGCCGTCGATCGAGCTGGGAACCGTGGGGGGAGGGACCAACCTGCCACCGCAGCAGTCCTGCCTGCAGGTACGGCGTGTCCCGCTCACCGTGGCTCCTGGCCGTGTTGTGAAACTCTCCACACGTTCTGGTCCTCAGATGCTGGGGGTCCAAGGGTCCACCACACAGGGCCCTGGAGAAAACGCCCGGCAGCTGGCCCAAATTGTCTGTGCGACGGTCCTGGCCGGCGAGCTCTCGCTGATGGCTGCGCTCGCCGCCGGACACCTCGTGAAGAGTCACCTGACCCACAACAGGTCCGACCCACCTTGTAAGTTCTCCACCAGTCGATCCAACAAACCTTGTGACTCAAGTTCTGCTCTCAGGTCCAAAACTAGCTTGACATTGACGTCGGAGCATACCACGTGACAGGACGACCCGGAAGAGAGTGCGGCGTCCTTGCAAGTGGCGCCAGACATTATTTATTTGTGCCAACTTATCGTCCGACCTCGGCCGGGAACCCGCACCTGCACTGTGGCCTGAACACTCGGACTCACATCTTTCTCTGTTGCCTAACTTGCACTCGCGAATGTTAGCTGTTGTGGCTAGCGTCGTCAGTGTTGCACCTTCCAATCGACTTCACGTTGCCATGGAAACGTCAGACTGGAGGTGGTGGTGTTGATGAATAAAACCAAAGGTACATTTTGGGAGGGTAAATTACCGTCTGTTAGCGCACAAGCTAACAGTCGCTCAGCAACGCTTGTTTTTGCACAACTGTTGAACTCACTGAAGTCTTTTTGTCTGCAATGTTTTTGTTGTTTTTAACGTTCTGTTTTAGTCCGTCTGACTGCCGAGGGGTTTCCATGGTAACAAGTGGAGTCGCCGTTGTCAGGACGCTTCGGCCACTTGTGAGCTGGACTGGTGCGCTAGAATAACCAATTCTACATTCTTGTGTTTAATACAAGACGACGACATGCATCTTCTGTCTTTTGTTGCTCATCAATCCACCGTCACACGTTTGCTATCAACAAACTTTATTTACAATTTCTGATGACATTTGCGACTGGGTGAGAAGATTTTCAGCATTTTCCACTCGAGGAGTTTCACCTGCGTCACGTTGTCCTTCACCTCATGCTGCGCACGGAAACGACCCACTCACGAGTCTCTCAAAGCAACTCAGCTCTTAATCTCAACACAAGCCAGTTTCTCTCAACGCACTTTCACCGAGTGGGTGACCAGTCGAGTAGCAACAGCTGAGTCATTTAATCCTGACTGTGGTTCACAGCTGGCCTGTAATCTGGATTTCATCTATGACTCAGCTCTGTACATTAAGACTTTTAAATTAGAATCTGAGATTGTGGGAGTCAGAACAGGTGTCCCCAGGGTCCTAAAGTCTGTCTAATGCAACACCAACTCAGACAGAAGTGAATGTGTATTATTCTAAACCAGGTAACTCATTCAAGTCAAAATCAAACGTTCCTCCGTCGGAGTGTCAGCAAATTCATGATGAAATGAGATTTCTTTTGTGAGCGTGTCACTCGTGTGTCATCTGGTCGCCACGGCTGACCTCAGCTGCAGCTGAACCAGGCACTTGACTAGGTGCTTGAGCGTCTCCGCGGCAACAGACCTGAACTATGTACACTCCCGCGGTCGTTCCGTCAGCACTGCCGCGGCTTCATCAGAGACGACGCCCGAGGTCATCAGGGTCAGGCTGGGGTGGCTGCCCCTCCTCGGTCAGGAGAACAAATGAGGTCTACAGAGTTCATTCACAACACGTTTGATACGCTCCTGGCCGTCATGTGATCAGAACAGGATGGGCTTGCCGGCCGTCTTGTCCTGCACGTAGGAGGTGAAGCGCTTCAGGAACTTGGGGTACTCCCTCTTGGCCACGGCCCGCAGCACCGAGGCCGGAGCCCAGCCACCCGGGTTCACTGGAGGGGGAGAGGGAGTTGAACCACAGACCTCACCCTCCTGTCCTCTGCCGACTCACTCACCGTTGGCCACGTATGTGATCTTACACAGGACGTTGTCCCTGCTGAGCTCTCTGTCGCCCTCCGGTGGGCTGACCAGAGTCTGGCAGATCATGGCGATGTTGATTTTGGCACGGACGCAGCGGTTGCTGGGCTGCAGTGGTGAAGACCAGTTAGAGATCAGTGGCCTTTCAGAACTGGGGGGGAAGGAGAATTCAGGCTCACCTGCGCCTCATTGTGGTCCACGGAGAAGTTGCAGACCAGCCAGGTGTCTGGGTCACTCTCGTTGTCGGCGGCCATCTTCCTCATGGCAGACAGGTACAGGACGTCCCGCTGAGACGCTGGCCACACGCGCTGAGACCAGAGAGTCAAGTCAGACCTGGAGGACTCGCGCAGGTCGCTGCGGCAGCGCTCACCTTGTGCGTCTGATAGATGATCACGGCGTTGTCCGACAGCGTCTCCACCACGTTGAAGTTCTCGATGGTGGCTGCAGGACAAAGACGCCGCCGTGTCAGAAGCTTTCACAACAGACGGAGGCACTTTGGGGGGGACTTACTCTCCCAGTCGTTGCGGTAGGCCGTGTCCCAAAAGTAGTGGCAGACCTCACGACCAGTGACGCCCTTGACCGAGTGCGTGGCCTTCAGCGGGTCCAACACGATGCCGTTCTCCTCCACCTCCCGCCGGTACACCTGCAACACGACCACAGCTGAGTGCACGGCGAGGAGCAGCTGCAGCCTCTCAGGCAGGAGCCAGTGGATGAACAGGCACCTTCATCTCTCCCTCCTCCACCACCAGCTGCCAGTTGGCGTCTCCACCGACGTCCTGCAGCGAGTAGGTCATGTGGCTCTGCACCATCTCCTCCACCTGCAGACACGGCAGACACCCATGACTCACAGACACCGGGGCGCGTTCGCTGAGTCCAAGTTGACAGAGGAGGGAAAGGGATCTCAGGCAAGATGGCCGACAGGGACAGGAAGTTGATGAGGGGTCGTAGCTTCACCGTCACGGGACCAATACAAAACCAACGTCGAGTTACCTCAGAGCTGAATCTGTGGACGTCGTGAGGAGACAACTGACCGTGAAGCTACGTGATGAACGGGAGAAGAACAGAAGGAAAATGAGGTGAGAAACTGAAGCGTGAGATGAGGCGGCACACAGGAGGGGGTGATGAAGATGAAGATGATGATGATGATGATGGCTGGCGCTTTCACCTCTTCAGAGAAGCGGTGAGACCCGGAGCTGGAGTAGACATCTCCTGCCGGAACCGGACTGGACCTCAGGACTCGGGACTTCTCTGTCTGACACTGAGGAAGAGGATGATGAAGGTTGATCTCATGAGACTAGAGCTTCAACTCAGTTCATCAATGATTAATGAAGGAAATAAAAACTAATTTTACTTATAGAAATGGAAGGAAACGTCACTAAAAAGCAGTAATCCTATCCAGTCACATTCTCATGAATGTTGAACTGTTGTCATCAGGTTTATTCAGAATAATTTCTGAAGGTTTCCCATCTTTGCTTGTTTCTTACAAGCAGCACAATATTATTAACTACAACCCATAATTCAGGAATTTAAACTAAAATGTTCACAAATATTCAATATGATGTGTCCTTACTAAATGTATTCATCCGTTTTTACTTCAACAAACAAACATCTTATATCTACAATGTTTATCTAATATTTATTATATTTATATTGTTAAAAATAAATCTGTTTCTGGACCAAAGTAAAACTATATTTGACTTATAAAAGAAGCATAAAACTCAATAAATAAAAGCAAAAACAAAACTATAAATGAAAATCATAAAAGCGTATCTAAGCATCACATCTCCTCTGTTTCAATAAGGAATTTGAAGATGAACAGTCTGAAACCTGCTCTTCGATCTTGTCCTGCCGGTCCAGAGCGGCTTCCACGGCGTCAAAGAATTCGTCCTCGTTGATGAGACTGTTTGGCCCCTCCTGGGGAGCAGCAGGAGGTTAGCAAGGTCCAGCAGGTTGGGGTCAGCAGGGAGCGAGGGAGGGGTCACCTCGTAGTCCGGGCCGTGGAAGTGAGACTTCTTCTTCAGCTCATTCAGAGCGGACTTGTAGCTGTCCTCCATCCTCCGCCTCTTCTCCACCTCCTGCGGACACAGAGCCAGCACTTCACACTCGGGGACTTCAGTGTCGGGGGGTGTGGGAGGGGTCATGGGTTCCGATCCCACCTTGTCCAGTCTCTTCTGCCAGCTGTCCTCCCGTTTCACCATCAGCTCGATGCAGTGCGACAGAGTGGCCAGGATTCCTGCCGTGGTAGCTTTGAAGGTGATGGCTTCTCCCTTGAAGTCGATGTAGTTCACTTCTCGCTGGCTGAACGGCTGAAACACTGGAGGGGCCCGCGAAGAGGAGACAGCTTTTCAGGGCTAGAATCTCACCCACCGTCACTCTAGTTAAACGTTGCGTCTTCTTCACTCACGTTTCTCCTTGCTGCCATTGTTGTTGTGAAGGAAGTCGCCGCGCGTGCTTGGGAAGTCGTCTTCATCGTCCTCCACCACTGCAACGACAGAGGAGGAGCGGTGAGAGCGAGCGAGGCGGTGCGAGTGCCAGGCGGCTGCAGCGGAGCCAGTGGCTCGCCAGCACACAATGGTCTGGTTTCATCTCCAGCAGGGGGCGAGGGAGGAAGAGCAGAACAAAAGCCGGTCTTCATACAGCAGGTCACCCGGGCCGAGAGGTCCGACACTCACTTCTGTCTCTCTGCAGCTCGTCCTTGGAAGCGTCGGCGCAGCCGTCAAAGTACTTCTGCAGTGTGTCCACCTGCCGACACAGGATGTCCCTGAAGGTCTCCATCTCTGCCAGCTTCTCCCTCAGACTGTGGCCCTTCTGGAAGCACGACACACAGGTAAGGAGCCGGGACCGACCCCCCGGCGGAGGCCAGAACCCACCTTGAAGGAGGAGGTGGAGGTGGCGGAGTAACCGCTGGCGGCTGAGGTCAGAGACAGCATGGAGCCGTGTCGCCGCAGGCTGGACTCGGACCCGTACCCGGAGTCCACCTGTGAATGACACGTGGATTAACGATCACGGCACCGGGTCAGAATCCCAGCGGCTGATGGGCTGGTCGAAGCAGTGGAAGAGTTTGTTCTCTGGCCCGCTGCAGAGGAAGATGCCACGCAGAGAGAGGCTTTCTCAACATTGAACACCACAATAACAAAGCACAGACACTTGGTTTCGTTCCCACAGGTTCAGCAGGGACAGCAGGGCAGCCAACCTCAGCGGGCCACGGGTCTGGGCTGGGGAAGGTGGAGGTGGCCCAAACACTGCACCCCTCCAGATGGTTTCTGTCGCCGCTCGATAATGTCCCACAGTGGATCAATAGAGTCTATGGATCGTTGCAGTTTAATGTCTGATCCTGGAACCTTGTTGGATTAGACCAAAGACAGCTACAATCATTCAGAATTTTAATTTGGATGAGTAATTGCGGGATGAATTGTTCAATATCTGTCCAATTCTTCATTGATTGCATGAAAAAAACGTCTTGAAAACGGTTTCAGCCCATAGAATGAGCGTCATGTGAAAACAGCATCCTTCCTGCGCGGCAACAATCGTCAATTAAACGCAGTCTTGAAGCGTCACAAGCATAATCCGGTTTGAACTCGGGTGACATTGCAGTGGAGAGGAAGTCATGGTCAGACTAAACCAACAGAGTCTCTGTAACCATGGCAACACGTCACAGCATGTAAATGTTGTGCTCCTTCTTATGTAACAGAGTGATAGATCCCGCTTGCTCCTTGTTTGACCACCAGAGGGCAGCAGAGACCCAGCGGAGGTGCAGAGGTAACTGCCGGTCAATGACCGGGGGTAACACCGCCTGACTGGCATGAGGCAGCGCGAGGGGGCAGCGGCTGCCCTTTAGCAAAACGTTCGACTCCACACACCGACGACATCAGCAGCTTGTGTGGCTTCCGCTGAAAGCACCGCTTCCCCGGCTCTGGTGGTCCATTTTCTAGCTGGAAAAGGTTCAGGTCTGCACCGTTAACTCTTTCAGCCCTGCGGTTGCCATGGCGACGGAGATTAGCGGGACAGCTCGTGCGTGGTTCTGCAACTCACCGGTTGATGCTAAGAGACGGAGAGGCCCGACTGGTGCAGGTTGCAGAGGCAGAGAGCACTTGTTTAACTACTCTCCTGAGTGTCATTACAGTTTATCAGGCCACGTTCCAATTGTGTCGGGAGTTGTGCGCTGTCACCATGGAAACCAAGGTTCCACTTGAGGCTGCTTAGACTCCAGTTTGAGATCTGGTTACGGGGGCAGCAGCTCAAGAAGGGAAGCCAGACTCATCTCTGTCTGCCAAGGGGCCTCCTCCCAAATGAACACCTCAATTCTCTACTCTCTAAGAGTAGAAGCTAGTGACCAGTGGAGAAACCCACCCGGGTCAGTGGAGGGCTTTGCCTCCTGCTTCAGCTCTTTCTCCACCCAGATACGAGCTCATACCTCTCTAGAGAAGACTCCTCACAGTCCCTGATCACACTCGGCCTTGCACAACGTGCAGGAGTGTATCTCACACACACACAACATCAGGAGTGTGTGTTGTTGCGTCGCCATGGAGTCACAGCTGAGGTGACTTCTTGGAAAGAGAGTGAGTGAGCGGGTGAGTCAGGGTGGGAGGGAGTGAAGATGGCCGATATGAGACCCTGCTCTGGTGAGTCACTCATGTACACCAGATCAGGAGGAGGGACTGAGAGGGGGTTTTCTGCATCCACCCACACACACACACACACGAGTCACATGCAGAGTAAAGCTGTGGCAACTGTTGCAGACCATAATGGGATTTTGTTTCTGCTCTTACAGATGGAGAACATTCATCTACAAGTTGATTTCTAAGTTAGACGCTGCTATGAGAGAGCGGCACCACCAAAAAACTCAGCTTTGACAAATCCTCATTCACACATTTTCCATTCATCATGTTTCCATTGTGTTTTTGTCAAAACATTTGAGTCTTTTATATTTAATTGCGAAGACAGGTTTGTTCATTCAGTTGACATAAAGGACACACTTGCTCAGATTTACTGGGCTTTTTCAGCAGTCCCAACAGGAGCATTGCATACACGTGCCAGCCACACTTCACGGACCATAGCACACAACACACACACACACACATATACGTCCCTCTACCCGTCATTCCACCTTCTTAAAGGAGACATACACTGCAAGGCATCAGTTTGTTTCAATGATTATACTGGGTGTAACTTTAGATGAGGCTACTGTTAAAGCATCTGCCACCGTAGATCACTGTACCAGACGGCACATTGGTCTCATCTTATTCATGGGAAGGGTGTTGATAACCATACTTTGTCTTGTTTCGTCTGTTGAAATTAACACTGGTTTCCATCGGAATTCCATCAAGTGTTCAGCCCTACCTGCGGAGCATGATGTTGGCGGAGGATATAGTGATTTTGCTGAGGAACAGTGCCAGGCAAGAGGAAGCGTGATGATGAGGGAGTGACATCAGTATTTGGTTCAATCAGAGTGACAGACATAGATGAAGGAGGTGGAGAAGTGCAGTCAGGGTGGAGACGACGAGGGTGGAGTATAATGAGGACATGCAGGTGTTTAGTAAAGGATGGAGAAAGGTGAAGGTGCAGGAACTGCTGTGGCGACGCCTGGAGAAATCCAACAAGAGGAAGCCGAAGAAAAGGAGCGAGGTGGAGACCACTGGATGCAGGGATGCGTCACTTCATGTCCAGCTATAGCATCATTAATGCAGCGAGAGAATTTCGTGCATCAAGCACTCGTGTTTGGCTGCGGGGTGGAGTTTTCCGAAGTGTTTCTGCATTAGATATCTGAGCGTGTGTGTGTGTCAGGAAGGATTAGAGCCAACTGTTGGAACAAGGTTGAGATAACGTCCCGTGTTAACAGCCTGCACATGTGTCGCGCAGCCAAACAGGTGGGATTAAGGTGACCACACACACAGATTAGCTGAGCCTAAACTAAGATACACATGTAAGAGGTGCTAAGAACAAAGCTCTGCTGACTAACCAGAGGTGGAGGGATGATTACTGTTCCCTGGACTCCTCCCTTGTCTCGCCTTCCCTCTCTGATACTCTGACGGAAACACACAACAACGGTTGATTGTCATTCGCTGCGACCCACGTTCAGGATCGTCTTCAGTGTCCGGGGACTCACTCTGTGCAGCTCGATGGAGTCGATCCACTGGTGCCGGTGCTCCGGGTCTTGGGCTCGGAGGTACCACACGCTGTCGTTCACGCTGATGTCCAGACGGCACTCGTCGAATTCATGTGGCTGAAATGAACACGGATTTGAATAAGCATTCCAAGTGACAGCTAACAACATGCCAGACGTCAAACTCACAAGTCTCCTTAATTTAGTAGTCTATGTTTAGCATGGTGTAAGGAAATGACTGTTAACCTTCAGTTGAGGCGACTCGGCTTCATACTCTTTCACCAAAACCTGCACCACAACTCATAGTCATGGCAGAACTGGGGCAATTCCCAGCCGTACTGAGGAGAGCGCTTAGTGATCCGGTTGAGATCAGGACTGTTTCCACGCCGCCCCGAAACCATTAAAGACAATCTCATCTCACATTTTACACAACTACGATGATCATTTCCACTAACTCCCTCAGCTTGTCGTACATTTGTCAGTCAGTTCTGTGTCACCGGTCAGCAAATCAAATGTGGAGGATGTCAGAGATCACATCAAACTGTTGTATCCTCTTTGTAGCTAACATCACTAACCTGCAACATGAAGCTACTTCATGCTCCGCCCATCTGACCAGAAGCGGTCTTTGAGAAGGTGTCCATGATACCATACTAGAACACAAGAGGGCGAGCACAATTCTTTTCAAGTCCACAGCTGACTTGGGTAAATGCAACTGCGAAGGCCAGATTACACACGTCCGTACACCACTTCCCGCCGCCGCTGCTCGGATGCTGCTGGCAGGAGGCGATAATTGAGGCTACTTTGATTTAAGACCCAGCCCAGCGGGAGCTGAGGTGGCCCTCACTGGCCTTTTAAGGAAGCTAGCAGGATGAACCTTATCGCACACAGTCCCTTGGGGTTCAGCTTGCGAAGTGAGGCAGCTGTTCTGGCTTCGCCTGCGACTAGGGGCTAAATGTCTGAAGGTATTTATCACAGTGGCTCTCCTCAGAGATACTAATCTTCCCAGGTTTAATCACAAGCACAGAAGCTGTGTTGCCAGCTGAATGAAAGGTGTCCCAGGTCTGACAGTAGAGAGACAACATCAGAATTAGCATATGAATGCATGAATGAATGAAGGCACATACATCAGTGTAAAGCTAGCAACTTGTTCATGGTAAGAGAGAAGCTCAAGTGGTACACAGATAGTTGTAGAGTTGTTTCTCACTGAATGGCATGTCAGCGTGTTAGAGAGGACCATCAAGGCAGTACGTGTGGGAGGATAAAGTATGAGACTAAACATCCATACATTCACCAACAAGTAAAGTCTCCGACTTGGAGACACTGTCACCACGGAACAGAACTAAGCTGACATACGAGTAAAGTTGTCAGCGTTTCAATAAAAGCATCGATACTCAAGAGCTCCGGACACAACACTGATTTGCCGCAGCTTCATTACTCCCGTTCCTCCAAGCAGACAGCAACACCAGCACCCTGGTCTTCATGGTCAATTCAGAGGAAAGTCGAGCTGCAACTAAACCAGCTGGCCAACTCTGCAAAACATCATGAGTCTCTTGAAGCTTCGAAAAATAAAAGAGTGCTGTGGTGAAGAGCATAGAGGAGGATCAGCTACCCACCATTCATAGCTGACTGCTTTTTTTAATTCTTTATTTTCTGATTATTTTCTTTATTACATCATTTACCTGCAGACAGTTTTTCAATTCGATCAAAACCTAGTGGTACTGAAAATGGAATGTCTTCCTGGGAATCGATGGAGTTTGCAATTTAGTACCATGACAACTCCAGTGTAGCAGAAGTGACACGCACAAGAGACATAAGAGGAAAGTGTTCAACTGAACATATCTATAACAGAAATGAACACTTTAATACCATCATCAGGCTTAATGATTTGGTTCATCTGTTGGACCAGTCAAACAACTAAAACAATACATTGATCTCAACCAGAATCACTGGCCAGGAAGATGCACCTTGATGTTTCTACAGTTCCCCTTTAGCAAGCTGTCGCTTTCGAAAGTCATGCTGGGGCAAAGACAGAGGCTCAGCAAGATGTACTGTACTAAAAAAGTGAGAGGACTCAAAACAGGCACAGTCAGAGCAGCTTTTGTCAAAGTCTTGGACCCCAGTACGGGGCAAGTGTCATCGTCATGCAGAGTCAGGACACTGAAATAGGTTCGAGGAAACATTGAGTCACCGCTCACGAGGAAAGGAAAGATGGTAATCTGGAGGTGAGGGTTCAAGACAACAACACAATGACAAGTGATGCATGTGGTTCTTGACCTTTGAGAAAGCTCTCCGCTGTAGCGGAAGAAGCACGCACTGAGGAAGGATCTCATTTCCTGAATGAAGACATTTGGTCATTTCCAGAGCTTCCACAGGTCAGTGCAACCACTACCTGACCCGCTCGCTGTCTCTCAACTTCCATAATTATTTCAATCCAGGATGTTTGAGTCAATTGTTGTTGTAATTTATATATTATCGATTGACCAATAACGCAAGTGCGAACACTCAGGTGACCGCAGACCCAATTTATAGTCGCAAGTCTCCTGAGGAGGTTGGCACACAATCACAAAAATAAATGGGGGATAAATCTGGGCCGGAGCACACAGCAGCGCTGACGTAAGCAGGAAGACCTTGTGGGATGTAGTCCTGTTGCACTCGGTTTCACAGTCGTAGACATCAGAAGGACGACTATAACGCAGGACTGATTTTAAAGACATCGCAGAGCGCTCTCAGACAGACACGCATTTTTGATCTTCTCATTGTTGTCACTTGATCACAGTTAGGTTGACTAAAAAACTGCCAGCAAAGTTATCTGCAAGTCAGACACCACTTGCATTCTATCACGAGGTGTGCCACAAAATAGCATTGGTTGAGCATCAAGAAATTGGGCATGTTCGTTCTTTGACACAACTTCAGGGAAGATCCAAGAGACTCTTGTCATATCAAGAGAAACTGCAGAACTGTGAGAGCACAGACCAGATCATCTTTCCTCCATGATTGGGTCAACTGGGGTTTCCTCTCAACAGAGGTAATCTTTCACATGGTTTTATTTTTCAGCTGCACATGAAAACCTCAACGATAAGAGGAGACGTCCGAAGGAAACGCCCAAACGTCGTCCTGTCACTCTCCGTGGGATGAAAAAGACATAGCTCAACCTCAAATTCTCCTCTCAATTGATCCAAAACAGGCCTCAGGAAATCCCGCCGCTCCGTTAGTAATGGATCGGGATAAACTTTCAGAAGACTGCTTCAGGCTAACTTCCAGATGTTCTGCGCCTCCACTGACAGAGCTCTAATGATGAGACGCCTTTTGCAGAAAGCATCTTGTACTGGCTCTAACAGGTCACCTGACACGTCCACGAGCCTAACTTGGGACACAATCAGATGATCTTGCAAGAAAAAAAAACTGCAGCGGATCAACAAACAATGATGAAAAGTGCATGAGAATATCAGGAGTCTCTGGCGTCACGCTGATTCCAGGAAAGAGGGGAGGATTAAAGAGAGACATATGGTGGAAGCTGAACATATGAATCACAATCTCTGTGTTGGATACAGAAACTATGTAGGAAGACGCCCTTTGAGAGATCAGTCAAGAGTTATCTCCATCCTCTTGGCTCAATGTGTTCCGTCTTCCCCTCAAATGACCTTGTAGTGGGACATCCTCCTTTTGGGGACCAAGTTACGCATGAGGACAGACATGAATGTAGGAGATGAAGAGGAGGAGGACAACCATAGAGGTTCATATGTCAAAACATTTGACAAATGTTTTGACATATGCATTGCAACGGTCCTCATTTCCTGTTATGTTGCTACAGAACTAGAAATGATCACAACTTTCACAAAAAATCTGCCACAAAATCTGGATTTTTCTTTGGGCCGCAACAGTCAATAAAAAAGTCAGTGGAATCCTAATATTTGGGATTTGTTTTGGTCAAACAAAAGCCAGGGGAAACCATCCATCTAACACAATATAACTTTAATTTCAATTCTAAACCGGAAGGTCGAGGGCTTGAAATACTCAAGCTAGAACCAACAAGAGCGTGATGAAGGTCCCCGTGTCCATACTGGGCGAGGTCAGTTACAGAAAATAACTCTAAAAGAAACACCTTACTGAGCCTCTAAGAGGAACTTGGTCCAGAAGGTTTTATTCAACTTCACTGTCTGCCACATTAGGAGTGTTCTTGGTATCACCATTCTTCGCCGACATGTCAGAACAGCTCACGTTCTGGGAAGACCTTGAGCAAGACTGTCAACCGTGGATTCCATCTTGCATCATCGTTGCAGTCTAGACTTAAAAATCCTCATTAAGGGATTCAGATATTGCAGCGTGTCCGCAGGTGACTTGCACAAGCCCTCATTCTTGTAAGACGTGGTGAGATCACTCCTATTACACAAAGAGCCAACTGTGTACCGGAAAGCAAACTGTCCACACAAAACAAACCAGAGGAACCGAGGCCTGTTGTCACAACGTCAGCTGTACTCACAGTAATGACAGCTTTGCTGAGGCAGAGAGAACCCCGGCAGCCGTACTCTGTCTCATCCTGGGACTTGTAGTAGCTTAGCGTGTTGTTTTTGAGAACCACCCAACGATCCTGCCAGCCGTGGATGTAGTTCGTCCACTGAAAACAATATAAACATTGTGAAGACATAGGAAAACACACAAAAAAACAAACATGTCTGCTCTTTAATAAAAACATTTGTATTAGAGAATCATAATTTCAGCACAAAGTGAATAACATTTAGATAAAAGCAGACGTAAGCTTCAAATAAAGAAATTAAATGCATCAAAATTATTTATTAAAAAAATCATTAAAGTACTTTGGAAACAACTAAAATAAAAAAAATGAGAGCTATGATTTAGAGCGATAAAACAGAATGATTTCCAAGTGAAACACACACAATGAAATACAGATTGAAATACAACAAACAGGAGTTAAATCATTTTTATGCACATTTACAAGTAAAGTAAAAAACATTGAAACTTGGACAAACTCTACAACTGAAGACATATATACATATTAGAATATATCTCAAAATTAACTAAAATGCAGACAAAGTCTAAAGAGAAAATAAATAAATGAAAAATATATATATTTGAACGTTACTTTAGATACATATCAACTTGAGTAGTTAAAAATTTTTAATTTTATGGACAGGGGGTACACTGATAAAAACAAATACTTTGGACTGACCTGTTCATCAATAAACTTAATAATACATAGGGATGCACTGAAAAGAGTTTTATCCAAAACAAGCAGTGTACCAGTTGTTTTTTGTTTTTTTTCATATGAATATCTTTATTTGAACAACAGCCCTCCAAATTTTACAAAATTGTCATTAACTGACATTCAATAACTGTGCGCTGCTGTAAAGTGGGATCAGTGGCCATTCCATGAGTATAAGTACTCAAGCCCGGTATCGGACCAGTATGCATCCCAAAGACAATAGTACATCATAAGACTGTGTCCATGGACAGCGACAGTGTTCTTTCTCGGCGCAGCTCTCTCAGACCTGACCTGGAGTGCAGCCTGCAGGGAGGAGTGTCAACACATCCATCCACACACGTCATATCACGGACGCAGAGCTTAGCATGAGTCAACGAACAGGTGAGTTTTCCAGGATCCATCTAATCGGACAATATGCTATGTTAGCAGGTCAGCGTGCAATCTGCTTTGGCAGCGCACGCCAAGATTATGCTCACATTAGCCGGCCGTCGGGCTTAAGCTGCCGCCGCGGCAGTTAATTTATCCAGAAAAGCCTAGTTTCACATGTGCGTGGGGACATATGGCAAACTAGGTTATCAAGACTTTGTCTCGCTGGAGACTTAGCCGTCTGTGCTAACGGAAAACAGACGCTTGTTTACTTAGGAATAGAAAGATGGCTGAAAGAAGTGCGTTTGATGAATTCATCATCAAAACAGTCCTTAAAATTTGTCCATCAAACCATGAAAGGTAGCATGCTAAAAACTAGTTATTACTGTGTGGACACGCTGTTGCTTCAATAATTCATCCTGTGCATACAAATAATTAAAAACATATCAGGTAGAATCATTTGGGGATGAAAACGCAATGACTGAACTCAATTTGCATACACATTTCACATAAAAAAATGTATTTTCCTCAGCAATTTCTTCTGCAGACGGCCAAGAAACACAAGTCACAAAAATGTGCAACATTTGTTAAAATATGGACACAAATATAAACCTAAATTTGTGTCTCAGTTATTCTTTGATACACTATAATTATACACGATTTTAAGAGAAGTATTTCATAAAGTAAAACTAGATGAAAATACAGCAACAAAGTGGATACAAATACATGTATACACTCATTAAACACATGAGAAGTGAGACTAAAATTAATCTTAAATGACTCCAATGCGGATTAAAATACTCCAGTATGAAGACTTCCATTGTGAATTAAAATGGAGTATCATTGATAAGAATAAAGGAAAGAAAAACAGAATAAACGAAATGTTAGATTTATATATAGAATTGAGATTCACAAATGGAGAATAACACGTGTTAAGATTAAAGTGTCCCACAATGAGAAAAATTCACCACAGATTAACAGATCAAATAGAACTGGATTCAGATAAGTAAAATCTATCAAACATTCAGTTTTGGTTTTCAGAATAGAAACGGTTGTTGAGTTCAGTAGGAAGCCACGAGTTACCCTGCAATTACACAGCTTTATCGCGCTTTGCGATTTGATAAGCACGTAATAGTGCATGGTCATAAATTCATAACTATGATAAAAGCTGATACACTACAGCATCGCAGTCAGGCATCAGCTGAACAAACCCAGGCTCTGGGTCGACCTTGAAGGCATTCCATTTCTATTCTATTTTGGAACCCTAAGAAGCAGATTGGTAACTTATCGGAACACATGCAAGAAGTTTTGACACGCTTCTAATTTAAGGATCTTGATAAGGGAGTTACAGGACTGGTGCGATTCATACCAGATTTCATGAATGGATGTTCCAAAAAGGTTATGAATCAGCATGTCTTCAAGTGCATTGGAGTTTTGTTTGTTGTGACAAATGAACACAATCCACTACTTCACAGCGTGTGCTCTGGTTCAAAGATGAACTGGTTGAACTGAGACTAAACTGTGAAATCATCATTATAACTGCTTCACTTCAGTAGTTACCACGAACGCCCTTTGACGCTTGGCCATTTCCTGGTTGTTTGAATGAGTTGCCACTGCCACCCCACTATTGACAGCCACTGTCACTGGTGATCTGGGGGACTCCTTGGTGACCTGAGGTGTAAACAGCTGTTCCACAGGTGTGGGAGTCAGGCGTGCTCGAACTTGAACTAATGGGCGGTTAACCGTCTCACCGGTGACTAGAAACAACGACAGACCCAACTTGCAAAATAGGCTGGACCAAGCGGAACCGGGTGGCGACATTCCCGTGGGGAGTGTTGACACCGACCAGGCGGAGGAGGGCGAACTCACCTTGCTGAGAACTCCGCTGAACTCCGAGATACCAACGGGATGTCCGGGGTCGTCTCTGGGCTCCAGGTCCTCGTCGGAACCGGACGAATTCCAGCTCTGATTGTCCGACATGCCTACGTTGCGAGCGAGGTGTTTGAAGAAGCAGCGAGGTTAGCACACAGGTGAGCAGCAGCTAACGGACTCGCTCATGTTACCGAAAACTGTCAACGGACGCTCCTTCAGTCGAAACCAGAACACGCGCGAGAGGACACAGAAGTGAGTCGAGGGTGTTCCGGCGAGCTCCGGGTGCCCGGCACAACCCTTCCTTGGCTGTCAGACGAGCGTAGCGGCGCTGTAGGAGTTAGTTAGGAGGGTGACAGGCGTCCGGCTCTGCGCCATGTTGTTACTTCTTCTTCTTCTTGTTGCTGTCTGAGCGCGTGCTCTGGTGCGCAGGGGCGCTGGCCGTGTTGACGTCACCAAATCCTTTTCCTAATTTAGAGTGAAGCTCCGCCCCCTGACGGTTCATCCCTCCCGAAATAGTTTTTTTTAAAACCCCTCACCTAAATAAAACTATGAATTTATCTCGTTTCAATCTGTCTTTTTTGTACCTTCAAATGCAGACAACAATTGTTAACATGGAAAAAACGAAATTAGTATACATTTCTAATTGTATGAATAATATAAAACACAAGTGAAAAATAATATTCATATTTCTTATTGAAAACACATTAGAATTATATTTAATTCAATAAAACGTGCTTAAAGAGTTATTTTCCTGATGTTTGATGTTCAAGTATAAATAGAGATGAGAATCAAGAACTTTAATAAGAAAGACAAGGTCAAAGGAGAATTAAAGAAAAAAAACAGATGCAACATTGAGGTAAAAGCCAAATGTCTATGTACAGGATGTTGTTTTAACAGATTCTGATGCCATGTCAAGCTTAATTGTGTTTAATTGTGCTGTCATAGTTTAATAAGACGGGTAAAGACGGGTTTATAGACGGGTTTCAGGCGGTGAAGTATGTCGTCTATAAAGTCTGAAAAATACTATAAGTAGTTCTTAGTTTAACACTGCAGGACAAAGGGGAGACACGATCCTGGTTCAGGCCTGGGGTCTCCTCTCAGTTGAACACCTCACTACCTCCCAAGACATTCTAACAACTCTCCTGGAGGAGCAGAGAATCTTCTCTGAGTCTCCACTGGATAACGGAGCTTCTCTCTCTTGAAGTTGAAGGATGAGCGACCAAACCAATATGTTTATTGATGATGAAAGATGTTGAAACAACAGCAGGTGTGGGAGTTGTATGATGTATCATGTTAGTTCCACTGTAAAAACTATTATGTTGATGTGCAGTTTGTTTCCGTTTTGACTCCATATGTGATCATGTAATAGATTATCAGAGGTCTTGTGATCACTGGCTCAGTGTGACGTTCACTCATAGAAAATGGGTGAGGGGTGAGCGCTCAGCCGTGTCATGGGTGGCGTGAGTCTGCGATCATGAGACCTGGGAACTTGAGAAACCACAAGACTTCTATTAGCCACACAATCCTGCGGAGAGGGAAAGGAGACTCGGCTCGCGGCTGAGTTGACTCACTTTCACTAGAAGACATAGTGCGTGTGGTTGTGGTTCAAGGTTAATGATTAGATCAAGACCAAATTGAAATAAAATATTCGACATGCATTTCCACTGTGTATTGCAATGGAGTGTTATGTCCAGGTTGGAGAAGAGATCTTCACCAGGTGTTTCGAGGGCTTGAAGGAAGGATGGAGATCTGTGCCGTGTCTTCAGTTATGAAGACTACAGTAGTTTGTGGTGAAGAAAGAGCTGAGCCAGAAGCAAGAGCTCTCTGGTGGGTTTCTCCTCTCGCCTGTGGTCACCAGTCATTTTGTAGCAACCCAGAGAACTAGAGTAGCCCTCCAGGGATTCTCTTACAGTGAGAAGCTCAGTCATCCAGAAGAGACTCAGAGTAGAACCACCTCCAGAAGATAGTTCAGTTTGTCTTGAGAAGTAGTGAGGTCTTCCCCTGCGGGGCAGACCCTGGACACTGACAAGCTCCAGGTCTGTGTATGGAAAACCCTGCAGAGTGATAAGCTCTGGTCCGCAGATTAAATCTTGGTGACACACAAGTGGTCTCTGACTTAGCGGATGGGTGATTCATTCAGATTGGCGCTGCATGACTCAGTCAAGGCTGATCAGCCTCTAATGTGATTAGATCACTTCCTCCCTGGGCCGCACGGATCACGGCGTCCAAGTGGGAGAGAGAGGAGGAGGAAGCAGGTGGACGCGGCAGGGAGCGATATTTAGGTTCACTCTCGAGGTCAGGATGTTTATCAAGAGCTGCCGAGTGGCCAGAGTGGTTCAGTACAAACTTCCATGCATATTTATTTGGCCTTAACTGTGTTCATCCTTAATACCCCTTTATTCGGCTTTAATTTAAAATAATCTTTTTAAATTTTATTCTAATGCCCTAGTTCTAATGCATAGTTACAGTTTTTGTAGTTATAAAAAAAGTCAACATTTTGAAAGTCTCGGCGCGACCTCTGCTGGCTGCCACTGCTCCACACTTCACTCGGGTGTTGATATTATCGAGGGTATATTGTGCGCGTGTGTTTGTATTAGGCGGACACTCGCGTGTCTCTCGGTGGGACCGAATCTATGTGAGGTGTGAGACAGAGGTGGGGTCCGGACTGTGAGGGCAGGGTTGCTCTCCGGGTGCGTTAGAGTCAACAGAGCAGAACTCCGGCAGCTCGTTTGTCACCCACTCTCACACGGTGACCTTCCGGTGACAGGCGGGATTTGCCAACTCAGCGATTTCCTCCTCGCTGAATTGCATTCGTCACACACTCGTAAGCGAGAGCGCGCGCGCACACACACGCGGGGTCATTAGCTCGCAGCGTAAAAAACGAAAAATAAAATCGCCTTATTGTAGCGTGATTATGAGCCAAACAACAGAATGAACAATGGATATGTCTTCGAACAGTTCCACAACGTGATCGTCTATCAAGTCGGACGCCATTGTGAAACAAACGCATGTTTACAGGAGCTGTCATCATTTTAAAAAATATAGTTTTATATCAGAATGACTGTGCTGCACCTCCCTGTCTCAACCTCAAGAGGGCAGCTGATACTAGACAGTCCGCTCGGAGCACTCACAGGCACGCGCACACAACCGAAGCCACCGGACAGTTTGGTGCGGTCGAACACATCAGTGCGGGACTTCAGTGTATTCGTTCGTGTTTGTTTGTGTCTGTGTGCGCTTGAGAGTGTGTGATCTTCAGCGTAGTGTGTGAGTCGACGGGCTTGTTTGACTATACTCGTGAGTACCAACTCTTGACAAGCCAACTTCTTGTGAGGACATTTTGTGTTGTGAGGACAGTCTGGGCAGCCCTCCCAAAGTTCAGAGGGTTGAAACCTCAGAGTAAGTAATGTCTTATAATTGGGCGCAAGTTTGGTTCAGAGTCCTGCTTAAGGTGAGCCGTGTGTTTTTGGATGGTTAAGTAAAGGGTGAGAGGCTGGGGAAAGGGTTGTGTCTATGAGAGGTCCTCACAAAAATAGCAACACAAACCTGTGTGATTGTGCAAATATCATATGCAAACAAGGTTGTCAGTTGTGTTAGGATGTCCACACACCTGTGTTTATGATGATAACATTTTTTGTGCAAGACTTGTGTGTGTGTGTGTGTGTGTGTGTGCACACTGTATGTGTTTGAGTGTGCTTTGTTTATCCTACTGGTTGGGGACCTATTCTTGACACTATCCTTGTGAGGACAGCATGACTTAGTGGGTACATTTGGTTGGACCCCACTAGGTTAAGCCATAAATTGAGGATGAAGACTTCAAAAATAACTGGGTCATTACAATTGGGTTTCAGTTTGGTTCAGAGTCCTGGTTGAGGTGAGCCATGTGTTTTGGAATGTTAGGTTTAGAGTGAGAGGCTGGGGAAAGGGTGATGTCAATGAGAAACCTCACAATGTCCCCACAAGGATAGAAATTCAAACAAGTGTGTGTGTTTGGAGTTGTGTACTTGTCAATAACATGACTGCAGGTCAGAAGATGAACCTGCGTGTGTGATGCCACCTGGATGTGACAGCCTGGGTGGGAGGGGCTGGGAGAGCAGACTACAGTAGCGTGATTCATAGTTTTGTCAGTACATCGTGTGAGTGGTTCCCCAGTGTGGTGTTGGTTGACAGACCCCAGATGAAGTGAGCTGGTCAGTGTGGTCAGGAGAAGCCTCTTGGGGAGCTGTCATGGAGACCAGAGGAAGGGGTTTCACTGGGGATTCCTCTCTGAGTCACAGGCCGTCATGAGATGTGTGGTGGAGGAGGGAGGGGGGCGGGAATCACTGAGTCTTGTGCTCCATCTGATCAACATGGATCCAGTACAGTCTGGATGGGAGTCACGCTTCCATCTGCTGCTTCGCCCGCATGTTGTCGCTTCCCTAAGATCTTGACTTCGCTCGTCCACCAGGAGCACGCTGTCAAGTGTCACACAAACGTCGGGGGGGTCGACTCTCAGAGGGGTGAGGCAGCTGGAGAACCTCGAGATCCTCTCCCCCCTCATGTCTGATCTGGGCCCTACAGTAGTAACAGGAGGCTCGTGTCAGGAGCAGGATGCTGACGCAGCAGATGAGGCTAAAAAAGGGAGACCAGTGTGACGCTCTCCTGACCGAACAGCATGGACAGTCACCAGCGACTCAGACCATTCAGGTCATGCGACATGCTCGGCTCAGTCTGGAGTTCTGAGTGCAGGTACCATCAGGGGGTTCTCAGGACAAAGTCTGGCTGGGATGAGAGCTGGGTGTGTGTCAATCTGGCAGGTGAGGAGTATTTATAGCGGCAGATTATCACCAACACACATCATCCCTCCATCCTCTCTTTCTTTCCTTCCTCCTGTCCGTCTCCGCTCATCCTCGCGCTGACAACAGGCAATTAACATCACTGTCACTATCCATCTATTATCCTGCGTCCTAATGCAGGATGACAAATTATACACTGTAATATGGGAGTGTGTGTGTGTCGACACGGTGATGAGAAGAAAAGTTTCTTCCTTCACCTTTAAAGTTCTTGTGAAACTCCATTAAACATGTTAATGTGTGAGTAATTGCACTTACACTGCGCCTACTTTTTGTCCATTCTTATTACGGGTTTGAAATCCTCTCCTGCAGGGTGGATGGTTTCTGCCACGCTTCACCGACCAAGTTGGAATTCCTTGTGTTAAATGAACAAACAGCCACCTGCAAAAAATCTGTAGCAAAATGCTTAGCTTTGAAAGATAAAGAAGAAAAACACAAACTATAGGGATTTCAAACAACAAAAAAAGGTCAAAAACACCTATTTTTCAATCAAAGAAATATCAGAAGAAAACATACATTAAAAAACGTCAAAAATTGTGCAATATTTTTTTATAAACGATAATAATGGTAAAAAAAAAATGTAAAAAATGAAAATGTAAAAAAAAATGTTGTCAAAATACATAAATATTACTATTAAAGAAATAAATCGAAAAAAGCAGTCCAGAATTGGAGAGGCTATTGCAAAGAGAAAAGAAGCTTGACGGTCAATAATCAATCAATATATCTACAGTATCTACCTATGGAAATACCTGACACAAAGCTGAAATTTTATGTGTCCAAACAGAGAAAGAAAACGATCAGACTGACTGGAACAAGTTCAAGTTGGCCGAGTCATGTGACCATACCACCCTGCTTTCTCACGCCCTGCGCCACGATGCCATGGCTCCTCCGGCTCTCCTCCCTGAACCGTCCGGCCGAGGTGTCGCAGGTCACCTCTGAAGCCCGGCGATGACGTGGTGGCTTCACTGAGGCGCGCTGGCTTCTCCTGCCGCCCACTCCTGCCTCTGTGAATGAAGTCGCACATGACGACAGTTAAATACATGATGTTGACAGCAAACACACACCCACACACACCCGGGAGGATGTGGACGAGGCAGGCGCTCTCCCTATGCACACACAGGCACACAACAGCAGGACCGCTCGCACTGACATTACAACTCCCACACAGCCATCTCCACAGCGAATGCGCCACACGTTTCTGTTTGAGCCGACTCTTCAGTGTCGGGGTGCGTGTGCAGCTTTCTGCTCCGGTGACCTTCCTACCGTCCGTCAGAGAGGGCGCCAACGACTCCATTATGACTGTCGGTGACCTGTATCCACACTCCATGAGTCAGAACCACTTTCTCTTCAGCAGCTTGATTCTATGAGTCCTGCTCAAGTTCAATGAGTCCGTACGTGAGAGCTGTGGCAGAACCTGAGTCACAGCGACTCCTGACAGGGAGACCACAGGCCGTGCGTGTCGGCAGCATCGCATCCAGCGGCATCACCCTGAACGCAGGTGCGCCCCAAGGATGTGTGCTGAGCCCCCTACTCCCTTCACCCTGCTGACCCACGACTGCAGCCCCGCGCACAGTTCCAACCTCATCATCAAGTTAGTGGATGACAGGACTGTGGTGGGTCTCAACAGTAATGCAGACGAGACCGGAGCGAGGTGAGCAGCCTTGCCAGATGGTGCGCTGACAACAACCTCTCCCTGAATGTGAACAAGACCAAAGAGATTGTCGTGGACTTCAGGTGAGCTCACGCCCAGCATGCTCCTCTGAGCATCAATGGTTCTGCAGTGCAGAGGGTGAGCAGTTCCAAGTTCCTGGGAGAGCATATGGATCCAAGACCTCTCCTGGACCTGAAACCTGAAACACCTCATCACTGGTCAAGATAGCCCACCAGCGTCTCTACTACTTCTCCACAAGCTGAGAAGAGCCAGAGCCCTGACCTCCGTCGAGGACAGCATCCTGACCAGTTGCATCACTGTGTGGTACGGAGCCTGCACCTCATCCTGTCGCAAGACTCTCCACCGCATCGTAAGATCACTCCCTCCCCCCCTGCAGCAGCCGCCTCACCTACTAAGCCGTCAGGATAATGCAAGACGCTACACACACCTCACACAGCCTCTTCTGCAGGCCCCAACCATCAGGAAACGGAACTCTCTACCCACGCTGCCTTCTCTACCTGCGCCACAGTATGAACAGTGAGACGTCAGAATCCCAGGGGCGTGTGCATTCATTCATTCACACACACGCCCCGCACTCCTAGTTGCACTTTTGTTTATGTTGTTCATGTTGTTTTCTGTCATTTATGTTGTATTTTATATATAGGTCAATGTCGTATATGTCACTGCACGGGCCGCCGAGTAATGGCATTTCAATCCTCCACATGCAATGCATATGGCAGAATTGACAATGAAATCTACCTTGACCTGGAATTGGTGATTACATGAGTCAGAACTACTTCCTGTGGCAGAATCTGAAATGCTGGGTCTGTAATCTCATGAGTCGAACTCGCACTCGTGATGAGTTGAATGTGACTGACTCAATTGGGTGTGTGGAATTTGTTGGCCCGTGAGTCCAGCTGATCTCCTGTTGCAGCTTGAGTCACAGAGGCTTACAAACAACCTGATGGACTTGCAGATCTCATGAGTGTGGCCCACTTCTTGTTGACCAAACTGAATCCAAAGGGACTGGCTCAGCTGATTCATTTAGATGTGCTGGGTTCTGGAATCGATTCAGTGCGGTGTGGCAGGAAAGTGTTTTTCCCAGCGGGTCGTCCGGAGCGTTTGTGTCAGATGGTTCTGGTCGGAGGTCAGTGATAAAAAGGAAAACAGACTCGCTGATGTGTTCACGCTGGTGTGTTTATGATCCCGCAGCCTTCCATTATCTTTGTATCGCACTGGATATTTTAGGGGCGAGAAACGAGCCAGGGAACTATGCGAGTGAGACGCGGCATCTTTCCTCTCGGCTGCCTTTCCATTTGTGCAATGACGGAGCAGAGGGAGGTGAGCGCCCCCCGGCAGTTTCCGGCATCATCGGGTTCATGTCGGACCGGCTTGTTCGGACCCTGGAACGATGCGACGGAAACAGCCGACGGGCCTCAGCTACACTCTGGGCTTCTCTCCTCGCACCTTTATGAGGATGCATTTAGAATCTCGACCAGCTCAGTCACCGGCCTGACACTCAAAGTAGAGCTCATTTTAAATTTCACCCCGACGAATCAGGCCAATTATTTAATTCAAAGAAAAAAATGTGAATGTCTTGTTTCTAATTATTTTCTATTATCTTGAATAAAGTTAAAGACGGACATAAGGAAAACAAAATAGGGGGAAAATTAACTATTTTATTCACACTTTCTACATGGAATTAATAAATGTAAAAAATAATGCGTCATATAAATGAAAAAAAAAATAAAATAAAATATAAATAATGCATTCAACAAGGTAAAAAAAAGAACATATTTGAATAGTATGCAAGAAATATATTTCACGATTTTAATGAAAATGAAAGAATATATTTTTTAATGATAAATTTGAATATGTTTAAAACATTATATAAATTCTATTTTTAAAATCTAAATCATTATTATTTTTTAAATAACCATTTTTTTTAGAAAACTCTAAAATTCTGTAGAACAAACCTATTGTCATGATTCTGCTTTTATTTTGTCACGTGAGTCCTGTTTTTTGTTTCTTCCTGTTCCTGTGGCACACGGCTGGAGCCAATCAACCCCTGATCACCTGAGTATTAGAGCACCTGGACTCCAGCGACGTGTGCCAGATCGACTCCTATTGGTCCCTGTGATTTAAGTTCGTTTGATTCTCCTGGTTCTGGACGCTTTTCGTTGGACTCTTGTTGGACGTTGGGCTCTCCTCCTCGTCCTCTCGTTCGTCCTCTCTTTCTGTGTGCTAGCTAGCTTATTTTGATGACTGTCTGAAACCCTGGTGCCTGAGTTAGTGTTTTTGTTTCTGCCTGTTTCCGTGTGTTTCCTGGTTTCTTTTGTGATTATCTGTTCATTGTGCTCTTGTCTCTCTGTTTCCAGATTTAAGTTGGTTTGATTCTCCCGGTTCGGTGACGCTTTCTGTTTGGACTCTTATGTTTATGGACTTCTGCCAGTTTGGTGACAGTTTGGACATTCAGATTTTGCTTTGTTTCTCCCGGTTCAGTGATGCTTTCTGTTGTGATTTTCTCGTTGATGATTAAAATATTGTTTTGACTCGGTCCTGCCTCCTGTGACTTTCACCACTGCACTTGGGTCCCGCTCCACATCTTGACCTCGTGACACCTATTTTTCTGACTCATGTGTGGACCTCATTGACCTACCATGACCGCCTACCGGTTCATAGTCAACGTCACACATGTTGACATAGTTTTGCTTTTGGATAATGTTAGAACTGTGAGTACAAATATGGGGTACTATGAGCATAAAATATCTCCAACACATTAAAAACACCTTCATATTTTGACTGGAAAACTGAAAGCTGTGATTTGGCATGCCATCGAGTGTCCGCCACCTTGGTTAAGTGACGGAGCCGCTCCATCCGTGTCGTCTCCTCGTCTGCTCCCATCTGCTGGCCCTACATTTCTCTTGACATCCGACATCCGAGATCAAGTGGATGTTAGACAATGGCATTACGCACTCGGGCTCCATGACAACGATCTTTAGGCTCCGTATTTTTAGCTCGACAACAAAGTAGCGCTGCCTTCATGAGTGCTTGCGTCAGGGGCCGAGTGTCTTGACATTTTGGTATTTACAGAGGGTTTGTAGACAGTCGTTTCTGCTGTCTTTGGAGGCCCATGGAAAGATCACAGGATGAAGCGCATCAGCCGGTTTTGATGTTAAAAATAACGGTTCCAGAGGCTGGTTTCATCTGCAGCCGAGCTGATCAAAAGGAATAAATGCAGGTGTGTTTCCTCCCCGGATGCAGAGGCAGACAGTGTTCTGCGGGGAAATAATGAGGCTGCTTCAAGAGGAAAAGGACTCAGTGACACGGTGAAGTGCAGCAACGGTGGAGCAAGTGTGCGGTTTCATTTGAAGGTCTGCAGCCCAGAAAAGCAGCAAGACCCAGACTGGCTCAGGCTCTCAGCAAGAACTGAGGTGGGCATGATCGCGATGAGCCATGTCAATTTACAATTAGAATGAGTGTAAAGTGAGTGTAGAAGATTTACTTATTTGGGATTTTTAAACATTTGAAAATGTTACTTTTTTTCTCCTAAAATCATATCACTTTTCCTTTTTACTTTACACTAGACACAATTCATATTTTACACTCAACTTCCCATATATTTTTTTTAAGTTTAAAAATGACAGTTTAAAATTTCAAATAAAAATATATTTCTTCTTGTAAAAATGACATTTAATTTTCTAAAAATATTTATATATTATTTCTGTTTTCCTGTTTTCCCTTTTTCATGTTTACATATTTTTAGTTAAAGTTGCTTCCTCTTACTTTGAATAATTTCTTTAATCATATCTCATAACTTTTGTGAATTTTGTCTGTCTTATTGTTATATTTTGCTTGTTATCTAACACACACACACATATACTGTACATTCTCATCACTATTTTATTGTTTCTTGTTGGTAAATAACGCTGATACAAAATACATTCACTTTCCCAAAAAAACAACGACCATTTAGTTTTGTGAATTCTATTTTTTTCATGCAATGATATTTCACTTTTCTTTCTCAGCACTAAATTTCCCAAAATATTTTATATATTTTTCTTTCATATATTATTTATTATTTATTTTAAAGGTTCCCTTTTTCAGATTGTTTAAATTTCATTTTTGATGATTGTGGTCACTCTAATGAATATTTTCTCAGTATTGTTTCCTTCTTAATGATATTTTTAGTTGTATTTATTTATCAAGATGTTCTCTCCCCTGAATATACACATTACGTGTATGTTCGATGAGCCAGTCTCAGGTGCACGTCCTCCTATCAAGTGAGCTACTCCAGGCCAGTGGGGGGCAGCAAGCAAGAGTCCGCTGAGTAGCTCAGTGGAACTGAACACTCATCGCAGAGACAATTCTGAGCTGAGGATCTGACAGCTCTCGACTCCCTGTTGATGGTACTGAGAAGGTCCTTCTGAAGTAAGTCAATACAGGTGAGGTATCATGAAACAGTATTGCATGGAGTCCACCAAAACCTGAAAGATGGGATTCCCAGCGGGAACAGGAAGTGATGTCAAGCAGCTTGATGTTAGACGTGACTTATTTATGTCAGAAAAAAAAGTGTTCTGTAAGAACAGTAATGAACCTTCCCGTCACCTGCCTGCTCAAAGGCACTGAGGAGGCTCTGAGCAGACACTTGCGATAGAAGCGTGTTTACCAGCGTCATGTGGAGGTGGTAATGACTCCTCCAACGTCGCCTGGTGCCGCAGGCGAGTGTAATTACAGCACCACACTTCTGTGTTTGTGATATTACCAGCGCATGTAATGAGGAATCAATTAAACTCCATATCAGGACGGTGACTTGTTAAAAGCTATTTTAATGAACGGGAGTACGCGTCACTTGCCGCGGGCCCCTTCACAGGGAGGGTTGGAGACGGGCGGCGTTCAGAGCGATGTCAAGTCGCAGAGAGATTACGGAGAAACTGCTCGCAGATGAACATCGGTTGTCACCAACAATGTTATCTGAGCTCTTCGGGTGGCGTCTCAGGTGGCACGGGAGCCAGAAGGTTTGGAGGAATGAGCGAGCTTCGTGTGAATGGCATTTGGTTTGTGTTCCTGTGGCTTGTGTCAGTCGGCTTGTTTATTTATATGTGTATTTTAAAATGACTTGATGTATGTCTATACATGTTTTGGTGCTGGAGTGATACAGTTTTAGTTTGGTCTGGTGTGTGGGTTTTGCTTGGTGGAGCAAATAATGGCGCTCCTAATGTCATGACAGGGCGAGGTTCAGGACCCAGAAGCAGGAGACTTCATGTTGAATCCAAAACATGAGGGGCCACACTATTGATGAGTAGATGAGGTTTCATGAAACAGTGAAGACTGATTTTCAGAGGCCACCAGGCGGCACTAGATGTTTAAAAGACTGAACAATGACTTCGACTTGACTTGACAATGAACTATGAGGACTAGATGAGAGTCACCTAGACGGTTATTTGACTTGACATGGACACTTGACTTGACCAGGTAAGAACTGTTTTGACTTGACAGGGCACGATGAGAGAGTACTCGAACAAACAGTTTCTTGCGAAGACTTGACTTGACAGGACAAGACGAGATGATGACTTGACTATATGTCACTGGCCTGGACTGAGCAGTTCCTTGAGTTGACGTGGAGACTTGACTAGACTTGAAGAGAAGACGGTGGCTTGACAAGGACTTGAGGAAACGTGACACACAGACGTGCCGGCACCAACACTGGAACACAGGATCAGTGGGGCAGATTAAGGGGAACCAAAGTAAGACAAGGGATAGAGGGGGGCGGAGACAAGACAGACGAGGTGCACACAGGAAGACCAGACACACCCCACCAAAACAAAACAGGAAATAAACAACCCGAACTAACTGTTATTGGTGACAATGTGTGTGCGCACCTTGTATAGCTAGACCTTTTAGGTGGTCCCCACAAGGTAAGGCCTCAATTTAAGGAAGACACCAAGTGGATCATTATAATTGGGTATCAGTTTGGTTCAGAGTCCTGGTTCAGGTGAGCCATGTGTTTCGGGTGGTTAGGTTTAGGGGGCGAGGCTGGGGAAAGGGCCACAGCAAGGACAGAGCTACAAGCCTATTCTCAGTAAACAAACACGGCACCAGTATCAACACACTGCCACCATCGCTGCCAAGGAACAGGAAGCGCTGAGACGAGTCAGACAGGGAGCGTCGTGGGTATTTCAGCGCTTCTAGTTTCACTCTCAGAGGAAGTTGATCACTGAAGGACAGCGTTTGTTTCCAGCAACACAAACAGCTATTCAACTTCAAAGTTGCTGCTGACGGGAGAGTGACAGTTGCGTTTTAATTGGCTCCAGGTGGACTTGGTTCCGTCACCGGTTCCGGTCCTGCACGGCTGCTTCTCCTCACGGAAGCTCCACCAAATGCCCGTCTTCTATTGACTCCAGCATCACTCCATCCTCCCCTCCCCAGCTCCTCCCCCTGCGCCCCCCCTCCTCCCCCTCCTCCCTCCTCCCACCTCTCTCAGCATCCCTCGTCTTTCTTGGACTGCAGCAGAGCATCGCTGCATCGAGGAAGACACGAATCCAGCCCGACTCTCTGCAGGAACCGCACTTGCTCCGGGTGCTTCAGGGAGGACTTTCTCCGCGATGCGTCTGCGCCTGCCCGCCTGGTGAGTTCTTGTCTTCCAGCTACTGCGCCAAACTTCGCCGTCGTCCGTCGACACTCCGCTCGGACCTCCGACAGGAACGGCAACAGTCGCTTCTGGAGGCGCGTGGCTGCTTCCCCGCGGTCGCAGACGTTGCACGAGGGCGTAGGATTGCCGCCAAAGTTGTGGAAGTTTGTACACGAGGGTCTCACGCGAGCGGAGCTTCTTCTTTTGAGCGGAATTGCCTTTAAAATGACGTTTTTTTATGTGTGTGTTTGGTCACGACCAGATCGTGGCAGTAGTGGAAAGATGAGTTAGTACGCGTGCGCGGCGGAGGCGACCCCCTCGTGCGCGCCCGAAGTGAATGAATCTGCAGTGAGACGGCGAAGTTACTTGTATGTGACTTGTGTTCCGAGCGTGTGTGAAGCTGTAACTGTAACAGTTCTGCGAGATCAGTTTTTGTGAGTTTTCTTTTTTTGAATCATTTTCTTAGCAACATTGACAAAATTGATGATTACTATTGTCATTTTCACCTTTTAGTTTACTTTTTTTGAAATTTTGAAATCCTCTACCTTCAATTTGAACATTTCTATTTTGATTTTGCATTTCATCTATTAATTTTATTCTTTTTTATTGTTTTTTTTCTTTCATGTCACCAGTAATGTTCTCTAACACATAAATTGGGGACCATTTTTAAATCATTCTTTTTACCCCAAGGTCAATATTTTGATAATGTTTTTAGCAAAATAAATTATATAATAAGTGTTATAATAATAATACAAAACGTTTTTTTGACTGTGACTTTTTAGCCCATGGTTGTATTCCTGTGGCTGAAATTTGAAGATATTGAATTATTTTTTTGAGGTTTAACTGCTTTATATTATTATTATTATTATTATTATTTATCTGCCCTGCTGGTCTCACGCGGCCCGCGGGCTGCTAGCTTGACACCCATGCCACTGGCTGTTGCTCCTGCCCCGCTCGACTTCACGTCACTGGACCCGGTGTGTGCGGAAAGAACCAGAACACGGTGTCAGTTTGAGACTTTGCAGAGATAGAATGAGTCAATGGCGTGTGCGTGTCAGGGAAGGGGGCCGTGCTGGGGGAGGATTGATTCTCCGGCTGCAGGACAAACCAAAATCTAATTAAGGGCTGCGCTTGAAAAAGACTGGGAGGTGATTGATGGTGGTTCCTGGCGTGACGTGGCAGCCGATGAGGCAGTGTTGATGGTGGACGCTTCCACTCTTCAGCTACCATTTCAAGGCAGTAAAGAGACGGACACATCATTTATCTGCTAAACGTGCCACCCAGCAGCGCGCAATCCTGCGCCACCTGAAGGTGTCAGCAGATGCACGCGCTCCTCATTCCCTCGCTGAACTTTCAATTGAAACTTGAAATTTGAAACCTGAAACAATAACAAACAAATTGTACCGTGCCAAACAGTGTCACCTGAAGCTAGCTGAGTATTATCTGCTGACTGAACTGATACTTTCACAACATAGTAGGGCTGGTCAATTAATCACTGTTTTATCGGGATTACGATAATGTCTTCCTCCGATTATGAAAACGTGATAATTGTCATGAAACGATTATTTAGCCGGACACCCGTCTCCCCATCTTCTCTCATTCTGTCCTGATGCACCCAAACGCTGCACCACACCTCGTCCGGAAGGCCCAGTGAGCCCGCTACACAGAGTAGCGCGAGGCTCTGCCTGTCAGCGAGAGAGGTTGAGCCCCTGTTTACTCGGACGCTAATATTAGCCACTGTTAGCTGCCGACTCGGTACAACGGCGGCATGGTATTCAGCCTCAGAACATCCGAGGAGCAGACGCTCAGCCAGCGTTCTGAGTCACAGCCACAGTGATAGCTGCTTGTCAGAGATGTTATTTGGAAGTGGATGAATGCATAAGAACAATCGCTCGCGCTCAACCTGAGACAGGGGTGGTGAAAACAAGCGCTCCTTGTCATTCATCATGCTGCAGAGACGCTGGAAGAGTGCCCTGATGTCGAAGTGTTATAATTTAACGAGTGACTTCTCTCATGATCTCATGAAAAAATGACAAAAAAAGCAAAACTTTGGAATGTGAAATCACTTCTTACAACATCAGAACCGCAGAAAAGTCTATGTATCCCAGTCAAGTGCCAACTCAACTTGAAATATGTTCTCGTCTCCACTGTTCTCTAAACGCAGACATTACAGATATGATACAGAATAAATCATACCATCAACAGAATATTATGGAGGAGAAAAATAATTATTATGCATTATTGGAAGCTCTCACTGAATTGAATTTCTTAGGAAAGAATTTTTTTAAAATTCTTTCCTCAGAAAGAAAAGTCCAACAGATTGTGGGTGCTTATTGAATGGATTTCTCTGCCGTGTGACCGTAAATGTCTGTGATTGGATGAGCTGCTGTGCTGAAGGGGCACTTTCTCCAGTGCCCCAAGAGCTGGCTGTTCTGAACAGGACGCTGTTTCCTCTGAAGCATGATGACTTGTGTTTTATAGAACACTCAAAGCAGTGATGCTCAAGGATAAGCATATGTATTTACACTCAGGTGTGGAGCAGTGACCCAGTGCCCCCTGCTGGCCAGTCTCTAACTGAACTTAAAGTAAAATAGATGACTAAATAAACTAAATTATTCATAATAATGAGTGGAAGGAGAAGGTATGTCAGAGGGCCAAGTGGTGAGACAGTGTTGGACCAAGGCTGTAGGAGAGCGAGACCAGTGTCTGTTTGAGAGATCAGAAGGGAGAAGGCCAAAGGCTCCACCCAAAAGGCCCCATCGATAACCTGATCTTCCCTGTCGTCTGGTCGTGTTTGTCTTTGGCCCGGTTCTGCTGTTTGCATTGGTGAGGAAGCCTGCATCAATGCACTCCCTGATGTCATCATCACTGTGGTGTCTCCACACAGAACTGGGCGTGCGAGCGGACCTGGCCACGCGGCTGCTCACAATAGACTCCGGAGGTTTTGTCTCTGTTGACACTCACGGACGGATAAACCCAATCATCACCGCGCTTTTGTTTCAGCAATGATATGCTTGTTGTAGTTGACACACTACTGTTGGGCTAAAATGGAGGTTAATGTTGATGCCCTTCTCAGACCAGGATTTGGTCTTGCATCATGTTATTGCTGGACTTGAAATTACTATTTTGAGTCTAACACATGTATTTAACGCTTCTGTTGGAGGGTCTGACCGGACTCCCCTCCACCTGCAGCCGTCATAATATCTTCTCTCTGAAAGACAAAAATAATTCACATATTAATTACATTTTTGCTATTTATATATTCATAAATTTATATTTATATATTATATTTATATATTTGTTTTTCAATCATACACTTTCTGGGTTTGCATTATTATTATTATTATTATTATTACAACAGAATTTTCTATAGTCTTAGGGTCAATAGTCTTTTTTATCGTATTTTTATCATATTTTCCGAAAAAAAAAATCCTGCAATTTTATCGCATATGAAGTCACAACTTTTGTCGTTTTATTTGTGTTGATTCTTGTTTTTATTCACTTTCAAATTCAACTTATTTTCTTTTTGTTCTGACCAATGTTTTATTTGTTTTGAAATTGTTTATTGATTTCACATTATGTTTAATTTCTTGTGTATATAATAATAGCTTTATAACACCATATACCGAACAAAATATCTTTTTATTATTGTTAATCCTCACTTTTACTGCAGATTTGAAATTTTCCTCCGTCCAAGTACAAAAATTGAGAGCTTAATTGTCTATTAAGTGAAGTATATATTGATTAGAACTGGAAATCATAACGCAGGTGACGCAGTGAGGACAAGTGAATGGGGTTTTCCATCTTTAGCTTCCTTCCAACGTGACTGTGATGTTGGTGAAGTTAACACAGTTGGAGTTCAAACTCACGCGGTCCAGTTTGCGAGTTTGTTCTCCCTGTCCTGGAGAAGAGGTCACGGGTTCGTCGTACAGATTCTCACTGCAGCTCCACTGGAGTTTAAAAATCCTCTGTGGAGCGGAAGCTTTGTTTCTGGAGAGTTCGTGGAGCATCTGCACTCGCTGGCGTGTTGACTCCGAGCATTAGCGAATGCTCACTGGAGCCATCTGGGGGCGCCGCGCACGCCTGCAGGGCTGCACATGTGCCACCCCAGCGTCGCCACATTTTGCTGGAGATGGCGTGCGAGCGCCGATCGCTCCTCCCCGCCGCCGCGCTGGGTCGCTGCAGATGCGTGTGCCGCTACTGTACGTGTGTGTGTCCTGGAGTGATTAATGGAGGTGCTGCATGGCGTCAGCGGGCCGTGACAGCACGACAGCGAGGAAATCGTTCCCCCCCTTCCCCCTGCCTCCCCACCCCGGACTGCTGATTCAGAGCGGGCAGATTTTTTCGCTGATTGCCAAAATCACATCAGAAGGTGACGCTAATGTAACCTCAATCACTGCGTGGCGGCAGGAGGTGACGGTGTCGGCGGCGCTAGCGCTAAGAAGTTCAGGCGAGAGCTGTGTCGGCAAGTGTGCCGGACACGAGTCAGAGGCATTTTTCTTTACATTCAAAACCGTTTGATCTTTTACTTTGAGAAGTCACTGCGTCACAGCGTTCGCATTGTTAACAGCGCAGCTAACGATGCTAATACATGTCTCCTTAACAACTACACTTACTAATGCTGGATCTACTACCGCAAAGATAGCAGCTAACAATGCTAATACATGCTTCATCGGTCCTAATTGACACAAATGCTAACAGCCCTACTGGTGTATCGTCTCCTTAACAACTACACGAACTAATGCCGTATCTACTACCGCGAAGATAGCAGCTAACAATGCTAATACATGCTTCATCGGTCCTAATTGACACAAATGCTAACAGCCCTACTGGTGTATTGTCTCCTTAACAACTACACGAACTAATGCCGTGTCTACTACCGCGAAGATAGCAGTGCTGTGAAGATTGCTGACATTTCTACTTCAACTATTACGACCTCACATACCTACACACACTCCTGCTACCACTGAACCCCACAACTAGTACCTCAGTCAGTACTAGTCAGACAAACAAAACATTGACTGCTTCTGCTCAAACAACACAGGCTTCCCATCGTTCTAATATTGATACTTATACAGCCAGTACTGCAAGTTCTACGACTCCTAGAATAACTTATGGTCTCACTTTCAAGATGTCAACAACATGCATCTTCTACTCTACTACTGCAAACTGGCTTCACTCCTGTTGTTCCAACTGCTGCGACAGTTAGCAATACAAACTTTGACCATGATTACTGCAATCCCCCCGATTCTAGTTTACTGCAGCTTTGTATGGTATTAAAACTAGTTATGTTGCTACATACTACATAATCGTGATCGTCTTCGTCTTCATCCTCATCCTTATCCTCATCCTCGTCATTGTTGTCTTCTTCCTCATCCTCATTGCTGTCTTCCTCATTATCCTCATCATCCTCATCCTCATCCTCGTCGTCATCATCATTGTCCTCATCCTCATCATCCTCATCGTCCTCATCATCCTCATCCTCGTCCTCGTCCTCGTCCTCGTCCTCATCATCCTCATTGTCCTTGTCCTAGTCCTCATGCTCATGCTCATCCTCATCCTGATCCTCATCCTCATCGTCCTCATCATCCTCATTGTCCTCATCCTCATCGTCCTCATCCTCATCGTCCTCATCATCCTCATCGTCCTCATCCTCATCGTCCTCATCCTCATCGTCCTCATCATTCTCATCGTCCTTGTCCTCGTCCTCGTCCTCATTCTCATCGTCCTCATCCTCATTCTCATTGTCCTCATCCTCATCCTCATCCTCATCAGCTTTATTTGCTTGCTGCATTGCAGCAAACCTCTGGAGCCCAGCGTGGCAGCAGAGCGTTGAAATGACAGACCCCAGCTAATGTTTTATCTAATCCAGCGGAGCAAAGGTGAGAGAAACACCATTCATCAAGCTGCCACGGCCCGTTTGGGCTCTTAACCCCGGAGGCGGAGCTCGTCATCCAGAGACTGCAGACACGAACAGACTAGCAGGTTAGGGCTGTAGCAGAAACTCAGCTTTGTGATGGGCGTTGGCACGAGGATACCTCGACCTCCGCGCCAACATTTGTGTTCGTAGGTTCATTTGATGGGATCAGAGACGAAGTAGACTGCCACGAGGACGTCAGTGCTGTTGTCCATTAGAGGGCGCCCCTGTTAACCAGCTGACCCGAGTGACTCGATGGAAGAAGATCAGTTATGTTCTTCACCTCACTGACCACTCGCTTACCAGAGGAGTGAGTCCCAGTGTCTCAAGTCCCGAGACAGGAAGTCGACCAGACTCGGAATTCATTAATAATGTGAACTGACTTGACTTGTTTCGGCACTACTGGTGAGTTACAAGACAGGAAGTGAGTCGGACTCAATATGACTTGCCTGTCCAGGCAAGGATTAGGTCTATGCCTGTGACTCTAGTCACTTGAGATGGACTTGTGGATTTGAGTCAATCGCTGTGAATCCCATACAGCTGAGTGAGTCCCGCTGACAATAAAGTGTTGAGGGGCAGGTGCAGTCATGAATCTCTGACTCAGTAATCCAAGCTAGTCACTTGGAGAGGCGGACACCTGCCGCAAAGTGCGAAACTACAAACTGGAGTAAGTCACATTCATGACCCGAAATCCTCCAGCTGTTATGATGATTTTGACTCCAAAGAGTCACCCGAGTGATGAATTAAGAAGGACTGACGCGAGGGTTATTCAGAGTTACAAGAAATGAATTAATGACAAACATCAACACACCACAGCCAGCAATTCATGAAACATAAAATCCATCGATTGATTCAAGGACGCACAGCATGAAAACACAAAGTGACACGTCACGCCGTCTGTCAGCTGACACGCCCCGGACTTCAGTTGTCGCAGAGAGATTTGGCCCCCAGACTCGATCTTGTCCGTGAGACGTGGTGACGAAGCTTGAACCCCAGACCTCCCACGGACTCTGTGTGCGCCTCCTCCGAGGCCCTCAAGCTGCCGCGGCTTTTAAATTATTCACGCCAGGGTGGAAGCTGATTGACACGCCGACTCTTTGACCCGACCAGCCCGGCTCGAGGGGATGATCCAAGCTGTCACAAGCTCAAGGACACCCTACAAGGTTGGCAGTTCAAAAAACATCTGCTCTGGAAACGCATCTTCGCCTCAAATTCGGCATCAGAAGGTCAAAAAAACGTGATGGAGCAAAAGCTCTGGGGAGTTCTTGCTGACGGATCGATTCCCGAGTCGCTGACGGGCTCAGGAGAAGCGGCAGCCGGGCCATAGTTGTGGTTCTGCTGCGTCTGTCAAGCGAGTTGGCAGGTCAGCCCACCTGGTCCTGACGGGACCCCGCGGCACATGTGGAGTAGTCGCTGCAGTCAGAGTCTAACAGCTGTATATTGAATGATAAAAGAGAAGGTTATGGGTCTGAGTCTTGTGCACTCAGCTTATGACAAAGCAATAAACACACAAACTTCACAGACCTCTCATTGCCATAACCCTTTCCCCAGCCTCTCCCCCTAAACCTTGCCATTCAAAACACATGGCTAATGTTAACCAAGACTCTGAACCCAACTGAAACCCTGTCATAATGACCCAGTTATTTTTTTCCTGGTCCTCATCCTCATCAAAATGGCGGTACAGAATTTTGCCGTTGGCAGGTTATCCCCAAGCTCCTGGTCAATAGTTTGAAAAATGTCCCCAATTTGGGCTTAGCCATGAACTCACAGACGCACAAACACAACAACAGACCGACAGCCAACTGGAGCAAGCACACACATCAGAACCAGCTCCTGTCAGTGAACCAGTGTCCAGCATCAGTGACTGTGTCTAAATGTGCCGTCTCTCCCCTCACAGGCTCACGGCCTCCTCGATCGGACTCTGACAGAACCATCCACTTTCAGACTCGTTTCATCATCGCGCTCCGGCCGATGGAGTTGGACATCATTACTTAATCATTAGCATCCTGGCAGCCCAGCCCAGCCATCTCCCCTGCTGAAGCCCAGAAGCCCCACAGACAACTCCCAGAGGCCAGTAGCCGAGATGGAGGACACACACAGCAACAGGACTTCCTTGGTCAAAGGTGCCAAAGACATCGCTAAAGAAGCCAAGAGACAAGCCGCCAAAAACTTCAACAAAGCCGTCGATCGAGCGTCGGACGAGTACTCAGGTCACCGCAGCTACAACCGCTTCCAGAACGAGGATGAGGAGGAGAACTACAACGGCTACGGGCATCAAGATGGACGCTGCATGGAGGAGGCCGCCAACGACGATGATGGAGCTTCCAGCGACGCCACGGAGGGACACGATGACGAGGACGAGATCTACGAGGGGGAGTATCAAGGCGTGCCCGCGTACAGCGACGGGAAGCCCAGGGATGGGCAGGTGGCTCTGGGTCAGCCCGTGTCGGACAGTCTGAAGAGCCACAAGGAGCTGGAGAACGAAAGGCAGGCGGACGAGGAGGAGCTGGCGCAGCAGTACGAGCTCATCATGCAGGAGTGCGGGCACGGCAGGTTCCAGTGGCAGCTCTTCTTCGTGCTCGGGCTGGCGCTCATGTCAGATGGCGTGGAGGTGTTCGTGGTGGGGTTCGTCCTGCCCAGCGCTGAGACGGACATGTGCGTCCCCAACTCCGGTGCTGGATGGCTCGGTAAGCGCTGACATGCTCTGAAGGTACCGGTCATGCAGAATACGAACCGTGCATGTTGTGGTTGGTCACTTTGTTAGCTGGTGAAGATGAACAGATGATAAACACTGAATGTTTCGACGTGACACACCGTTGTTCAGTGTGTGTTCAGGTGCGTTTGTGTGCCACTTGACCTCGTCCACTTCCATACTGACGCATGTCACCCTGCAGAAATAGCAGTCAGGGTTTAAAACAGTGGCAGGTGGAAAAAAACACGGAACAGGAAGCAGCCATTGAAGAAGCGACTGAGAAACAAGGAAGCACAGGGCAAAGTATTGACATTTATTGAATAGGAGACAATAGAAACGCTGGTTTTTAATCATGAGAGGAGCCGAGGGCTGAGGGGTCACCCTGCACCCTCAAATGCTCCCATTGCTCCCACTTCTCAACAGCCGTTTCAATATGAAATTTATTTCCTTCTTCATCCGAAGCTCCACAATTCCTGGAAAGAAGCTGTTTTTAATTGTTCACTTTGACAAACGGCAGTGGAGCACATCCCTCCCAGCCAGACAGTTTGATCTGCCCGTGGGCTCGTGGAGGACCATCTGGACCCTGCGATCGTGATGGACAGGGAGATGCAAGCTAGCTTCAACTCAGCTCCACTGCTCCACTTAAATGGGGAGCTTGTGTTTTCCCCCCTAACAACAGCCAAAAACGTACCTAGGAATATGAGCTGGTATGTTTCTGTTCTAGTTTTGACATTTGAGAAGAAAAATACGTTTGTTGCAGGTTATTTTGCATTGAATGAGGCTAGTTTTACATCACTGACAACAATCCAACCGATGCAACCGCTCAAAAACAAGACCTCTGTGCGACGAGTCCAAACAAAAGAGTCAAAGACCAAATGGCATTTTAGTAAAGATGGATAGTTTGGCTGTGACACTGAGACTTGAAGTTCCCGACTGACTATTGATATCCCACCCACACATGCTGCTCTCAGACGACTTGAAGATTTGCTGTGACTCATCTCAGGTGTCGACAGGAAAACCTTTGAATGACCTACATGTCCAAAACAGTCCTCAGCCAGCGTGTTGTCATGGCACCTGGTATTTTGATTCACGAGTAGGAGGCGAGTAAAGATGGAGGGCTTGTTTTCACACGCTCTCCCACTCACTCCGCCAAAACTCCCTGTGCTTCTGACAGGGAAGCAGGTCAGGAGCGCGACAGTGAAGACTCCGCTCTGACTCATCCCTCGGTGGGAGCCCAGGAAGAGAGACCAAGAAAAAGAATGAGTCATTTTACCAGCCAGCTCATAAATAAATGATATCACTGGAGAAGAGAAAGCAACCTCACACATCGCGTTTTGTATTCAGAGAAGTTGATGCGTGAAAGAGAGCAAGGTTTCAAGTGGATGATGGACTTTCAATGTGTTTCTATGGTGACCGAAATAGTGTTCAAACCTCTGATGTACAGTCACGAATGTGTAGTCGGTTATATAGTAGTCAATATATTTAGTGTTTAGAAATGTGATTTCATTTTTCCACACCGGATCGCTGAAGCGATTTCTGGAGGCAATTGAGAGACTTGACTTGAGTCTTAGTGATGACCAATAGAAGAAGTTGAACCTGGTCAATGGTCACTCTGTGTATAGTGTTCAAGACGTGGGACGGGACCCAGGTGCAGTGGTGCAAGAGTCACAGGAGGCTGGAGCGAGTTAATACAATTATTTGATAAGAAAATACAAAAATATACCATAAAAGGTGTCACCAAACTGGGTGAAGAAAACAGAAAATAAATCCAGAGCGTCACCAAAAACGGGAAGAGTGCACAACGGAATAAGTCCAAACAGCAAAACGGGACTCAAGTGACCAAAATAAAAGCGGAATCATGACATATACTGTAGTTGTAGCTCAAATCCGTGCCACAACACAATAGAGCATTTGGTCTTTGACCACTCAAGACCCAAACCATTAAGTTGTGGGTCTGTGAGGTGAATTTATTCAGTGAAATTACTGGGGAGAAACAGCCTTTTCATGGAAAGCAGTATGATGGCGCTACAATTCGGGCAGAAATGAGTGGAAATGTAGGGTGCTGAAAGACACTAGCTAAAAGCCTGTCCAGTAGTGATTCTCATGTGCCCAAAGTTGGCACTTTAAGCAGTGAGGTATCTGTTTTCAGCGCAGGTTTTCCCTATATTTTGCTGGGCCACGTGGGCTGTTGTGGGCCAACAGAAGTGTTTGACCACACGCCGGAGTCCTCCTGTTACAGTGGACTGACGTGCTGCTGAGTCAATATTTTTCCACTAATCCAGAGCAGGGATGTTCCTGGTTTGCAGTATCACCTCTTTCCCCCTCTGTTGTAATCAAACTCTGCCACAGTCTGAGATGAGCGCAGGTGACGTGGAGATAAGAGCCGGAGTTAATCTCTGCAGCATTGTGCTTCACTGCAGTTTAGACATGCTCGACTGGCTCACGTAGTACCTGAGAGAAGGGGGGGGGGCGGCCCCCCTTTTGCTTTTCTCCGTTTGTCTGCAGGTGTTTTCCTGCATTGCTGTGGAGGAAGTTCACCAGACTGCAGGTAGAATAAAGCATGTCAGCTCCAAGATTGGTGTCAGATTGAATTCAATCAGTTTGTGATTACTCTTGTGAGTTCCACTTGACGACAGACCTGTCAGGACGAGTTGGATCACTCTAAAGTCCTGAAAAATCCATCAGTGTTCAGAGAAACCTGTGCTCAGAGTGGTACATCATCTGTCTTGGAAGCAGCTTTGGCCAGCTAAATGATGGCTGCACATCTGTTTAAGACCAAGCTCTGATCAGTGGACTGTGTTTTGTGAGGGTAACTGTCATGAAGCTCCATGAGACATCAACCTGATGCATGAGCCCCACTTCATACAAGAAAAGGTACGAGCAGGCGAGGCCTGGGTTGGACTGGCACGTGGTGCGATCCCGAACCCCGCGCACTTCTGTGGCACGACACAGGCGATGGAATCGAGGGGTACCACTAGGGCTGGGCGATAACTTATCGTACACAATGTACCGCCAAACACAATCTCCACGGTGACAATTCTGCATCTCACGATAAGTTCGATAAACACACTCGCTGCATTGGACTTGCGCATGTGAACATGACGAGATCACTCTCCAGCTCCGCGGCATTTGACTGCTGACACCAGCGTGTGACAGCTGTGGAGAGTGTGGTGGACTTTGCTTCACAGTCGTAGTTTTAAACTTATTTTTAATCCAGGGAACCTTTGATCATAACACTGGTCGACTCTGAGTCTCTGGATCCCTGTTTACTTTATTAGATGGAGTGGTCCTCATAGGTTCTCTGACGCGCTCGTCTGCCTTGGTTCACATCAACACATGCAGGTCTCCCGCTGCACTGGTGAAAATAGGTGGATATTGGACGGAGTTCTGCTCCGGAATTGGCGGCGGCGTCCTCTTCCGCGTCCCCATTAGGCTTCACTGATCCAGGACACACTCTAACAGGCAGCGCTAATGCTACGAGTCGCCATCAACAAATTCTAAAACGGTCAAAGTATTCGCGAAATATTAAGAGCAAAGAAAAACGGCCATTTTAAGAGAGAGAATTGTGAAAATGTTTTTCATCACACAAGAGAAATGACTGACAGTTTGTCTCATGATTTTGAGAATAGAATATGACTAAATGATCATTTATTGAGATACAGCAGACAGACAGCTCAATTTCACCCCTAAATAATAGGACCTGGTTCTACCAGAGACAGCATACATTGAATTTCTCATCTCCACACTTGGCTCACTATTATATTTAGACATAAACAAATCATGATGCTGGAGACAAACTCCAGTCATAATTTTCATCATGAAACAGTTTCAAGAGAGACTGCAGTGTGTACAACACATGGAATGGAATGAAAGTGGATTTATCGTGATGACTTTTTTTGTCCATATCACCCAACCCTAGGTACTACTGACCTAACCTACCTGGGTGGTATTTCGTCTGCACATCTTGAGGCCCCACCCCTGGAAGCATGACTGAGTTACAAACTGTACCCCCAAAAACCATGGTAGCTTGAGGACTTCCATGTTTTACTGGTGTTCCTCAGATATATCACTAGTGTCTTCATCCACCAACATGAAAGCCAGACTGCAGTCCTGAGTGTCCTGACAAGGGAAGGTAGATCCTCGCGGGGAACCCTCCAGGCTGCCACAACTCTCCAGGCAATTTACAGAATCGATGAAGCCTCGGAGCGGGGAGCAGGATTCTATTACACCCCCTCTGGGCAGAAACTGACACACGCATTTTATAGTGTCTTTAAACAAGCATTTCATTAAATGCTCATGTGACCGCCTCATCTATCGCCTCTCCTCTCCTCCTGTGGCCTCCAGTCGTAAACATCTTGTAAAGAATTGATGAGTGAACCGATCGATTCCCCTCCACTCATTGTTACTCATTTATTGCTCCAGTTTCTTTAATCAATAGTCGCTGCCTGACTAAGCGTTAGAATCACATGACTCATGTTTTTTGTGTGTGACCACAATGTGGCGGAGGTCAAGCTAACGTCTTGAATCCACGAAGGAGTAGCAACTGCTGTCCACAGAGTCTCTGCAGACTGTGGCCAACAAGGCAGGTATAATACCAGTGGTCGCAGGCGAGTGGAGGCTATTACTGAGAGCGCAGGTGAAGGGATTTAAAGATGCCCTATTGTTCACTTCCTTTCATCAGTAATTGAATCTCTCTCAAAAGTAGCTTTGTGTGGTGCAAAAGTTTAGAAAATGGAAGACTGTTTTGCCAAGACAGAGGTCTATGACTACAAAAATGGCTGTCGCTCCATGCCCAGATCTGGTTTCAAGCGGTCAAAAATGTTGTTTAGAGCGAATGAATCGCAGACATGTTTTGTTACTCAGTGACTCCTAAATGAATGAGCATGGCTCCTTCACATTCCTCTGTATGTTCAGGTCATTGGTTCAATCCCAGCTCCTGACCATTGTGTCCCAGTCCTTAGTAAGAGCTATTGACGGAGATGCAGGAAGGTAGGAACTCAGGGTATGAACTTTAAACCCAAATGACAGTTAGGGCAGGACCATGACTGAGTCAGGGAGTCATGTTGAACGAGATGAGTCTCGTTCAGACCTCTCACAGTGGTCTCAGAGTAGAAGCTCAGCAGGAGCTGGGGTGTTATGGCGTCCCTGACCCCAGAGGAGGGTTCAACTTTGGTTTGGGAACCTTTGTATTTACCCCAGAGAGGCCCCCCTGCCCTACACTGATGCTCAGCATATCTACAAAGATCTAGAAGGACGGAAGAGTGTCCTCCTCAGTGTAAACAGATCAGCAGGTGTTGAAGTAATTAACATGAGACGAACGAGCCTCTCCTCCTGTGGGACCCCTCCTCCCCCCTCCGCCCCCTCTGAAACAAACCCGTCAATCGAGTGCCTTCACCGGCTCGCTGGAAAATGTCCTGAATGAGGAAATTAGCGGCGTCTGCCGGATTCTGGCGCTAGAGGACGGCGGCAGAGACGTGTCATGAGAGCGTGATGCTCACAGTTAATGACTGTTGGAGGAGAGAGATGGCGAGCGCTGCGAGTGTGGAGGAGAGGGATCCCACCGGACGCAAAGAAACGCTGTTCAGTCTCTCGCTTCGCTGAGCAAAGACACTTCCAGCTGGGAGTCTGTGAAATGTTAACTCAGACTGCCTTCACTCAGAGTCATGCGGCTGACTTTGTATGTTGTAGGGAACATGAAGAGCCACAAATGTACATTGGACGTCAAAAATCTGTCACTTGATGGTGACCGCTTCAGCGGGTCCTGTCGATGGTTACCGCTTCAGAGGGTCCTGATGGCAGTCAAACAACACACAGCCTTGGGACACGATGCACCAAAATTTCTCTGGAAGCAATGAGGAGCTTTTTATCTCCATGCACGCTTCCTCTTGTTCTGACCCGCTACACTGGGTATCACTGTGACCTCTGCAGGCAGATGCTCCTGCCATTCCTGGTGGTGGTTTTGGTCCTTCCTTGTTCCTTCCACTTCTCGACAACATTTCAGACATACATAACCATACATTACCATATATTGCGATTGCCTGAAGCCTCCATGCAACTGAAAAACACAAACATAACTGAATATTTGTTTATTGAAAAAAAATGAAAAAAGCATTTTTTTCCGATCATCCATGGGGAATGAAAAATTCTTTTTATTTATTTCTGTTTATCAATTTAATTGAAAGCCTTTCACACATTCATTTTTATTTTTCAAACAAAAGCAATAAGAGGTTTATTTAATTGTTTATTTTCCCAATGAATAATCATGATTAATATTAGTGATTGCAATGTTGATCAGATTTTATCTTTATGTTTATTTACTTATATTATTCTGCAACCTATTACTACGGCACTTTTTCCAGTGTACACTCATGACGGACCCCCCCCCAGCTCCCCAACACAAAAAAGGGGGGTTGGAGGGGGTTTGACTCCTCCCACTTTTCTAAATGCTATAAAAGCAAACGCAGGGCCCCCCAGAGGCCCGGGGCCACGCTGCTTTCATGTTACTAGATCATTTTATTGACTAGCTCTGTAAATGCTTGATCCTTTGTGCTACAATGGCGACGGATGGGTTTTAAAGTGAATCTGGAGCTCGTCCCAGTCTTTGCTGGCTCAGCGCCAAGAGAGTGAAGAACTCAGACTCCTCAGATGCTCGTCCAAAACAGTTCTGCGTCAGAGTTGAGCCCTAACCATTCAGATGTTTGGCTGAGAGTGAAGGTCCTGAGTCCCCCGTGGTTCGATCTGACCCCCCTCATTTACATAAAAGCACTGTAACGGTGGCGCGGATGTTTGTAAGGTCTGACCTCCGTGTGAACCCAGATGGAAATAGCAGATGCAATCTCTGCAGGTACGCTGTAACACCCCCTCCTCCCCCTCCTCTCGTTGTTACGGAGGAGCCATAAAACAAATGAGCTGATTCGCCCTGATAAATCTCCTTGCGGGTCTGACTACAGTGATCAAACTATCTCCTCGATGTGGTGATATTTCCACTCCACGGTCGGCACTTGTAGGCAAACTCTTCTCCGCAGTGCTAGCATAGACGCGGCGCCTGTCACCTGTAATGAATCACCAGCTCTCAGCCCGGTGTCTGCGCCGCTCGATAAGACCCTCCACTCTCGGCGTATCTGTCCCATCACCTTCTCGAGAGAGAGAATTACTAAAAAGCGCCTCCTTTCACGTCCCGACTGCACAACAACGCCGTTGCCGTCCTCCGCTTCAATTTGCATTTTTATTAGCGCGTAAAGTCGATTATTTACGGCCTGACACGCCTTCACAGCCGCCGCTCGGCTTTTACTCGCCGCAACCCTGGGAAGAGAGATGACCCTGACTTCCTGCGGATGGCTGGAGATGAATGGACCCGAGGAGCGGCGAGGTCAGCGGCTGCTCTGTTTTAACAGCGGTCACTTCATCAAATATCAGTTACTGGAGCGTCCGGTCGCAGCGACGTGATGTGAAACTCAACCTTTTGAGCCCTCGACAGAGTCAACTCTCAACGGGACGCGCTAAACGCTAAAACAATTACAGCATCATCGTGTGATGGGGTCGAAGGCTAACCGCTAATGATCTTCCTACAAAAGTGTCATTTCCACATGTGACTTTGATGGTCTGCTCTGCGTCTCCAGGGAGCATCGTCTACTTGGGCATGATGTTCGGAGCTTTCTTCTGGGGCGGCCTCTCCGACAAGGTGGGCCGACGGCAGTGTCTGCTGGTCGCCATGTCGGTCAACGGCTTCTTCGCCTTCCTCTCCTCCTTCGTCCAGGGCTACAGCATGTTCCTCTTCTGCCGGATGGTGTCTGGCTTCGGGTGAGCTGACTCTGGTGTGCAAATTTGAAACACCACTGCAGGTTATCAATCTGAGAGAACAAAGCAAAACGGAAGCACTTGCATGACCGAAGCGATCGGAGGAACATCTGTGCTTTTTACTGTCGCTCCCTTGCCTCTACCACCATGGAGGAGCGGTGAATCTCAAACTCTGGCTGCAGACTCAGTGGAGCGAGTGCAACCGACCCATTCTCACTCGCAGGGCATCAAAACAGCCTTCAAGAGGCCGCCAGCCTTGCATGTTGACGCTCAGCTGTTTCAATGGAGTGAAAAGTTTCCTTCCTGTGTGACATTGGAAAGGGGAGCTCGCTTCAGATGTCACTTGGTATTTGTATCACCTCATGTAGCTCCGCCCTCTTACTGGTCCGTAGAAGCCATGACTGAAACATGTTTATATACCAAGTGACACATTGTACTATACAGAGTGAAAGGAGCGCCATCCCATGGCTAATGCTAACCCAAACCGCCGTCTGTGTCTGCCTTCAACGTCAGTGTAGAATGCTGTTTGACAGCTTGGGAGATCGAAAGTGTCAGTGTAATCTGACACATTTGTCATCGCTAACGCCATCCACTGTTTCCTTGCAGGATCGGAGGAGCGGTGCCGATCGTGTTCTCCTACTTCGCAGAGGTATTGGCCCGGGAGAAGAGAGGAGAGCACCTGAGCTGGCTCTGCATGTTCTGGATGATCGGAGGGATCTATGCCTCGGCGATGGCCTGGGCCATCATCCCTCACTATGGTCGGTTTGTAGAGGTTGCGGCCGGACTTTTGAAACTGTCACTGCCCAAATAGTCTTCTAGCTGAAGTTAAATCAATTTCATGCTCACTTTGTAACTCAGAAAACACTCCAATGTGCCGGGGGCAGAGCTTAAAGTCAACATGGCAGAACAAAGAGGCATATATCACCATAAAATATGGACTGGTTAACATGCCGCAACTTCATGGCTTGAGAGGCGACAAATGTCGCCCCAAACCTGTCTCATCCCCTCTCATATTGTAGTGCAACAGTCGCAGGTCCTCTACCCTGACTTTACATGTAAATCAACAAGTTTGTACCTGGTTCCCAGGGTTCAGATGACGTTTGAATTTTCCATTCAGGACAAACCCAAAGAGTCTATGGCCATTTGAAGTGTCGGATCCTGTCTGAGTCAACACTGGCTCTGTGATCATCCCACAGATGACGCCCGTTGAAGTGGCACAAAACTGCCTGTTACTGCTCAATAATTCTTTCATTTTGAAACATCAAGAGTAAACCTGAGGTTCGAGTTGTTATACTGTGCTATTACACTATAATTACTCCCCTGTGGTGACACAGAGGTTGTGCTGTGTGTCAGGTAGACCTCCAGTATTGTGTGAGATAACTGTGGTATGAGTGAGGACGCACAGCAGGTGGCGACATGAGTCTAGCGCAAACCTGCTTGTGTCAGCAGATTCTCTCAAGTCAACATTTATTAAACCTCTCTGTCATCGATTGCCTGCCCCTCTGTAGGTCATCGATGTCATTTGTGTTGCCAGAGGGCTGCACAACATCATCATCCCATCATCATCATATCACAACCGTCATCTACATCAGTGTTTTTCAACTTGTTTCAAGCCACGTCACCCTTGTTTCATTGAAAAAATCCCTGGTCTCACCACCAAAGGAACCTGGGCCAAAGTGTGCTTGTGCTTAAAGTCCTATAGAAAATCCCTATTCAGTTGTGAAACACTGTAGCTACTGACACTCGGTTGCTATTTTGCCAGGCTATTTGCAGAAACAAATTGCAGAAAATGTACTTGTTTCAAATGTGTCCAAAAAGGGGGGCAGTATGGCAACATATATCAGGATTTAGCTGTTTATTTACTTACCTTAAATAACTTTTGCATGATTTTATTGTGGTTTTGAGTTTCCAGACAAGGAGCTCTACAGTAGAGTGGAGAGAAAGAATGTCAGTAAATCCATGTGATCTCCTCACCTTGGCTGCTCCTCAACACCTTCTCATTGTCATGATTTCATGTCATCATATCGCGCACCTCACGGACACATGAGGTGAAACTGGATCATTTTCCCACGGCACCTACAAACGCTTGTGTCTTCGTGACCAGCAACTTTATTAGTGTGAGAGCTCCATGGTGTCCTGCAATTGAGTTCTCTTGATCAGGAGGGGTTTCCATACGTCGACTTCACAATGCAGCGATGTGTGTGTGTGTCCATTTCATTGTGGCGCTTGCACTGACCAGTGAACCAAGGCCAGGTTGTGTGTGTTTGTGTGTGTGCTAGTTTTCAAAACAGGAAATTATGCAGGCCACATTGACAAGCTGTCAGTTGTGCAGCAGCAGCGTGAGCTTGTGCAGACAACCTTTTAGTGAAGTCAACGACTTGGAGTTGAACGATGACCAAGGACGGTGTACGTGTACGTGCGTGTGTGTGTGCGTTCGCTCACAGTGTAGCAGCAACATAAATCTCCTCGAGTCTCTGGATCAGCCAGCCGTCCCTCCGAGTCCATAATAACCCTCCTAATGCGGGTCCAACACGCACCATACTCCACTGAGCTTGTCCCCGTCTGTGTGCAGGCTGGAGCTTCAGCATGGGCTCAGCCTACCAGTTCCACAGCTGGAGAGTGTTCGTGGTGGTGTGTGCTCTTCCGTGTGTGTCCGCGGTCGTCGCTCTCACCTTCATGCCGGAGAGCCCCCGTTTCTACCTGGAGGTGAGCCAGCCGAGATGCGCTACGGTGTGGCGGTACCTGCTGTCTGACTCGCGCCTCCTCTCCCCGACAGACGGGGAAGCACGATGAGGCCTGGATGGTCCTCAAACACATCCATGACACCAACATGCGCGCTCGTGGAGAGCCGGAGAGAGTCTTCACCGTGAGTAGCCGCTCCTCTGAGGCGCCCTCTTCCATCCGCTGACAGGTCTGCTCCCGCAGGTCAACAGAATCAAGATTCCCAAGCAGCTGGACGAGCTGGTGGAGATGCAGAACGAGTCGGCCAATCCGCCGCTGAAGCTCTTCCATAAGATCCGATCTGAGCTCAGAGGGGTGAGGAGACGCTTCGGCGTGGCTGCCTGACGTCATCTAACTAACGTTCCCTGTGATCCCGGCAGGTCTGGGCCACCTTCATGAGGTGTTTCAACTATCCAGTGAAGGACAACACCATCAAACTGGCCGCTGTCTGGTTCACACTTTCGTTTGGGTGAGACGCTCCTTCACAAGTGCTGTCACTCTGTGCGTGTGTGCGTAGCTGTACTTGTATAGCTTTACTAGTGGGGGCTGATTGTTGGAAACACACCTTCTTGTGAGGACCTTTTGATCGTCCCCATGAGGTGAAGCCTCAATTTGAGCATGAAATAATAAAAATAACTGGGTCATTATACCAGGGTTTCAGTTTGGTTCAGAGTTTTGGTTCAGGTCAGGTTCACGGGGAGAAGCTGGGGAACGCATGCAAGTCAATGAAACCACAAGACATGAAAACATAATATGTGTGTGTGAGCCACCCCTGCTGAGCTCACGCCTTCCTGCACCCTCAGGTACTACGGTCTGTCCGTGTGGTTCCCCGACGTCATCAAGCACCTCCAGGCCGACGAGTACGCCTCCAGAGTGAAGATCCACAGCAATGAGCGCATCGAGGACTTCACCTTCAACTTCACACTGGAGAACCAGATCCACCGGAATGGACTCTTTCTCAACGACAGGTGCTGAAACTGAGTTCTATCTAGACATCAGATTGGGTCCACCCTCTGTCTTCACTTTGAGTGGAGAAGCAACTAATGGGTCTTGACTACAACATCCTTCCATCTTCTTATCTGAGGTCAGGTCACGGGGCGAGCAGACAAAGTTAACAGGCCCAGACTTTCTTCTCCCCAGAAACCTGTTTCAGATCTTCTGATGGAATACAGTGGACTCCACATTGCATCCTGGGTTTGTCCCTGGCCCTCCTCACCCTTTGGCTTCTTGTGATTGAACTTCGACTCTGAGTCTCTCCCAGATGTCTGAGCTCCTAACCATACCCAGCCTCTTGGTCAGTCCGCAGCGTGGGTCAGCACAAGCTTTTAAACACTCACAGAGAGCTTCAGTGTATCTCGGAGGGGACCATGGTGCACACCCAGGTTTGGTCCTGAACCACCCGGGAAGCATCTTTGGAGGTGTCTCCTCACAGCCAGGCAGCAGATAATCAGTTCAGAAAGAAGACACAGTCGTGTTCGGAGATGCACGTGATCTTCTTGGTCGCTGCGGCTCGTCCCAGTGGCAACTCCTCACTCCCACAAACAACAGCGGCGCTGTTATTAATCCTGCTGCTTTATCTTCACCGCCAGCAGGAAATTAAAAGTCTTATCGTCTTATTCTCGCACTCTGAGAGCCATTAAAGCACAGCGGTCAGGAATCTCACTCACACTGCGATGCTTTTTGTTGCTTCCATGTTGGCTGGACCCGGGGGTGCACGCTTAATAACAGCCATGATGTCGGCTGGAGCAGCAGAAACGCTGCTTCGGAAAGAAAAGGTGGAGCTGGAAACCGTTGGCATTTGACCCGCTCTCTTTCCTCATTCAGGCTCATTTTGCTCAAAGATCTTAGATGTGAGCAACTGGAGTCCTTAGTCCTGGAGAGGGGGGGTTTAGTCCCGGACCTCTCACTTACTGCAGGTGTGTGGCTTATTTCCCGGGCAACTCAGTCAGCGGAGAGGAGTCTGGTTGTTGGTATTTTGTTGAAGGTGGACAGCCCATAATGTACCGTGGGGAGTAAGACACACTTGTGGAAAGCGCCTTTAGGACCCTAGGACCTTAGTTGTATCTGCACAAGTTGTGCGTCAGATGGTTCATTTGTCCACGCAAACTTTTCGAAATCTGGTCCAGAGTGGATGGATTTGAAAACTCTTCATCTGTGCACCATTTACTGGCGTGTTGCTGGAGGGTATAGCAGACGACCCAGGGTAGATCAAGCTCAGCGAACACGAGGCTCTCTTCTTTGTCCATTTATTGTCAAGTGCAGTGTTACAACACTTCCTCACTTGTGAGGCATCAGATATATCATCAAATCTCACCTGGACCTTCCTGATACTTTATGCACCCGTGGTCAGGGCCAGGATTCAGCCATGAGGTGGCGCTCTTTTCACACTGGATATTCAAGCTCATGTCACTTGGTATATATAGTACCTCAAGTGATCACAGGCAAGCCCTTGGTTATATGGTTTGAGCACCATATAGTGCCACATACACATGTATATTCAGGGCGGTCTGTTTTCTGGGGACTGAAATGGTCACTTTTTTGAGAGCAGCAAGGAAAACAGTTGAAAGGAATGGACTTTATGTGTGTGGTTTTTGACACCCGTGTCCTCTGTGTTCTTCCCAGGTTCATCAGCATGAAGTTCAAGGCGGTCACTTTCATTGACTCGTCCTTCGTAAACTGCTACTTCGAAGACATCTCCTCCGTGGGCTCCTCCTTCAAAAACTGCACGTTCCTGGACTCCTTCTTCTACAACACAGGTACAGGCTTAAAAAGGTGGAGCTGCCACATTTATGCTGCATTTTTTTTACTTCCGCCGGCAGAAAAATCCAATTACACTGCCGCTGCCCCGCACATAAGTCTGGGCCGCTCTCCTGACAGTCCATTTGGGCTCTCTATCGTCACAGCTCATGGCTCAGGAAGAATGGACGTTTACGGCCTTGCTTTATGCCGCTGAATTACTGCTTAACCTCCGCGACCCCGCGCAGATTGCTTTTCGGGGCTGAGGTGACAGACGCCACCAGAGAAACTGAACCCACCAGCGCCAAAACAGTTGTTTAGAACGGAATAACTGCCACTTTGACTCAAAACTCTGGAGAGGTTCGGAGTCAGCGCTGAAAAGCCCTGCTCCTCAGGGATGAGATGAAGAGGATGGATGCTGCAACATCGCCAAAACAGCAACAGAGACGCCTCAGGAGCTTTGATGTCTCTGAGCGCCGCGAGAGGAACTCTCCGGAGACTTGAGGCTGAGACAGCAACAGAACTGGCTGCCTTTTCTGGAGTGCGGCATTTGTCCGGCATCTAGTTCGGGGCACTTGGCGGCCCATGAGGTCATCTCTGTGGCCAGTTCCCAACGCTTACGCTGAACTCCTGAGCAGTTCTCAGGATTTTATTTTCATAGAGGACATTAATGTGTCTTGGGACATGTGGCCCCAGCTGGAGGAGGCTTACCAGGAGAGGCTGGTCCTCAGATGGATGTTTGTCGAACTGGGACTGAGTAAAACGTTTTTGTGATTTGCTGCAGATATCGACGATGCTAAGCTAACCAACTCCAGAGTCATCAACAGCTCCTTCCACCACAACAAGACAGGTTGCCAGATGACGTTCGATGATGACTACAGCGCCTACTGGGTCTACTTCGTCAACTTCCTGGGAACGTTGGCCGTGCTTCCTGGAAACATCGTCTCTGCGCTGCTCATGGACAAAATCGGACGCCTCAGCATGCTAGGTAACAACGCCTTGCTCTCCGCTACTGATAGATACTGAAGCAGCATGACCTCCTTTCTGTCCCTGGTGTGGCCTGCAGGGGGCTCCATGGTCCTGTCCGGCATCAGCTGCTTCTTCTTGTGGTTTGGAACCAGCGAGTCCATGATGATCTTCATGCTGTGTCTCTACAATGGCCTCAGCATCTCCGCCTGGAACTCTCTTGACGTGGTTACGACGGAGCTGTACCCGACGGACCGAAGGTCAGTGAGGTCACCAGTGTAACGTGAAGAGGATGAGGCTCATTCTGGAAAAAACTGTTTTTTAATGCTGCAGGTAGAGGTGGAGTGCCTTGTAAACATAAGGGAGATAGCACCCCCTAGTGGTGTTGGCATTGTAATAACAGCAAATCTGCGCCACATATTAGGATTGTTTCTGCCGCTAAAACAGCTGTGGGTGGGGACATTAAACGCCACATGAGTCAGAGCAGTAATTGAAGTCCTGCTTTGAGACCCGACATGAGTGACCGCTGTCTCTGTTGTCTGCAGAGGGACAGGCTTTGGTTTCTGCAATGCTATGTGTAAACTGGCCGCCGTCCTGGGGAACCTGATTTTTGGCTCGCTGGTCGGCATCACCAAGGCGATCCCCATCCTGCTTGCCTCGGCCGTGCTGGTGGGCGGCGGCCTGGTGGGACTTCGACTTCCAGACACCAGAGCCAACGTCCTCATGTAACGCTGAGTGGCTGTTCACCGACCGCCGTCAAGATTTTGGACTCTGGAAGTAAGGCTCGCCAATCCGAATTCAGCGACGCCGCGGCCGACGGGCTCAGTGTCGACTGGTGGTCCTGAAAGCAACCAGCGCTCGAGTCTTGTGTTCACTCACTCATCTCTCCCGAGACTCTTCACACACGTGCATGAGAACCTGCAGCAGCTGTTGTCGTTTTATTGATTTGTTTGTCCTGTCAGAGAAGCATGGTCGACACCCTCCGAGAGAAAGAGTTTTGTCTGAATTGAAGAGTCGGTTAATGATTTCAGATTTTGGGGGGAAATAGTTTCTTCATTATTTCTTATTATTCATGTTTTTATTTTCATTTAAATATTTCTTGATTTTTTTTTTCAGTCCAGAAGAAGGGGTGTTTGGAAACCATGTGTATCATAAATTAATATGGGAAATATGTCTTCCCCATAGTTCTACAAAGAAGAAGAAGAAAAGCTTACGTATATAGAGCCCTGCAGTATGTTGTTGTCACATCAATAATTAATAACATGCCACAAGATGAACAAGTTGTTCATTTTTTTAGACAGTTTGAAATGATAATTACGATTGTTTTTTTTTTCTTTTCTATTTATTTATTTATTCGTTTTTGGGTCAAAAGATATGGATTATTCTTAAGACCTAATAAGTTGTTTTTTTTATCCAAGAGAAATTTTCAATTTAGTTGATAGATCAACAGACAGAAATGACTTTATGAATTCATAAATGTGTTATTTTCTGAATCAAAAGCTTTTGTTAAAAATGACTTGCGTTGTAATTAGATCTATTTTTCTGATGACTTTAATAAATATAAATCAACATATATATGTATAAACATAATAGGACAATATTTTTCTCAATAGTTTCCCAAAGAGAAACATGTTGTTAAAATATATGCAGTACAGTATATTGTTCATTCACATTAGACTCTTTATTTTACTTAATTTAATTTAAAAAATGTTTTTTTTTGTCAAGAGACAACAGAAACTGACTTATAAATTCACCAACTTTGGGGTTCCCTCGAGAGAAAGAGCACGCTTCTCTGGGTGATTTATGTGTCCCTCACGTTTGAGATTTTGTGTCCCTTCGTTTGTCGTGTCAATGTTTCTGCCTTCTCTGCGGCATGTGGACGCGACGTCTGCAGTTTCTGACAGCAAGTTTACATGTTCTGCTTCGACAGCAAACCAACTCTGAGAAGATCCTGCTCTCTTCCCCGTCTTGTGGTGCTGTGGCCTCACCTCCAAGGGCTTCGCTCGCCGTCGCTGTTCTGCCTGATCTGAACCAAGGACAGAAAAGCTAAATGTTTCCTGGTTCACTCATCTCTCCTCGGTTACCCGTGTCTCTGACTCACTCTCCAACTCAAGGCCTTCTCTCTCTCTCCTCTCTCTCTCAAATGTGGTGCCTCTTTCTCTCCATCCAGACCAGGCTGAAGCTGTGCTGCTTTGTGTGTGTGTGTGTGTGTGTGCGTGCGTGCGTGTGCATGTGTGTGTCCGAAGAAGGAACATCTCGATCGTTGCTTCACCTCTTGGAGGAACCAGTCACTTGATAAAGTGAAATTAAAAGCCATGATTGAAGGGTCCGGGATCTCGTTCAGGGATGTCACTCACCTGACCTCTGAAGGCTGCTGCCTCAACGTTTCTCAGCTCAGTGTTGTTCTCAGTCAAACAAACAATGGTACACAACTGGAACAAAACAGATCTACTGTGAGAAAGAAGCTCTAAAATCCAGTTTCCCGAACAGGAAAAAGCACAGAGCATGCAGACCTCCGCCAAGCAGCTCATTTCCTCCCAACTGTCTTCTTCTATATTCACTCTGTCTTTGTCACTTCATACAGTCTTTTAGCATTTGAAATATTCTTACCATGAAGAGTGGAATTTAAATGAGCTCACAGAGACAGCAGGTGGCAGTAGTGTTCCAAAAGTGCAGGGTCCAGATGGTGGTCCAGAGCACCATCAAAACTAACCTCTTGCCACCTGTTTATGTTTCCTGAGAAACATTAACAAGGGTTAATAAGGACTTGTCCAGTGTATTCTGCTAACCCTCCTTGGCGGAGGAGATGAAGGTCATGTGGTGGCCACGACATGGAGGACAGTAGCTGTTGACACTTGGGGTTGGAGATTTGCATTTTAAAACTGAAGATGTTCCTCTGGCACATTTCATGTGGAAGAAAGAGCTGAGCCAGAAGATAAAGCTTTCCACTGGCCAGTGGGTTTCTCCTCTCACCACTGGTCACCAACTGTGGAGTGGCCCAGGGTTTGTCTGGACTCTGCGAGAGAGAGAAGCTCAGTCATCCAGGAGAGATTCAGAGGGGAACCTTTGTTCCTCCAGGAAGAGACAGTCCATGACTAGTGAGGTGGGAGGAGGCCTGGGGCAAAGAAGGAAGTCTCTCGAGTCGAGTTTATGGTGTCCTCCGCTTCTCGTCCCGGGAGCAGGGGTGGACTCCTGCCCCCTGTGAGCGTGTGAAGCTGACAATGAACAGATGAATCAAAAGATTAAGAGACCAAAAATAGCTAAAAAACATGGATTTTCCAAAACATTCAAAGAAAATGTGAGTGTTGTTCTGGAGAAACAGGTTTTGAATTGACATGATGAGCAAGTGGCCACAGCCATAAGACTTGACTTTGTCAGTGACCCACTTCCTCGACGAGACCCTGTTGTCTTCACCGCTTGAGTGAAGTGACCCTTTCAAACCTCCAGTGAAAACAGATGTTGCTCGCTTTGTTGTCCTCTTCTCTCTCAAAAAAGCTCACCGTTTTGGAAGTGCAGGCGACTCACACGCGGCTTCTTGGACTGTGTCTGCACTCCTGCATGTTTGTGTCCCCTCGTGTGTGTTCCCCTCGTCTTGGCTCTTCCTCCCCGGGAGGAGGAGGTCAATAGTGAATGTATCGATCTCGTCGAAAGTGTACGGTATGGAAGGCATGACACGACTGTTTGTGCTGTGGCGACCGGCAGGAGGCGCTGCCGGTCGTCGCTGAGGTCGGGACTTGGGAGCGGACCAAGCTTGATATGATTTATTTTGATAAGAAAAGTGTCGCGACAGATCCTTTGGTGTGTGAATAAAACTTTCCAAATCTCTGAGGTGTGTGAACGTTACGTCCGTCAGCGGCAGGAGGTGGTGCTTGCCAGTCACGCTGTCGCAATCCTTCCGCTCACCATTTCTCTGGTAGGGAATTTCATGATTCTACTGGGTTTTCTCAGATCACTGGACTGTTGCTCACCAGTTCACTGCACTGCACGCGCAGACAGGATCCCAGTCCGGCCTGGGGCCATTCCTGATCAAACCTTATGCCGCGGAAAGATGTGTCTCATGTCAGCGTGTGAGGTACACAACACATCCAAAGTTACGACTGTAGAAAGCATTTTAACCATCAGCTCTTCCCGACAAGAGTCAAAAGAAAGCGCCAGGACATGGGCGGGGTCTTGGGCACATGCAGGCAGCATGGGCACTTAAACAAGCACATGGCTGTGGTACACAACAAGGGAGTGGCCCCTTATTTCATTTGCTTCATGTCGCCTAAAGCACCTCAGCCAGTAAACCGTCCACAAGAGGGGAGCGTGGTTCACCTCAGGATCGGTCAGTAAGGGGTGTAGACGGTCACAGCGTCATATGTTCTTAGCGTTCTGTGGTCGCTTTTTGTCCTTCTGAATTGTGTGATTGGCTGATGGCAAGAGGTGGGGTTCATGGGTGTCATCTCAGGGGGGCGCTAAATGCTGAAAGCGTTTGAGTACACACATGAACATTTCCCCGCAAGATCAGAAAGTAAGCAGCTGAAGCCTAGCCGTCTCTCGAGCTCCAGCTCATGCCGTGTTAGATTAGATTCCAGAATCATACGCCATGCCCAGCGGCGCGCCGCAGCTACGATTATGATCATCTTCATAATAAAGCATGCTTGCACTTGCTTGCCTTCAGTGAGGGAAAACCAAGAGAGGGACCAGATTGCAGACAAGATGGCCGACCTCACTGCTGTAGACCAGATCCTCCACTCGCCTCCTCAGTAACAAAACCGACCCAGTATGACGTCACCAATTCATCTGCAAATCTACATTTTGTTCGGTTTATTTTCCAAAATGCACAATGATGTTACATGATGTTGGCACATATTCTAGCGTGCTTTTCCTGTGGAACTTGTGAGAAGAATACAAACCAACTTGAACATGACCTAGATCTGGGGGCAGTTTTATTCCCCTGTAGAGCAAGAACAGAAAATAGAGTGACAACATGTGACTGGCTGATGTTTTCATTTTACAGCTTGTAATAAACATCCCGCAGGAAGAAAATGTTTCAATGTTCCAAGCTGAAATCTGAGCCTGTCTGCTGCACCACAGTGATGGACCTTTGTCCACAGAAGTGTGGAATACAGCTAAGTGACTCCAACTTATCGTTGCCAGTATAGTATTGCATTGTTTTTCTTTGTGCTCTGAGCTGTATTTATTCCGAGTCAACGTCATTGTTGTTGGAGGATTTTACTTTTGTAACAAGAGAGAAGTTGTGTTTTAAAAATGAGCGTCCCATATTGGCTTCTGATGTCAGTTATTGTGTGCTATTGAGGTCCAGCTCATCTGCTTTGAGCTTCTGAGTTTCCAGTCGAGAAATGCATGGAGCATGGAGGATCCGGTGTAGAGGAATGAGGTCGGCCATCTTGAATGCAACTCGGTACTCGTGAGGAAATGTGAGGAGGGTATGGCACCAAAGAAAGAAAGCCTATAAAAGTGAGTTGTTAGCTGGCGTTTGAAGGTGGTGGTGCACATTGTGTTTGGGATCTGCTCAGACAGAGGAGGAGCCCTGGCAGAAAAGGCTCTGGCTCCTCCTGATTTAAGTCCAGACTTAGGGACTAGCGTGGATCCAGGATTTGAGGGTTCTGGCTGGCTAGTAGGGGGTCAGCAGTTCTACAGTGTAGTTGGGGGCCAAGTCGGAGTTAAAAGTTACCAGTCAAGTCTATCTAAAGTGGAGCCACTTGGGTTGGATTTTCGAGAGAGTCATTTTCAGCAGAAGGAAACAGGAACATCTTCAAGACATGCTAGGACAGCAGCCTCGCCTTGAGAGTTTTTAATGGGTGAAAAAATCTGTGTGTCATCGCAGTGGGAAGACACATGGAAACGCTGCATCATCTGTCCAAGCGGTGGCATGTAGATCGAAAATAAAATGGAACCAGTAGTCCTGCGAGGAAGTGTCCTTCTGTTTTAGTAAGTCAGTTAGAATGCAGACAAGCAAGCGTCACATACTCCCAGAAGTGTGTAAAAGTTCATTCAAGTTCAAGATTTCAACTCCATGCAAGATGTGCGTGGGACATTTCCAAACATTCCAAAGTAAGAACACCAGCTTCAACGCAGTACTTGAGCTGGCGCGTGGGGATCACGTATCGCTCCCCAACATTTCCCCTTCCACTGGTGCTGAAGCCAGATAAAAGGGCACACATCGCAAACACATAATTATTATTGTGTTGTTGGCTCTGAAACAACCACCTTTATGTCTGTTTTGTTAAACATATATTATCTATGGTTAGAGCCCATTTGAAGGCGAGGATATTTGGAGAAAGGAGAAAGAAAGACGAAAGAGTTGAAAGGAATAAAGACAATGAAATACCTCCGCTGAGGCGGCTCAGGCCTCTGTTTTGGATGCCTCCCTAGAGAGGTGCTGCCCCCGCATTCCAGCCCTGGATAAGCGGCAGAAGAAGAAGTAGAAGAAGACTGTAACATCGAAACAAAGGGAAAAAGATAAAAGAAGGAATAATGGGCTAAAAAGAGTAAAGAACAGGAAGAAAATCTATCACACAATATAGACGCAAAGAGGAATGAGGAAGGACAAAGGGATCAAAGAGAAATGAACATGTGGAAAATAAGAATAAATAAGGGAGCTGTCTAAAAATGAAATAGATGGGTGGATGAAGAAAGACATGACATGACAAAAGGACATGACAGGAGAAATAGAATGGAATTAATGCCTTGAAGTCAAATAATTCTAAAGACAAGTGAAAGGAAATAGGGGAAAAATCTGCCAGGAGAGAAATGCAAAAAAGATAAAGAAAGGAAAGCTTTGCGGTAGACATGAGGTGAATAAAGGAACAAGGAAGTGTAAAGCAATGAAAGAAAGGAGAAAGAGGGGACCCAAACAGGTGCAAGAAATGAATAAAAGAAAAGAAAACAGAAGCATGGGGAGAAAGGAAAGTTGGAGTCTGGCCTAATACGAAAAGCAAGATATTATCATGCCAGGAAAAAGAGGGGAAAAGTGCAGGTGCTGGAGCAGCCCTTGGGGGCGCCTCAGGAACATAGCGCCCTGCGTGGTGAATAAAACCTGACCCCATCTGGATTGCTGATCAGTTCCAACAGGAAGTGCGTCCGCAGCGACGAGGGAGGTGAAGAGTGCAGGAAGGGTGGCGTTAGAAAATTTTTATTGGAGCATTTTAACAACCATAGAAAAATATTTTACAGACCTGTTACATGTAGACACATTTATACAACCCTGGAAGAAACGATCACAAATATCATACTAAAGTCATAATTGCTGTGCGTAGAGTGACGTCAGAGCCAACACACAACATGCTCAGTTTGGAATGGCGATCCCTGCTCCAGGACAGTAGGGGGCAGTGTGGGGGCAAGCCGCTTGCGATGCAATGTGAGGCCTTCGGACGTGACACGAGTGACGATGTGTCGTAACAAGTGAAGTCAACTTTTCCTCCGTTCCGGAGTCACACAGTGTCCGATGTGTTTAGAGCCTTCTTTTTCATGCCAAAGTATTGCGAGGTTGAGTGGGACATGAGCAGGAACAGGAAGGGGTCCAGGCAGGCGTGCAGGCAGCACAGACACACGGCCACGTTGAACCAGGCGTAGAAGATGTCTACGTGGTGCAGTGTCAGCTTCACGTAGTGGACCATGTGCAGGACCCCGGCGGGGGTGAAGCACACCAGGAAGATGAAAAGGACCAGGAAGCTCACCTTGATGTACTTGGCCCAGTCCAGATGGGACCGGTTCAGCGCCACAATGATTCTGTTGTAGCTCCAAACCGTGGCCACCAGGGGCGCCAGCAGGCCAATGACCGTCATTGCAATGTTATAGGGGAGGAGGAACCTGTGTGAGGCCATGTCCAAGGGCAAGACGTCGTGGCAGGTGACAAGGTCCTCAGTGGTAATCTTGTACGTCTGCTGTATCAGGAGCTCGGGCACCATGGCGGCGGCAAACACGGCCCAGTTGGCGAAGCAGATCAAGGCGGTGATGCGCTTCTGGGGCATACTCCGGTAAACAAAGGGGTGCACCACAGCCAGGTAGCGCGTGACGCTGATGCAAGCCAGCGTCTGCGCGGAGCAGTAGAGGTTTCCATAGAAACAGGCCGTCACCACCCGACAGGCGATCTCCCCGAACTTCCACTGGTTGCCATGGAGATGGTAGTGAGCCTTCAAGACGAGGGAGAGGAGGAGGAGGAGGTCGGAGACTGCCAGGCTGGAGTACAGGATGCTTGAGGAAACTTTACGGATTTTCTTCAGCAGCGTGCACAATATGGCAACGTTGGACGGGACACCAATGGTGATGACCAGGATGTAGACGAAGGGGATGACTTTGGTGCTGAGAGCGCTGCGCAGGTATACGCCCGTGTTGTTGTTGTCCGGCGTCAGCCCAGGATGAGGGCGTGGGTTGGTCCCCACTTCTTGTTCCACATTCTTGTTGAATATGTTGTTGACATGCCCAGTAAAGCTTAAGTTCTCCAGGTCAGGGCTGTTTATCTCTGCAACACAAACACCAGAGTCGTCACTGCCATGGACGGTTGATAGAAGAACGATGGAAACAAAAACTCACTTAGAATACAAAGCAGCTTTGTTTTTGCTGCTAAAAAAGTAGCTTTAGCAACAACTTTACCTCATTTCACCTTGATAAAAGCATCAGGTGTGGTGAGACTCACTCGAGTGCCGCGGCACACTGGCTGAACAGCAGTGATTTAGGGGTCATATTTCACAACATAGTACAACACTACAGTCTCGGTCCCGACCCTCATCTATGGTCATGAAGGAAAAAAACAGTTCTCAAATACAAATGAGTTTCCTTCATTGGTGGCAGGTGTCTCCCTTAGAGATAGGATGAGGTGACTTGGGAGAGACTCATCTAGAGAGCCACATCTTCTCTGCATTGAGAGCAGTCAGTTGAGTTGGTCCAGGCATCTCATGAGGACGAGGCCTCCCTTTGGAGCTGTTTCAGGCATGACCGAGGAGCTGACCCAGGACCAGGTGGAGAGATGAGAGATCTCAGGATCTCCTAGTCACAACCATGCAAGCACTCCCTTTTGAAGGTACTGCCCCCGTGACCCGGCGATGGATAAGCAAACAATAGGTCTTGTTATTTCAACAAGAAAAATCTTTTGTATTTCTGGCCATTATTAGTGCACATAATGTACAGTTATTCTTCAAACGTCACCATTTTTTTCAGTCTTGTCCCCCCAGAGTGCCTTCCAGTACCCCCTTTTCGAGAAGCAGTTGATGCAGCACCTCTCCCGCGGTGGACCCCACAGTCCTGCTTGTGCCCCCTAAACCGTCCTCCTCGGTCTGAACTACTTCACAGTGTGTTTCCTGTTGATCCAGCCGTATTTTACGGTCTCATGTGTGACTGATCTGAGTGTACGGATCCAATGAACTGGTGTTTTCAGGATGAAGTTCACCGCAGCAGAGACGAAAGGATGGTTCATTACCTTGTTTTTGGAACGTTGCCTGTTGACAGAGGACGACGACAAAGACCAGCAGAAGACTCTTCATGTTGTCCTCAAGGTTCCTGCGCACGTCTGCTTATGTGTAAAGAAACAAGTCCACAGCAAGCCACTTCCAACCTCGTCAGAATTGCAGAGATGGACTGTTCCCTCCCTCTTATAAACGGCAGCCAGTGAGGGTTTGCTCACAGAGCCCTCCCTGCATTTGAAGTCACTTCACAAGAAGCGCTGAAGCTGCCAGGAAACGTCACTGATTTTCTGACTGGATCAAAACCAGTCGTGCTAGTCTTGGCTGCTGCATGTGCTTCCTTGTGCACCGTTTTGGGGTGTGAGACAGGGTGTGTGTCCCGATGGGTTATGTAAGAAATATTTGACCTGAAGCTGTGTCAACGGAGTAGATTGTTAATGCGGTGAATGTAAACACACACACGTTTACATGGCTGCCTTTAAAGTGTTGTTCAATATTGAACAATGTTGTGTCTAGGTTCTTGTTTTTTTGCGTGGGTGCAAAACAGTGTCATTTCTGAGGGCGTCTGTGTCTCGTGCGTAGTGTGCGTAGTGTCGTTTGCATGGTTGTGTACCAGTGTGGTCACTCTAGTCTGAGTGTGAGGGCCATCCATGTTATACACAACGCCACATTTGTGTCACTGTATACAGTTGCTGTGAGAGAGAATGTTTGTTGAGGTGTTATTCTGTGAGTGTGTGTTAGTGCGATTACTGTCGTTGTCATGCTTCCAGTTTGATTAGTGTGAGTGGGTTCGTTGTGGTTGCCATTGTTGGAGTGTGTGTGTTGGTTGTCATCAACAGACGGCTGGAGTTTCATCTGTTTGATGTTGGCCTGAGAGAGTCGCTGCCACGCAGCAGGATGTTTTTTATGTGGTACTTATGGAGTCGAGCGCCTGCAGGAAGTTGCTCATTGGGAGAAGTCATGGGTTCACACGTTTTTGCCAGCAAATGCTGGCGTATTTGACCCCAGTTCTGAGAAGCGTGAGCTGTGAGCGTCCATCGTTGTAGTCAGCTGACCTGAATCCAGTTTTCTGACACGTCTCTGTCTCTGGTCCCGCTGCAGCCAGATGTGACCCAGTCTTGCTGTCCACTGGGGCAACACCAAAACACTGACCTGTGACATCAGACGTGGTTAGATGAGAGTCACATCTGGGACTCCAGACTCGCACCGCAGCCCAGAATAGATCCCTCATATTTCTCCAGAGCAATGAGTCGCATTTATCTGCTCCATAACTGAAAGACCAACTGTGAGTAGTGTTTTTTAGTTTACGACGCCCTATTACTCTGATTCCATATTTTTAACTGAAGCACCTGCCGTAACTTCTGATGACCTACATATAGATACATTCTTTTACCTTCGTGCAGACGTGACGTTTTTCCCAACCATTGTCGACCAAACGAGAAGTTGCCCAGCCTCGCCCAAACAGGAAGTAGCTGTGCTTGGCTCGGACAGGAAGTAGTTTTCTGTTGCCCATACGGGAAGTCACTGAATGTTGACCGGACAGGAAGTAACTGATTGTTCATCGGAAATCGTCGCCGTTGTCATTCACCCTGTGTGGAAGTGTCACTCACAAATGAAAGAGTCCAATGTTGCCTGAATGGGAAGTAAGTAATGCCGGCAAAGCCAGACATTGCTGAGCGACACCTGAACAGAAAGTAGCTGAATGTTGACGAAAAAGAAGTCACCTGATTCTTCTCAAAAGGGGAGTAGCTGAAATTCACCGGAACAGGAAGTAGATGAGACAGGTATGTGTGGGTGTGAGCTGAGCAAGATGGCGGCGTAGTAGTCTGTTTGAAATACAAGCTCTCTGCATAAGCTAGATTTCTCAAGCTGGTCTCGCAGCTGATTGACATTTTTTGAGACATCACTAAAAACTCTGAAGATGAAAAAGTCAGTCCAAAGGAGACTGTGTCGCTCAGACAACAAGGACAGTAGAACCAGTGACCACAGCTACACGGCTAACGCGGGCTCTAACCAGTATGTCGGTTCAGTTGAATGATGACGTTCGTGCACTTTCAGACCTCATTAACCAAGCAGTTTAACTCGGATTTTGTTTGTCTTCCGGGATCTCACTCTGTTGCACTGGATGCCTTTTTATGGAGAAGTCAGTGGGGAAATACTTCTCTCATGGAACAGAATGATCTGGTGGAGTAATTACCTTTAAGAATACTTTCGGTCGTGAGGTCTCACACACACATTGTGACCCAAATGTCACATGTATTTCATTCAAGGATAGAATTTGCTGTTATTAATTGACATTTTCTCTCAAGCCTCAGGTCCGGTTCTCAGCGTAAACAAATGTGATCTTTTGGCTATTAAAGGTGATTCAACCTCAATTATTAGTCATATTCCAGTGAAAGAGGAAGCAAATTATTTAGGCATTGACATTGTTAAAGATCAAACAAAGAGGAGTTCTACAAACGTTAAACATATCATTGAAAAAAAAAAACATGGAAATGAACAGATGGCTTGCAAGAGAGCTCTCACTCTTGGCAAGGGTTCTGCTGACCAAAGTCAGTCACTTCTAGACTGATCTATGCTGCACTGGCTCTAAATATTGAAAATAGAATAGATCGATTACAATGAATTGATACAGTTACTCTCAATTTTGTCTGGAAAAAAACGAATACACGATTTGAAAAAGTTGGTAGTCATGAAGCCTTATGAGTGTGGTGGGCTTAACGTCTTAGACTTCACTACTCTATATCGCACATGGAAAATAAACTGGCAGAAGCAATGCTTTCAGGATCCAAAACCTGGATGGAACATCATACCTCTCCATTTATTTTCCAAGTTTGGGAGATCTGGAATACTTACGGTCTGCAATGACGATATTGATAATAATAATATAATATATAATATAATATAATAATAATATCCCTGTAAAACTATTGCTTTTCATCGCCAGGCCTTTTTGTCCTGGTCTCTCATCTTTAAGCATAATTTTTCTCCACATAGATATTATATTTGGAATAACAAGGATATTGTATTTAAATGAAAAACACTCAAAATTGGTTTGATAATAACATCTATCTTGTGGATCAGCTTTTCGATGATAAAGGGTTACTTATGTCATATGAATAATTCAACCTTCCTGTTTCACCTAGTGAATGTGCCAAAGTATTTGGTGCTGTATCTCTCAGAGTATGTTTGTGATATAAACATCAGCCAAGAATGAATGCTCTGCTAACATCCTTGCCATCCCCAGAGAATCCACTTGCATTTGTTTGAAAAAAGACGCAAAGAACAATACATTAATTCAAAGTGTACTTCAGAGTGACGTTTGTACCGCACAACACATCCTTCTTTATTGTATGTAAGAAGGTGTGGTACCTTCCTCATAAGTATTTGATCATCAACAAAGTTTAAAGTTTAAAATTCTTCACAGAATCGTATCCAGCAAAGACTTTATTAAGAAACCATTTCAGAAAGATGTGGACACCACTCTGGCTTTACCCCATTTCTGACAGAAGGTCTGTGTCTTCATTAATAACAATGTAATAACTAATTTTGAACTTTTTGGAAGAAAGTTGTTTTTGGTTTATATGAAGAGCATTTACCTCCATCCTGTTTTATCATTCATTTCATGATGATCTCAGACATGTTCCACGTCCATAAATCTAAATATGCTCACAGATCCCCCTCCTCAATTGGTTTCTACACAAAATAATAACTGCTTTCTCTCAATTTAATATCTTCATTTAAATCATTTCACCCTTGAGCATTAATATGTATCTATAACATCCTGTTTTATTTTTTTGTTTTGTAATTTCTCTTTTTTCGTTTGTTTGTTTGATTGTTATTGGCATTTTCATTTATGATACTTACTCCAGCCACATATACCTGCACAGTGATTTGATTGTAATGTAATGGGCGTGTTCATGACTGTATGTTTCATTTTGGCAAAAAGAGGTCACCGGAAGAGGACGTGGACAGGAAGCTGTCAAATGGGGCCCAAATGGGCTGTAGCTGAGAGTCACTGAGAACCAAAATAGCGGAACGTGGTACGAACACGAAGTGGCTGAGTCCCGCCCGGAAAGGAAGGTGACTCAACAGGTCCCAACTTTATGCTTTATTATGAATTTATTAGCTTTTTATGAACTCACACTTACTCAGCAGCAGGGTTTTATATATTTCCATATTGCAGCTTTCGAGAGTGAAGTCGAATGTGACCCTAGAGGTCACTTCTGAGTCACACTTCAGTAAAGAAGCCCTTGCAAACGAATGAAATCCATATGTGAAGTGCGTCTCTAGTTTGTGCCAGCAGTCGTCCTCACAGTGAGAGTGAAGCGAGGTTATGTAACAGTGTCTTCTTGGAGCTAATCACATGCATCACAGACGTATTTTTACAAGTGCCAGACTCAGTTCCTGGATTCATGTTTCAGCCGGTCCTGCATTGTTCTGTGAAAATGAGTCAGGTATCAATGTAGGATTCCAGCAGCGCTCATCTGGCTGTGGTCCAAGTTCAGACTCTGTCCTGCTGACCAGATGTTCTGGCCTGGGTCCACGACTTTGTCAGTCACATCCGGTCGTGTTCATCGACAACGAAAAAGTTGCTGTTGTGACACGTGATCGCCACTCGTCCTCACGTGTTCCTGACATAACCGCAGCAGATGCCTTTCATAGGTGCCATTTATATGCCAAAAAAAAAAGCCTGGAGACATCAGAACAACCAAATCCTGCTTGGGCTTGTTTGCTTTGCGGTGGTGTGACACGCTCCAAGTTTATTGAGAAAGGTGAAGCCCGGTCTTGACTTTGGCAGCTTCAGGCAAACACCTGGGCAGGTGCCTCTTGTGTGCCACCTGCAGGAGGATCACGGCAGTGCGTTGGGGAGCAGGACCTCTGAAGGGCTGCGGGGGCTTGTTCAGAGAGGACTTGGAGAACAAGTTAGTTCCTCAGGATGTCCTGTACGGGTTGGAGGATGAGAGCGTCCTCAGGTGGGGGAGTTGTAGTATTCTGGGGTCTTGTTCATGAGTGAGGGTCGGACGGATGATGAAGAAAGACCTGAGCCACAAGCAATAACTCTTTCTCTTCTCACCTGCGTTCACCGGCTCTGTGGTGACCCAAGAAACAGGTGCTCTGGACCTTCTCTTCGAAGGAGAAGCTCAGTCATCTGGGAGAGACTCTGATTGCTACCTCTGCTCCTCAAGAGACGGCAGTTCTCCTGAACCAGTGAGGGGTTCAACTTGCCGGACATCCAGGCGAGAGGGATGTCTGGGACTCTTTGCATCGGCTGCTGCCCCCACGACTCAACTGCGGATATGAAGAGGAATAAAGCAGAAATGTTTTCATCATTTCACTTTATTTTCCCAGAGGTTGAGGGGTCGTGTTCCTGTTTACGCATTTGATTCTTACTTTGATCCACTGAACATGAAGTTCACGCTACTTATCAGGGTTTCTATCGAAACCCGCCCTGCACTCCGACAATTTCAGGCCTCCGGAGGGAACAAATATAAGTCAACAGCTCAACTGTGTCAGAGATGTGAGGTGATCCTGGAGTTCCTGCCCCAAGTACGGTCACAAGTGATGCTGCTGCCGTGTTCCTTCAGTGGAAAGGAAACGTGTGACGTTCTGATTTCAGTTTTTCATCTGGAGGAACAGAAGGTCGTGACGCTGGATCAACTACTGTGTACTTTGCTTCAGCTGCTGCGAGTGTTACAGACGGACAGACGCCATTTTTAATACCTCTGGGAAACTCTCTCTGGACATTGAGTCCCCAAGTCGTTATGCTTCCATACAAAATGTAGAAAAATAAAAACACATAATTTTATATTACTGTATGCAACTACCCAGGGAATACATTATGTCAACAATAGGTCCCCAGAAAAATAGAGAGGCTTGTGTGAGTGTGTGTGAGTGTGTGCGCTTGAACTTCTGTCTTCGTGACAGAGTCAGGACATTATGGCCGGTCCTCACTCTGTCACGCCTGAGTTTGAGGGTTAAAACTACAAAATAGCTGGAGCTCAGAGTAAAGGCTAAGTTTAGCCATGTGTTTTGGATGGTTAGGTTCAGGGTGAGAGGATGAAGAACATGTTAATGCATGTCAATGACAGTCCTCACGAAGATAGGAAGACAAACATGTGTGTCATTGTTTTGCTATACTCTGCAAATACACCTACTTGTGGGGACCTTGCAGATTTGTGGGCACATTTTGTCGGTACCCACAAGGTTAAGCCTCAATTTGAGCGTTAAAACGTATACATAACTGGGTCATCATAACTGGGTCATGGGTTTCAGTTTGAGCCCTGGTTAAGGTGAGACACGTGTATTGAATGGTTCAGTTTAGGTTGAGAGGCTTTATCCTTCTTGTGGGGACCATTGGGCTGAATTTGCGGATTGTGTCCTTGTATATCTATAGTTGTGGGGACCAATTTTTGGAAACATGCTTGGCTCATTATAGTTGAATTTAAGTTTGGTTTGAGCCCTGGTTAAGGTGAGCCACGTGTATTGCATGGTTCGGTTCAGGTGGAGAGACTGGGGATAGTGCTATGGCAATGAGAGGTCCTCACAAAACTAGCGAAACAAACATGTGCAAGTGTGAGTCCATGGTTGTAGGTGTGTGTGTGTGTGTGTGTGTTTATCCTTCCTTGTGGGGACTATTTTTCGGAAACAAACTTGGCTCATGACAGTTGAATTTAGGTTTGGTTTAAGTCCTGGTTACGGTGAGCCGTTTGGTTTAGGGTGAGAGGCTGGGGGAAGTAAGATGGCAATAAGCGGTCCCCACAAAGACGGGGATACAACCGTGTGTGCGTGTGTGGCTGGGTTGTCATTTGTTTGTATGTTATTGGTGTTTGTGTCTGTATTAGTAGCTGTGCGACGTGGCCGTGCAGTCGCCGGGTGGTTGGTGGTGCTGAATATTTTTTGTAGTTCTGCTGGCATGTTGTGTTACTTGCCTGTACTGATGGGTAGATGAGGTTTCATGATACAGTGTCCTGGTTTTCTGAGGCCACCAGATGAGATTGTCTGCTGTAAAACGTTTGCACTTGAGTTCAACTGCAACTAATTCTCACAACGTTTCTAAACCAAGAGCGCCATCTAGTGGTCCCTGGAATATATCTCTATCTAGATCTATCTATCTATCTATCTATCTATCTATCTATCTATATATATATATATATATATATATATATATATATATATATATATATATATATATATATATATATATATATATATATATATATATATATAAGAATTAATGCTCTGCTAACATCCTTGCCATCCCCAGAGAATGCACTTGGAAAAAAGACACAAAGAACAACACATTAATTCAAAGTGTATTTCAGAGTGACGTTTGTACCGCACCACACATCCTTCTTTATTGTATGTAAGAAGTTGTGGTTCTTTCCTCATAAGTATTTGATCATCAACAAAGTTAGAGAAATCTCTTTTAAAATTCTTCACAGAATCGTATCCAGCAAAGACTTTATCAAGGAACCATTTCAGAAATATATATATATATATATATATATATATATATATATATATATATATATATATATATATATATATATATATATATATATATATATATATATATATATATATATATATTATTATTATTTATTTATTTATTTTTTCTGGACCTGGACTCTTGGTCTCCAGTGTGGATGTTCCGACGGTCAGTGAAGGCAGCAGGACGTGTTTTCGCCTCCAAAGTGTCAGAGGAGTGAGGGAATGGTTTGTCTTGGCGTGACTTCACTGGGGATTCTGTCTCCCACAGTCTGCATCCTGCCTCGTCTGCGGGCTGGAATGTCGGCCCGGGAACGCCCATCACTGAGATCAGTTGGACCCCCAGTCACGTGAGAGGCTGTTGGTGCCAGAGCGAACGAGTCTGATCAACAAAGTTACCTGGATACAGACACACTGAGCCAACGCTGCTCAGCAACACCTCACACAGGGGCATCTGATGTCACTTGTCACAGCACTGACAGTAGTGAGAGCGCCTTTTCTTCTGGTGAACTTTTACTGAACAAATACTCCCTCGACAGCTGAAAAACGCTTTTCATACTCCACTGGACTCATCGCAGTACACACTGGTTCTTCCAAAGTACACACAAACACTCGCAGCAGGTTTTGTTTTCGTGATCTAAAGTTGCAACAGACGACGGCTCACAGTTCCACGCTCCACATGGACTCTTCACGGTCTGGCCCCGGGTGACTGGAGGTGACGTCAGATGTTCGGCATCTGCTCCTGCCGCCCGATCATTGGTGGAGATCGGCGCTCGGTGACCGGAAGCTGGGCTCCAACCCCTCGCTTCTTGTCGGAGCGCTCGCAGCTGCATCGCCCAGAACTCCCCCGGACTCTTCACTGGTCGCGTATTTTGCAAAGATGTTTTGGAGGAGTTGTTTGGTTTGGCTGTTGGCGCTCGCAGCTTCTGCCGCTTCCACCAGGAGAAATGGTGAGTTTTGTTTCATGGACGCTCCAAAGTCCCGTCAAACATCTGTGTGTGTTTGGAGTTACGGTCCTTAATGTACGTAACAATGGAATAACATGCTACATTATATTTACTATCATTTTACTGTTGCTTAATTACGTCACTACTTAAATCGCAATTACGGAAACTGTATTTACATACTTTTTTAAAAGCCCATCAATCATTTGTCATATATATATATATATATATATATATATATATATATATATATATATATATATATATATATATATATATATATATATATATAGTATGTATGTATATATATATATAAATTGTATGTATGTATATATATATATATATAGACAGAGAGAGAGAGACAGAGAGAGAGAATGGAAGGATAAAAAATATATATTTTATTTTATTTTATTTTATCCTTCCATTCTCTTAAAAAATAAAATTATATATATATATATATATATATATATAGAGAGAGAGAGAGAGAGAGAGAGAGAGAGAATGGAAGGATAAAATACAATTAAATATATATATATTTTTAATCTCTTGTATTCATCTATTCTTGAGTTTATATATTATATAATAGTATATATATATATATATATATATATATATATATATATATATATATATTATTGCGATCTAAAGGTTTTCTTGTTCTGGTTATTATCTGGTCATTTGTTGATGAAGTGTGAAAATGGGTACAATGGCAGCCACTCTGGTGAGACGTCTGAGTTTGATGTTTTCCTGTGGCTCCCAAAGTGCCTCTATGTACTCTCAAAGTGTGGTCTCAAACGAAATGTGTGGTGGGGATCAAATGATGTTTATTTCCTCGAGTAAACACGAACAAAGTGCTCAGAGACTCTCGTCACCGCAGAGAAGGGGTGAAGCCGGAAGCCGTCCCAGACGACCGAACATCTGAATCAGATTAGGAAAAATCTTGAGTAGAGGAGGTCCAGATGTGGGAAGAGGAACAGTGAAGAGTATCTTCATTCATTCTGTAATGGTGACTTGAGTGTGAGGCCTCATCCACATGAAAAACAATGTTTTCCACTGCCATTTTCTGAAAAGTGTGCAGTATAAACAAGCCACTTTAAAGACGGTGCAGTATTCATCCAGGCCAGCATGTGGCACTGTAGTCGAGAAGAAGGTTAAAGTGTGAATGTCTGGACAGAACAGAATGGCGAACAAAACTCAAATGGCAGCCAAAGATTTGGTGTTGATTTTTCTAATCTGAATCTAATCATACTGTCGAGGTGAAAGACCAAGGGTTATGGGCGGGGCGATGACATCATTGCTGTGGTTCGGTTATAGACAACGTTTATATCAGATTTTTTTTCCAAATCTTGAACACACTGGAACGTGAGCGATGCCAATTTTATGTGGACGGACATATAGGATCCAGCAGTCAGGTTGGCACGCTGTCTTAACCAACCATGTTGACCTCTGTCCACCAGAGGGCATTACGTTGCGTGTCTTCTACCAGATACCGTAGCACCCAGGGCCTTTCTTTCCCCTTCCCTCGTCCTCAGCTAACCCTGTTTCTGGTCTCTTCCAGCCACCGCCAGGGGAAGAGCCTTCACCCACTGGTCACCTGACTACTCGGACTCGATACCAGGAGAGTTCCCTGCAAATGCTGAAACCAGCAACGACTCCTGGACTCCTAACACTACAGTCTCACCTGTGTCACGGCTCTCAGAGGAGGCCTTGGTCTTCCTCACCAGTCCTGTGTCCACCATCCTCATGCCGTCCTTCTACTCCTTGGTCTGCCTGATCAGTCTACCCATCAACTTGTTCGCCATCGTCGCCTTCTCCCACAGAATCAGTCCCAAGAAGCCGGCAGCCATCTATATGCTGAACCTGGCGTGCGCCGACTTCCTCTTCGCCTTGCTCCTGCCCTTCCGGGTCTTCTACCATTTCAACGGCAACGACTGGATCTTCGGTCCCATCGCGTGCCGTGTGATAACGGCGGCGTTCTACTGGAACATGTATTGCTCCGTCCTGCTGGTCAGCTGCATAAGTGTGGACCGTCTGCTGGCGGTGGTGTACCCCATCGATTCACTGGCGTGGAGGCGACCCAAGAGGGCCGTCATGGCTTGTGTTGCCATGTGGATGGTCTCCCTTGGTAGCGCTGCTCCTCTCGTCTTCTCGGAGCAGACGGCTTACCTGGCGCAGTTGAACATCACCACCTGCCACGATGTCCAGAACCTGGCCGATCACAACAGTTACTATAAGATCTACTTCATTGTAGTCTTCTGCGCTCTCTTCTTCCTGCCCTTCCTGGTCACCTTGGTGTCGTATTCCAGAGTGATCTACTCTTTGAGTCGAGTTCCTCCAGGCGTTCCAGGACGCTCACGAAGAAAGACCAGAGCTCTGGTGATGACCTTAACTGTCCTGGTCATGTTCATATTGTGCTTCCTGCCCACCAACTGCCTGTTGCTGCTCCACTATGCTCAGTTCAACGACGGCATCCAGAGAATCCAGGACGTCCCGGATGGCTCCTACGCCGCCTACCTGATTTTCCTGTGTTTGGGGAGTCTCAACTGCGCTCTGGACCCCCTGGTCTACTACTTTGGCTCATCACAATGTCAGAGACAGATGACCCGCATGGTCAAGTGTGTGAAGGCCGACGGCGACGGCAGCAGCAGCAGCGCACAGTCCTCCTCTGGTTCGTACAAACAGAGCAGGACAACGGTGAAGTCCAGATGTAGCTCCAGCCTGAGCCCCTCTGAACGCAAGAAAGAGGCCCTACAGGGAAACAGCAGTGGTCTCTACAAGAAGCTTCTCGTCTGATGCGGGATCAGGGTGCACGTCCTGGCCTGACCCCATCGTAGGGTTTACCTAAGGAGGTCACTACCAGCTTATTCCCTTCAGTCCCTACCTGAATGTATGTTTCGGCATTTTCAACTGAATCAGAAGACTGTGGGTTGTGATATCATGGAGGTCTGAAAGGCCAGCCCACACGGGTGTCTTCCTGTGGATGGGCTCCTAGAGTGCCACATTGTTGGGTCATCGACTGTTCGGGTTTTGAGATGTTTTCCCCCTGACGGGTCAAAGATTGAATGCCATGTAACACCATGGACCCTGGCACTTCGACTCAGTTGACCAATCAAGTACTTGGACAGTCATGAAAAGCATCATTCCTAGAAGGCAGGGACAAACTTAAGACGATCAAAATCCTGCAATGATTTGGACTTTTTTTAAATCTCAAAATGAAGGCTGGTCACATGACTAACATAGGAGGATTTTTTTGCTTGAAATATTCAGAAAAGGCTGCATTAACTGTGTCACCATTGTTGTTACGGTCAGCTGTCGCGAGCTCGCTGGCAAACCATTGCAGTATTTTTGTGTTTGTGTCTGTGCAAATGAAGCCTTCTATACTAAAAGAATTTATGTCTTAAACGTTGTGTCTTAATATCCACCAATCTTGATTGTTTTCACAGTAGTTAGTGCCTCGGCTATTGGCAGCAACCAGACAGCTGTCTGAATCAGATAAGTAGTTCGGCTCAACGACGATTTTTATATCTAGCAAGTGCTGCCTTGTTTAGCTGGCTAGTGCTAGCTAGAATGTGCTAGCAACATTATTGTTTCAGCCGCTGCAGAAGTGATGGTATTTCAAAGTTGTTCACGGTGTTTGTGCGTGATATTTAACGTTAGCACTTCAGATTCACCTCACTGATGGTGTTAGCATTTAGCTTGTCTGTACTGTGATACTGCCAGTGAAATGTATTTCAACTTGTTAGAAGGATCATTCTAAATGTAACTTAAACGTCAGGTTATGAAAGTGTACCAGTTATGTTGCTGAGCGGTTTCTCTTCAGATTCACAGCACATTCCACTCCAGCAGGCAAAATGTTTTCAGTAGTCTGCCCTCATCCCTTTTTAACGTCTAGTTTCTCAGAAAACGTGAGAAAGAATTGGCGGAAGTCCCTGCATGCAGAGATAAGAAAACAAGGCTTTTTTTCAGTGAACACTGGCCTGTTCTGTGGGAAACCGCGTCGTCACTCAACAACATCTGATAAGGCACTCTGTGTTGACACTTTGTCTCCTGTCGCAATGCACATTTAAAAAAGCTCAACAAGTTTATTCTTAATCCTTTTTTGATGACAAAATAAATGTGATAAAAACTACGATTGTGGTTTTGGTGTGTTTTTCTCCTCCTCCCCTTCCTGACAGGCCAGTCCTTGTTTTGAGATCACGGAGGACACAGTGGGACCCAAACATGTTTGGGACAACATCACTCAGATGTTTCTGGGAAGATCACTTGTATCTGTGCTCCAGCTAGACAATAGCTTTGATAAGACTATTTTGTGTGTGTACTTTGTTGCAGTTTTGAGCAGAAAAGTTTTGTTTTGATGCCAAATGTTGGTCTACTTGGACTAAACCACCTCAGTGAGAAACCTATTTTTGAAATCCCAAAACACAAAATAATCCAGATCTTTTGAGATCTTAGTTTCTCCTCATGCCCAAAACTGCAGTTCATCCTCCACATCTAAAGCGCTGAGGTTTGTCTCTCTAATGCAGAGGAGCTTACACTCTTCTAACCACAAAAATTGATGATCACATCACTCCCTTCCCTGGTCTAACAAAGAAAAACACCCCAAAAGTCCAGCTTTCTTTTCTCATTTGTCTGTCAAATTATTGTAATATCAACTGGCATTATTATTATAAGTAGTAGTATCAATGATACAAATAATAATAATTAAATGGATATATTAATTTATTGTATATTTTAAATTTATTGATTCATCTTAGTTTATTTTTCATATCTCCCCACCACAGGTTGTCTTACCAAACTAGTATTCCTCAGTGATGGTCTATTTATTCAACATTATTTTTCCAAATTTCTCTGAAGTGATGAAAAGGGAGGTGAAATTTGATTCGGTATAGCATTCAGGAAACTCCATCCTATTGAGATTCTAGCTGCTGTACAACCAGCTGCCATAGCACGAAGAGACTCGCCACCATCCCATAATAATAATAATTATTATTATTATTGTATATTTAAAATTTTGTTGTTGTTGTTGTTTCCATCGCGTTTCCATCTCTGTCCACTAAGCGGCGCTGCCTGACTAGTTATTAAGTAAACTAAAGTTGTATTTTAAATGAGCAGGATCTGAGCATATGAAGTAGAACAATGTTTCTGGCGTGTTGGTGTTATACATCTGCATCACGCGCTTTATGTGCGGCGGTGATCACCTGACTCTGACGTCACACAGGTGCGAAAAGCACCCATTTGAAGCGTGAATGGCAGTTCCGGCGGCTGGTGGAGACGCGGCCACACCCGCCGACGTTTACGCTTCTTTCTCGTTGAAAACCGAATAAATGACCATGTCGGCGAGAGCCGTGAGCCTGCTGGCGGTCCTGGCGTCGTTCTGCGTGAACACCTGTCGGTCCGAGGCAGGTAAGTTCGGCGTGTTTACCCGCGCGCGCCCTGGTTTCTTATGTGTCGAGGCAAACAAACAAAGCAATGTCGAGGTGACGGTTTCAATCGAAGGGCGTCAGAAAGCTCCTGCGGTGCATGTTGATCTCAGCTGGCGGCTTTTATCGCGTCGGTTTGTTCCGGACGACACTAGTTACCCCGTGACCCAGTTTGCGGATGTTGATGACTCACAAACGTGATCTTCCTGTGACCGTCTCAGCGGTCTGAGAGCGGCTCCTGGAGCGCTGGGCTCCAGGTGAAGCTCACCGAGCCCTTCTCTATTCTCTCCACACCCCTCCTCTGCTCTCTCCTCTGCTCTAGTCTGCTGCTCCTCACTCGTGACTCGGGTTTCTCAGGTGCACCTCCACCTTCTGATCCTAATGCTCTGAAGCTTCAAAATAAATTCCCCTCCTGTAGAAATCTCGTTCACGTGCATGTGCACAGATTTGGTCCCAGCTGGAGTCCAGCGGCTCCTGGTTTCAGGTCATTAAACTGCCAGTCTGCTGACTCATTTCTGAATTACAGCTCAATAAACCTTTGCTTACTCTGGTGGTTCTGGTTCTGATTGCCGACCAAGAGAGAGGAAAATATTTAAAAACATTGGAGACTCCTGACCAGAAAAGGACTGGACACCGGGTCCATGTCGTCGAGGGGTGCGCTTCTAAACATGTCAACTACAAGGTCCACTCTCTCGAGCTCATCTGGACCACCAGGCTGAGACTAACATCTCACCATCAGTTCTCAAAGATGCGGTTTCTGTTCTGGTCAGGGAGTAGACCTGACCCAGGCTCTAGTTGGGAGCAGCACATCTGATGTGGGACCATTGCTTGGTAGGGTTTCCCACCTGGTTCTGGTCTGGGTCCATGTCTGGATAACGGTTGCTCCTCTGTTTGTGACTTCACAGAAGATCGAGGCTTCACCGGTACTGAGACCACCGATGGGGTGTGGGTCAACTCACCGGCCCAGACCGCCCTGAGCAGCAGCCTGACCACCGTCTTCCTCCCCATTGTCTACATCATCGTCTTCGTGGTTGGCCTCCCCACCAACGCCATGGCGCTCTGGGTCTTCCTCTTCAGGACCAAGAAGAAGCACCCGTCCTCCATCTATATGGCCAACCTTGCCCTGGCAGACCTGCTCTTCATCATCTGGGTGCCGCTCAAAATCGCCTACCACTTCAATGGCAACAACTGGATCTACGGCGAGGGCCTGTGCAGGGTTCTGGTGGCGTTCTTCTACGGGAACATGTACTGTTCCATCGGCTTCATCGCCTGCATCAGCGTGCAGCGCTACTGGGCCGTGGTCCACCCACTGTCCCAGGGGCAGCGGGACAACTGCGTGGCCGTGGGGGTTTCGGTCGCCGTGTGGGTGGTGGTCTGGCTCATCACCATCCCGCTCTACCTGTACGACCAGCAGGTGAAGGTCAGCAACATGGGCATCTTCACCTGCCACGACGTCACGAAGCCCAGCCAGAAGAAGACAGCGGCGGGCTACTTCCTGACCATGGGAACGCTGGGCTTCGTGGTGCCCTGCGTCGTGATCATCATCTCCTACGTGCTGATGCTGAAGGCGCTCCGCACCAGCATGACGGACCCCACCATTGCCAAGAAGCGGCGCAAGGCGGTGGTGCTGATCGTGACGGTGCTGGTCATGTTCGTGGTCTGCTTCACGCCCAGCAACATCATGCTGCTGGTGCACTACGTCCTGCTGCTGCGCGAGGCGCCCAACAACTTGTACGGCTTCTACATCACCACGCTGTGCCTGGCCAGCCTCAACAGCTGCATCGACCCCTTCGTCTACTACTTCATCTCCGAGGATTTCCGCCAGCATGTCAAGAACACCTTCCTGTGCCGGAGCGAGCGGACGGTGGAGAGGATGCGCGTCTCGTTCAGCGCCCTCAAGTTCTCCCGGAAGACCAACTCGTACACGTCCAGCTCTCGGAATACGGAGAGCAGCCACTGCTAACGGAACTACAGCCCATAGAAAGTAGATATTTTTACCATTTTCGGAAGCAGTTACTGAATGCTGGCAGTTTTTTTACCTTGAAGTCTGAGTTGGTGCCAACTGTTTTTATCAAATAAACCAAAACATTTTAGTCTCTTTATGTTAAACCCCACAATATTCTGTGAGGAACAGGAACTCACTGCTCAGGAGGGAAAAACCTCCCCCCGAGTTCTGAACCCAAATCCTGAAGATCCAAAATTTTTATCCCATTTTTAATTTTATTGTGTCCTAATTTTTTTTAAGATCTTGATCCTGTATCAAACTGATTTTTGATCAATATTTATTTACATTAAACGGGCACGTCACATGAGCCATAACATTATGACCACCTGTCAGATTCTGCTGACCAATAGTTTTTTGATTTTGTGTGATTTCTAGAGCTGTTTTTCTTCATGGACTTGTTTTGAAATGGTTACAAAGCAAATAAAAGCTTTTTTAGTAGTTTAATAGTTTTTTTTATCATTCATTAATATCATTTAAGTTATAGATGGATCTAGTTAGATTAGTTATTATTAGGTTTTTTTGAACAACTGATCAGCATTTTTTGTGCCTCAAATAAAATATATTTAAAAGCAACTTCGAAATAATGCTTTAAATCATGTTTACCTGTAAGATATTCACCACTCCAAAAGATCATCCAAAATTTCAATATTAATATTAATCATCTGTCAGTAGAATTAAATATTTAATCCTATAACATATTTTAGCTGAGAGTGTCATGGTGCAATTACGTTTCTTTTCCCCTCTTTGATAATTTTTTAAAATAATTTAAGTCACAAACTAAGTTCTGCCTCCGAGCATGGCGGTCCATGAAGGAACTGAATTGCCCATCCCTGGGTCAAAGGGGACGTGGTTGGTCAACGGTCGCCACAGAGGCCGCCTCATTCATGGAAAAGTTTCTGAAGAAGACAAACTGGATATGTTGCGCAGGTCTGCTTGTTTTAGGGGAAAAAAGTGGTGCAGTGCAAGTTTTTATAAGCTAAATGACAGAAGAAGAAGACGTCTTATTTTAATCTAACATCACGCTGCAGGGAACATTCTGCTGTTTGTTTTCTTTTTTCTTCCCTCCTCAGAAACAATGTTTTATTAAGACGAACGCGTGGAGAAGCGTGTAGCAGGTGAGATGTATTTTGAGATAGAAATAACTGATAAATATGGCGGATAATAAAAATAAAGTATGAATCTATGTTAAACAAAATACAGACCTGATCACGTGACTTTGTAAGCACGCTCTAAAGTGTTTGTTTTAGTTGTATTCAAAATAAAGGTTTTGAATTCCTGAAGTGTTTCGTTTCCGTCATCTCATATTGAACCTCTTGTGATGGATCAAAAACTTTTTTGTCATTTGCAGACGTGCAGTCTTCTACATACGTGAATCATCAGGAAGCACCAAACGACGTCACAAAGATGTTTGTTTGTCGTTTGTTTGGCAGAAGTGTCCAGCAATACGTATTGAAATATCGGGTGTACTGATGAGGTTTGTTTGTCCGCGTTCAGTAAACGTATCCGTGACGTCACCGGCCCAGATGTGAGGGAATGTAGGTGAACTGGGAGGACGTGTTGAAGGGCGGGGCATGATGACGTCACCCAGCAGGTACTTTCGGGGCGTGACCTTGCGGGCTCTTGTCTGTTCTCTGCTCGGATATTCACTTCAGATCCGTCTCAGCGGGACTCGATCACGGTCGGAACCCGGTCATGGATTTACGTGTGTTTCTGCTGCTGCTGTTCCTCTGCTCGGATCATGGAGTCAACGCAAAGCCCGGTGAGTCCAGACTTCCTCTTCACACCTGTTGACGTACAAACACGCCATTGTTGGGCGGAAAACGGATGCAAACAGATACACACAATTTGACCTTTAAAGCTTCTAGTCACCTTCGTTTGAAGTCCGTGATTTTTAACGTGTCCGCACATGCGCAGTGAGGAGGGTTCTTAACAGCGCTATTTGGATTCATACGCCACATTACTGCGACTAGAAAGTACCGACGCACTGAGAACTGTGTTGGGAACGTTGGCCCTATTTTTTCTTTTGAACTCTCGTTACAAATTACGGTCATCAAATCCCGCCAGACCGATTGTAAATGAAAACCATCATTTCCAATCGAAATTTATTTGAATGAACTTAAACAAAGCTCTTGCTTATTCCTTATAGAGAGTGGGTTTTACAAACGAGTGGTTTCGCTTTTGAGTATTTTGATTTAAAATCTATAACGTTGATACTTAATTTGGAGATTTCAAAGTTGAAATTGTGTGCAAGAGTCGTTCATGTTGTTTTCTTCCACTGTTTTGCTGATACATAAACCAGGTGGACACTTTTCCAACGCAGATACCTTGTGTTTCTAATGAGTTAAAAAAGAAAAACCCTTTGTCAGAGGGGCGAGCTGCAGGCAGAAACAGGTTTTTGGTGCGTTGTCAACGTGGTCTCAGAACATGTTTTACACGTTTCAGCTTTTAGGTTGAGTGTCGTCTGAGTAAAACCACGAAATCTTACATATTTAAGCTCTGAGCAAAACAGGATCTGCCTGAGGCCATGAAAAATAAATTGGTTCCTACAGTAAACTGATTTAATCTGACACATGAACAGTGTCTGGAGGCACCGCACCGACTGAAGATTCCTTCCATTTTCCTACGTGGTGTCAGGTCGTGTGGGCAGCAGCTGGGGCTAAGAGGTCCGTGTGTCCGCTTGATGTGACCTGGGACAGCGTCCCTTGCAGGCATGCCTGGGGCGACTCGCCAGTGAGGCTACCACTGGCCCCGGCATGGCACCAGTCGAGGGCCGCTCCGACCCTGTCCCCTGCAGAGAAATCTATTTTTCCATGTTTGTCTCTGCCGTTTCTCCTTGTCTGGACACCAAAATACTCCTTAATAAACAGAGAGGCGTCCTGTCGCTTCTCCTTGCCAAAGAAAGCTCAGCTGACTCCTGCTTCAGATAAACAATCAAGTACTGATGCACGTACTTGCCGCTACTTACTGAAACTCATCTGCCAAATAAGGCTGTGGGCTTCTCTGTGCTGGAGGAGCTGTCGGTGGAGTTAAGGAGTGGCCCAAACAGAGCGGCTTGTGGAAGTATTGCATTACACACATGTTTTTCAGTCAATCGAGGGATGTTTAAACACCCTAAAATATGGTCTGGAAACCAGGGAGTGAACATCAAGCATATGTAACATTGCAGTAATGTATGCAGATATGGGACTATGTTCATCTGACTTTATGCTGTGTACAGTCTTTTAAAATCATTTAAATTCACCCATAGTGTTAATTCACAGGTGAGATGTGGAGGAGTAAAGACAGTAGTAGAATTCAGGCAGTTTAAATGACAAGGTAGTGTGGTTGTCGTGTCCATCTATAATCAAAATGGCATCAGGGTGTTGGTTGCTAATGATGAAGCTTGGACGATGGAGTGTTACGACAGCTGCACAACTCAGTATTTAACAGTAGGTGGATATTACGCTGATGAAAAAGACAAGGCAGTTATGGCTCCACCACTGGAATGTTACTTGCACCACTAAAGTGGCGCTATGACAACAGAGTAATGGTCAGTCAGGTTCATTTTCATTTTCCTTAGTTGTTTTCCGGAGCAAACTATGTGACAAATGTGTCAACTTTCCAGTTTCTGCAGGTAGGAGCCAATGTTTTGGTAACTCTCAGTGTTTGTTGACGTGGTCACAGAAAGTGTCCTGAAGTAACCCAACTGCTGTCGTCTGTCCGCAGCTAGAGGCCGCGGCTTCATCGGGCACGTTGACCCGGAGGATTCCAAGCTGGTGCGAGTGGACCCAGTGACAGCGAACACGCTGAGGAGCGCCACCACGACGGTGTTCCTCCCGATTGTCTACATCGTGGTTTTCGCTGTGGGGCTGCCCGCCAACGGCATGGCCATCTGGGTCTTCCTCTTCAGGACCAAGAAGAAGCACCCGTCCTCCATCTACATGGCCAACCTGGCGCTGGCCGACCTGCTCTTCGTCATCTGGACGCCGCTGAAGATCGACTACCACCTAAGGGGGAACGACTGGACTTATGGGGAGCCGCTGTGCAAAGTCCTGATGAGCTTCTTCTACGGGAACATGTACTGCTCGGTGCTGTTCATCGCCTGCATCAGCGTGCAGCGCTACTGGGTGGTGGCCCACCCGCTGTCCCAGCAGAGGAAGAACAACAAAGTGGCCGTCGGCGTGTGCCTGGCCATCTGGGCTTTCATCTGGCTGACCACCACGCCACTCTACCTGTACGACCACACGGCCAAGCTGAAGGACCCCAACATCACCACCTGTCACGATGTCAACGTCATCCAAGACCCAAATGACCCCTTCGCCTCTGTCAAGCTGCCGTACTTCTACTTCATCTTCATGGCCCTGGTGGTGTTCCTGGTGCCGTGCATCATCATCATCGTGGCGTACATCCTCCTGCTGAAGGCTCTGGGCAACTGCATGGACGACAACACCGGAGCCAAGAACCGCCAGAAGGCCGTGATCCTGATCGTGACCGTCCTGATCACCTTCGTCATCTGCTTCATCCCCAGCAACATCATGCTGGTGGTTCACTACTCGCTGGTGAAGGACGGCGTGACCAACAACGGCTACGCCTTCTACGTCACCACACTGTGCCTGGCCAGCCTCAACAGCATCCTGGACCCCTTCATCTACTACTTTGTGTCCGAGGACTTCAGGGACCACGTGAAGAACACGTTCCTGTGCCGCAGCAGCAGGACGGTGGAGCAGATGCGGGTGTCCTTCAGCTCCATGAAATACTCGCGCAAGAGCAAGTCGTACGTGTCGGGGAACACGCAGAGCAGCACATGCTAGTCCCCGGACTCGAACTCTTGCACTGTGTGACCTCACTCCTCCAGTTCACCAAGGACAGACCTTTAATGTGAAGGGGAGGAAAGCTTCTTGAGGACCTTCAATGCTGCAGTTACGTTCCCATTGCTTTTACCTCCAGCTGTGTTTTCAATGGCTTCACTGTCATTCTTCACCTGAGGGCGTGAGCCCCTGGGCGTAAATAAAATACTCTGATGCGAAAATACTTGCATCAGAGTATTCCAAAAATCTCTGCTACTGCATTTCTCCATCACTAAAATCTGTTTCAACTGAGTCACATGACTTCCAAGGAGGGAGTTGAATGTTACTGACCCTGAAGCTGCTCTAGATGCTCAGGACTCTTCACCTTCTCCACCTACTTGATCCCGTCTTGCACACATTCAACCTTCACCTCAGTTTAAAAATATGATGCTAAATCTCAAATGTTTTTTCCTTAAGTCTATTTTTTTAGTTCTAAGCTCCAGCTTTTGAATTTGAATTTTAGACCAAATCAAATTCCTTATCAACTTAAGAGCTTTTCTTTCCGCAGCGTTTTTAATTTTGATTATTTAAATATGATAGTTTGTGTAGCTGCTGTTGCTTTGTTTATGAAATATGTCATTGAAACATCGAAATGATAATTCACTCTGTGATGAAAGTGCCAATGTTTGACTGATACTGTGACGTCAGCAACTGTTATTTTATTGCGCAGTCAGTATATATTTAATGTTTTAGCGTAATGTGTCATTGATCCCGAAATAAATTGTAGTTTCTGTGAAACTTCTTTCGGCTGTTGCGTAAGGTTTAAATTCCTGCGGTGTGTGTGCGTGTGCACGTGTGTGTCTGCACATCACTATGGAACATGTCTGGAATCCCTGGCAGGTTTGAAAGAGCAAAGTCCGAGTGTGTTCTGAGGAGTTTCTCAACAAGGTCGGTGAGGGGCCGGAGGGTGGTGGTCCTTATCTACTCATCGCTGTGTTTTGGGTGTCGTCCCCACCCCCCTCCCAACCTGCTCCCCCCCAAACATAAACAGACCCCCCGGTTAATGACGGGTTCTGCCCCTGGGAGGATCTTCAACGGGTGAGGGGTGTCGTCTTCCGGCTCTTGTTGAGCCTGGAGCCGCGCCCTACCCGGCCACCTGAGTGACATGTTCCACCCAGCTTATATGGTCATGTGATGGACCTCCTGCTGACAATGTGATCGGTAAATACTAGTACTAATACAAGTGCGCTAAAACTACACCACGTTTTAGCTCTTAGCTTCAAAGCCATGCTAATCTCTAGCAAGAAACAAACGTTCCTACTTCTACAACTGTTTTCTGCCTCTGAGTTTAGTCGGTTTTTTTAAACTCTCTTGCTAAGAAACAAATATATTCTTCTACTGATGACATTACAAACCAAATCATACTCGATATTAGCGGTCTAGTTTAGTTCTGAGGGGAGTTAGTTTGTTTACTTTCATAATCCTATGGATTTTATTTCTATTACAATTTGAAGTGTTTTTTCATCCTTTTTTTAGCCAGTCGCATGTTTTTTTTATGCATTTTATACCACTGTTTTGACATAATCAGTTATTGGTTGCTGTGCTAGTCATGCTTTTATGTCAATGCTAATTCAGGCTAGGAACTGACAAGGGGGAACTGTTTCGTTTTGGGGTTTTTTAAGCCTGTTACACCTTTTTTTAAATTGTTGCATTGACTGTTAATAAAATCTGTTATCAATTCTGGACATGCTAAAAGCGAGCAACCAAACTTCAAGTAAACCGGTTTAGCGATAGCCACTGTTCGCATGGTCTGCATTGTAGTTTGCATAAACAGCATGAATATTTAAAATGATACGACAGAATCACTTGTCTCTCTCTCTCTCTCTCTCTCTCTCTCTATATATATATATATATATATATATATATATATGTCTGTAGAATATTACAGGATGTCTCCTTGCTTTTGACACTCCGAACAGCCATCTTGGATTGCGAACTAAATGTAGTGAGAATTCTCTTCCAACTGAGAACATCGTTTGGTGACTGCATCAGTGTTGGAGCTGGGAATATCCCAGTTCTGTACACGTTTCAACAACACAAGGCGGTGAGGTTGAAGTGTCCAGCGATTCAAAATGGCGTCAGACTGTAGGTCACTAACAACACCTGACAGTTAGCTCAGCTTTAGCCAAAGCTAGCTTGAATCGATACATGAACGCTCATGTTTTCTGTCGTTTTTATTTTCAAACTTCCATTGTGAATCCCTCCTAACCAGATATTGATGCAGCATGAGAATATGGGATGAAGATCTCAAAACACCCTCTTCACACTGGAAGGAGGCTCAGGACTCCCACACTTGTTCAGGCACGCTCAGTAGCATTCCAGACTCGTCCTGGTGTCAAAGCCCCTGAGCTAAAACGGTAAAACAGGAGTCCTGTCCGTCTCTTTTAAACACAATGGTAAAACTGTGATGTGCTCGGGGGAAAAGCGGTGTGCTGCTTGGTGAAGTGTTTTAGGGTACGAGGCTGTGAGTTTTTACTGATTCAGCAGAAGCCGTCCCAGTTTGGCGACTTGTGTGTCACTGAGTGGCACTGTAGCGCGTCTCAGATTTGTTTTTTAAAACTTGCGTGTCAAGTGAGAAACATTTTTACGAGCAGCTTCTGCTTTGTGTTGTCATCGTGGTTTTGAAAACGTGTCACACTTCTGCTGTTACACACAAACCCACCCGTGACACGCAGCGTTGCATCGTTCAGGTTCTCAACTTCCTGTTAAAGTCTTAAAGCTCTGTGACTCTGGCGGCAATCACGCACGATGGCAGGGTGTTGGGTCGGTTCAAATCCGCCTTCATGAACTGGGCCTTCCATCAGAGAAGGTCACAGAAGGGAGAGGGAGTTTAACCTGCTCCTTCAATCGTCCTCCCATCAAACATTTGCCAGAACACTTTTCCAGATCAAATATTTCCTGAAGGTGAATCAAGCAAGAAACTGTGAAAACCAGAGATCAACACAATTATTTAAATTATTAAATTTCAACTTGAATGTGATTTCCCCATCTCTGTGTGCTCTTGGAAGTTCATGAGGAGAACAGCGAGCAACCCTAAACAAACTTTGGAGCTGCCAGCAGAAACCTTGGGACACGAGCATCTGCATAGATTTCATCTGGTCCTCCAACGTCCCCTCTTGGGTTGCCTTCTCTTGGTCAGGGGTAACCCCAAAATGCTCCTCCTCCCACCATCTCAAGGCGTCACACGTCACCTGTCAGACGGTAGATCTCCCAGGTGCCACTCCATACCAAAGGAGAACTGACTCGACCACCACAAGTTGGCCTGCACGATCGCGCATATCTCATATAGGCAGCGAGCAGGGGAACCCCCACATTGTTGTCTGGCCTTTAAAGTCCATCAGAGTCATGTAGACATCAACTTCCTACTCCAAGGGAAAGTCTCTTTTGCTCCGTGATTGATTTGAAAGTGTTCGTATGGAGCAACAGCGAGTTTGCCACAAGATATTCTGTCCTGCATGGGGCGTTTCAAAGCAGGATATGGCTGCGATGGTGAACCGTGTGGTCCGTTCAACCTACAACTACCGTTCTGAACGATCCACTTCACTCTTGACTGACGCAGTTTATAAACCCTAGGGGTCACAAATGGACGTATTTGAGGGGAGACGGAGCTGCGGCATCACCTGAAGAAGTGGTGCGCGTGCTCCTCCCTCGAAAAAGAGAGGACGGTTCCCGCCATTTCGCACCACTTTTCCATAGTTGGGTCACTGGTCCGCTGCTGGGGCAAAGAGGCCCAGACTCCTCCCACCTGCAGAAGCTTCCTCCTGCCCTTCTGGGGGACTTTCTGGATTCATGTCCCGGTCTATTTCCCCCGGTGCCTCCTTCCATTTGAGCCCCTCCCTAGTCCTGGAGCCAATGCATCTCGAAGTATCGTGTGGGTGGTTCTCTACGCATTGAATAAGCAATGAAGACAAGGAGCACATGCTTGTCATCATGAAACCCCCATTTCCGGCGACTAGGAGGGGTCACCGTCTCGACCGCCCGCCTCGGAGAGTAACCAGGACACATTCACTATGCATCCAGAGCCCGCGTGAAGCAGAGAAACCAGTTGGGCCCAGAAACCTGAAGAACCGGTTCCTCTCCGCTGTGTAAATAAAGGCGTTCTCCTCTCGGTGCAGCCGAGGACTTCTCCACTGAAGTCTGAGCCAAAGTCAACGATGGAAGGTTAACAAAACATTCGGATCCATTCAATCACTCATTTGCTGCTTTAATTCTTAATTAAACTGATTCAATATTGAGAAAGGGAAATAAATGAACAAATATTTTCGTAAAAGATTTATTTTAACAAGAACATTTGGGAAACTACTTAGAAGGGGTGAAACGTTTCGGTGTAGAATGGACCATGTTGGCGTGTATCTCTCTAGCCCCGCCCCCTGCAGACTGACCTACTTTTTAACAGACTCGAGCAGTGAGTCGAGTTCAAGTTTGAGTGATTCAGAGTGGAACCTCTGCTCATCCAAGAGACGACAGTTGAGAGGGCTTTTCTTTTTGGACACCTCTCTGTTGCACAAGACACATGGCAGCTAAGATGAGAACAACAACAACAAACATGGAGGAATCATCCCTGAACAAAAGCAAACAAAAGCTTCTGTTTGCTTTTCTTCAGGGAGGTTTTTCACTACCCAATGTCCAGGGTTTCCACTACTGTGAATGGACTGGAAATTCTTATACAAATATTTTCAAGACATTAAAAGAGCTTTAGCTTAAATAAGGTTATTTAAAAACTTGAATATAGCCACCATTGTGATTGTGCTATTTTCAAACTGCAATCTAAATTTCCTTTGTTAATTCGCAGCTACTGTCACTCTCTGCGTCTTCTTCAACACGCTCAGAAATTGATGTACATTTCTGTCTGGTCTCTGAGCCTCTTCATCGCCAACGGTTCCACGGAGAGCGCCAACAAAAGACGAACACACATTAGTAATTTGCACACGTGTCCAGCCGGAAAGCTGCTAAAAAAGCGCCCATTCATGCGCGCGTGCAACAGCCTCCGCAGAGCGACGGAGACCTTTGATGTGTGCGACTTTTAGTTTGAATCACTTTAGAAGACGAGAAGAGAAGCAGCAGGAGGCTTTTATTCCGACAAGGAGCTCACACCTGAGATGAGAAGACTGAGCAGGCGGCTCCGCGACTCACGGCACATCGTCTTTAGAAAGCCGAGTCACCACAGCAGCACTTGGTCTGACAACATATAATATCAAGAGAGCAGTCAGGAAAGACAAAATACATGATCCTTATTTCATTCAGTTTAAGAAGACACATCACAGTTAATGGACATTTTACAGTAATCTTTTTTAAATCATAATTTTAAGAACAATAAATGAGCGATATTAATAGCTAACAAAGAAAAATGTTTTGAATACTATATTTTATCAACAAGAAAACATGACGTGACTTTGACATCCTCATGAAAGTATTTTTTGAAGTATCTCTGACCTCAGGTAACGCCAAGCACATTTTAAAAATTAGATGAAGACAAAATGCATTTAATGGTTGTGTTGTTTTTTTGGAGGGCGGAGGGGGGAAGAAAAAAAATGCAATTAAAATTACCAAAATATTTTTCTATAATAAACTTGAGACAATGACTAAATAAAATATACCTTATATTTTAGTTGGAAAATGCAAGTTTCAATTTAAAGTGATAAGGTCGTGTTTCAGAAAAATTATCATTAATAAATACAATCAGCAAAAACAAGAAATAAAAGGCAAGGAAATTGGATTTATCTTTTAAAAACATGAAATTTCAATGGACAAATTTTCAGAGCATAAAAAAGTAAAACCCAAAAATGTAATTGAGGGAAATACAGTTGATGTGTGGCTTGACGTCAGAGTTACCAAGTGCGGCTGGACTGGGACAGTCAGAGAGTTAAACAGGGGGTCCGGGACCCGGGACATGCTCAATCCTCTTTCTTCTGGTCCGGTTCTGCAGTGGCGTCTCGGCTAGCCGGAGCCAGAACCAAGTGGGTTCCCCCCAGTCGGTCCCAGTGGGAGAAGAAGGGAGCGAAGTTGGTGTTGGGCTTCTGGTGGTGGGCGTCGTGTTTGGGGGCACCCCCCCACAGGCCGAGGGGCACCAGGTTGTGCATGGACCACGGGAAGTCGTAGCCGCAGTGGTCCTCAGTGGAGACGTAGACATTGAAGAGCATGAAGCCCCAGGTGGTGAGGCAGTGGCACTGCAGCAGGATGGGGTCCACGGTGGCCCAGAAGCCCACACTGAACAGCTCCCAGCCCGACAGGTACTGGGTCACGAGGCTGAACGGCTGGTTGTACTGGTGGTGGACGGCGTGGAAGGTGCGGTACAACCACGGAACCCGGTGGTGGAGAAGGTGCCAGAGGTAGTACTGGAAGTCAAAGACCACCATGCAGCCCAGGATGCCCAGCAGGAAGCTGAGGAGAGTGGGGGCTTCTCGAGGCAGCGGGATGGGCGGCCTCCACAGCCACTGAGCCGCCGCAGCCGGGAAGATGTAGAGCAGGTGGTTGTGGACGGTGACCCCCAGCGTGGTCCAGATGTTGGGCCAGGACACGGTGCGATCTGGATGGAGCTTGTAGCGGCTGATGCAGGGCCAGGTGGGAGCCAGCAGGTCCAGGATGGTGTAGAAGCCCACCAGGAAGAAGTAGGAGCTCACTGAGAGAACCACGGGGAACAGAGGGCTTCTCAGAAGCTCGTGGTGGTTCTGCTGGAGGTAGTCCCAGAGCGGCTGCAGGGCAGAGCTCTGCGTCAGACCCCCGGTTCTGTTCAGGACGTCAGACATCCAGGACAGCACGTCGGTTCTGAGCAACCTGCCGGTATCCATCCCTCGTCCCTCGCCGCAGATGGCTGTGCAACAGGCGAGGATGGAGCGGGTGAGCGGCCAGACCCGGTCGGCTGCAGTCACCCCGCCAGCGGTGCCGAATCGGACCACCAGACGGTCTCGGGCTCTTATGTATGTTGAAGCCCCACCTCCACCCCCCGGCTCCCTCTGAGCATTTAAAGAAGGATCCTTGTGAATACTCTTTTTCATGGCAGCAGGACGGCAGCCAGGAGCCACAACGGCCCTCATTTTTGACCCACATCATCCCGCTGCCTTCCGTTCTCTGCTGACTCCGGAGCAGCAGAGCAGAAGCTTCAGGACCAGAGCTTCACAGGTCTGGAACATTTACCTCAACATCAACACTGAGTGTAGAGCCGCCGTCAATTACACACACACAGGTTTTGTTGCACTATCCTTGTGGGGTCCACTCATTGACATAACGCACGCACACACACACACACACACACACACACACACACACACACACACACTCCATGATGGGTAATTAATCATCTCTGCTGTCAAATGCACCAACAAGTCAATAGAACTTCCTGTTGACTTGATTTTTTTTATGCAGCCATTGAAAACTAAAGTGGAGCAGCGAACCATGGCAACCGAAAATACACTGCTGGTTTGTAGGTCTGTGCCGTGTTGAAGGGATTAACTTGAGCATCGTGTGGCTGTCAGTGACCTCACAAAGTCAGAAAACAGTGTTTGTTTGCTCATCCAGGAGAGACTCGTTGTAGAGACTCTCCTCCTCAAACTAGTGAGGGGAGGCCAGTGAGGTGCTCAACTAGGAGGATGCCCCGGTCAGACCCTGGGCTCTCTGGAGAGACGGTGTCTCTCTGTGGAACATCTCACTGAGGACCTGGAGGGTCTGTGCCTCTTTACCTTGCTGCTGCCCCCATGATCCCACTTGAGATGAGTGGATGATTGTTTTCACTATTTCATAGTCATCATTATTTTTGGCAACACCTGGTCCTCTGCTGATGACGTAACCGAAGAGGTGGGGCCAACACTACCTACCCCAGAGTGAGAGGCTATGTGGAGTAGATCTGGCTCACTCACACCAACCTCACGTGTGGCAGAACCCAGAAAGTAAAGAACAGAAGTGTTTATGTGCCGTTGTTGAGTCTGACGTCAGACGGACTGCATAACTCTTATATGTAACTTATATGTTTTACCCGTATTCTCTATTTTATTTTTACAATTTCAAATCATATTCGTATAAAAGTCGTTATACGCCGTACATGGCATCACCAACTTTTTTTTATTTTAAAACATGCTGCACATGGTAAATGTAATGCAACAGCTTTTACATATGTTATCTTTGTTATCATTTTCCAGTACATTGTCTGTCTTGCTGCGGTAATAAAATATTGAAATGCACTGCGATTGTGTTTATAAGGTCTCTTTTCAATTTACATAGAGAGGTTCCACCAGAGAGGGGTTCTTAAAACACAGTTTAGTAATGCAGTCTCTGGTGCGGTGTGGTGATGTGGAGTGAAATAAATACAGTGGCGCTCGTTGTTTACCGAGTTCCACAGAGTAAAAGCGTCTGCTTTAACTCACCACTGGGGGGCGCTCGGTCACCAGACACTCTCTTGGCAGCCATCTTTGTTTACATCCCGCAGTCAAGTGAGTTTCAGTCTGTCTACTGTAAAATCCCCTCGACGAGTCAGTGGAAGACGGAAAGTTGATGTGAGTCAACGCGTTCTGTTTGTCACTCGCTATTATCGGAGTGGAAAAGTTCAACTGAAACTGTAAGCCGTGTCGTCTTGAAGTGGGACTTCATCTGTCGTTTTTTAAACGGATGACGTCTCAAAACTAAATAAACTACATATTTAGAAAGATATTTCAAAACACTTGATTTTGAAGTCTTGTTTTAACAGGTGATCCAAGTGTTAATGTATTTTAAGAATGTCCGTCGATTATTAAAATAATTTATTATATACAGACTGTATATATAGTGTATAATATTTATTTTACTTAACAAAGGGTTCTCAGTTAATTATGTGATTTTATGCATCAATCAGGCTTCATTTAATCACTTCTGAAATATGTGAATTAATTAAATAAATCCCTGTTTCGAATCTGCAGAGTTTATTTATTTTTTATATATCTTTCTTATATTTTTATTTTATATTTTATTATATTTTTTATATTTTATATTTTATTTATATTTTAAACACAATTTGGCGCATTTTTCTTTCCCCTAAATACTACACAGGACATCCAGCTGATTTTCTGATTGATTTTTAATTAGTCATTTATTTATTGCGCTCTAAAAAGCATCGCATGCTTGCAAAATCATTTTAATTTGTATTAATAATTGCCCTTTTATTGACCACATTTGTCTCAATAAATAGTTACATTATAGTGCATTACAGTACATTATTGTGTATATATTTCTTAATTTCTGTAAAAAAGTACTTAAAGATTATGAATGATTGTTTCTGTCAGAAAAATGTGACATCTGTCCCGCAGTAATACTTAATGGATAAACACTGAATGTTGTGCCAATGAACCAAAATTGTGATTCAGAGAATCAAACTAAAAAAGGAAGAAGTGTATCGTGAGAGTTGCAGGGCTCACGGCTCATTAGTCTTCATGGTAACAAACGGAAACTTGTGTGTGTGTGTGTGTGGGCGTGTGGCGCTGAGGAAACACGTCCACCCGGGCAGCAGGGTTTCAGGGACAAGACCTGACTACACCAAGACGACACCTGCGGCCGCCCAAAATAAAATGGTCGTGAATCACACACTGAAACTGAAATTAACAAGTCTGGACTGGTGGAGACAAGTCGGCGGAAGTCTTCACGTAAAGATGGGTGCCATGAGCAGGTCATTGTATGGGCCTGAGTTCTAACACAAACATAGCAAACAAACAGGCGGCGTGTTTTGCTGAAATGTTTGTGGCTTCTGTGAATGTGTTTCACTGGTCATGCTTAAATGGAGTCGACCCATCTGTCCCGTCTGCCAGGAAATGAGAATATTCCTCGTGTATATAGGTGTCTAGCTGCAATGTGTGTGTAAAATCTGTTGAGACTGCGAGTTTCTGCTCTGTATTGTTAAGCTAATAGATATTTCTAACTCTTGTTTCCAGCGAAATTCAGTAGTAAGAAACTCGGTTCGAACATCTTAGACAGAAGACCTGCCAAAAACTGACCTTCATAAAACTACATTTACGGAAGCATGAAGTCTCAGGCAAAACTGTCCGCCTGAAAGAGAACATAAATAAATAAATAAAAATGAGACCAGATCATATTTAACTAAATTATGGAGTCATGTGGCTGCCATATAAAAACTAAAAGGATAACAAAAAGAAAAGTCTACAATCACTATATGGAAGAATGGGCCGACATAAAAAATGTCCAGAACCACAAGGCTGCCATTGAATAAAAGTGAGAATTAAATAAACTAACACGTCAGAGTGAAATTTATTGAGGCGTGGAGATGCCGCGAAAAAAATATACTTCTGAATCCTAATGATTCAGAAACAGTACCAGGTGGAAAGGGAAACGTTTCGGCAGGTGGTCCTAATGTTTTGTCAGGTGGGGACAGGTATCCTCATCATCTGAAGGTGGCAGAAGAGGATGTGAGCGTGGGGAGGCCCCCTGGGGCTCCAGGGTTACGCAGGTACACCTTTGTTTTTCACATGATGCGACCTGGAAAGGAAGACGTTTCCATGGAGGAGCTCACCAGAGGAATTAATCATCCACTCCCCGTTGGAGCGCCAGCCACTTAGCTGCTGCACACTTCCTAATAAACAAGCCGCCGTGCCACGTCCCTCCTCACATTCAGACTGGACCGTAAGCAGGTAAGACGCGGCCGAGCCGACCCTCCCGCCGCCGTCACTGTGTGTGAATGGTTTTGCTTCTTCAGGATCGCCAGGATGCCGAGTCAGCTGGAGGGCGCCATGGACGCTCTGATCACGGTCTTCTACAACTACTCTGGGAACGACGGCGACAAGTACAAGCTGAACAAGGGCGAGTTGAAGCAGCTGCTGAACAGCGAGCTCACCGACTTCCTCACGGTAAATCCCGTTGTTACAAGGTCACATGACCGGGAGAGTCGCGGTTTGTTGTAACGCTTAAATTATCATAAAAAATTGCACTTGTGTGTTCAATACCTTACTAAGTCATTCAGTGTACAATATACAACAAGTCTACAATTTTTAAAATGTCTCACTTGTCTCACTGCATTATTCATTTATTTATTTTGTATTTATTTTCTTTAAATAATGTTAGCTTTGTATTGATTATTTTTTTCCATTTTATTAACTTTCTTTTTTACATTAATCAGCGGTGTAAATACAAAATTAATTAATTAAAGTGCAGCATATATCAGTAACCATGGAAAACAACCAGTGCACCCCAGGCATAGCCAGGTCTCGCATGGCGTCATGACTGGCAAACCTGGGGTTGGGTTGAGAGGGGCCACTGAGCCAGAAGATGAAATAGAGTCTTAATATCATCAATTTGGGAAAATGAATAATGAATTCTATTTAAGTGCGGAATATTCTTGTAAAATCACAAACAAAAATAACATTTTGAGGGGCAAGAAATACTATAGAAAAATGTGGTTGAATGCAGGATTAAAAGTAAATATTTATGGCTGTAGTGAATGAACACAGATGGCAAGGAAAAGAAATCAGAGAAAATAAAAATGAATGTCCGAAAATGATGAGGAAAAAGTTGATGGTCTACATGAGACGTGGTTATATAGTTGAAAGCAATCTTGTGTATTTCTTACGCTCTAGTTTTCCTCTGACCTCATGTGGGCCACATAGGTGCAGGACACGGGCCGTGTGTGGCCCCCGGGCCATACCGAGGCTAGCTTATCTGACGTCGCATATGACTGTGCTTTTATCCTTGTTGTTGTCGGTGGGTCATGCTACTGTGGTCATGTGCAGTAATACACCAGCTGTACGCTGTACAGGCCTACGTTTAAGTCGAGATAGATTCAGTATCATGATACATGGTAGTGAAGTTGAGCTTCAGTGATAGTGTCCTAATTTTCAGAGGCCATTAGATGGCGCTCTTGGTTTATAAATGATGTGAAGTTTCATTTAGGTAGTTGCTCAACATTTTACAGCTGATCATGGCCTCTGAAAATCAGGACAGTGTTTCATGAAACCTCATTTACCCATCACTAATTATTAGCATAGTACTGTGTGGTTGCAGTGTAGTGATATATATATATATATAGTGCAGTATACTGTAGTGAAATGCATTTATCTGTACTATACGTCAGTAAGGTATACTGCACTTGTACATTGTAAACGGGGGTTGGTAGTACTTTCCTGCTGACTACACTGTTGCTCAGTTGTGTGTAGCATTGAGTTGCTCAGTCGTATCAGCTCATTGTCTTGTATTCAGTAGTATTTTAGGCATGTTGAATAACAAGTCACCCATCAGGGGATTGAACCGGTGACCTCTCAGACTGTCCGCTCTGCTGTCCTAACTCTGTTGCCTGTGTCGTGAAGTTGTGTGTGGCGTTGGTCCGAGCAGGTTTATGGAGCAGGGTTGCTGGTTTGAAAACCAGGTGTGGTCTCCACGTCGTCCCTCAGACTCACCAGCCGTCCACACTGTGATACTCAAATGATGCGGGGAGAACTGTGAAGTTATCGCTCTCGATATCTGATGATTAATATCTCATCTCTGCTTCTCTGCTGTGGACAGAAGCCTCAGGTGCTCACACATCATCATCATCATCTCCAAATATAGACACCTCAGTGATGTCACCACGTCGCTGCGGGGGACAGGCTCCTCTGAGAGTAGATGTCCTCCTGTTGGTCTGGGTGCAGTGCTTCTATTTACCCATTCGTTAAGCTTTTTCTTGGCACTCTGGTTTCCTCCCCCGGAGGTTAGTCAGTGACTGTTAACTTGACAGACTGGGGTCCCCTGTCTCAGGTCCCAGTCTACCAGACTACCAATGATTGACAGCCGATGTTCACGATCACATCTCTGTTGCTATGGAGAGCCAGGAGTTTGAGAGCAAAGTCGTGTCGACGTTTCTGGTACGACTCGGCTTGTTGATCTTGTGTGTGGTCACCTTGAGATCCATCTTCAGCAGGTCTCCCCGGAACACAAGTGTAACATCAGTCGGTTATGGTCTCAACTGATGACGTCGTATAAGTCTAAAACATCACCATTCGTCGTACCACAGGAGACGGTTTCATGATGTCGTCACATGTCATTTAGCTGAGCCAAAAGACAAGTGTGTCAGCCGTCATGGTGGTCATAGTTGCACTACACTGTGAAGTAGCTGGTTTGCAGACGCACCATTACGTTTTTTGTTAATCTGTTGTCACGAGTTGCAACATAGCATGTTGTTATCCCATTGGTGTTGTTACTCAATACACTGTTGTTACATAATGAGTTGCTATAACACAATACTGCTACACAGCATGTAATTACTAAGTGCTGTTATGACACAAGTGGCTATCGTGTGGTTAGACAAACATGTTGTGTGTGCAAAATGGCATGTTATTACATGATCGTTATCAGACAAAGACTGCCACTACACATATTGCTCTTCAGAATTTTCAGGATGTGTGTGACAGGCGGCTTAGCTTTAGCATGATGTGTTGTTATTACATGAACGACTTGGTTCTTCTTCTGAAGTGGAGGGCAGTCATTTCAGAGAGTAGAGACGCTGAGTCATGGACCACCTTTTAATAAGAGACGCTCTTCTCTTCGTCCTGCAGTCTCAGAAGGACCCGATGCTGGTGGAGAAGATCATGAACGACTTGGACTCGAACAAGGACAATGAGGTGGATTTCAACGAGTTTGTGGTCCTGGTGGCCGCACTCACCGTCGCCTGCAACGACTTCTTCCAGGAGCAGAAGAAGAAAGCCAAGTAGCATTCAGCCCATGTTTACTTTGTGTCTCTCCCGCATTTATTGACGGTCAAGTTCTGGCCTGAACGAGGCCCACAACAAACCTCACGTCCATATTTCAAGCCAGTTCCTCCCTTGTGCTGTTGTAAATGTTCCAGAGTCAAAGAAATAAGTCGCTTTTCGCGTAGGCACTAGCGTTGTTATCATCCAACAACATCTCATCGTACTGCTGTTTTTGTGTTACTCCACTAGGTGTCGCCTCCCACTCTGAAAACTGAAGATGATTTTTATTTCATCCTTCTTTCTCTCAATATTTCCTTCATTTCTGGACAAATAAAAAGATCAATTACAGTGTGTGTCTCATGTGTATCTGCAGGTCTGTTGTGCACTTGATTCCGTAGCTTTAGATTCAAATTGCTGCTGATTCAGCAGGCTGTGATCTCCTCACTCTTGAGACACACCTTGGTCAGTCAATGTTTTTTCTCTCTCTGTTCACAACTTTATTGAAAGGCCAAAGAACTCTGGTATGTTGACACAAGTGTCTGGTGGGTGTGGTCACGTGGTCAGGGAGCTGACAGACGAGTGGCATACGGACACGACTGCAGACTTGGTCGAAGTAGCTTTTTTCTGGTTACTGTAAACGCTGTGGGCCTCAAAACCGGTATTGTGTTTGTCGCCGCTTTGTTTCTGAGGCGGACACTCGGCGGATCCAAGAAAACAAATATGAGAGTAGGTGAATAGAAGGACGGAATCCCATGGTTGAGGAAAGGATGGAGGGAGGATGATGGGAAGACAGGGGGTGAAGGGAAGAGTATATCGGGAAAAGAAGGGATGTGATTCGCAACAGGAATTGACTTGATCTCACAATTGAGTGATCTCACTGGAGGATGTGCAAGAGGGAAAAGTCCCGAGCACGGAAGGAAGGAAGGGTTCATCAAACAAGAAGTGAAGACAAAACGATGGGCAGAAGAGAAAGAAAAGAGGTCACAAAAATGGAGAATAATGGATGGATGGAGGGAAGATAAAAGAAAAGCAGAGTGGATGAGAGGAAGACCATGAAGTAAAGATGGTTTTGGAGGAAGAACTAATAAAAGGAGGGAGGAGAAGAAGGAAGAGAAATTCATTGAAAACATAAAAATGCCGTAAGGAAGAGTGGACGAATGAAAGGCAGTGAGGGAGTATGCTTGAGAGATTAGGGGAAGAAAGGAGTGCTGAAGGCTGAAGAAATGGTGTGAGGAGCAATTAAACTGTCCAGGAAGATGGGAGGAAGGAAAGATGGATGACAGGGGCAAGAGAGGAAAGGAAGGAGATGAAGGAGGAAATAGAAAAGGGATGAAGGAGAAACTGTGCAGAGGATTCTGAATCAGGGGGAAGGAAGAGGAGAGGAAAGATGGAAGATGGTTGATGAAGTTTTCATGAGTTAAATGTTAGCCTCATCCATTCGCTGACCTCTGACCCCTGACCTTGGCCTGACCCTAGCCTGAAGGACAGACTGGAAAGCAAGGCAACGTTGGAGATGAAATGATGAAGCTGCTGTCTCTCCAGGATTTAAGAGCGATCTTCATCTGTCACGTCCGACTCCTCGGACGTCAGCACAGTGGCGCCGCCATTAATCCCGGCAGAGCTCCCAGCTGAGGTGCTCATGCTCGCCCATCATTTTCCTCTCACCGCTTCACTAAGTGGGAAAACATTTGTGGAGGGTCGTCCTCTCGGGGACTCGCAACTGCCGCGGCGCAGGAGCAAACATGGAAAATACTTTGCTGTGGAGCGCTCACGCTCAGCGGACCTGTTCCTCAAAGGTCACGACTTGTTTTCTATAGTGGGATCTCAAATTCATTAGTCACCTCACAGGAGCTGAAACTGGTCTGGAAGGATGGAGAGAAGAAATGATGCAAAGGTCCAGGGACAAGGAGAGAAGTGGAGGGGTGTATGAAGAAGAGGGCAAAGATGTAATCGGAAAGAAGATATGTTGAGCAAAGGGGAGAGGAAATTTAATAAAGAGTGGAATACATGAATCAGAAATGAAGTCAAAGAAAAAAGACAAATGGAGTTTAAGAAGGAGAGAAGAGGAGTCATGTGACAGACACATCAGCTCTGCCAAACTCAAATAACTTCACGCTACTATTGTTTACTTGTAGAACATTTAAACTGGTTTGAACTTAATACACTTCGCCAAGATGGCAACCAGCACAAGAAAAGGATCTGCGTCCGATCCGTCATTGTGATGTTGTTCTAGATTCTTCCGTGAAAAACATGCTGAAAATCGACATGTTTGTCTCATCTGTGCTCATCAAAGCTGTGGCAGTGCACCACTGTTGTTTACAGCACTGTAGTATAATAAAGACGAATTTCAGCGTTTTTCCTCTCTTGCTTTATTATACCATGCCTGTCATGGTAGCAGTGTTCAGAGCGTGAGCATCAAAACGCCCGTTCACATGTTTATTTCGACTTGACTGCGGACACAGACATCACAGTTAGAAACTATTCTTCTTCAAAAAGTTCCGGAACAATCGCCAGGGATGATGAAATGTGGCGCTGGTCGTGTCTCTCAGCAGCTCCGAGCAGGTCTGCAGATCAGAGGACTGAGCTGCAGCAGTTGCAGATAGAACATGAGATATAACATGTTACACTTGTCCAAACCGGATGGACAGTAAACACATGACAGTGAATCGACTATTATTTCTGTCTGATCAGTGCTAGTAGATGTGAGCCACAGACGTTAACTGCTAGCGGAGCTAATTCATTTTGCTGGCTACATCTACACTATACTCTGATGGACACAATAAAATGACTAACGGACACTTACATGTCTATTATCATCTCAAAAATAAGTTCCCCACATTTGATAACACACCCAAGACCCGCGGTAAGCACAAAGAATGCCTTACCAGTCTGGTACATACACTGTTTATCACTACAATATACGTGTATTGACTAACATGGCAAGCATGTTTATTAGCATCGTGGATAATCGGTTTGGCCACCTATATGTTCCATAACTGTGGATGCCTGCTCAGATGAAAAGCCTTTTGTAGCTCTCAGTTATTGCCAGGCTGTAAATGCATCTCCTATATTGACACTTGTCTGGGATCTTGCTCTGTCATTCCATTCTCCTGCCATGATGTGAACAAAGATGGCTCTGCCGTAATCTATTTACATCCTAAATATTACGTATTGTTGCTTTAATGCTTGGACGTCATGGGAGGAACAGTCTGGACCCGAGCGGGTCGTTTAGCACCTCCTCGACCTGTGTCAGCACAGATGACTTGACAGGGTTGGAAAGGTACTGTGACGCACAGCGGTCCCAACAGCGCCTCTGCCCCCAGCGGTGTCACAGAGCTGATCCAAGCGGAGCTGAGCTTCTCCACAGTATTCTCGTGGCTCCAAAATACCAACTGGTCCGTTAATTATAAGTGACATTTGCAGCTGTGACATGGAGGGATATTAAAAGGTGTTTGGGCCCGGCAGATGGGGCTCCCATCGACCCGCCTCCTTGCAGGGGACCCTGGCCGTCATTGGCTGGGCGGCACGGGCGGAGGGAGGAGGCGCTGCTGCAATTACGCTAAAGGTTGCAGTCAATCAAGGCGCATCTTGGGCGGATATTTATACACCCTCCCCCCCCAGAGCACATCTGGACCAGATGCAGTTGTCCATCAGGCCACTCAGAGTTGAGCATCCAGGGAAGCTTGGCTTCCTGGTGAGGTGTTTCCCCTCAGGGGGGCGCAGGACAAGACAGACTTAGACGTAAACTATTATAGCTCAGACGCCCCTTCAGCTCATAGCTGCTTCAACTAACAACTAATCCAGAGAGAGGCTGCCACAGCGCCCCCACCGCGCCCCCTCTTCCAGAACACTCACTCACAGTCTGGGGCGCGTCCCTGCTCTCATCCATCAGCGCCTGTCTGTCAGCGATAAAAACACCTGCAGGCAATAAATCGGGCTGCAATTTCCCGGACAAATCGTTGCCGCCTCCACAAACAGAGAAGGTCACCCACCTGCCGTGACGATGACGCGCCATGTGACCGGGTGACATCACACCGGGCCTTTCTGCTAATCAGATCAGATATGTGATGCATCTCTTGCCGTTGCATTTCACGGCTCACTGTTACACCTCGCTGCAGCCCTCTGGAGTATCGTCAGTGCTGATTGGCTGAGAGAGGTTGCTTACCCGGTCCGCCATGTTCATCGGAGTGTGGTCAGTGCTGTTATTTTGTGAGTTTGCTTCAAGTGACGGTCGACTCGCGTGGCTTCTAACTGTCTATGTCACATGTGCGCCACCCTGTAACGGCCTTCGCTTCGACCTTGGTTAATCCACATCGAGGCACTGAGGCTTCCATTGATTGGCTCACCGCCCAGGTAGTCACCGCCCACTACCTATAACCCCCTGGTCTTCCACTGCTCAGCCTCTTTTTCCACTCAGCCTTTGACTTGTGATGATCATCGGATGCTATGTACATAGTAATGTTTCGCTCCTGCAAGTCATGGCAGCTTGTCGCGAGCACAGATCCAGACACGGAGTCCCGTCCTCCTGCATCGGCCTCACCATGCAAGGCGTCGGTCACAGACAACACACTGTTTGGCGCCAACACTGGAGGCAAAGATGACGACCACTTCCAGGCCCAAGGAGATGTTCGGCAGGAGGGAAGTCAGGGTGGAGAGACTTCAGACCCAGGGGTCTGAATCCGTCCATGTCGTCGTCCACCAGAGGAGCCCACAATCGGGACCCAAAAGCCAGGGCCCCTCTCATTTACAGTCTGCTGTAAATGTCTCTGTCTCAGTGTTTGTGTTGTCTGGCGTTTCTCTTGCGGCTCCCTCCCGCCCCAAGTGCGGTGAACGGACCGTTTCACGTGTTTTTATTAACAGGGACCCGGTGTTTAAAGGAAACACTCTGGCCCAAGCAGCGCGGGTCTTACGTCTTCACGTGACTGTTGACAGGAGTCGAGTCAGTTTGAATAACTGACAGCCCAACTTGGCTCCATCTCTGTCGGACTTGTGGAGAGTGGAGAGACCTGTGTGGTCCTCTTTCTCCGTGGATGGACAGAACGTTAAACACAGGTTGTACACTTCAGTTCTGTCTTCAACCTCCAATGTTCGACGAGGTGCACAGCACAGTGGCCCACGCGCATCAGGAGCGGGTGTGCACATAGAACAAGAGATAAAGTCTCTTCTCCTATGAGGGCAGTTTCATGAGTCCCGCCGGAGGAGTGTATTACAAGTGTATTTCCTCATCCTGAAGAGAAGAGATGAGGAAAGTTTAGACACATTCTGGATCTTCAACGGTTTGGATGGGACTGGATGATGTTGCTGATGTGCCATCTTCCCGCGTCACAGACCTTATGTGAGATTCGCAGTGGGGGGCGGTCACTTTCAAGTCAACCAACACCAATGTGCACTTTTAAAAATTATTTTTATTGTCATCAAATAAATGTTTCAAGTTTTGTGCTTTACGTTTGTGTGTGTTTTGGTATGTGTCACACGAACTTATTTGGTGTGTGTGTCCGCATTAATTTCTGAATGTTGTTGCACTGTATTCTACTATTGACGAGTCATTGGTCAGAACTATTTTCAGCATCTTTACTGCTCATTACAGTGTTGCTGATCCAATGATCCAATCGTTGTAGTTGTTTACTGTGTTCATAGGTTTTTGTGTTACCTTTCAAAGATGAGTTGTGTGAATGGATTTATAACATTATGACCAGCTGTTTGCCTTGTTGAGTTCAAAGACGCTATGATGTGGTTTTGACAAAGTGGCCGTGATCTTTTGTTCCTTGTGTGCAGTGGTCATCAGAAAGACGGTACTTACGGCCAGTCTGGACCCCGTACTTGACATCGGTGAGGTCTGACCCATCACTGGAGCAGCCATGGACACTGAGGGAGCCAGTGAGTGCTTCATCATGCAGGATTGTTTTATTACAAAAACCTTTGTACAAATGTAAATTCAGACATTACACGCACCAGTCTCTTCACCGTGTGACATCATCATGTTGCAGGAAATGACATCATCGACCCATAAAGTTGTTTAGCACCGACTCAAGTTTGGCCCAAAGACAAATAAATGCCGTTGAAAGTAAATAATACAAAATAAATACTGCTGATGCGGTGAGCTGGCTTCACTCTGACGGAGGCCTAGTTGTTGAAGCAGAAGTCTTCCACGTTGTTGAGCTTGAGCGTCTGCAGCTCCTGGCTGTTGAGGAGGCGGTAGCTGAAGGACACACGGTTGACGAAGCGGCCACTGGAGACCATCCGGACCACCGTGTTGTCGCAGCCCACCTTCATGTGCGCTGCAGGGGGACACAGCCATTAGCTTCAGGCGGGAGCCGCCGGGGTTCTGGACCTCTGCACTTACTGGGCCCGGTGAAGGAGACGCAGATGTCGGTGATGGGCAGCAGCTTGGACGAGTCGATGACGTTCCCTCCCAGGAGCTGCACGTAGTCTCCGGACTCGGCACACCCGGGCATGGACCTCTGTGGAGACCAGACCTGTCAGAACCTTGGAGGTGCAAGACTTCAGGTCTGTGTTGCTCGGTGCACAGCTGCTCTAGTGTGTCTGCCTGTGTAGTCTGAATTACTGTACTTGTGGGGACCAATTCTTGGAAACACACCAATTTGAGGGTTAAAACTTCAAAATAACAGTGTCACTATAGTTTGGCTGGCCGTGTGTTTTGGTTTTGCAGGTTAAGGGGGAGAGGCTGGGGAAAGGGTTATGGCAATGGGAGGTCCCCACAAGGACAGAGATACAAACCTGCGTGCATTTGGATGTGTGCTCCTGCTCTGTGTTTGCTGTGGCGTGGGACAGCAGAAGTGTGTAGCAACTGTGTGAGGAGTGTGCTGGTTTTAGGTGTCCAACTCTCCTTCAGTCCTTCTCGTCTGTCCTCATCTGATCGTCGTCTGTGTGAGTCCACACGCTTGTGTGTTTGTACCCACCTTTGGGAAGCCAGTGCGGTGTCCCAGGCTGAACTCGGAGATGTCCAGCTCCACCGGGTAGATGATGGAGAAGCTGCAGTTCCTGTGCTGCTGAGGAATCACCATCGTGTAGCTGCCCTCTGGCGACTGAGACAGGACATTGCAGGCTGCGGAACAAACCAAAGGTCGTGGATCCGTGTTCTCCTGGCAAGTACTGGAGTTGTCAGTAATATGACTGCGGCGTTGACTTTCTGTTAATGTTAGTACGGCTCTTGTTGACAGGATGACCTCTGTTTGTACTCCAATGAGGGCAATGATTTATACTACTTGTGTAAGTACTACTGTACTGTATGAAAGTCACTGATTTTCAACTTCAACTTGCACAAAAGTTAATGTCACTTACTCTTATACATCACACGCACACACACACGGAAACATGCTGCTACTCCATGCAGTAATATTATTTATCGTACTACTGCTTCCACTTCTACTACTTCTTTGTCTTCTGTTTCTTTTTTAGTACTATTGCACACTTGCAGTCCCTCTAGTAGTTCATTGATTCTCCTCCTACTGCTACTCCTAGTAAGTACTATTACTACAACTACCTTCCTCACCAGCAGCCACTACTTTGATTCTGATACTAAGTACTATTACTTCTTCTTTACTTCTTCGATTTCTACCACTGTAATTACTTCTTCCTCATCCACTGCCACTGTTTCTTTTACTTCATTGATTGATACTACTGTGATACTACTGCTTTTTTTCATGGTACTTCATCTGGTTCTCCTTTTCGTAAATGTAGTTTTCTAAATATTTCTTTTAAGATACAGATAAAAACAGGGTGTATTATTTTTAGTGCTACCTGCGGTCTCCTCCTCCTCGTACTTCTGGCTCTACTCTGAGTCTCTGATGACTGAGCTCCAATCCACAGAGAGATTCTGGTTCTTATATCTAAGGCTTCATCCTGGTCTTTCAAAAACGATCTAGATCCCATCACTCGTGATCAGATCTGGAGGTTCACATCTGTCCGGGACCTGACTCCCGACTCGTGCATCCACTTACGGAAGGGGTTGAGGATTTTCCTGACGGTCACTGTGAAGCTACTGCCGGCGTTGTGCACCCGGAAGAAGATCATGGCCACGTTCTGAGACGCCCTGACACTGGTCCTCTGGGAGTCGCAGTAGTCCACATAGCGCTCGTACATGGGCAGCGGGTGGTCCTGGGAGCTGGGGAACTTCTCCCCTTTCATCACCCAGCCGTCGAAAACCTGCAGCGAGGAGAAGAGAAAATTCGCTGAAACGGCGTGGCGAGACAGTGCAACAGTGAATGGAGACGAGGGCAGGACCAGAACTGAGGGAACTCTGGGTGGCTCTGGAGCCACAGAGGAGCTGCTGCTCAGTTTTTGATTCACTTCTTTTCGTTGGTGGGTTGTGCAACCTTCAGGTGTCTCTTCTGCAGCAGTCGACTGACTTCCTGTCCCAAACAACTCACAAGCTCTCCAGGCTTCCAACCATGAGACACCACAAACGGCTCCGCCCCACTGTCCTCAGCGCACACGCAGGTAAGCACTTTAGAGGCAAGACTTCTGTAAATCTGCCTCTCTGGTATTGATGCGTCTCATAAACTCTCATGAAAATAGAAACTGAATAATTCGTTAATTAATAGACAAAAAAGGTTATTAAAGCGTCACAAGTGGTGTTACAAGGAAACTTAAAAAAATGCATTTTTTTGTCAAAATACGTTTCAAAAAATGCTCTTTTGTGGTTTAAGTTGTTTCATTCCAGATGAAACAGAATCAGAAAGAGTAATCAACATAATGCGGTGGAGAGACGACATAACTAACCATTAGGAACAATAAATTGACGGCTATGAAAACAGGATAAAAAAGTAAGCCGGACCTTAAAGGGGAAAAAAAACACAGTTAAATTAAAAGAAATTAAAAGACTGAAAACAAACAAATATGCAGATGGTGAGAAAACAAATGTTAACAGTCAAAAACAAGACAAAGAAAAACTAAAGATGAAAACAACATATGTGATATATATATATATATATATATGTATATGAGAAGGATTTCTGAAGAGTTTATTTGAGGAATTAAAATGTCTGCTTCTTTTTATATCTAATAGTAAAGCTTTTTTTGTAAAGCACTTTTTAGAACCGTGCTCACAAAATGCTTTAAAAAAATCGTACATTTATACATTCACTTTCTTCCACCTCTGCACAAAAAGAAAAAGGTCTCAGGGCTCAGGAAGCACTCACTTAAACTAACCACGGACTACCTGCGGGAGGAGACCAGAGTGCCCACAGGAGGACCAGAGGAGCAGGAAGGGCTCTCCAACAAAATCTCGCCTGAACGTAGAGTGGACGTGGTGCATCCTGAACGATGACATCACAGCCCTCTTTGGACAGACTTTTTCATGTGCAGTCGGACGTCACGCTGGCAAACCTAAAGCCCTGGCAGGAAACGACCGTGGGAAGGCAGAAGGCGATTTACTGAGCTAAGCAGGTGTGAAGCTTGGAGATCTGGTCACCTGACGTAAGCTGGTTATTTTCAATTGCCTTATGCCAAAGAGGATTTTTCCCAGCAGCCAGTGGCGCTCATGCCTCAACAACACGATGGTGTTGATGATGGTGACCCACCGTGATGAAGTCTCCTCCGGCACAGTCCACGTCCACTTGATCCAAGTCCACGCTGATGACTTGGTTGGGCTCTGACATGAAGAAGGCGGCGCAGCTCAGCTGAGGGCGGTCGGCCGTGAAGGTGAAGTGACCCTCCACTGCCACCATGTCCAGACAACCTGAGTGACCCACCGCAGCATCACAATCAGAACAAGCCTCTCTGTTCATTCGAGGCTTTCAACAGTGCATTTCTTACTGCTCTAAGTGTACGGCACTGTCGACAACAAGTGATTAGAAATGAAAGCCTTGCTCAAGGGCAAGAAAAGCCAGACTATTAAAAAATTATCCCCCCTCTAAAACGTCCACATACATACATTTACAGATCAACGATCCTCTTGAAACTATACTTTTCTGTAGATAGTGTTTGCGTCTATCATATCACCTGAAAACAGAAAGAGATTATGACGAGAAGAGCGTTTTATCGACTATAAGTCGCCGTCTTTTATGCCGACTTAAACTCGGTTGTCATCAATATCCATTATAGCTTGCCAAGAAGAAGAACGTAATTTCGCACCAATACTGCATTTCAATGCAATGCGCTATTTTTAAACTCAATTTTTATAACAATCGAATATATCTGAAGCGAAAATACAAATTAATACATATAAGATCATTGAAAAGTTCCAGTTTAACGAATCGATTCGTCAGTGGTAAATCAGCCTAAAAATCTATTTAAATGTAATTTTAATTCTAATACTTGGTCATTATTCGGTTTTGCGAGGGTAAAACGGTGCGCCTCTTTGGCACGTCCATGCGTAAAACCTGCGCAACCGTCTACTCACGTAGAGGGCGGCGGAACATGAGTTCCTCCGGCGTTTCTCTCTTCAGTTCTGGGTTGAAAAGTGAAAACAACTCATCCTGCGCGATCTCGTTGTTCTGCAGAAACACGGGACGGTCAGTAAAAGTGCGCGAGGGAAGGGGCGAGAGGAGCGCCTCACCTCGATGTACCTGCCGTCTCCCGTCAGGACGCTCAGACTCAGCAGCAGGACGCAGAGCTGCTCCCGGAAAGTTCGCGCCATGATGCTCATCTCTGATGTGCGCGGGTTCCGTGACTGGAGCTGCTTTTATAGCCCAGTGATGACCACCTGACGCGGGCCCCCGCCGCGGACCCCCGCGCCCTCCCTCCCCCGTCCGCCGGTTGACGCGTCCATCCCAGCCAGTTGGAGTCGAGTTCGGATCACGGAGCCACTGATCTACATCCACTCATGACCGTGTGTCGGTGGGAAAGAACACAGGATCGATCAAGAAGGTTAATGGCTTCATTCCGCAGAATATTAAAGGGGCGATTGCGCGTCAAACATTTTGTGGCGTTGTTGTGTTTGTTTTTCTTTTTTTTTTTTTTAATGTAATCATGACTGTTTTAATTCATCAATTTTTCCACGACCCCCTCATACTTTACTGAAGATTTAGCTATTGCTATTGATCCATCAGTAATTATTATTATTATTATTATTATTATTATTATTCTTTGTGTGTGTGTGCACTTGTACTTCTATCTTTGTGAGGACCTGTATGAGTGTTTAATCGACAGGGTGAGGACATTTTTTCAAAGTCAGGACATTTTGGCCGGTCCTCACTCTGTCAAGCCTCAGTTTGAGGGTTAAAACTACAGAATAGCTGGGTTATTATCATTGGGTTTTAGTTTGGTTCAGAGTAAAGGTTAAGTTTAGTCATTTGTTTTAGATGGTTAGGTTTAGGGTGAGAGGCTGGGGATAGGGTTATGTTAATGTATGTCAATGATGGTCCTCACTGAGACAGGAAGACAAACGTGTGTGTGTATGTGGACCTTTTGCCGGTCCATCCAAGGTTAAGCGTCAGTTTGAGTGTTGAAACCTCAAATTAAGTTAGACACGCGTTTTGGATTGGATGGTTAGGTTTAGGCTGAGAGACTGGGGAAAGGGTTATGGCAGTGAGCGGTCCCCACGAGGCTAGAGATATAAATGTGTGTGTGTTTTTAAATAACCAGATATTCCATCAGATCAAGGAGCAGTATGTTCTTTGTGATTTTTAATCCCACCCTTTGAGATGCCTCCTTGAATCTGTTGATGTGAGGAACCACTGGCCATCCTCAATGAGACAAGCCAGTTGAGGTCACTTAGGGAGGAGACCCTGGTGCAGAACCAGAAGACGCTGGAGAGTCTCTTGGTTGACCTTCGTACACCTCTGTATTCTTGCAGAAGAGCTGGGGAAAGTTCCTGAGGAGAAATGAGTCAAGGCTTCTCTGAACCTGCTGCTGCCCCCACGTCCTGACCTTGGATAAGCTGTCAAAGATCAAGTGGATGGAATCTGGCCTGTAGATGGCGCTAACATTAGGAAAAAGGTGGTCTCTAGAGGAGAGCCTGCTGAAGCAGAATAACACGCCAACATTCTCCATTACCATCTTCACCGCCTTCATCATCAAAGTTCTTTTGGTGAATGTAGCTCAGACTGTGGAGAAGTTTGGAGTTAGGGAGGCCAGATGTTCTGTCGGCTAGAGACAGTGTTGTACCAGGAATGTTGGAGATGAAGAAGCGGAGAAACTCCAGTGATGTTCAACATGGATGATGACTTGCTGCTGCATGATGGGAGATGAAGAAGCTCGTGGGGTCCACATGCTGCTAGCAACATGGTCTGTCGTGCGACGGCAAGGAGGTTGCAGCACCTCTGATTTTGGATCTTCAGTTTGGACTTTGGAACTGCTATTGCTGACCACACCGGCAAAAGATCAGCAGGGGAGCACAAGGTTCTGGTCCTGACCCTGTATGCTGCTCACTTGTTTGTATGAGCTGCATCAGCGGAGGTGAAAGGCCGAGGTGGGAATAATTAAATCGCCTCCAGAGAGGCGTTTGACCTCAGGCTCTGTTGACCTCAAGTTGTACAGACCAGCTCAGCAAGTGTAATCTCTCGACCTCCAATGTGTTTCTTCTTTGTGAGTGTGAGTTTGTCCTTGGGTCGCCACGGCAACCCTGATGCTCGGAGGATGCTGAGCAGATCCTGGCGCAGCGCGCAGTGGCGAGGGCTGGAGGCGCTAAAGAGCCCAGCTAACAGACTTGACGGCTACAGAACTGTCGCTGGTTCTTCACGCCGGAACGTGGCACCTCTCCCACCCCCCACCTGGGAGCTGGGTCTGACGCTCCGGCAGGAACTCGGCGAGTTCATATCACCACAACTCTGTCTGAATGCCATTAACATCAAATTCAAGCTGCCAAGTGAAGGTCTCTGGTTCAAGTCTCCCTCTGGTGGACATCTTACATGGCTGTGTGTGACCCTGGCTAGCTGGAGAGAGTGGCTCTCCATTAGGAAGCTATTGAATGAGACATCAAGACTGATGACCTCTGGCCGTCACGCTGGCCTCCAGGGTCATAATTACCATCCACTTTTGCAAATGAGATTCCAGAAATATGTTTCCATAAAGCAGAGCCAGAGGCACTGGACATTATTCCCAGCCGTGTTTACATCATAAATTACACTATACATAAACTCATTTGCATGTATTAGAGAGCGGAGGACAGGAGGTCACGTAAATGGTCCGGAGCTGCTGCGGCATCAAACAAGGATCGACGTCATGTGACCTCATCGTTCCTCCATCATGGTCCAGCTGCCGCCATGGGAAGGTGCTCGGCCCTCTGAGAGACACTCTCGTTCAGGATGAAAATCTCTATGGAGCATCTCAATGGACGCGTGCGTTTCCTGGCACAGGAGAGTGAGATGCAGACCCTTCTATAAAGTTTAAGTTTAATTGTTTTAATTTCAATTAATGGAACAGTTTGCTCTCCAGACAACAGGGAACCTTTGTCAGTGCAGGAGTTCCTGCTCCACTGATCCCACTGATGCAGCAGACACGTGGCAGCTAGGATGAGAACAACAACAACAAACATGGAGGAATCCTCCCTGAACCAAAGCAAAAAAAAGCATCTGTTTGCTTTGGTTCAGGGAGGTTTTTCACTACACAATGTCCAGAGTTTCCACCACTCTGAATGGACTTGAAAGTCTTCTAACATTGAAATTCTTTTTCAAGACATTAAAAGAGCTTTACTTTCAATAAGGTGATATAAAAACTTGAATGTAGCCACCATGGTGATTTATTGTGCTGTTGTCAAACTGATGCTAAATAAACAATATTTTGTTGTTTAAATGTATGGATGGATCCATCATTTGATTCAGTAATATACCAAATTCATTCAAATTGAACAATGTGGCTTCTTGTGGCAAATATTCTTATAACATTAACTGCGATTAATTGAGATTAATTCATCACAAATCATTTTTTAATCCAGTCCCACCCCTTGTTTAACGATGTGGCTCCTGTTGTAATGGTGTTCGACAGCCTGCGTGTGGCGGGACAAGCTAGCGTCTTAGCATGTGTCTTTTGACAGTTGTACTTGACCATGATGTGGACCTATCGTGGGCGCTGATCTCAGCTCAGCTCCTTTGTTGTTTGAAACTACATAGGCCTGAAGAGTGCAGGTACTGGTCTGGGTATGCAGACTAACAGACCTGTTTGTGTTTCTATCCTTGTATTTCGATCATTGCACAACCCTTTCCTCAGTCTCTCACCCTAAACCTAGACCCATAGTGACCCAGTTATTTTGGAGATTTCACCCTCAAATTGAGGCTTAAGAGGTCCACAAGACTTCCTTGTGGTGCGTTAGCATAAACGCACACAATGGTTTTGATGCCAGTGAGAGGAAACCGGAGCCTCATGAACCGTCCCTAAAGAGTAACCAAAGCATTCCCAGGCCGGAGTGTTTTGGCCCTCTTGTCCTTAGCGGTTTACCTCTCCCCCTAACATCTCCGTACTGTTTCCGTATTCATGGAGCTTCTGTGCACATTTCATTTCCTCACGTGTCAGAGGACGGGCCGATCTGGATCTGAGCTTCACGATGACTAATGAGCATGCTGCGTCTGCGAGGGTGCGACGCCGTGACCGCAGCGCGTGAGCGTCTCCTATCTGCTGCCTCTGACACTGATAAACTGCAGACATGTTGATGAAACTCTTCTGCAGCTCCCAGCAGAGGGGACAGCCTCTTATTGTGTTGCCTCTTGGATTCATAAGACAGAATCAGGAGAGGAGACTCCGATCACTATCGATGCACTACCCTTAATAAAACCAGACTCCTGACGTTCAACTCCACTAGGTGGCTGAAGAACACGTTACTTGCCATTAAAGGCTGTTCCTGCTTCCATCTTGTGCTTTGTTTTGCATGGTGGTTGAGGGAATTTCCTCACTTTAAGACTCAGGAGATCTGACAAGATCCCTGAACTCTTGAGTTCCTCCATGACAGAATTCTTTCCTCTGGACTCGCAGTGTCAACACCCAGCAGAACCTAGTGGTGTAGACACTAACCTTGGTGTCCAAGAACCTTGGATCTTTCTTGTTAACCATATGCTCTCAGGATCCATCTTCACAATCTCCAGCTCACCTGAGTAGGTCACCGCACCAAGTCCAGCCTGGAGTGATTCCTTCACCCCTCCATTCTTCTTCTGGCACCAGTGCTCCCCTGTTGTTGTTGGAGATAAGCACATAGAGATTTACACTCTTTCAAAAACAGGCTTTTACTTTGAAGAAAGAAGTATGAACAGGAAGTTGTCAAGTGTGACAACAAAAGACAGAAAGTTGGTGACACTTTGTGAGCCCTGAGAGGTCACTAGGTGGCGCTCCTGGGTTATAAATGGTGTGAGGAACGATCATAGAGAAGACAGCACCATATGGGGGGTCTGAAACTTAGCACACTCTGTGAAGCTTCATGAGTTAGGGACTCGAACCGGCAACTTGTCATCAGGTAGTCCATATCTTAGTGGTCCCAAGTGACGGGACCAAGAGGCTTCGTCCAGTGAGTGTATGCCAGCGGGAAGGAAACACAACTTTTACTCTGAGGAATCAATTTCACTTCCACACCAAAGCATTTTCAGCAAGTGACGCATGGCGTCGCAGAAGACAATTTCCACGTGAGAGAAAAGTGAATGACCTTTTCTGATCTGTGTGTTTACAATTATGTGGTTATTGACAATTCCAGTTTGCAAATCAACTTCCTGTCAGGTATCACCTCCAGCCGAGACAGGTGCACTGCAGCCTCACAGCAGGGAGGTCTTGGATTTCCGGTCCTCTCTGTGGGGACTCCTGGGCACTCTGATTTCCTCCTACAGACCCAAAACATCTAATGTGCATCTCATTTTCCTTATTGAGCTAAAAAACCAAAGGGTCAAGAACAAGTGATGTTTCAGCCAGTGGAAGAAAAGTGGTGTCTGTGTGTGTCAGGCGGATTCAGTTCATCCTTGCATAATTCTGATTCAGGGAATCAAAGGGCCGGATTATGTCATAACAGGGTGAGAGCCTCACATTCTTGCAACATGAGCAGAAGCCACCCAAATCCACTTTTCCGGAGAGAAACGGATGAAGGTGCTGTCAGCGTGGCTTTTGTTTGCTGGCAGAAATTCCCTCTCTCTCTCTCTCTCTGTTCATGACGCTTCAGTTGACCCGCTCCAAACTGACATTTGACCAGGCAGCCCAACGACTGACTGTGTTTCAGACACGTCATGTGGCTGATGTCCCCTCACGTCGACCACATGGAGGAAGTCGTACTTAGTGGTGGCGCTACCGGTGTGGGTTTGAGAAGTTCTTTGAAACTCCTACTCATAGAAGTATTTTCTTCAAAAGTATTTAGATTTCAAGTACTGATACTGACTGTTGTGTTGTAGTACAATTAGAGGTTTTATTTCATCATGAAGTAGCTGATTTAGATGTAGAAGTCGGAGGATTGATTTGACAGAGTAGTAGTAGTAATTGGAGCAGTACTATTCGTAGCACCAGTTGTCGTTGTAGTAATAGTAATAGCTGCAGCAGCAGTAGTCGTACTAGTAGCAGTTCAAGTTGCTGTTGTTGTAGCAGCAGTAGTAGTAGTCCTAGTAGTAGTAGTGGTAGTATGTAGCATAATAATAATTATTATTATTATTATTATTATTATTATTATTAATGTTGTAGCGGCTGAAGTTGAAGCGAAGGTTCTCATAGTGTTTTACATGGTTATACTGCCCTCTGCTTGTCATCCTACGACAGACATGCAAATGTTATGCCCTATTAAAGAGCATGCGCAGTGAGTACACACACACACACATATTTCCAAGAAAAACGTTGCAAACGTTTAGTGTCAGAATGGTTGGATTGACTCACAGTGTGATTCTCAGAAACCCTCTCAGAGGAGAATGTGGGTCACGTGGAGACAAGGCTTTTTTCCATTCTTAAAGTGGATCGAAATGACTTTCAGTGATATGACTCGGGTCCGAGTATATATATATATATATATATATATATATATATATATATATATATATATATGCCAGCAGAGAAGGCCACCATCTACCCCTTTGATATCTTTGTTTAATCTGACTGACACTGCTAGTGCCTCAGTAAATATAATAAATAACAAGGGGCTAAGCAAACAGGCCCCTCCAGATAAACTAAACTAAGATGATACTGTGCTTTTGGTTCTTTGTAAAGTATCTTAACCCAGCTGCAAAAATGTGGACCCAATTCTAGATGTGACAAGGTGGAGAAACGAAAGGGCCACGGTTGGAGATAGTTTTAACAACTTGGCAAAGCTCTTTACTGCCACATTATTTTTTGATGCGCTATATTGTTGTAACGCGATAATCTTCATGTTTGTACGAGAAAGAAAGACACAATCGTACTGGAAAAAATGTGAAACACATCAAAGTTATCTTGTACAAACTTGTTTTTTCGTAATGTACTCATACAAACACACTTTTCCCTCTTATGAATGTGATAACTGTCTTGTTCAAGCGAGATAATGCATCAAAGAAAATCATTTTCAATGGCAGTTCATAGCATTGTATATGACCAACCTGCACTATCCATTAAAAATGCAGACGAATGAAGGCGAGCTCTGCGTCGCCATGGTGATGACTGAAACATGACATGCCATTTAAGTGCATCGCTCTTTCGCCGACTTCATCTGATCTCAAACCCTCTTCAGTCGGCATGTGAGCATACAAGTGTTTTCCCCGCCATCCCAGCTTGAGTGTAGGGAGACAAGTGTCGAGGCCACAGTCAGACCTGCACACGACGGGTGTAGAAGCGAGTCACTCACAAAGAAGAGGTGAATCACACACAATAGTCAAGTTGTCTTTGATGGTTTGTCTCACACATGTTGAAGATGAAAGTCACACATGAATAGGAGCCAAGTCACGCATGGAGCAGGGGAGCAGGAATGAGAATCACACATGTGTGAGGAGGACAAACACCAGTGGTGACTCGTACACTTTTCATCGCAGGTCATCTGAGACGTGAATAAGCATCAACAGGATTGATGAAAACTCAACACTTGTTGACCGTCACAGGAAGTAATGAAACATCAACAGGAAGTGATTTCGCACACGTTTAGGAAGCAAGTCATGAATTGGAGCCACCTGACACGGACGTCGGGAGCAAGTAGGAAGTTATACTCACACAAGTGGACCATTGACAAATTCACTTCTATACCAGTCGAGTCGCACAGTAATGGGAAGTGATTTCTCACAGAGGATGTGACTTGCACACGATGAGCAACTCGGATTACACAGAAATTGAGTTGAAACTAGTAGAAATCAGCATTAAATGTGAGTCGTAAATCAGCCAGCCAAGGAGGAGGCACCTTGCATACAGTAGCAGGGGAGTGCACACAAGTCAGAAGTGAAGTTGTCACACACCTACAGTAGGCGAGATATTAAACACAAGTGTGAGGAGACTTGAACAAAATGGAGGTGACTCACACACTTTTACAGTAAGTCGCACGAGTATGAAGCGACTCGCGTCCAAATAAGAAGCAGCACGACAGAAGAAGAAGAACAGGAGATTGGTAAATGACACATTAACAAGAGGCGATTTCAGAGGAAGCATGTGATTCACACACGTTCAGGATTGAAGTCGCACACGTGAGTACGAGACAACTCAGAGGCAATAATATGTTCCTTGTCTCAAAGGGGAAGCAAAGCAAGAGACCAGGCGCGATCAATGAAGGGACTGTGGGGGCAGAGACAAGAAAGACCAGGTGCACACAGGAAGACCAGACTCTTCTTCTTTCTCTTTGGGCTTCTCCCTTCAGGGGTGATCATCCTCCTCCATCTCCCCCTGTCCTCTGCTTCCTCTTCTCTCAAACCTACAGACCTCATGTCCTCCTTCACCACCTCCATCAATCTCCTCTGTGGCCTTCCTCTCCACCTTCTGCCTGGCAGCTCCAACCTCAACATCTTCATCTACCAATGTACAGGCTCTCTCTCCTCTGTACATGTCCACTGTTTCCAAACCATACAACATTGCTGGCCTCACCACCCTTTTGGACACTTTCCCTTTCATCCTTGCTGACACCCTTTAGTCACACATCACACCTGACACTTTTCTCCCATGATTCCATCCTGCCTGCACCCGCTTCTTCACCTCTTTCTCACACTCTCCATGGCCCTGGACAGTTGAGCCTCAGTACTTCAAACCCCCCACCTTCTTTATCTCTGCATCCAGTAACTTCACCTGTCCACACAGGAAGACCAGACTAACCCCACCAAAATAAAATCACCAAAATAAACAACCAATTGTCCAAAGTGAAGGATGAAGAAAACGTAGCTACAGAATCAGATTAACTGCCAATGTCAGTGAGGAACCCAGCGGTCAAATGTGAATCAAACTATGAGTTGAAAGACGAGGAAACAGGAAGTGAATCGCACGCAAATTGGAAAAGCTAAGGAAAAAATGATGAATTAATTGGAAGGGAGGGTGAGAGAGGGAGAGAGAGAGAGAGATCTGGACTCCAGCCAATCCCAATCCAGCGGCTGAAACTCAGAAGAAGCGAGTCTCATTTCACTGTCAGCAGTCTGACACTGAACCGGAGCTCAGCGCCGAGCATGAACCGGATGTGAAGCTGAAGGTGATGCGGAACCTCCAGGTGGCCGAGTCCGTCACCAAATCCTGCAAACACCGCGTCGCTCCGGCGAGGAGGAGGAGGAGGAGGAGCGGGAATCAAGCCGTCAACCTGCTCCATTAATGAGCGCTGCCGGGGCGAGCGAGCGGAGGAGATGGGCTGCGCTCCCAGCATCCACGTCTCGCAGAGCGGCGTCATCTACTGCCGAGACTCGGACGAGTCCAACTCCCCGCACCAGACCACCACCATCTCTCAGGGCACCATCCACGGACTCTTCATCAAGACGGACGCGGCCGAGTCCGTGCTCGCCTACCAGAGCCGGCACTCGCGCGGCAGCTCGCAGCGGGAGCGGAGGATCCCCGGCGGGGGACGAGCCCGCATCGAGGCCGAGACCCAGACCAGCCACTCCAGCGTCAAGGTACGGGGCTCCGGTGCGGTCATCACGGCGCATGTCGGACCTGCTGTTGGTGGTGGTGGACAGCTGAGGCCTGGGGATGCCAGATCATGAAGAGTAACTGACACAGAGTCTTGCTATAGCGACCAAGGAGCTGCCCCTGAATGTTACTATAGCTCCAAAAACCTCAAGCTTCAGCTGCTCAGCAGCAGCCAGATAACCATGGTGATCTGCTCCTCACAGTCTCTTGTGAACATCTGAGCTTGGGATGTTGGACTTGGTTGGACTAAAAAAAAGTAACGATACATTTTAAAAAGTTAGTTTTGTGTGTCTTTCAGAACAGACAGACACATTCTCTTCATTCTCCATGTTGGTCCCTTCCACAGCGAGTCCTCCACCCCTCACCTCATCATGACCTTCCTCTTGCCCTCCTCTCCTCCATCTCCATCATCCTGGTCCAACTATATCTCTCCCCGCCCCAGACATCTCTCCTCTCTGACTCTGTCTCTGAACCTCTCCACATGTCCTCCACATTTCTAATCTTCTCATTTCCCCCAATAACCTAACTATCTTCATATCTCACGCCTCTAACTCTGGCACTTACCTCTACTGTCTTGTCCTCAGTCTTCTCAGCCCTGTCTCCACTCTCTTCTTCTCTTCCCCATCACTCTGTGTTCATTCTTCTCCTCTCCAGTTCACTCTCTACGAGTCACTATATCATCCACAAACATCATCAACATTTGCATCTACTCGATGATTCAATTTGATTTGGGAAATAAATAAAGCACAAGCTGAGAAATAACTGTTGAGATAATGTGGAACTCCATGAAGGAACCGTGTTTATTATTCTAAATGATGTTGCAGCTCTCCTTCCTCCAGATTGTTTGGTTGGACCACATATTGCCATTTTAAAGCAGTCAAACTAAAAAGATGTCACATGCCACGTCGGCAGCCTGCAGCATGTATTTTACCGTTACGTTTCTGGATATATCTTAAACATGTTTTCTGTCTTTGTTGTTGCCTCAGGCCTCCAAAACTAAAAAAAATGCTTCCAAAAAATATGTATTACACCCATATTTTGGCTCCAACACTGTGTCCTAAAAATACGAATTTAATGGGCAAAGAAGATAAAAAAAATGAATGCTAAAATTTACTTTCCATCATAGATTTTAAAAAACTAAAAGCAGCTCATCTTATGTCATATTTTTCACAACAAAAAGTTTTCAGAATATCCAGGTGCAGTTGTGTGACAAGTTCATTCTGTCCTCGAAAATGTTAACATTTGCCTTAAAAACAGCATTAAAGCTACAAGTCAATCGAACGAAAATTGCCCCGATTGAAAGTTAGTGAAGTATCTTAGTGGTTCAGAGACTTTCTCGATAGTAGCGGCTGTAAACACTCAAATTTAGCGCATGTTTGTTCCCAAATAGCTGTTGTTCAACCCTCCCCCGGCTCTTCCACTGATTATCATCGCTGTGCTCCATTTTACGGCTCAATTTCCACCCAATGATGCTGCTGACAGAAACTTCGGCTCACGCTAAACTGCGTAGCCTCTTTAGTATCAGTGTTTTCAGTTGGTGTTTCTATTAGGATGTGAAACCTCAGTGAAGCTCATCAGTACTATTTTTCTCTCCTTGAGCCCGAAAAAGTCGATGTTTTTGAAGTACAACTGATTAATTTTCATGTCTAAATAGTCTGAACTCAGGTTAAGTGTTCCCTTTTTTTCTAATTATAATTTCTGTCATTATTGTGTCACGGAATAGTATTGGAATTCACCTTCGATTTAAAGGGAAAAAAGTCAATTTTCTTCCACTTTTCTGAGCTCAGGTCACAGAGGCAGCAGCTGAAGTTAAGAGGCCCAGATCAGGTCAACAGAGCCAGTCGAACATTGGGGTTAGATATCTGATCTTATCTCAGCTGCCTCCTCCAGGAACAGCAGAGGTTCACCCCCGAGTCTCTCCTGGATGTCTGAGCTTCTCTGAGTTCAGACATTTCGGCTCGCTCCAAAGCGGGTGACCACAGATGAGAGGAGAAAGCTTTGTCTTCTTTCTCAGCTATTTATTGTCCACAGAGATGTGTCGATAGGTGAGTCGCTCCCTCAGCAGACCAGGTTTAACTCTCCACCCAGGTCTGTCCCGTTTTTGAACTGAGAAAACTTCAGATACTTAAGAGATTGCAGTACTGCTGAGTGTACATGCTGGTCTGAAGGCTGTTGCCTGTGTTGTGCAACAGTACTTCGGAATAGAATTGAAACCTCTCTGACAGGGAGGACTGGGTTTCAGTAGGAGTGAGACATCAGGGCCGAGTTAGCGCAGAGCCTTTTCTGTCCTGCGGAGGGATCATGAGGAGGAAGCATGTGAACAGATGCTTGGTCCTATTTACAAATGAGCCCCGCAGGACCGAGCCAGCACACGATCATGTGACCGCACAACTGTCGCGGGAGCCGAGGAGGAGCATCAGCATCACCTCTCAGCTGTACACTTAGGGGTCACGCTCGGAGCTGGGGGACCGCAACGACCTTCCGGTCGCTGGCTCTGCACCTTACTGACCTGAATATGGACGGATATAGATGTTCAGTATGTGATCAGAATCAGAATCAAATTTATGGTCATGGTCAGTGGAGATCCCACCAACTAGGAAAGTGCTTCAGAATAAAGTGCTGGTAACAAAATGAAGTAACATAAAACAACAAAGGCTGATCAGGAATTCAACAGTCTGACAGCCAAGGGGAAGAAGCTGTTCCTGCGATGGGAGGTTCTGGTCTGGATCGACCGCAGCAAAAAAATGCTCTCCGACAAAGCAGCTCTCTCTGTGGTGAAATCACATGACCTCCTGGAGCCTGCTGCTTCATATATGAGGCCCAATACACGATTTAAAATAAAACCTAATAATAACTTTCCTCTCATATACATGTCTTATACAAATTATAATTCTCAATATATTTTAAAATTCAATCACTGTAGCTGCTTTAAACATGATTATATTACATTGGTAAATTCATATTAAGATTTGTTTATTGACACATTTGGTCTCTTTTTGATTGATGTTCTCAGCCCACATTCACTTAATCGTTTTAAAAATATTTATAAATATAAAAAAACATCTTAATTTCAAATTATTATAATCAAATGCTGTTTATTGCTTCTGATCTCATTCTTCATTTTGAAGATAGCATTCGGACTTAAGGTGCCCTACAGTTTCAAAAACCCTCACAGTCTCACTGACAAAGCGCTCGTGCTGCGTTCAGGGACACCGTTGAACTGGGGACATGTTAGCGTTCAACAGACCTGTGTGGCGGCTAATGTGGAAAAGTGAAGTATGAATCAGCTGATTGGCTCTCCATGTTTGAACACAGAGTCTCAACTGTGGTGTTTGTGCCCGTGTTGAGCTGCCGGAGACGTTCCTTGACCTCAGGTGTGTAAACATTTAAAATGATGAAGGTGTTGGATCACTGAAGAGAACACACACGAGACTTGAAAGGTTCCTCTGAGAAATAGCAGTGAGATCTTTTTTTAAAAGGGTGAATCCAGCGTTGTTTAGGGTTTAAAAGCAGTGAGAGTCAGAGCGTGTACCTGGTTTAGCTATATTGTGGAGACCTGTAGCCAGACCCCACAAGGTTAAGCCTCAGTTGGAGGGTGAAAACTTCAAAATAACTGCGTCATTGTAATTGGGTTTCAGTTTGGTTCAGAGTCCTGGTTAAGGTTAGCCACGTGTTTTAGTCTCCATCTTTCTGGCCCTAATAAAGTGAAGCTGTAAAACTGCAAATATTCCTATTTGCTGTCCACCTGAATAAATATAATCCTAAAATGCATTTAAAAATTGTTGCTTACATTTTGCCACAGTTCTTTTATTATGATAATTCACCCTTACATGATGTATGAGAATGCTTCAATATACTGGACAATAATTCTATTTTTTCATGGAATAATTGCATCATAGAGCATTTTATTTATTTTTATTTTTCATTTTATCTTCATTATTTAGTTTCTGAAATGCATCCTGATTATTGGCTTGGTGGTCAGTATGTACTGTTATGGCCCCCGAGGAAATTCAATGGCCCACAAAGATTGGAATACAAACACGTGGTGTGAGAGAGACAGGAGCCTGGTTTCGCCGATGCTGAACCTCCACCCTGTCGAGACTGGGCCTGAAGCCGTCTCCACTTGTGTCCACAGTTTCACACGGTCACCAGGACCTGGATCAGGTCGTGACCTGGAGATTGATCCAGGAACAAAGGTGTCCCCTGAGCGAGCCTAAAGTAAGACGCGTCCTTGCTGAGGGTTAAGGTGTGCGATGATGAAGACATTAGTCACACAGCGTTTACAATGAGAAGGACCACTTGACCAACACCTCAAAAATAAGTGGACACCACACACACATACACACACACCACCGCTGATTCACAGTGTGTTTGAACCCAGGTGTGTGCTTTAAGGACTCGTGTGCTCGGCCGCTGACTCACACCAGAGTGACACATGCGGTTCAGCAGCGCAGCTAAAGAGTCACACGTATATAAGAGTGTCAGACTCACAGCACGCTGAGTGAGGCCGCGGGGCTCAGTCATGCTGCTGGATGTGAAGATGGTGAGACCTTGCTGCTGGTTGTATGTTCCACGTTGACTGTGTCGTCGCTCCCTGCAGGTTTCAGCGACAGAAGAATGTGTGGGACCCATGAGGCTGAGCCAGGAGCCCATCCAGGTGAGCCGCTGTGGTGCGAGCAGGCGAGTGAGTGAAGTGACATCTTTGGGACGGTGCGTTCGGTTGCTCAGAGAACATTAGCAAGTCTATGTGCTCATTTGAGAGGAAGTATTTGAGATCTGTTGTGGGAGGCTGTGTGTGAGCAGAGATGTGGAGATGACGCAGAGTTTCTGTGGGTGTGTGATAGTTTGAGGGCGGGGTGTGTTCTTCAACATCTCTAGTTTGGTGATTGCTCTTCATGCTTAGGTCCGGTAATGTTCACCCGAGGGACAACAGTCCCGCAGTCCAGTTGCATCTCCTCAATCAGTAAACTTTTACTTGGTTTTTAACCCTCAAGGCCACCCTGACTCTACTCCTGTAGTGGCCAAAAACCTCTCAGTGGTGTCGCTGCATCTCTGTGGTGGAGTTTGCTCAGAAGTGGTGGGGTCAAACTAGGTCAACCTGTCGCCCAAGTTGTTCCACAGAGACCCCTCAGCTCAGCTGTGACCCAGTTGCTGATGGGGAGTCTGGGTCCATCAGAACCAGTCGCTGAGGGCATTAGGGCAGATCCAGGACCTGCAGTTGGGATAGGGTTGTTCTTTTTTGTAATGTGTTTGTTATGATGTCATGCGCACAGTCATCATGTTTTGATTTTTGGATTTTCTGGGGAATATATCAGTCCCTCCAGGACATGGTATTGTTGTGATCGCAACACAATTCCAACCAACCACCACGAGTTCTGAGAGTCGCTGCACTTTTGTCTAATCACAGCGACTGTCCCGCCACTTCCACCGATCACCTTCGGCTCCTTTGCCCATCCCTCCCTCCTTGTTGAGAGGAAGTCATGAGCGACGGCAAACGCTCACATTTGCCCACAAATATTGCCACCAAGGGTCGTGATTCAGTCGTGAAGGATTCTGAATCCATTCATAAATGTCCAAGTTCCCGTGAATGATATGTAGAACAGACGGAACTAAAAAGCAGAGCTCACTAGTGCAGCGCACCGTCACCTGAACACTATACGGGGCGGACGTAAACCAACTTGGCTGACCGTGAGATCCATCTCTCTCTGGACTATTTCTGACACTCTACATCTTGACACTGTGGAACATATCAGTAGTTACTGTTTTTATTAATGAGCTGCTGAACAACTCCAGTCTCACACACACTAACATTCCCCACCTTTACCTCTCAGACTCCGCCCATCCAAACATCCATCAGTCTCCGCCCTTGTGATAAACACTCACTCACACGCAGTTAAACGCCACTCTAGCTTGTCACACTCATGAACACTGGAGCAACTCTGGAGTCATTTGAGCTGTTGTCCGAGTTCAAGAGTTCACCCGCTATTGACTCAGAGACGCATCAGGGCGGAGTCTGCGTGTGTGGAATTTCACATGCTAGCACCAAGGTGACACTCACCAGCGCTGCGGTTACACATGCCAGCACTGGATCAGAGAGTGTGGCCCTTACACACGCTCATGCCAACGCCAGCTACCGCACGGGTTGTCGTCCGGCGTTCCACTGACACGTCTCGCAGACTTGAAGGTGTCGCTGCTGAAGACACCTTGTTGGGTCAGTCACTAAGCCACAGAAATGCCCTCTTGGCTTGGTGTGTCTGAGAGACTCTCCAGAGTGGAGTTCTTCTCGCCATGTCTTCAGCTGCTCCTCCTGATGCTGTCAGCAGTGCTCTTTCATTAAGACTCACCTCTGCAGTATGGCTTGCTGTGGACTGATTTAGAGCCAATGTCATGAAAAAAAAATGTGCCTGCAACTTGACAATGGAAGCAGCTAGTAGCTCCATCTATCTATCAGACATGGGCAGAAGGTTCCCAATTTTACGAAATTATCGTCACTTGATCGGGGCAGGTCACATATATATATTTATATATATAAATATATATATATATACACAAACACGTGTGAGCGTGTATATTCATGGTATATATATATATGTTTTTTTTTTTTTGTTTGTTTGTTTTTTACTTTGAAGCGCTTTCTTGTCCGACGTGTGCTTCGCTGGGCTTTTCATTCTCAGATGTGAAAGCTGAAATGTCAGCGAGTCAAGGTCGTGACCCCGACCTGCCGCTCTCTTCTTCCGCGGAGACAGTTGGGATGCGGTGCCGCTGTGAGGAGGAGGCAGGTTCTGTTGGTCCTGGACACCACCCAGCCGCTCGCACGTGTGTTTGTGTGTGTAGCACACAGTGAGGGATCAAAAATACACATCTGTGTTCGCCGGTGTGAAACTCTGGACGTGCCAGAATCCTCAAGTCGGGACTCGTCAAATCCCAATTGAACACCTTTCCAGTCCAGGAGCCACCTCCACTGTCTTCTCTTGGAGGAGCAAAGGTTCTACTCTGAGTCTCTCCTGGATGACTGAGCTTGTCTCTAAGAAAAGAAAGAGTTTCATCCAGGATCTGTTGGTCACTGATGAGAGAGGGAAGTCCTTGGATTGAGGGAAGGATGGGCCGAGCCGAGCCAACTCTGGCTGCATATGTATGAAGCAGGGTTCACCTGGGGAAAGTCCTAGCTAGGAGTGGAAGACATGTCATGAAAACACTGCCAGGCGACTGAGCACACAACCTTATTTGGGCTGCAGACGACTGGACAAACAAGTCGAGAAGCTCAAGAGAAGTTTGACGCTCATCATGTTACTGCTGAGCTTGGCTTCAGCTTTGCTGTCGAGTTAAAAGCTCACAACCTCAGCAGCGCATGAGAACTTGTCCTCAAAGAATTCCCCCTCCGTCCAGCCGCCACTGACGCAGTTTGACAGATGAAGGAATGTTTTGTTTCAGTGTGACGTCTAAAATTAGATTCCTTCAAAACAGGCATGGACTCATAAATGCTCTTGGTTCCTCTGATGAATGCTCCTGGTTTCCATCCGAGTCTGCTCCCTGCAGAAGTCCCAGAGTGGCTCCGTACGTCACTTGATCGGGGGCAGATGAGGTCAGCTGGATGGATCTGCTTGTCGTGCTTCACGACGTGTCGCAGAACACAACAGACGCATACGCCAAGCTTGTCTTCTCTTCATGTTTGTCAAATCGCATCGAGTGTCACAAGAAAGTCAGGCCATGACAATATGGCTATTACGCCATGTTGTACTGTTAGCATGGAAGCTAACTCCAAAACACTAACATACAAATATTCAGTAGTATCAAAACAATATGGAGGCAGTATTGTGGCATAAATCATCACAATATGTAGAAAATACTTTCTAGCACAACTAGACACAATGCTAATGCTAATGCGTTTGCTAATGCAGTGTAAATAGAAGGCTAAAAAAACATGATGCGAACACAAGCAATGTGAATCAGATACGCAACACAAATGCAAATGCGAATGAAATGTTAGCACAAACAAAATAATGCAATAGACGTGAAACAGCCACTCAACACAAACACAGTGTTATGACGGCTGAACTGTGCTGATGAAGCGTGAACACAAACACAATGCTCCATCCATCCATCCATCGTCGCCCGCTTACCCGTTGCCGGGTCGCGGGGGCAGCAGCTTCAGGTGGTCACTGGTGGACATCCACCAGTTCCGACAGGGGGGTCCTGAGACACTCCCAGGCCAGCGTAGAGATATAATCTCTCCACCTGGTCCTGGGTCGACACCTCTGTCTCCTCCCAGCTGGACGTGTCTGGAACACCTCCAAAGGGAGGCGTCCAGAGGGCATCCAGATGAGATGCCCCAACCACCTCAGCTGACTCCTCTCAATGTGGAGAAGCAGCGGCTCTACTCCGAGCCTCTCCCGGGTGACAGAACTTCTCACCCTATCTCTAAGGGAGACCCCTGCCACCCTTCGGAGAAAACCCATTTCAGCCGCTTGTATCCGGGACCTTGACCCAAAGCTCATGACCGTAGGTGAGGTGAGGGTCGGGACAAAGATTGATCGGTATATAGAGAGCTTTGCCTTCTGGCTCAACTCTCTCTTATGGACAACAGTGCGGCAAAGGGATTGCAATACCGCCCCTGCTGCCCCAATTCTCCAAATCCCTGATCCTCTCACATGAGAACAACACCCCGAGATACTTAAACTTCTCCACTTGAAGCCAGATCTCAGTCCCAAACTGGAGAGACCAAGCCATCCGTTGAGAACCATGGTCTCGGACTTAGAGGTGCTGATCCTCATCCCAGCCGCTTCACACTCAGACACAAACCGATCCAGCATGAGCTGGACTGCAAAGAGTAGAGACTGGATGTTCAGGCCACCAAACCGCAAACCCTCCTCACCAGAGCTGTGCTACAAACACAATGCTAATGCTCGATAATGCTCACACAAACACTGCTTTAATCCAGTGCTAATGCAGTGTAAAAAGAGCGTTAACACAAAGATGACACTAACGCGACAGTGATACAGCACAAACGCAATGCTAACACCATTAGCACAGTCATGACTAGCCGACCATAATCGACTGTTAAATTGGTGGTCCATGAGTCGACCAGTCGTGACGTCATTACTCTTTTCCACATGCACGACTTGTGTAAAGTTCTCTGTCCTTAATTGCTGTTTACAACATCAGACGTCTCATGCTGACTCATGCTTAAGGGAGTCGGTGACTCGTTACACAACAGAAAAGACTTGTTTCTTCAACTGAGACAGCTTTTTTTTTAAATATGTTTTTGAATAGGGACTTGGAGTGGAGTGTCGATTCGAGTCGCTTTCTGACTTGATCTCCTACAGACTGACTGATATTCCCTCCCCAAAGCTTGTCAGTGGCTCTCGAGTCAGTGTCGGTAGGAGATGTAAGTCGATGCTCGGAACAGGCGACTTGGACTGAGCTGGACTGTGGTTCTTGGCTGGAAGCGTTGCTCCCTACAGCAAACACTGAAGGAGAAGTACTGAGAAGACCTTCATTACAATGAAGGCAGGCGGATTATTCCAGTGTATTTCTGTCAGGTAAATATTGCTACTGTATCAGTTAAAGTTCATGTTTCCCACCAGAACAACACGAGCAGGGAAGGAAAGCGGCTGTGATGGATGCGAGACGTGCAAGTCGAGTGCTCTCTTGATATCTGGGTCAGAGTCCAGATGACATGCTGATTGACGATAATATCATTAATACTGAACAAACAGCTCCTGGGGTTTTGTCTTCAGGAGCAGCGGTGTGGGAGAGAGGGAGTGGACTCGTGGTTTCCCAGACCAGGGGAACGATGCTTGCTTTGTGCTTTTCATTTCAAATTGCAGAAAAATATCAGAAAAGAGAAGAATTGTGTTTTGTGTACATCCCTCATTGTTGCCTTGGGGAAATAAATAAGTTCATGGTTCGACAGTTTTGCAAGCACACGTGAGTCTCTCCCTCAAACAGTCCTTGCAGCACTTGCCAAACTTGAGGCCCGCGGGCTGGATACGGCCGTCAGCTCACTTTTGTAAACACAAATTTACTGCACAACAAAGGGGCTAATCGACAATACGTGTTGATATTGTGACACTCAGTTTTTTTGTGCCACATACATTCCTGACATGTGTACTGCGTAATACTTTTAGTTTTATGTGACCTTTCTTCCTGAAGCAAGGCAAAGGAGATAGGAAAAGAGGTGTTGTGTGGATGTCTAGGATGTGAAGTCACCTTCAACAATCTTTGGATCCTTGTGTTTTGCGTAAGTTCCTGGGACTTAAAGTGGGCATGAGTCGCTCTGACTTTTAGCCAGGTTTAACTCGCCACAAGCTTGAAATGTGTTTTTTTAAATGCAGCCATCTGCAGTGGTTCACCTGTTCTTTGGTTCTGGACCCGCAGGTTCTGCTGGTGTTTGCCAAGGAGGACAGCCAGAGCGACGCCCTCTGGTGGGCCTGCGACCGGGCCGGCTTCAAGTGCAACATCGCCCGGACCCCAGAGTCTGCCGTGGAGTGCTTCCTGGACAAGCAGCATGAGATTGTGGTTGTGGACGGACGCAACTCGCGATACTTTGAGCCTGAAGCAGTTTGTCGGTGAGAGTCCGGACGTCGGCGGCGAGCCTCCTGCAGACAGGTCAACCCTCTCCTCTCCTCAGGTCCATTCGTGCCACAAAACCGTCGGAAAACACAGTGATCCTGGCAGTGGTGCCACAAAGGTTGGTCTCCTGCTTCACTGAAGATCTCACCATGTACTGACGCGATTGTCTCCGCAGGCCTGCCGACCAGGATGAGCCGTCAGTGCTTCCTCTCCTGTGCGCCGGATTCAGCCGGGTAAGCAGCAGGAGGTGCAAGCAAGTCTCACCAACCTGACCCTCACACGTTTGTCTCCAGAGGTTCGTGGAGAACCACAGCGTGACCAGCTGCTACAACGAGCTGCTGCAGGTCGAGCACGGAGAGGTCCGCTGCCACTTCAAACTCAGGTGGACTTCTCCTAGCTTTCCTCACATGACGTCAGTCGCACGCCGAGTTACAACCACGCCACTTGTGTTTCCTCACCTGGTTACTTTGAGTTGCTTCTCAATGGTGGCTGTGTTGTGTGACCTGCAGGGCTTGTAACTCAGTTTTCACTGCGCTAGAACAATGTCAGGAGGCCGTGGAGATCACCAGTGAGGAGCATGTCATCCAGGTATTCGCACCAAACACCAAGCCAAAAACAAGGCTCAGTTTTTCTGGATTGCAGATCAGAAAACACGTTCAGTAGAAGCTCTTTAGAAAGTGACCTGGTCCTCCCTCAGACAGAAACACGAAGGGTGAACAAGTTCCTTTGCCGTTGCAGTACGTTAACCCCGCCTTCGAGCGGATGATGGGCTACCACAGAGGCGAGCTGATCGGCAAACAGCTGACGGAACTTCCCAAGAGCGACAGGAACCGGGCCGACCTGCTGGACTCCATCAACACCTGCATCAAGAAAGGAGAGGTGAGCGCCGCGTGGTGTGTCCGCTCGCCTCGCGCCAGCACTCTGTCATCTTGCGTGTCCTTCTCTGGAGGAGTGGCAGGGAGTCTGCTTTGCCAGGAGGAAGTCTGGAGACAGCATCCAGCAGAACGTGAAGATCACGCCGGTCGTCGGCCAGGGAGGGTGAGGACGCTGTGCAGATGGGGCCATGAAGTCACGATTGACCTACGTCTTGATCCTAACAGGAAAATCCGCCATTTTGTGGCCATCAAAAGACCTCACCTTGAGAACAACAATCAGGTTAGCGATGAGCCAATTCTTCTACAGTGTGTGCGTTGCTCGACTGAGTTCTGTTGGCAAAATGAAAACTCAAAATGTTGGAAAGGTCTCATCACCAAAAACACATTGGCAGTCGCGTGTCCATCGAAAGAGTTTGTTTCTCTGTCACGATGACCGCTACACGATGCATGGAAACAAAACTATATGTCCAAAAATAAATAAATGTTAGATAAATACTAGTCCAGAAGATGTACAAATAAACAGTATTGCAGTTACTGTCTAACATTCAGCAGCCTGACAGCACCAGGAACGAAACTATTCCTGAATCTGGTGGTTCTGCATCGGATGCTACGGAACCGTCTGCCGGATGGCAGGGGGGGAGAACAGTGTATACTGGGGATGAGTAGAGTCCGCGATGATCCTAAGGCATCCTAGGTGGCAGGCTGCAAGCCATCACCTTCTCAGCAGAATGCATGAGTCAACTGAAGGTGGCAACCGAGGCACACAGGTCAAAGGTCGTGCCTTCTTCTGAACAAGACGAAGGAGCAATGTGTTGTGTTCATTATCAATCCTCAAAATGCCATCTTGTTTGAAAATAATGAAGCACTTATGACCAGAGTTGTGTTCTATCACTGAGAACTGTACACAAGCCTGGGTTGTTAGAAATTAGGGGTGACCTCTGAACTCTGGCTCATTTGTGATCTCGGAGAGGGAGCGTCAGAGTCGCTGCCCTCAGCCCGGTGCCGACCAGCGGCATCACTCTGAGCAGCAGGATTCTCCTCTGAAGCCAGTGGCGGCTGGCAGCCAGGCGTCAGGTCTATTTATACACGGCTTAAAAACGCTTCATGTGTGCACACGGTGAGTCAGCCACCGACTCCCGTAGCCGTGTCAGGATCAGGAATCCTTAGTCACGGTTTTCGGCTGATCCCCTTCCCGAAATCGCAGTGAGAAAAAAACCCTTTGAGTTCTCACCCGCCTTCTGAACCAACTGGCAGTGAATCATGAAGTCGGAAAAGGAATGGTCCAGCATCCGGATTCTAGAACTAGACAGTACTCAGTAACTTAACAAATTGAACGTGGCAACAGAAGTTGCTGCTGTAATTTATCTACGACATGGACGCTAGGGTTTTGTGGTCAAACGCTACATGCTGTGCTACACCACTCTCAAAAAGTATCAGACACTGCGACAGGTCAGATCCATGTGGACTGTCTGACCCAGAACTTGATGGGACTAACTGAATATTTTCTTAACTAGCTGTGCTTGAACTACAGTTGCATTTATTTAGTGATGGGACTTAAGTGATGAAACTTCAGAAGGAAGTTTGTTTCCAGAAGCTTCATGTTCTCTGAGGTGCTCACTGGTCTAGTCATGAAGGTCACGCCATCTTGATGATGACACTCTGCTTTGCTCCTCCGTTCCTTCTCACCAGTGCCGCCCACAGATCTTTCACTGTTGTGGCGATGATCTCTCCCAGTTTCTCCTCGTGAGGTTTCGTCATCGCGGCTCCCTCGTGTGTGGTGGAGGTTTTCACATTTGTTTGGGAGACCCTGGAGGACCAGTCCAGCCGCCTCTCTGCTGGATTCCACTCTGAATACTTTCCCAGCCGCAGGTTTGGCTGCGGACTTGAGTTTCCACTTCACTCTCCTCAGCAGTCATAGCATCACTTATATATTTGTTTGACTCAATGGCATCACAAACAGATGACCAAACCTGGAGCACAGCTTTACACTGTCCTCACTCCTGTTTACTCTAAAACTCTAAAAATACTCTCCAGTACGTTACACGTCTGATCCAGTTGGGAACATTCTTGAGCTTGGAGGCTTCTGTTGGACCTGCTGGTGGCCCCATGACTGAACCCAGGATCTGTGATTACGGAACATGGAGCAGCTGGCTCCTCAGTCCACCAGTTCTCCCAGGTGGATGAGTTCAAGTGTCTGGAAACGGACGAAAGACAACGCTCTCTGTTTCATCTTGCATCTCATCTGTGGCCTCTCGCTCTGGCTGGACTCTCCTGTAGAGTTACGGCGAGGAGCTCTGTCACCCTGCAGTGGTATTTTAGGATGTGTCCCTGTGAGCTGCCGTGCAGGCGTGAGCCAGGACATGAGGGATGATGTCTCTTGGTTGGCCAACCTTCTTGAGGCAAGGTTCACACAGACGGAAGTGATTTCACATTTAAAGATTCCTCATTGTTATTCATGAGCTCTTCTGGAGAACAACAAAAATAAATCGGGGGCTCTAAAAAAGGGGCTCTATTATGCGCTGCCATGTTTCAAGAGTTATGACTGTGCTGTCCAGAAACGACACCTCAACATACTGAAGTGTGAACGAACAATCTTCCATTTCCTGGTGATTCACTCTTAAAAACGATCCTTTTTATTGCGCTTTACTTTGCAGTCTTTTTGTGGTTTCTTCAGAGGTCAGCGCAGCCAGTGGTGTTTCTTTTAGTCCCACTAGCAGCTGGTTCTCGCATCTCCCTCAACTCAAAGTTCCACTCTTGAACCTGTTTTGGAAACTTGTTTTCGGTCGACGCGAAAGGTTGATCGAGTCTAGCAGGCTAGTGTTGGTGAAGGACAAGGAGGAACCAGGATCATGATGGATGAGGACGTGAGGGTGAGACTGGGAGAAGAGGAGGCGACCCCCCGAAGGGAAACATGAGCGAGATTGTTCGGGGAAGTGACATGTTCCTCTCTGGGGTGCAGCCGCAGGATGGGGCGAGACCTCCTCTATTTTCAGTCTCTGAGGACCACAGTGAGGACAGATGGGGAACAGTTGAGTTTCAGTCAGAAGTGTGCGACCATGTCGGGCTGCTTTCACCGATGAGATGGGTGGCGCCTCTGATGTTTGACATCAGTGTCTTCTGTCTCTCAGGTGAAGAAGTTCAGCAAGGAGGAGAGGTGTGGTGGAGAACCGTCAGGTGAGGTTTGAAAATGCCCTTTTATTCAAAACGTTTTTCTCATTTTTTATCAGCTTTAGCAAGGGACGCGGGCTATTATCACTGTGCTGTGAGACGTACAGTCGTTTGTGATATAGCTTCCTGACATTGCTGTTAAACAAACATGGCGTGATGGAGATGTGCAGGAAGTGTTACTGTTACACTAGTGATGTGCCAGTCCACACCACTGAGCCTCAGACCAGAGCCTATGGAGACCATATCTAAGACTCCAGAGACTGAGTCAGAGCCTGAACAAAGACAGAGGTGAGACATATCTCTATTGCTCCTGTCTCCAGAGTGTTATTCCTTGCGCCACCGTGACCGGAGAAAAGACTCCATGGATGCCAGGTCTCTCAGCTCCCGTGGAAGCGATGGTGAGATCCAAGTGTGGGTTTTTGTTGCGCAGCCGCTGCCTGATGAAGACAATGCCTACAGTGTGGGAGCGAACATCAAGAGCCTCTAAAGTGCTGCTGCTGATGCTCTTCACGGATGCTGCTTCCACGTATCCTGGCAACCAAGTGCTGCTTCTCCTCCAGGCAAAGCCAAGCTGGGGATTTCTATCATGGACACATTTGCATAATGCATGCACAAACTCCTGACCTGTCTTCACGAGTGACCTGGATGGAAATGATCTTAACGCTGCCTCCCTCTGTCCTGTTTTCAGCTCCGGGTTTACAGAACCGAAGACATTCCTCTGTAGCCAGGATCCATTCCATGACCATCGAGGCTCCCATCACGAAGGTCAGTCATTTCCTGTGATGGATGCGACACTGCAGGTCACACTATGAAGATTTTGTTTTTCCCAACTCGGGGTAGAGCTCGCGACGTCAACTAGTCTCGGATGATCTGACCCATTAACGTTCCATCGGTGCTCCCTTTACGTACGTAATTGTCTGATAACAATGTTTTGATAAATATTTTATAAGATGTCTTGGAAAAGTTCCTCAAAAGAGGAAACAGAGGTAGCGTTGTTGGAGGCGGTGGTCAGTGAGGGCGTGAAGTATATTGCCACTGGAGGAGGCAGAATTTCCACCATGTCTGTTGTGTCTTATGAGTGATAGTCATCGGGCAGTAACAGCATCTCTGCCCCACACGCGTCCAGTGGTACTTCTGAGTGTGGCCCGTATGCCTCATCCCAGACTGGAACTCCATTCATTCTCACCTGCATTTTTGCGGTTGGAGAGAGGCTTGTTAGTGCTTCAGTTTCACTTTGAATTCATCTATTTTTATCTTGTTATATTAACTTTTCCACTATATTTTCTGTTTAATGATCTACTTTGAGCAAGCGATGTCTTTTTTTGACAAATGTTTGTATATTCTGTATAATTTATACTTAGTTTCCTCTTTAAATAGAAAACAAAAGAGCAAATATTTCCACATTTCCCTCCAGTTTTTCACCACTTCAATGATGCTGTTTATCGCGAATACATTTTTGAATATCTTTTTTTTTTTCATCACACACACGGAACAGGCTGCCTGTTGTACGTGTGACGCGCTTGTGTGTTGTTTTCGTCCCCCTCTGGTCATGGTGAGATTCCTGCAGGTCATGTGCGCTACCTCATGACGCACGGTTTTCCCAGCACTCCCCACTGGTTTATTGACTGCTGTCCGCAGGTGATCAACATCATCAACACTGCGCAGGAGAGCAGTCCGGTGACGGTGGCCGAGGCCCTGGACCGTGTGCTCGAGATCCTGAGGACCACCGAGCTGTACTCCCCGCAGCTGGCCTCTAAAGACGACGACCCCCACGCCAACGACCTGGTCGGCGGCCTGATGAGCGTAAGTGCTCGCCACGTGCGGAGATTGTTCCGTGATCCAGAGATGCTTCAGGGAGCAGGCTGGAGTGGTCGACCAGTGTGACCCTGGATCTGCAGCTGTGATCATCATTGACTTGATCTGTTCTCATTGAACCCTTCATGTTTTACATAGTGGACAACACAAACATGAGCTGAGGTCTCCCTGTGCTTCGGAGGAAGAAGCCTGATGTCAGAGTATAAAACTCTGCCTCTGCCTCAACATTTTCAGGACTCATTATTGCATTGAACGAATCATAATGAGGAGGGAGAAAAAGTTTGATTCATGAAAATCAAAATCTTCACTGTACTTAATGCTCAGTTCACTTAATCATTTAATCATTAATCTCCAACAAATATCCCGAGAGAGAGAGAGAGAGACTATTCATCAGATGCACTCATCTGCCATATATTGAGATTTTGCATCGCCATTATATTAGCTGCCTTTATTCTTCCCATGAGGCATCCGTCAAGTGTGACAGCGATTCATAGGAAGCTTATTATCCCTTACTGAGACTCGTTTCACAGTGTTGTGTCACATTTTCAGTGTGAGCCTCAAAACCGACAGTGAGAGAGACCACCTGGCTGCTCAGTCCGACCCAGAACAGCTCAAAACACATAGACGTGGGCGGAGAAACTGAAGAGCAAGTTTTTATGAAGAAGAGGTCAAAGTTCAGAGTTTTGGATTAATCATGTTATTTTAGAGACATTACTGTGATAAAAATGGAAACTTCCGGTTAAGTTTTTGGCCTTTAATCCTTTATTACACAGTCAGAAATTCACAGTCATGTTGAGTCTCTGACACATGTTTAAAATGTGTTCACATGTGCAGGAATATTGCCCAACGTGGAAAATCTAAAAATCTCTACAGAAAATGTTAATAATAGAATAGACGCGCCTTTGTTTTAGTTTGGGGAATGTCCAGACATATCTTTAACTTTCTTTGCCTCAGCTTCGTTCTTTCTCTCCTCACATTTTGGAGCTCATTGATTTGGTTCTGCTGATTTTTTTCAGCCATCTTTTAAACCATGAAGGAAACTTTGATAGTCTATGAGTCGTAGTAAAGTTTATAATATTCAACGGCGAGTGACGATGTTGGTTTATCGTTCGAGATATCTCCATCAGTTTAAAATGCCTGTTTGACTTTTCTTTGCCTTCTCCTCAGGACGGACTGCGACGTCTCTCTGGGAACGAGTACGTCTTCTCTAAAAGTAAGTCTTGGAGCTCACCTGTTAATGGCTGCTGTTGGTGGCTTGGGAGGCAGAGACAGGTCTTCCTGAGAGCATTGAGAGTATCAGAGTATTGAGCAGAGCAGCACCAGCCCTCTCTGAAATACTTGGTCTGATAAACGTCTGCAGAGTTCTTTCTCGGAAACGCCTTCTTCTCAGGTCATGTTCCTACGTCCCCGATCTTTAGATTCTCAGTTGTCCAGACCATGGCAGCACGATAGTGAAGTGGTTAGTGCTGCTGCCTCACTGCTGCACAGTCGGTGGTTCCGTTCCGTTTTGAGAACTCAACTCTTGCTTGGGGCGACCTTCTGTGTGGAGTTTCATGTTTCATCTGGAACTTTGGTTTCCTCCCACAGATGAATGGGAGACTCTATGTCAAACTTTCCTTTGCTTTTATTCAGGAGGGATTTTAATATAAACTAATACTTATTTTTAATTTTACTTTTAGATTTCAATTGTTTAAAATTAATGACAACTGTTATTATTACTGTATTTCATCATCCTAAAATATTGTCATCTCAACACTATTTTTAATGTGCTTAATAAATATCTCCTACTATGAATCCATTTCTGATCAATAAATACTTGATTCGCTTGATCACAGTGATATATTTGTTGTTGTTATATAGTTTTCATAACTCCTTGATTATGATAGGACTTGCCACACTACGGTTGGGTTAAATGAAGTGAACGCATGCTGCAAGTCGCCCCCTCCTGGCGGCCCAAAGCATGACGTCATCATGTCTCTAATTGTTGCTCTTGTGTTCTGGGATGTGAAAACCTTCTTCCTGGAAAAAAGCATCTCTCTGGAAAAAAGTTTATTTTGAGGTGAAGAGGGATTTTCCCCCGTTACACAACCTTCACAGCCATGAGCAGAGTTTGTTGACGCCAAGACTAGTGCTTCCATTGTTGACTGGTTCAGCTGTTTGATAAGATAAGAGGACTTTATTGACTGGGAAATTAAGGTTGAAAACAGCAGAATCTGTTATGGATAGGCGGTCGTCATGGCAGTGGAAAGATGGTGTGGTGACGCCGGATGGTTTCACCAACAGGTAGCAGGTAGGAAAGTTGAGCGGGACCTAAAACAGATCCCTGAGGAACACCACAGGGGAAGTTGGCTGTGGATGAAGTCAAGTCCCTAGGTGATAGATGATGTGACTGGAACCAGCCTAGAGCACGTGTTTGACTCCCACCCGTGGAGGGGGGAGGGGCTCCGGTCCCCCTCAACTGCTGTGAAGAGGACGTTAGCTAGTTACTTTTACTGGATCTAAAACCAGACTGGAGTAATATTCCCAATTCAAGGACACCATTTTTCTTAGCCCATAGCTCAGAGCAGAAGTTTGGGGATTGGTCTGACGTAGCTTGGGTCATTACACCTGTGTGTCACACACAAGGCAAGGATCGTCACAATCAAGACCGCTGCATGACCACGGAAGTCAGAAAAATGGAGTGTAATTCAGTGACTGTTGTGCCTCCCAGACATGAGCCAGAGCCAGCTGGCCATCCCCGTCACGCTCAGCGACGTGCCGCCGGCCATCGCCGACATGCTGAATGATGAGGAGTGCTGGGACTTCAACATCCTGGAGCTGGAAGCCGCCACACACAAGAGGTAGGTGTCAAGCCTTGCTGCAGGGAGCTGACCCGCTGACCGGCCTCTCTGGCTGCAGGCCGCTCACCTACCTCGGCCTGAAGATCTTCACCAGCTTCGGGGTGTGTGAGTTCCTGGACTGCTCCGAGGCCACGCTCCGCTCCTGGCTGCAGCTGATGGAGGCCAGCTACCACTCCTCCAACTCCTACCACAACTCCACGCACGCCGCCGACGTGCTGCACGCCACCGCCTACTTCCTGCGCAAAGACCGAGTCAAGGTTGCTGAGTCTCTGTCAGGAGGAGCCTCCTGTTCCACTCACTCCTCCGGGTGGTCTTTCTGCAGAGCAGTCTGGATCAGCTGGACGAGGTGGCGTCTTTGATCGCAGCCACCGTGCACGACGTGGACCACCCGGGCCGGACCAACTCCTTCCTGTGCAACGCCGGCAGCGAGCTGGCCATCCTGTACAACGACACGGCGGTTCTGGAGAGCCACCACGCCGCCCTGGCCTTCCAGCTCACCATGCGGGACAGCAAGAGCAACATCTTCAAGAGCATGGACAGGTCAGGTCATGACTCGCAGCCAGGTCCCTCGGCGCCACCCTCAACCTTTGTCTCCGGCAGGACTCAGTTCCGAACGCTGCGGCAGGCCATCATCGACATGGTCCTGGCCACGGAGATGACCCGACACTTCGAACACGTCAGCAAGTTCGTCAACAGCATCAACAAGCCGATGGCAGCGATCGAGGAGACCAGCACCTGTGTGAGTCGCCTCAGCTTTGTCTCAATTCAGGAGGACCTGTTGAAGATGACGGGTCGATTGTGCTTGCCTCTGTCAAGAGAAGAACAGGAGACTGGACCAGGATGTGGATTTTGTCAGTAGCATTGTAACATCAAATACAACAAAGCAACAACAGCCGACACTGTTGAGACAAAGACACCAGAACAACAGACATAACCAAAAAAATATAGACTGAAAAAATTAAAAGATGCCCCCAATGATCTGTGTGTCCAATCCAAGTTCTCCATTGTGGGACCCCACAGCAGGGGGTGGACAAGTCTCACACCAAAAGCCATCATCTAGAAGATGAAATGGAGTTTGTGACATTGAACTTCATGTCATGAAAATGACTTGGAAAGAGGAAAGACAGGTGAAGGGATTGGTAGCCAGACTTGTCTCCAGGTGGGGACCAGACGGCGACATGCTGCTGAGCAGAACTTGTCTTTTCTGTCCTTCAGAGCATGAGCAGCGACGGCGAGGGTCCGGCGGGCTTCAGGAACTCGCCAGAGAACCGCCTGCTGATCAAGAGGATGTTGATCAAGTGTGCGGACGTGGCGAACCCCTGCAGACCCACAGAGCTCTGCATCGAGTGGGCAGGCCGGATCTCCGAGGAGTACTTTGCTCAGGTGAGAGGACCAGGCGCTGGTCGCACCGCCGCCGGCCTGTCTCACTGGTTTGTGTGTGCAGACAGACGAGGAGAAGCGGCAGGGGCTTCCCGTGGTGATGCCCGTGTTCGACCGGAACTCCTGCTCCGTGCCAAAATCTCAGATCTCCTTTATCGACTACTTCATCAACGACATGTTCGACGCCTGGGACGGTGAGAAGCTGCCACACGTGTGTGTGTGTGTCGCTCCGTCTCCTCCTCTGGTTCAGTGTCTCAGCTCTAGGTTTATTTAACTCTTGCTGTTGGACAGTGATGAATGGTGCCAGAGGGAGAATGAGGAGGTCAAATGAGGAGACCTCAGATTGAACCGCGGTTCAGTGACATCTTGTAAATCCGAGTTTCTGCTTTCCATGCGCATGTTCTTCCTGTCTTGGTCCTGAGGAGCCGGGCCTGATGGTGGTATTTTCGTTCCCACCGATGCTCAGTCTGTCTTTTATTCCCCCCCAGAGATGACTTGTTTACTGTCATCTGTGATGTCATGGAAAGACTCAAGATGTCAGGGGGTCCGCGGGTGGGATGGGAGCTGAGGTTCACAGTGGGGTCGCACTCTTGAGAGAGAAGAAGCCATGGTGGAAGGTGCCCACAATGCTTCCTGATGAGAGTTTGGTGTTGCAGCTCACTCTGAAAATACAGTGAAGAAGTATACAGCAGTCGACAAATCAGATGGAGACACTCTGAACACCATAAGGAAGAGGAGAACCGGGGTGTCATTACATTGGCCCCTCTGCTCCAAGGCCCCTCAAGACAGAGCAGAGTCAGCAGTGTGGCCCCACCTCCAAACTGTTGGCGAAGGCAGAGGACAAGAGTGTTGTTTTACATTTGGAACACGAGTCTCACTCAGAAACTGCCACTGTCAGTGACAGTGAGGGAGACCAGCAGGCTGCTCAGTCCAACCCAGACACGCTAGAAATACCTGGACGCTGCTCTGATCAAGTGGCAGAGGGGGTGAAAGTCCAAGAGGGGAGAGTGAATTAACATGTTCAGATTCATCGTCTCAGTTTGCTTGTGGCACTTAGGTCACGGTAGTAGTAATACCGTGATATATCACAATATTCTGCTGTTAACTTTTTATTAAAGCATACACATCACTCCAAAGTGGAAGGACAAATTAAGTCAAAACGGTTTGATGGAAAACGACTTTTATTCTGTTGTTTGCTGAGAGCCAAATGCCACACACACAAACCCAGGAACATGAAGGGCCAAAGAAATTCTGACTGTACTCACAGCACACCGTGAAATGTCTCTGTGCCACCCAAGAGTGCGTTTTGTGGAGACACACATCATGTTTTGTCATGATAGCCCTCATGTTTCTCCGGGTCACGCTCCTCCAGACCTGTGTCTGGCGTTTCACACGAGTCTGACGTGGGTCTGTGAACAGCTTGAGTGGAGGCCACTGATGTCTATATCTCATTCAGTTAGGAGACAGGTTTCAAAAAAGCACCTCGTTCTTGACGGCAAAGATCTGAAGTTACACTGACACCAGTAGCAACTACCCCGATCCACTCATTCCTTCTGTGCTCCTCAGACGTTTGTGCTTGTCTGTCTGCAAAGCATCATTCAGGGTGCGGCAGCAGGACACACCTCCATCTTTGTTCTGTCTTGCAGCCTTCGCCAGCCTGCCAGGTCTGATGGAGCACCTGTCGGAGAACTACAAGTACTGGAAGAGTCTGGACGAGATGAAGTGTAAGAGCCTGCGACCCCCACCCCCGTCTTGACCTCGGAACGACCAGTCTGTCTCCAAACAGAGAAAGTGCAGAGTCATCGTTTTCAAGTCACCTGCTCTCTGGCCGACAGACTTTTCTCCTTGTCTTTGTTGTGTAGCTGGTGGAGTGTGGAGGTGAGGACGGAAGCTGCAGGAGGACACCTCGGCCTGGTGCGCTGACGCCACCTCCACCTCGCTAGCCATCAGTTTTGGTTTCCTCCGTTCAGTCATCACTGACCCGGACCAGAAGATCGGGATTGGTCAGATCAGTAGCAGGAAGGAGATGTGTCGGGAGGTTTGGTATGAGGAGTGCCGCCACCCTGAAGTACCTCAGCGGGTCATTAGATGGTTGAGAACAGTGGACTGCTGAGGACACCAGTGGCCCGGGTCAACTGGGTCAGCGTCACTCTGTCTCCCATCACCCAGTCTGGTGATTCACTTCTGCAGAGAGGATGTGGTGGACATGAAGAGGACATTTGAAGCTGGAGGAGAAAGATAAAGTCTTCTGGGGGAGGAGGAGGAAGACAGGTGAAGACAGGACATTTAGTGAAGGAGTCTTCTGATGAGAGACAGGGTGTCAGTGACCTTCTCCTGTCTTCAGCCTCTTCCAGTCACACCTTCATCGGTGGTGGTCTCAGCAGGCCTCAAACTGAGGCTGAGCATGTGCAGAGGTGAAACCAGGCCTCTGCTCTGAGAGGAAGCCATCACTGGTGCAGAACCAGAGTGAAGCTTCACTGACATCTAGTAGTGAAGATGTTTTTGACCCATGGCATCTGTGGGCTCCATGAAAGTCCTCGGTCCGAGCAACATGAAGTCAAAGTGTATCGATGCAGGTGGAGGAAAACCGAACATGACTCCTAAATAAACACGCTGCTCCTCCAAACCTGTCCCCTCTGCTCTGAAAACACTGACGTTGGTTCTCCGGTGCTCAGATTTGTAGCTCCACAAGCCACCAGAAGATATTTTTGCAAGTGGAAAACGATGATTTCTACTCTTCTATTTTTACAACCCTGGGCCTGTAGCTCAGAATGCGATGATGCTGGTTGGTCGGGCCGTCGTGCTCTGCGTGACTCCTACCTACAAAAAGCCTTCATCACTGGATCATCCTCTGCACAAGGTCATTCTTCTGTTCATCCTCCTCTCAATGTTCATCTGCCACTCAAGGTCAATCAATGTCAATGCTCAAGGACATTCGTCTTCTGCTCGAGGTCATCCAATGACTTCTCAAGGACCTTTTCCTTCTGTGAAGTCATTCGTCCTCCGCTCAATGTAGTTCTGCATTCAAGGTCATTCAATGGCTGCTCAAAGACATTTGGCCTCCAATAAAAGTTAGTCATGTGCCACTCAAGATCATAGGTTCTCTACTGAAGGATATTTGATCCATTGTCCACTGCACAACAATGTTCTTCTGTTTATCCTCCACTCCGTGTCCATCAGCCACTCAAGGTGATTCATCCGCTGTCATTTGTCAAGGTCATTGGTCCTCGGCTGAAGGGTGTGCTTCTTCTGTTCATCGTCCACTCAGTGTTCGTCCATCATTCAAGGCCATTCAACAGATGTTTGTCATTCACCCTCAGCCCTTGGTCGCTCAGTCTTCGTCCTCTGCTCAAGGTCATTGGGCCTCGGCTCAAGGTCGTTTCACATGTGCCAACTGTTTTCTATGAATCCAATCGTCACCAGTGTTGATCACTACCTCTGTTACCTCTGTCATGGCAACATCTGCGCTTGGTGTCCTGACGTCACGTCCTGGATCAGTGGAAGAGAAATGTTGCGAGCAGGAGTCGAACTCTCGAGTGTCTCGGCGAGCTGTTCTCCTTCACTGCTGCTCCACTCCACGCAGCGTCCACGTCTGTGCCTAGACTTCACAGTCAGTCAGCCTGGGATTCGAACCCGTGCATCGTCGCCATGTCACAGCTCTGCAGCTGACTTGTCTGATGAAGTGAGATTCACATGTCTGATTCTCATTCTGTTCATTAAAAAGTCTAAATTTACAGAAACAGAATTTCCCTCTTCTTTACTCAGCTGTTCTCGTCTTCAGGAGTCCAGAGATCAGAACTGAATCTTGATTGGTGGATTCAAACGTCCTGTTTTATTCTCAAACATAAAAACAATCAATGGTTTCAGAAACACACAAATGAATGCAGCAGGAACGACCTCCCGGGGTCACCGGAGGTCACAGCCCTCCGTTCTGCTCCAGTTTACGGAAGAGCGCCAGGCTGCGCTGGCGAGACTGACGCTCGCCGTTCTTCCACAGGATCAGCAGGTGGTCGGCGGAGCAGGTGAGCAGCCCGTTCTCCTGGAGGCCCACGAACATCTGCGGGCGGGACACAGCGTCAGTCCGGGTCTCACCGGAGCTCACCCGGGTTCTGTACCTGCACCGGGCCCGAGTGTCCGATCAAGTCGCCCGTCAGCTCCAGAGTCTTGAGGTTCAGAAGTTCCGGGTTCTTCTTGGACGGAGGTCCGGCTGGCTTACTGGAGCGCCCAAAGTTCCACATCCCAAAGAACCCTGGCGAACAGAGGCCACAAATTGGCAGCTTCACAAACGAGTTGAGATGATTCGGCTTCTGTCCACGCAGGTTAAAACCCACTAAAGACGGCGCAAGTTTTCATCACCGACAGGAAACAGAGGCAGGAAACAACAAAACACACCCCTTCTCTACTGTACGACTCGTGTGAGTAAAACAAAATATAGTTTCTGACATACAAAAATCTTCTCTAAGCAGGTGAAACAACAAAAATAAAAAGTAAGGTCTGAACTTTTTTAAATGATGTCAAATATATTAGTGTTTTTATTTATCTTTATCTTTTTTTATTTAATTGATCTTTGCTTACACATCACTGAGCACCTATGTCAACAGGTGTGTGTGTACCTGCGGAGGCAGGTTCGGCCTGCAGCGGTAGATCCTGCAGCTCCCACATCCTCACGCTTCCGTCTTCAGAGCAGGACATGAGTTCACTGGCGGGTCACACAGAGGCCAAAGGTCATAACATTTGTTTGACTATAAGTTCAAATAAATAAAAAAATAATAAAATACAATAAATGTGTAACACAGACGAAACAGCTCCCCCTAGGGGACATGTTAAGTTACTTCATTTTCTTCAATCAGAGTCTCATTGAGATCAAGGATGAATATGAGTAGAATCGAAGCTGACCTATTAGGAGTGGCTTCAGTCAGTCAAATTAAACCACCATCATTTTAAACAACTGAAGCTGAATGACAACCTTGAGGCGAAAAGCTCAACAGACGGCAGCTGAATGGAAGAGGACGACAAGCTCCCTCTAGTGGCCAAACCAAGCGCACACCCCGAGCTCCGTAGGTTCGACTTCACACATTAAAGTTCATCGTCACCACGCCTGACCTGTCGGACAGCAGCACCGTGTGAAGGACGTTGGAGTCGTGCGCCACCTTCCTGTAGGCCACGACGGTCCGGCTCAGGACGCTGTAGACGTATAGCCCACTGCCCACTGCGGCCAGGACCAGCTGGAGGGAAGCGCACAGAAAGAGAGTGAGTCAAGCCCAAGCTGTGAGCAGCTGGACTTGGCAGGTCTCACCCTTCCGTTGGAGCTCAGGTGCTGGACCGACATCTCGCTGGGCTTGGACGAGCCCATCCGGATCTCGGCCTGGCTGCAGGGCTCCTCCCACAGGATGTGCTCGTACGCCAGGACGTTCCACTCCACGGCGTCCCACAGGATCAGCTCACCTGCGTGAGAGCCACTGGCGAAGAGTCCGTCTGAAACGCACGGAGCCAAGAAAATAAGCTCTGCAGTTCAACCCTCATCCACCAGTGGGAGACATTGTGATGCTTCCAGAGAGAAGTCAGGTGACGCATCGTGTGTCGAGGAGCTGCTGCTGGGACTGACACGAACCGTTGACGTTGATGAGAGCTCTGATTTGGTCCTGGTGGTCCGACAGCCGACGGAGCTCAGACAGAGTGATGGTGGAGTCGGTGGCCGTCAGCCTGTAGATGGCTGAGCAGACGAGAGCCAGAGTGACCACAACAGCTGAGAAGGTGCTCAGGCAGCAACCTACCAATCTCCTTGTCAGCGGCAGCAGCGAGGCAATTTTTAGGCAGCTCGATCAGAGCAGTGACCCCTGGTGGTCAAGAGGAGCTCCAGGTCACATGCATGTCGCACATGTGTTGCTGCAGAAGTCCACCAGAGGGCGCTCTGATTGACACCACACAGGATTGCTTCTTTTTTTCACCTCATGGTCACGTCACAGCGCCCTCTGGTGGAGAAGGAAGTGGTGGCCTCACCAGTGTCGCTGTGGTTCTGCCGGTGACTCTGCAGGTGGAAGTCCTTGCTCCAGACACAGACCTCCTCGCCGCCTGACACAAAGATGCCCAGACGCTCCAGCACCAGCAGACACTGCAGGAGAGCAGCGTCACGTGACCACATGAAACCCCATCACACTGAACCTCTCCAAAACTTTACAGACCACCCGACGATGCCTTCGAGGCCTGACATAACTGCAGGAAATCCCAACGTGACATTACCTTGACGGACGACTGGAGATCCGACACCATCTGGACTCGGTTCCCCGAGTCAGGGTCCCACAGCTGGACGGAGAGGTGGTGAAGGACATGGCTCAAGTGCAGACACGAGCAAAGGTTACACCAGGAAGGATACGCTGAGGCTGCGGTCCGACGAGGCGGAGATCAGCAGCGTGCGGCGCAGGGGTCCGTCGCTGCAGGCGAAGGTGGCGATGGCCGTGATCTGCTGCGAGTGGCCACGCAGCTCCTGCAGACGCTCGCCAGTCTGACGGAGGAGCAGGGGGTTAGTCGCGAGAGCGGAGACGTCAGGTGACCGCCAGGGTCAATACTTCATGGCAAGAAAGGCATGAAGAGATTGGAACATGCCAGTCAAAATGACTCTGGTTTGTCCTTGACACGCCCCCCAGAGGACCCTCGAACCCCTCACTCCTTGGTCTGATCTCAGCACCGGTTGATCTCCGACTTATCTCCGCTCATGACCACAGGTGAGTCACAGGAGTCTGGAGTCTGCCATCTAGTGGCGGCATCAAGCCACTGCAGCAACATAACCCAAGTGTAATAACGCTGCAGCAGAAAGTTCAGGGGTTTAAGAACAATATTTAAGAGTCATGTCAAACCGTGTGCTTGTTTGAGTCTTGGGAGTCGGCTGTTTTTAACCCCGCATTGACCACAGGATTTTAAATAACACACTGAGCCAGTGTAGCTCCTGAACAGTTGGTGCTATTGAAAGATTTCAATGATTCCTGACATGCATGTAATGGGTATAAAAGTACTGTGAAATTCTTGCTCATATTTATTATATGTATTATATATGGTGTTCCATATATTGAGTATAAATAAGACAGGAAAGTGTCAACTTTCCACAGTTGACCTATCATTTACTGAGGTAAGTAGAACTGTCCGGTGGTCCTCATAAAATGATAGAAAATTCACCAAAACGACGACATAATAACGCTGTGGGCATTGACCCAGCATATTTGAGGTCATGGTGAATCCAATGTTTTTTTAAGATGTTTTCAGTTGGGGGATGCTTAACACAGACTTGTGCACAGACTACTCATTTGCAGGTAAATGTTTTGTATTAAGATAGAAGTTCTTATATTGTATTATACTGCTGTGATTGTAGGACAGAGTGGGGACACACAACAGTCACGCAGATGAAGTGAAACACACATGAACACGCTTTCCATTTTAGATCCATGAGCACGATGGAAGTTTTACTTTTGTATTATAATTTATAAGTTTCACTTTTATATTATGGCTAAAACTGATTGGAAATGTCCATTCTGGGGCAGCATCAATGTTTCTGTCTTCCCTGAAACTAAATTGAAATTTAACACGTGTGTGTGTGTGTGTGCTGAGAATCTTGTGGCGCCTCACCTCCACGTTCCAGACCAGAACAAGACCATCGTCGCCCGCAGACGCACATCTGGAACACACAGAACAGATGTGCACTTCAGCTCCGACACAGCCAGACACCTATCCGGGAGCAAAGTCATTTCCCCCTCTGAGGGAGTCTTCAAAACTCCCGTCCCGGCGGTTAACCGCCTTCACTCGCCCTTTGACCCCGGGTCCATCTCCCCTCGCTGTTCCCCAAATCAGCCGACAAGATGAGAGGATGGAGAGAGAGAGAGAGATAAGAAGGAGAGAGAGAGGAACTGTCCAGGATATATTTTCACTCCTCAAAAGCAATCTGGAGAGAATTTTCTGGCCTTTGCCCCCGACTGTGGATGTGTGTGTGCAGGGAGCCCCAGAGGGGAGGTGATTACAGGGGGAGGCCAGGCGTGACACACACGCAGCAGTGCGCAGCCTCTGCTCTGATATGAAGGCGAGCGCTTGAGCACTGTAGCATGTCGCGGCACAGCAGCGGCAGAAACACGTGTGTTTAAGCTCCGACTGTACAAGACAATCACGCGGCGCTGATGGTCCAGATCCTGTCTGCTGCAGGAGAGGATCTGCTGTCAATCACAGGCAGACGGAAGCCAGTCAAGGGGAGAGGTGGGGGGAGGCAGGAGGGGGAAGCTCACCTGAAGTCATCAATCTGCACCAGAAATCGAACAATGTCAAAATGTCCTTTCAGCACCTGCAGCTCAGTGAACCAGTTTTTGGGTTGTTCCTCTCCGATGCACAACACCTGACGTTTCTGCAGACAAGGACACACACACACACAGACACAGACACACACACAAACACACACACTCAAGTTTGTCTTCCTATCTTAGTGAGGACCGTCACTGACATAACCCTTTCCCCAGCCTCTCACCCTGAACCTAACCATTAGCCTTTACTCCCAACCAAACCATTATGCCCAATTGTAATAACTTAGCTACGGTGTAGTTTAAACCCTTAAACTTAGTCTTAATGAAGTGAGGACCTGCCAAACTGTCCTCACTCATACAGAAGAACACACACACACACTAATAACACTTGGGTTGATCAATACAAAACCGATATATCAACGTCCTTACTTCTTAAACGCATCACCAGATGAAATAAGTATGGAGATTTAAGTGTGTTGAGTTTGTTTTAGTGAATCAACAGATCGCCGTTCTGAAGAAAAGACGTCACACTTCGACCTTCAGGTGGGATTTATAGCGTGAATAAAATAACCGAACTGAAATCCTTGTTGGCAGCACTTGAGAGTTATGCATAAATACAGGTTTTAAACATATAAATGAATGATCGAGTCATGAACTGAGCGACAATTCAATGCGTGAAGTATCCTTACAAAGAAGTACACAAAGCCGCGATGCGTTCAGGTCCATCTCACCTCCACGGAGCTCTGAGCGTCACGACCACCCAGAATCCACCGCAGCATGACTGCGAAACGCTTTGGTTCCCTGTCAATCGGAGACACACATTAAAGCGAATATTGACGCTTCCTTATTTTCCACCCACAGAACAGCTAACGCTAGCTTTAGCATCGCACCGTACCTGTCACTGACGTCACAGAATCGATGTCCCTGATGTCTCGGGATAAACGGCGTCGTTTAAAACATGTAACGAGTCGCCCTAGGGACGCAATTCTTCCTCAGACAGCGACATGGTTCGGAAAACGCTCCGGTCACCATCACAGCAACAACAACAGGTTCATGTGACTGAGGTACGGGAGCCGCGAGGGGCGAAATCGCGAAACCGCTCAGTGAACCACCACAGATTTGATGGTAAGATGTGTGTCTCCGTGTTTCAGTGGAACCAGTTATAATGAAGTATTAGAAGTCTCAACTCCAGCGTAGCTGCAGTGCTTCAAAGTTCTGCCATTACTGCGCGACTAGTTCAAGTCGTATTCACTTCAGTAGTTGTGTAGTTGTCCGTGAGTCCGCAGCGATGGTTGTCACGTTTTCCACGGCAATATTTGCGGAACAATTCCACAACAAGCCTGATTTCACGACCAATCTTCGTCTCTACCCTCACCTACCGTCATGAGCTTTGGGTCAGTATTTACCCGTTGTCATCATGGGTGGCATTCAACGGGCCAAAATGAAAGTTTGATCTTTCAGAATTAAAAGTATGCCATCTATTTAAATCCTTTTCCAGCCACATCAAATGAGTTGCAGGCCAGTTTCAGGCCGCAGTGCTTCTGGCCTTCACAAGAACATCGCAGGACCCCGCTTGTTTTAACGCCATGGATTGGCTCAGTATTGTCAATATTTTCATGGACTGGCCTTCGAGGTGTGGCAGACAAACACAGCAACACTAGACCTGACCTCTGGTATTATGTGTTTTCAGGGAGTTTTCGAAGGCTCCTCTTGTGGCTCCTTCAGTTCTCTCCTCCGCACAGAGAGCTTGTTTTCAACTCATTCTCACTGGCTCGCTCGCTCATTTTACTCTGGTGGACTCCTGACACGATGGGCATTCTACTAATAACTGATACATATTAATTGGATTATGTCACAGTTTCTTTACTTATGTTCAGTTTTGGACACAGTCTCTGTTATCTGTTGACTTATGTTGAGAACTGACTTATTGAAACTGTCAAGAAATAAATAAATAAATGTTTGTGTCTGTCTAACGCAGCCGCAGCTTTGGTAACACAAAAAAATATATTTCATGGTAATATTTGAGATTGAATCAAATTTAAAGGGAGTAGTTTTCTTGCACCAGGGTTGTTGAGTTATTATTCAATTTTCAATCAATCTATTTATTAATCTATCTTCATTTTTACTGGACTGTTTTTCATGCAATAGATTTTTATGTCTTATTACTTATAGATTATTACTGTTTTTAAAACATAATTCGATCCAATTTTGTGAAAATCAAAACAAAATGCATGTCTGCTGGGTGTTCTTGTTATTCCCCCTGTGGACGCTAGATGGTAGTGTGTGACAGCCACATGAGTCCATTGAGGAGCGCTGTAGGAATTCGTGCGCTCGTCGCTATGATCAGAAATATGAAAAAGATCAATCACAAAAGTGATGTTTAGCGAGCTCTCGCGTCACTGTGGGTCCCTCACTGTCCACCGTCCTCCTGGTGACCCGCTACCTCGGTGTCCAACAGACATATCGAGATGACACGCGGTGCAGGCCTGTGACCTTCATGGTGGCTCAGATCGGCGGTTGCCGCTGATTTCTGATTTAGTGACGATCCGCTGCGCTTGTCAGGACCGCGAGGTGCTTTCCACGCGGTAATAGAAAAACTCAAGGGCAGCCGGAGGGAAGGAGGAGAGCGGCGGTGGCTGGGATTAGGATGGTTTCAGACCAGGGAGCAGAGTGGAGAGTGAGCAGTTCTCACTTCTTCTGTGGGTCAACCTCCTGCTCCGTGGCTCTACCCCGAGTCTCAGATGAACGCCTTACTCACTACGTCTGGTGCTGAGGTCCTGGGGAGGGCTGAACTCCCCTGGAAGGACCAGTAGCTCAGACTGGAGCAGGTTCAGGCTTCAGCAAAAGGAGCTCCAGATCTAGATCTTCTGGAGGTCAGTGCCAAGCCGAGATGTTGCAGAGTGGAGACTTAGCAGTTCTCACTTCTTCTGTGGGTCAACCTCCTTCTCAGTGGCTCTACCCTGAGTCTCAGATGAACGCCTTACTCACTGCTTGACCCGCCTGAGGTCAAGCTTTGAAGCTCCAAGAGAGAAGAACAGGAGGAGAGAGTCGTCACCTTGAAGAGGTCCATAGACCTGAGCCTGCGTGTCCACGCCAAGATTCATGGACGTGTCAGAGGGTGTGAGGGTGACACATCTGGTGCTGAGGTCCTGCAGAGGGCTGAACTCCCCTGGAAGGACCAGTAGCTCAGACTGGAGCAGGTTCAGGCTTCAGCAAAAAAGGATCTTCTGGAGGATGGAGGCCAGTGCCAAGCCGACCCGTGCTGAGATGTTGCGGAGTGGAGAGCAGCTGCATCAGACTTTGTATAAACACTTGTGCCAGCTCATGAGCGGCCGCTTCAGAGGAGTCAGGGCTTCAGAACTGGACTCGGCGTGAGAGGCGAGCGGCTCCTCAGCGTTGGCTGCTGGGCCGCACTGTTCTGTAGCTGGTGAGATGCTCCCTGCTTCTGAAGGTTGGGCGGAGCAGAGAACATGACATTTAAGGTTGTCCAGCTCCTGTCACCCCGATTTCTCACACCAGCGTCAGACTGTAATCAGCATGTGTCAGTCATCAGAGGTTAATTACCTGCTCTGACCTGCACACACACACACACCTCTGTCCTTGTGGGGACCTCTCATGGCCAGAACCCTCTGAACCAAACTGAAACCCAGTTATAATGAGCCAGTTATTTTTGAAAATGTAACCCTCAAACTGAGGCCCAACCTTGTGGGGACCAATGTCCCCAAAAGCATGACAAACACCGAATGCTGCGCTGCTTCCTGAGCTCTGAGCTTCTCTCTCTCTCCCCCTGCTTCTCGTCTCCTTCGCTCGTCTGCTGACCCGTTAATGTTCTGTGCATCTCCTCTTATGAATAGATAATGGGCTGAAATCAAATCTCTTCATTTGCATGTAACACAATTAAGAGCTCTTCAAACGATGACAAATGGCGGCGGGCGAGAGGCGTCACTCACACGCCACAGCGTCTCCACTTTTCTCTCCAAAATTAATAAAACCCTCAAATGGAATTTTCTCGCTGCCATCTGGAAGAACAATCACCAGGACTCTCCTGGACTCCAGCTGTCAAACAGAATTAAGGAGCTCATGAATTTCAACTCACCACCAGGACGTCAGCTGGAGCTCCACCAGGAGAACCCAGTCACGTTTGGTGGCTCCTTTGGAGACCTGATGCTTGCAGTCTGTGATCATGGTTCTGGAAATCCATCCATCCTGGGGTCATGTTCACCAGTGAGGAATGGATGGAGATGGATGGATCAGTGCAGCATCATGAGCATGTTCTCAGAGATGATCATGAAGGGTCCGCACTGTTGAAGGGTCTCATTGGAGCATCGGAAGTCCAGATGATACAGTATGTCTCTGACTGAAGGCCCATCAGAGAAGGTGTGAGGGGTAGTCAGACCTTCTGCAGGAGTCTCAGGTTGAAGGACCTCCTGAAGAACAAGTCTTCCTATAGATGATGAGGAGTCTATTGTCAGTGTGAGCTCATTGTGGGAGTCCACAACCTCACATTGATGGAGGCTGGAGGTCTTCTGGAATCATGAGCTCCTCAGTCTCACCAGAATCAGCCAAAACAGTGGAGATCTTCTGAAGATGCTGGAGAGTAGAGCCTGAAATCATAGTCTTCTGAGGAGCCACAGTACTAGTCATCTTGACAAGGGTCAACTTCGTGCTTCCCCATGTTGGAGCTCCTCAGATTAAGAGTCCATCTGTTAGTGAAGTAGTGGGGTGTTCTCCACCACAGCCGACGGGAATAACGCAACGGTGTTGAAGAACCAGGAGGAGAGTCTCCTCCAGGCCTCTGGTCCAGGCAGGGCCACGTCATCACTTCCCAGCCTCTGAAACGAGCTCCTGGAGGGCGTCCCCCAGAGCCGGAGCTGAGGTGCCTTCCTCAGGTGGAGGTTGATGGACGTTCTGGCTCCATGGCAGATCTTCAGGGCGTTCAGAGGACGTTGTTCCCTCTGCTGCGTGACGCTTGGTATTTTTAATTGTGTAGCAATTTGTAACCAAAATGTTTTCATTTCCGCCACAGTGGCGCTTCATGAATGCAGGCCGGCCCCCTCCTCCCCTCACACACACACACACACACACACACACACACAGAGGAAAATTAATGAGCTCTCATTCATAATCCGAGCGGGCGCGAGCGGCGCATTCACCCTCCGATGGTTTATTGACTGATTTCATTTATTCGTCGGGATAAGAAGGAGGTAAACATCAGCTTGCTCACGGGGGCGACACACTGGCTGCACAGCATTCTGGGAGAAATGATCCCGGCAACAGCGGGGTCACTGATTGGCTACCTCGGCGGCGTGTGACAAATGAGCCAATAAGGAGGAGCGTGCCGTTTCCACAGACTAATTAACCCGGCTGATAGTGAAACCAACGATTATGTTTTTATTATTTGGGCTCCACAGCACGACTGGTAAAACCTGCAGCCTCGTGGTGACGCCACTGGCGGAGTCTCGGCCGCACGCTGCTCTAATAGGATCTAAATTCAGGAGAAGTTTCCATGTCTAGTCTTGAGTTTGGTGCCCAAGAACGACGTGTGGCTACATCCACCAGCTGGTGTTCGCTTCAGGTTCCAGCTGGTGTTCGCTTCAGGTTCCATTGTAGGTAGCAAAAATGTCCCCTGGCGATGACGTAACATCCGGGTATCACAATTAGATTTTTGCGAACATTCCCATGATAAAGTGAAACTTCAAATGAAGGATTAGAAGGTGCTTCCGACCAAACATTTATATCAGTAACAGACGATATCTATCACGGAGGTTGTTTGCCAAGCATATCTACTTCATGTAACACTTCACCATCAAACCAGGAAGTAGCCCCGGACTCACTTCATCAAAATTTAAGCTTGTTCATTCATGCACTTTTTCGCTATAAATGTTTCTTCTGTGGTGTGTGGTTATCTGTTAAGAAACCAATTCTGATTTTCATGGGAGGTAAAATAAAAGCAATAACTTGTACATGTCAGCCAATCACCATACGTTTGTTGTCAGACCAGGAAGTAGCACTTGTGCTTGACACGACTTACTTGACACATATCAAACCCTTCATTTGAAAAATTTCCAAAAATCAACTTGTGACTACCGGGCCTGACATCATCAAAATGATACGAATTTTGTACCTTTTTTTAAAAGAAACTAGCGGCGGATAATTTACCACACATCAGTTCTGCCGTGTGATAGCACATGACCAGATGACGTCCAGCTGTGGAAGTGTGAAGACAACCCCCTGCAGCTCCAACACATTTAGGGACAGTGGACAGACAAAAAAGGAGTAGAAAATATGTTCAAGTCAAAATTTGATTTGGACAACAAAAAAGCAAAATATTTTTGTGTACAAACATGCAAGTTTATATTAATACATTTTCACATTTACAGTACTTTTTACAGTATTTTTAAAGTCAGTATATTTATCATTGTCCGTTTTCAGCTATTAATAAATACATTAGTTTTATGACAACGAAAATAAGCAAACCAAAGTGCTTAGATTTTGAAACACTAATTTTCAATAATTTGTATTGTGTTTTTTTTTGTTTTTTTTCTATTTATATTTATTTTTCTTTTCTTTCTTTTTTACATTTTGTCTTTTTTTTCGACACCTAATTGTTTAAAACATTTTCAAACCATGATGCCTAATTCTATTTAAAAATAAAAATAAAAAAACATAAAGATAGCTGTTTGAATGAATTTTAATTTAAAACATCACATTAATACATTTCTTTTTTTTTTGTAAACCTACACATGTATTTCCACATGGTTCGTTTTGTCTGTACCCTTTGACCTGTCAATGTTTCTCCATTTAGAATGAGAGAATATTTTCGGTCCATGAAATGTATATTCATTTTATTGTCTTCAGATTCACAGAACAAACCCAACAACGATTGGAAAATATCAAAGTGTAACGACAGTTATGGTGCTAAACCAAAATCGGGTTCTTCATCGGGGATTTTATGTCGCGAAAATATCGATGATGAAACTCATGAGGATGAAGTCAAGGCGTGAACCTTGCAAAGTTGCACTGCTCCAATACTCCAGTCATGACGGTACAGCAGCTCCTCGCAGAATGTGCCGTTGTTTTGTCAGACAAACGGTCGCTGGCAACATCTGCACCATAACGTCACGAGCAGAGGAGCAATATGTCATGTGTCTTGTAGGCATCACGAACCTTTAGATACCTTTTGATAATGCAGTTGTAATAAGGACCCGTGAGAAATCCTGCGTTCACGCGCTCCCTGGATCTGATTATCTCAATCATTATTAACGGTGGCATTTTTTTTTTACACACGAACAGATCTGCTTGAGAATAAATAGAACATAAATAAAGCTGATAAATTAACACATAGAAATCCAGCGTCTTTTTCGCAGCCCTGGAGGAGGAAGGTGTGTGGAAGGTCCAGCGGAACTGAAGCTCGAGTCCTGACTCGTCATAAATAACTCATTCAAAATGGATGGACAATGACGTTAACAAAAAGTTTGGACGTGCGCCAGTTCACAAACATTTTAACATCATCTCGTGACCGGTCCAAGTCCCTGTGCGGCCCAGCAAAAAAACAAATCATCACATGCGAACTCATAAATCACACCTTCGACTCAACGTGGCTCGGTGAAAGTGTTAAACAGCGCCCCCTCTGGTCCGTGATTGAGTCAGTGGCGGGTCCGGCTCAGGTGAAGCTCATGGACACTGTGTGCTCCAGAGCCTTGCGGCGCAGGGACGCGATGCTGGTGCCCCGCCACATGTCACTGTCCGGGGAGCTGCAGAGCTGCGGGGAGCCGCTGACGCTGGTGGGTCCGGACAGGGAGGCCGGGACCATGCCGGGGAAGGTGGGCTGGTACAGGTGCGACTGCAGGCCCGAGCCGTTGGACGACATGTTGGACAGGCCCATGGAGTTGGGCGGGGGTCCGGCGCCCAGGCTGCACTGGGACAGGGACTGGGCCATGGCCTGCTGGCGGCCCAGCGCCGGCGGCAGCTGCAGCTGCGACACCCCCGGCATGCCCGCCGTGGCCCAGCGGGTGTCGTTGGCGTGGAAGGAGCACAGGCTGTCGCCCATGGCCGCCGCTGCCGCCGCCGCGGATGGGAACTGCGAGAGGCCGTGGTGCGTGGGCAGCAGCGTCCCCGGGGCGCGGAACACGTTGGTGGTCTTCTTGCGCTTCTTCCACTTGGCGCGCCTGTTCTGGAACCAAACCTGCGGAGGAGCAGCAAACAGGGGTGGTGAACTTCACCCTCACTCTCCGCTCCGCTCCGTCACCACTAAAGATCAGCAATATCAGTTTAAAATTCTACGTCAATCTTCTGGAACTACTCCATGAGCGGAAACATTCCATACCAACGCGCGCTGACATGAATCCGTCGCCGCATCACTTCTAACAGAGTCTGACTTTGGTGTGAAATGACGTCAATCGTTTTGGCCAAAACGAGTACAGTATGTTCGCAAACTGTCCTGCCGTAAACCAATGCGTACTCCCGTCACACCCTGGTGCTAAAATACAAATGTTTAAACATCACATGAAAATTGGGTTTTTACACTGAAGTACACAGTAAAATGAATCATGTTGACCAAACAAAATCCGTTCGTTCTCTCAGCCACTCTCTGGAATTACATCAATAAAGACCCACGTGAACCGCTGCAAAATATACGCAAATCTTTTCAGCGACATAAAATATGAGTTTGGATCAGATCAGACTTATTAAAGAAACGCTCCTACGTACAAACCAAGATGATCTTTGCTTCATAGTCATGTATCATTTTGGAGAACTGTGTCAACACAACCGCGTCTGCGTTGTTTTGTACGTGTCACAAACGCTTCATATATTGACATTTGGAAACAAAAAGATGAACTGAAGATAACAATAATAATAATAATAAACACAAACAAAACAGTTTCGTGTAAACGTAGGCATTTTCATACTAATTAAAAAATACTGTTGATTATACTTGGTTTGATTTATAATATCATTTTCAAAATTATTATTCATTTATATGTTTCAAAATTATTTGTCAACCATAAATAGATTGGGGTATATTTATGCTACTCAGATCAACTAAAATATGGAGATTTTATAAATTCAGCGTGGAGCGGATGTTTGTGCGTCATGCTCTCAGGTTCATCCTAAATCCTTACAAAATAAAATATTCTTCTGCTTACACACACAGCTCAATCAGCGTGGCTGCCTTTATATGGAGCAGCACAATTGAAAAGTGCCCAGTTTTCACTTTAGTGTGAACGCAGTCTCACCTTCTCTCACCTTTTCCTCAAATATATATTGCTTTCTTTTTCCAGTTTCCGCTTTTTTAGCAGCTAGTATCGTGGATGTAATGTCAGCTGAGATGCAGGAGTGTTGTAACTACTCCAGCTTGACTATTAAAGGGCAGAAATGACGCTCATAAAACGTCGGAATAACGAGAGAATGATGGCGTTTGAACGGTCTTCACGGATTCCAACTGAGACATAAACGTCCTATTGCTGTTTCCACCGGTGTTGCTGTTGTTTTTATTGCCACATTCATCACCTCCGCCAGGCGACGCTGCTGATGAAGACGATTGTCGGACCGACCGATGATGAATGTGGGCCGAAGTGGACCAGAACCACCCGAGTGGAACGTGAACGCCTCATGAATCATCGAGGACGTTTACATTTTTCTGATTGTGTTGACGCACATTGGACTCACTACTGTTTTAAATGTGACAGTTCGGTATTTAATCACAGGAAGGTTGGACTCGGACTCATTTCAATGTATTTGTTTCTCAGCCTCTTAAACGAGTTTTTTTTTTTTTAACAGATAAGATCTGACAAATACGAGGGCCTAATAGAAAAACGCAATTAATACCCCTTATTTTTACTCAATTAAGAATCTTTCATCTGTGACAAATCCCGCACAATTTTAATTTGTTTTAACTCACTCGTGTCGCTTTGTTTCACATCGTTTTAATATTGTATTTTTGGGGTAAATCACAATTTACTATTGGCAACATTTCTGATAAAACGACGTTATTTGAATGGAAATTATAGTTGGATTTTCGGGACAAATATCGGTTTAGTTTTTGTTTCCAATTAAATCGTGAATTCGTTCACTGCATGTTATTGCAACGCGCATTCAAGACAATCACCTGCATTGATAGTGACGATAAAATCGATGGTTTCCCTGTCATTTATTCTCATATTTATTTTCATCATTAGACGTCTCGTTTTAATCCTGCACTTAATTAACCCTTTTATGGCCCGTATATTTCAGTAGTAAGTATGGTCAATAGAGATTGTACTATATTGTTCGAAGGAAAGAGGGGGAAATGAAAAACACGAGTTAACTGCTTTAATGTCGAAAATAATTCCGGATTCTTGTTCAATAGAATTTTTTAGCCGCTCTCCCTGAATCCACTCCGAATGAACTCATACAAAATAACACGAACAAAATCATCGCATTTCACCGCTTTAGTTTTTGACTTTAAACCGCATGTTTCATCAACCTGATGGGTGAATATATATATATTTTTCCGAATCAGCATGATGACTTACGTGTTAGAGGTCAATTTATTTAAACTATTTCACAGCAGACGCAGTTAGTTCAAGACGATTTCTCAACTCCAATCATTTTGATAAAATATATTTTAAGACGAACGTGGATATTGCAGTTTTATGCTTCATTGTAGACAATAAAATAAGTCCGATATAATGTTGCAGCCTTTCAAATATATTATTCGATTGAAACATTTTTAAATTAAGCATTTTATCTGATATTTAATCCCGTTCGTTGAAATTGTTTTTGACTAAATCGCCATTTTTATTTATTTTTTGGTCCGGACCGATGAAGAAATGGCGCGTGTGTGGCGGGGATTAGCGCCGGCGGTGGCGAGTACCTGCACTCTGGACTCGGTCAGACCGATCCTCAGCGCCAGCTCCTCCCGCATGAAGATGTCCGGGTAGTGGGTCTTGGCGAAGCTGCGCTCCAGCTCGTTGAGCTGCGCGGGAGTGAACCGAGTCCGGTGCCGCTTCTGTTTCTGCGAGCCTCCTCCGGACTGGTTCTGGTTGCTGTTCTGCTGCTGCTTGTCCTGCTCCTTCACCTGCACCGGGTTCGAGGCCCCGCCGCCGCCGCCTCCTCCCGCGCCTCCTCCGGAGTTGATCTCATCTCCGGGCAGCATGGTCGCTCCCTCCACTCCGTCCGGACCGGGTCCCAGCTCCGCGGAGTGACCCTGGTCCGGCGATCCGAGCCGACACTTGAGCGCCTCCCTGTGTCCGAGCAGCTCGGCGGCCGCGTCCTTCATCCCTGCAGAACCACAACATCCGGTCACTTTTGCACCAAAATCGCCTTTTCAGGAGGAAAGACTGTGAGCGAATAATCCACAACACAGACACGTGGCCGTAATCTGCTCCTTCACGCCTCTTAATTTGATATATTCTCAATCCAATTACGCGCTAATGTAATAATCTCAATAACGACTTCACCCCACTTTGGACCATTAAGAGAACACAGGAGCAGATTGCGACATTTTCGAATAGAAAGAGTAGAAAAAAGCGCCTCCATCTTACAGTAGAGTTGAAGACCGGAGTTTGGTGACGACAACTCACCGAGGCGAGCGTCCAGCAGGTCGGCGTGAGAGAGCATGGCGGCCCGCTCCCCCCGGCACCGACGCTCGACCGCGCTAACCACTTTAGGAGACAAAATGACGCGCTAAATGAAAGCAAATTCGGTTTGTGCTTAAAAAGAGAAGCTGGTTCCATTATAATGTCGTTTAGAGGAACTGGGAGGCGCCAAGACGAACCCATGAGCTTCTGGAGCGGAGGACCAATCGCAGCCCAGACGCCCCCCTCCCCCCTCCCTCACCCACCACAAGTTCATCCCAGTAATTGTCTTTGATTTCTCCCCAAATTACAGCCAATAAAAATAAAGCGCTGAGAGAGAAATTGCCGGATTACCACAATGTTTGTTTAATTGCGCACAGAGAAAGCGAATCAACTCATCAGTGACGGAATGAAAAGCCGATCATCTCCGTCCAAGGCGCGATGATCCGAGCTGAGGCGCGATAGAACGACGGCGGGGCCGCAGAGCACTCGCTCGGAAGGAAGATGTTCTTCAGTGGGACTAAAATCACAAGGTCAAAGTGACGATTATAAACACAAGAATCGGCCATATGAGACGCGATATTAAACTGGATCATCATCAGCATCAGATATTCGAGCATTTATTTAAAAAAAAAAAAACTTTCGAAATAGTGAATTACAATATGATACAATAAAATACGTCACGATACCCTGAGATAACATGTAATAAAGCACAGCATAACACGATATCCTAGTTATGTTTGAAATAAACATGACAATAAACCATGTGATAAAGCATAATAATAAACAAGAAAATATGACGTGACAATAATCACTATGTTATTACACCATTAATCAATGAGCTACTTGATTAAAAAAATACAATTAAAATTGGAAATATGATTTGATTAGGAATGATTTGGTCCACTAATGTCTGAAGAAAAGTTTTTTTTTAATATAGGCGCAAAAGAAAGTGCAAGAAAGGTGACTTAAAACAGATTAAAAAATACAATTGAGTAGCCGGTGAATAATGAAAATATCGAGGGCAAATTTAAACTCAGTTGTTATGATAATCACGTGATTAAACGTAACCTAACAAATAACAAGGGACAGCAAAAATGTTGAGGTCAACCTGACCCCATAGGTGGCGCTGTCCACGTCACTTATTCCTTAAAAAGACACATTTTGCACCAACAGAGTCTGGAACCTTAAACATAACAATATACAGGGGTTGGACGCAAATAATGGAAACACCTTAACGCTAAAAAGCTTTAAGGTGTTTCCATTATTTTGTCCAACCCCTGTAGAACGGTAATATATTGTTTGATAGATGTAACAATACGTTTCATTAATGACGTTTTTGCCTGTCATCTCAGCCGTCTCGTATCATGCGAATAGAATACTATTATATACAAGATACCAGCGACACTAGGTAGTTTTACCATGGCAGTGTTATTGTCAGTAGGACGGCCAAACCAGTGCACATCGAGAATGGCCACTGCCTCCGTTAATATAGCTGCAGCCTAGTATTACTCCTGATATTACGAGTAACATGTATGTATCGCATACAAGCAATAATGTTAGCAGCATGAATATTTGGGGGAATGTCAAAAGTGGTAATATCTGTACTACACAGTAGAATGAGGAGGTACTCTCATTGATATTAGTGACAGTACTCGTAAATAGCATTTGAAGTTATAGTTATTGATGGCAGTATTTTCAGTATTCCACAAGCTTTAGCAGAGTTTTGTTGCAGAACTTTTTCACTCAGATGTCACATGTCACATGTTCGCACCACAAAACAATAGTTCGAAAGGAGGTGGTACTATTAACGTGTATATTCAGCGGTGGAATATGTGCGGTAATAACGCAGTGGTGAAACGATATGAACGTTGCAGTCGCTAGTAGTCAGTGGTTGCATTGTTTATTTTGGAGGATATAATAATCCGTCACAGAAGTAGTTACTGTAGCATCTGATATATTTTATTTTTTTTATTATGAATAATTCAAACAATGAGCGCCATCCACGAGTTGAATACTCAGTTCCATTCATTTCTGTTGGGCTCATAATAAGACGTGGATTCATAATTTTGTTTTATTCGGGCCAGTTGTGATGATCGGTGTTTAATGTTTTGCGAAAGAAGCCAACACGACTCGTGGAACTCGCAGAAAGGATGCGCTCTAACGGCCGGTTTGGCTGGTGATGACATTAATGACAATAGAAGCGCGCTAATCGGCGCGGAGGAGTCGTGACGCGGCGGATGAAGCTCCGACAATCATCGCAGCTGATTGAAATTAATTGACTGGATGTTCGGACCACGTGGAGGCGAATGAGGAGAATCGCTCTGACGGTCCAGTCCGGGGACACCAGGACCAGAACCGCGCTGCGTCACCCACACGAGCGCTTTTAAACCTGAGGCGCCGACAGCTGGAGCTGCAGACTGGCGGGAGCGACACGCAGCCGCAGCTCCAGCTCTCACCCTTTTGCTGGGGCTTCTGCGGGAAAAGCGGCCGACTGGAGGCTCGGTTCTAACCAGGCGCCGGACGCGACGATCTCACGCTCCGCTCGGGGATAATTGATCGTGTTTTGGCTCGCGGTGATCGGTGTTTTTGTGTCCTCGCAGCTGAACGAGCCGCGGCTCATTTCCCGGTGATGGATCATCTCCAGCTCCAGCTCACTGGTTTTATTGCACCGAGCCCAGAACCCAAACACCGGCGGCGGCTTGATGATTCCAGGAGGGAGATAATGACCGGAGTCATGTCCCGGAATAGAACCAGCAAATGTGACGCCAAGAAGACGGTTGGATGGCGCGGACGGAAATGTGTTTCAAAGCGATGTGTATTTCAACATCTACAGCAAATTCATGCGTTAAATTTGATGGAAGAATATGTGTAATAAATCTTTAAATCATTTAATCGAAAGGCTTCTTTTATGTTTGTTGTTAAAATAATGTTAAATCAATGATACTATGTGAAAAATAATCGCGCTTACAAATAGTTTTACAGTTTATAACGTCGTTCTTTAAAGCAAAAACAATTATAGGGTTAAAATAATTTAATTCATCACATTATATATTGACTGCCATGAAAACAAATAAACTGACATATTAAATTTGAAAATCTCAATGTAAATCAAAAATGCATGCACGTGTGGTAATCCACAAACAAAAATATACAAATTGAAAAAACATTTAACGTGCGTGTGCAAATGTAAATGAGAATCTAAATATATTTTAAATCTAAATCATGACCTAATTGTGAATATTGCAGGAACTATATTTGGTCATCGTCATAGCACACGTGCTGATTATTGATGGACAGTGAAACACTTTATTTCTGTCAATATTTACCTGCGTGTTGGTCACACAGTGAGAGAAACTCAATTAAAGGCCTTCTCGTCTCGCGAGCAGCGCCGTGCGTGATGAAGTTCTGCTGACTCCAGACTGCAATTACTGTAAACACTCCGGCGCGGGCGCTGCGCATCAATCTGCTGTGACAGAAACACAAACAGCGCCAGAAACGAATTCACATCCAGCAAGCTAACGCGGCGCATCTGAGCAGAAAGTAGGCGCTTTCACAGCTGAGCAGAGGAACGCTGATGAAACTGCTCGACGGAACATCCAAGTATTGAGAAGCCTCTTCTTAATCCCGGAGAACCCGGAGTCTGTCGGCACTCGAAGCTACAACCTACTGGATACCAGTTGTGAGCAGGTGAGCTGGGACACGATTAAAAAAAAAAAAAAAAGAAAATCAGTATGGATAAGAAAAATATTTCCACCACTCTAGAACCAACAACCTTGTGGTGAAGTGAAGAGGGGCTTGAATAAATCCCTCTCAAATACAAGTGAGGGCATTTTATCCCACCATCATTCAAATGGGACTTAAACCAACAACCTACCAGGTCCTAAAACAACGTGAAATTACTACAGAGCTTAGAACTTGACCCTGCAGCAGGGGTGTCTCCACTCGCAGACCCTCAAAATAACAACCTACCAGGTCCTGAAACAACGTGATGTTACTACAGATCTTAGAACTTGACTTGACCCTGCAGCAGGGGTGTCTCCACTCGCAGACCCTCAAAAGATGTGTCAAATAGTCGCACACAGTGGGACTGGAACATAAAACCTCTTCAAGAGGTTTGCAACCCTACTACCGCGTCATCGGAAAATGAGAGTTGCGGGACATTCCAAAAGTTCTTTCAAGCAAAAATACCAGCAGAAAGATGAGGAGAAAAGTGGTAAGACTCAAACCTACAACCGTCCAGTGACACAGTGAATAGATCTAATATATATATATATATATATATATATATATATATATATATATATATATATATATATATATATATATATATATATATATATATATATGAAATCACCTGATGTCTTCAACAGTGTGTTGCTGTAGTTGGGAAGTGAACTTGTGAACACGGTTCTACTCGAGCCATCACCCTCAGATCAGCAGAAGAACAACGCGGCGAGTGACCCGAGGATGTGACCCTGTGGCCTTCTGGTGTAAGAGAAGCAGCACGTCTGGCAACAACTAAGACGCAAACTTGGAGGGATATAATGCAGATTAGGGAGGAATGGAGACAGATTCGTATACAAACGGGTGAAACACGGGCAACAATGTTCTACTTCTCACCACGGGTTAATTGACTGAGTCAGTCAGGCCATGTTTGTGCGCGCTTGTGGTCGACAGTCGAACGTGTAACTGTGCGCCACAGAACTCCCGCGCCCTGCTTTTCTTCAGGAGTGACGCGTGCAGACATTATCCAGATGATTTAAATTCCGAGACGCGATTCACTTGAGGACCGTTGGGGAGCACATCTGCGCTCAGAGGCTCCCCACCCCTCCCCGCCTCCACCACAGCCCGGCTCCGCTGGTCACGCGAGCGCAGGTGTCGCACCCCGCCGCCGCATCTCACGCCTCCATTAGCGGCTCTGCCCTCGCCGTGGACTCCATTAGGGCCGTGATTCAGCCGCAAAAAATATAATTAAACCTCCAAATAAAATAATCAGCATTGAAAAGCGATTTCCTTAACGAGATGGAGAGGGTGGATGTCACGGCGGTGCAGCGCCTCGTTAGGGCGCTAATGAGAGTGCGGGGCGATCCCCGCCATCAGCCATGGATGTGTGAAGTGCGGATCAAGTCAGAGGCAGCCTTCACTTGTCTGCCAATTGAATTGGTTTATTGGGACCGTTTAGGAAGGGCTTCCCGAAGAGGAGGCGGGACGTGTGACATCAACGCCTCAGTCGCGACATGCAGAACAAGTACCGGCACGCACTGCGGATGCGTCTGAGACCCCTGACCGGTGGGCTCCTCCTTCATAGGTCCCCATCTCTACCAATGCAAACAGTGTTCCGCAGGGCTCAAGCCTCGGTTTGAGAGCCTAGCAAGGGTCTCAAAAAAGCCTAAAAAGAAGACGGCTCATGGGTTCAACCCCCTGAAAAACTATTGCCCATCGATTTGAAGAATTAATGGTGTCATGTTTCGCTTCGTAACATGGTCTTTAGGGCCAATATGTTCATGGTGAGGCCCAAAGTTTGGACCACATGAAGGCTAGTAAGTTAAGAACCAGAAGAGTCCCTGTTCTGCACTGCTGCTGCTGAGTGATGCCCTCAGATCAATTCATATTTAGCCATGGTAAAACTAGCACTGCGCATCAGCAGGTAACAACAACATTGGTGGACGCAGGCTGGAGTCAGAGTGGATCTGGAGCGGAGTTTTACTCGACAAATGCTTCTGTAGCAACACGGATGAAGACGCTGTCATGGACGTCATGTTTGCAATATCGATCGGTCGGGTTGTTGGGGCAGCAGTTGAAGCCAGGAGGTCCAGACTTTCCTCGCTCCAGAGTGTCCTGGGTGTGCCCCGGGGCCTCCTCACATGTCAACACCCCAACTGTTGGCGGAGCAGAGGTTCTAATCCGAGCACCTCCTGGATGACGAGGCTCAAGTCGAGGTCTACACTCCTGACAGAGAAATGCTTGTTCATTGGGTGGTGGCCATAAAGCATGAACAAGCGCAGAGGTACGAGGTTTATTTTCATCGATATTATCCGGCAAAAATAATCCTAACTTCTTGACGAGTGAATGGTGACGGCAGAAGAATCGTGACTCTGTATTTATTGAGTTGAGAAAAACGGTTTCACTTGATTTAAAAAAAACAAATGGTGATCAGTACAGTGCAAGAGGGACAGACATGACACCGCAACAAGGCTGTGACGATCGGAATGAACAGCGAGCAGGTCTCCCAGAGAGGAGGGAGGATTCAGCCTTCCAGCTTCACAGAGTCCAAAACTTTCCTAGCTTCTTTGTACTCCTCCGTATCAGCCACGTCCTCTTCCGTTTCCTGGGAACACACACAGACATGCGTCTCAGCAACTCAAGTCTGACATCAGGTCGCACGCCCGACAGTAACAACGGCCTACCAAAGGACAGACCTTCAGCTGCGTACTTGGGCTGTCAATAGAATACACTTTTAACCTTGTTAATCGCAAAAAATTGGCACAGAGCACATTCATTTTAGTCTGAGAATTTAGGGTGTAAAAAACAAAATGAATTGTGGCGTATTCTAAGTTTCTTAAATCTAAAATCAAACCTGCAGACTGGCCGAGAGTGTTTAGCAGTGGAGAGGTGTGTGTGTGTGTGTGTGTGTGTGTGTGTGTGTGAGTTCACACGCTGTCAATACACCAGGTTGAGTGATGTTGCTAATTCCAGGTTAGCTTCCTCCACCATGAAGCGCTGGTGTGAGTCACCGTGCCAGCTGCCTGAATGTTGCCGTGCATTAATTGAGACGACCCTGAGACACACACACACACACACACACATGCGTTCACACGCACACCTTCAATTGTGAGCATGAGACACACAGATGGAGGCAGCAGAAAAAAAATTCATAAGCGTGATTTGTGCTGTTTATTATGGTTGGACAGCAACACAAACAAAGTGACACACATGTCGGTGAGAGGATGTGGTGAGGAGGACCAGCCCTCTCAGCTCCCTCAACCCATGGTGGTGATGCCGGTGAGTCGGTCAGTGCAACAGTTTCTTCCAACACACATGTTCATACTGACCTCACCACTTGTCCCAACAGACATCTTTGGATTACAGCTGTTTTTTTATCCTAAGGAGCTCAGTGTCAAACCACATCTACAGGTCTATGATGGTCACCTCACAGGGATATGAGACTGTAACGTTTCCTGAGATATGAGGAATGGCAAACACTCTACCAAAAATACCCTTCAGAGCAGTCAGTCAGTAACAAGAGCAATGAGAAGCTCATGGAGAACAGAAAACCTGTCGACTGAGAGTCTGACCCTCAAGACTGGTCCATCTGTACTCTGTAACCAGATGTGATGACCTCCACAGGCAGTTTGTGGGATCCAGGGCAACGCATTGAGTACGCACCATTTCCCTTCCACTGTTAAACACTTGCTGAATGTTGTTCAAAAAAGGATTTGCTGGACGGTCGCTACGCCATGGTCTTCCACAGAGCAAGTCACGCGAGTTGTGTTTCACTGGTCAAGAGACGCCGGTTGAGGTAATGGGGCTGCAGACACAAGATACTCTGCACCCTTCTGGAATCAGTCACCGCAGCTACTACCACTACATTCCCGGCCAAAGTCTAGTAGACCACAGTCAGAACAAATAGACGGCGCTTTACTTACTAGCAACTGGAGTAGCTCTGCGTGAGCGCCAGTGAGTCGGCGGCGGCAGTCCGGGATCATCATTTGGGATTCTCGTAAAACCTCGATCTGAAAAAAAAAAAACGTAAGAGGAAGCTTGAAGATCCAAACAACTTTCAGGAAGCGGAGACAAGTCTGGTTGGCGAGCATTGCTCATGACAGGTTCGTAAATACTGCAACCCGGCCCGTGGGAAGGATGTCCTTTGGCTGTCAGGGTCATTTGAAGGGGCGTTTTAAAGGCACTTATAAATCTGCAGTGGCACCAGCAATAAGTATTTACAGTCTTATTCATCAACAACTATACATGAATTCATGCTCAACATCAAGCAAACAAACAAACTCATGTTAAGATGGCCGCCTTGACTTTGTCCCCCCATGAATTCAATTGTTTTCCAAAACCTTTTTGACTGAGCCTTTCGATTCCTCCTTGTATCGGCTCACACTGTTAGCACTTCCTGCTAATAATGATGGCACTGACACAAACCTTGAAACACTAGCGAATAACCCTCAAAATAAGTGGTGAGAATATTCTTTAAAGACATTAACAAAACTTGTAACTCTTAAATGATTGTCTAGGAGAATTCTCATGTCTGTGATGTGTGAAGGGTGAATTCCAATAATCGCCTCTGAAACTGTTAAGAACATTGGACGTGGAACAGAATGTAGCCAAACAAGACGCGAGCTGAGTAAGAAACAAGGAAGTGAAGGAGAACATTAGGAGATTTATTGAATTGACGGCAATGGAATCGTTTGGTTTTTAATTATGACACGTAAATCTCTGCTGCCGTCCTCACCAGCTTCATTCCCTCCAAGTCTAGGAGGCAAACTTTAGTTCCGGGAGCAGCGAACATGTTCCTGTCATGCTACGGTGATGCTTATTTCAGGATTCTTCCCTTAAAAAAAACTACCATCATGGTGGTCTCATCGTGGTGTTTTCCACCAGTCGTGATGTTTCCTCTTTGTTTTATCATGTGCAACCTTGCAAAATCTCTGGCTTGAGTCCAAGCTTCTCCATCAGTGGCGAGGCAGAACCTCTACTGACATAATGAAACTTTTTTGCTTCATTGGTGGGCTTTCTGACAGATTAAAAAAAAATCCAGAAGTGAGGCTCGTCTCAGCTCACTCTCAGCTCAGAGCTGTTCTTTGAATCCCTGTTGCATCAAGGCAAAATAAGCCGGGAGCGTCAGGAGACGCATCAAAGAGGCGCCACTAACAGCCATGTGTGTTAGGAGCTGGCTCATGGCATGACTAATGTTTTCATCGATAAGACAGGGAGCAGAAACCTGGAAGCAGATGAGAGCCCTGAGCCGAGGATGCTGTGATCAGGCATAAAGATGTGCCACGGCGCCTGAAGTTTCACAGCTACGGATGAGGAGGCGTCGCCCCAGCTAGCCCCCTGAAGAGCAGAGAAAAGTTGTCGGACACACTCGCTCGTGGCAGATGCAGAGACATGTTGACGGTTCCACATGACACAGAGCTTTCTGGAGCTCAAGAGAGAGGCCGATGGGCGACGCGCAGGAGAAAAGTCACGGTGCCCTCCCACTGCGGTGGAATGATCCCATCAGCGCTGGATAAAGATGACACTTACAGCGTATTGATTCCATTAAAATAAAAACCTCTAATCCATCCCGGCTCAGACCTATCATCTCCAACCATAATCCATCTGGCCTCCCAATCTCCCCGTTTAACTCCAGCCAAGCCGTCGCTCAGCCCGGGAGATGAACAAACACAACACACACTGAATTTTAATGTCGGCCTCAAACATGAGCTCAAGCGGAGACTCACCAGCTCGCTTCCAAAAATGTGGAGGAAAGATGACATACATGAAAGAACTCTGTCACAATGTAAATATTGCTTTTGCTCAGGGCTGCGGGATCCACGACATAAACGACTAGAATAAGATGATCAAATAAATCGAGAACAGGTTTATTGGTTGGGTTGTCATCGTTCTCATAGCACAATACGCAGTAAGAGGAGAAGTTCTTGAGGCTCCGGGGCCACCGTGACCCTAAACGTTGAGAGAATGGGACCATTTCACAAAGGACATATCAAAGGACACATTCCTTTGAACCACATTTTAAGCCATATTTAACACTGAAACGCAGATAAGTTCCAAACTTTAAACAATCGTTTACAAAACTAATTTTTATTTGAGGATTATGTTGGCACTTTTTTGGTAAGAAGCCCACTTCTCCTGCTCACCTTTGAAAACTGCACTGCTCCCGGCCGCAGTTCGCTGCAGAGCAAACAACGCTTGGCTAATGCGAACAAAATAGTTTAACGGGGATCAAACTTCAAGTGGTTCTACTTATTCAATCGAGCGGCAAGCCTTGATGTGTAGATCTTGTTTGAATGAATGAATGAATGTTTACAAAGGTGTGAAAGGTTAGAAAACCATCACTGATCCTCATGGGCTGGCGCTTTGGACGACCTGTTTCAAAACACTAGCTAAACCATGGTGGTCACCAGTCAACTACCAAAACCATCAGCCCTACTTTGTATTTCAAGATTTACTGCAGAAAATATTACAGAAGAAAATCTTCTTGTTAACTCTGTTTCATGCGTGGAGGAACAAATCAACATTCTTATACTTGAAGAAGGAGAAAGCTCAACACTGACATGTTCCAAAGCTTGATGATATAAAACACGCTGATCTCATGTGAAATTTCAAGCACATGACCTTGACCTTTTCAGTGACGGCAAGAAGATGTCAGTGGCTTCATCACTGAACGGATCATTGCCCGATATGAAGCACCAAGACGAGGATAAGTCTGAGATCATGGTCCTCAGCAAGAGAGGTGAATCCGCTCATCTGTCACTTTCTTTTGGTACTAATGTTGGCAGTAGGGCCCGGCACAACACAACCCTGGTGGTCATAATGTTACAGCTAAGAGGTCCAGTGAATGACGGAAGGCTCGAATCAAGAGGGGAGGAGGGGAGTGGGAGAGGAAGCAGGCCAGTGAACTGAACTGAACAGTGCACTAAATCACCAGCATGTGTCAGACCGCTCTGTAGTAACATGCTGTAATTACATCAGCATCGGGCGAGTTACGTAAATCATTAATGATTCTGCTCACAAAAAGCTAATTCCTCATTATCAATGTGGACTGACCTCATTACATGAAGCGGAGGAGTCTGGACTTGTGGAGAAACAACCCACTTCCAGGACCGGACCAGAGAGGAAGTCAAGTCAAGTCCGGGGGTTTGATCGTCAGGGCGCGATAAAGTCCACGACAGACAAACCTAGAATATCAAGGCGCTTCTAGACCTAGCTTCAGAACCAGACCCCACGTGTCACCAGCCATTCAAGGGCTTTGAAAAATATTAAAATCCTACAGAATCACGACACAAAAAGATGTGAAACAATTTTACATCTACAGTAATCCCTTTTAAATAAAAGTTTTATAGTAAACATCAAGGCATGCTACAATGTCATCATCTTATTGTGATTCAAATGTGTTCATGCAACAAAATCCAACGATCCCGAATGTTATATTTTAATGGGTGACGGCATGAGAGTGAGGCGAACCTTCCTGGATATCGCTGTGGTTGACGACGGCAGCAAGATATTTTCTACCCTCAAGTTATCAGGTGCGACACTTGTGTCAGGCCCTTGCTGTGCTTTGATCATCTCAGCACCACAAGTGAACAGCACTGCGGACTTATGGTAGTGAATTTCCACAGAGGGCAACAGAAGCAGGTCTATGGTCAGAACTTCGAATTTCGGAGGTCGAATATAGCCAAATTTCTTTTCAGCAAGGGTTCAATGAGACATGCAAATTGTTCACCAGGTCTCCACGAGCATGGCATGGCATGGCCATTACATCACTCTGACTCAGATGTGTCTGGGGACTGAGGCAGACTCCTGCAACCGTGGTGCTAAAACGTTATTTGATGGAAGGGCTGCAGTCACAAAAGTTTTAAACAACTTCAGAGAAACGACATAGATTTCTGAGGTCCAACTGACCACACTCCTGTCACAGGAACAGCTTCTTCCCCTCGGCTGTCAGACTGTTGAATTCGTGAACAGCCTTGTTGTTATTCTATTTATTTTTTTATTGTCAGCACTTTATTCCAAAACACTTTCCTAGTTGGTGGGCTCCCCACTGACCATGGCAATAAATTTGATTCTGATTCACTATACAGACTTTTGGGTAACGGTGCAAATGAAGAACGTATTTCATACAGTGCTGGACCACTACTCTATGAGGCCAAATCTGCCTGAACATGGGTGAGGAACAAACACAGCGGTGGATCAACATACCTGTTTCTTGATGAGATATTCGTCTCCTCCCTCTGCCTTGAGCTGCTCCACCTTCTCCTCCAGCTGCTTGGCCTCGGATATGTACATGGTCTCCTCCTTCGCCAGCCTGCGGAGCAGGAAGACATGGCTCAGAGCGGAGAAGTGGGTGCTGTGCCATCAAACCTGAACTCCTCTCCCAGACAGATATGGGTCCAGGCAAGAGAAAGGCGGGCTGCCGTGGTCATCGCTTACAGACGAGGCCATCAATCCTCATTCTCGTCAGCATTTCACTGACTACAGGGGGACGCGGCGAGATCATCTCCCGTGAGACGGAAAGATACACACCTCGACAACAAGCAGCCGACACATCAGTCCTGCTTACTGCTGCAGGGCTGCTGGAAAACCCCAAGAGCAAGATCAGATCCCTCCTCAAGTCAGACCGTGATCAAGAGGAAATAAGTGTTTTAACACATGAAAGTGAGGTCCGGTCTCGCTTGAATCACCTGTGAGGAAGAACCTGAGGCGAATATGCTCTATGTTTGTAGCTCACGTAATTAATACGTGGGGCTCTTACAGTGCACTTCGATGGACATGAACACTGTCTGGAAAGTCACTTGCTATTGCATGTAGCTAGAGAGCACTGTGGCACTAACAGCGACAGGCAACATCGCAGCACTTCGACCACCGAAGCCGCAAATATGGAGCCCGATGTAGGCAAGCAGATGGCGGACACCTGTAACTTCAATATGAGCAACATTTGAGGGCATATTTCCATCACTGCTTGGAGTAAAAAAAGTTAGAAAAAGATAACAGACCCTAATCGTGGAGACTACTGTAGGGCAGTTTTAGTTTCGTAGCACGAGCAAAACAAGAGAGCGAATTAGATGGAATCAGATCCAGAAGAGTGATAATCACACTGTGTTGGAGATCATACAGGGAGACGGAAAGTGACGACAGTGGGCGGCAGCGCTGCTTCTGCCCAAAAGGATAGTGTGCACGTTCGCTGGGGCACCGCAAGAAGCACTTCTATGGTTAAGAGAAGGCGTGACTGTAAAAAGAAAACACGGAAACAGCAAAACGGTGACATCAAGGTTCATGGAAATACTGAAACAAAAGTGATGTCGAACAAAAGACCACAACACTTACTGTTACGCTCATACACTACACGAAAACGAAACAGGATTCGGCCCGATGTGCAGTACTCTCATTGTAGATGTTGTGATCAACTCCAAATCAATAGCGACCGGATCAATTCGGATGTGATCAATGATGGCAATTTATTGTCAGTAGACGTACTTAGTTTCTTCATGAAACACTGACAAGAAGAAACAGCCTTCTTGTTTCAGGTCACTTTTTACCTTTAACACAGCGGCAGACACACACTCGTTCCATTTAGAGATTAATTGATCATCAATTTAGACCCTAATTCGGACCAAGTCAGGTGGTAAATGGTCCTCTTTTCCTTGATTGTTAGTGAAAATGGGCCTGAGCAGGTTGATAAATTTGGATTATTTATCAATTACGCGGTAAATGACGGTAAATCTGCTAAACAGATTCCGGCTTGATTGGCATAATGGAGTTTGAAAATATGGCCACTGATGATGATTCCCGGCTAACAGTCTTTTTCCGGCGGCTCCGGCTCGTCGGCGTGACAACACAAATTTCATTTTTCATAAAATCAGCTGCGTGCGCGTAAGTGAGCGATCCTTCATTAATCAGAGCGGGGAGCCGTCCCTCCGTGTTCGGGCGCTCCTCGCCGAGTCAACGGCACTCCGTCATATTTTACATCAATTACCGCTCATTGTTCTGAGGCGCTTTTAAGCAGCAGCATATGCAGGCGCGCCGGCCGCCTCTCGCTCTGGCGCGGAATGAGCGATGTCACCTGGTTTACAGGAACAAAAAGGGGGGCACAGACGGAGTCGAGAAAGCCGGGAGTCATTTGAATAAAACTGAAGGACAGTCTAATAACAAAATGTCCATTCCTCCCCGTCCCGATGTTAATTTCTTATTTCTCCCAGACTTGGAGCGCGGTGAATGAGGGGTGGGGTCGTGCCTGCTTTTAAATAGACCTGCCACCTCAGGCTTAATGGAAAAGGCAGCTCTCTGGAAAATAGAAAAAAAAGGAATTAGAGCCAGACGACACAGGCGCACATTCGGCCGCCTGCTCCACCACTGTATTTTTGAGCCGCTGGGTAGTCGGCGCGGCGCCCCGAATGACAAAGGCAAATTACTGTTGTCATTTTATTAAGGGCATCCGCCTCGCTAGGGCAGGAAGGCACTGACTGGAATGTGCGAAAGCTAGTCGGAACAGGCGGAGCTAAGCGCAGCCAGGATTCCTCGATACATTTAAAGATGGAGGAAGAGAAGGGGTGCGAGGAGGAGGAGGAGGAGGGGTGAGGGACAGGAAAGGTGACATTATCGGGAGACGGTATGTACATTTAACCTCAAATATCTACTGCTACAGCTGTAAAGATGAGCAGTGTAGATTAGCTGTGCTACCCAGGAAACACAGTTAACAGAAAGCTTTACTTTAGAAAATTGGAAATTACGTTTAGGCAGTCAGATGTCATGTACAGTGTACATGTACAGTGGACTGAACACCTTCATTTAGCCCACTGAGTGCTAGGAAACTGATGGAAAAGGTTGGGAGAAGGGAAGGGAAAATGCAAACCATTGTAAACTAGGCTTTAAAACGGCAGCAGCATTATCAGGACATCAGGTGAGAGGAAATGAAGATTATACTCAACCTTTGTCATGCTTAAATCTCTTGTCAAGAAGGTAAACAATCGCTATGTTTTTCTTGACATCATTATTATTAATTTAATATTATCAACAAGCAATGGTTCTTGTCCAAGGTTTCCTGCAGGATTAAAAAAAAAACTGTCCCGCCCCCCACAAAAAAAAGCAAAAACTTGACAGTAGTCGTAGTTGGTGAAAATGCTAGTTTTTACTCATGAGAAGTAAGTCTGTCTCCAATCCAAGTCGTCCTCAGGTGGTCCATCTCTTCATATGTCCGGACCTAATGCACTACTACGAGCAATGGACTTCAATGATTATGTTTCTTTTGGGATTTTTCTGCAAAGACCGTCACATTTATGTCCACCTCTGTGATGCGTTTGTTTCAATGTTTCCACTTTGTTTTAATACGATCATCTGAGACTTCATTTTACAAAAGAGACAATTTTTCTGGTCATTATTCTGAAGGCAAGCAGGCTCTCACTGATGCCGTGGCGGTGCGCCATGAAGTTTACATTTAGCAGAAACCCTGAGTTGTCTTGTCATAACCCATGGTGTGCTTAATCTTTAAATAAAAGTTTTACATGACATGCCCTATCACAATAGCAACATCATATTGATGATGAAGAGATCAATGTCAACACAAAACGTCATTGAGCAGTTACCCAAAATGTTTAATGCAGTTTCATCTTATAGTTTTGACACTGGATTTAGAGCAATTCAAGTGCGAGTCTCCAGCATACCATCCAGGTATCAACCAAGACCAGGTCTGAAGGTCCAAGGCTGTGACAGACACCATGTAGACATCAGACGTTGAACACAAGACTCTCCGATTAGTCTTTTTCCAAGCAGCAGCTATTGTTTTTCTTCACATTGACATCCCCTCACTGGGAACTCCAGCCTCCATCATCACCAGCTCGGGGGAGTCCGTTAGTAATCTGACCCTCCGCGCAACACAATCGATAGTACATTACAGAAACAGCATCGACAGGAGGGAATTAGAGGTGCGGCTGATCGAACAGAGAGATACACAGATCATCGCACACTCTTCCATGCCGAGCTCATTATCTCACCGCACCTAAATATATCACACATTTTCTATTCCGCTGCAAACAAATATAGCTCGCTGTAAATGCCAACTCTATTAATAGAGAAGATGCGTTGGAGAAGTCACACCTGACATAGGTCACATCTCAAAACTCACAAGCCTGGCAACTCAGTTCTTGTGTTAGGGCGATCAAAAAACTCTTTTCTGAGGCCATAACAAGTCACCCCCAGGTCTTCAAGTCCACCTTCATTTCAGACAGGAAATTCCCCATCGGCTAATTTTGAAACTGAACCAACATGAAACTCTAGTTCCTGCATTCTTAAGGGAAAATCCCACCAATAACAGCGCTCTTCCATGCTGTGTCGACCAATCAAATGTCTCACTAAGAGAGGTGTTTATGATATTACAAAGTTATCCAAGTAAAATACAAACACATAACCATGCCCACGCCTGAAACCCATCAGAGTGGAACGATAACATCAACGTCAACAGTCACTTAAACCCAACAGAAGTGTTGACAGTATTTAGAGAAACGGTTCCAACTGCATTTCCTTATTGTCAGCAGGGCACTAGCTAGTTTGGTCTTCCTGCTCCAGTTTGAGTTCAATCTCCGACCACTGTCTGATGGTGCGTTCATTTCCCTCCGGTATGCTTCTGAACCATGAATGTGCGACCACTTAAAGAGGTTTGTGCCATTAACTGTACACTCTAAATACCAGTCGAACCTAGCAAACACGGCTTTAAGATCATCAGTGTTTCGTGTCATATACATTCTCAAGAAACTCACTATGTGGACGATTAATACAAAGTATAACGGACAGAACGATGAAACGGTTCCCTACAGGGTGAAAGTGCAGCAGCTAACTAGCCGGCGTGGATGAGGAGCAGATGAGTGAAAGCGCTGAACGCAACACAAGTAATAACGCAGCATAAAAACAAAATTATACAGTCAAGTGCCGACTGCCACTCATGCGTTAATACTCAGTAAATCTGCTCTGGATCCCGCAACAGTGAGGAACACCTCAGTTTTTTTCTTCCGTGTAGGCCTCGCGGAAGCCTCGGACTGGTGTCAGACACACGCCTGGAAAATATGTCACCTCTCCGGTGCGCAGCCTGAGCCAGTCCGTCAGCTCGGCTAAGCTAACTAGCACATTACAGTCTCAAGCGTGGTGAACATGTTTTCTCACGGTCACGTCCTAAAGTCGCACTTACCTTTTAACGACACCAGTTTTAATCTTAATTTGGCGTATTCTTGGATCTGCCATGGAGAAGGTGGATGATTTAAACGCTCGGAATCCGCTGAGCTATCGGCTACTGAGGCAGGTGGAAGTCAGGGCGGGTAGTCGCTCCCAGAATCGTCGATGCCGAGCAGCGGATCGGCCTGGAGATGAAAATAACGGGAACATTGAAACCGGAGAAAAGTGGCTCTTTGTGACGAAATGAATTTGCGTTCTCATATTACTCTGAGAACTCAAATTGTCGCCTATCATTGTGCGCAACGTGACCTTATTTTATCCTTTATCATCGTTTATCAGCAGAACTATCAACCAAACCTGCTGCTTTGTCTACTTCCGGTGTGGATGAAGTCTGAATCACTTTAAGTATTGATGTATATGACATAGGTGAATGTGAAAGTAGTCACACACTTGATTTAGATAAAACAACATATCTGAAAGTACTTCATGATTCAGCCGCTTCAGCTGCTGAGCCAAGGACGGGTCACAGAGGCAGCAGTCCGAGCAAAGAGACCCGAACCTCATCATCAGTAGAATAACCAGTTATGACCAGAGTGAAAGGGAAGGTGCAAGTGGAAATGGTCCCTGCACACGGATGGAAACGCCTGAAAGACAAAGAAGAGTATAATGCTATCATTGCCACGAGTCACTGCAGTGTACTACTTACACAGTTAATCGTGATAAAATACAAAAACGCAAGTAGTACAACTGCTATTAATAAAAGATTGTTGCTGCAGCTACACCACTGAAGCTATATTGTTATATTACCCATCAAAAACATAAAATATATATATTTTAAGTCGTATTTTCACTTGTGGAATTTAAATGACTATTCTCATAATTCTACAATAAAGAGACGTACAAGTATGATCCTCACCATCAAATTAATCACAGTATCAAACATGCCGCAGTACTTCATAATCCCCAGTGTTGACCCGTCACAACTATCGACGATTTTAACGACCACGTAAATGACTATGAAATGAAGCTATCTGTCATGGATCACACTAATCAATATCAGAGGTGCAAACTTTCCCGACATCCCGAGCGTCAGCAGGATGGGCGAGGTCTGAATAAACAACGCTGTGTTGTTTTAACATGAAATCTCATTGTCAATCCTTCTAGAAAGAAATCTAGTAGTATTGTAGTACTACTTTGTAGTTATTTAAATAGCTATTTCAGCATTGGATTATCAAGAACAAAAATAATTATACCACTTTGCCTTCACATTGTAGCTGAATTAATTTAATAACTATGGGAATTAAAATATTCTTAATTTGCTGAATTGGGAATTAAAATGAAAAGAGCCGGGAAAAAAAGGAAAAAAATCAATTATTATATTTAATATGTAACATAGATCATATATTTATAGATAAAATAGGAAATAAAAGTTAACATTGGTTGTGTGGATGGACCATTAATCTTACGTTTTTGCATAAAAAAAATCCTGATACACATAAAAAAAAACTGTGACTATAAACTAGTGTACATTCTATCTTGTGCTATATATATATATATATATATATATATATATATATATATATATATATATATATATATATATATATATATATATCACAGAACCGATGGCTATAAATGTGAATATATGGCGGGTAAATGTAAGAGGTGGTGGAAAGGGCGGATGGAATCGTGTTCTCCCGTCCAGAGGTCACATGACCGAGCGTCGGGGGAAGCCCCCCGCTCCCCCTCTCCTCCCTCCCCCCGCCGCCGCGGCCCTTGGTTATTGGTATTTTCCGAGTTTTCCAAACGAATAAGCGGCACTATCAAGCATGTGGAAGCCGCGGGAGCGAGCGCAGACGAGCTGCTCGCCTTAATTGATATTGAGCGCGGCGCCGCTCGGCGCTGCTGCGGCTAATTTGCGCTTTAATCAGCGTTTGTAATGAGAGGCGCGGATCAGCGCGTGGACGCCTGGAAATAACAGAGAGCTGCTGCAAGGAGCGTCTGTCGGAGGCCGCTGCTGACTCCCGCTAATTGTAGTCATTAGAGAAAACTGGATGACTTTGGAGTTTCCTGACCGCGGCGCGCGCGCGCGCGTGTGGGAGTGAAGTGTATTAAATCGTTGATGCAGTAACCGAGAATGTGATGGTCGCCTCTTCCCCCTTTGGTCCGTCATCAGGAACTCCAAGTGGGCCGAACACGACCGCGCGCCTCGACCTCGCTTTCGCTCTATTTGGATGGTTCCGCTTCTGACCGTCTCGCCTCCGTCCCGTTGCTTTTAAAACCTTAGGTGTAATGAGCTTTCTAAATGTCTTTTTCAAGTGTCTGTATTTCTTATTTTAGATTGGATTAAATCAATCGGCCCCTTATTTTGGTGGCATTTTTAATATCAGTATATTAAAAATATACTGATATTAAAATCTTTTAATATCAATATCAACGTCTTTCTGTCCCTTTAATTTTGAGATTATTTTTCTGCAGCTATTTCGATAATGTCTTTTTCGTTTTTATTCTTTTGACTGATTCTCCTGTCATTAAAAAAAGAAACAAATAGGTTATCTCCTTTTACCAACAGTTTTTTCCCCATTTGATGGCAGTGACACCTGTATTTTTTATACGTAATTATTGTATTCTTTCAATATTATACAGCTTTCCTTTCATGACTTCACACTTTCCTGCTGTTCTCCCAGACAGCATTTATTAAGCGCCAGCTGAACTGAAGACAGAGCCTTGTTTGCACCAAACTTCTGAAGACTCAAAATCCGGGGAAACCCAGGCTGCTTTGAGACCAGCGATCCAGAACTATGATATCAAAGAAAAACATTACAAACAGAACCAAAAACTTTGCCTCGAATGCTCGTGTCGCTGGAGCCAGTCTCTCAAAAGACACCGTCTAAATTTCATCGAAGAAAGAGTGATCGTGTTCCGGCTCCTCAGGAGTCCCACACGTCACTCCATCACAAAGAGGCTTCTTAAGACGCCCTAAAAACTGTAGGATGACATTTTTGGTCACATTTAAACTATAATAATGAGTGAAAGAATGTTTATTTCTATCTCCACTAATACATTGTAATTACACCTGACATGTGTATGACCCAGAGTGCTGCATAACTGATGTTTCACATGCAGTGAGAGTGAAGAACACTTCATATCATTTCAGCTACTTTTCCCGAACAGTGGTGTGTAACTGTGAGAGAGCTGATCTTCATGTGACCAGACACTGACGTCATCAGAGTGGTTATATAGCACTGGTGTAGAGGCCCCTGCAGGGTGTTACTTCCGAACCACCGCTCACTTGGAAGGTGGACAGCACTTCACCTTCCTCGGAATCATTGAATCCAAAGTTTTTGTTTGCGTCACCCGAATGAAGGGGTCACTGCAGAGGTCACCGCGCGGGTCACCTCCACCAGGCCACATGAAGGATGCTGAAGATAATGGGTTGTTATTCTCAGATGGTTCTCATTCTCAAAATGTTCTGTCATTCTCAGATGCTCACCGAAGTCTGGGCCGAGGTCAGGATTTGGTGCGTAGTGTTCCTCTGCCAGAGTGAACGAAGACGAGGAGGAAGGTGAAGAGAAAACAAGCTAACACTAACACCTTTGCATCTTTTTACCTGAAAGAGGAAGAGGAGGAGTAGGGAGCAAGTCGTGAGATGTTTTCCTCCTGACTGACGACCAGTGGCCTCAGCTGGAATAGAAAATGTGAAATTAGAGGAGAATGTGCAGATGAACGTCCTTTCTCAATTAGTGAGAGGAAGAGGAGGAAACGGCTGCCCTCTCTCTCTCACACACACACACACACACACACTCTCAAAGATCAGATCTGATCGCCATGACGACATGTTAGACTCCGCTACTAATCGTTTTTACACCTCACAGGTTTGATCGTCAATATCTGAGGATCTGGTCACATGACCACCGCAGCCATCAATAACTCATTCAAAGCTATCGATTCTCAGGAAGCTGTTAAAAGGCCACAGAAGAGTTGAAATTGTTGTGTTCGATGGTGACAGTTGAGGAGCCAAGTTGGTTTCAGTGTTCTTGCATTGATTTCCACTCCTGAAGATCAGAAGATCGTCTTTGACTCTTTTTGGTGGATTTTTCTTATTTCAGTGGGTGTGGCCGAATTTGACCTTCAGTGGGGTCACGAGGTGCGGAGTCGTGATGAGGATCAGCTCCTTGATGGGAATTGTGCATTTATTATACAATATTAATATTGTTGGAATTGCTTGTGCTACTAATGAAGAACTTCACACACCGAGGATGGAATGCTGAATGAGTGTGCGTGAGAAAGAGAGAAGTTACAGACGGACAATAGCGGGAGTGAAGCAGACACTGGAGGCCTGAGCAGATGTTGAACTTGTTGGCAGGTCCAAGGTCAGACGGAGGAGGCTGGAAAGGAACCATCTTCTCCAGGGCTGGATGGAGCTGGTCCCCACAGAAGCCACCTGGGTCCGAAGGAGGGGAGCGTGTCTTGTGATCGTTGCCATGGTTACTAGGGAGCCAGCGACCACCACCGGCGTCAATAGCTGAGGACCCATCAGACGAGGACAGAGCCCACGTGGAGAACTTTTGTGTATAAAGGGGTCAAGACCTCAGATAGTTTTTTGTCTCTCCACCAGACAACTGCTGAGGCTAAGTCAGGTGTCGCTGCTGAGCCAGAATTCTGCGTATTAAACTTCTCTGTCAGGGAATCCATGTCTTGGATGTAGCTTGTTGGTTTCTTGGTGGTCATTCTCACAAGTGAACGGAGGCGTGGAGATACACGGGGGGTGTATTTCCAGCATCCTCCAGATCTCCAGTCTTTGCTGCGTAGCCAAAGACCTCCATCTCCAGAGACTCGGAGCAGAGCTGCTGCTGCAGAGCTGATGGCATCGGTCCCGTCTGGACCAGGCGGTCGATGAGGTAACAAATGTTCTCGGTGGACGACATGAATCCAACAAAAATATCTATTAAAATGCAGCGCGGTCGCGGCTGAGCGGCTGCGGCATCAGGTGTGATGTGCCACCGGAGTGACCTTCTCCATCTGATCCCGGCGGCCGGACGATCGATTCTCCAGCGAGAGGTTATCTATATGTGGTATTTTAATGTCACAGAGTCAGCCCAAATTGATAGTGATAAATATTTGCCGGAAGATTAGGTGAGGGGAGTGTGTCGGGGCGCTCCATCTCAGACCCCGAGACCCCGGCAGAGCGGTTCCTCTCTGTGTCGGATTAGCCTCATCCATCCAGTGTCAATGGCTGTCGTGTCCGGAAAATCAGTGAGTAAACATGGCTGACAGCGAGGGGGGCGGGAGTGGGGGGGCACGGTGGGGTACGGGCGGCTGATTACAAATAGACTCCTCTGTTCACCTCCTCTTCCATATTTACGCCCCCTGCTGTCTCCCAGGACCCGCCGCTCCTCCCGTCCTGCTGTTCCCACTCGCTGCCCCATCAATCATGAGCCCATTGTGTGCCGACTGCCGCCGAGACGCTTCATCCGCCGTCTCCCGGCACAAGATGAAGCCTTGGTGACAGTCGGACTCAGGCTCTGTGAAGGTCGACTCAGTGACCTTCCACACCCACGTGCAGAGGTTTTTACCAACAAAACATGGGGTTCCATGCATCCTTTTATTCCCTGGAACTTTCTCTGGAATGTATAGTCATAATAATATAGCTTTCCCAGCCATGGTATTTTGTGAAAAAATAGAGGAATTTTGACACTCTATTCAAAATTATATTTATTTTATCTATTTAATTGACAATTTTTTTGTGTTTTCATTATTTATTTTGCTTTTAATTGTCATTTAATTTAAATTTTCAAAAGGAATGAGTGTTTCGATATTATTGTGGAATTGCTTTTGGGAAGAAATATGGAGAAATAAAACTCCCATTAACTTAACATATTTTCCCTTCATTTATTCACAAAGTTATGGCACTATTGATATGCCATAATTTAATAGTCCAGACTGTTTATGTTTGTTTACAATATTGATTAGGTTTTTTCATTCAAATAGTTGCTTAAAATATGGTTTATTATTTGACGTCAATACTGAATGTCCCTTGTTTTCGTGTAATATAACCTTTAATTGTCATTATTATTATTTTCACGTTTACGAGTTCATGTTGAACTATCTTAGGTTTCATGTCAAATGAATTGTGTTCAGTCACAAACGCACGCTTGAGACACATTTTCTCCGCCACACTTCACATGTCAGCTTCTGCATCCTGTATACCATGAGGGAAGCCATCTTGGATTGTGAACTGGGAGTGGAGAGAATTCTCCCACCTTCCAACTGGGAAATCCAACACTGGCTGAAGTCATGTGGGGGGGACGGAGCTGAGAATTTCCCAGTTCAGAGGACAGTTGGACGCAGCATCATCCCGACTTCCCCAACTTAGACTGGGGAGCTTCTACGTCAACAACAACGTCAAGTACAGAATAAAAGAAATGCAGTGACGGAAACGTATATACTCTGCAACGTTAGCTTTCCTCTTCATCCTGCTGGATTTCTTGTAGTAAACAGAACGTATATTTATTTTTTTAAGTTGCTTATATTCGGACAATCCACACTTGAAGAATAGCTTTTTTCGGCATCTTCTTTTTCGACTTCGACGAACTGGAACGCACCAAAGTCGACAATGACGTCTTTCCCGACTTCCAACTTCCGAGGTAACTGGAGTGTAACATTGCACTTGATCACACAAGTACAAGTACTGTTTCATATGTCCTTGTGGGGACCAGTTCTTGACGGAACACCTACATGTGCACGAGTGCCTGCCTTCCTCGAGGTTAAGCCTCAATTTGAGGGTTAAAACTCCAAAATACCTGGGTCATTAAGGTTAGGGTTCAGTTGGGTTCATTTGTCATGAGATGGTTAGGTTTCGGGTGAGAGGCTGGGGAAAGGGTTATGGCAATGAGAGGTCCTCACAAGGACAGATAAACAAGCCCACACACACACGCCCTCTCTGGTCTTCCTACACCGCAGAACAAAAGTCTGACATAACAAAAACAAGGCGCACAAACGAGAGGAAAACCTCATTTGAAGGAGAATTTGTTGTATCTGTCACAAATATTCTCAATTAGTTTCAGTAATTATTTGATAGTTTCTGCAATTACCACTTAAACGGCTAAATTCGGAGCCGTGTGGAGCCTAATTGGCCTAAATGTGATATTTTGCATATTTGCATAATGAGCAAATTGCTAGGAAATTGTGTTCATTGGTTTGTGAAAGAGTCCGTGAATTCATGAATCCGAAAGGTCCTCTGACTTTGCCGCAGGCTCCCGAGGGCCCGCCGGAGAGAGCGGCAACACATGGAGGAGAGCGCCACGAGTCCCTCCACGGACCGGGCTTTCATTTGTGAGTCATTACGCTGAGGAGCTCCCAGTGACTGTCTGTGGATCTGGAATCAAAGTCAACGCCGCTCGTGAATTTACCCACAATCCTCCTCCACTTAACGTTACTCCGCACCTTCAAATTACCTCTTTAGGTGACTTGAGTTTAAGGAACTGTCAGGCGCGGACTGAGACCCGATCATCTGACTGGGTGTCATGAGTCCAGCGAGAGCTTTGCCATGAGACTCTCTAGAGAGAGCAGATGTTGGCCTCAAGAAGGTTCTCCAGTGTTTCCTCACCAAAGCCAAGGACACAGCCAAGAAGGTCTTGTAGGTCTTGAGTCTTGGAGATGAAGTTCTGGTCCAGGTGAGGAGTCTCTGACTGGAGGTCCATCAGGATGCTCTCCCTGGTTCCTCACCTCTTCACTCTCCTTTACCTGAAGAAGCTGGAGGCTGCAGAGTGGTGCAGCTTCTACACGAGTCTCACGCTGAAGGACAAGTCTGGACGGCCATCTAGCAGGTGTTCAGGTGAACAACACTCACCTGGATGAAGTGGAGCCTGAAATCAGACGTCTAAACAGAGAGAGAGAGAGCAGACTCAGTTCTTCATCACACTTTTGCGTTCAACTGTGTTGTTGAGTTTCTCTGTTGTTGATTATGTATTTATTCATCCATAAATGTGTTGCTTCTTCCATCCGATTTATTGTACAAATCTATGCAGGTTCATTGTATTTTTGGTTAAAAAGCGAAATAAAGGATTCAAGTTGCAAAAAACAAAACAAAAAAAGTCACAAATATTTTGCCTATTTCGATCAAAATAAATAGACAAATGTATATTGTCGACCAAAAAAAAAATATGTGTAGAAAGCATAAAATGTTTTTTGAGAAATATTTTAAAACGTAGTCAATGAAGTCAGATTTTTTTTTTATTAATGATAATATCTCATGTTAAGTGATAGTTTTTCCTTTAAAAAAATTTTTTTTGGTGTGAACATAATGTGTTTGCAATATCTGGAATTATTTACATTAAATTAGTTTTTTTTTCCAGTTGTTTTAATTTTTTTTATTTATTTTTTAATGAACAAGAAATGAAATCGTGAGCAAATGAAGGAATGACTTCGTCACAGCACGAAGTAAAAATCTGCATCAGACAAGTCTGCCTAAATTGAGATGTGACTGAAGTCAAGTAAAAACATCGAGAGAAAAAAAGAGAGAAGAGAAACTAATAAATGAGAGGAAAAAAAGATCAGCAAAGTGACCGAAGAAAAAGTTGGGATTTACCATGAGACAGGAAACAGCGCAGTTAGTAGCAAATCTCTGCACGACGTGGCAACGGTGTCGGTCCGATCCATATTATGGCTGCGGAACATGACAGGTTTGGCATCAGTGTTGTGCCCCCCCCCCCGCCACAACTGTGCCACACACTGAGGTCGTCATGGCAACTCACTCCACTGGAGGATAAAAGAGCAGCCAAAAGTCGATTCCTGCTGCAACGTTCACACAGGTTGGTTCATGTTTGGAAGGTGGTGGAGCTCATTTGAGCTGCGACGCCGCTTCAAAACAAACACAGGAAGTTGAAGGTCACAAGGTCAACCTGACCTGTCCCCCCACCCCACCCATTGCCCCATCGTCGACGATAATGACGCCGCCATCTTCAGTAATGATGCTGCCATTTCATGGGGTATTACACCGCCATGATCACCGCCGCCAACATTTGCACATCCGGCCGTTAGCCGGCGTCGCCGTCTTTGCCTGCTAATTTACGGAGCAGCTGGAATAACAGCGCAGCGGCCGCAGAGATTAATCACGAAGCCAGAGGAGCAGGAAGCTGCGCGGTGATTCCACAAACTCCCCGTCAGGTCTCCCACCCCCCTCCACCTGCGTCTCATCACCTTCACTCAGGACTCATCCAGGGCGACGTGAAGCGCTGCTTCAGCTCTTCACTTTCCACCAGATCATCATTTCGCTCTGCGAGTGGAAAACACTTAGTTGTTGCTCAACAGTTCCGCCTGATGCTCCGGGGCAGCATTTGCTTCTGGAACTGAGTGAGAGGCTGGGACGCTGGGGGAGACTGTCCGTCTGTCCGTCCGTCCGTCCGTCCATCCGTCTGTCTGTCCATCACAACATCACACACATCACAAAAATTCTTAAAAGTTGAAATTCATTAATGTGATTGTAAAAGCCCTTAAAAATAAAAAAGGAAATTAATGGAACAAATGAGTCAATAATGAAAATATCAAAGTAAGATATAGATTAAAGATTATATGTAAACATGCGTCAGAAAAAAAAAAAGAAAATAAAGTATAAATATATATATAAAATAAAATATAAATAAATAGACAAGTTAGTGTGATGGAAAATATATTTTCATATAATTTCTATACTGTATATATATATATATATATATACATATATATATATATATAAAATATAATCCCACCCCTAATAGTTTTGCAGAATTTTAAAACAAGTTCAAATTCTGCAAAACAGCAACAAACACACAAAAACAATGAAACAAATCTGTCAAAAGAACATACAGAGCAACCTAAAAAACCTTAAATGTCCACTAAAAGTTTACCATACAAAAATAGAATTGAAGAATGTTTAAAAAAAACTTTTTTCTAACTTTTTCTAACAAAAAATTTCAACATGGATGCTCTCCACATGATGAACAGTTCTCGAGTCCGCTGAAGAACAGGAGGGAAAAGTGCTGTTGCTGCCTTAAAGTATAAAATACAGGAAGAAAGAAAAACTGACAACCAATCTAAATGTACAAGTTTTTTACAGACTCACATTGGTATTTTCACACTCTGCTCCAGCCAGCCGATCAACTGTCTTGTCCCGGAGGAAGGGCCTCAGGTGGCCCCGGGGCCACCCTTGAGTCCACCGACTGGTGCGGCAGGATGAAGACGTCCACAGCTCCAGCGATGACAGCGGATAAAAGATGGCAGGGAGAGCGGCGGGCGAGACCCGGGCGGGAGGTGGGCGTGGCCAGACGACTCATCATAAAAATGTTTGTCTGCGTTGCTCGTCCCCGTCGTGACGAGCCCCGGGTCTCTTAGCCGCGGCGCTAATGCGAATGAAACACCTGGGTGGAGGAGTGCAGATGTGTTTGATACAAATAGTCATTTTCCTATTTGCTGCCTCATTGAGCTTGATGAATGACGGGAGTCAGGGAGGCGGCGTGATGAATGGCAGCACCTTGGCTCCGCTGCATGGCCTATTGATTCTCCTTCTTTATTACTCCGAGCAGCCAGCTGGCTGCGGCCGGCCCTCGCCGAGGAGCGCTAGCACGCCGCCGCGATAGCGTGGCACGCGTATTGGGAGAGAGAGAGAGAAACGAGGATTAGAGAGCAAAAGGCCAGCACTCGTGAACAAGAGCTGCTTTGTTAGAGGAAACTCTCCGGCGACACCAGCAGGACGGACTCAAACCTGAGAGAGCAAATGATCTAGTCACCGTCACACGCAGACCTGGCTTGTCATGTGACTCACATCAGCTGGTCCAGAAGCTTCAGGACAATGAAGAGGGACGAGTGGAGACCTGACATCCATGCGCTCCCTCAAACCCTCACCGTGGTGCAACAGGTTGTGGCGGCCATTTTGAAAGATGGCAGGAGACGCATGGTGGGACAGGAGGTCTATGAAGAAAATATAAAATAATCTGTGTTTATGCATACATCACTGCAAACATCTACAGTTAACCACTGCTTCCTGACAGTCCTGTCAGGCATGAAAAAAGAATATCGTAATTGAGAAAATGAATGTCAACCGTGGGAAAAAAAACTGGTGAATTAAGATATAAAAACAATAAATGACATACTAATAAAATGTACTAAAGTAACCTGTGAATCTAAGACAAACGTAGCATCGAAGCAGAAGTTGATAGAGAGTTGAATGAAGGAGAAAATCCTTTCTGAAAATGACTTCCATTTTACAATAAAGGATGACAGTGAAGTTTCTTTTAAAATAATGCAAAACTGGGGGAAAAAGTGAAAAATAATAAATCAAGAGAAACTGCTGCTTTAAAAAACAGAAAAATGTTACAAAACAATCTGTGAATGACAGACAAGGAAATAACAAGCAAAATGTTGGTAAATGGTATGGTAAAATAACCTGCAAAAAGAAAATCAACAATGTAATTTAAAAATATTCTAATATAATAAGAGAAATGAAAAGGCTGAAGAGAATGTAGAATGCAATGGGTTCAGATCCGATTCCACACTCAGATATTTTCACGCAGTGTATCGCGAGACTTACCTGTGACCCTGGAGGTGGCGGGGTCGTGGAGGTCAGTGCCGGGGACAAAGAAAGGAGCTGGAACCCTGTAGCTCACACACACACTGGTCTTCACCTGCACGGCTCCTCCTCCCTGTGAGAGTCTCGTCTTCGTCTCTGACAGTGAGAACCTCAGGGACCTGAAGCCTCACCCACGTTGACACATGTCGTCCTCCAGGACCTCAGCAGTGTCACAGAGCCTGGTGTTCCCTGACTCCCCCGGCTCCAAAGTGCGTCAGCGGCTTGATGCCCTAGTTGGGAGTCACTGTAGCATAGCATGACATGACGAGGAACCTGAACTGTGTTTGGCACCACGCAGGTCCAGATGTGAAGACAAGCTTTTGCCAGAGCAGCCGTGATGGAGTTGGGATTGAGGAATTTAAGAAGTTGTGATATACATCGAATCAGTGCACAAACCAGCCAACAATAACTCTGGGACTCATTTACAAGAGAGTCTTCAGTCAGTACACGCGAACACCTCTGTTCCCCAAACATATGTTTGTCTGTTGTTGATATTCATTTATTTTATTTCTATTTTACTTTGATACAATAACAAAGCTATATATGAAAATAGTTAGTAAGAAAATACATCTAAAATAAATTGAAACAAAACATCTTTGAAAAAATGCTGGAGGAGAAAAGAACATTGTAATAAATAATCGAATCTTTGTCTCAAACTTGAAAAGAAAATATTCACAAAGGAATATGGACAGTCCGAGGAAATGACACACAAAAGATGAAAACAAAATCTACAGCATAAGAAAGTGATCATGGCAATAATATATATTCATTATTTGAGGTAAATGTATAAATGAGTTAACCTCCAAACCCCCCCGCCCCCTCCTTTAAAACCATTAAGTGGAATGTCAGATGTAAAAAGAATTTATAGAAAGACCACTCAGCTGCTATTAAAAACATAAACCATGACTTAATGGTCAAAATAAATTAAGCAAAAGTAGGTGCAAAGATTGATGAACTGAAAGAAAATTTTAGTCACAAAAATAATGAGGTTAAAGAAAATCTGAGTAAAAGGCAGGAGTCAAGTGCTCGGCCCCAGGAAGGGCCCGCCTCCTCTGGTCAGAGAGAAGCGACCCTCCAACATGATGGAGCAGCGCCCAGCAGCACTCGCGAGCTCTGAAGACGGATCACTGAAGTCCAGACGCACTCACCCCTCCCAAGCTCCATTTACAGACCCCTCCTCTGCCAGCCTCTCCTGGCTGCTTTTGGGGAGCTTGGAAGAGGTAATCATGGGGGGACAGTTTTGCCGTTTGATGAATGGTGTGTGCGGCTGGGCGCTATCTCACACACACACACACACACATACACTTGTATTTATGTGACCTGGAAGCAGCCGAGCGGCGCCAGGGATCTGGAGCGAGCCGGGCCTTATTGAGTCGCCACGGAAGGGGGACGCCTCTCTACAAACCACATAACATTACGACCACTTCCCTAAACTCCCATGCAGCTACAACTGGAGCCTCCTTCATCATGATCTCCCCGTGTCCTTCTCTCCATCATCCGCGGCTGCTCTGACGTCACGGTCCTCTCCACCCTGCCTGCACTCTCTTCTTCACCTCCTTCATCACTCTGATCCCCATACATCCCTGCTGTCCCTCCTCCAGTGCTTCAGTCTGCAATCATCATCCGCAAACATCATGCTCCATGAATGATCCTCTCTGACATCATCAGTCAGTCACAGCAGCAAAAAAAGAAAGTGCCGTGGAAAACCAAACCAAACAAAACAGAAAAACAAGGAAACAAACAACAGAAAAAGAAAACACAACTAAAATAAAACAAAAACAAATAATACAGGAAAAATAAACACAAATAACCAAACAAATAAATACAAACAAACTATAAATGAAACAAGCAAATAAAATAATAAAAGAGCAAATAAAACAACACAAAACAAAAATGAAGCAAAAAACTGATTTTAAAAAACTAAAATCAAACTCAGCAGGTCAGCAACTCAGGTGCAAAAACTAATGAAAAATAATAAACTTGAACTTAAAACCAGGAAAGACTAACAGACTGGAATAAACAATAGTACATGTATTTAATAAATAAAAAAAAACCTTCAGACTAAAAAGTCAAACATAAATGAGAAAAAAAAAAGACAAAAATAATTTCAAAAATGTTGAGCGTGACAGCGACGAGCAAAAGCCAACTGTTGGTGACGTTTTCTCTGGGCGGCCATGTTGCGGAGGAGCTGATCCTCCTGAGCAGGAACAAGTCAGCTTCTCTGCTGCGTTCAAGTGTGTCAGAAATCAAGCTCCCTAAAACCTTGGGAGCCAGAAGAGGTGCAGTGAGGGGAGGCGAGTGTTGGATCAATTCTCCCTCCCTCCCATCAGTCATGTCCTCAGCATCTGTCCCTTTGTGCTGACGACACCGTTTCTCAGGCTGGAAACGGCGTGTTTGTGTTCAGGCCTCCGGGGGGCTCCTGTCAGGCCGGCCTGGGCCCCGCAGGTGAGTCCGACTCCTCCAGGTGTCAAAGGAGGCGGCGCCGCCCGAGCCGGCGCCATGAATAATGCAAAGGAGCGGTGGACTGACGCTCCCCAGCCACAGCCGCCGCTAATCAGAACCGACATGTGGCGATGTCCGGACTCACGCTGAACGCCGCTAATCAGAAAGTGTATTTCCTGGAGGCCGACCCTCCCGAGGAATCTCAGGCAATGAAATTGGAATAATTTATTAGCTTACAAGTTTTGGTTGACAGTTAGCGCCAGGCTATTTATCTGGGTAATGGAGAACGTCTCCGTGTGGCAAAACTCGCCAAATCAAGCGGCTTTGATCAGAAAACGAATCTGGCGTGGCTGTCCGTCGACGACGGTCCCGGAGGAGGCGGGAAACAAACACAGACGGGAGCGGAGACGGGAGCAGAGTCGGCGCGAACGCTCGGAAAATATTAGCACGCCGGCCTGGAGGAAGCAAGATGGAGGCCGCCGCCTGTTTCCAACCGCAAATCGATGTTACTGCACTACTGTGTTATGAGTCTGGTCTTTGTATGAAGTTTTACATGACAGCATTTTGGACAATCATCAAGTAACATGATGACATCACTTCCTGTTTCTGCAGTGTAACATATCAGTCAGTATTCATGGGCTTTGATGTGTTTTTTTTGTATTTTTTATTGTTAAACCAGGTAAACAGTCGGAGAGACTCAGGTCTGGAGGACTGACTCAGGTCTGGATGACTCAGTGACTGTTCCGTTGCTCCCTAGAAACTGATGTTTTGGACTTTGAGACGTGTTCAAAACCACGTCTAGCATTTCAAGTTGCCTTAAGTTCATTCAAAATGTTTGTGTTATTGGTTCTCTGTGCGATTCAGTGAGTACTTCCCGTGGGGGTCAGTAAGCCTCACCAAGATGTTTGGGTCAGCGGGAAGAGATGGTCCACCGTATCCAGGTCAGGTCAGGATAAAGAGCTTCGTTTGTCTCGGGACGTGACTCGGGCTGTCCACCAGTCGACAGGAGACTTGTGAGTCCAGCAGAGTGACTGGGTGAGAGTCCCGTTGGCTGTTCAGAGAATGACTCCGGTTCAATGCCCAACAGTTTACAGTGACTCATCCAGAAAAAAATGCAGCGAATCACTACCTCACCTGTGAAGTACTGAAGTGCGTGACTGGGAGGAAGCCCCGGGGCGGAGCCAGCTTTCTCTCAGCTGACCTGGAAACAGGAGGATGTGGTGAGGACCAATCAGAGAGCAGATGTCAGACTGAGGGAACGTCAAACACAGTGACGGCCAAGCTTCTGCCTGTGACGACGCACAGGGGGCGCTGTCCTGACGTGGTGAAGAAATCGTGGGGTAAGAGAGAGGCAACGTTTGAACCCCCCCCCACTCCCAACCCCCTCCGCAATCAATCCACCAAATGAATTCTTACCTGCACAGACTGCTCTCAGCTCTATTTGGACCTGAGCCCGAAGCCTCCGCCGGGTCTCACGAGTAGCTGCGCCTGCTCTAATTAGTATGCATTATCAATTAACGGACTTAATAGCCGGCAGATTGATCACATCCGGGGGAGGAGGGGGGAGTGGGGGGGCGGTGAGGGGGATCACAGAATGAAAAATCATCTCCCAGCGCTCCTCTTGTCTTCTCCGGCTGTCAGAAGCAGAATTCTGGGACGAACTTTTGAAAAACGTTTTGCTCGTCCCATAGTGATGACGTCATCGCGCCTCAGTTCCCTGCTCAGACCGACATTTTACACGGAAGAAGAAGTACAGCCAGCTTTCATCTATTTATTTGTTCCTGAAGTGTGTGTGTGATCCTCTTTGTTTCCTTCTCAATCGCGCCCAGTCTGTAGCGACCGTAGCCATTAGCATCACGTCAGGGTTTCAACATATTTCAACTCGGCACCAGTTCAGGCAGAGTAGGAACACTGCAAATTGATGGCAGTTGTCGTTTCCTTGGTCAAGTTCTTCTTGTGGACCAGCTGGTTCCCTCCTCCAGGTCCCTGTCTTTCTTCCACCCGACGCTCAGCGAGGACCAGCCGTGCTGAACTTGGGCGGTGAAGCTGCAGCCTGAAGCCGAGACGTTCCGACCTCCAAGAGCAAAGAACGCACGTGTCCTGCGCCCAGTTCCAGTCAATGCGCCTCAAAAACTGTTTGACAGGCCTTTTAGATGCAAATGAGGCTGAACGCGGCGGCACGGCTTGTAAACAAGTCCACCTGCACTGCAACAGTCTGATGAAAGGAGCGGCTGATTTACATAAATATCAATAAGAAGACATTAGGACAATTACCCGCCCTGCTGCCTGCCAACTTTATAAGCTTGAAAATATAGTTTATTTTCATTAGCAGCCGTGAAATGCCGCCATTAGCGCCTCCATTAGAGTCCACTGTAAACAATTAGCTGCTTTAGCTTAGCGTCTAATGGGTCATTGTTGTGATGCTGGGACTAATTCTGACACGTCGCGAGGTGTCGGGGACGGACAAATACAATAGCGTGTTCCTAGTGTGAGGAGGGAGTGGGGGGAATGGCGTCTCAGCACATGGGCGAGAGAGAAAACAGTCCATTACCTGCGGCGGCGTTCGCTCCCGCACGGCTGCGGCTCAGGAATGTGCTGTAAACGCAGGGAAGCAGCGAAATTGAGGAGTCACATGTGATGATCGTCACCTGAAGGGGGGAGGGGAGGTTCAGCAGGACTTCCTCAATACTGCAGCAGCTGAGATTCACCCACACACAGAGTCCGACCGACCCGTGTCCGGCCCGACACGCTCCTGCTGCCTGAGAGTTGTGTTCCGTCATCAGTTCATTCACTGTTGTCTGACTTGTTTGGTGCTTTTGTTTGTTGTTCGGTCACTGCAACTGTGTCTGTGTTTATTTTCAGACGTTCGGACGTTCATGCTAGTGTCAAGTTGCAGCGTTGTCGTGTCGTGTTGCGAGTCTGTCGAGCATGTTGTTGTTGTGTTCACCACCATCTTGTTTTGGTCGCCACTTCATCAGTGGTGCTGAATGGTGCTCAGTTCCTGCTGTGTTGTTATGATTCAAAATAACTCCAGTGTTGTCGGTTCGCCACATGCACTCGGGCTTTTATTGATTTTGTCATATTTTACAGAAAAGATGTTGTTCATGCATATAAGCCGCGCGTGCAGTGGTGTTGCCTGCGCCATAGAAAGAACAGTGGTGCACTAGTGGCTCAAAATGCATGAGGATCACTTCTAAACTAGTTTTGAAAACAGGGTCCAGCATGGAGACTGACTCATGAAACCATCTGGACAACGTCCTCAACTAGAATCATGAACTCCTCACATCTTTTATTGACATTGAAGAGCTTAAAATGTGTTGTTTTCACCCATGTGTCCGAGGTTCCAACGTCACAGTCGGTCTCAGCTGCTGCTTCTCGTCTACAGTCCTCCAAGAGGTCGGCTCCGTGACCAGAGCTGAGGACACGCGGGCGAAAACAGCACATTTTGAGTGCTTTAAGGTCAATAAAACGTCGGTTTGATGTGACAAGGCTCAATATTTTGGCAGCATGACGCTCCTTATCCTGTAAAAATCCATATGTGAGCCACGTTGTTAAGTAAGAGAACGTGAAAAAAAGGAAGGGTGAACAGTCAGGAATTGACGGTAGTGCTGTTAGTTACTGTAGGGTTTATAGCTACATTATTGTCTCCCTTCTTTCCCTGCGTTTATCAGGAGTCGACTGCACAGTTGACTGGTGTCAAGTCAGTGGTTTTGAGAGTCGGTCCTGAGGCCTTCCTTGTCCGGGCCCCTCCACTGACGAGTCTTGGGAAGACAAAGAAAGTTTGACGTTCAAACTGACAAAGCTTCAAACACAGGAGAAAAAAATGGGTTTGTCAGCGGAACTTGTTTTGAAAAATGCTCCTGAACACAGAAAAACAGAATGTTTACGCCGACGTGTGAGTTTGAGCTGACAAACAAATGTGTTGCGGGAGGAAATCTAAAGAAGCCGCTAATGTTGCTCAGAAATAATCCCGCGAATACTTCATCAAAGAGAAAACTCGAGTCTGCGCGTGTGCGCGTGCGCGTGTGTTTGCCTCCTTCATTGTCACTTTCCCCTCTCTTCTTTGCCCTGATGTATATTTCGTTGTCCGCCGGCTTAATTTTGATTTATAGTCCGCCCATAAATTAGAAAAATATGTTTGAGAATTCGTCCCGTGGAGGAAAAAAACGCAGCGCCGTGATTGGCCGAGAGCGCCGGTGTCACAAACACACATCGGATTCGCGGCTTTGTTCCCCGGCAACAGCAGGTGTTTAATCACGGCTGATGGCTGCGCAGAAATGGGTTCGGACAGGGCCGCCCGAAAAACTGCGGCCCGGGTCCCAGCGCGATAAATCATACCGCCGACGCGGTGCCGCGCGCGCGCACACGCGCGCACCCCCCCACCTGCGGGTTAAATCAATTGATCAGCGGCGTAATTGCAGCGACGCTCCGTGACAAAGTGTTGACGGTGAACTGTGTTCTTCTAACGTTAGGTAGTGAAGAGTCTTTTGTTATCCCGGGTGTCAGTAAACGCAGCACGGGTGAGCGCGCTCACAAACTGCACTACGAATTTTAAAAGTTGATATTCGTGCTATTGTCGAAAGTTGTACTTTACTGTTGTGTTTATTGTTTGATTTGTTTGTAGAAGTGTTAAACATTTTCATAATTCATGAGAGTCTGTGAAGTTAAATGCCCTTATGTTTATCAATTCAACGGGAATTATTCATTACTTAGAATAATTTTGGAACTTTCACCCCCCAAGACTGATTTTTAAATTTATATTTAACAACTTTTGTCATTGCAAACACACATTTTTACATAAATTACATGTTTCATTTATTGTGTAGCTGGAAACTATTTATGCTAATAAATAATCATTGTTTTAACAATTGTTTTTTTTTTTTTTCTAATAGAATGTTTATTTATCCTACGGGAAAAAATAGGATAAAAAAAAATGCAACAAAAACAATGGAGTCCTACAAAATCTAAATGAATCCAACAGAAAAAAACGAATGCTGCAGTCACTTGTGAAAAACTGATTTGACAGTGGTGAAGTCAGAGGAAGTCCTGACCTCAGGGCTGGACAGGGCCCTTTTCAGGTGACTGGTAAAACCAGGCGTGGAACATGACTGAGTTTTGAGCTCCGCTCTTGGATAACAGCCTTTTGATTCGCTGACAGATTTCTTCATTACCTGGGCCACAATTGAGTGTGAAATGATCAGACATCGTTGGGGTGTCAGTGAACGCAGCACGGCTCAGCAGCTCGGGACAAACTCGGCACGAGTCGTTTCACCGGATCAGAGCAGGTAAATGAATGTGATCCATCACAAACAGCAGCCATGAACACGCCTCCCGGGCCTGGCCTGTTTTGCACTCTAATTTGTGGGAGTGGGGTGGTGGTGGTTTGTGGGGGGGTGGTCTCTGGATTAGCTGTTTAAATGCATCAGGTGATCATCATTATGTATCTTTCGGGTCTCTCCAGCTGAGGGGGGGTTGAGGGGACAAGGATAGCGAGCTTTCTCAAGGACCGGCCGGTGAAGTGGAACCGGCGAGATTCATGGAGAAAATAGTTTGTTCTGACACCAGCCAGCGTTTGATTAAAAGACAAAGTAACAAGTTCAAACACGGCGCCACGCTCCTCCGCTCACGCGCAGCTCGCACCGCGGCGTGACACGCTCATCACGTCGGGGGCGAAACCAAAACTATAAATTCGTGTTTTACATTTCGCACCACAAATTAGCCGAGCTAACAAACCCGCTCCGGCGCCGCTTTGTTTCCACCGTGTCAGGAAGTCATGCACAAACACGGCGCTCTGTGTTGGCATGCGGGCAGTGAACGCATCCCGGGACACTACTGAAGTCATCATCGCTGTATTGTGTTGATCTCACCTCACCAGCACGTGACGGTCTGTGTGGCGCCAAAAGGTTCACATGAAGAATCTCGACAGGAATCTTGGGTGTTGCGTTCCTCGCCGTTCACAGGTCATATTTGCCTGAAAACACTTCATGATCGCATTGACAAGCTAGATAGTTGGACACGACGGAGCCACGACACTCGTCTGTCGGAAACTTGTCTCACTCCAGACAAACTTGAGGACCACGGGATCAAACACCTGCTTTTTTTCTTTCTGAGCAGAGGAACCTTCACATGATCTGACGATGAAGAAGAGGCTCTCATCCGAGCGCCAGGCAGATGACAGAGCTCAGGGGAGGAGGGGGATTCCACCATGAACCCATCACACCTGACCTCGCCAACGTGCTTAATTAACCGCCATCTGCGCGTGAATAAACTGAAAATGCTGATCGCAGGACTGACAAAGGTCAAAGGTCAACTAGCCTTCTAAACTTGATTTATGAGTCATTCGACACAAAGACGAGAATCAGGTTTGATAAACCGCTGAGTGGAGAGTCTCCTCTGGCTACCCATGATGTGTTCAGGTGCTGTACGGCCTCGGGTAGAAAAGAGAAGAAAAATAAAATTGGCATTAAAAATATGCAAAATCATGCATCAGAAAGAATGAAATAAGTTAAAAAAAAAACATAATAGAGAGAACATCTGAAGTTGAGAGTCAAAACAAATCAAGCAAAATAATGTGAAAAAAAGTATTTTGCATCAGAAAAAAGTGTGCAAAACATTTTAGTACAAAAAAAGCGATGTATAAAATTGAAAAAAATGTTTTTTTCATTTGTTGGCAGCTGATAAGAAAAAACGAATTGTTGAAATGGAAGCAAATAAAAACAGCAGCGGTTGTGTGGAACTGAAGGGCAGCCAGAAGTGAGCAGTGAAAAACACGGATGAAGGAGGAGAAAGCGTCGGCCGTGTGTCGCGACCTCGCGCCACATGTTCGTCCAAGTTACAGATGCTGTTGTAATCAAATTATCGGTGTGTGAAGGGCCCGGCTGTCGCACCGCTGAATTATGGGGAAGGTCACCTGCTGCGACGCTCAGGTAAAAGCCGCCAGGGCCGACATGCTCACGCACTCGCACACCACACACACACACACACACACCAACATGGCAGTCCAGTTTAATGGAGTCAACCTGCAGTGGTGGACCAAAGGGTCTTCACCTGAGGCGCGTGCACTCTGGCAACTCCACCCAAATGTGTGGAACTATTGAGAGAGTGGTGTTGTGTCCAGGGAGCAGCTGTTGCTGTGATGTGTGTTTAGTGTCATGTGATTGTATTACAGTGCGTATTCTGAGTCCATATCTGTCAAACCTCTGCCAATAACTCCTCTTATAAAGCGCTGCAATTCCCCTTACACATTGAAAAGAAACCTTACAAACACGACCGCGGCACATTTCAATATTTTATTATTACTATTTACATCACAGCAAGACCGACAACGTACTGGAAAATGATAGCAAAGATAAGATATATATATAAAAGCTCTTGCATTACATCTACCATGTGCAGCATGTTTTGAAACAAATCATTTTTCCGTAGTCGTGTGCGAGGCTCTGCTTTATGACCATCGCCGCCTCGGTTTTCCGACAAGCAAACTCCTACAAAAATACACACCACATATTTAACATAAATAATAGTTCAATCACTTTATACATATTAGACATATTTTGATTACAAATGTAAATCTTGATGTTTCACCAAAGTTGCAAAATCTACTCTCACAGAGAGTTTATGCTTTTTACAATGGAACAGATTTAATCCAGCCAGCATATTCACCTTGAAGAGACTTCCATTCTTTTAGATGACGGCCTCATCCTTGTACTCTTCTCTTCTTACTCGGTGGTCATTCCCAATATTCCGCGGTTACCTCAATGATTCTTCTCTGAAGGATTCCTCTTGCAACACAATTCAAAACAATGGATGTGGGCCGCAGTGCAAGGCACATACGCACACAACACTCCTATCGTCAAAGCCGAAACAACAAGAAAAATAAATGTGTGATTGAGGAGAACTTTTGCTGGTATGATGCGCTGACCGTCGTCAGCTCCCAGGGAGACGAGACGATCCGTTTTGGATCCGAAACTGGCGAGTCGATATCGGCCTGGCGTGAAATGTCAGTGGGAATTTTTTATTCTAATTTATTTTTTCCCGTATAAAAGTCGTTGTACGGCGCACATGATTTGAAATTGTAAAAAAAACGTACAGAATACAGGGAAAATAAGTTGACAGGTATGTGAGTCGTCCGTGTGCATGGAAGTGGGTTATGTTTCGGATTGTTGCGTGGTTTCGGTCCTGGTGTTGACAGCGGCCTCCAGTGGTGACCTGCAGCTGTGAGACCTGATCTCCGCCTCACCCAGAGGCCTCATCTGAATGCTAATGTGGCGTTTAAAAATCCTCCCCGGAGCTCGGGTGGAGTCGGGGGGTCTCCAGCTCGCAGATGTGGCGGCCATCGAGCCCGTAATTAACCCAGCCTCGGCCGGATGCTGGTTCCCGGCAGGCGCCTGGATTTAAATGCACATCTCATTTCCACGGTGCCGAACGCGCTCGGGCAGGGAAGAGATCTGGACTGGAGGCGGCAGCCGTGGACCCCAGTTCTCCTCCCTGATCCCTCCACTAATCCCCTGAGAGGAGCTCCGAGGGGCGGGCCGGACCTTTTGCAGAGTTAAATGCCGCGGACGGATCTTTTGTGTGGGCCACGAACGCCTCGCGGGCCTCCTCGCTGGAGAGTGACCGGACTCTAATGGGAGCAGTTGTCATATGGAAATATTTGAATAGAGACGCAGTCAGCCACTTCACCCAAATCCACCCGCAGCGCTGGAGGGTCGGCGCTTCAGCCGAGAGACTGGGGGATTAGATAAATGGACTCTATCAGCCAATTAACACTTTAAGCAGCTTCAGGAACTCGACAGTTAACATTTGAAAGGGACTGAAGGCCTGAGCCACTTTGGCTGACAACAGATGTGAGGCTGGATTACAGCGCTAATCTTGTTAGTTTAAGATTACAACAATGTAGAGACACACCACTGGAGGAGCACAACACAAGGGAAACAAGTGACGGGAGGGGTGGGAGGAGGAGGAGGAGGGCGAGGAAGAAGGTGAGGAAGAGGAGGAGGTGGAGGATACAGAGGGGGTTTAAAAGAGGATGCAGATGGAAGAAGAGTAGGAGGAGGAAAATTTGGAGGTGGGTGTGAGGATGAGGAGGATGGGGAGAAGGTAAGGTGGAGGAAGAGGGAGAAGTGAGGCTGAGGAGGTAGAAAAGAGGGATGTAGAGAGTGGAGATGGAGGAGAAATAGGAGAAAGAAGAAGAGGAAGAAGGTAGGGAATAGGAGGGTAAAGGTGAAGAAGAGGAGGAGGAAGAAGGTGAGGAGGAGGTAGAGGATTAAGAGAAGGTGGAAAAGGAGGATGAAGAGAGTGAAGATGGAGGAGTAGGTGTAGGATAAGGAGGAAAATTTAGAGGAGTAGGAAGGTGGGGAAGAGAAAGATGGAAGAAGGTTAGGAGGAGGAAGAGAGAGAAGCTGAGGATGAGGAGGTAGAAAAGAGGGATGAAGAAAGTGAAGATGGAGGAGAAATAGGAGAAGGAAGAGGAGGAAGAAGGTAGGGAATAGGAGGGTAAAGGTGAAGAAGGGGGGGAGGAGGTAGAGGATTAAGAGAAGGTGGAAAAGGAGGATGAAGAGAGTGAAGATGGAGGAGTAGGAGGAGGATAAGAAGGAAAATTTGGAGGAGTAGGAAAGTGAGGAAGAGGAGGATGGGAGAAGGTAAGGAGGAGGAAGAGGCAGAAGCTGAGGATGAGGTGGTAGAAAAGAGGGATGAAGAGGGTGAAGATGGAGGAGAAATAGGAGAAAGAACAGGAAGAAGACGGAGGTGATGAGGAGGTAGAGGATTAAGAAGAGGTGGAAAAGGAGGATGAAGAGAGTGAAGATGGAGGAGTAGGAGGAAAATTTGGCAGAGGAGGAGGGTGGGGAAGAGGAGGAATAAGAAGAGGGTGAAGATAAGAAGGATGAGGTGGTCAAGCCAGACGAAGATAAGAGGAGACGAGTGGGAGATGAAGACGAGAAAAAGATCGAATAAGGGGTAGGAAGAGGAGCAGCAGCAGCAGCAGCAGCAGCAGCAGGCGCGACAATGTCAGCTCAAACTTTCAAGAACTTTTTGGCGCTAAGAGCTCGTGCTCGGTGACTGACGTCAGGCTTTTATCCTCGCCAGAGGCCGACACGAGAGCGTCTTGTGGCGGGGAGGTGGGGGGCAGCGGAGGGCCACTCTGCGAGCGGCTTTTACGGCACACGCGTCTTCATTAGGTGCAGACGCGCAGAGGAGCCGGCTGCTTTTGTGCGTGAATCACGGCGGCTCCGTCGGCCCGTTTAAGACCCGAGCTTTTTAGGGCGACAAATTGGCGGCGCGAAGAAGGACGGAGCACTTTAGCGACCCCCACTGCCGCTTTTAACTTATTAGCTTCTGTTAACTCGCCTCATGCCGTCAACAGTGTCACAAATAAATCACAGCAGTGTGTGCGCGCGCGCGCTTGTTTACCTCTGAGCGAGGCGCACTTTCACTCTGCGCTCTCCATCTGCGCTGATCAGGTTTTAATGCACTCCAGCGCTTTTCAAAGCGCAATCGCAGGCTAATTAAAGGCAGGTTTCTTAAAGCGACCCCCCAAGAGCGTACACACACACACACACACTGTGGGGACATGTGAGGTTTCTCATTGCCATGATGCTTTCCTCAGCCCTTAACCTAACCCTCCAAAACACGTGGCTCACCTTCACCAGGCCAGTGTTAACGTCTCCTTATCTTGAAGTCTTCATCCTCAAATTCAGGTTTGGACCTGTGGGGACCAGCAAAAGGTCCCCACGAGGATAGTGTTTTGTCAAAATTGGTCCTCACAAGGCAATATAAACAAGCCCACACACACGCTTTTGTTGTGCGAAACATCCGTCAGCAGCTCTAGGAAACTGCTGCGGAACCAAAGAGCAGGCCTCAGCGCCGGGGAAGCAGAAGTCCACCCTCCTGAGGCCCACGGACCAGGGGTTGGACGTAGGAGCTCAGCTGTTCTCTGAGCACCCGAGAGTTTCCATGACAACCTACAGTCGCAACAACCACCTGAGCCGGCGAGTCTTTGCTCTCTGGAGCGCTGGTTGCGCTCCGAGTACCAACCAGACGACTGAGATCTCCAAGTCAGAATCCAAACACTGCGCTGGAATCTCATTTGAGACACCTGTAATTCCACCTTAAATTAGAGTTGCACATGTGCACCAAGATAAAGACTCGATGATACACATCAGGTTGGACTCAGGTTGAGGTGAGAGGACACCCTGGACAGGAGTCCAGTCCACCACAGGACAATCTATAGAATGAATTTCTGTATGTTTTTCAGACTGTGGGAGGGGACCCTTCAACCTCGCCCCATTTAGAATTACATTTTCTAGTCACCACTGACTGACAAACATGTCATGCTAACTTAAAGTTAGCGACGACAGCGAGTCTTTCAGTGGCGAACTCAGCAGCCAAAGCTCAGATTGATCCACAAAGTGATTATCGGCGTGGAAGGAGAGCTTGAGCATCGGACTGCGACGTGCTGCCCACAGCAACACGAGCATCCGGCTCCTCGGCAGATATTCCGTCGTCAGATTGATCAGTGCGGGACGGGAGAAAGTGAAAAATCAGCAGAGTCAAGTGTGTCTGTCTGCTAATGAGCCACTGAACATTTCAGAGGGGAAACATGAAGTCGTCTGTCAGAGCGCTGCAAAGAAGGGCGCGGAAAAAAAACTCGAATAATGACCCGGAGCAGCCGCCGGAACCAAAGGCACCGACACTCCAGGTATGACAGTGCTCCTGGAGAAACCCTAGTCTTGAACATCTACACTTGTGAATCAGTATTTTCACAGTTGGTGTCAGTATTTGTAGCCCAGCATGTCATTACCCCTCCATCCCTGCTGGTGGCAGCAGAGGCCGCACGAGCACCTTTCTTCACAATAACAATAGCATCACTGTTGGCTCCAACACACCACGGTGGTTATCTCCACCTGTCAGTGCTAACAGTAGGATTTTCTGAGTCACATGACAGGACACGTCTGAGCACTTGTCACGATGCGGAGCCAAACTCCGTAGAGGAACGGGATCAAGCCATCACCGCGGTGACGGGAAGTGGAGGCAGGCCGCTCCACCTGACAGCAGCAGCGACTCCATTACAGCAGGTGACAACATGAGGGAGGGAAAACACACACACGCACGCACGCACGCACGCACGCACGCACGCGCGCGCACACGGGCACACGCAGGTCAGCATTGTCATTTTGGAGTCTCAAATCTGCGAGATCATGTGACTCGAGGCATCTCAGTTAATCCAGGTGATAATCTGATCCTAACTTCTGGAATAAACACCAGAGCGCTGAGAGGTGGACTTTTACTGACCATACTATTGGAGTCCTGCGGGAGGCGACTCTCGGAGTGACCCGGGGTCATCATGCAGCACTCTGATTTACTCCCAAACCAGCAGAGGTCATCCCAGCCACCTCTGAACTGTGGACGAATAGTTTGATCTCCGAGGACCAACGCTGATTTCCTCCGTAGAAACTGCCGCAACAGAACACACGAGGTCACAGTAAAATGACGACACGAACTGAGGTTTGTGATTGGGGACAGTTGGGGTAAATTTTGGGTGGTAAATGGGACGCTCAGCCACAGAACAGTGGATGCTCATGAGATGATCCTGGATTAGAAAACGCCTTCACGGATCGAGGCCGTTTTGACACACGAGTGAGCCGCCACTGAGGAACCAAACAGGAAGCGGGCGTTGGACAGAGGCACGATGAGACCGACGCCTTGGAGGCCAAGAGACTTTTGTTCCATTTTTATTGTTGAGGAGGACAAACTGAGAAAAGTGATTCAGCAGGAAGGCACTTTGGCCAGCACGCCAGGTTCTGGCTCCTACTCGCATGAACGAGCCACAACAAGGCGACCAGCCTGCTAACAGAGAGCAGATCTGACTCGCTGACTTCACTGACGTGAGAAACCAGAAGTCTGCAGAGAGACCGGGCGATGTTGGGTTAATTGAAGAGGACGACCACTGACTGTCTGGGAAAGATCACAACAGAGAACGGAGGAGCTGGCACTGTCCACCGCAGAGGGTGCGCAACACTGGGCGGTCATAATGTTCTGCTTCAGCCTGAAGAATGTGATGTGGAATAAGCCGTTCAGTGGCTCTCCTGTACCTGCTCTAGAGGTGGGCGGGGTCGAGGAGGGGGGGGCAGAGCCTCAGAGAGAGGCGAGCGCCTGTTTGAGGTCGCGCAGCAACATGGAGGCCACCACACTCTTCTCCGTGTGGAGCGTCAGCAGCGCAGAACCCGACTCCTTCAGCTCCAGCAGGATCAGAACCAGCGCACCGCTGCTCACCGTCCGGCCTGCGAACCTGCAGGGGAACCAGATTTGGATCAGTGCTGACATCAGCGGAAACGTCACAGAGATTAGAGCATTGGGAATCATTAGGAATCATGGAACATTCAACAAAGATTTTTTAAACAAAATGTACAGCAATGTTATAAAGAGAATAAACAAAACAGAAAAATACATAAAAAATGCTATTTTATTCAATAGAAAAAATATATGGTTTAATATCAATTATTATATCATGTCGAGAAGATGAATAGAATAGACTACAGGAGATTTTCATTCAACTTAAAGCCAAAAGAAGACCAATCCAAAAACTATAAAACACTTAAACTGAGCAACAAAAAAAAATCTCCAGGGCAAAAGCCATTTTAGTCAGAAGTTGATGCAACAAACACGATTTTAATACAGTTTTTTGGATTTAATTTCAAAACCGTAAAGTTAATATTGATGGGTGAATTTTCAGTTCGAAGAACCAAAAAAGTCAAAAAACATTTTTAAGGACAAATACAAGTATTTTACATTATATATTAGATTGAGATAAAAAAAAAAAAAATACAATCTAGTTTTTCATTTCGTTGTCTATTCAGTAAAAAGTAACTTTTTTAAAAATGATTTTCTGTAAATTGAAGCTTGTTGATAAAAAAATACGATAAAGTAAGAAAATGGAATTATCATAATTAATGGTATTTTTACAATATGTAATATTATATATATTAATATATGTAACAGTTACAATAATTCCAGCTGAATGAGGTTTATTTAAATCCTCCATTTTATCATTATTTTTGTTTGTAAAAATAACATTTAGAAAAAAAGACTGTTCAGTCACGTGACATCAGTAGAAGAAAAACAATACTAGTACAACTGATAATACTAATAATTATGTTTTTTTTGAGTATTTGTCATTCTTAAAGCCAAAAAACATTTACTAATATTACTATTATTAGAAAAGGGCAAAATCTCAGGCTGGTGGATGTCCAGCACCAAAGCGACCTCTCCAGACGTTCAGGACTCATAGTTTGACATTTGAAAGTGAAACAGTTCTATTGTGTCGGGGGGCGAACGCTAACATGCTGACTCGACTCCTGAAGGTGTCCGACACGTGACGGAGCGGTAAGTCACGTCATGGAAACACGTCGGCCTGATTCCATAGAGCCATAAATCTGTCCAGGTAATGAGCCCAAATGAGGCGCGCAACAAAGAGGAGGAACCATGTGACAGCAAATACGGCGAGCGCATCAACAGACAGTCTATTATCCTGGAGCTGAAGAGCCATTAGGGCGGACACGCCCCTTCCTGGCGCTGCACTCGGCTTTTATGGACTCTGGGTGTCTATGAAAGTGTGGGAGCCCCCGTCCCACCAGCTCCTCTGCTCCGCTGGGAGAAGTCGGGGCCTGGCGTCGCCTTGGCGACCGTCCCGGCAGACTGCGGCCCAATCTGGACTCCCATGGCCTCCATTGAGAGCGCTAACTGGAGGCAGACAGGGCCCGTGACCCGCAATGACCCCTTTTGAGGGCGACCCCTTTCCTCCTGCCACCCTCGTGAGCACGGCTCCAGGCCATCTGCCTCCATTTAGCAGGACATGGCGGCAACAAAGACCCCCCGTCGCCGCCCGCTTAGTGCTGACAAACAGACCCCCACTTAGGCAACGTGAAGAGCCCCTCGGAACACGCCGCTGTCACGGATCCCCGTGATGATGGGACCAATTAGCATGCACACGTTCAAGAGGTGGCTCGGGTGGGGGGTCTCTGAGGAGGAGGGGGGGTCTTCAAATAAGCTTAATTAAAACAAGAGCGGCTTCTGCAGAGCTCAGACATGAACCTGCAGCTTGGGCCCGAACAAGCTGCTCGTGACAAACTTGTACTTGAGGAGAACCAAACAACAAACACGCACCTCACACGTCAGTCCTGAAGCAACACCTCCACACAACAAAACACACAGAAAATACTCACACACTAACCACACTACACACCTCACACAGGCGACACACGCATCAAGCAGATGCACACAAACACCCGCACGCACTTCGTGAGGTGGCGACATTAACACAACACTAACAAAAGCGCGGTGTGATGATAACATTGATGGTCCGGGACTAATCTCCCGGATCCCGATCCCCAGGCTCCCAGTCCCCCTGGTGTCATCAGCCTGAGGGTCTGGAGGCCCCCCGAGCTCCTCTAATGGATTTGGGACATAAATCTTTGGTGAGTTAACAGCACGCAGATCAGCCGATCCAGATTAGGGGTCATTGGTATTCCCGGGCACCCGGCACACTCGCCGCTGGATTAATTGCGAGAAAAAAAGCAGAACCTCTGGACTCGGAGCAGCCAGATTGGCATCGATCTGTGGGCCGCCGCTGAGAACTGCGCTCCAATTATCTGTGATTCTCCTCGGTTCAGGAGCCATGGGCGGCAACATGGAGCGGGCCGCGCCTCCGCCGCTAATCTGAATATGATCCCCAGATGATCCGGTCGAGGAGCACTGCACCAAAACCCCTTCTCATCGGTGACCTTGGCCTAGAAGAGGATCGGGGCCTCGAGTGAAAAGTTCAGGACCTGTTTGTCGCTCAAGTCCAAGGTCCGGTTCCCCAGCGAGGGGACGGCGTGAGTCAGAGTGAGCAGAGCCCGAGTTCAACCTGTGACCTACAGGTGAGGTGAGATGCTCAGGCGTCCGTCAGAGACTTGGAGGAGATGAACTCCAGTGTCACGCACCAATAGTACGCTCAGCCTGAACAAACCACGACAGAAAAACAGTCTCACACACACTTGCTGAAATCAACTCATCTGAACAACACACCCAAAACTCATACATATCAGTCCTAGCAGCCAAACTAAATCAACCATCCCAACACATCACACAACCAAATACACCACCCCTGAGCAAGATTAGCAAATTGCACGTTTACACACGCGACCAGCTCAGACACCACACACTCTAGCGCTCAGAAAAACACACAACTGGAACACTAACAAAACACACTGCAGGTTTTCATCGTGGCTGAGCTCACGGACGACAAACCATTCCAGTTCCAAGTTGAGCCTGGCTCTGAGTATTAATGGAACGCTCCAGATGCAGCGGGAGCAGTGGAGGGAAGTTGTCGCTCGCTCTTTTTTAATAACCACTTGGGATATATTCAAACAAATCGGGACGTTGGAACCAGCTCTGGTGAAATCCGAGGCCACAGAGTCGCTGCTACATCTGGACGCCTTTGTTCCAGGCTGGTGCTCGGCCAGGTGGACAAGTGGAGTCCTTCAACTGAGTGGTCAGCGGGTCCAGAGCCCAGCTCAGACCAGGCAGATGGCCAAAGCTATTAGTCAGGAGCAGCTCTCCATACGGACCTGGCCCACAGACACACAGAAGCTGGACCAAAGGAAAATGGAAATGAGGCCTCGGCGCTGGCCCGTGGATCACGAGACGTCTAATTAGTTCCAAAGATCCGAAGCAGAAAAGTGCAGCCTGGCTTATAAATCAACTGCAGGGTTTTGGCGACCCAGGCAGGATCGGATCAGATTTCAAACGGACTGAAAAATGCAGCACATTTATTCTATTCCGCCTGTTTAGACATAAACAAGAAACAGCGTTTTCTACATTTGCTTTCCTGCTTGATTTATTGCCATCCTCCTTTCTCGCAATCAATTTCTCTGTTTCACTGGTGGCAGCCCCCCAAAAACCTCACCCCCCCAGCATCTGCTGTTTGAGCAAAGCAGTGCTGCGCCCTGCTGGCGGCCCCGCGTACTGCAGCTCGTGAAATCATCGAGTCGAGGCAGGCTCGGTGGGGGGAGGGGTGCAGGACAGAGGTCACCCCGCACTCCCCTTTTTTGACACAGCAGCGTGACCTCCACAATCATCTGAGTTTGATCGGATCGATCGGATTCTTCTGCTGGCGAGTCGATATGATGAACAATAATGATCCGGGGACAACATGGAGAAAGCTATGAACAGAACCTCATGGAAATCAGAGTGCTGGACTGGTTGACCCAGGTTCTCCCTGCTGTTTGCTTCCTCAAGGAAACTGGGTTCTGTTCTGCTCCCTCCTTGTCGTTCCCGGGACATTCCCAGGAATGGCGAGGAGATCCCGGCTGACACGCCGGCGGACGTTATGGAAACAAGCGTGTCCATTAGAAGACTGCGGGTCAGCAGCGGGAGAGGGAGATTGATGGCAGCGAGTCTCTTATTCTCCACCAACTATCGGATTATTGGCCTCGGGCTCTTCCCACTGCCTCGCATTGATTTCCACTCACTCCTCGCCGTCTCCCTGCCCTTGTGCAAGTGTCTACCTCTGTCCCCTATTCATCCGCCTTCCCTTCTCCCTCCCGTTATTATGGGATGGATACAGCAGCAGCTGTGGACCAGCGACAGGAAGAGGAGAGGCGCGCAGAGGAAGTGGAGAGACAGATGGGAGACGCAGAGTAATTATCTATCAGGTGCCGGGGTGTGCGTGACAGAGGAGGAAGCTCATTAGCAGACTCTGTGTCGACCCATTACAGCGGGCCAGTCCCCCGGCTCACTCCGACGCCTTGAAGTGACCGACCGATTCTCACGGCAGATCGCTCTTCGCAACTCACCTGCACATGTTCTGACTGGACGACACCACTCCCACGTTGGCCACAGACAGAACCTGCTGGTTGATGCTCTGGCTGGAGGCGTTCGCTGTTGCCATAGTGACGGTCGCCGAGGTCTCGTTCATGCCCAGGAGTTTGCCTGCACAGGTACACAATTTCAATCCACCAGCACCTTCGGATGCAATACCCTCTTCACAGTCTGAGTGAATCAGAGGAACAATGGATTATGGATTGGAGTGAGAATGACAGGAGTGACGACCACCTGACAGAAGAAGAAGTCTGATCTGTCATGATGAAGTTTTTCATTCAAGAATCTGACTGAGGACAACATTGGCAACGGTCTGAACGACTTGTGGGTCTACGAGTGACTTGGCAGATCTTTGACTCATTAAACTCTAGAATTGAGTCTCCAGAGGTCTGGATCTGAAGAACACTGGGGAGCCCACTGCTGGACACTAAAGTCATCACATGACTAAAAGTACAACAAAAGCAGTTGTTGAAAATTGTACCTTGCTGAACCGTTAAAATGAGTTGATGCAGTTGGCCTCCGGTTCTGATGTGATAGGATCAAGCGTGGAGCCTACACGATGAGCAATGGCTCCTCTAAGTCTGAGACCATGGTCCTGAGTCAGAATGTCCAGAGTGTTCTGCTCAGGTTGGAGACGAGCATTTCTCCAGGTGCTCCAGGAGTTCAAGCAACTTGGAGTCTTGTTTGCAAGTGAGGGATGGCTGCAGGTCTGTGCATCGTGGTGGAGAAAGAACACAAAGCTCTCGAGTTGTCCTTTCACCTATGGTCACCAGTTTTGGAGTGACCCAGAGAACAGTTTTTTTTCTGTCTGGACAATCCCTTGACAGACAGAAGACAGAAGCACCGTCATTCAGGAGGGACTCGGAGTAGAACCTCTGTGTCTCCATGAGAAGACAGTTGAACTGTCTCCAGGGCAGCTCCCTCGTCAGCTGGAGGAGACATGAGGGCGGACCTGAGGAGAGATGACGCCTCTCAGCTCACACCACAGTATTTCCTCAGATGAGGTTTCTGAGAGAGTGGAGTCTGGCAAGTCATGGTCTCAGTTAGACTATGGACTGGAATCATCACCCTCAAGCCAATCAGAGGGTCACATTAAACTCCAGATCCACTGCAGACTTGTATTAATCTCTTAATGGAGATTGTTATTTTCCATTAACCATCCAAAACACTGGAAGTAAGAACTGAAATTCAATATTTTTCCGGGTTCTTCTTGCAGTCTGGTTCTGAAGCCCGATCAGAGAGGAGGAGAAGTGACATGTTGGTTGTATGGTGTCTTGTTTCCACTGATATCTTTCTTCCCTCCAGCTCTCCAACAAAGTCCCTATATCATCAGCAAACATCCAAACGTCTGATGCATCAAAAGTGGGTCTCACCTTGTTCCTTGCAGAAGTCCTGCTCGGTCAGTGTGGTGGGCGTCAGCAGCTCGCCCACTGCCGGCTGGATGGACACGCTGAACTGGTCCTCCTTGGTGCTGAAGACAGAGGAGGTCTCCTATTAATCAATGTATCCAGCAGTGCACATTTAAACAGGTGTCTCCTGTGATCGTCGCTCCGACTGGAGTTTTGGGCCAGATTGATTCCCGCCCCTCCGCGCCCCCAGCCCATCCTGAACAGATTTTCTGATAAGGTTATTGATCGACAGAGCAGTTGATTCGGGCCGGCTCTGATTAGCAGAGGAATAATTGTTATTGCAGAGAACCAGGATCAATCGCTGCTGATGTCTCACCTGGGAGGAAAACAAAAGAGACGAGGGGTGGGGGAGGAGAGGGACGGCAGCTCGTCTTACCACAACTGGAAGTTGGCTGCTTGCGTGGAGTCGCTGAAGTCAATACCCACGGAAACTGTCACAGAGGCCTCTGGCTCCAGACGCTCTGAGGGAGAGGGGAGAGCGTGAGTGACAAGAGTCGTGGAGGACGGGAGCGGCAGCGGAGGGGAACAGACAGCAGCACTTGTGTTTTCTACTTGACAAACCAAGGCCACCAAGTGTGAGCGAGCCATCCTTCACTCTCACATGATGAAGAACACATGAAGGACTCGCAGTGCTCCAAAACAATGAGCCTGTCAGGGAGAGTTGAGCAGGAGGAGGGAGAGGAAAGAAACACTGGAGGTCTGAGGAGCAGCACTGCTTCACTGTGTCACTGCATCTGCAGACTGAAAAAAAGTGAAGAGAAGCTCCGCGGAGAGAGGCTGAAAACACAGCCCTCATGGTGATTCTTGCTCGGGATCTCTCAGACAGAAGGCAAGTCCTTGCATCGCCCTGTGTCTGATGACACTGCATGGATGGCTATTAAAATGCGTCAACAAAACCCAGATGGGAAAAGCTAACAATCATGAGTGAGGCAGCTTGATCTGATCACAACTTCAAGTGACTCACACCAAACAGGATCAGATCACAACCATTCATGAATGGCACAAATTTTCCTTCACCTCTCCATGAAGGCACAATGGATCCACTACACATCACTGCTGAAGGCTAACAGTCTATTTCACACAATTTAAGCCTTAGATGCTGATAAAGGATCTGCTCAGAAGCTTACTGTTAGAAGGAGGGTCACAATTCAGCACTTGCACACTCTCCGCGAATCCTCCACCACCTCCAGCCCTGATCTCACTGCAGCTGAAGCTCCATTGATCCAAATTACCCACCGTTTGGCTGCTGGAGTTCCTTCAATGCCAGATCGATCCATGGCAATTGACACTTCTAATGTGCGTCTGTTTGTGTGAGTGTGTGTGTGTGTGTGAGAGAGAGAGAGAGAGAGAAAGGCAGGACCCCGGCGGGAATGTGGTAGGGAGTCCATCACCTACCACGTTCAAGCAGGGAGTCAGACCACGTTCATCACGACGAGAGCGCAGATCAGATGATGTTAGGTTAGTGGGAGATGGGATTTCAGGTATGTGGTAGGTCTAATGGACGAGTGGGGAGGATGTTCTAACACTCACCGCGTCCATCATGAAGTTTGTCAGATCACTTCCTCTCAGTCTCATTTACAGTCTCATCTAACTTTGTCTCCAAACTTCTCCACATTTCCCTTTGATACACTTATTTCCATGCTGACGTCACTCTCTTCATCTCAGTCCATTACTCTGCATTATTGACCCCAAACTGTACTCATTACAAGTCACTGCATCGTCAGCAAACATCATCACCATAAACGTTTTTACACACCTGATGTATGTAATACATTTCAAGAGGAGAGAGCTCTTCGCTCACCAATGGTGTTGAAGCAGTGGATGTTGAGACTGGCCGGGCTCCGCTCTCCCACGTGGATCTTCTCCAGGACGTGGTCCGAACTGTTCTTCAATATCAGCTGGACGGCCACCATGCTGGGCTCATACAGGCATGGCTGCCGGGGGAAGTGGTACCTGGCCGCCAGACCTTTTCCCGTCATGTGGTGGAGCAGCTCGTGGGTGTTGAGAGGGCCGAAAGACGTGGGTGTTATCTGGAGGGACACGAGGGAGGAGACGCATGATGTATTATTAATGACACCCATGTCGATCTGTTGCCACAAAGACTAAACCAATATTATGGGTTTCGCAGCAACACCGTGAAACAAACTTGAAAATCTTTGTGTCCAACCATCTTGACCACTTCGGAGGACCAGACTCATTCCACCTCCACAATCGTCATCACTTATGTCTGCACCGGGTCCTCCTCACAGTTCATAATGTGATATATCCTGCAGATGGACAGATACCATCTTAGCCGTGTCCTTCATGGATGACCATGAAGCTGCTGGCCACAGGTGAGAAGAGAAACCCACCAGTCAGTGGAAAGCTATGTCTTCTGGCTGAGCTCCTTCATCCTCAGGCTCCAAACTTTCCTCACTTGTACTACTTGTAACGTGTGGGCCATACTCGAACCATACCGCCAGGGGAAGGGGAGGGTCTGAGACAGACTGAAAGTGGAGTTGAGCTCCTTCCTTTTGGAAGTGAAACACACGAGAGGCAGAAATGGTTCGCAGAAAAACTGGAGAATGTGGTCTCTCCATCACAAACACCACTTGGCCGACCACACACTAGACACAGCTCTTTCCATCACAATATCACGCACTCAAGGCCTCCAATCAAAAGCTTGCCCTCGCCCCGCTCATCGCCGGCGCTGCCTCCACTTAACAACATGCAGTTAGAGGGGAATAATAAGAAGACTGCGGAGAGAAGTGGGGCTGATGTGAGGCCTGTACAAAAGCTAATGAATAGAAACACGCTGGTCTTTTTAAAAGCGCTTTTACCTTTTCAGAGGCAGGAAATTGAGTTATGGCAGAGCGACGGTGGACAGAAAAGCAGAGGGGGGGTTCTGTCTGCAAATTAGCAGCTTGTTACTGGGATGTACACTCAACTAGACAGACGGGGGAGGAGGGCCAACACCATGCTCACGCGGAAACAGAAATTATCAATAATGTTGTAAAGAGTAAAAACCGCTTCACAAAACTAACACGCTGTGAAGAAGAAAAACACACTTAACACCCAAGTTGGAACAAAGACGAAGCAGAGCGATGGGTGTAATGCTAATTACACTAATTGAAAACTACTAAAAATACAAAAGTGGAAATGCAGAGGATTTGCGGTGAGGACTCTGACTGGCGCTTCCAAGTTCAACTTCCACCGAAATAAACATGTTTCATCGCCTGCACAAGCAATCAACACCCAGTTAACTATTTTCAGCTCTTAAACGTGTTGTCACAGCCAATCTCGGCCACGCAGTTCTGCAGGATTCTTGATAACCAGTTGCAATTGCTGACACCCCCACCAAGAAGGTGGTGTGTTTGTAGGTGTACAGCGGGCGGAAAAGGTAAGTTCAAATGAAAACTTAAGGACACGATGGTCATGGAGGAACAAATTATGGGGTGATCAGCGACTGTCCCATCGACCTCATTTCAATTTAACTCCAAATGATATCAACGATACTTCAAATACTTAAATGGTATCACATTATTTAAATAAACACAAAGGACAATAATATTGTGCAAAAAGAAACTGCACTAAGATGCTTTGCAGCGGATTGTGCTCCCAGAGAGTGGGACCAATTTCTAGTGTTTATACAATGAAAAAAACAATGTGCGGCAGCCTGTGGCTTCACTGGCAGGTCTGGTTCTGAACATCACTCAAATGGAGCTGAAGAGTTCGTCACCCACAGTAGTGCTGACCACAGCAAAGAATGAGGACTGTTCCTGAACAAAAAATAGACCACCTGCTCTTTACCTCAACATCACGTGTTGTCAAGTTCGTAATATGCTTTATTATGCGGCTTTGAGGACAGTATAACATTCGACTACAATCTCTGGTTTCCACCGAAAGCGTCAACAATACGGACATGCTTATTGAGAGTAATCATGCAGCAAGTACGTAGTAGTCCTTTCCAGAGCTGTCCCACAAAATGCTAAACTTTTTGGGGTCTGGAAAATGGATGTGAACCTGTGTGTGTGGAGATGAGGTCATTGAGGGAACTGTCCCAAAAGTGAAGTGGGCTACCAACATGGAAAATGAATGAATTTAGGGCCCATCTTATTTTCCACCAACATCCTACCACTTGGTGGAGCCATCTAGCCCGCCACGTCTTTCCACTGCCATGACGGCCACCTACCCATGATGGATTGTCATCATCATATGACATATGAGTCTTTCCCTTACCAAACTCTCCTAGCCACCCAGATTGCAGCCTCAGTCCCTCGTCCAAAAACATAACTCGTACTGCCCTAAATCTCATTGTCCTGTTTGACTCTTTCAGCTGATTGTCACATTAAAAAAAGTTCAGTCCTGCCGTCTACGTGCTGATATTCCGAACTTATTCATGCATTCATATAGAACTCAGCTGCTAGGCGTCTACCCAACAAACTACAGGGAAAGCTTCAGTGTCTCAACACGTGGTGAGAGACAAATAAACAGTCGATGTCCAAGGCAGAGGGCCACATGAAATCAGATCAAGGCCCAAGAACGGCTCTAGCATCTCCAGCATCTGAAACCTCCATTCTCTGTAACTGAGTATTTTGAGAGATGTTTCTCCTGATTTGTCCCAGACTCATGAGTCACTGGACATACTTTCTCCCCGATTTCCCTGAAGGTCGCCCCACCTGTAGTTTGGATGCATTAAAAGTACCTCCATATACGACGAACACAAACTTTGGCTTCATATCTTGCTCTCATCGTGAGCCGAAACCCTCCACCTGTGAACGCTCTGAATAAAATCAATGATCTACAACGCAATCTGTTCGTCAGTGGCCCGGGACCGCTGCGCCTCCTATAACAGAGGTCAAACAAACATTTGTTGCCTGGGTTGTGACATCCTCCCGAGCGCTTGTCACGCTGCCGCCGGCTCGCAAAAGAATTTTGCGGCCTGCTCTTGGATGTGTCGGAGCAGCCGGCATCGATAAAGCCAGGCCGTAATGTTTGTCACCCCATCACGGCGGAGATTTACCGCCCTGACAGACGGCTCAAGGTCCAACACGCCGCCTGAAACTGATTATGATCACCAATTTTACACGCCGGACAGTTTACGGCCGACACGGCGGCCCGCGAGCTTCCGGCCGGTGTTACTGCGGTAACGCCTCAAGTGTAAATAAGATGAGAGGCGGCGTGTAACCTTGACTTCTTTGTCAGCCTCTTTTGTTGTTGAAGACGGGATGTGACAACCAGGGGGGAAGTTGATTGAGAGGCTCTATTATGCATCAACTTAAAGGAAGCCCCGGTGATGGATGACACGGACGCCAGTCACCTTCAGCGCCCGGACGCCACGCTCCCGGAATCCTCCCTGGCAAATGACCTGAAAATCCCGCTGACATATTCAAAAAGGGCTAACGGGCAGCCTTGTGCTCGCGAAGGCCAATTTGGAGATGTTCCAGAGACGTATGGGCCGTATATTGAAAATCCATTTCTGTTTTTCACACAAAAGCCGGATTCATTATCCAGGCTCGCCAGCATTAAGGGGAGGAACGCGACTTTAAGCGCCTAATTGTTCCCTTCAAGTCGGGAGATGACAATTAATCGCGGGGCGTCGCAAAGTCCTTGACAGCAAATTGCATTAAAGAAATGCTAGTTGGTGACGAGCGCACAAACACAGACAGATTGATTCCAGCCAATTTGTCCAAACCAAAACCAGTGGGTTGGTTATTAATTCGGAAAGTTTCCATTAAAGCAACAACAGAGAGCGCAGAGGCAGCGGCGCCCTTCAAGAAGTGCTGACTGGCGACGATGGCTTTCACTCAGACTCGTCTTCATCATGGAGAGGCCTCAGAAGGGACTCACTTCATGTTGTCACACACCAGGGTGAAGTGACTTGACACAACTACAACACAAGTGTGACTCGAAGTAATTTGTTCATCCAAAAATACAGTGAGTGATTGAGTGAAGACTGATTCAGTTCTTCATCAAGCAACTGTGACTGAGTGAGCGACGTTCTTAGAAAGAGTGAGTGAGTCAGTGAAGACTCAGTGCTCATGCTCCAGGAATAAGTAATTCACTCATTCAACTCTTCATTGAGCGACTGTGTGTGTAAGTGAGTGAGTGAGTGAAAGTCAGAATCACCGGTTGCCTCTGTGAATGAAGTGGTTATGGTGAGTGCACACAATGTAAAAAGAGACTTTCTGAGTGAGCAAGTGAGTGAAACTGCAGCGGTAAAGGGTAACAAAGCAGCACATGATGGATGAATGAATGAATCTTGGTGGAATCTTGGTTTGAAGCCCAGCGAGTGAGCACGAGCTTCAGTCCGAGAGCTGGTATGAGTGGCAGTGGGAGGTTGCGAGGGCAGCACTGATGTATTCTGGAGCCTGGAGTTCTCCTGCCGATTCATAATTAGACCTGAACTCAGAGAGCCCGAATCGAGGGGGTCAGGGGGCAAGGACAGCGGCGGCGGCAGAGGAGGAGGGGGCGGGCCGACGCCCGCCTGATGGACACCAAATGAACAAATTATGATGGCCCTCTCTGGGCGTGATGGGGTCAAACGCCCCGCGCCCCGTCACTGACAGTTCAATTTCCCCCCCAGCGCAGCGCCACTCGCCGGACGCTAATTATGAATGAAAAGTTATCAGCTTCTCCGCCGCGCACGGAAGAGGTTTGAGGGGCGGTGGATTTAAGAAGCATTTGTGAGGGATCCTAATGTCAAAATGTTATTAGAGAGCATGCAGAAGGGGGTGCGGAGGAGGGGGAGGCGGGTCAGAGACGGTGACCGGGTTAATCTAAATGCCTTTGATAAGCGTGCAGTAATTCTCTAAAAGGGCCGAGCGCTCAGCTGAGACAGACTCGCTGCCTCTGCGGGCAGATTGCTGAGAAATAGAAATGACACTGAGGCCAACGTGTGGGTGTGCAGGTGTGTGTGTGCGTGCGTTTGTCAGAGAGAGAGAAGCCCCGGGGGGAGGAGGGAGCTTATTTACCTCGTCTACGAATCCGTCATGTATTTATGCATAGAATTGACTCGGAATCAGATGTTGATGTGAGAAAAGTTCCTCACTCTCATCTGCATTTCTGTTTTGCATCACTGCTCGGCCTTCACCCGAGTAGACGTGCGCGCCGGCCCCCGGATCAGCCGTCACTCACGCTGACTGACAGGCCGGGGGAGGCGGGATTGACGGCAGACTCAGAACACGGGGGTCAGTGGGTCATCCGGAATCGCAGCTCGGACTGGCTCAGAGGGAGTCCAAGTTGAGATGAGCAAGACAACTTTTCATTTCTCCCACATGAGATTTATGAGCTGGTAGCAGTTTGGCTGCTACAAATCTTAAACCAGACCTATAACTGCCAGGACAAGACTAAGAAAATTATCTATAGGCATCTGGACTTAGAAGATAAATGGACGAATCTGACAAGAACATGCAGCAGTAGGTGGGGATGGAGCAGTGAACTGAACGAACAGTTTGCACTCTGAAGAAGTGTACTGGTCCAATCAAACCAGTAGTGAGCACTACAGGAGCAAATACTGATGTTAATCTCTGCAGAGCAGGACACACTCCAGGGAAAAAATACGTAGCAGTATGGGGGTCAACAAGAGGTAAAGAAATAAGATATCAGAAGAAGTGAAATAACTGGACTGCACTGGAACAAGCCTATCAAAGACTACTTAAACATCCACAAATAAAAAGATCAATGGCCTCCGAGGTGCAGTGAGACCGGTTGACCGGATCATCTGACAGTTCTCTTGCCAGTCGGCAGCCTCAGAGACACAAGAGTACGTTTTAAAACTTCTTTTGTCTGTGGTGGTTCTCTTGGCTGATCCAGGGATCCAAAACAGACACGGCAGCAGACATAAAGAACGATCTGGACACGTCCCCTCGAGAGCCGAAAACACACAGAGAGAAAGAGGCCGTCACAGCAGGAAAGGTCAACCATCAGATATACACAACAGGGGGACGCCAGGGATGGCGGCGCTGACAGAGAGCGATGGAAGGTGACACGGAGATAAGAGAGAGACGCTCCGATATGAGACACAGAAATAGAGTTCAAGGGTGTGGAGGAGCACAAGACAGCTGGGGAGAGGGAGACTGAGGAAACGGCCGGTGCGCCGATAAATATAAGACGGCAGAAAAGGTCAACAGTTGGATCAGGAATGTTCCACCGGGGAGAGGAGCTCATTTCGGACTGCTGCTCGCTCAGTGTCAGAGGAAGTGTTCACACAAACCTGCAGGGTGGAGGGAACGTTGGAGAGCGACAGGCCCTCCAGGTCTGACAGCAGGCTGGAGGAGACCACCGAAGGCTTGGGGGCATTTGTGGGCGCAGGAGAAACTACAGAGGACAGAAGTACAAACCTTATTTTCCAAACCTGACCAATGTTACGGCCAGCATTGTCACACTTTTTGGATTGTTTTGAAGTCATAATAATGTCGACTGTCTTGTCTGCTCCTGACCATATCATCATGACCACCGCTTAATGACGCTGAAAACAAAGACTGTCCTTTTGGTCTGGTTTATTTTCCACACAACATTTTGGTCACAAACGTACATTACTGAGATTTTGATAATTTTTTTTTTAAAATAAGTTAAATTGTTCTGTGATGGCTGGCTTTTTGTTTTTTCTTCCTTATTTTTGTCTTTTTCTTGCACTCACTTATGTTTAGTTCAGCTTGTTTTTATTTATTTGCATCTATTTTTTAATATTTAAAATGTTTTTTGGAAGGGTGATCTACTTTTTTCTGGACTTTGCTACTCCATATTTAAAACCATTTCCCTAATTTTTTGAAATGGTGATTTTCTTTGCAAACAGTCGTTGTTTTTCAGTAATTATTTCTCATTTTTGTCACACCTTTCTGCCCCTTTTCATCCTGCTTCTCTTCTCTCACTAAAGGATTTTCACATTAGCGTTGTTGCAAATCATGGACGTATCATGGTGAACTGTGTATTAAACAGATCTGGAGGACATGATTTCGTCATCACACACTAGCAGTATTCATTCCGAGGCGGTGAAGAACAGCAACAGGAAGAGCGAGTTGATGTTCACTCTGGCTTGGGAAACTCATGAATCCCTCAAGCAGAGTGAACAGTGGCAGATAAAGATGAGACTTGGTTGTGTCTCCAACAAGACGGCAGTCTCAGAGTGAGGTCGGATGCACTCACAGTCATCCAGATCCAGTAGAGAAACCTCTGTCTTGGACTTGACTTGCACCTGAAAGACAGAAGGAACCGGGTCATTTATTGCTTTAAAGGACGCCTCTGCAGCGACTCGGCATCACGTCACCAGCCGGCAAATGCCACCGCACTGCTCTAACAAGGCTGTCAGGTGTCGACCTGCGATGTGAGTCAGTCGTAATTCCCAGAACAATCCTGGAGAAAACAAACACTACGGTGGTTTCATCGTCTTTCTCCACACACCACCGGCCCCCCCTCCTCCTACTCCTCACCCCGCTCTCATAAAGAACCATAAAATCTCACTCAGCGAGCCGAAGTGGCGGAAAACAAGTGAGCGAGGCGGCAAGTGAGGAGCGATAATGAAAACAAACAATAAAGTTAGGGGCTGTATCTTATCTGATATTCTCTGATGGACGCGCTGCTGCTACTGATAGAGACGGAAGCTCGCAGCACGGAGTGCGAGGAATGCTCTGGAGGATGTGGGGAAGGCAGACTCACAAACACAGCACACTCTCCAGTATGTCAAACTGATTCAGAGCAGAGAAAACACAGCTGCTGAAACAGCTGACTCTTTGAAAACAAAATGAGTTTGAATCCATACGCAAGCGGAGCCCATGTAAATACACAACCCACTGCATTGTATTATTTTGTAAAAACGTTTCCATGCGCAAGCCAACTCCATTTCCATTTTTGTCCTTAACAAATTCAAACATCTTTTTAAATTTAATCAAAGATTGGAACCACTCCTTTTTGAGCACTTAACATCATATGGCCGTGTTCACTTTGTATTTATTCATAATTGAATTTATTCAATTAATTGAAGTAACTTTTACATTTTTCGTATTTCGTTACACCACATTCTTTTCTCATGCTTAATCTTATAAACAATTATTTCTTAATTGATTCATTATCTTCACATCTCTTCATGGATCCACAGCGATCTATCCCGGCTATGCCAGGGGCGAGGGAGGAGACATAGACAGACAACCACTTAAACTCTGTATGTTCCTGTCAGTGGGAGGAAACTGGAGTGCACAAAGGCCACAAGAAAAGAACATCTCCACAGGATGTACCTTAGGTTTAGCCTTGGCTTGATTCTGGTTCTTCTTGGGGCTCAAGTCGGAGTCAGAGTCTTCCTCTGACTCACTCCCCGACGATGACGAACTGTCCGACGAGCTGCTGGCTGCAGGTGCGTTCTCCTCCGAGTCACTGGAACACACAGCGTTTAAACCAGGACACTCAGTGATTTTAGGGACACGCATCAAATAGCCAGTCAGTATTTTAAATGAATATAATATTTTTCACAGTTTTGGTGATTGACCAGAGACCACATCCACCAGAGAGATTATGTCTCTCAGAAGATCTTGGAAGTCACAGCCTCTTTACTTAAGCTGCTGCCCCCACGACCCTATCCTCAGATAGGCGGAAGAAAATGGATGGACGAACGGACAGATGAATAGGTGGATGGATGGACCAGACCCAACGGGAAAACAAGTGTGACAGTCGGAAATAAAAACATGGCGTGAGAAATCAGGAGCAGGAGGAGAAGTTTGACTGAAGCTTGTCGTCGTCAGTGAGAAAGAAAGATCAATCCGTTTTTGTTTGCAGGGTTAATTCAATGCTGCGTTCACTCGACTCCATCTTTCTCTTCTGCTCCGTCCCACTTCAATTTGTTCCCATAATGAGTGTTTACTCCGCCTGCCTGGGATTTTCGGCTGTTAAATTAATGAGGGGAATTGTGACGGTAACTGGCTCCTTAACTCGGGTGATGATGAAAAGCCAGTATTAATTTGGCCTACAGATTTCATTTGCTGCGAACAGGAAAAAGTGATATAAATCACTGCGGGCCTGATTAGCGGGCCTGCTGGCGCCGACTGGGCCGTAATGAGGGCATTATGCCGTGTTTGTTGTGGAAGCGCCGGGGTGAGCCGCTCTAATTAGCGCGCGTGCGCGGCAGGGCGAGCCGCTCTAATCATCCCGTCTAATGGAGAGAAGAGGGTCGCGGCGCAGGTAGGAGCCCTGCCTGAGTCCGTCAGCCGGCGCCGCAGCAGCAGCTCCTGACTGTGAGTGCGAGAGCATATTCAGCAGTAATGACTCAGATCTCATTTGTTGGGAACACCGGGCAGCTAAATGACCAATCAGAAGTCATTATCCATTAGCCATGTAAATGTGGCCTCAACCACTGGAGCCTTGATGAGCTGGTTAATGGGTCTGACACTAACGATATTCTCAGGGCTCGGCCAGAGTGAGCGAGCAAGAGCCCGTCTGAGAGCGCGCAGGTCGGACCGCACACTCTCTGAGCCACCGTCTCGGACAGACGACTCAGCTCTCCTTAGAGAGTGTGGGGCAGATACCGGACACCGGAGAGGAGATGTCTTTCAACTGACCAGGCATCACCTCACTGTTGCTCAGGAGCTGGAGGATGGTGGTGTGGGCTTCTTTACTTAAACTGCTGCCCCAGCGACCTCACCCCGGATGAGGAGGATGAAAAGTGAAATTCCTGCTGAATGTCTGACAATGGGGGGACAAGGTTAGTCATGCTACATGCCATATGATGCTCACTGTTCATCATTTTTAATATAATTTTAAGTACATGTCATTTTTGTGATTTTGTTTTTTTTGGGCCTAGCCTTTTAACTTGCCTCCTCAGGCATTCTTATGAGCTTGACAAGCTCAACTGCTTCTGCCACCTTTTGGCCCTCTCAGACGACACAATTGTAAGGACAACTTCAATTCCAAAGTAGAACTCCATCTTCTCTACTTCCTCAGCTATGCAGCAACCACAGTTCAGAGTGTCAGAAGGCTTAAAATAGCCAAAGCTTCCGACTCCTTATGCGCCCAACATCTTCTATTTTTGTGAAAACTGGTATGAAGATAACACTTCCATTTCACCGAGACATTCTGGAGGGAAGGTATCGGCGTGCAGACGAGCGGACGGCAGGCTGTCAGGTAGATTATAAAAAGTCGTGAGCAGATGGCGGCAGAGAGACTTTCCCGCTGCAGACGCTCACAAACACACACCTGTCTAATTAGCGAGGCGAGGCGGAAGAGGAGGCGACATCTGGACACGCAGAAGAAAAATGAGTCTTTGAGCTTGACAGCGGCGACTCGACTGTACCTGTCAGTGGTGGCAGCAGGAGGTGACTTGTTTTTCTTCAGTGAAGTTTTCTTCTTCGCTTCGGAGTCACTGGATTCCTCAGACCTGCCAGAACTCTTTCCAGAGTCGCCCGAGCTCCTCTCAGACTCCTCGCTGTTCTCCTCGCTCTCGCTGCTGGACTCTGCTGATCAGACTCTGAGAGTCAATCCAAGTGACGATCTAACCAGAGGATGAAGGAGAGAGACTAACCTTCACTACTGCTGCTGCTGCTACTACTACTGCTGCTGCTGCTGTCCTCGTCACTGCTGCTGCCGGACTCCCTGTCTTCCTTCTCGTCCTCCTCGTCTGAGTAGAACTTGTCAGACTTGGGGGTTTTGCTCTTCCCCACAAGCGGCACCCACTCTTGCACCTGAACAGACACCAGACAGAAATCACAGATGGGTTATGGCCTACTTTCCCTACTTTCCAGACAAAGATTTGCCTAATATGGTTATGGTCTTTTCTTTCTATGAACAAGTGAGTTGCATCAAAAAATGCATATTTATGTGATCAGTTTTTTCTATGAAATTTCTTTGATGTTTTTTTTTGTCGGTTGGTTTTCTTTCCCTACACCCACTCCTTGTTTTTAATCATTTCTTTCCATAGTTGAATTTGTTTTTTTCATTGTTCTATTAAGTGTTTGGAGAGAGTGATGAATTTTAATATAACACACACTGCGCCTGCTTCCCCTAATAATATAAAACTATGATAAACTATTAATTCCAGTTCACTATGATGAATTGTAAACTCAAATAAATTAAAATATCCCTTTTCTATGGATCATTTGGTCCATTTTCTTTGTTTTTTCTTTTGTGTTTGTGTATAATCCTGATATTTCAACAGAGTTTTGTAGGTGAGACCTTCTGTAATTGTTTTTTTTTTCTATTTTTCACAGCCTTTCTGCTCTGTAAAAACATCAAATATACATTCATTCATTTTTCAAATCAAAATCACTGTCATATCTCTCTAGGTCTGATGAAATATAAGACAGGAAATCACCGGCTCGATGACTTCTACGTTCCTCACGGACTGGTCAGGCGCGACGGGCGGCCAGTCAGATAGCTCTTGGTACCCGGTGGCTTTGGTGTTGAGACTGTGAGAGAGAGTGCCCAGCTGGAAACGGTCTCGATCTGGAACACAGAAGGGATGTGTGGACCTCACTAGCTTGTTCTAGCTGACGCTAAACTGACTGAACAACAACAGTGGATCACAGCTAAAAGTCCATATATCAGCAACGTTGTTATTTAAGCTGCAATGTTCAGGCCACATGAAAAAGATAGCGCCATACAGTTCTGAAATTATCGCAATTATAAAAAGGACTGACAAAGAAAGAAAAGAAAGGGGAAATTACAATAGTAATAAAAAGGAATGATAAGAAGAACAAGGTGACTGATGCAAAAACAAAGACAAAAACAACAATTAGAATAAGATAAATACATAAGTAAATAATATAAAATAAATAAATAAGGAAAAGAAGCATAAAAACACAAAGGAGAATATGAACAAGAAGAAGAATATGAAGTAGAATAAGAAGAATAAGACTGTGGAATAATGAGTTGGCTCTTTCCAACAAGCAGGACCCATCACCTGAACACTCACAGACCAGTCACAAATCACAAATGTGTCACCTTCAATGACCTCAGCTCACTTCTCCATGACCGCTAACGTACTTTCCAGACATAATCTAGAGTACCACACTATTACGCGAGTTTGCCATTCACTTGGTCGACTTTATATTGTTTAAAAAATGTTTTTTCAGTCAATTTTTGGCAACCTTCTGGTTAAAGTTTGTTGAAGTTGATTTGTATATATTGCTTAATAATTATATTTGGATCGGTTTCCTTTCCTGGAAAAATAAAGAAAGGTATAGAATAAGAAGAAGAAAATAAAGATTAATCCAAAAACAATAGGAGTATGAATAAGGCAACAAAAAGAAGAAAACTAACAAAGAAGAGCTGCAAACACAACTGATCTGAATAAGAATAAGAAAGTCCAGGCGTGGTCCAAGGTACCTCAGGTGAGGTAAATGGAAGAAGGGTAGAAAAGAGTCAAAAAAGACAGAGGTAGGAAATGAAGAGTGACAGGAACAATGGGGGCTTCCAGTACGTGTGAACGACCAGGGAATATTAACAGTTTCATTACTCCTGGAGGAAGATCACTCGTGACGAGAGTTCCTCGCCGCCGCTCCGAGTGCAATAGTGTCAACATTAGCTCAGTGATTCAGCTGACTGATTAGCCCGAGCTAAACGCGCCTGACCTCCTCGCCCTTGAGAGTCGGACGCCATGGAATAATGAAGGCAACTTTACATGCGACGGGCAGCGGAGGCTCATTAGCGTCATCCCTCGGGTATTAGCGGGGTCTTTGTGTGAAATCTCATCTATTCCCTGAGATTAGCTGCAAGTGTCTCCAGCACCTTTGAAGGCTGATTCCAGCACCGGGGCGGGCTTGGGCGCCAGGAGGATCCGCCGTGCGTACTTGTTGAGAGCGCCGCTCTTCTCGCTCGGCACGATCAGCTGCCGGATGAAGCGGGTTCGGTCTCTGATGTCGTAGTTCTGGTCGTACTTGCCGAGGTTCAGGATGTACTGGGTCAGCAGCTTGGTCTGGAGGGGAAGGTGAAGAAAGCACATGGTCACATGAAGGCCACCTAACCAGGACAGTGCATTTCTTTGACACTGTACTTTACACTGTACTAATTTTATGTATTATTCAACATACATTAATTTCTGAAATATTTTTTTCTTTATTAATTCATCTCAGTTTTATTTATAGCAGATTTTTTTAAAAAAAATTGGCAAATCACTTTTGCAATATAAAAAATTACTTGATTTCAATGAACCGAGTCATTTTCATCCAATTCATCCTCTAATTTATAAGATATATAATTATTATAATAATTCACAAGATAGATTTGGAATTTATTGTTATTTTCAAGTTTGTTTGAGGAATGTCACAAATGAAATAAAAATTTCTTCTAATTTAATTATTTTTCATTTTAATTCAAGTAAAAAAAAAACAGTAATATTACAATCTTCAATTACTGTAATGTTTTGTTTATATTAAGGAATTGATTATTATTTAATAATTGTAACTGGAAAAAGTCTTTTCCAGTAGTAGTAGTTCTGTCCATTTTCTTCAACCTTTTTCCAACAAGATGATTATTGACTTTTCTGATTCTTGAGTTCTCTTTTGCACTAGTAACAAAGTTGTTTTCATAGAATTAAAAAAAAATACACGATCTGGAAAAATGCACACATTACTTATTCATATGTAATATCAAAGCTACTGGACTTTAAATCTGTCTCCGGTGCTACAGCAGGACTCCGGCTCTGGTCGTGACCATCCGAGCCGTCACATCACATCAGCGCCAGATCGAGACTCAAGAGTCGTTGTTGCTTCTCACAGAACATTTCCTGAAAATACCTAAACGCAAGTGCCGAAGTAATGGGGCGTCTCGAGGCAGGTTTATGAGCCCAGAACTGACCCATCTGAGGTGATTATCATCTTGCTGCGCTAATGTCTGCACCTGCTTGGAGTTGGTCAGGTAGAGCTTGGCCGCCAGGTTGACTGTCTGCAGCTTGACGATGTCCTCCTCCGACGTGAACGTTTTGGCCATTTTACGGAGGACGTCAGGGGCGATCTTCGGAACTCTGTCGCAGTATTCTCCCATCAGCCACAGGATGCTGGCCCGAGCCATCGGAACCTGCAGGAGGACACATCCCGTTGTGAGGTTGAAATAAACCAGATGCACATGGAGAATGAACATATGAAGCAGGAATGACGATGAATATCTGATCGCAGCAGTGACGGAAGAAGAGACGAAGAGAAAGAACAGAAGAGAACAATATTGCACCTCTGAACTTTACTAATACGGGTCATGTAACAGTAGAAAGAGAAGCACCATCAACAGCAGCCATGGAGACTGTGTGTGGCACCAGAAAGCATGAGAGTAAACACAGCTGTAGAAGCGACGTAGACCGTCATGAAGCGTGGCTGCCGCTCCTTCACTCTGTCTCTCTTAATGAACTGTCATTAGCGAGACGTTAGTTGCACTAGTGCAACCACGACACTCAGGTACGAGCGAGACGAGGCGTACTGTGATGTTGTCGAAGAGCTTGGCCATGTGCTTGATGATGTCGCTGTGCTGCGTGGGCTGGGTCTGCAGCAGCTTCTTGATCACCACCACGCTCTCTGCCACCACCGTCTCTGCAACACCAGACCAGTTTAGATCATACCTCTTCTCCACGCGGACGGGTCGTCTCACCATCTCTGTTGGACAGCAGCAGCACCAGGCCATTCAGACACGTGTCCGTCACCTCTGTGATGTTGGTGGCGCACCTGCCGATGGCCTGGATGGTGGCGGCTGCGAATGCCTTGTCCTGACTCTTCACATAGGTCTGTGGGAGCAGAGTGGTGACGTGGTGCCACGAACAAAACCACCTGTGAAGAAAGACTAACCTGGAACTCTCTCAGGATGGTGGAGATGTTGGCTTCGTTGGCCAGGTTGGTCAGGATCTCCAGCTGCAAACACCAAACTTGCTTAATTCTCATGCTCCAACACAGACTGCGCTGATCATTACCTTCAGCGTCTTGATGTGTGTGGTGTCGGTGGACCTGACGTAGAAGCTCTTCATGTACGGCTCAAACATTCCCTGGCCAGAAACCAGATCCTTGTTAGTCACCCTGAACCTCCAGAGAGAGCGTTCCCATCCTTACCTTCCTCTGGATGGACATGGTGGCGATGTTCTGCAGCACGACGAACTGGACCTCTCTGCAACAACACCACTGTCAGAAACCCCAGCGGGCTGCAGACTAACTCACCAGCGATCACCTGTGGCTTCTCAGGAGTCGGACCAGCGACTTGGTGACGATGTTGACCTCATGTTTGGGGGCCAGATGCCAGTAGAGTTGAGCCACCGCCATAACCACCTGAGGTCACATGATTACACGAGATGCTTCACCAAAGGCAGTGTAACACAACTGTAATACAGGCAGCGCCATGCTCCCCATGGAGTGGAACCTCAAGAATATTGGAATATTGACCTTCACAATGGTCACAATGCCATCAGTAGCAAAAAGAACATTTGCTTAGTAGAGTTAAAAACTCTATCTCAATAGAGTTAGATGTACATATCAAAGATGACAGAGTTACTAGACGACCATGTACTGAAGTCTCAGGACCACAACATCACCTTGAAAAACTTGCCAAAACTTTCCTTGAAAAGGTAGCTCACAACTTTCTTTGGGAATTTTAGTACTTCATCCACATTTTTTGACACTCATTTTCGGATGCCAACAGTTTTATTCAGCACTCCAGGCTAGATTTATACTGGGATGATGATACAGGTTTTTCGGTTCTTTTTGTTTGAGTCATTGTCCATGATCCATTGTTGGTGAACATCTCAACTTCCGAACACTTAATTTTCTTATCCAAGATCGGGTTGTGGGCAGTAGAGAAGTCCGGACTTTCCTCTCTGCAGCTCTTCACCAAGGTGTTCAGCTGAGAGACATCATCTCTCCAGTGGGTCCAGGGTCTGCCCCAGGGCCGCCTCCAAGATTAACACCTCACCTATCATCTCTCAGAGGAGTAGTGGTTCTATCCTGAGTCTCTCATGGATCATTGTGCTTCTCTCCAGACTCGACAAAGAAAACCTTTTGTTCTTCCCAATGGAGAGCTCTTTTGTCTCAGCTCTTTCTTCATCAACCCAGCCAGAACAACAGCCAGAATCTCAGAATAAGAGGTGTTACTGATCAGACCCACACAGAAACAAAGCAGTAAAGAGATCCTGAAGTCACCAAAGACCCTCACAGTAGCGCCTAAATGTTCGAGCAGCAGCCACGACTTTAATGTGAAAGTCCACCGCGGAGCAAAGACTGAATAAAGGTAATTTTTCAGCGTGGCGTTGGAGAGCGAGAGGTGTCCATTGCTGCAGTGAGAAGACGAGCTGCTGAGGCGAGGATGAAGATGGAGGATGTCACCGCGCTGTCTGCAGGAAGACGCAGCACGTCACATTTTAATCAACACTTTCATTTAGGCACATTTTTCCCGGCGCTGACACGCGGCGACAGAGACCTTGAGAGTGCGCGGTGATGGAGATTCGCACTCTACCTTCCAATCTTAAGAGCTCATAGCAGAGGCGGCTCTGCGGGTTCATTTCCCACAACGCTCAAAATAAACTTTGAATACGCGACACAGAAGGACTCACCGCTGTGTTGCGGCTCTGCAGGAGAGGCTTGGTGTTCCTCAGGAGAAGTCGGTGATCCGGATCCATGATGTAGGGCTTCTCCTCCGCAGGGCCTCTCTTCCCCTCCGAGTCCGAGTCGTAGAACGCTTTCTCGTTGTTCTCGTCAAACTCGGCTCCCTAGGAGAGGAAACCATGAGGCTTACATTCTATATCCCAATTTATGAGGACAAAATAGTCAACAGTCGGTAGTTTACAGTAGTGTGCAGCCAGACAACAAACAAACTAAAAACAATGTTTGGTCTCGCCGCTTTCTCACCTCCTTCCAGGGACTGACGAACTGAGTCCTGGCGTAACGGGTCAGCATGGAGATGATGACCACCTGGCCCCACTCCTCCACATCCACCAGCAGGTTGCACAGCTTCCTGTAGTTCTTGTGGATCAGGTCGATGCGATCCGGGCAAACCTCCTCAAAGGCCATGACCACACTGCCGGCCACCAGCTGAAGAAGGGATGGAGGGACACTTATCATTCTGCCTCCAGTACAGTAGATGAGCAATATGGCCACGTGAACACCACAGTTCAAGAGCCGAGGAACACCAGGGATTCGTTTCATAAGTGAAACATCGACAACCTTTCACAGAATTAGTCGGCGAAACTAGAAATGAACACATGACCAAAATAATATGACCACCACATGAAAAATTACATTTTTGGAGGTCACCAAGGTCAGTTTTCTAACTTGTTTTCCGAGACGCTTGTGATGGTCAAACATGTCTTTCTATTGATATATATATATATATATATATATATATATATATATATATATATATATATATATATATATATATATATATATATATATATATATATATATATATATATAATAGGTTATTCTTTTACACCTGAGATGACTTAACAACTTAACTTAACTTCTTTTCTTCAGGAAACACAATTGTCGACCATTTTGTCCTACAGAAAGTGAGAAGATGGTGGTGGAAACCCTGAAATCTAAACTCTGAACTCATCTCAAAAACAAACTTCTATTCTTCAGTTTTTCTGCCGGTTGATCAGAGACAAGACCAGCGCAAATGTGGGAAGGACTGAGCAGCCTGGTGGTGTCTCTCACTCCTAATGTCAGTTGCAGCATGGTTTTGAGCACAACTCACGGTAAAATGTTGAACAACACTCCCAAACCGACCTTCCAACACATTTTCTAATGTCATGATGTCACATTCAATAAATCCTTCTTGGACCAAATAGATTGAATTGCATAAAACAGGGAGTAATCTTAAGACTTGAAAACACACAATCATCATGTTAATGACATAAATTCAGACAGGAAAATACATTAGGAAGAGATAACTGAAGTTAGGGAGCTAGAATGTAGAAGAACAAGGAGCAAGTAGATGTGTAATTAAAATTGTGATCACGAGAGACAAAGATCACTTAACAGCTTCAGCTGTGACACACTGAGCGCTGTGATCCGCTGCTCCGGTCCATTCCCGGCCTCAATAATTGCATGCGGCCTTCCTCTTAAACCCACGCTGATGAAAACGATCTATTTGCAGACAGGAAACTCATTTGAGGGGAAAACTCCAGGGGAGCGTGCTGGAGGACGAGGCAGCGGCGGAGACACAAAATAATCAACCACCGTCATTGCTGGAAGAAACAAACTCATTTAGCCACCAAATGGGTTTCCACCCGGACCGAGCGCCATGCCGGCGCATTAATACATGGAAGGCGAGCGAGGAAGCCCGAGAGGAGAGGGGGACGTGGTCTTCTCAATTAAAGCCTGCAGAGGCAGCACACCTCTGTCTCTTCTGTGTCTCCATCACAAACTAACGCTCAAAGGATCAAGAATTGAATTTTAGCGACACAAGTCTTCCCCAATATCTCCACACACTTCTGACCGAGCAACAGACTTGTAGACATTGTAAGGACAAACCGTATCACTAAAATGACACACTTTCAGCCAGGACAGATCAGGCACCGAGTTTTCAGATGCTCAGCAAAAGCAACAATGCAACGACGATTCGGGTCCGAATCATACAGCCAGAGGAAATCAAGGCACTCACAGGAGAGTCTCTGAATTCCACACATCTAAGTAAGTCACTGTGACTTGAATAATTTGACAGGATTCAGATCTTACTAAATCTCACTGAATGCCACGCATCTGAGTCACAATGACTTGAGTTACTTGACAGGATATAGGTCTGATCGAGTCGCTCTGAATCCTACACATCTAAGTGACTCACATTACTTACACTACAACCTGTGATGACTGACACCAACAGTGGTGTCATTTCCTTTTTTTCCTTGGAAGACATGTCTATAGTAGGAGCAGCTGATTAGGTGCAGGATGTAGATTCAGTCAAGTGGGCGGAGCGAGTCCTCGGTCAGGGATATTCGAGCGACATCATATGACCACAGCAGGACGCCAAGGTGGTTGAAACGTCGCGGCAAATGAGAGCAGAGAGGAGAGCGCCGCCTGTCCTCTCTGGGCTGCTGCTGTCTCTGAGGTTATTATGGCGGGATCCAGCCTGTGAGGCTTCCGTGGATCATCCAGCAACTTCCCCCATTAGAAGCTGCTCCAAGGTAAACTGCACGTGCCATCAACAAAACTGACACCCCAATCTAGGCGGGTCCCCTCTCGCCCTCCCCCTCCACATTATCCAGCCGGTGTGACAAGCCGGTAATGGAAAAATCACACTAAGCAAATGGTTCTTCTAATAACAATAAATTTCCTATAAAATTATGAAACCGTTTCCTCGCATCTATTTGGCTATGAATTCTAATTAGGGCGCCGGAGAGGCGGCGGTGCTGGGTCATCACGCCAGAGACAACACGGCGCCGTGATTGATGGCCCGATGCGGGGTCGGCCCATCCTCTCCTCTCCTGCTTCCTCCTTCTTCTCTTAAATTAATGGCCACCTCACCTTCCCCTTGCCACCCCCCCCAAAGCCCCATCTCTCTTCTCATTTCAATTCTGTGGACGGGAGGGATCGATCATTTATCTTGTAATGGCGGCATAATAGATCCATCACGGTAAAACAGCTGCACAAACTCCTATGTTGTCTCTGTCATCACAGCCTCTCTTCAGAAGAAGACCCTCCCCTCCACTGTTACATAGCCATTTAACCAAGCGTCTGTGGTGTTGAACGTCAGAAGGAGGAGGCGTTTTCTTCTCTCACAGGGACGTTAACACAATCCCTTTCATCATTTAAACAAGTCTTTCAACACAATGATTTATTTGTGTCAGGGAAACACAAAATTTTGGTGCCAAAGAAAACCACGAAAGTTATTTGTGAAGGGAAATTTGTCTGAGAACACCAAAAAAATAAAATAAAATGCGAAGATTGTTTTTTTTTTTAATATTAAATCAGTTAATAAGTGACTAGATAGCTCAATAATTAAAACTACAAAAAATGGGGAAAGAGAGGGAACCAATTAAAAAACTAAACTAAAACTAAAACAACTAAATAAATGTTTGATTATTACTCTTCTGAAATTATATGTACAACAGTAACCAACTCAATGCATTGGCAACTTGATTTTTTCATTTTGATACGTCTAATAGCATACGTTTCACTCGATCACTTCATTTTTTTGCCTTAAAATGAGCATTGTCTCCCAAATAGAAGACATATCTTGCACGTGCTATAATTTATTTATTGTTTATCAGAATGATTTGTATATATATAAAAGTGATTTTTCTAAGTCATTTTTAATGTATTAATTTTCGCAGCAATTATTAGTCCTCAGAGGAGCAGGAGGCTCACTTCAGCACCTGAAGAGGAGCCATATAGATTGGCCAACTCAACCGTGTTTTAGAGCACGCAGATCTTGAACCCCTGAACTTCCACCCATGTCCTAGTCAGAGGACTCGCCCACGAAAATAAATAAGAAGAGTGCCAGCTCACCATAAAACTGAAGATTATCTAGTGTCCACTCTGTTATTCACAGTTGATCACCGACTGATTCTTTGAGTGTGTATGTGTGTGTCCAGACTGTGTCCAGGATGACCAGAAGTCATCCGTCTTTGTTAGTGACTGCTGCTAAATATGCTTTGCATCTGGTCCCGGGCTCTGCGCCCACCTCCAGGCCCCCGTTTCAGTCTGTGTGACGACCAGTGTTGACGACACACACTGAGCGTGACCTGTGGAACATTAACTCGTCGACTCGTGGCCTCTGTGTCTACCGGTCCAGGAACGCTCCTGATTTAAATATGAAAAAAATTAAGTGACACGAGAAGGAGAGAGAAAAGTGGAGCTATAACCAGCAGCATCTGAAGAAGAGCAGGTTTAAGTGGCGTAGATGGGCTGCACGGAGAGCCGCACGACCGCTTGGATGCAGCGCCACTCAGTGGCTAGATGAAGAAGAGCTACTCCTATCACTTGTCCACTTCCGACTTTAAAGTAGTATTGTGATCAGTTTTTCTTTTTCATGTCCTCTTCAATGTAACAAGAAGCTACTCATTTAATTCAATATACTGTATGTATTTTTTTATTTAGTGACCATGCTTTTTATTTTTGTTTTACACTTATTGTATTGTTTCCATAGGTTTTCTGTATTTAATGTTTAATATGAAATATATAAATATAATATATACTAGGGATGCTCCCATTGACCGGGCACCGATCATGATTGGCGATTTCAGTGTGATCGGTGAATGCCAATCATTACCTGTCATTGCAGATCACTATTTTCAATAATTTTCTATTTTTGCCACCTTGAAGAGATATATAAAAACGTGTCTGAATTAAAATGATTTAAAGTTCATTTTTTCACATCATGTACACAGATCCATGTGAGAGAGCGAGAGAGAGCGCGCGAGAGAGAGAGAGAGAGAGAGAGAATATGCACTTTTTTTAAGTATTTGCTGCCTTCAGGGAACATGGGAACAATATTGCATCATCTGTTCAGCGTCCACACAGGCTCATATTTGCTTTCTCTTTACTCACCGTGCTTTTGTCTTTCAGCAGTTTCTCAATGACTTCGATCAGCTGCTCCTTCTGCTCCGGATCAAGACTGAAGGCAGAGAGGATCAAGTGTCACTCAGAGGAACACATTAACTCAGACATGGTTAGCAAATGAGGAGCATGAAGCCTTGTCAGTAATGCCACACAGAACCTTCAAGGTCTAATGGGTTCAGTCGGATGCCTGGTGAACCGTGGCTGGCTGTTGTTTAAACAATAAATGATGATTTAAAACCAGACACAAGCGCAAAAAGAACTTTACATAAGAACAACTGATCAAGCTCAATCGTCTGCTCTGGCAGATCAATCATGGACGATGACAAGACTCAGTCACATTTACAGGTCGCTGAAGACTCCTTGAGCTCAGGAGCTGACGGACTCAAAACCAGGTGAGCGCTCGTGCTGCAGGACTGGGTGATCTCCCGGCTCACCTGTAGAGCTTCTGGATGGCGTGTGATGCGGTCTTCCTGACGTACGGAGACAGATCGGTGGCCGCCTCCTTAATGGCGAGCATCATGATGGGGACGATGATGGGGACGCGGATGCTGGACAGAACCCTCAGAGCGCTGGCGCGGATCAGCTGGTTGGGATCCTGAAAGAAAGATGAGTGACAGAAACATTACAACCACCTGTGCCTCGTCTCCTTCTGAAACACCAACTCCATCAGGTTACACAGCAAAACATGTGATGCCTTTGGTACGGTTAAGTTTCCCCACATTTCAGGCGTGAGGGGGACACTCTGGACAGAACCTGATCTAGGTCTAAGCTGGTCAAGACTTCCTCTCTCACACACACTCACACCTACAGAGTCAAAGGCCACTCTTTCTGAACCGTGGGATTAAACCATAGTGCCTGGAGGAAAACCCACATTAGCACAGGTAACAGTAAAAACTCCACACAGGTTCACTCTGAGTTTCCTGAAGCTGGAATCAAACCATTGAGCATTTGGCAGACCGGCGCAGCAACCGCTGCATCACAGAGCCTCAGGATATGAATATTTACATGACAAAAGCTGACAAACCTGCCAAACAAACACACTTCACATCTCGAGTCTTAACACTAATTTCATGTTAAATTCTTCTCAGGGCAAATGAATAGCTAACTATAAACAACCAGTCTTCTTCCAATGTTACTTTTGTATCTCTTTGCAAGGTAAATACATTTACATTAAATTTATAATTTATTGATTGACAGACAGAAGGCAAGCCTGAATGAGAGGGGGAGTGATGATGACAGAGTGATGGTGAAAGTATTCATGTCAATCATCAGAGTGAGGGACAAACGTAAAGGAGGTGAAAAAGAGAATGCAGCAGGGTGGAGACAACTGTGACGTTGCTTTACAGGAAAGTAGTGCGTTCAGAGACTCAGGAGCCGGAAGAGGCAGAGATGAAGACACTGAGGTGGTCATTGGGAGAAAGGACAACACAAATAATAACCAGAAATAAATCTATGAGGAGCATGTGAGAAATTTAGAGATAAAGTTAGGGGGCACCAGGAGAGGAAAGACAGAGTTGAACCCAGGAAGTTGGAGATGGAGGACAGCAACCATGGAGCATTCAAAGAACAGATCAAAGTTAAACCCAGGCAGGAAAGGAGGGCAACAGTACTGTGATAAAAAGGATTTACCTTGAGTGCTCGCTGGAAGGTGCTGATGGACAGCAAGGCGAGATCCTGCTGCTCCTCAGCGTACCTGACCAGGTAGACGTACACCAGCTTCTTCAACTGCAGTGGACAAGAAGAATGAACCTTATTAACACGGCATATGTTGTTAATTGATTAATCCATATCTACAACATGAGACATACTACGTCACGCATGAAACGACAAACATTCATTTTTTTTAAAGGCTAACTAAATGCAATCAACACGACACAGTGACTGAAGGAGCACATTAGCACCCGTCTGTTTGCTAATTCACTATTGACCTGCTGGACTCCAGGAGTTCTCACTCATCGTTAGCACTTAGCGGCTAATGTCTGGAATTAATAACAATTAGAGGCAACAGAAACAAGAGTCAGAACTTTCTGAAGCAGTGATGGAGGACCACAAGGTTTGACACGTGGTCCAGATGACAACATATGACCAATAAATATGTCTCAAGAGTGCAGCAGCTCAGTAAATCAAGGCTGCAGCAGATTTCATTTGAAGCTAAACTATGTTTTTGAAATGCAAAATCAGGATAGCTGGGAGGTCGCCCAGGGTGCAGGGTGAACCGGAGACCTATCACGTGCTGGGTGTCAAGGGTTCACCGAGTAGCCCATTTCTTACATTCTTCAGCCGACATGATCCATAAGAGGTTTCTAAACTTCACTACATGACTATGACTCTGACTGTCTACTTCTTGTCTTTGTGTCACTGACACTGAAACAGGGCGTGATTTGCTAGTCAGGAAGAAAAGGGGGTGAAGGACAGTGTTGCATCCCTCAAACCTGAGTCCCTGTAACGGCCCAGCAAAAGAGGTAGTAGATCGAAATGGCCAGAACGAGCACCCTTCGAGGGTTTAAAGGATCAAAGATCGGTCACCCATAAGCTCTCCAAATCGAGAGAAGCCAGGGCAAGTGGTGTGAGCATTTTGTCATGGACAAGACAGAACCAGGAGATGAGAATTGTGGCCAGTGCAGGGCATGCATTTGAATTCCCAGAGAAGAGGTTGAAGAAGTTCATGGCTTTGGCATAAGGTGCCACCTACGCAGAAGAAATGGTGCTTTAATAATGGTCGCTTCACCCTGAGGGGCCATTGCTTCCCAGATGTTGGAAAGTAACGATAAAGAAGACGGATTTCTGTGATCCTCAACAGCTGCAACCAGAAGACGGGTGGACGATGAGAGCAAACAGGAGGAAGAGAATTTCTGGGGAGCATTGCTGCAGGAACAGAAGCCAGAAGCAGAAAGCCGGTCCTGAGCAGCTGGTGTGTACGAGCTGGAAGAGCAGAGACGTGACTGTGGCCACTCTGCTGTCAATTACCTCCACCCACCTGCTCCACCGCCCCTGCCACGAGCCGCTTCAGCCGAGAGCTCGCTGCACAGTGCCGGCTCTCGAACAGACGCCCTGCTTCTCCTGCTGCCTCATTATTCCGTGCCGCTAATCAATATTCACAATATCTGGACATGAGAGAGCCTTTCGAGACGCCAGGCGCTCCGTCATTTGCCGGAGTCGGCATGAGCGGCTGAGACCTCACATGAATTAGCGAAGGAAAAACAGAAGCCGCACAATCTGAGACCAGCTCCTCCCCACAGGTTCATACTCTATAAGTGATTCAAGTATTAGCTTATGGATTATGGCTCATGGGAACACAGAGACAGGTGTTAAACCGTAATTACAACCACCAATCAAGGAGTGCTGTGTTCATTCCTTCGTTGTAAACTTATGTCAATGAAACCTTGAAGAAGCTTTTAGTCCTCAAAACCTAGTAGAAGCCTCTTGCCTGCGTCATACTTCAAATCCAAACTATATCAATAACATACATTTAGCAGTAATACTGTGTAATGACAAAAGAGCAGTGGTCTTCCGCCTTGAGTGGCTATATTTAAGTTATATTCCAGAGTTACAGCCAGGCCACATATAAAATGTTCAGTTTGCTCACTGATGAATGATAAAATTTAGCCGTAAAACATGAAAACCATACACTTCTCAAACCTCCTGACAGGTCTCGCAACTATAATTGGTTCACCTGCGCATCACTCACAAGAGAATGGAAACATCTTTGTGTGAAAGTAGCTTTCTCTACTCTGCTTTTAGAGTTAGAGTTTAGACTTTTGTGGGGGGATTAACCTGCAGGTGTGGTGGCTGCCAGGAGGGGGCACTGAGTGTACCACGAGGTCAGAGAAAAATCCTTCCATCTGAGAAACTATGAAGTAAAGCCACCCAGATTTCCATCCCTCTGAAGGCATCGGGCAACTATTCTGGGGGAAGACTACCCCTAGCTGTAGCCAAGCTGAATTCCACCTAAGCCATCTGTAGTAGCCAAAATTGATTTGCTCCCTAGGGTTCCTGGACTCCCTCTTGGAGACAAAGTGAGAATGAAAGTAGAACTGCTGCTTCTCGACATCAAACGCTGAGGTGGCTTGAGCACCAAACGCCATGCTTGACTTCAAGATGTGTACGTTCATGACATCTAAAGGGAAATGATAGCGCAGCTTCGACCCACTCGACAAGAAGTGGCTCTCACGCGTGGACAACTCGACAAGTCAGACTTGTGCTGCTCAGAATGTTGACTGGACTAATTAAATTCAGTCTCTTTGGGAGTTCAAGTGGCTGCAGGAGTTTGAGCTGAGGTATTTTCCACGTGGTACCCTAGTGCTCACAGGGTGGCCTGTTTTTTTTCCAAGTTTCAAGAGGCAGATCGTCCTTAAAAATGGATGCTGAAGTGCCAAGCTTAATGTGAATTCTTATGAGACTGAAAACTGTTTCGACACATCCGTCCTTGATACCTCGATGTTCTTGCTGGCCACGTTCTTCACCACAGCAGGAAACAGCTCGGATGCGTTCTTCCCGTTGGCGATGAGCTGCAGACCAGGTAAAAGGGATTAAAACCTGTGATAACAGTGACCTTGCTCACTCACTGACTGTCCTCGCTCACTCACCCCAACCACTCTTTTCATGGCCTCCAGCTTCAGCGACTCCTTGGTGCTCTCCAACATCTCCTTCAGGTCTTCGTTTCTGTAGGCGGGGAACAGAGTTAGCATCTTTAGCTTCCACTCACCTGCAGGTGTTGTGAGAAAAGTGCTTCTGGAAGGGGATTACAAGTGAAGAGTCAGTTTGTTTTCAGTCTGGAGGAACTGGAACAACTCACCCCAGAAAGGTCACAGAGAATTAGACTGAAGATTAAAAACTACTCATTAACATCTATGGTAAATTACCACTTTGGGAGGAGGGAAACCCATGTGTTTACATCACCTGTGTGACACAGCAAACTGAAAAGAGCTGGGCAGAAAGGTTTAGTGATAAAGAGGGAGGAGGGGGTTAAAAGTTCAGTCCGAATGTGCCGCTCCAGGTCTTCCCACAGCTCTTATCCAACCCACATTACGAACAAGTGAAATGGAAAAGAAGCTGATAGTAGCAAGTATCCACGAGTCTCTGAAGGCTCTGATCGACCCAGAGATGACGGCTAACCCCGGACACTTTTTTTTGTGACCAGAGAGGCAGGGGGAAGCCGCTTTGGTGGCTGACATCAGCAACTACTTGAGTGCAAGTAGCACGACACAAGTCATGTTAGATGTGAGTGTACAGTTGTGTCAGTGCTGCATCTTCAAAAATGTGGACTCAGTGTCTGTGCCGTGACCCCTCTCACCGGTGGTCACCAGATTTGGAGCAACCCAAATAGCAAGACTTATACCTGTCTGGCCTCTCCAAGAGGGAGAAACTCAGTCCTCCAGGAGAGACTCAGAGCAGAACCTCAGTGAAGCGCAGCAAAGATGTCTCCAGGACTAGTGAGGTGGTGAACTGGGGTGACGCCCTGGGACAGAACAAGGTAACCCTTGACATATGATCATTCAGTTGACCTTTATATTCCCTCAGAAGAGCTGGAGGACGTTCAGCAACTAAAATTATTTTAGAGGATTTTATCAGGATGGACAGTCATGAGAGGTACAGCCCCAGAACAGGTTCACTGAAGCTTGCCCTGGTTAACTCACTAAAATGCACGTCTGCCCTCAGCACATTTCTTCTTGTCAGCTCCATTCTATTCACACTCACATGACACCATTCCACTGCTAGCGAGGACACACAATGCTGAACAGCTAGTGGTTTGCTTCACTGCTTCCCTCATGGAACTGACTGGTGTGAGAGTGCAAGTGCCTCACAAGGAAGAGTCAGTGGTATTGAAGAAGCCCCACTTCATCATGAAGACTTCACTGACTGAAGTGTGTTGTCAGTGTTTAACAGGGTCACCAAGAGAGCCCCTCAAACCTGCAAAGATGGGCCCGGGTCCGCAGTGTAATAGCCACATCTTCCCTCACCCAATCACCCTTCCACTGTTTTCAACAAGCTGCATCAGAATTTTTGTGGCAGAAACAAATATAGCTTGTTTACCAGCAGCAGTTTGCGTAATGGTGAGCCGGCCCTGGCGACTCTGAGCCAGTCGGAGATAGCAGTGCATTTGAAGTTGCTGATCCTCATCCTTCACAGTTCAAAGTGAAACCAAACACGCTGTTCGTGAATTCATTCAACTCTGAACCAGACGGGAATGTAAAGCTTCCAAGGTTCAAAAGATCAACTGCACATGCTCTGTGAGGCGGCAGACTACAGTACCCGGCTTTGTGCGCATCCTGTGGGCTACCGTCCGCGCGTGTGAGGGCCCGTTCTTCCTGACTGATCTCCGTCTTCAGAGAGAGTTGCAGGTTGTCCGCTGATATCAGCGCCGTCTTCACCGCGCCCACGGCCTCCGAGCGCAGCGAGCACAAGCTGACTTCCATGGTGAGGAGAGGAAAGGTGCGTGTGCTGCCTCCAGGCTGTGTGCTGACTCTGTTGACAAGTCGTCTTGTGCTCAACTGTCACAAGTGGAAACTCCAGCGGTCATCCTCCACAGTCACAAGATGTCAGTTCTCTATTGACAAGTCACTTGTATGACTCAGGACTGCCCACTGGACCCGGACCGCCGTTGTGGAGAAGGTTGTCTTATCTACACTGTGGTCACCTGGAGGGGCCAGCTGTGGTTCCACGCGTCACCAAGGCTGAATGTGAGGAAACTGAGATGAGATTGTGAAGCCGGAACCTGGAATGATTCCAATTGTGAGCTGAGGAAGTAGAGGACCGGCCTGATAGCTGGGTCCACTGGGTCGGAGTCGCAGCTGTATACAAATTTGGGTCACTGAAGCTTCAGAAATTCTCATACTCCCGCAGCTGAATTGTTTCAGAAGCCTGGAGTTTCTGCCCACCTCAGCGGTCTTTGTTCCACTTTTCTTCACCATCGTGTGTGATGTGTGTTTGCTTCTGTTGCATGAAAGCTGTCTGTGGTTACTGTTTTCTGGGAATGCTTGCAGGTTTGTTTGTTTAAATAGCACATGCGTGGCATGTGCTATTTGAAGATGACTTCATGATTGAAAAATATCTTTAAAGAAAGAGATGTCCCCGTTTCTTGTCTTGAACAGCTGCCCCTATGATCTGACCTCAGCAAGAGGAGGAAAATGGATCATTTAGCTAATCGATGGACCGATCAATCAGTAAGTACCACAAGCCAATCATTCAAAACTGGAACCATGAGCTACCATTACGATACCACAGCTCAGAGCATGCTGCATTTGTAGTGAAGGAGGAGGAAAGACAGCACCTGCTTAGCTTGGCTGGACATGTTGATGAGAAAAGAAGTCTTAGAAGAGAAAACAAGTTCTAGTCATTTTTCAGTGAGATAGAGAGCTTCATGATGCTGCAAAACGTTAAACAATAATAGTGAACAATAATTGCTATTGGTGTGCACCTGATAATCAAGTCAAAACAAGGATTTAAATTTGGGCAGGAAATGAGGAAGCTGCTGAGTCAGCAGGAATCTGTGCAGCTGGTCAGATGCTAGGGCTAACGTGATAAAGACTCGGCTGCAGCTGCAGCGTTATAATCACGTGCCAACAAAAGAATCTTTCAGTCGCCCCATTCTCCTGATGTGACATGTGACACATTCATGTGATGCTTCTTTACACTGCATTGTCACTTTACTTCTCGAGCTCCCCAACGAACCATTTTCATGAGCAATGGATATCAGTGAAAAGAAAGTTAAGAGTTTCCTGAGGAACAGAACTATTGTGAGGTCATGATCCCTAATGTGGCCACCAGGGAGGAAAGGAGTAACAACACTGTTGATCAGTTTGCAGTTCTAGCTTTCTTTTTAATTAATAATTCAGTAAAGATGGTGAGTTTTCCAAACATTAGGGAGTGATGTGTTTTCATTGTCTTCAATAATGGCACTTTTTTTCATGCCATGGTGAATGTCTAGAGAAAAATGAATTGATGAAAGATATAGTGTTCATGGAGGAAATGCAATAATTAAATGGTTAAAGAGAAATATGATCAAGTATATCAAACAAAAGACTGTAGTCTAGTCATGAAATTAATTAGATGAACTCTGCTAAACAGGGAGCCCTTTATTTTGACTAATCATTGTTTATATCTTTGAGCAATGCATAGAGAGTAACTTACAAGAGCGTTAAACCATCATGGCAGGTTCGACAGATGCAGAACACGTTCTTATCATGTACAGTATATAGTCTTGGCTCTTGATTGATAGTGATTTACTGCCCTCTAGTGTCGATGACACCAGAGGGCATCAGACACTAAACAAACCTAAATCAAAATACGTTTTATATACAAAGACGCATATATATATATATATATATATATATATATATATATATATATATATATATTCAGACACCTACATTTCTCACTCTTTGGTACATTGCAAATAATTGCTAAAATCAAAAAAAGTTATTTTATTCCTCAATAAGGTTGACAAACGACCCCATCTTGATGGAAAATGCAGAAACAATACGTACAAACAATAAGTATGTAAAACAGAAAAACTAAAACATTACATGGTCATAAGTATTATGACCACTTTGCTGTGATACATTTAACTCATATGCTGCCCATTTCTTCTGATACTCCTTGGTACAGTTCTACTCCTTTATTGGAGTCCAGCTGTGTGAGCATCAGGAAAGGGACACACCAGTCAATACTAGACACCTGACAGCTCCCAGTGCATTTCAGAGCAAATAAGAACCATGAGGTCGAATGAACTGCCTGAAGAGCTCAGAGACAGAATTGTGGGTAGGCACAGATCTGGCCAAGGTTACACCACCAGTTGGGACCACCAGAACTCTCCGTAGACCTACATCCAAACTGAGCAATCGTGGGCGAAGAGCATTGGTGCGGGAGGTCAAGAAAAACCCTAAGATCGCTGTGGCTAAGCTCCAGAGATGCAGTAAGGAGGTGGGACAAAGTTCCAGAAAGACAACAATCACTGCAGCCCTCCATCTGTCGGGCCTATATGGCAGAGTGGCTTGACGGAAGCCTCTCGTCAGTGCAAGACATATGAAAGCCCGCATGGAGTTTGGCAAAAAACAAATGAAGGACTCCCAGACTTTGAGGAATAAGATTCTCTTGGCTGATGAGACCAACATTGGACTTTCTGGCCTCAATTCTGCCCAATACCATCCCTACAGTGAAGCATGGTGGCAGCAAGATCATGCTGTGGGGGTGTTTTCAGCTGACGACTGGTTGCAATTGAAGGAAGGATCAATTCAGCCATGTTCAGAGAAATCCTGGAAGAGTGCTCTGGAGCTTAGACTCAGCCAACAGTTCACCTTCCAACAAGACAAAGATCCCAAGTGTGTCAGTGATGCCATTTTCTCCTACTGTCATGGTTCTCATTACCACATTAACCCAACTATTATTCATCAGTCTCCATTAAATGAAGCCATCACAACATTAATATGCAACAATTCCAAGTCTCTGCATCCAATACCTGAACACGTAGGTGTGGGCTTGCACCAATAGCCCTCTGACACAGACATGGCCTCCATCTCACACCAGCATCAGTAAACAAAAGTTGTAGCTCAATCAGGATAAAAGGGAAGCAGAGGTCAGCAAGTCAGCAGCTTTACAGTGCTTGGGCCAAAAAGAAGCTGGGCCAGAAGGCAATTTTTGACAGACAGACTCGCAGGAGCAGAAGCTCATGGCAGTATTTGCAGTCACAACAGCAGCGATAGTTGTTTGTTGGAGAAACCAATGCTTATTTGGAAGTGGATAAGTGCTTAAGAACAATCACTCATTAAAATGAGACAGTGATGGATAAAACAAGCCCTCCTTGAGTTACTGAACACGCTGCTCAAACTCTGGAGAGAGTTTTGGTCTTCACGTACATTCAATAACAAACTCAATTTTTCCAATTGAGCACAGTGGGGGAGTGATACTTTGAACTGTGACAGGGGTTGCACATGTATAAAGGGGATGGCAAGAAGTGAGCTCTGTGTCTGCCATAGTGGCACGTGTGCTGTGTGTGCTACCATGTGAACACGCTGCTTTGAAGAGAAATCTATTTAAAGACCAAGTCACACTGAATGAAATTTCCAGAACCGACAACAGAAAGAGTGCTCAAGTATAGAAATGTGATCATCAAAGGAGTGACTCTTCTTTAAAGGAGCTCAGGAAAAATGACTAAGAAATGCTTGGAATGTGAAATCACAGCTCCCTACATCGAGAATCATCTGATGGTGATTGTTGCTGACCCACTTGTGCGTTCAGAGTGCAGACGTGGAGTCTTGATTTCAGTATACTTCTAGATGCCAGGTGAACTGGGGAACTGATAGATAGATAGATAGATACATAGATAGATAGATACATACATACATAGATGGACTTTGAGGAAAAAGATTAAACAGATTTTATTGGGCCCAACACAGACAACAGGGGTCTGTCTATCTTTGTGATTGGAGATGAGTTTGTCCATCCGTGAGACTCAGAACAGAGCTACAGTTGCATCTCAGACGCTGCTGAGCTGGTGCTGGACAAGGCTGGCTCAGTCAGGGCTAGGAAATAGAACTGTGTGGAGGAGACAATGGCTAGATGTACCAGGAAGACCATCACTAGTCTATATGGAACATATTTGGTGTCTTTTGTACCAAGTTGTAAAGTTGTGACCGAATACTAGCTGTCTTTGAAACACATGAACTGTCCTTCAAGGCTGTGATCCTCGTCGTCCGCTGATGTTTTTAAGATCAATAAAGCCTCATTGGTCAGGTCAGTTTGGTGCAGATGTTGGTGGAAAACCACACTGTTACTCAGGCTCTGACACACCTTGTGATCTCATTTATAGGCAGAGATGCATTTCATGAAATAAATAAGTGGACACAATGGGAATATTTTTAAAATCGAAGTACTACAACACAAGCTTTGTACTTTTGAGATACTTAGTAAACACCGTGGTACTGTTTGGTTATCTGAACTCACGTGTCACTCTTAAAATGTTGATGAGATTGTTTAAGCGCAGCATTGAACTATCTTTAGTGAACAATGAGGGTTGATAGGTTAAAAAGTCTCGTCGCCATCACAGCTAGTCTTGATGCTGAGAAGCTACTGCTAGCTTCTCAGAAAAGCTACACTCCACTCCGCCACGTAAAGTTTACACCGCCCCCAAAACAAGAACTGACATAAAGAATTAGCGCCGGAGACCAAAGGCAAAGTGTGTAGAGGTGTCTTACTTTTTAAAGTCGGCGCTGAACAGTCCGAAGGCAGCCCCGGCGGAGCCGGAGGAGGAGGTCGGGGCGCTCTCCTGCCCAGCCTCCACGGCAGCCTCCGCTCCTCCGTGGTCGTTGTACAAGGCGGTAGTCGACATGCTAACCCTTTAATAAAGCCAAATGCAAGACGTTGAAACTTCCTGTGCGGTTATTTAACTCCAGAAATGCCTCATTTAAGGAGGAAATGTAAGGAGCAAGTTAAAGTTCTCCGAGATTTCCACCAAGTTTTCCACGCAGTAGCGGAAGTGTGAGCTGGCTGTCACATGACACGAAAGACATAGAACTAAGTATTCTAGAAGCACAGCCCTCGGAGCACACAGTAGAGTGCAGATCTGGAAATACTAGATCTACGAAAACTCTGTTGACGGGGCAACACTGCACTGAAGTCTGTCTATTGACATTTTCAAATACCGCAAATAGATAAAGGAAATTAAAAATATTTGATCTTCAGCCGCCGAATACCGAAGCTATTATTGCCCTGCACACTTTAGAATTCGGCGCAAATATTATGTCAAAAGATATGTTTTGAAAGTGAAACATATTGGAGGTGTCTAATCCAGATGCATTTCATCAGAATCAGAATTAAAAAAACTTTATTAATCCCAAGGGAAATTGTGTTTGTAACATGCTCTGTACACAACATATCACAATAAATTTTCAAGAAATAAGATTATAAAGTGCAAAAAAAGTGATACAAAAGATCTTAAAAAAACAATGTGCAACAAATGCAGTTCAAGAAAAGAAAATGTGCCAAAAAAAACCTTCATTGTACTTTTTTCAGGGACGAATTGTACGTTTTTATAGCCACAGGAAGAAAGGAGTTGGGCAGTCTCAGTCTGTTGGTCCATGTGCTACTGTATTGGACCAGGACCTGATGGAGGCGGTGGGTGATGTCCAGGATGCTCCTTAGTTTCAGGAGCATCCTTCTCTGCATAACCGTCTCCAAGGAGTCCAGTTTCACCCCCACCACATCACCAGGTTTGCGGATGAGTCTATTGAGTCAGTTAGTGCTCGCCGCCGTTCATCTGCTGCCCCAGCAAACCACAGCCAACAGAATTGCACTGGACACCACCGACTCATGAAACATCCTCAGCATTGTCCTGCAGACATTGAAGGACCTGAGCCTCCTCAAAAAGTAGAGACGACTCTGATCATTTTTGTAAAGGGTGTTCCGAGCCCAGTCCAGTTTATTGTCTATGTGAACCCCAAGATATTTATAGTCTTCGACCATATCCACAATGACCCCCCCTGGATGGAAACTTGGTCGTCCTTAGGTCCAACACAAGTTCTTTGGACTTGCCACATTGAGCTGCAGATGGTTCAACTCACAACAAGAAACAAAGTCCTCCACCACAGCCCTGTACTCAGTCTCCTCACCCTTGCTGATACTTCCAAATATGGCAGAGTCATCAGACAACTTCTGAAGGTGGCAAGTCTCTGACTGATAGTTCAAGTCCGTAGTGTAAATGGTGAAGAGGAATGGAGAGAGAACAGTTCCCTGTGGTGCCCCGGTATTACAAACTACTGTGTCCGACACAGAGTCCTGCAGGCGCACGTACTGTGGTCTACCCGTCAGGGAGTGCTTAATCCAGGACACAAAGACATCGACCTGCATCTCTGTCAGTTTCATCTATCAAATTTATGTATTAAATGTTACATAAATGCTAACCTAAGTGGCATTTTTAATATCTGATGTTTATTTAATTTTCCATTAAAGCTGATACTTTGGTCTAATTAATCTCATGTCAGGATTTATCAAAACATCTCCATTATTTATGCACAAACAATGTAGATGTTTCAAAAGTCCAGGCAAAAGCACCCTTCCATGAATGAATTACTTCGTACTGTCATTTCCACAACAAACCCTTCATCTTCACCTTTCTTGATTTGCATCTCGTCCCACTAGCTTCATCCATCATGAACCTCACTGGGTGTCTTCCTCTGCATCATCTACAACATTCTTCAAAATCAGAATCAGAATAGAATTTATTGCCATGGTCAGTGGGGGTTCACCAACTAGGAAAGTGCTCCGAAATAAAGTGCTGTTAATAAATATAATAAAATAAAATAAAATAAAATAAAATAAAATAAAATAAAATAAAATGCTGATCATCATCTCCACGAGTCCAAACCATCTGTCCTCCCTAACTTTCTCTAACTTTCTCTGCTCGTCCGTTTCTGATCTTGTCCTGTCTTCAGTAAACCTCAGTATCTTCATCGCTGACTCAAACATACAGTGTAGTTCGTTTGCTTTATTTGTACGTCAATTATGAATAGAATTGGTAGTAGACTTAGAAGTTAATAAATAAATTATTTAATATAACATTATTAAATATAATAAAGTTGTTATTATGTTTATTATATATTACATTATCTTTTTTGAACGTCAGTTATGAATAGAATTAGTAGTAGACTTATTAGTTAATAAATAAAGTAATTTATATTACATTACCTTTTTTTGACCATATAAATAGTGACATTCTTCGTGTTGGCGTCGCGAGCCAGCATCCTGTTGATTCGCTCTACATCCGGTGTGACGTCTTCCGTGTGGACTCTCAGCTGACACCTGACGGCGGCGACCTCGCAATCGTGACGGCTTTTTTTTTTGAATGATTTGAAGCCGTAAAGTTGAACAGGACTCAGAACAACGAGCTCAGGATGTCGGGCGTTGAAAGCAACCCCTTCGCGGACCCGGAACTTGACAACCCTTTTCAGGTAACGTAGGTTAGCAAAGTTAGCAACTTTAGCTTGAACTTGCCGCCTGACAACTGACAATAACGACAGTGTTTTACTCGTTATCCTCGCATGTTTCGGCGTTTTGCTGTCTGACTTTCGTCAGGAAGATGCCAGTGTTTTGTGACTTGTGGGAGTGTGGTCTGTTTGGAGGCAGGTGTTAGCTCGCCAGTTAGCATAACATTCAACTGATACACATTAACCCTGATCGACATTCTCTTTATGGCTTTATCCACGCGACCTGAAAGTGTCTCCCTTCAGTCGTGTGAGTGTCTTGTCAACAAAACATCATTCACCAGTCATTTAACGTCAGCAAGTTTTCTGACTGTTGCACTGATGTCATGAATGATCCACCAGAAATGGCTCCAAGTGTTTATATAAGGTTACAAATCAAACTGTGAACTGTTGCTTGCTGTCGTCTGTTTGTGGACAACAGTGAATCAGCATTTTTGTTGAAGTGAACTATCACACAGGAAACCATAAGTCCATCATCACGTCACGTGATTTCATTTCCCTGAGCAGCTCCGATTGTTGAGTCAGCTGTATGAACTGTTTGAAAAGTCTAAAAGTGTTCGTTAAACTAGTCACTGAAGCAAATGCCAACTCTAATAACACTCCCAAGCTAAGTCAAACAAAACTGGAAGAAAACGGTGTAATAACCTTGTCCTTGTTTTTTGGAGGCAGCTGAGGTCCTTGAACATCTGCTGGTGGATGCTCTCGATGTTCTGAGTCTGTGGTGTCCTGTGACATTTTCTATAGTGTGCTGCTTCAATTTCAACTCACTTTATTTTCACAGCGTCTTTGTGTGTTTCTGTATTGCTGAATGCTTGTTTGTATAATGATTCACCTTTGTGATTACATTTGGACCTCGGATCTGATCCCGTGGATGGGCCTGGGTTTCCCAGACTTGCTCTTGGTTCCTCCGTTTCACTTGCCACAACGTACACAGGCAAACCATTGACACTCTGCGTGAAAGGTTGCTACCATCAGCTCTTCAGGGTAGCAAGGCCCGATGTGTAAAAATTGTATCGAGCCATCTCCATTAGGAACTATGAGGTGTGAGCGAAATGTCAAGAATCGTTTTATCAATCTCCCCGGGGAAGTTATGATCCTGATCAAGCTATTGATGCGCCGCATGATGACAGCTGCATTCCTGAGCCAGCAGTACCTACCACACCTCCCTTTTTTCAAACATGAACCTCCCAGTTTCCCTATAAGAAAAGGGCAAACATCGTTGTGTCATCAGTGAATCACCGTACAGTGTGCTCAACTTGAGCTCCCGTCAAGCTTCGGCCTGGTTGAACTGATCTGTTCCAATTTGTTGTGATGTGACCCCTGTTGCCTGACCTGCACCCCCTCTCTTCCTTCATGTCGCGTGGCAGGTTGGAAACCCAGATAACTTTGGAACATAAGTTATGATCCTATAAATAAATATAATAAATAAACCCATAGTTCACATCCTCTAATAAGTATTAATAAGGTGTCTTTTTCTTAAAGTGTATATATATATATAGATACACACATACACATATGTATATATTTGTAGTTTTGAATATAAATTAAATATTGCCTATATACATGAGTAAATCAAGGTGCAATAGAAATACATTTAAGGCACATAAAATAAATTGCTTCATTTTAAGAAAACATTTAAAAAATGTTGGATTCAGGGAGTGAAAACGAAAAACTCATGGATGCTGCCAGATATTAACAGAACATTAGGATGGGGAGGTGATGAGAGGGGGAAAGCAGCGGCGGTAAATTAAATTAAAAGTTACTGAACATCAACGTATTTTAGTGTTTGATATGATTCATGAGGAATTTTCAGGTTCCTGTACCTCACCGAATACACAACAAATATTTATATGACTGACATATTTGTGAAGCCTGCTGACATCATCATGCTCGGTCTCGACCTTGTCAAAACAAATGTGAATTAGTGTTTGCCCTGTTTTTGTGTGGAAAAAAACATACTCACACTGACTCACTAAAATATGAAATACACATAAACGGATGAGACACAAGGTTCACTTTCATTTTCCTCTGCTCTTTTCCTGCTCTGATGAATTCCCCTCCTATGTACAAAGACAGACCTGTGGCTTGTGTTCTGTAGATGTGGGGAAAGTTGCATGTTTAGATTGTTGGAATAATGTAAGCAGGGTTATGATGGTTTTGAACCAGGCCTCGATGATGTGATGTGGTTCAGTATGTGTGGATGCAGTGGTAGCATTTCAGTGCCTCCTGTGAAGAGGCAGTCAGCATCCGTGGCGCTCGCTCCTCTGAATTCATGAAGACAAATCTGAGGTTGTTAAGATGTCATGAGCGATCTAATTGACTCGCTGCAGCTCAGTGTTTTTAGCTTGCAGAGTAAATAATTCACAGGCTCTCATTAACATACGTGACATGACAGGCGACTCCCTGCTGTCCCGACATTTCCTGTTGCATGCTGGCTGGCAGTTTCACTGCCTGAAGATAGACCAGTCAAGAGTTGTTCTTCTCTCTGAGCTGTCACAGAAGACTGGAAACATATGGCTCCTTCTGAGCAACATTTGGTGTCAGAATGCCCGCAGGCGGATGCGCTCCCTTTTCAATGACCCACTTTAGGGAGCCAGAAGCCGTTGGTTTGTGAAGATGCTGATCAGCCTCTGATGCCCTGCAAGCATCATCAGAGTCTCTGATCAACGACTGAAGTGTTCACCAACCTGAGGAATGCTGCTTTGGTTAGAACTTACTGAAGGCCACATGCAGGAGTCTATCAACAAGCTCAAGCTTTCCCCTGTTTCCTGAACATTTCATTTGACCATGTGTTGTATTTGTAAGGTCTCCACACTTCCTCATGTTGCTCCTCTTCCCCACGTCTTCTTTAGAGAGAGCCTTGTCTCCAAAATGGAGTGATGAGAAACACATTTGGTTACAACACCAACTGACATTAATCTGACTAGCTAACAAGGATGAAACCAGATCCTAAGAGAGGCACCGTGTCGCCATACCTCCTGACCCCCAATTGTTAGCTCTGGAGGACATGCTGCTGGTTCTTGTGACACCTGCATGTTTCAGGTTGATGCTTTGATCCTGTGCAGTTGGGTGCTGCTCTCTGTGACCCATTTCTGGAAGCAGGCCCACCGTCAACGCTAGCTTCTGCTATGAGAAGTGATGAACACAGGGTTCCTGAATCTGCTCCATCTGTAGAACTTTCCGTGGATGGAATGTGTGTCGTCTGTTTAACAGGCCCATATTAAACTTTCAAAGCTCCGTCCTGTAAAATATTCATGGCAGCGGTCTGGTGACAAGTTGCCTTGTGTGCAGGGCTGTGTGTGTGTCCCAAGACGTGTGTGTATTGTATGATAGCGTGTTCATTCTGGCTCATGTCATTAGGGTAAGTCAGCATTCTTATTTAAGCTTCACATCTGATCTTTCTGAAGATCTTCGTATGTGGATTTCTCAAAGCCCCAGGCTGAATTTGTTCATAGAAGAAGGTGAACGACTAATCCATTCGGAGGACGCACTTCAGTGTGTGAATGAGTGTGTGCGCTGTCACATGTTTGTGTGTCGGTGGATGCTGGTGGAAGTTAAAGAGCCAACGAGAAGCTGGCAGAGGCTCAGAGACTGGAGGAGCTTCGACGAGCGCAGGCCATGTCCAACTAAGATTTGAATGTAGCTAGTGAGTGACTGACGAAAGCTGATGGTGAGTCCTCATTTTGTTCCTGTTTGGGTTGAGCGCTGTTGTCATTTGTTCGTGTTCGCCTTCATCAGCCTCTGCGTCCAAAGGTTGATATGTATGGCATCTAACTGGGATGTAACTATACATGTGGAAGCTCGCGCTGGTTAATCTGTGATGCATGTGTGAGACGGATTGATGTGTATGTGTGTGTGTGTCTTCACAAGCATTTTATAAGCCTCGCCGCCACTCATGGCGTTGTGGTCCACAGGAGAGCTTTTCAAGGGTTGAAAATGATGCCAAATAGCTTCTGCCAATTCTTTTAGGCATGTTGTGAGTCAGAGCAGAAGTTCTTGAAAGAGCTTTAATGAAATATTCAACATTTCTAGTTGAACTTGTCTCCTCCATTAGTATCTTTCCTTTTTGACTCAAGTGTGGACAACACCGTCTTTAGAAGAGTGGCAACACCATTCACTGAGGTCGCAAATAGCACTTGCATGTGTGTTCAGTGTGTAACCAGTTGCAACACAAGCTGAGCTTCATGCTGAGAGCCGTGGACCACATGATTGTAGATGTTGAAGAGTCCCAGATGGGTCTCAGACTGAAGATCCATTTGTCCGAAGTAGAGGGTGGAGATATTCTGCACCCGGTGTACAGTACATTGGCCTCTGACTGATGCTCAAGAAGAGGTGCTTGCAGAATAGCTCCAGGAGATCACACTGAAGAAGTCTGACCCTTTTTGGAGGAACGTTACGTATTCTAGTGGTAGGTGTGTGTGCTGTTGATGGGCATTTCACTGTTCTGCCTCGGAGGTGACGTTGAAGAGATGAAGACGTTTAGTCTGGACTAGTGCCTCTTTGGGTTCCTCTTCAGGAAGCTGATCAACACACAATCTGGGGTGAATAGTGCCATACTTGATGCTGCAATTCTGTGTTGATAATCACAAATGAATGTGTGGATATGTTGGTGTTCTATAAAGGCATCTGTAATGTGACTTCCCCTTCAGCTCTGAGTGAAAGTCATGTGCCTGTGATCTGAGCTCTTAGCAGTCAGCCAGTGTATATCCATGTTATTTATCTGTATTATTCTCTGTTTTCCCCTTAAAATAGAGCAGTGTGTAGCCAATACAGTCTTTTGAAAATGAATATCAACCTTTTGTACCTCTTCAATTTGAGGTAGGATTCAAAGACATAGGGAACGTGAACGTGTCACCTCCATTAGTTCTGAGTGTGTTGATGTAGTGGGCCGGGGATCGACTCTTGTGGCACGCCGGTCTGCTAACAGACGGACAGGTGTCTGCTGAGCCTGTACATCCCTGTGACGGATGACGTCGCCTCTGTGTCCCACCTGCAGTTAATGTTTCTGAGGAGAGCAGCGTGTGGCGTGGTGCAAAGAGCTACTGTAGGTTACTGTATAAATAGTTGAATAATGAGTCACTCGGCTATGTCAGTATGTCAGTTTTTTTAGATGGCCAGACTTTGGCTTGTTTGAACTAAGCGTTGCCGTTGAACGGTTAGGAAGAGACCCGTTGGCTCGGTGCCTTCGTGTTAAACTTCTCAGCGGCCGCTGCACCGCGCTCGGTTATTTATAGACGTGTTGCCTGATTATTGGAATCATCTCGTCTCTGCCAGGCAGGAATTACAGGGCTGTCGCGCGCCCCCTTTCAAACCTCAGAATGTGAGGCACACGAGTCAGCAGCTGGTGCTCACAAGTCTCCGCTCTTCCGCCTTTCCAGGATCCTTCAGTGACACAAGCGCGGCTGGCAGCTCCTCCCGGCATGGAGGACTACAACCCCTTCTCTGACGTCAAAACTGTGAGTGCAGCGTCTCCAGAACCTCTCTGGTCAATGCTTCATGTGTGAGTGGAAACCATGGCTGCAGCTGAAGGTCCAAGGCGCTATTGAATTTACTCATTACTTTTTTTAGTTTAAGTTGAGGCTGGAGTGCAGATGCAGCAGTCGAAGCCAAGGACTTGTCTGTCTCCTGGGTCCGCCCGTGGCCCCCACCAGGTGCCCCTGAATATCGCCTCAAAATCTCAGATGACCAGGCTTAACTCCTGATTTTGGTTCCTCACTTTGAAGCTGCACCACAGGAAGTGATGTCATGGTCACCTGGGCACCAGCCCACTCGGACACAGGGTCATTGAGAGTTGAATCCCAGAGTGGATAAAAGTGTTATCTTCTTCATTACGGCGCCACTCGCCGGCCTGCCGTGGTACTGCATCATTTCATTAGGATCGTCTGAACGCCAGAAACAACTCCATTTTCACAGAGCTCTTTTTTTTTTTAACTGCAGAGGAACCAGGTGTGGAAGTAGTTTCTCCACTAACCTTCTCTGAATCTCTTTGTCATCCCTCTTTCCTTGACAGACCGGCACGACGCCGAGGAGCACCGCGCCAGCCGTCAGCACGCAGCCCGCCATCATGAAGCCCACAGAGGAGCCCCCGGCCTACACGCAGCCCAGAGCTCAGGTGGGACTCCACCAGACAACATCAGTCAAGATGAAGGTCTGATGATGCCGTGTGTCTCCAGGAGTCGTCGGCAGCTGCCGCAGAACTCCTGAGACGGCAGGAGGAGCTGGAGAGGAAAGCTGCTGAGCTGGACCGGCGGGAGAGAGAGATGCAGTCGCTGAGCGCCTCTGGAGGTCTGTAGGACTCACGCGGACGATCGCCACAGATAGAACTGGAGCTGGTGTTGGGGGGCGACTCTGATCTCCGGTGTGCTTCCAGGTAAGAAGAATAACTGGCCCCCGCTGCCGCAGCAGTTCCCAGTGGGACCGTGCTTCTACCACGACATCACGGTGGACATCCCAGTGGAGTTCCAGAAGACAGTGAAGATCATGTACTACCTCTGGATGTGTAGGTGCCGCTCTTACATCCTCACTCACTCCAGTTTCCTCCCGCTGTGCAACATGGCAAGTCATTTCTCTGCCTGAGTCAAAGCGGAGTCACACTGCGAGACGAGGGTGTTGATGAAGGGCTGAGGTCACATGACTGGGACCCCTCGCTCTTAAGAAGCGCGCGTGTTAGCGAACAGGCGCGAGTCATTGTGTCGGTCCTCGTGAGAGGTCATGTGAGCCGTCAGCTGACCGTTCCTCTGCTGCATCAGAACATGGAGAAGGCCCTCCCCCCTCCTCCGTGGCAGTCAGGTCAAACACAGACCCCTGGAATGTTCCTCAGCAGGATTGTGTCACATGTCTCACTGCGGTGTGGAAGCTCTCCACCGCCGACCTGGATCCAGGTGGTCCCGACTTGTCCTGCTGTTCTGGTTTCCGACTGTTCACACATCTCTTTGAGGCATGATTTGGATCAACTACCCATAAGCTCGTCCAGGTATCGGGGGGGCGCTCTGTGTCCAGAAACCTCACTCTTGATCTACAGTCCCGCAGATGGTTGTGGGTCCGGCGGCCACGGCACGTGGACCCCCATGTTTATGTGTGCTTCTGACGGACGCTCGACATATCAGACCTCCACGCTGTGTTCAGTGGTCCAGAGTTTTGATGTTGTCTTGTGCTTCAGTACACAGCGGCACCCTACTGGCCAACATGGTGGGCTGCTTGTCCTGGTTCTGTGTGGACCTGAATCGGGGAGTGGACCTGGGCCTGTCCATCCTCTGGTTCATCCTCTTCACGCCATGCGCCTTCGTCTGCTGGTACCGCCCCGTGTACGGCGCCTTCAGGTAACCACAGCGAGCACAGGACGAGCGCGTCTGCTCCCGCCTCACCTCTCCTTCCCCCTCAGGAGCGACAGTTCCTTCAGGTTCTTCATCTTCTTCTTCATCTACATCTGCCAGTTTGGGGTCTACGTCATGCAGAGTATCGGCATTGCGGGATGGGGCGCCTGGTGAGTCTGGAGCCCCCTGGTGGACAGTACTATGTCGTGTTCCTTCATCTCTAACGTGTTGTCTGGTCCTGTCTGATCCGTCAGTGGCTGGATCTCGGCTCTGATGGGCCTGAACAAGAGCATCCCGGTGGGCATCATCATGATCCTGGTGGCGGTGCTCTTCACCACGCTCACCGTCCTGTCGCTCATCATGTTCAAGAAGGTAGTATAGCAGTGGGTCGTTTCTCTGTATCTGCCCTCGCTAACCCCCTCCCCCCCGCCCGCAGGTCCATGCCATGTACCGGACCACCGACGCCAGCTTCGAGAAGGCCCAGCAGGAGTTCGCCTCCAGTGTCATGGCGAACAAGACGGTCCAGACGGCAGCTGCCAACGCCGCCTCCAGGGCCGCGCAAGGCGCCTTCAAGGAGCAAATCTGAAGCCTCGCCCACTGGACTTGACCCCTCCCGCCCCCCCCCAGTCCAACACTGAAGTCACCCACCAGATTGCCCCATGATCATCTCTACTTTTAAATTATTTTATTTCTCAGTTAGAAACACTACTGCCCCCTGGTGGAGTGACAGAACCTGAATGCTGTGCATTCCCCTTCTCTCCTGCTCCACTCCCACCGACCAACTCTAATGTTCCAGGTCTCACAGGTGGGGCTGCAGCCCAGCTTCAGTAACATCTGGAGACCCTACCCTTCCCCTGTCTGACTAGATAACGCCTCGCCGCCGCTTGCCGTTTTCCTACCTGAGCGTCCGACGGCGTCTGTGAGCAACACAGCGGTCTCTCTCTCGCTTTCCTCCTCGTCACGTCACCTCAGCGGGTGCCTGTGTTCGTGTGGCGTGTTTCTTCCTCCTGTCAGGTTTGACTCACAACTGTTTCCTCTGCAGCATATGGGCCTCCACTCACAGCTGTGAGTCCCCAGAGACTGAGTCAAAGTGGTGAGAGAGATCAGGAGACAAATCACTGCCACCGTTGAGACGAAAGTCCAGTGGCTGAGTTCAGTCAGTCAATGAAGACCGTGTTCAAATTGAAATCTTAGTGTTCATAAAATTGTCCTGAGAGCACAGTGATGGCTGGAGGTCATGGCGTAGTGAGTCACAGCGGTCGAGCGGCTGGACTGACTCTCAAGTCTCGCTCTCCCATTCACCGAAAGGATGAAGGATGAAACCCGCGGAGAAGCCTGTGCTGATGAAGCTCGATTCCTACTGCGCGCCTCCGACTTGAGCGAGTCCTGAGAAGAGTCAGTTCTTACATTTTCATCCGAGTTTCTGTGGGTTTTGTATATTTATTGTTGAACTGAATAAATTCTCTGATTGTAATTTCTACCTGCGAGTCACGTGACTTCATTCTGTCGCTCCCGACCTCTGACGTGAGTCTGGATGTGCAGTTACAGTTGGTGGCCGCGCGGGGGCAGCACACGGTCAGAAATGTGCCTACTTTCGCTGACGTCTCTCGACGGCATATCTCGGTCTCAGATGAACTCGAAGTGACGTCTGGCACGCAGATGACGCGTATTTTTTTAAAGGCATTATGAAGATTAAGAAGCTTTTACTACAGCCACAGTACTATTTATTACTTTTGCTGCGATTTACAAAACGTAAACTTCGAGCTGTGTGACCCCTCATCGTCTCCTGGAAAACTTGGTTCCACAAACATAACATTTTCAGTATTTCAGGCGAATCGCATATTCAGAAATGTTAAGTGTCCCACATGTGTTTATTTTTTAGATTAAAGAGTTCCCAGTGTACATATACACAAAGAATTTAACTAATGTAACTTCAAAGACTTGGATTTGTATCTTCAAATCTATTTTAAATTTTACTTGTTTTGTGTTTGACTGAGATTATCATTGAGAATGAAGCATTGATTGTTGTCTGAAACATGTATAAACAAAAATACAGTGGAATATCTTCATCAAATTAAAAAAACTTTGAAAAATGAATTCTGCTTTTGTAAAACATTGAGTCTTGACTCCGGAGGACTGGAGTCAGAACTCAGCTTGTGCAGCTGAATCGTGATTTTCAGCAGCAAAACACCAGGAACCAGAAGACTCAGCTTTTTTCTCCCTTTTAGTTTATTAGTTTGGCAGAAACGAGTGCGATTGGGCCGGTGACATCATCAGTCCCTCGGAGTCAAGTCTCCGTGTCACCTCCGACTAATACTTCGGGTTCGCAGTACATTCTAGAGTGAGTTCTAGCCCCTAGTGGTTCCATGAGTTTGGCAAGAGAGTCAGTGTTTTTGAATGAAAGTGTGACATCCTCCTCCTCTTCATCACTGGTTCTGCGTCACAGAATCATTGTCACGGGTATTTACAGGCGCAGACGGTCGGGGTCTGGCCGACACAGATGTGCAGTCTTAGTGGTACAAGGGTGTCGGGGCGGAGCGGGCCCGGCCGGTCCGGTTCAGAGGAGGCAGATGAGGCTCTTGCCTTCCTCGATCTCCTCCTGGACTTTGTCGCTGGACGTGGCGATCTCAGCCTGGGCCGAGAAGACGGCGCAGACAAAGGTGAGCACGGTGCAGCCCATGGCGGTGTAGAAGGCCCAGCCCATGGAGCAGACCCCGGCCCGGTACGGCGCTGCCTCCGGCCCGCAGTACAGCTCCACCTTGTCGGAACCCCAGCCAGCAGGGTACAACATCAGACCAAGGATCAGGAACAGACCTGCGAGGAGGATCCAATATGAGCAACTGAACATCAGCCCATTACGATCTTTCTCTGACCAGCTACTGACCACTGCAGGCGACAGGTCATCATAATGTAATGGCTGACCAACGGTGAAACATTAAATCAGTTTGGGTCCAGACGAACCCGGCAGCAAATACGTGACCCGGTCACATCTGGTCTGATTTGACCCAAGCGGACCCAAGCGCTCGCCGGGTCAGGCGGCGCCGACAACAACAGGAACCAGGCGGACGGAGCGACTTCCTGTGACCCACTTCTGCCCCCATCAAACCGGATCTGGTTCCTAACGGACACAATCGAGGCTGTAAGTGATCCGGGCGGCCGGTTCTGGAGGTGAGGCTCGGTTCTGCAGCTCTACAGCGGCAAGATCAGATGAAACGCGGAAATGAAAAGTGGGTCAAGAATTCTTTCCACATGTGGCTGCTCCGCCCGAAGTCCAGACCAGAACCCTGATGGATTCCAGGCTCCGCCCCTGGACCCCCAGTCCCCTGGTCCAGCACAGACCTGCTTCTGGTTCTACTTTCCACACTTTTCATTGGTGTCTGACCCCTGACCTTTGACCCCACCCCTTCATGTCACCAGAGCCGAAGCTCCACAATAAAAGAGTGATGTGAGCCCAGTTCAGCTCAGACACACAACCAATACACACAGTCATGTGACATTTGACACACAAATAAGCAACAGGTCGACAGGACTCACAAAACTGTGAGTCCTGTCGAAAAACTGTGACTCATAACACAACAATGCAACACACACAACGCTCCTCAAGCTACACGACTTCTGAGCAATGAGCAGGAGGAAGAGGGATGAAGAGGAGCGGGAGGAAGAGTGAGGAAGAGGAGCAGGAGGAAGAGTGAGGAAGAGGAGCGGGAGGAAGAGTGAGGAAGAGAAGCGGGAGGAAGAGTGAGGAAGAGGAGCAGGAGGAAGAGTGAGGAAGAGGAGCAGGAGGAAGAGTGAGGAAGAGGAGCAGGAGGAAGAGTGAGGAAGAAAAGAGGGAGGAAGAGTGAGGAAGAGGAGCGGGAGGAAGAGTGAGGAAGAGGAGCAGGAGGAAGAGTGAGGAAGAGGAGCAGGAGGAAGAGTGAGGAAGAGGAGCAGGAGGAAGAGTGAGGAAGAGGAGCAGGAGGAAGAGTGAGGAAGAGGAGCGGGAGGAAGAGTGAGGAAGAGGAGCGGGAGGAAGAGTGAGGAAGAGGAGCAGGAGGAAGAGTGAGGAAGAGGAGCAGGAGGAAGAGTGAGGAAGAGGAGCAGGAGGAAGAGTGAGGAAGAGGAGCGGGAGGAAGAGTGAGGAAGAGGAGCAGGAGGAAGAGTGAGGAAGAGGAGCGGGAGGACACACTGACACACTGACTCACTGACTAACCCGGGACGGAGGAGAGGGACGGGCTCACCTGCGATGCCTTGCAGCAGCCCGCACACATTGAAGATACTCTTCTTCATGATGCTCTGGAAGCACATGGTGAAGACAGAGATGAAGGCCACGGCGCACAGCAGCAGGATCCCAGTGGCCAGGAAGATGGAGGTGGCCTGCCAGAAGGTGCTGGCGATCTCCCCGAAGTGCACGGCGTAGGGTCCACACAGGATGCCCCTCTGCAGGTGAGGCAGTTTGATGCAGCGGCCGTAGATGCCCAGCGTGGGTCTGTAGGCCTCGCCAGCCGCCGTGGCGCCGTGGTGACCCAGCACGGCGTCAGGGGTCCGCGGGAAGCCCACCAGCCAGTCAGTGCTCATGAAGGCGATGAGCTCCCCGAAGGCGGCCACGATGCTGAGCAGGGTCCAGAGCATGGAGCGGCAAGTGACAATGACATGGCACATGCTGACGGTGGCGCTCTTTCAAGTCCCAGGCAAAGGCGAAGCTCAAGTTGCTCCTGCGACGCGGCGTCCAAACCAGGATCTTCCTCCCTCGCTGGCTCCTCTTCCTCGGCCCCTGCGGTCTTTGGTGGTGAGCGGAGGCGGCCGTCTACATGGTACAGAGGCGGTGTCCCCGGAGCCCCGCTGGCCTCACATCAGACACACCTGCGGTTAGTGAGGGCAAGTCCGTTCAGGGGGGCGGGGGTGAGATGGAGGGAGGAAGAAAGAAGGGGGTGAGGGGGGTGAAAAGGGGAGAGAAACAGGATCAACAATCTTGCTGAGCCTGCACACGGCTGACCTCGGGTCAGTCCACACAGATACACCACTCAGTCACATGACCTCCGATAACCTCGTCCAGTGAGTCACAGCAATGGTTCACTTGGGTATTCACACAGATTCTGAGCTTATGACCAGAGTGCCAAACATAAACTGCGAAAACGACTGAAAACCTTGTTGACTCAAGGTCATGTGACTAGTGAGCGGAACGCGCCGCTCCATCATCACACGTTGAAGTTACTCCTCTGGATCGAAGGGAAGACACGATCAGTTTGGTGTCCAACTGCACCAGCAGGGGGACCATGGCTCAGTTAGCAACAGGCTCAGGAGTCAAACTCGGCCGCAGCAGAGGTGAAAACGTGACTGAAGGGTCCAGAACAGGACGAGTCTGAAGGCTAACGCTAGCATGTGTGTGGCTCGTGCAACCCTCAACCTTGTCTTTATCGAGCTCTCATTCAGTTCTCTTGGGGCCACACAAACTGAGGTGATGGGCCAAATTTGGCCCCCGGGCCTGGGGTTGCACACAGAACAAGTAAAGCCCACTTATGCTCCCTTCATGTGCGATGTTACCGTGACAGGTCACATGCTTCCCTGCCTTCTTTACGTTGCTGTTCACCACTATGTCCACCGGGAGCAGCACAAGGTCCTCAGTTAAACGACTGACCCCCAAAACCAACATGGCGACTGTGGAAGAAGTGTTGTTGTAGCTCTTGCACAGAAGAGGAAACAGAGGCAGAGTTGTAGGAGGCGGTGGTCGGTGATGGTGTTCAATATATCGCCACTGGAGGACGGAGAATTACCGCCATTGTCACGTCTGTTGTGTCTCATCAGAGCTCTGTATCTGTGAGTCAAAGCAACACTGCCTCCAATGGTTTCCAGTGGTACTGCTCCGTTTGGCTCACATCAGCAGGCTTTTTGAGGAAATATGGAGGAAGTGAACACAGAGCTTGGACAGAAGGATGCGGCCATATCTGACTGCCGGGGGGTGTTGAGCAGAAATGGGTCTCAACCATCACCACTGTCACGTGGGTGGTGCCGACGCTGGGCCTGACCCAGCTCTAGCAAGGGGCTGGTTTGGTAGAAAGGAGCATCAAAGCATGGTGGGACCAGGATGCAGGACTTCTTCCCGTCTTTGTGCTCTGGACGTAAACACACACTTGCCTCTCCTCCTGGAGCTTTTCCTGCCTCCTCTGGGAGCCTGGTGGAAGGCAGAGCCCGAAGGCAGCTGCCGACACGTGTGCCGCCCGCAACGTGAGGTTTCCATCCGCCGGGCGGGACCGGGGTCCCCCTGTGGTCAGTGTGCCAGCGCCACACACGCACTTTGATCTCAGAGGTCCTGCTGGGATATCAACAACAGGCCTCCACTTTTTTTTCCCTCCTTCTGCCTCTTCCTTCGGCAGGAACATGACCCAGATCTGCGCTGAGAGTGTGTGTGTGCGTCTTTGTTTGGACTGTGTCAAATGGATGAGATCATAAGACTCAGCGGAGTTGGACCAACATTACGTCTGTGAATCACAGATTGCCTCACCATGACCAGACGCTCATGAACCTCTCTGAAAAAAAGGGGGGCCAGGGGAGTGACCCCACCCCACCCCCAGCACCCCCCCTCTCTCCCACCTCCCCAGCGGCTCCTTGATGAGGCCGATGTTTGACATGACGACTGAAGACAAACTTTTCTTCCTCCGGCTCCGGCGGTTTGAAGTATTCGGGTCAAACGTTTGCCGGCCCAGTCGCGGAGACTAATTCCTCTCGGACGGGAGAAATGTTGAAAACACTCCAGCAATTCAAAGCAGCTGGGCACAAAGCACAGTCCTGGACACTTAACCTTCGACCCCTGAGGTCAGGGTCGCACTGCAGCTACCTGCTCCTCTCTCAGTCGGACTGAGATGCGGGTGAAGGTTCTGGAGATAAGCCGGCTCGTCTGGACCAGGATTGATGCCTTTTACACTCCCAAAAGAAACACCGGGGATTACTGGAAGGTCGGCTCACACATACACACACACACAGTTTACAGCCTTCAGTCTGCACCCCCGACTCACACACACACACACACACACACACACACACACACACACACACACACACACACACACACACACACACACACACACACACACACACACACACACACACACACACACACACACACACACACACACACACACACACACACACACACACACACACACACACACACACACACACACACACACACACACACACACACACACACACCTGACCCGCACTAGGCAGCGTGAGCGGGGGGGCGTGTCTCCACAGATCAGGTTTCCTCTTAATTAAATTCCCTTTCACGAGCGCGGCACTGGAGGAACTGGACGTGGCAAAGTGGACGGCAGGACAATGGCGGTGGTCAAACGGTCCGTCGGGGTTGATCAGCCATTAGCTGCCAGTCAATAGCCACAGAACAAATAGATTTTTCCGCTCAAAGCTAACTCAGAAGTTCGGGGTCACCGTGAAGTCACTCATGAGGAGTCTCACTGAGGAGCCGGGTCCAGTCGGGAACCCAACCAGTCAGTCTGAGGAGGACCACGTGAGTCCGGCGTTAGCTTCCCTTTAGCATCGTCCACTCAAACACAGTCTGAGGAAGTACGAGTGAATCAAGTCATGGATAAACCTGCCGTGACTCGGCTGACAATCTGACCTACGAGTCTTAAACCCAGCTCCTGATCCTGACCCTCTCAGATTATGGGTTGGTTCTGATTGACTCATTCAGCAAAAAAAGCTGCATGTTAGCGGCAGCTAGCATGACAGCATAGCGCTGCTACACGTTTCAAATACGGCGCCAAGCATCGTTGTATGGCTGGCTGCCATGTTTGGTGCGGTGAAGGTCTTGACCGCACCACGACTCAGGAGATCTCGAGCTTCTTCAATCACCACGCACACTCCTGTCAGCGTAGGATGGAAGAGGAAGGTACCACCTTCCTACCACCACCGTTCTGTGAGGTGCTGTTCCTCCGCCTTGCAATTGGAGTTTTCAGTGGCGTTTCTTTGTTTGAGCATAGGCAAACGTTTTATATCACGTTGTTCATTCATCAGTACAATAACTCTGTTTGCAATTGGTGAGGAGACAAGCGGGATTCCAGCCAATCAGAGGCAAGGAAGGTGGTAACCTCCTCTACCATCCTACGTTGCACGTCATTGGAACAGTTATAAAGCTCGATGCAGCTGGAAGTCGTCAATAATCTGGATCAAACATTGATACCGTGAAACACAGTGAGGTGAGATTTGTTATGAGACTCAGAGTAGAGCTGCATGCAGTGCTACTGTGAGGAGCCGAGCCCTCACAAACATCACCGTAAGTGAGGCATGTATTGAGAAGGTTCCAGGATGCTTCCGCGCCAGTGAACAAGTCTTCTTCTAACTATCCTCCAGAGACGTCAAGAAGCCGGTGATTCTGAAGCCTTCCTAAACAACTGGTGTCCACTCAGCCTTTTGTGTTCCAAGAACAAAACAGCCATATCTACATACGAATGGATGCAACAAAAACAGGTTGCCGCGGCAACTGTTTGTAAGGATGAAGACTTGCTAAACAGAAGGACGTGAGCGTGATGGAGCAACGTCCGAGCGAGTCTCCGGCGACAGACAGGTTTCTGTTGTCCTGGCTTTTGTTTGGGGAAAATATAATCACAGTCCGTCAGGGAGCAGAAGTCAGCGTTTCCAGCGCGCACTTCTAAACATCTGCCCGACCCTAAACATAATATTTAGACCCAGATCCCACATGTGGAGACAGCAGAAGAAAACAAACCTGACTCCATTGGGTCCAGGAGAAGTCCAGCGCTCCAGGAGATGTGGCTTCTGTGCCCCGGCTCTCCTCCTCCGCTCGGCTTTAACGCCTCGCCGACCCTCCCCCCTCCGAGCCCCTCCCCCTGGACAGGATTGCCCTCCTGTGATTGGCTGGAAGTGCAGCCACACTTCTCCAGAGGAACCACACGGTGGCTGGAGAATCTGGGTTAAAACAACAGAGTTTCTTCTCTCCAGCATTTTCAAGCCATTTGCTCATTAACATCCCTCTCTGCGAGGACCCACACCCACTCTGATGCTTCTCCTCTGGCTTCACTGTCAAGGATTTTCTTCTTCCAAAGTGTGCCAGGATAAGAGGCAGCCGGCTCAGGAAGCCCAAATACGTTCCATATGAGGACGGGGAAAGGTCAAACAGGAAGAGAAGCCGATAGCTGCAGAGGAAGCGGACGTTTATCAGCTCTGGACTGGCGGCTTGTTACGCAGCTTGTTTGTACCTCGGACCTCATAAAGCCACTCCTCTGACCCCATTAACAGCCGTGACTCATCCAGACGCTGCGGTTGTGAGCTGGGTGGGAGTTAATGAGGCGCTCTGAGGTGAAGAGGGCTGCCTTGTCACACGGACACAGTTTTGTTTACAGAGAGCTGAGACAGAGTCGAAAACAACCAACTCAACAGTCACACTAGAAAACTAGAAGCACCGCACAAGAAACGACACGTAAACCTTTACACAGTCTGGACTCTAGGTTCACTTTCACTTTCCACTGCTGCTTTCCTTCTCACCAAATCTCAGTACGCCGCAGCTAAATTGTATTCATTCATTATTTGTTGCTTTTATAAATCTCAATTCTGCAGTTGCTCCTCGACACACCTTGTATTCTGTTCCCTGAAGATCAGACAGCTGGACTGAAGGATTGATGGTCTTCATAAAGTGCATCCCCATCTTGAGCTGGATCTGTGATCCGCCTGTTTCCACATGGCTGTCCTTCATCGTCCCTCTGATCTACACAATACCGCCGAGCAGATGGCGAGAGATGGACGACCTGCAGTCCAGCGGCAAGCTTGGTCCGGCTTTGCTGCGTTCGTGACTTCGACTGCGCAGACCTTTTTGATCCTCGGCTGTTTGATGTGAGGGTCTGCGTTGTGTCAGCCGCACCAGTGTCGCGCGCCAAACTGCATCCCTGCTTCTCCAACGAAACATTGGTGAAGAATCAGCCAGAGCCCCTCCTCTTCACAGCCTTTGCTGACAGAGGAGGTCCACTCCAGAGCAGCACTCTGGTCGGCTTCCTCTGACGACACATCAGAGCTCTGAGTGCTGAGTAACCAGAGCTAACATGAAACAGAACAGAGCGTCTGGTCCTTTGCTCGGCTGCTTGTTGTGCACAAATACTGATTGTTGTATTGATCACAGATGATGGCCGCTACTGTCGTCTGGGCGCACACTCATGGAATTAGCATTGATCCGGACTGGTCTGGGGAATTCCTGCAGCGAGACAATGACATGCAGGTTTAACCCTTTTGTTTTGCGCTTCTCTGGAGCAACACAAGGGTCACATCTCAGCGATATAAAACCACCTGCTACCCGGGAGATGGACGACTCTGTCGTGACTCAACAGGTTCGGGGTGGCTCCACCTGAAGCCCGGACATTTCCAGAACCCTGCAGGACCGTGTCAGGAAGGATCTGATTCATGTTACAGAAACCAAATGTTTGATTTTGGCTCAGGAAACCAGCTTTGGATATCTGAATGGCTTTTTTTTCCCCCCTCTCTCCACGTGTTTTCAATCGGAGCCATGAGCGTTGCGTCAGCGGAGGAGGGGAGAGTGGAAAAGAGATGGAAGATAGATGGAGGAAGCTGCCGGAGTTTCCACTCCAGGAACATCAGCACGGCAGATCAGGTTGAAGACTGGGCCAGGATCTGATGATGGTAAACCTGAGGCTGGTGTGGAGGACAGAGCAGTGCATCTTCAGGTCGGCTATAGAGAATCACGCTTTCCCACTGAGCACTAAAACAATCACGATGATGTCATCATCATTAAGAGCTCCGTCCCAGCTGCCACAGATGAAACCTGACTTAACTCCAGGATAATGTCAGAGGGAAGTGCTCGGGGGGGAAGGTGCGCTTATCTCCGCCTTATCTGAGGTCACGGGGACACCACCTCTCTAGCAAGTCCCGGGTCTGACCCAGGGCCTCCTCCCATTCAAACAGTGAGGGAGACGTCCTGAACGTTGGGGTACTGCATCGACTCTGGAGTAGGTTCTAACCATCATCGTCCATGGAGATCCGCCAAGTCCTTTTGGGTGGAAACCTCCACTCGCGCTGTGCGCTGTCCCTTCCTCCAATATAAGAGTTTGACCATCACAACCAAAGCCAATCAGTTCTCACGACACTAAACTGTCTATGGTATTTTTTATTGAGGATGACTCCTCCACAAGCTTCAACACTACGACCAGAACAACACATCAAAATAACACCAAAGGAAAATGAGGTTTCCTGATGGTGGACTGTTGGGAACATTCATTATTATTGTGCAAATAAGTCGGAGAGATTAGCTAAAAGAGACAGCCAGGTTGTGCTTTCTCTAAATAGATGGTCATCGTCTCTAAAGCTGACCTTCTATACAACACAGCAGTGTGGTGAAGAGGAAGCTGGAGGCAAGGCAATGCTAACAGTCGACCGGCTTATGGTCCAGCTTTGTTTGCAACATCCTCCTGAACAGAAGAGGTCGCCACACTGACCATGAAAGCCACTGTTTCACTGTGAACATGTAGACCACCTCAACCCTTGCGAGCTGTCATAACTGAGTGTGGAGGCGTGACGCTAGGGACCACCAGAGTGTAAACATGAGGGGGCTGCAGGGAAGGAAATCCCAACACTGAGGTCCAGAAGACGGCAGGCGGGAGCGTGGGAAGTATCGCGGCGCTGCGAGCTCCAGCACAGGAAGGACACCTGCGAGAGGTGTGGAGGGGGCGGAGGTAGTGACAGGGCCGGCAGCCCGACACCTTCAGCCGGGAACAAATGGTGTGCGAGGGGGAAAGAAAAACAAACCCCAGCCCTCTCTGGAGGCCGTTTCTCTTCATTTCCAGTCAGCTTTATTTTATCTGGCCCTGTGTGGCCACAGGTTTCTTCTGGAAACATCTGCCCAGAGGTGGACGGGACAGTTGGTCCGCATCTGGTCCACCGTCTCTGGTCTGGTCTCATCCACCGTCACACCAACCAGCTCTGGAGGTTAAGAGAGCCACGGCAAACAGAGACCATCTGACACGTCAAAGTGGGTGGCCCGAGTGGACCGCCGGGCTCAGGGTGGGGTCCGGCCAGTGCCACGGGGAGGTTATTTTCCTGGTTTGCCTACGTAGGTTTGGCAGTTAAACATGGGCCCAGGCTGTTTGAGTTCGGGATTAAAGGAGCCGAGGAACGACATCAGAGAGGAGATAAGACACAAGTGCTGCCTCTCTTCGGAAGAGAGGCTTTGTGGAAATAAAAAAGCTTCTGACTCCAACTTGGCTCAGAAGGAAAACACTTTACAGAAAACACGTTTACACACTCACTTCCTCACGCCCCCTGGAGGCTTCATATTAGTTTCAGTCAACAAACTCTTTGGAAACAGCAGCACTCTTCAATCTCATTGTGTCACACCGGACTCATCTAGCAAATATGCACAAGTCAACGTGCACAGAAGCCATCTGGAGATCCAGAGTATGGTTGCTGTGGATGGCAAGCCCTCATTCGGCCACAATAAACAATCATATTTTCACTTGTGAGTTCCATATTCATCGGTCAATGTGCCATGATATAGATGCAAGAAATTCCAATAGAGTTGTACAACTGTTGAACCACGATATGGCAACTCTAAAATAAGCTTTAAATAAGTTTTAAATTCAGTTTTCAATGTCTATGTCTGAGAATTTGATGTAGTCTTTGACAGTCTCGTGTGTTGTGGACGTCCTGCTAGTAAAACCACTGCAACTGCTTCAACTTCAGCGGCTCCTCCTCCAGACATAAAACCTGATCTGATGGAGACTTCTTCGCCGCTGAGTTTATTTTCTGAGCCCTAAATCAATGTTCTACAACGAGGGTGAAATATGACTTGTAGAAATTAGGGGCTACATTCTTCACACCTCCTTCCTCCGAGTGCTGACGGAGCGAGGAGCCCCAGTGCTTCTCTGGTTCCCAACTGTGGGAGCTCCGGGTCTGAGGCCCTCAGGCGCAACACTGTCTCCATTATTCTTAACCATTTCCAGCCCCACCTTGCAAACAGCCCGGGGATCCATAAACGCAGGGGGTTGCAGGAGAAAAGTCACTTGAAAACCCAGACCGGGCAGGAAATGGTGTGCTCCGCAAAGCTCGGTGGAAGGTATTTGTCGGATCTCCGGAGGGTTGGGGAGCATTGTTCTCGCTTGTGCGGGAGATGAGCGTGGTAGAATCCTACCTGACCTGCTGCTCCCAGACCCGCTTTCCCACAAAACAACCACTGCAAACCGACACCCCACGAGCCCCAGAGCCATGGCTGTTGTGGGCACTCTGAGCTTAACCGGATACTCTGCTGCAAATCAAAAGTAAGCACAGCGCTGGCACCAGAGTGGTTTCACATAACACCGGTGATATCATCTCAGCAGCTCTCTGGCTATTGGCAAAACATGTCAGCTGGAGAGGGGGAGTCGAGAGACGGGGGACAGGAAAGGTGAGCAGGCAGGAGTGAGTTGCTATTGTCAAGCTGGCTGCAGGCAAGGAAGACAACACAGAGTGTTTTCACTGGCAGACAGGGACAGTTGAAGAGTCAAACACCAGCACAAATATGCCTGACACTTTTGCTTCCTGGTGACACAACAGACGGGAATCTACCCCCGAAACCGATGACAGGATGCAGACACAACGTTTTGAGCTTCCAGCCGACTGTTGGGGAAAAAGAGGTGCACTAGAAGGAACACAGAGAGGGACATGGATCCGAGCGCCACCATAAAGACAATGGTGGAGAAGGTTCTGTAATCTCATGGGGATGATCCCTTTAGCACAATGCTAATTCAAGACTGGCAGAGGTATGTGTCGGATTCCACGGTCAGAAACTTAGGTGAACTTTTTTCACAAGCACAACACGAAAATCCACCAGAAACCACCTCCAGCTCTTCAGGGGGCTGAAGAGTTGAGTACCTGACTAGGAAGGCGTCCAGAGACATTTAGACAGTCTCCTCCTGGCTTCGAGGACAATCTCCTCTGAGTCTCTCCTGGATGACTGAACCTCTCTCCCTAAAAGAGTCCACTTCCTGGGTCAAAGCTGGTGCCCACAGGTGAAAGGAGAAATTCAGTTCAGTGGAAAGCTTTGGCTTCTAGCTCAGCTCTTCCTTCAGTGCTCATGACTGAAGGCTGTCCGTCTCTCTGATCCACAACCAGCCCACTTCAGAGTCGATGTGAGATCAAGCAGCGGGTTGTTAAAGACTTGTTAAACCAAACCAACCAACGTGAGTCTGAAGAACCGCAGCTGAACCGGACTCATCAATTCAGGTTAAGCTCTGGATGAATCAAGAGTAAGGCCAGCCAACAACATAGAGTCAGCCTGTTGACAGAACAGACCAAACACACTCCGTTACGGCTGTTTTCAGGGCAGAATCAGCCTGGTGTAATTATTTGGATGGAGGAGGAAGTCGGGGGTGTGTGGAGACAACGGGGGCGGGGTTCTGTTTTTCCAATATGAAGGCAAACAATGGAGCGGGAGATACGGAGCCGGACCACCTGGCAAGGTCATTTGGAAGTGGAAACCCCCCGAAGAGACAATAAACAGAACCATCCTCTGTCACTTTGCTCTGAAAATAGTGGACCTTCACGTCAGCTGCCACTTCCTGTTGACTTGTGTTCAGCCGGAACACCACTGACTTCACTCGCCGGTGTCGCCGGGAGATTGTTCCATCCCCGCAGTGGACCATCTCTGAGCCTAGTTGTGACTTGGACATAAACAAACCTGACTTCATTCCAAACTGCTTCCGAGGAGTGAAGGTGGAGCGCAGCTTTAATCCCGGCGGACTGAGTTGAGGAAGTGATGTCATCAACACCTGCGAGCCTCAACAGTCTGCAGGTCCACTAACAACTAGCAGGTGGCCAATAAGGCATTAACAAGCGAAGCAGGAAACCTTCTGTTCTCAACATCAGCTCCAGATGGGAACGAAAGAAAGACCTCAAACCTGCAGATCTGAATCTTCTCCCGGAGCCCTCGGAGACACAGGTTGGGCGACGTCTTTGGTCCCTGCAGAGATGTTGAAACAACGATGAGTTCAGAAGGACAGAAGCAGAGCTGAGCAGAGGCAGAAGATTTCCAGCTTGGAGACCGAGGAGCACCTCAAGTACCCCTAAGTGCTTTCACATGTTCGTAAAAGAGAAGAGACGCTGATGTTTGCAGACGTGATGCAGGTCCGCCGCTCCCTCTTGGTGGTGCCATTGACAACACCAGTTATGTAATCAAAGTGACTCAGCACATTCACATTTTTTATGTCATTGATTTTGTCCTTCACCCAGAAGAACACGTCAGTCAGCAGTCAACACGACACCGTCTTATCAAGAATTCCCTCCAGCTGGTTCCCTCAGTGCCTCAGCAGGCCCATGAGCTGAGAGCGTGATGAACACCGAGCCTTGTTAGAGAAAATAGCAAACATGGACCGGTTGGCTGCGTTCTAGAAACACAAGCCTATTTCTGTGCGCGTCTCTTTCACTTGTACCAAGTCAAAGAGTCTTTCTATCAACATTCCGATCGGATGCTAGTGGAGTAGCACAAACATGCCGCTGTAGCCGAAGAGAAAACCGGTCAGCATCACTGCGTTTATGGCTGCATTCAAGAGACACTTGCTGTTTATAACGTCATTTCCTTCATCCGATGCAAGTCAGGAAAAACAGAGATCGAAAACATTGGACAAAAGTACAACAAACTGGAGTTTTTAAGTTCGTTTAATTGACAACTATTTGTTGTTGGAGCGGCAATAAAGCTAAAGCAGCCATTTTGTTGACCCCAGTTCCAAATGAACTGTCGCTACATTTGCTTTGAGTGTCACACTGTTTTGCTTATGGTTTTCAAACTTTCAAGAAAAGTTATAGAAAACAACAGCTCGCAGTATAAATTGTGCGTCACACTCCAAAGTTCAAACGCGCTCACCTTTTATTAGCAGAGGAGCCAGAGGACGGCTCACACACCGTTTACACTAGCTAAACTGAGAGTGGGCTGAACTGTGACCTCACAGTGTTGAGCTGAAACAAAGCCTAACTTCCGTGAAATGCTACAAGCTCCTGATCAATATCTCGGCTGATTGAACAGCGGAGCATCAATAAACGCCGCATGTAAATAGATGAGGACTCAACCCCAGCATGTAGAAGATTAACTAATGGACGACTCTTCACTCACCAGTAATGGACCGGTGGGAGCAGCGCTTGGCTTATGGCACCTGCATTAGCAGGATTGGCAAACATTGGGCGCTGAATTTACTGTGAGCTTAATTTAAATTTCTTTCATGGAGTCATAGCTGTCAACTTACAAACGTTTTGTTTTTTCTGTAGCTGACTTCTGTAAAAAATATTTACTCCAACTATAAACATTACCAAGATAACTATTCTGAAGCCAAAGACTATGATATCTGCAATTTATAGTGTAGTTACATTTTTTGTCTCATTATTATTATTATTCTTGAACCATTCATTATTTTTGTTTTATTCTGAGGTCCAATTTTGTGAGACATTTTCAACCTGCCGTCCACGGTTATTATACGACTACTGACCTTTATTTCATCCATCAGAGTCAATCATATTTTTTTTCGGCCAACCATATTTCTTACTGTTGACTGTCAACGGATGGATGTGGTGAATGCCAACAGGAAGGGGAAAGGTGTGACTCCGGAGGACGATCAAGACAGGTGAAGGTCAGAGGGAAAGGAAGACAATTTCGGAAAGCTGCGTCCAGGGTCTTGTTCACGAGTGAGGGGAGGATCGCGCTCAGCTCTCTAGCATGGGACCAATAAAGGATATTGAATCGAAACTAAAAGCTTAAGCTCTACCACGCTTCCTCCAGAACCTGGAAAACATTTCAGGAACAATTGGTCCTCGTGGAATGTTTGATTTGCTCCATGGCAATGACCAGAGAGAGAGAGAGAGAGAGAGAGACACTCTGTCGGAAACTATTGCTGCATCAGCACCACGAAACCTCGGCAGCAGCTCCGGTGTCACAGCAGATGTTTGCCGACTGTTACATCAGAGACTGACACGTACGACCAAAGACACAAAAACGATGAAGACAAACGAGGCGGCCGAGAGCGGCGCTGCTGGCTCGGCAGCTGCGTTGCATTTAACACACCTTATTTTTAGGAGCTGCGTCCAGACAGAAGGGCTTTGAGGAGCTTTAGCATCAGCTCTTCAAAGAAGGGGAGAGAGGCTGTTGAGTAGCTCTGCTTCCATATCACATGGACCACCGACACCTCAACAGGTTCAACGATCCGATCAAGAGGCTGAAGTTCCAGATGAAGATAACACGTTAACATGGAGGGTCTGGTCACAGTCCAACAGCTGGGGCTGACACTCTTCCACAGCAGAGCGTTTTGAAATGCATAAAGGAAACTCAAAAAATGTGGCAGGGAGTTCATCGTCTCACTAAGTCGCAGCCAAACTTTATCAATATTCTCTCCCGAATCACCATTTACACACTTGGTTTCTCTCTTTGGTGCTTATATTTAAAAATACTTTTACGTTTACCATGGTAATAAACAATGCATACTTCAGCATTAAAAATCATATTTAATGCACTGATGCGCATTGCGAGGTGTTATAAATGATAAATAAAATGTACTGTATATTTAACATTTTAACATTTTCAACTGAATGCTTTCTGATTTCTGTTCCCAGGTAAAAACATATTTTACACACTACAATTAAAGTTGGTTCAAATCTGCATCTTTTATATTGAAATATTGTTAAAGGTTTTTAATTCTATTTGTATTCAAGCGTCATCCAGAAAAACGTTCCTGATGAACAAAGTGCTGCATAATAATGAAAGTAAAATGGATGTATAAGTTTGTGTGCCGCACTGTATTGGGAGTTATATCACGTCTCATCCAGGACATTTGATTGAGAACATGTTGGTGGTTTCAGCCCGTTCAACATGGAAGGTGAGAGCTGCTCTGAAAACAGTGACCCCTCTCATCTTCTCCAGAGTTTCCCAGATTGTCGTCATCAGATGAGACAAAACCAGTCCCAAAGCAAAAGGTGTTTAACTCTGACTCCACGCTCCAGCCATCATTATCCACTCTGTCCAATTTCCTCCCGGGGGTGTGTCGAACACAGACCGCGCACACACACAGATGACATCATCTCGCAGTCACTCAGCGGGCAGGTGATTGCCGAGAGATCAAGAGAGAGGAAAGACCAGGGGGAGAGAAGACACAAGACCTAACATTACGACGACCTGCCTAACCCCTGACTCACATCGGTGCAGCGCCACCTAGGATCAGAGGCGGCAGGTCAGACGGTTCGGCAACAGAATCTCTGACCATTGATCCCATTTATTGTATTTCTCTGATCAGCATCTCCTGTCAGGAGCTTCCACAGCAGTCAGTCTCTTCCACCTTAAACTATCTCCATCCTCCTCCCTGGTCTCCTCCTTCATCTCCTCCATGAAGCCCATTGGCCGTCTTCCTCTCCTTTTACTTCCACGGCTAACATGTCCCCTGTCTCTCCTCTCCATGTGTCCACACCACCTGAGCTTGTCCTCTTAACTCAAACTCCTCCACACATCACTCCGGTTGACTTCGAAGCCTGTCCTTCTGTTTGATAAAGTGAACCCCTCCCTGCAGACTTGTCAGCAGGGAGTCAGTTCTTCCACTGTCAAAAGCATTCCTTCTGGAATTCAAGGTGTTTTTGACTCAGCTGATCAAACTTCAGTTCTTTTCCAAGATTTTGTTGACGTCAACGAATGGACGATGGAGAATCTCTTAGTGTTTAATACCCAGACAATATCACAACAAAGTATATTTTAGCTAAAATCTTGTGTAATCTTACACCGCTAGTCGTCTTCTTCACCTAAATTGCAGACTGATTGTAACAAGCCATTGATGTTATTGTTATTGTTAGATATCAATGGTACCTGAGGGTCTAGTACTTCAGTATCTGATTCACTTGATTCATTTGTCTTTATTTTTGAGGAGAACTTCAGGAGTTCTGTGGCTGAACTCTGAAACTCTTACGAAGAGACAGGAAGTCGACTCTGGAGATGAAGTGACAATAACCACCTGTGCTGTCCAGCTTTCTCCCAAAGCTTTCCACAAGCAAATAAAAACAAGCTGCCGTGACACAACAGACCAGCGAGTGTGAGGGAGGGAGGAGGGCGAGGGGTCCGGCAGACGCCAGCCCTCGGAGAGATGGATCACAGATGTCTGACCCTCGACTGCTCCAGTTAATTGTGAAACTAAAAGCCTCACCTTCTTTTGTCTCATGTTTTCCTCAGACGCTGCCAGGCTCCACCTCATACTCTCTTTCACCAGAAGGCTGCACTGCACGACCAGGGAGCTCTGAGCGAATGTCTGAAGCTCCAGTCGAGTCAAAAGTCCGCTTGAGTCTGATCACACTCCTGACCCCTGACAGAAGAAGAGCATCCAGAACCTGATCTGAGCGGCCACTCTGTGGATCTGGGGCCAAACTGGGCCGTCCTGCTGCAGCGACCTGGCTATCAGACCATCACCATCATGACCAGGCGAGTCATGAGTTACGAGTCCGGTCTGGCTCAGTAACATATTTAGGAGAGAAACGCTTCATCATATTCATATTTTAGACGTCAACTAATGAGGGGGAAAGTATACAAATGATATGGAAATATTCGAAATCAAAGACGTCAAAAGAATTAAGACTATCGTTATATATACATTTTTGAACACCTAAATGTTAGAATCAATAAATCTATAAGGAAAAATATTCAAATTTAAATAGATGAAGGTCTCCATACATATTTAGCAAAACTAAAGGAAAACAATCCAAAATAATGATTTGATGATCGTCAAGTCATGTGAGAAATATAGGCATGATAATTTCATTTTAATGATATGAAATTATCAAATTCAACAAAACATATCCATAAAAATCAATAACAGCACTTAGACATTGAAGACATTAGATTACAAGCTGTATTATTTTAATATAAAATGATATGAAACGTCAATTTTTTTTCAAGATTTCTCAAGAAAATAAATTATAATAGGAATGTAAGAAATAAAATTACATTTTTGAATTAAGTCATGAGCAAATCAATCAACAAAACTGATGAAAATGTTTTCCTAAAATAATGATTCAGGTGAATCAATAATGTTATTCAATGTTTAAACATTGAAGAAAATATTTCCTGTTGCAATCTGACATAATGACAATTGCAGCCGAAGGGCCATCTCTGGCCCCCGGGCCCCACCTTGCCCTTTGTTTCTGTTCGCTCCAACATGAGAAATGGCTGGTTTTCTGAACTATCAAACCAGATTTGGGGAAACAACACCGCCACGGCGAGTGCCTCCCTCATCACCCCACAAAGCTGCTCCAGGTCACATGACACTCTTATCACCCTGAACAGACCTTGCGGTGTTTGAATACAGCTGAGCAGTTCAATAAAGATTTCAAACAAAACAGCGAGGGAAATAAAATGACAAGATAGAGGGGGGGAGGTCTGACTTGAACTGATTTAAAGAACCAGTCGGGTTTAATGAGCCAGTCCGGCTCAGGGGGGCAGAGAAAGTGCTGGAGGCCATGCAGCTGCAAACCCACCCTCCGTCTGCCGCACATTCCCAGGAGACGGACCCCCGGTCGCCACAAAAACCCCAGATTCTTTCTCCTCATTTCACCCGACAGACGGCCCCCGCCCTCCCCACCACCACCACAAGTCATTCTGTCTCTCAAAGAGGCAGTGAAAAGAGCAGGGCGAGGCTTTGTCAGAGTCAAGAACCCACCGAGGCAGGGTGGAGGGCCGCTGGTGGTCACTGGAGCCCCGAGTGGGGCTTAACTGAGAGCGTGGGGGGGGGCACAGGAGCGGAGAACAGCGGGGGGGAGCTGCCTAATCTAATCAGTGTGCATGACCACCCCCCGGTGCAGCCCGGAGGGGAGTGACCCTCGAGGAGCGGGACGGTTCTGGTGGAGTCCAGTCAGCTGGGGCTGATGAGACCAGTCCTGGAGGAGGGTGTGGGGGGGATGACGTGAACTCAAACCTGATAGCCAAATAATCACCCAGTGTCGGGGGAGAGGAACACGAGCAGGAGAGCCAAAGTGTGAGGCAACTGCGCGTCACAATGAAGAAACTTGTGCTTCCAGCCAGGAGCACTGAAGATTAGCAGCTGCTAGCAATTAGCCAACTAGCACGGGCGTGCTAACTGCTACATTCAGGTCAAGTCATTTGAAGTGATTCAACTGATGACTAACAGGAAAAGTGACTGAGAAGATGACACTGACACCGCTAGGAAAACGCTTGCTCAAAGCTATAATATAACCGTAACCATAGCAACACAAGGTCACATGATAAGAAGAAACCAGACACCAGTTTCAACTATTACTTTCCCAGATTAGAGAGGCCAAATGTTTGCTTTCAACTTGTAGCCACTAGCTTAGTGAGGTTTACCGCTAGCATCTTCCGCAGCTGTTGACCACTAGGGGGACTCTTCAAGCGCTCGTCGGCTAGTCGTCAACACAAAACCTCCTGCTGCTCTTCATCTAGTCCCCCAGAATGTCTCCTCATAAGAGCAGCGAACGGGAAACCCCTTTCATTCCAGGCACCTCCAGCAAGCAGCGTGCTTCTATCTGGAGCCCTGCGAGGAGCTGAAATCAAATGAGAAATCTTCTGCTGAGACCAAAGTTTCCAGCTCTGGATCAAGCTGCGCGTCTCTGAAGAGAAACACCCCTCGGACACACGGCTGTTTTTAATTTCACTGCGCAAAAGCTTGGAATGGAAAAACTCATAACGCAATGTGACCCACTTTAAATTGTCCCAAATCTTTCCTGCGTACATTACGTCAACTTAACAGGCAAATAAACAATGTCGGGGTAACAAGAGGCTCATTCAGACCAAAGCCTTTGTGACGAGAGGCTTCTAGAAAGCGCTTCCTTCTGATGGAGGCTTTATTGGACACGTTACAATCCTGCGGGGGAAATGAGCAGCCGGGCCAGGTCCTGTTTGGCAGAAGCAGATGTGGGCTCTTCCACCTACAAGTGCAACGCCGAACAGTAGTCGAAGAAAACGGCAAATAAACGTATCAAGGTTATTGTGGCGCGACAAGAACCGCCACAGCAATCTCTATTCCAGATGTGGGTCGCAGACGAGGGTTGACCTCCGACACCAGCGCCGACACTCAATCAGCAGATTTCACGCTGAAGCCAGAGTGACGCTTGAGTCCTGGTTCTGGTTTCACACACGGATTGATAGAGAGCGGCTCGGGTTGCCATCAGCGCAGAGCAACACATGAGGGAAGGTTCTAGAGCGGTGCCTCTCAAACCACCTCTCCCTCTTTCTCCAGAAACTTCTCCAGCCCTTGAGGTGTGCCCGTGTCCGCAGGGCGACATCGCCTCTCCAGCCTCTCCTGGGTTCGCCCCGGGATCTCCTCCCAGCTGAACACCACACTCAGGAGGATTGTTCTAGTTCCTTGGGTCACTACAAAACTGATGACCTCAGTCAGAACCAACCTGACCAGCACCATTACCATCACCAGTCCGCCGTAGAATCTGCTCTCGAAGGAGCTTCAACCAGCTCCTTTGTTTGGCTCTGCAAATCTATTGCCCAGCTGTCTATTGACCATGAGTCCTCTCCATCCGGCTGACAGATTTTGGGAGGTTTTGCCTGACTACCAAGTGGACTGACAGATTTGCAGGCGGAACATTACAGGCTGCGAGCAGCAGAAGCTGATTGATTACATAAAAGAGTTCGGCGAGAATGCTGGCGAGGTCGCATTAGAAAAAGGGCCGCTAACATTTCTTCAAGCCACGCTTTGAAAAGTTTCATTCCAAGAACTTTTCCGAAGCATCTGTGCGAGCAGCCTGCCTGGAGAGAAAAACATATATCATTTTGTTTTTCTTGTGGCCAGTGCGAAGGAAAGAAGTCTTCTGCAGGGTCGTAATAAATGAACCAAAGGGTTTGTTCCCTTTTTTTCTCTCCTGCTCCAGCTGGGCCAAACACGCAGCCGCAAGGAACCACGTGCACTGGAGCGGACACAAACCGCCAGCGACGGATTCCAATTCCCCGATGACCTCAGCGGCGTTACACATCTGACAGTTTGGGAGGTTCAGGAGAAGAAAAGTTGACTAAGAAATCGTTTGGGCCAATTAGAGAATCTCGGGTCACGGTGCTTTGCCGCTACAACTGCTAATAAACAATACGGTACAATTAGACCAAAACAGCGCTGCTGACAGCAGCACAAGCTACTGACACCGGCGAAGAGAGAGCAAGCTCCTCATGGAAAGTGTGCGGTTTGGAAGTGAACCCTGCGACTATAAAAACTCTGCAACAGTAGAGAGTGGGGTGGAAACAAAGTGAGTTATTGTTGGAAGTACAGAGAGAACGTGGGACAGCGGAAATGTGTAAAGGCCCACTGACTCTGGGTAAGGCCGGACGACACACCGACACGGGTATGATGAGAAGGTACCACCATATTCGTGAGTTGAATCACCATGCTGCTTCTCTGCAGCTTACCAGCACAGCTAACAGCTTTCCGCGCTGCACAGCTAGCTCCAACCCTCATGTGAGTTCGGCACAGAATCAAATCCTAAACACTGCAGGCATGACATGGAGCTCCTCCAGAAGAAGGACAAAAACAATGTATTCGAGTGACCTGTCCCGTCCCATCATACTGGTTTCCTTCGCGGATCTGCGGCTTTGCCATCATGGACGGCATATTTGTTTTCCAGCGAAGAACAGCGGTTACCCACATCTAGCCAGTTGCGACACTCGCATTTGATTGGTCAAGGAAGCATTGTTTTCGATGGAATGTGGGGACGCCCGACCTTGAAGATCCAAGCTGAAAGCCTGGTGCACCTTTCCCTTGTCAGAATATCATTCCATATTGAATCTTCAATAGCTCCATGCCCTGACGATGTAGGGGCAGCCACTGAAGCAGAGAGGCATAGATTTCCCTCTCTCCTCATCAGAGAGGTAACGTCCTGATAAGATGAGCCAGCTGAGGTTCTACTCTGAGTCTCTGCTGGGTGACTTAGGGAGTGCAGGTGGTGACCACAGTTGATGGAGAAACCCACTGATCAGTGGAGAGCTTTATCTTCTGGCTCGGCTCTTTCTCCACCGCAACACAAGTGTTTGTGACTGAAGACACTGGACAACGCCACCACTTATGGTGGTTCAAAATACCTGCTAGAACAAACACAGCAGTGTAGTCAGTGGGACCTTAGCAACACCATCATATTCAGGGGTTGGTCAAAATAATGAACTCCTGTAAATCATACCATGAAACACATGGTGACATAAAAGGAGACAGAGAAACAGAATAGAATACTTTGACTTTCAGGCAACTGCATTTCAAGAAATCAATGACACAGTAGATAAACCAGGTCAAAGAGGGAGCTTCTAAACTAGTGACCCGACACTATTCAGTAGATAAAGTCATTCGCTGGATCTAACCATCAGCTTCGCTAGATCTACATTCTTTTTGCTACTCATGATCTCCATCATTAAATGCCTTATTATGCATTGCCAGAAATGGAACCAGTAGTGAAACAATAAAAGTGAAGATTTGCGACCAAGTTATTTGACAGCAAACACAGAGCTCGTCTACTTTTACGGAGTCCAGGGTGTGACTGGTACAAGATCTGTGGCCCCAGGAGACGGTTTTATGACCCTCTCACAACTCGGCTTTACAGGTGGAGCGACTTGTTCTCAGGTTTACTGTTGAAACAGGAAGCCGTGTCACTCTCTCTCTGGAGGTCACAACTCAAGAGCATCAATACGACCTCCAGTGTCCGAGGTTAACGATGACGGATTGTTCACCTATCGGGAATCATTTCCAGTTGTTCCCACAAGCCAAGAGCACAATATCAGATTTCCTCTTGTCGTTTGTCAGGATTTGTTTCCGTTCTTTGTGCCCGTACACTTCGATCAATCGTGTGACTGTGTTTTCATAAAGGCGTTAGTCAGTCATGAAAGCTTTAGACACAGACGCAGCGCAAAACTAATTCGATTTGAAAAAGTCAAATCAGATACATTCGGGTCTACGACGGTTCAAACTCAATTATTGTACTCAGAAATACACAACATGGAGTCTGCAGGCACTTGATTATCAGTCACCAGTTTCTCTACAGCTCACCGAGCATCAGGCCTCAGAGTCCAGAGCAGGGCCGACCCAAATGTTTTTCTCAGACATGGATAAATAACTATAAAAATAGAGTCGTCCATGAAATGGATGCAACACGTCCCGCTGTCTTCCTACAAAGTATCCACTGTTGTACTGCTGTGTTAGCTCATGGCCCAACTAGCATGCAAGTTCTCCCATACTGGTGATGCATCGACTACCAGATAACACACCGTGACATGGGATCAGACGGTCACTACTCTGTGCCTCTGTGACTGGTGGTGTGGGTTGCCAGGTTTTTGGAGCCCGCAGCCTTTGCTATCCAATAATTCTGTTACATCCATTGCACCCATGTCCATTTGTATCATTCAGTATCACAGAGGTCAGAAGTCCACCAGCTCAACAACAAACATGGCAGCCAGCCGTCACAGCAGGTAAACCAGGCGCCATTGATCACAAAGCCATCAAGGTCAAACACAGTTTCCTGTTGCCACATGAGTCAGTCTGAGAGAAATATTCACAAACCAACACCTTCACTGAACCTCCTCACCAAGCCCTTTGTTTTGCTTCAGCTTTGGATGCACAGAGGTCACAGACCCAGGACGGGGGTCAGTGGGACGTGCTGATGAATAAGAGGCTGGATGGCTGTAGAATCAGGGTAAATCAAAACTCCTTTATCACAGAGCCACAAGTGCGTAGTCCCTTTAGTTTCACAACCAGACTCTTGGGTTGTGCTGCTTCATGAAATCACACACTTTATTCCTCTTAAACGTATGAGAACAAGCAACATTTCCACTTTTAAATACTCTTGTACTTATTTTTTTTATTTTTAACTAGCGTAGCATGACTGCTAACAGACAAACGTGGCTCACAGTGACTCTTTAACATGTATTTTAACATGTATTTTCTGACACTGCATGTCACTTTATGACCACTTGAACAGTAGCAAGTTAAAAAATAAACCCAATAAACCAATGACGACAGTTAGCAAACCAACCAGTTAGCACTTGTTGCTCGTTTTTTGAGCAAGAGAATAATGGTTTTATATTTTTCCAATGATCCTATTCAAGTTATAATCCATTTAAAAGTTGTCAAAAATGTCTCCTTGAGAAAGAAAAAATTATTTAAATTAAATATTGATACATTTATATAGGTAATGATTACAAACATTATGGGTGAATTCGTTGTTTTTAGATGCGATAGTGTGTCAAAGACTTCAAAGAAGATTCAGACGGAGTGACGGACAGAAAGACGTGGTTCACAGTTTTGAAAACCCGCTCTCCCCAGGATTCGAGCTCAGATGCTAAAGATCTGCTAAAGACAGGCAGACTGGAGTCGAGCTTCGGAACCGGAGCTGCTTCTTCGGCTCCACTAACAGATGTCGAGCGTCGCTCTCTAAAAACTCTCAGGAAAGAACCGGCGTCTGGAGAAACGGCAGACTTACGTGGACGTTCCGTGAGAGGGGAGAAGAAACTGGCGGAGATTCCTTGTTGTCCTCCGGGAGAAGAAGGAAGAGTCTTCGGGAAGATTCCTGGCTCCGTCAGAGTCTCCTCATCCTCCACGTTTCACCTCGGAGCTCGGAAGAATGAATGGTCGCTGCTGCTGCCGCTGCTGCGGACGGCACTGCTGGCGGGGCGGGGCTTGGTGAGGCCCCGCCCAGACCCCCGTCTCCGACACACACGCCCACTGAAGCTCCAAAAAGGTACCACTAGAAAATAAAAATCTTTGAGTTCATCTTCATTCTTTAACTTTATGTTGCTCAAAATAAATCATTAAATCAATAAAAAGGGGTCTAAAAGACACACACAACCCAAGAACTCTTGGGGCCACTTTTCAAACTCTTGAGTGACTTGTTTTAAATCTGTCAGAGACCCAAACATGAAGATAAAAAGTCTGCCTCACTTCCGATCCAGAATCTCATCCGACTGGCCAGAAATCTTGCAAGATCACCTGAGATAAAACGAGGTGGGACCATCACTACAACTCACAACATGAAAGTGTTTTGTGTGTTGTGAGGTTTTGTACCGGAAGAATCCCAAAAGAAGCAACATAATTAAATGACAGGATCACAATTGCGCCTTGCGGAACTAAAATGCACGAACAAATGAAGGGAACAGGTGAGGATAGCTGCAGCTCATCGCCATCATGTCAGTAAATCTCAAAAAGAGGGGACCTCTCCCAGGCTAAAACTGGGTCTTAAAACTGCATGTCCTGAGGGCCACAAATAGGCCAGTTTGAGACCCCCGCTCTGCATGAAGGAGAACTGGCCTCAGTGAGTGTGACACGACGAACAAGGACTTTCAGAGAGATCTAACTTGTTCTTTCTGGGTCCAGGTTTTAAAAGAGAACTTGAGAGATGATGATGACTGAGACGTTCCCAGTGAAGCTGTCCCTCCACCTGTCGACGGATGGAACCCGTGTCTCACCATTTCAAACAAGTTCTGCTCTTCCAAGTGAGTCATTAGCTCTATGTGTTTGCTAAGGAGAAGTGGTGTTTACCAAAGTGCTGAGCTGTCAGGGAGCGTGGACTGTGATTACGGACCGAGCTGCTTCTCTGTTTACCCACTAACTCCAAAGGATCTCCTCGGACTGAGGTCTGACTGGAACTAACAACGCCACGGGTGGGGTCAGCAAAAGTGTGGCTCATCAGGGTTCGGAACAGGTGGACATCACGGCCGGAACACGAGCCCGAACTCGTCTGGAAATGAGTCGGGCCGGACAGAATGTGAGCCATCAGAACTCGACGCGGTTCAGCTGTCGGGCTCATATTAAAGGTTAAGTCTCAGATTTAGACAGAATGTGACGTCTAGACACACAAATGTCTCTGACACACAATCGGACCTCAAACGTCTTCAAGCTGCTGCCAGACAAACATATTTTTACACACAATAACTTCAGTCACAGATACAGCTCATTCACTATTTACCAAACACACAACACACTGGTGAACCAAAAAAAAAACATTGTATCTCTATCCTTGGGGGGACCTCTCATTGCCATCACCCTTTCCCCAGCCTCTCACCCTAAACCTAACCATCCAAAACATATGGCTAACCTTAACCAGGACTCAGAACCAAGCTCACACCCAAGTGTAATGTCGCAGTTATTTTCAAGCCCTCATCCTCAAATTGAGACTTAACCTTGTAGGATCCAGCCAAAAGGTCCCTACAAAGCAAAATGTCAAGAATTGGTCATCACCAGTGTAGCTATACAAGGCGCACACACAAAAAAACATAACCGTACATGATAACTTTAGTCATAAATGAAGGTCATTCTGTTACCGACATTGTTTCAGATGAGTGAAAGCCAAGCGGACCAAAGCCGGGGTCCAGAATTGGCCCTTGTGCTGTGGTTTCGAACGGTGGCCCTCCATGGCAAATGAGAATGACATCAGAAAGGTACAGAAAAAACATGGAATCACGATCACAAAACATTGAGAGCAACTATTGAATTTGAAACCAAGTTCACCTGAAGCTCAGAATCGCTGCTGTCCACAGCATCATTCATCATCAGGACGTGAAACTGTCCCATCAGAAACCAGCCCTGAATTGACATCGGTTGTGAGTGGATGTCTTTCCAGAGTGTCCTCTGGCCTCTCGCCCCAAGTTACAAAAGTGCCCCAAGTTACACAACTGGACCCGGGGAAGGGGGGTGTACCTGGTGTAACAGACGACAACATGGAGGTGCTCCATGATCCCTTACCTCAGGACATTGCAAAAGCAAAAGTTTACCTTTGAATAGGTTCTCCATTTTTTGTTTACCATTGCTTTAACATCCTTCACTAGCGAGGACTACATGACAGCGCGTATTGTGCATCATGTCCACTCAGCAATAGGCCATGTAATGGCGGGCACACGTTCCTTTTGAAGATTGGTTGACTTTGTACTTGTGGCTTGATTTTGCTGAATGTTGTTTTGATTTTGAGTTTGTTATTTGCGCTAGAGGGCCACCTTATGGAGCACCTTTCAGCGGAATAAAAAGGTGAACAAATCAGTGTCAAGATACTTCCATCCATACTTCCAACCATTCAAGAACAATAACACAACATCACAGCAACCCAGTCCAACCAACGAGGTTGTGTTTTACTAGCTAATCCTCCAGTTGTAACTAAAAATGAACTCTCATTTCTGTCTTTATCAAAGGATGCTAACCCAGCTAAAATAGTGTTTCAGTCTCAACATAGAGCAGAAGGTGATAGTTCCAGTGGACCCCAGGACGAGCATCGCCGCCGTGGGGCCCGACAGATCCGCGCACAGCTGAGAAAACAAAGACGACGTCACAGCCGGGGAGTCGCTGACTCAGCAGAGGAGGCGAGCTGCCACCCCACGAGGCGACGAGTCCAGGAGATGGATTACAGCGTGAAAGAGGGACGAGCGGAAACGGCGACAGCGAGCCTGACGAGAGGAAGGTCGGGACCGCTGACCGGACGTCATGGAGATTATACTGGTCTAGATACGCGTCTGTGCACCACTTTAACTATCCATGGATTGAAACAGTTGCAGGACTTTCTCATAAGAAAAATTCTTCAGAGGTTCCTTATAAGACTGCACTTTTGAATTCTCTAAGCAATAATAAGAAAGTGAAGCAGCGCCATGGGGGGAAAAGAAAACTCAGGAAAATCAGGGAAAGAACATATATAATCTTTTGATTCCATGACTCTTCCATTCATCTGATTTCTCCTGATCAAAACTCTGAGGGTGACATGACAACACTCGCCACACAGACCTCTCAGAATCCGAAAGAACATTTTTGATTCCACGCTTTTGATGGAACCTTCTGGATGAGACGTATGGACCAGAGAAACACTGTTTTCACCCCCTCGTGAACAAACGTCATGTGACCTCACCGTCGCTCGTCTGCCGATCATGTCACATGGCGGGTCAAAGGTCATCAGTCACAATGGCACAGGCCCCAACTCCGCTCTCTCTCTCTCTCTGCAGGACCACTTCCTGTCTCGGACTGCTGCTGGGGGTCAAACAACCAGGTTCAAAGGTCATGAGGGCGACGCATGGAGGAGTTAGATCATGAGGCTCAAATTCCAAACATGCCGCCGGCGAGAGACTCAGAGCAGATCATTAATAAACTCAATGATGTTCAGTGAGAAAACTAGTTGGTCCAGAGCTGGACCTGAGGCCATATCTTCACACACACTTAATACACTTACAGTACATTTAGTCTCGCACACACACAGAACACAAAACCCTGGACACAAGATCATGCATCATCACTTGATCAATTACAGATACACCAATTTGCACACTGACATGCAAATAAAAACACATCTAAACACAAGTCTACAACACAACCCCTTCACATACTAGGTCTCATACACACAAAAATCCAGGATACAAGTGAATGAATACGGCACACACATAAAACTCGGGCTGCAAAGACTAGTCGACGGTTATGCGCCATTAAATTAGTCGCAGACGGGTTCATGAGTCGACAAGTCATGATGTTTTGGTTCTGTCAGCCGAGCCACAGTAGGAGAAACAGGAGAGGCGACATGACAATCATGACCTGAAACGTCTAAAGCATGAGACCATCAAAGGACACATAACTTTCACACCACTTTTTAAGCAATCAAAATTCAAACCTAAAATCTTCAAAACAACATTAATTGCTAAACAATTACATTTATTTTGATTCTATTTATAACACTACAATCATGTTGGCGGATTTGTCAAGCCATACAACTTATCATTAAGGTAGTTGGTGACTAGTCGACCTTCAAAATAATTGTTCATTGCAGCTGTACACAAAATACATATACATGCTGTTACACCGACAATAACACTGATACCATTACACACACCTACACACTGGAATACATGACATAAACGCAGACGACAAAGCTGAACACATAAAGTACACATGATAAAACCCCACAAAACTCTAACCACATCTGAATAAGACGGACGGAAAAATGAACTATTAATATCCAAGGGAAGAAACGGCTCCGAGTTAAAAATAGGACCAAATCAGAGTCCCAGCTGGGCTGAGCCTATTTTGAGTGGAAGACAAAACACTTGAGATTCTTGAATCGCCGCTCAGATTCCTCACATTTCCACGTCACTCCAACAGAGGAGACGTTGAAGCATTTAGCACGCACATATGAAGACGAGACGCAACGACTAAAAAAGAAATCCCTTAAAAACATACAGCAGATGAACAAAAGTCGACAGACAAAAAGAATTTTCATCGTCATTTAAAACTTGTGTTGAATCGGAAAACGCATTTCTGAGGCAGTTCCTGCAATTATGAAGCTGTGTCTGTATTCCGAAGCCACATGGGCACACAAAAACACACTTTCAGAACAAAACAAAAACGGCAGTGAGAATTAGAGTGAGACAGGAGTGAAAGAAAAAAAAGGAAAAAAGACACAGGGAAACCATATGGTGATGAAATCGAAGTCACACATAAAAGTTACATAAAGAGACAACATAAAACATGAAAATAGGTTCACATGAACATTTTGCTTTTCACTTTCAGTAACGCAAGATTCCCTTAGCGTAATTGTTCTTAATCAAATTCTATTAATGTTGACCACTTATTTATCAATCAACGAAAAAAAAACAAAAGCTTTCACCTGGTTTGGGGAATTTATAAAAGCAGCAAATCACTGCATGGCTAAAAAAATATATGTGTCTTTGTAAATGCATAAATTAATCTAATCTTGTAAACGAAATTTGTAGCTGCATGGTGAAGTTCCCATCTAGATTGTTAGCATAACTATGTTTACAGATGAAAGGACAAGAAAACATCCCACTCCTGACACTGATTGTTGAGTCAGTACACATATCTTCAAAAGGAGCTTCTCAACGTGAAAGTTTCATACATTTATATGTCATGCATCATATATCTCGCTGGTGACGGTAAAAGTACCAGATTACTTTGAGGTCCTGGCTCTCACAAAAGTGGTGCTGACCTGAGGCGTCTAGGCCCAGGGTCCCCAGGCCCCCGTGGGGCCTGGGTCACATCGGGGGTCCTCATCTGGGAAGTTAATGGGTTTGGCACTTCGCTGGTAGTGGTGCAGTCTGGTGAGCAGATACTCCACCACAGCTGGAAAGCGCTGCGACACCTCGTTTCTCTCCTCCGGGTCGGTCTCCACGTCGAACAGCATCACAGGCTTCAGTGGCTCTGGCTCACCAGGGTGGGTGCTGTTGTCGTCGGGTCGGGGGAACCAGCGGCCACAACCTGAAGCAGAGGGAGCACGGCGTGAGCAACACTCTTCGACTCAACGGCGTGGCGCAAGAGAGTCGGACCAGGGTTTCCTGTCAGTAGCTTCCAGTTGGAGCTCCGGATGGCAGCGTGCACAGACACGTTGAAGCTAGAGTTGGACCAGGTGATGCTGCTGACCCGTGGGGCAGGAGACTGTGATGCTCCGCCTGTAGAGAAGCCAGGAAACAGGTGAAGGAGCTGAGCCAGAGGGACACCTGGTCGCCTGGTTCAGAACACAATGTCCAATCATGTGATGCAACAATATGCAACATATCAATATATCAATATGCAACACACAGAACCAAATAGACACAGTTGCAAGCAACACACGTTAACACACTCAGATCCACACACAGAAGGACAGATGGATAGAGACAGGGAGAGGAAAAGTACGACAGACAGAAACAAAAAGACCGAGAGCGTATGCAGGCAGTCAAAGTCAAAGACAGACAGACAGTCAAAGAGAAAGACATAGACAGGTTTAGAAACAGACATGCAAAGAAAGACACTCCCAAACACACGAGGACGGCGAGACAACACTTGAGTCAGCAACCTGTTAAAGAACGTGGAGGTCAGAGTGGACCGTGGAGAACATCTCCTGATCTGACTGAGACCCCGCAGAGCTTTCACAACTATTTTTCATCAGTAACGTTTGAGAGTCACGTCACACGATGGAAAATAGATTTCCAAGCATTTCTTTAACCTGACTTGTTGGACCAGGTCGCTCCACTGGACACGGAGCCAAAGTGAACTGACCGTCTCTGCCAAGACCTGAAGGGAAGTGAGCAGATTCCACTGAAAACATTCACCAAGAATCGCTGAATCAGACGATATCAAGCTGCTTTTGAATACTGGACCTTTGTGCGATGGCAGGGTGGACATCCGATACCCGCCGCTGGTGTGGATGACAAGCGTGAAAATAAATAAAACAACAAGGGAGACCGCAGTTTCCCGGTAAGATCAACAAAGCCGCTTTGAGGTTTGAAAACTGGCAAACACTGACCGGGCCCACAGAGAGCGTCCGTATGCATCCATCCCCCCCAAACACGTGGAACTTGGGGGCTGAGAAAATTTGACAAATATGGTGGCGATGTGGTCGAGGCAGCGTTGGAGCTGTGTGCTGCCAAACACTACGAATAATTTGAAGGTCGTGCTGTTAAGGGAGCAGCAAAGGTCACGGGGTAATCACCAGCAGTCTTTTTACCAAACAGACTGGTCAATTATCCGTTTGGTTGTGTGCGTAAACACACCCTCCGCCCCGCGCACACATGTCAACGTTTTGGAGTGAAGATCCTTGAGAGACGCAGGACAATGTGGTGCTGATTAGCGCAAGTCTCCCTCTCAACGCCGTCAAAAACATCCTCACATTAAAACTCCGGACTCCGCCCTCACAAGCCTTCCAGAGTCGTTTATTAAACCGCAGCGACACGAAGGAACATTTCCGATCTCAGCGTTTTTACGACCGCACGATAGGATTCTTCTCGATCGTCGAGTCACGTGGGAGTTAAACACTTTCACATGAAGATCAGGACTCGCAACAGCTCTGGAGAAGATGTTGAGTCGATGGAGGTCAGGCTTTTAGCTGGAGGACGCCCTAAATAAACATCATTAGAGTCTGTATAGTGCCCTGATCATAGTGCCATCATACTGGTTTGCATTAAAAGTTTCACATTTCGTGAATATAATCTAAAATCACAGATTCTCATGCCTTCATGGACCTGTGAGTTTGCAATTGCAAGAGGCATGTTCGGTTTTGGGTGAAATCTCACGTATATATATCCACATCTTGTGACTCACAACACTTGGATTTGATAGGCTGATGCAGAATGAAGACCGCTGTTATGGATGGGGTGTCTGAAGCTCACAAAACTTATTGAAGACTTTTAATCTGATGATTATTTGGGCTTTTGTTTTGCTTCTATGCAGGTGAACTGGGTAAAAAACAAGCATGAACATTGGGACGCCCTAAAAATGCTTGCTAAAAGCCTGAGGAAGGTGATGGAACAAAACAGGAAAGAAGGAACAGTGTGTGCTCATGGGAGCCACTCTTGCCTGTCTGAAACAGAGTAGTCAGAACAAGGTTTCTTGATCACAGAATATTGGTAAAAGAAACACCTGTGAAGAAGGAAGAGGAAACTGGACATGTCATACTGTCTCCGTGGTGGGGCAAGTGGCGCCTCGCTAAAAGCCTGTCACCATACCATCCACTTCTGTAGGAACTTTGATCAGCAACCACGGGGTCAGAATAGAACAGGCAACTGACTATACTGAATAAAAGCAATGAAGCAAGAAAAGCAGTCGTGTAGGCACATGCATCTACCATCCATCCATCACCCAGTGTCAATGTCAATACCAAGACTGGTTCACCTGGACACCTGCACAGTAGTGTGTCCAAATCTTGATCAACCTTTAAATGCAATCTCAGTTTTGACAGCGAGATCAGAAAGCATTTGACGGCTACTGTCTATCTCCAGAACAAGATCACAGGAGCATTCAGAACATAATGCAGTCCTGGTCGAGAAAGACTCTGCTACAAGTCTCAGATGAGAGCTCATCTAAACCATTCTTGCTCCTATCACGTGCTCTTCAGCAGGTCCAGGGTCAGAACAAGCATGACCAACAATACAGGTTGTCAAACAGGTCGCCGTCTTCAGACTCAGATCTGGTTGCCTGGGCGCCTCAAAGCCAAGCAGCTTCATCTGGATCCACAGAGGGAGAATCCACAAATATTCTCAGGGAAAAGCTCAGAGGAGTTAGGATGGCAGAGAATCAAGACCTGGGTTCTGTTTTTGCGCCCCATCGAGAGAGGTGAGGGGACCTCTCGGTGACCAGTGCAGTCAGAAACAGGGTCTTGCACAGAGCGAAAGTGGGCCGCTGGTTTACATAAACTAGAAAAGAAGAAATCTTTAGAGGAGGAGGCAGCATTCAGAAGAAAATAAAAAGAGGCCTGAAGAAAAGGAGACGCCATAAAGGAGGAAGAGATGAGGCCTGCGGTCTGGACTTGATCAAGGAGGGCTGGGTGTCACTGTGGTGGCCAACAAGGACTTCATTTGGAGTGTCGTAATGTTTTTCTCAGCTCGTCTCGTCCCCACATTGATGTAGTGACCAACGGTGGAGTCTGACAGTTGTGAACTGCAGGACTGGGTACATGGGTTCAAGCACACCGCCCACTGAGGAGCACAACCATTATGCTCTCACACATATCTTTACAGACGTACGCTGGTTCTCAACACGTACTTGTGGCAGCCCAAATTGAGGATCCTCAGGAGCCCCATGACAAGCCAAAATGAGGAGCAACCTCTCTCCACATTGGAGTTAGCAAAATGCCCCACCAGAACGCTCTCAGGAGTGCGCAGGTCCTGCAAGAGCACGAGTAGCTAAACCTCTATCAGCCATTTTGGGTGCTCTGCACTGTTCCTTCAGCAGCTCTATTCTAGAGTGCAAATTCTGGTCCCAAGAAAGAGTTTGGGGATGATCCCCAGTTATCTCTTGCAGCCTGGACCATGCCCTCAGGACAAGGGTGGGCCACAGTCCATCAGCCACTGACTGGTCCAGGCACAAAGGGCCTTATACCTTCAAAATAAACACTGTTTGAATCCAGCCTGAGGGAAACCAGGGTCCATCCTGAGGGAATGCTTTTACCCCATGTATGGGCTCCCACGGAGGGCTTCTTGTATCCACAGCAATGGAGATCGACCTCTCACACACCTGACTACTGGGAATAGAGGAATGAAAATTGAAATCTTGGCGACTTCATATCATCAGACCTAATGTCACCGCCCTAGATTGGACCATGTCGTACACGGACAAACTTAACATCAGCTCCAGCAACAACGGAAGTGAGACAACATGACATCAATTATGGCTCACTACTCGAGGACGTTCACCCGAAGGTCCTGTTGGGCCGAACTCAAAGACAAAGAACACATACTGTTTATCTGCGCCACCGAACACCATGAAAGCCCTCATCAGGAGTCGACCTCGAGCAGTCCAGAACAAGATAAGGACAGGACGGTCCCTTCTCCCAGGCGGACTATGAATCATGATGCTATAGGGAACTTGTTCTATCACTGTGGTCAGGTCTAAAAGCTTGTAAAGTTTGTCAGATAGCCTGTGTTTTGTGTTGTGTAACGAAGGTGGAGTGTCCCTCCATATTTAGGAAGTGTTGACTCGGTGGCCACGCCCCAACCAAGAGTTGGAAGTGGTTTGGTCCACCTTACATTAAGTGGTTTGGACAAGAATGAAGCCATTCCACTGTGAGTTCAGCAGTCACAAGAGTCCAGGAAACCATACCGCACAATAACAGTTCCAACACACACACACCAGTTTCAACACTGCGGCCTGATGACACCTTCAGCAGTGACCACAATATCTGGGCAGCGTTATCAGGATTCGGAGAGAAGCTGAAGAGTCTGTTCCTCTGTAGCTCCAACACTTTCAACACTCATCATTCCAACACTGACGTCATTTCTTTAACCCTTCAGCCACAAATTTTCTCACTGAGGAGTTACTTCAGAAGTGACATTGACCAGGCTTCTCTACAGCTGCCCTCTGTCCAGAACACATTTCATGTGACATGTTGTGCTGTTTGGCTGCTTCATAATAATATTGATACTTCTATATATATATATATTGCCACCAGAACAATTCACAGTTGCATGTGAAGGAGCCAGATTAAGGATCCCCCCGAAGAGTCTTCGGTCTATGAGGGCTCTGTGGTGAAGGACCAGCTGAGCAGGGATTTCTAAACCTTTAAATATCTGAGAAGAGGCGTGAATCTTACAGGGTGCAAGGTCGACGTAGAGCGGGTCGATGTTGTGCAGCAGCTCCAGTCTGGGCGAGGCGAAGCCTTTGCTGAAAGATAACAGCAGAGTGACTTTAAAACAGCAGCAGCTGTAAGACACAGAGATGTTTAAATCCAAAGCAGCTGGTGGTTATTCACCAGCCCTGACCGCGCGAGCCCAGAAACCGCTGCCACCGACCACAGTGTCTGATAACACAACAGAAATAGCTCGCTGGACTCTTCAGGCCCCACGAGCCTAAGCACTCACTGCGCAGCCAATTAAAGACAAGCGGTTACCAAGTGTGTTGCGCTACTCACACGACAACAACAGGAGCCGACAGTCAGCTGACCAGGCCTCAGCCAGTAGAGTCTGGAGGAGTCGGCAGTGGTAGTTTGTGGTCCCTGCTAAGCTCTGATTTTCTGCTCCGGGTCTGCCGAAGCCCTCAATTTCACCTCCGTCTTTGTGTCCACGTTTAGTTCAGAAATAGATGGTGTCAGTGGAAGCAGAGCCGCTGACAGCTCGCGTGATGGACGTGAGAGGATCTTCAGTCTGACACACTCTTAATTAGAGCTCCATCAGAGACTCTTGGAATGTTGTTAAAGGCACTTGACAGAGTCATGGTGCTGAGGGTCTGACGCTTCTAGTGAGCTTGTATTTTCAACCTGCTGCGTTTGCACAAGCTTGCAGTGTTGCTCAATAGAAACGTTGGTTCAGAGGGAATCTGAAGGAGTAAAACCTCTTTAGAGTCTTACAACCATAACCCTGTCTTGTCTTGTCTTCTCCACATCATGTCGAGCCCTATGGATTTCATAGACTTGAGGCTGAAACACAGAAGATGTAGCTGTAATACTGTGAGAGCCATATAGCTATAGCTATAAAGCCAACTCTCACCCATATGTTGCTGATTTCCAGTCACCAATGCAAGTACCCCACCTCTCAGGTCCCATTAAAACAGCAGGTCAGTCTGCTGGGGGCGGAGCTAAAGGTCGCAGAGAGTCAGCGTGGCAGATCAGAGGCAGAAGTGTTGCCCTTCATTTATGGTGGAAGTCTATTAAAGCAAGAAAAGACCCGTCTGTGGTTCCATCGGAGGAGCGATCAGCTCAGTGAGTGCTTAATGTTAGCAACTTTCAGCATGTATCACCGTGAAATCTGGCCACTGATTGGTTAACACGCCTCAACCATTCACTGGGGTTGAGTTTTTAACTACAGCTTTTGCTGCAGCCCGTAACGTGTCACATGAAACGCAACTTAGTAGCCACATTGTCAGCCCAAACAATTTCACATCCATGGCTCCCATATTGTTGCACCGCAGCTGTGCAACTTCACATGGGTTTTGATGCAATTGATTTGAACTACACAACCCCACACAGTTCGCCGTGGTGGCTGGTGATCCAACTTAACCAAGCTCTCCTCTTGATTTTAAGTGCACCTCTGCTAACTAGCGTGTCTACTTTGCGCCGTCAAGCGCTGGTTTGTGGTCGCAGGAGTGGAGAAAACACTTAATGAGAGCTGAGTTTGACCAGCACTCTGCAGCTGTTGTCTCGTGAACTGCAGCAAAAAGTCTTGACCTCAGTGGCCGAAGGTGGGGACGGTGAAGGATTAAGAGGCGAAGGAGACTTGTGTGAGAATGACTGATGGAATTTCCTTCTTCTTCTTCAGCTCCAATCAGCAAAGTAACAAAGAGCTTATTGATGGAGCAGCAGACCAAGAGAGCGAGACGAACCAGTGTCAAAAGGTCACCAGGCCAGCAGCTCTGGCTGTGACTTTCTCACCTGATGGCGTTCCACACGTTGAAACCATCCAGCGATTTGGAGAAAGTGAGGTTCCCGCCAGCGAGGTGCACCAGTGTCGGGAGCCAATCAGAGACGTGGATGAGTTCCTGAGAGACGGTCCCCGGTTTCTCCAGCAGTGGGCTTGTGACAAATCCCACTCCCCGGACTCCTCCCTCCCACAGAGAGCACTTCCTCCCTCGCAGTGGCCAGTTACTTCCCCCAAAGAGTGTCTGACCGCCGTTATCTGAAGACACAAGGGAGGCATGACTCACACTGGTGGGAGGTTCAGCCCACTGGGACACAAGTGACTCCAACTTCAGTGAGTACAAACTGTTTCACTTGGCATTATCTGTGTCACCATGGCAACATGAGTGTGTGAATCAGAGGGATGTGAATCATAGATATGTCAACAAGGACTGTACAAGGCAAGAGCACATTCAATATAGATGGAAACATTTCAGGGGAAAATAAGTTTAGGAAATGACATCAGAAGTAATAAATAATAAAACAGTGTGGGGGAAAACAATAATGTATAATGACGGGAACTTTGAGAATAAAGTCACATGGTGAACACATGACCTTCCGAAAACATGAGGAAAGGAGCTGTTGACTTAAAAAGATGTAGGAGGAAGAGACAGAGCGGGGAAAAAGAAAAAGTAATGCTCATTTGAGAATGTAATTCAAACTAAAAAAAGAAAAAAACAAAAGGAAGACAGATGGAACAAAAGAGAAAGGGAGGAAAAAAAACAAAATAAAGCAAGCAGAAAAACAGAGACAATGGAGAGAGAAAAGTCAAAATAGGAGAAAGACAGACAAGATGAAAAAAGTAAAAGAAAGAAAGCGACCAAAGTGCTTGTTGCTTAGGTGTGATGTAACAGGGGACTCGGGATCAATCACAGACTCCACTGGTGCTCACAGACCTCTCATGAAGCAGCCCCACGTGGCCCCTGAGCCTTGCACTGGTGACCGTCTCAGTCTAAAAACTTCACATGGAGGTCACAACACAGTGGAGCATGTCAGTGAGAGAGTTGGTTCTGCCAGAGCTCCAGGAAATCGTCGATTCCTGGACGGTTGCTGGAAAACTCTGTCTACGGCTTAATGCTTTTTCCAGCAGGGCCGCGTCTCTCTCTCCCAGCTCGCACTGTGGCTCTCTCACTCATGCACTGATGGTAAAGCCTTCGTTTCATCATCCAGGAATCCGAGGGTCCCAGCAAGTTCATTACCACTGACACATATGGGTCAGGGAGGAAGAGGCTGCTGTGACTCATTTCCAACTGGAACTTTCTCCACTATTCCTGCCTACGTTTCTCACACACTGGTCAACAACAATGACGTAATAACTGGAGCTCCATTCAGAAGCTGGACGTTTCTTCTTCAGCAGCGTCTGCACAGCAGCTGGCTGGCAGCAGCTCAAATGCTCAGAGAGCGAGGCCACCCGCTGCGCCCCACATAAAAGCAGGCGCTGTACCTTCGCAGCATTGTTCTCCTGGTAATGAGCCTTTAAAACTCCACTTGAGTGGGACGCCGGCGGCTTCCACATGTGCAGAGTCTCCAGCGTTGCTGCTTCAAACGGCTTCACTTCAGGTGAACTCAGTCACACAAGCGCGACTCCACCGTCAAAGGTGAAACACCGCCGCCTTCTGGACCTTGAGAGAACTACAACCGCGCAGTCTGGTCGCGTGACCTCGGGTTCAGAGAGGGAACATGACAAACCACAGATGCATTCAGGCAGGAATGAAGGAAAGCAGAAGTTCAACATAAGGAGGAACAAAACCGTGGAAGGAAGAAGTGCTTAAGTAAGAACAGAGGAACGAAGATAGCAGAGTTCTTTAAGATAGAGGGACTGGAAGAAAAAGAGAGGAGAGGAGAGGAGAGGAGAGGAGAGGAGAGGAGAATAGAGGAGAGGAGAGGAGAGGAGAGGAGAGGAGAGGAGAGGAGAGGAGAGGAGAAGAGAAGAGAAGAGAAGAGAGGAGAAGAGAAGAGAGTTAGTATATATATATTAGTATATATATATATAATTATATACAAGTCTGGATAAAAAAAGATTAAGCGATAAAGAAGTATAAAAAACAAAGAAGAATACGGTGCCATCTGTAGAGACAAAATAGAAAGTGTAAAGCAAAGAAAAGCTACGTAAAACAAAACTCCAAATCAGTTAACAGAGATGAAGAAATGATTTAAAAGTAAAAAGACGTGTTCAGATTTGTTCCACATCTAAGACGCAACACACTGATGGTTACTGTCGCGGTCACAGGTTTTCGCAAAGGAACTTCAGTCGCCACATGAACTCTCGACCTTGTCAGACCCTCTGAAGTCAATTCACTTTGTGTCTGATCTGTCTCAGATCGGAGCAACGGCAGCACACCACCGCTTCCTCTGAACTGAAATCACCAGCCGTCACATGACATGCCTGCTGTCACGGGACGCTCTCACTGACTCACCGGTGGAGAAGATCAGGACGGTATTGTTCCAGAGTCCGCTCTGCTGCAGAGCCGATGTAATGTTGCCCACAGCTTCATCCATTGCAGACACCATTCCGGCGTACAGCCGGCGGTTAGGGTCCTGGATGAAACTGTAGGGAGCAGTGTAGCATGCAGGAACCTGCAGCGGCGCGTGGACAGACTGTAGCGCCACATAGAGGAAGAGCGGCTGCAGGAGAATGGAATCAAGTGTCATTTCAGAACCATCTATTCTGGAGATGTGATCAGGAAAAGTCACCTTGTCCTGGTCGTGATGTGTGACGAGGTCCACAGCTCTCTGGCTGAATAGCTCCGTAGAGTAGTTTCCACTGTAGCCAGCCGCCACTTCCTCTCTGTCTCTGAAGTCCAGCGCGCAACGGGTCAGGTTCAATGGGGTGATGAAGCTGCAGCGGTGGTGAGTATAGTAGTCCTCGCTGCCCATCAGGTAACCTGCCAGCACATCCAGCTCTCACAGCCAGGTCAGCATTGATCAGAAACACCACAGCGACATACCAAAGTAGGTGTCGAAGCCGCGGCGCGTCGGCAGACAGTCCTTTTTGTACATGCCCAGATGCCATTTGCCCACCATGTGCGTGACGTAGCCAGCCTCCTTCATCAGCTGTGGGAGGAGCCGCTCGTCAAGGGGGACACAGTAAGGCTGGCAGGGCCAGATGAGCTGGTGTTGCATTCCTGTGTGGATCTGCCGGAAGAGCGTTTTAATTCAGCACAGGTCCAGGTGTCCAGTTTCAATACCAAAACACAAAATATATTTTCATATAGAGTGGTACCTCGGTTCTCGACCACAATCTGTTCCAGACGGCCATTCGAGAAGCGATTTGTTCGAAATCTGAATCGATTTTTCCCATGACAATGAATGGAAAAAGAACGAATGCGTTCCAAGCCTTAAAATAGTCTTTTGTAGGAGTGAATGTAGAGTGTCTGCTGCAGGTGCGCTGTTCCTCTATGTGTGTGGCCGCTGCATGTGGGAGGGGTTGCCGAGTGAGTGACGTCTCTCCAGAAGTGAAGAGGTGCCCGGTGCGTGTCCAGCTCTGAATGTGCGCTTCTGTGCAGTTTGGCTGTGACAAAGTCATAAACCAAGTCACGCTCTGTCCCAGACTGGCCTCATCCCTGTCCCAGCTCCAGCCCACAACAGGACATCAAAATACAGAGGCAACAACTGTAACAACTGATTTAAGTAGCAGTACAACTGCACTTCCTCTTTGGACGTGATACTGTATTAGATTCCATACACACAGCTTCTCATTAGCTTCTCATGCCGATCGCGGGGGCGGCGGTGCTACCTACCTAAGATAATCTGAGGAAGACCAAGGTGTTCAATAACTGGGAAACGTCATCTCCCCAGAGTGTAATGGGTCTGTCCTAGGGCCTCCTCCCAGCTGAACAGCTGACTACAAAAGACCTCCTGATAACTGTCGTCTCTTGGAGGAACACAGGTTCTACTCTGAGTCTCTCCTGGATGACTGAGTTCAGACCAGTTAACTCTTGGGTCACAACAATGATGGTGACCACAGTGGAGAGGGGAAATCCACCAGATAGATTAAAGTGCGTCCATCTCTATCCTTGCCTCTCATGGCAATAAGATACTTTAACTCCACCTGGGGAAGGAGCTCATCTCCAACAGGGGACCTGAGGTCATCTTTGACACAATAGCTCACATTCGGTCGTGTTCTACAGCGCATGCTTCCTCTTCACTGTCTTCACGAACCCTCTCTCACCTGGTACCTGCCGGTCATGAGCTGGTTCCTGGACGGGGTGCACAGCGGCTGCACGTAATAGTTCTCCAGCCGAACTCCTTGCGCGGACAGTTTGTCCAGGTTCGGAGTGAGGATTTCTGATGCATGGTAGCCGACGTCATTCCAGCCAAAGTCGTCAGCCAGGATGAAAACTATGTTCGGCTGCTGTGAGGCTGCCGCCGAGGGAAAGCTCCACCAGAAGAGGAAGCAGACTGCCAGAGTTCCAGCCATCGTTGTTGTGACCGAGGCGAACGGTTTCAGTGTCGTAAACACGGAAGTTAGTGACCGCGGAAATGGACACAACATGACGAACCACGAGCAATCAAACGTCTAATTCAGCTCACGAACAGCCATATCAGCTGTCAATTATGTCAGTCATAGCTAGCTAATTATCATTAACGTTTCTTCCTCAGAATGACAAGTTTACCGCTGCGACGACGAGAACCAATCATATGCGAGGTCTTCTTCTTCGTTGGGGTTTTTCGGGACCTTCCCTCGAATCGCCGCCATACTGCCATCTAGTTGTTACAACGACTTCTCCACACAAATAAGAAACAATGGACACTATTTCAAAATCTGTTTCCACTGGAACCTTCCTGCAGGACCAGTTAATATGCATGATCAAAGACTGAGTTTTTCGATACTTGTTGCATTTATCGCCAAACAAGACGAATGCAGCAAACTAAATCCACTTGTCTACTTCCTCTCGTCTGACACAACTTCAGTGACTGATTTCTGATGTGCAGGCCAGAAAAAGTGACACACTGCTCAACTTTGTGTGAGAATAAAGAAAATAAATTCATGACAAGTGTAAATCCTTTAATCATTTGATCCCATTAAATGATATTTCGTTAAAAAAGCTATTTAAAAAAAAGAAATCTTTGTACAAATTTGAGAATTCAGCAGCACACGTGTCTAAAACAGTACAAACTGTAAACAATTACCGGAGAGAATTACACTGTAAGAGGTCAGCTTCAAGTCGCAGTAGCTCAAAGGTAACGGATGCTGTCAGGACTTCAAATGTCCGTGACAGAGGAGGAACCTCAGCAAACTTCGAGAACTCAGCAGTCCAGGTTCTGATCCAGAACCTCAGCTTATGCTTTGCTCTTGGCTTTCTTCTGCAGGCGAGTCCTGGTGGGCTCGGTGAGGACCAGCGGCTCCTGAATCACCATGGCCGGGTACTTCCTGCCCAGCAGTTCCACCTCCACCTTTTGACCCACCGAGCACAAGTCCAGCGGGAGGTAGGCAAACGCCAGACTCTGCTGGCTGCTGTAGCTGTAGGCGCCGGACGTGGTGTTGCCCACCACCTGAGGGAGAGCACGAATGAGGCATTTTAATAATTCATTTGCATACACTCATTCTGAAGGCACATTTTCTTAGTCGCTTTTTCATTCACCATTCCTCCTTTTACTATACTTTTACTGTATTTTATAACTTTTTTTAGTTTTCATGCATCATTTTTACTTGGACATTGTCAACTTCAGTGGCTGCTTTTCTAGTTTAGTTTTTTCAATCGATATTTTTTATTTACTTTTTTCTTAAGCTTTCATTATTGCTTGTTTTCTCACTGGAAAGAATGTCCTATTCTCACACTATTGCTTTTTATTATCAGCTAATTGTGTCTCTTTCTTTTGCTGTCACAATGTTATTTTCTCCGCGTGGCTGACCTTCCCCTCGTGCCACACAGTCTCGTTGCCTTCGGGGTCGATGTCCAGAGTTTCCAGGCTGAGGTAGGACAGCTTCCTCCTCAGACCTTTCGCCTTGATTTCCTGAAGCGCTGCTTTGCCAATGAAGTCTGCGGGCTACACAAACACACACACACATTCATCAGTGAGGAGGACATCATCAGGTTGGAGGAGAGGAGAAGAGGTGACACCTTGTTGAGCTTGATGAAGTAGTCCAGACCTGCCTCCAGAGGGTTGGTGTCACAGTTCATCTACGACAGCAACAGTCAGTTTACAAACACACACACGAGGAAAGGTCCATGCTTGTGGGCATATACATGAGTACAAGAGTCCTGGTTAAGGTTTCCCATGTGTTTTGGAAGCTTAGGTTTAGGCAGAGAGGCTGGGGAAAGGGTTATGGCCATGTGAGGTTAGGATAGAGATGCAAGTATGTGTGTGACTGTGGGTGTGTGTACCTCGGCCCCCCAGGCTCTGAAGCCCTTCTCCAGTCTGAGTGATGTCATGGCGTACGTGCCAAAGTTGTCGATTCCTTCGTCTTTTCCCGCCTCCATGATGGCGCTATAGACGGCGGCCATGTTCTTCTGGTCCATGTAGAGCTCCCAGCCGAGCTCCCCTGAAGAGCAGACACACTAGCCAGGTCACTCCAGGTCTGACGTCACGCACACCCGACTGGACTGGACTCTGTACCGGTGTAGGAGATCCGGATGGCTCTGACCGGGGCGCCAGCCAGCTGGATGGACTTGCACTGCAGGAACTTGAAGGTGCCGTCGCTCATGTCCTCTGAGGTGATCTTCTGCAGGACCTTGCGAGCGTTGGGCCCAGCAATGCCAATCACGCCCAGCTCATCCGTCACATTGGTGATGTCCACGTCGTATCCACCGTTAGCAGCTTCATCCTGTATCCACCTGTTTGGATCAACACCAAGGTAGACCAGAGGATTATGACCACGGTGAGGCTGGAAAACTAATCTGAGCGGTGGCGGCTGCTCTTATGGCCACAAGGGGGCGCGGAAGGTCGCGAATCGTCCTGGCTGCAAAATGTGTTGGGAGAAACAGGACCCTACACATTCCTGCCTTCTGATTGGAGCAAACAGCAGGGCGTTGAATTCACAGCTGCAGCGGTTTTAGGTTTCTAGATCAAGCAGAAATGCTTTACGCACAGCAGGGGGTCCAGCGCTGACCTGGTGTGACTTGTTCTACAGAGCAGGTTCAGAGGGTTTTGCAGATCCTTCTCTGCTTTAGGTGTCATATAGGTTCAGTCTTCAGGTTTCATGGTCTGTGATGTGATGACTGGAACCCAGCGACTCCAGTTGTCGACTTGCGCATTGCAGACTTGTGATTACCAAATGATTCTGTACCAGTGTTAACAAGACTTGAGATTTGAACCGTGCGAGTCCCACCCCGAAAACTCGCGTGACGCAGTGAACCATCGACTGTCAAAGACTCGAGTGGAAGACTGAACAAGTCATTTCCAGTTCCGCCCAGAGACGACTCTCTGATCCCTAAAAGGTCTGCTTGTTTCTGCCTGGAAGTAAAGCTGAGTTGAACAAACGACTCGAATCGCACAGTCAGTTCTGTTTCCACTAAGATGAGTACACAGTGGAGGACTCTGTGTCAACAGCTCTGTCTCCAGTTCATTCTGTTGTTGGAGCTGTGATGTAGTGAGTCATCCGTGCCGCAACCAAGGAGATGGAGCCGAGAGGCTCACGCCCTGAATGGACTCACTCTTCGCCAAAAACAACAACTCTCCAACTGCGAGGTTCACATGACCAATATTATTGATATATATTTACTGTAATATCATTATCTATATCAGGAGAGAGGCCTCAGCTCTGCTGTGAATGAGCTCTGGACGTCAGGCGACCAGGGTCACAATGAAGGCTGTGGGGTCCACTCACCTGAGGTCGTGCAGCTCTGACCCGGAGCCTGTGAGCAGCATGAACTCGCCCGGCGCCAGCTGAGTGATGGTGACCTCCGCGAAGACTCGCCCTGCAGGGGTCAACATGTGGCTGATGTTGGTCTGTCCCACCTGGAGACACAGAGTGAGAACAGGGCGGTGCACAACAACAAGATCCGCACCCCCCTCAACTCCACCTTGGGCATGGTGTTGGCAAACAGCCGGTCCAGCAGCTTGACCGAGTCTTTTCCTTTCACCATGAACTTCCCGAATGGCGTCAAGTCGATCACCCCCACCTTCTCCATCACCAGCTTGCATTCGCGGCCCACCGGTCCGAACCAGTTTGTCCGGCGGAAACTGGGTCTGAAGGGAACATCAGAGGGCTTCAGAACCAGCGGGCGAGGTAAACCTGTCTCACCAGGGTCGCCTATACAAAAAAACACACTCGGGACTCAGGTATAGACCACGGCAAAGTATGGCCCGGGGTCCGCAAGTGGCCCCTTGCCTTTATTTATTCGGCCCCAATGAGGTCAGAGCAAAAACTACAAAAATATATTGTAGTTTTTGGTATCAATCATTACTAACTGAATTCTAACCAACCAGTTATTTGTAGGTTCGGTAAAAACATAGACCTGGAATAAGCTAGCATGTGTATTTTTGTGTTTTTCTCCCCCGCCCCAAGCTTGTAATCATTACATTGAAATCTTAAATTCATGAGAATGTTTCAGTCAGCAATGCTCTTTTTGAAGGTATTTGAGTATTTGTCTCTAACTTTCCTTCCCTCACTCGTGAACAAGACCCCAGGATAGTTGAACGATGATGATGAATGAATCAGTGGACACACATTCACAAACTAGGACTTCTACATTAACTCCGTCCCGAAGCAGACTCTCCCCCCCGCAGCTGGGATCTTTGCAAAAGTTCAGATGAACTCTGGAATGCTGCTGTGGAAGACCGCAGCAGCTGAGTGAGCCAACTGTGCCGATGGACAAGATCCAAATAGCTGGTGTCACCAGTATTCCTAGGCTCACTGGGCATGTGTGGAATGATGGTGTTGTCCTGATAGCAACTGTCCTCAGGAGCATCTGTCTACAAACCACCTGAGAGCATCTCATCTCTGTCAATACCATTTCTACCAACTCTTCGTCTGGACGTGAAATGCCATAGATGGAGACCAGAGTAGCGTCTTATTTATAAGCCCAGAGAAGCTGGGGACGGCAGCTCGGACTTACTTGTATCCTGTGTCATCACCTGGTTTGTAGAACCAGTGAGGCTGTTCCCAGCCAGCGTGGAAGCCCATGGAGCACTTGTCCTTCAGGACATCGTACAGTCCGCTGGTCCGACTGGTGGGTCTGCCGGCGAACCGCTCCTCTTTGGGGTAGCCGACTGGATCCAGAATCGAAGTTCGTAAACAGCAAGAACAAAAAAAACTTTCCCAGTGTTGTGGTGCGACTTCTTACCCACGTTGTTGTAGCCGTACGACTCTCGAGCTTTTGCACACATGAACGGCACGTCGGTCCACTTCCCGTAACGGTTAGGGTCGCACTCGATGAGGTCATACGGAGGCTCGCCATTTCTGATCCAGTCGCTCAAGAACTTTCCAATACCGCCGGCGTGAATGACCCCGTACCTGCACGCAAAAGACATCCGGGTTTTGCTTCCCGAGCCAACATCGCTAACGGCCTCTCGTACAAACCCAAATCCGATGGCGGTCCAGTAGTTCCTCACACCGTGGTGTGGTCCCACCATGGGCAGCAGGTCTGGGGTATACGTGATTGGTCCGGACACAATGTTGATGATGTCGGCTTTCTTCAGCACCGGCACCATCTCCATGGCCATCTCCACGTGCTCCATGATCCTGTCCAGGTCCGACTCAAATAGCTCCTTACCGAAGCCTGCAGCAGGACACTTTAGTCTCGGCATGATGACGCCAACATGGAGCGACCGACAGACCTGGAGGAACGCCGTCTCGGACCCAGGAGTCCTGAAGAACCATCTTGTCCATCTTCTCGTACGGGCCGAACAGCAGGCCGTCCCGCTCCTGACGCAGGTAGTAGGAGGCCTCCAGGTCCCTGATGACCGCCAGCTCCTTCTTCAGAGCCTTCACCTCAGGCACCGTGGCCGTCACCACGTACTGGTGGTGGACCGGGATGGTGGGGTGCTCAAACCCAATCATCTTACCCACCTCCCGAGCCCAGAAGCCTGGAGAGCCACACAGAACTGTCTGACACACTTGTCCAGAACCAGAAACACAAGGGAGGTCATAGATGAAGTCTCTGAACCGTGAAGCTGGAGATGCATTTGCTCGCCCCTTGGTGGGTCATGACTGAATTTTGTATATTCTTCAGTACAAAAAAATAGTAGATAAATGTTTGATTATAAATAATAAAAATGCAGATTCAAAAACTTAATTTAAGAAATAGTTAGGTGAATGTCAATTCAATATAATGCCAAAAAAAATATGGACAATGTTGTTGTTGTTGTTTCAAGATTAAATAGAAAGAAAATGTTGTTAAACTAAATAAACAGCAGCAATATAAATGCTTTGAAAAGAGAAAACACAACTAAGTTCCAGATCAGTTTGTCTTATGAACTTCCACAGGTCCTGAGGGTGAGGTGCGAGCAGAGCAAACCAGTGCAGCAGGACCAGGGGGTGTCTCCGGAGGAGTGGGACAATATTTAGTTTGGTGGTGAGCGGGAGGCAGCTGGTTATGTCACAGGAGCGGCTCTGTACTGAAAGCAGACGTGGACGTTGGCGAGGTTTTTAAATCTTGCTCCACCACGAAGTTATTGGCTACGATCAGACTCGGCTGAACAACTGCTCTGTGGCTGGACACCAGCCAGACGAGCATATGTGAGTCTGGAGAGTCCAGGGAGTTCAGCTGAATCAGAACACAATGTTCCAGCTCTGGAGACACGTCCACAGCAGCAGGGGAGATGCAGTTGACCACGGTCCTTGACCACACCGGCTGATGTGGACAGCCACCTGTACTGGTCGTGATAACTAAAAAAGCAGCTCATGGAGCCAAGGTTCCACAAGCTCATTTCCAGAGTTAATATGCTGGAGACAATGCAGGAGTGTGGAGACCTTTGAGTCTGGACTCTTGTGGACACTTGTGTCACCTCAAATAAGGGAAGACATAACTTTCTTCAGCTGGAATGGATTTTATGGGGTCAACACACCATGACCTTTGACCTCAATTCAGCCCCGGGGAGGTCAGGGGTCCAAAACCCTTAGTCTGACTTTCAGTCGAAGAGCATGAGAACCTCTCGCTAGGAGGAGGGTTTGGTACCAGCTGCTTTAAACCCGGGTTGAATTTCAAACTCTACTGGAACGTTTCACTGTAGCAGTGATGCAGTAAGCCCAAGTGGTCAGAGCCTTTTGGACCTTCAAAAACATTCACTTTAATTCTGGATGTTTTGATCAGCACTTGATCAGCAGCCATCGGTGTTAGATCAGGGAGGAGGCCTTCAGGTGCCGTAGGAAACGCTGGTGCAAAACTTTGTAACTCTGTAAGGAAGTGAAATTTCCAACAGTTGCGACAGCACCAAAGTGCAGAATCATAGAGGCCACCTTCAGAGGAGCGCTAACCCAGACGACCAACGCAGGAGGTGTGTGTCTGCTGCTGCGCTCAGATTGGATGAGGAGACTCGCACTGTTTGTGTTGGACTTTGCTGAAGAACCCACGAAACTGGCGCACACCACAGTGTGTGTGTGCCTGGTTTAGGTATACTTGTGAGGACCTTTTTGCCAGTCCAAGGTTATGCTTCACTGTGAGGGTTAAAACTTCAAAATAACTGAATCATTATAATTGGGTTTTAGTTTGGTTCTGGTTAAGGCGAGCCATGTGTTTTGCAGGGTTAGGTTTAGGGTGAGAGGGAAGGGAATGTCAACGATCATCCCAACAAGAATAGTGTGTGTGTGCTGCTGAGTTTTTGCTCAGATCTTTCCTCCAGAGAAGCGAAGACATGACCAGCCCGATCCGATGTCCTCGTCACACACTGAGCCACTCTGATAAACAAACCCGGTCAGCAGGAAGCCCCCGGAACCAGAGCGACCCGGTTCTGACTGGCTCCTGTGGGAGCGGTGGTCCAGAGGGCGAAGGTCTGAGCAGATAAGGCTCTGAGACAAGCGGCGCTGAGTCAGCAGACTGCACGGAGGAGACCTAGCTCCTGCCCCAGGGAGCTGGGACTGACTCCCTCAAACTCACAAGTCGCCTGGTTCCAACCCTTAACAGTCTGCATTCGTCTTTGTTTTTGGCACTGGCACCTTTTTATTTCATCCACCTTCTTCTGCCACGAACATTAGAAACAAACTCTAAACTAACTCTGTCCAGATGCAACTGCTCCCCCCCTTTCAGGACACGGACCCTTGACTTTACCTTCAGGTTGTCCGTTCTTGTGGACAGGTCTCCGTCTGACTTGCAAAATCTCTAGTGCTTTACTTTGCTCTACTTTTTCCTTCAGTATTTTCCCTGATTTCGATGCATCCACCTATCTATCCATCCCTCCATCCATCCATCCCTCCATCCATCCATCCATCCATCTTCCTGAACAGACCTGTGGCGTTGACGATGCGGTTGGCCCGTATGGTCCCGTGAGGAGTCTCCACGTCCCACTTGCCGTCCGAGGTCGGCTTCAGCCCGGTGACGGGAGCAGGGTTGTAAATCTGGGCTCCGTACATGCGCGCTCCCGCCGCCAGCGCCATGGTCAGCGAGTACGGGTCGATGTGGCCGTCGCCTGGCGTGTACAGACCAGCCAGCACCTGCGGAGACCAAGCCCGGTCAGACCGGCGTCGACAACAGTGGGCCCGCTCCGTCACCGACCTTGTCCATGTTCAGCAGAGGGAACAGCTCCTGGACCTTCTCCGGCCCGATCAGGTACTGCGGCGTCACGTGCCAGTGCGTGCGGGTCATCTGGTACTTCATCTCGTCCACGCGAGCCGCCGTGGAGGCAATTCTCACGCTGCCCGGCTGGTGAAACCCCACCGCCTGCAGACGAGGGGGACATGAAACCGGTCCTGAGCTCCGGCCTTAAACAGAAGCTCACCTGTCCGGTCTCCGCCTCCAGCGTCTCGTACAGCTTGATGCTGTCGTAGTGGACCTTCTTCAGGTTGATGCCAGGGTGGTAGTACGTCGTCAGGCCGGCCTGAAACACAAGACACGTGTGAGTCGCACCTACGGTCGGTTCTCATGCTGCTGACACTCCTCAGGTCCACAAGAAGTGCCTTTCTCATGATCACTAGACAACCTCCAAGATTGTAGTCCTTTTTTTCTGTTAGAATCTAATGGTAGTTTTTAATTTTTTACTTTATTCAGCTTACTTTCTGGCAGTTTTTTTGATTATAAGCTGCAGACATTTTTTTATGGTCGGCACAATTTCTAACATTCTATTTTTTTCTGCTGCTCTGCTGCTTTTGCAATTACATTTCTGTTGACATTTGTGTCGAATGGCCAGCTACTCATTTGTTTTTCAAACCTGATCCAAAAAAATGACCTAAATACTGAGAGGTTTTTTTATACAGTTTTCTGCAGTACGTTGGATTTTTTTTTTTTTGACAATTTTTTTTCTACAGTTCATCAAGAAGGAATTTGTTTCTGTTTCAAAAGTTTAATTCCAGATGCTCGATTTTAGTTTTTTTAACAAGGTTTTTTTGTTTGTTTTATTTTTGTATCAAAGGACTCTTCCAATCCTGATTTTTTTTCTTTCACAGGTTCTGATAGTTTTTTTGCTTTTTTTTTTGCTATATATATATTTTTTTTTTTTGCTATATATATATATTTTTTTTTTTGTTGTTGTTGTTTTTGTTTTTTTGTTTTTTTTGAATTTCTGACTGTACTTGTTTTATTTTTTTTCAGGATTAGAACAGATGCGAAATGTGGGATTCATTTGCCATTAATCACGAGTTAACTCAGCTTTAGTGCGATTCATCAAGACTGAAATTTTAGTCTAGTGACAGCCCACATTCGGCTGGACCTCAGCGGTCTGTGCAGCTGGAGGAGCAATAAATGGGTCAAAGGTCAGTGCTCGCTATCTCGGAATGTGAAATAAGCATTCTGCTCTTTTTCCACTCGTGAAACTGTGTGATAGAACCTTTCATTGCAGAGAGATAAAATCAAACACAGTTGAATCGAAGAGAGCAGAGTCAGACTGGTGTGACTCAGGAGTCAAAGTAGGCAAAATTAGACCTCTGGAGCCACAATAAAAGGCATGAAAGTCAAATTGATAGGACACAAAGTCAGAGTTGTGCAAATCTAAAGTAAAAGTCAGAACTAAGATGATAAAAGGTTAAAATTATGCAATACACCGTCAATATTGTGTACTTATAGTTGTGTTTTCATCTTTCAAAAATGACTTTTCTTGATTCTTACTATGTGACAACAATGTTCATCTTTCCATCTGTGGATTTAAACTCTGATGTCTGAATCAAAACTATCACAGTTGTGCATCTGAGGTTCATTGAGCGACACAGATACTGTGTTTGGGGAGTCAAACCAGTGTGTCTATAAGCTGCAGAGACACGATGAACGTCAGTAACTAAAGAAGCATCTGTCCAAGTTCTGAAATAGCCAGAGAAAAAAAAAACACGCGGGTAAATAGGTCACGACTTGAGGTGACCCTGAACTGCCTCAAGCTTCCCCCAACTTGACTTGGCTGAGGAGCCATTTCCTTTTGTCTGCTCAAGCACGTCGCTGGACTGGGGGTGACTCTGGTTCGGAGGAAGGATCAAACCAGCCACGCCATGAAACATTAGCCTGCCGTGCTAAGTTAAGAAGCACTCATGTTTCTGTTCCCAGGTTTTCTGTCTTACAGCCATCTTCCTTCAGCAGGAGAAGCCCGGACTCCCCAGTGACCTCCTCCAGCTCTTCACCACAGTGTTCAACTTCTCTCTCCATCATGTCTCCGGGCCGACAGAGGGGGAGCAAAGGTTCTAGTCAGAGTCTCTCCTGGATGATCCAGACATCCTCAAGCTTCTCAGCCCGTGGTCAGTTGGGCTTCTTATTTTATCCTCCACAGTTGCAGTTAGCCTGAACCTGATGTGTTTGCATCAAAAATATTATTTTATTTATTCTGACTATATGATTAAAACTTTTCCCACTAATCTAATTGATGTTTTTGATGGCAGAAAGTGACCATTTTGCCAGTGTTTTTTTACTACTATTTATTATTATTATCAGGATTGTCTTTAGTGTGGACACCGGAACACGGTGTGTGTATCTGGTGTATCTGGTGATTGTCCACAGACAGAAACACTCAGATAAAACAGTCCAAAGTCTGACAAGTGGGGAACCTGAGTTTGTTTGTCCATCCACTGTGGCCCCTGTGACTCGCTGAGCCACTCATTGACTCCTGAACACGTCCCCTACTGATAACTCTCCGGCCCTGCTTTGACCTGTGGTCAGCAGCTTGAGCGAACAAGAGAGAGAAGCTCAGTCATCCAGGAGAGACTCAGAGTAGAACCTCTCCAAGAGAAGACACTGGTGTCCCCTGGACAAGTGTTGTGTCCTCCTTAGAGGGGGCCCCGGGGCAGACCCAGGACTCTCTGGAGAGATGATGTCTGTCGGTTCAGAGTTGGAGGAGTTTCCTGGAGGACCGCTCTCCTCGAATCTGACCGAACTCCACCGACATGACCTGACCTCAAAGTCTCCTTCAAAATAAAAGCCTGACTCACAGCGTGCCAGGTGGATCCCGCCGTCAGCTCCGTCTTCTCCAGCAGAACCACGTCCTTCATCCCTGCCTTGGCCAGGTGGTAGGCAAGGCTGGTGCCCACGCACCCTCCTCCGATGATGACGGTCTCCGCCGTGTCCTTCCATCGTTTCCCCAAAACCGTGGACGCGTCACTGCCACAACAGCACCAAGTTATTCTGCGCTCAGCTCCAGGGCCAGATGACACCTGACTCACCTGTGGTCCCCGGGCCTCCCGGACGAGCAGCTGATGGTTCGGATTAGATGACGAGGGACGCGAAGTTTCCCCCGAAATTTAGCGCTGACTAGGTTTAAGACCCGCGACATGACGGCGGCTCCGCGCGCGGACTCGTAACTCTCACGCTCTCCCGCACTTTGCTGAGTGGAGGGTACAAATGTCGGACCCGCTGGGTCCCGCCCACTTCACACCACTGCGGATTAACGCTTCGTGGGCCAGATCTGGGTCCAGTCCCGGACAGGACGCTCAGACGGAGGAGGAACGATCCACTGACCTGATTCTTCACTTCCGTTTCTGAGTCGTTTCTACAAACCGAAGACGTGACGTCACGGGTGAAAAACGAGCTCCACAAATGGGTCGAAAGTTTTAAAAATCCCCAAAGTTAGGGCGTGAATGCGCGAGAACATGGACCAGGAACTATTTTTATTTTCAGATTTTGCTACTGTTTCATGTGAATTCTCCCAGACTATTATGGCTTTTTCCCTCTGCGTTGAATTGTTTATTTCATTTTTATTTCTCTGTATGTTTTTTTATACTTTTTTTTATAATACATATATTAGTTTGTGGTTGAGAAAATATGCATGATTATTTTTGTCCCTATTAAATTATTATTAAATACTATTGCTCATTGAAATATTTTAAATAACAAAGAAATGTCATGCATTTAGCAAAATATAATCAGAAAATATATTTGCAGCCGAGCCAAGGAGTCAATATTAGTGTTCTAGTTCCATTAAAACCATTGAGGTTCTTGATATGATAGATTAGTGTTCATAGTTGGATGCAGATTGCAATATATCAATATCAACATTCATGAAATAAATGCAAGTTTGAGGCTGAATTTTGAGGCTGAATAGGTTATGTAAAAAGTTCAATAATCAACCCGCTGGTGTGACCCAGAATGCTCCGGGAAAACACACACACTCTCGCACACTGGGTTTATCACTGTCTCGGGTCCTTGAGCTCTTTATCGCAGCTGCAGCAGGCTGGATCCTGATAGCTCCACACCAGCCGCTCAATCAAACAGAAACACTTCTGCTTCAGTTAAAATCACCATCACACCATCAAGTGCTCAGTCTGGACGCTCACTGGCAGGAGCTCCTTTGTTTGGGTGCACAGGTTGGACCCGCTCAGTAGCTCAGGTGAGACTGCGCTCTCACCCTGGAGAAGTGCAAGTCGACGGGGAAGCAGATGTTGTTGGAAAAACACCCCCCTGTGTATCTCCACGCGTCTGTTCACTCGTGAGAATGACGACCAAGAAACCAACAAGTTACATCCAACAAATGGATTCCCTGACAGAGGAGTCTAATACACACGCAGAATTCTGGCTCAGCAGCGACACCTGACTTAGCCTTGGCAGTTGTCCAAAGGACAGACAAAAAACTATCTGAGGTCTTGACCTCTTTATACACAAGTATAAACAAGTTCTCCACGTGGGCTCCGTCCTCCGTCTGATTGGTCCTCAGCTGTTGACGCCAGTGCCGTTCATTGGCTTCCTCGTAACTATGGCAACGATCACAAGACACGCTCCCCTCCTTCGGACCCAGGTGGCTCTTGTGGGGACGAGCACCATCCAGCCCTGGAGGAGATGGTTCCTTTCCAGCCTCCTCCGTCTGACCTTGGACCTGCCAACAAGTTCCACGTCTGCTCAGGCCTCCAGTGTCTGCTTCACTCCCGCCATTGTAACTGTAGCTTCTCTCTTTCTCACGCACACTCATTCAGCATTCCTCCGTCTGTGAATAACTTCTTTATTAGTAGCACAAGCAATTCCAACGATATTAATATTGTATAATAAATGCACAATTCCCATTAATATGACTCCACTGCCTCCAGAAGAGAGGTGGAATTTAGTTCAGTTCCTCGTCACATTGAGTCTCTCACTACATCCCTCATCCACCTCCTGCGTGCCGAGGGCAGGTCGCAGGGGCAGTAGTGGAAGTGAAGCGGTCCAGACTTCAGTCTCTCCAGACACATCCCTTAGCTCATCACTGAGGTGTTCCGCTAAGAGGCATCATCTCACTTACCCCACTCGTCCAGGAGACAACTCATCTGTCGTCTACCAAAGGTTCTCCCCTGAGTCTCTCCCAGATGAATCAGCTCCTGCCTCAAAGAGAGACCAGACAGAGAAACTGCAGTGAGAGGAGATAGCGGTCAGTGGAGAGCTTTGTCTCCTGGCTCAGCTCTTTCTTCACCATGATACTGAGGTAAATACGTGGCGGTCATGAGCTTGTATGTGTTTCTAACTTCAGTAAAGCCATGTAGCTGAAGTCCCTGCTCCACATGTGTTCTATACTGTGTGACTGTGATCTGATTCCGCAGCATCGTCTGCACTAGTTGCATAACAGCCTTAGAACTGGTCCAACTCCCTGAGAGTCTTAGGTTTCCTCGGCATCTGTGGATGTCAGTCAGGTCTGTAAATGATCTCCACGGCTGCTCCGGGATCATATCCGCAGCAGCATGTCAGTGGCCATTTCTATCGCAGCGAGTCTCTGAAAACAGGTTCTGGTTCTTCTCATATTCGGGATGTATCAGTCCCCTGAAGCAACACCTGGGTGTGAAGATGCTCCATGCTGAGCTCCAGCGATGTGGTTACATGTGATGACCGCCTCTGACCCCGGGTACCTAGAGCTGCAGACCTTCTGATGCAAGTCCCAGCTACATACAATCTACTGTACCGACTCTCAAGTAGACACCCTGTTACACAAGCACACACACATGAAAACAAACACAGCACACACCTTTCAGCAAAAAAATCCATAACATTGGTACGAAGGAAAAACACAACACACAACTCACACTCGTTTGTATCTCTCCGTGTGCAAACCTCTCATTGCCTTTCCCCAGCCTCTAACCCTAAACACCCCTGAACACACTGGGTGCAGGAGGTTGAACAACAAGCGAGTGTGAGAACGTAACTAGGTCCCACTCAGCTCACTGAGCGAGGCCTCTCGCCCTGTTCCACATTCACTCGCCTCCCGCTGCCTTACATTCCACCCGGTTGTCTGGACGTGGATCGAGACGCCGCCATTCATCGCCATGACGACGGAGAGCCAGCCAGTGTGCACAGTGCAGTTTTCAGGGGTTCACTGCAGCTGAATTTGGGGTCCACTGTGAAAACAAGTTGATAATGACGACCTTGTTTTGAGACAGCGACTTCCCCCACCACCACACGCACCCCCTGCTACTGCTCCATGAATACCAGGTAAACACCATCTCACTCAGAAACTCTCTCTCTCTAAGGACTGGGACCAGGTCTTCGGCAGAAGTGACCTCCTGACTGAGAACTAGAACCAGGAGTGTCCTCTCTCCTGGTCGAGCAACTTAGCACATGCCAAGAACCAGATCCTGACCTGAATTCAGGTCCCGGGTCAAAGCCTATTTGGCTCAGCAGTCTGAGGTGACGCAAATGAACTGGACCTGAGTCCACTTAGGCCGGCTTCATACTGCACACTCTGCGTCTCGAGACAAAGTGTCGGCTCAAAAGTCCAACATGTGAACACAAGCAAGAACACTCTCAGCGGGTGGTGAGCTTCTTGCCTCAGGCGACTCATTGCTAGATAGCGGAAACTACGTGTACAGCGCGACTCCACACAAATAAATAAATGTCAACATTCAAATACAATTTCGCAAACCGGGAGACTGGTGCTCAGGAGGAGGACAGCAGTCCGTGATGCGTTGCGGGTGTTTGATAACTCGCGTGTTTTCGCCTTTATTAAGTTGATAAACATTTGATTTTATTGACAGACAGATTTGCTTAAATGAATAATGCTGCGCTCTACAGTCACTGTTTTCACTGCTGTGATCTCACAGCTGTCTGCATGAGGACAGTGAGGAGGAAAGTTACTGAAGATCACCAGACTATTCATATTCTGACGTCTGGATCTGGACTTCACAAACTAAATTATTCTCGACCGTCAGTAGTCTCGCATGACAAGACTCTTTCATGTTTAGTTTTGGCTGTGAAACACCTCATTCTGTTACAGCCGTGGCAGAAGTCCGTCATCAGTTCATATCTGAGGCGAGGATGACTTGTAGTGCTAAGAAGTGACAGAGAAATAAGCTCAACTGTTGCGCTGGCTGGTGACAACTTCCTTGAGACGTGCTTCATCGTGGGTCACAAACCAGGTATTTGAGTGCCGCCAGCTGAGGAGACAGAAAGGGACCTAAACCTAATTCAACCAACTCATCCTAACCCTGACACTTCCAGAACCCCAACCTCATTTGTGTGCCAGATTTTGACCTGACCCAAACCTCGGCACCGATCTGAACCTTAACCTCCTAACAATAAATCCTGAACAGCGCGTGACCTGACCTAACCTAACTGCACCCCTCACTCGAACCAAACTCAGACTCTGAGCACAAACCCAGCTGTAAACCTGACACCCACCTCACTGGTGCCGTCCGAGATCATAAAGAACAAGTCCTGGTGTTGTGAATGATCACATGGTTACACAAGAGACAGCGTTAATGTTTAAGACGCCGTGGTTACCAGGTGTCCGGCTTGAATGACTGATCATTGGTGGGAAGTTGACGGCTTCAGGATCAGGCTGGTGTTTTCAGAAACACTGAGGTCTTATGTTTGAGTGTGTGATCGCTTCACGTCGAGTTCCTCACTGGGGCTACTTCTTCTAGTTAGACATCAAACCGACCAGACATTCAGATGGTCTTCTGCACCATTGCAGTTGTCAGGAGAATTTTGAGGGTTCTCGGGGGGGTGCCACAGTGCCACACCCCTCAAAGACTGAGGTCAACTCAGGCCACTCGGCCCTGCCGAACCAAGCCACCTCCGCCCATCATCCACATGACACCTCACTAGGGTCAGACCCCCGCGCATGCCCTGCCTCGCACCAGCGTCACGTCGTCTCATGCCGGTCAGTGCTTCGCGACTTTTTAGAGATAAAGCAGACAGATTTTACCAAAGTCGCTGTTTATTATTATTATTATTCATTAGCACAGCCTTTTTAGCTAAGTAGCAATTTGAAAATTGAGTGATTTGCTAGAAATGGTCATATCATGCAAGGATTGGTTAGTTATTGCTTTCACAAGGGGCCAAAACCCAATCGTAGGATGAACAAAAGGTATCTTTATTCTCGCTGAAAACGGGGTGCAGCATCACTGTAGTGCAGGCTAGCTTACGGCAAACGCATCTTGGTCACATGACGGCCCAGAAAACTGGATCACCGTCTCGCCCTGGAGAAGTGGGGCGACGTCAAGGTTGGACCCTGAACTGCACTTGAAGGTCTGAGAGACTGAGGTTTGAAGTCGAGCTCAACGTCTGTGACAGTAGCTCAATAAGGATTGGGCCGATCTGAGCCTGCGTTAGCATCGGCGCTGTAGTTCAGCGTGATGACGCCGATCCGCAGAGCATTAGATTTAATCTCAAAAGTAAGATTAAACAACACGATCGGTTTTACGAACCCTTCTGAAGCTCATGTGTGGAAACAAACAAGCTCAAACTTTGTTTTTGTGCAACTCATAGTTGCAGCTCATCGGCAAACACAAACAACCTCCCGGACAGCAGGAACTGTATTGACAGACATGTGCTGGTACATCACGAGGAGACGTCCTGTCTGAGTGATCGTTTCTCCGGAAATGTGTTTTTAATCCAGACGCTTGATGTGCAAGGCGGAGCCAGATCTGGATCCAGATCGGGGCCATGAGTTTGACACATACACGTGCGAGGGTCCTACTAGTTGGAGCTGGTGTTTTCGAACCCTGGGACGATCGTCTTCATCAGCAGCTACTGCATGTACTTTGCCACCGACAATGATTGATCCGGAGCAATAACAAGCCGAACCTGAACAATGGGCTCCTCTGTGGAGGAACTGAGGAGGAGGAGGAGGTGGAGGAAGAGGGAGGCTGAACTCCAAAAAAGACAGGCGGTTCTCCGTGTGACATCAGCAACACCGCGCCCATCTCTGATTATAAAACCTGGGTGGCTTCGGCCGGTGGGTCTTCCCGAACTTGCAGGGAAGTGGACTGACGTGGGCCGGTTCTGCAGCACTCATCATGGCACCAGCTAAGAAAGTAGGTCTTATTTTCTTTTCCTCCCAACACTTTCACTCGAGAACGCAGTGCCGTCAGGTGATCACGTGACCTCCGTCGCAGGGCATTCTGGAGCGTCTGGAGGCGGGGGAGGTCGTGCTCGGAGATGGCGGGTTCGTCTTCGCCCTGGAGAAGCGGGGGTACGTCAAGGCTGGACCGTGGACCCCCGAGGCTGCCGCCGAGCACCCCGAAGCAGGTACGGAGGAGACGAAGTCGGGTGGCGACGTCACGTCGCGGTCTAAAGTTGTGCGTCTGTCCGGGTCCAGTTCGGCAGCTGCACCGGGAGTTCCTGAGAGCCGGGTCCAACGTCATGCAGACTTTCACCTTCTACGCCAGCGACGACAAGCTGGAGAACCGCGGCAACACGCAGAAGTTCACCGTGAGTCCCAAACAGCTGCCCACGCCACTCACTCACGCACGCGCGCGGGGGTAGGGGGTGAAGACGAAATCTGTTGGTGGTGGGGAGTGGGATGGGTTCAGAGGAACTCGGAGAGACCGGTTCTGTGGGGCAGAGACAGACGGGTACTGAGTGAAGTTCTTGGTCTGAAGACTGTGGTGCAGGTCCAGAGTGAGACTGGTCCTGTATGGCTGAGGCAGGTGAGATGGGTCTGGACCTCGGCAGGGTTCTCTATGTTGCTCCTGTACAAAACCACAGCACACAAAAAACCCCAGAATAATTAAAAAAAAAATGCAGTTTTGAAGGGAAAGATGACGGAACGGATGAGGAACAGTGTTGGTTTTTGCATCTATTTACTCTGTAATGGAAAACTATTGTTCTACTCCATGTTTACGCTCTGAGGTGGATCTGTGTATTGTATGTACTGGGATTGTGTTTACACGACAACAAGGAGCCTGACGGTGTTGCTTTGTGTTCATAAAAAAAAACAAACTGTAATCTGAACACAGTTTCAGCTTCATCGTGGGTCAAAGTTCAACATTAAAAGAACCGCTTTATAACTCGCTGCTCAGCGATGTGACAGTTGTGCGACCACAAGCTGGCTCCAGATAAGGAGGCCCTCTCCTTTCCGCTTCCGTCCCACAGGGGAAGCAGATCAACGAGGCGGCGTGTGACCTGGCCCGCCAGGTGGCTGACGAGGGGGACGCGCTGGTGGCTGGTGGGGTCTCCCAGACGCCCGCCTACCTGAGCTGCAAAAGCCAGGATGACGTGAAGGCCATCTTCAAGAAGCAGCTGGACGTCTTTGTGGAGAAGAACGTGGACTTCCTGATCGCTGAGGTGAGTGGGGGACTCTCTGATGAGTCTGGTTTGGAAAACAGACGCTAAAGTCCATGAAAAACGGGTAGAAAAATGTAATCCATTTTGCTAACGAAAGGGTGAAATTTTAATTGTTCAAATGGTGGTAGTTCAGCAGATGAAAACTATTAAGCAGAACATTTGGCCACTTGCCAATGTTGTCTGTTTTCTGCTCTATGGCGCCATCTTGTGGACATATGCACCACGGGCCGCTGATTGACTGAATATTTATTTCATACCACCTGACATAAACCTTGGCATCCTAACTGATTTGACTCTCTTTGTGTCCTGACTGGTAGGAAAAACTACCTTTAAATGAATAAATATAAAGGGAACCTGCAGTACTGCGCTCTCACCACTAGGTGGCCATAGAACCACCCGTTGATGTGGCAGTTCTGTTGCTGAACGTTTTCCTGCTTTAAATCTGGAGCAAAATTTAGACACCCCAAACATGACACCATTGTCCTGTCCCTGACACGTTGAGATGCATTAGAATCAAAAGCAGTATCACTTTGAGAGGAGTTTGTTTCAGTCCTGTCCATTATCCACTCAGTACTTCGAGCACGTGGAGGAGGCAGAGTGGGCCGTCCAGGTTCTGAAGACAACCGGCAAACCCGTGGCTGCCACCTTGTGCATCGGACCAGACGGAGACCTGGCTGGCGTTCACCCGGGAGAGTGCGCCGTGAAGCTCGTCAAAGCAGGTAGCACTCTCTGGCTGCGTGGAGCTCTGTCACCGGAGACTCTGAGTAGAGCAGTAGGGCATGTCAGAGGCACCGGTGGAGATGTTTGGAGACCAAGTTAGAGAGGACGGATGTTCGTTGGAGACGAGATACGGTGTTTGAGAGGAACCAACGATGAAGCCATGAGTCAAGGATGGTGAGGACGGGTGACGGGATGGTGGTGACGTCACAGTCGAAGACGAATGTAAAACTACAACAAGATCCTGTCGTCTCCAACTATATCTGTATATATTGTATAACTAGTAGATGTGAGAGTGTCATCTGGTCTAGTTCTCTAGTGTCAGTCTTGAGACAGTATTCATTGGTTGCTCCTTCAGTCATGTGATCCTCTTACGAAAGACTTGGGGTCACAAACCTCAGGAGCGTCCGGTGAAGATTGGTGCGGTGGCGCCATCTAGTGGCGGAGAGGCTTTAGACCCGGACTGGTAACCCAGTCAGGACAGGAGTTGGAGTCTGACACCAAGGCTGTGATGGTGTGGTTTACATGGGCCGTTGTTTTTTGACTGCTCTCCCTCCAGGTGCCGACATCGTGGGCATCAACTGCCACTTCGACCCCGACACCTGCGTGAAGACGGTGAAGCTGATGAAGGAAGGCGTGGAGAAGGCCGGACTGAAGGCTCACTACATGAGTCAGCCGCTCGCCTTCATGACGCCCGACTGCAACTGTCAGGGATTCATCGACCTGCCAGAGTTCCCCTTCGGTGCGTTGTTACAGACATGCTCACTGACCTGCAGCATTTATTCATGCTGATGAAGTCAAAACATGGAATTAATGCTTGCCAGGTTTATTTTACTTTAAGAAATTGCTTTTATTTAACTACTTATCCTCCACATTTGCTCTATCAGTTATGAGATTATTCTGTTATTTACTACTTCTATATATTTATTTGCATTTTATCAAGTATGTTTTTATTTCAGTGAAATGGTTATACTTCTGATAGTTTAAGCTTTTTTTAAGTCACTTTTCACCTTTATTTTACCAAGAAAGTTCGACAGTGTAATTTTATTTAATTTTAAATATTGCTTATGTGTTAGCTAAAGTAATAAAGTAATTTGATATAATTCATCTAATATAATTAGAAATTAGTCATTATGTATAGCATTTATTTGGTGTAATTTTTATTTTTATTTTTTTATATATTTGCTGAAAGTTAAAATGAACAATGGACCCTCCGTCTCTCCCTCCAGCTCTGGAGCCGAGGATCCTGACCCGATGGGACATGCACAAATACGCCCGTGACGCCTACAACGCTGGAATCCGCTACATTGGCGGCTGCTGCGGCTTTGAGCCTTACCACGTGCGCGCTCTGGCAGAGGAGCTCTCCACTGAGCGAGGCTTCCTGCCTGCTGGCTCAGAGAAACATGGGCTGTGGGGCAGCGGTCTGGAGATGCACACGAAGCCGTGGTGCAGAGCGAGGTAGGGACTCAGCAACTTCGGCTCAGGCTTTAGAATATCCTCTATTCATTGTGAGGGTGGTGAGAAGATCCGTCTGGAGCAGAAGCTCTGCACTGAGCCTCGGAATTAACCTGGTGCAAGTCAACTGTTTTCGTGGATTAGTGTCAGATGCTGTGTTTCCTCATAGATTTGTTTGAAGTTGATCTGACAGACTCACCAAGTTTAGAAACAGAAATACTTTTTCCACTGAACAAAGCTTGAATTTCACGGCTGTCATGTTCTAACCTGGCTGCTGAGTTGACACTACAAACGCCTGCCTCCCTCAGAGCTCGCCGTGACTACTGGGAGAAGCTGAAGCCGGCGTCCGGCCGGCCCCTCTGCCCCTCCATGTCTAAACCAGATGGGTGGGGCATCACCAAAGGTCACGCCGACCTGGTGCAGCAGAAGGAAGCCACGTCCAAGGAGCAGCTGAAGGCTCTGTTCGACAAGGCCGAGCAAGGCCAGTGAAGCCGCGAAGAGACGCGGCTGAGACGGCCGCTCGCACATTCCTTCACGTCAGCAAACCAAAACGATGATGATCTCTATTGGACCATTTTACCACGTGAGTCTTGTTCCAGTTGAAGGTTTGAGGCTTCACACCTCGGTTTCTCTGAGCCCGAAGACGCCACTGTTCCGTTGGTGAAAGTAGCTGGTTGTTGAACACAATAAAAGCTTGAGCAACTGGATAATTGTGTCGTCTTTGTCTGCCTCACTTAAGTCTTTTCCTTTGCGCCAAGAAATGAACCGAGAATGGGGAAAGTCAAAGCGATGAATCTCTGTACAAGACTTGCTCACCAGAAGGGGGTGCCATTTCGCCACGTTCAGATTCTCTTCAAAAATAATTTTAAAAACCATTTTAGTTAACACATTGGAGGAATATGAAACTTGCTCAAAAACAAACCGTAGATAGTCTCGTGGGTGGGAATAGAGTGATGATCAAGATAGGCCGAGGTGGAGGAGGCTGACTTGCTGTGGCCACTACTGATAAGAAAAGAAGACCTGTGTGTGGCAAATGATGCCTGTCTGGACACTGATCTCATCGTAGACATCTACTGTCCTAAACGCAGGGGAGCGCAAGCCTCAGCCGGTCTTCTACTAACACCGTTGAACATCATCACGTGTGCGGTGTATTGACGCTTCACTGCCTGTTTCATTTGAGAGTTAGCACTCAGCTAGTACAGCAAGTCAGCCACATCTAAGTGATACAATGCACGGATGCCTGTGCTACGCATTGCTTCATTTTAAATTGTATATTGGTCGTGTTTCTTGTGGATTATTTAATTTAAAAATGCGTCATTCTCTTAATGCGACTTTATCGTTTGTTTACGAATTGATATTTTTGTCGCAGTCGGGTTGCCGTACTGTCAACGTCATCACCCAGCGTGCGTGCTCGCGTCATGGATCATGTCCACGTGTTGATGTTGATGCTCCTCGTGCGCAACAACCGCCTTATCAACTGAATAAACCATCAAACGAGACGAATCATTCCATTTAATGAAACCGAATTCTGAAGTATGACGGCGTCCAATCTTATTTTTAGGTTGAGTTTCGCTGTTTTGGTGAGACGTTTGGAAAGCGAAGATGATACGTTCAAGTGGTGTAGGAAATATAAGAGGTTCGCGGACTTCGCGCACGTGCCGGCCAGACTTGGAAAATAAAACTTGGCTACGTGGATTTACGAACTGGTTTGGTGCCTCGATTGGTTATTTGGGCACACAAAGTTTAATAATCGTTGAGCGTTGGAGTCCGCTACTGGACACAGACTCGTTGACTTCACCTGGTCAGTATGGTAACGGCTTGTTTCTTGGGTGGCCAGGAACATAAATAAATAATATATAAATCAAATGCAAACGAGTAAAAAGTGTGATTTTCTGAGTCACAAGTATAAAAACTAAAAGTAAGTATATAATTATTACTCCGCAACTAACGACTATTCAACTCGTCAACAATAAGTCCAGTTGACTAGTCGGCATGTGACGTGTGACATATCTGAATGCGGTATTAAATTTGGCTTTTGATTGCGTAAAACGAGGTTATAGTTGTTATAAAGCAAGACAGGAAAACTGCTCTTCGACTGGGATTCGATTTTCAATGTGTGCGAGAACAGTGTGTGGGAAATAAAAAACAAAACCTCAACAACCAACAACCATTAGAAAGACACTTTGATATGTTGAAGAACATCTGCAGGGAACATAAAAATAAATAATCTTAGTGTTAGAAAAAAGTCGATGAATGAAAGTCAAATAAAAACTCGTTCCTGTCCTCATAAGAGGCTGCTTTTTCGCTGGAACATGAACGCACCACGGGGCGGCGCTTGCTCCGGTCCCTCCCCGGGTAGAACACGCACGCGGCCCGCTTGTAAACAGAGCGTCACACGTGACGGCGGGTCCAGAGCGGAGCTGCATTGTCTGAGCGCGGACAAAGAAGGAGTCCGGAGTCGGAGCGTCGAGCAGGTGAACGGAGACCAGGTGTCATGACAACCGACCTGTCCCGCTCCACGATGACCGTTCGACGCCGCTCGGATGTCAGTTCCTGGTCGTGTGTGAGGCGCTCGCCGCGGTCCTCCTCCTCCGCTGTTGTCGCGTGAACAAGAAGCTTTTGTTTGTCAACACGGTAGCCGTGTCACTCCGCGACGTTTTACTTCCAAAACCGGATTAGTTTGTCTTCGTCCTGGCTAGCGTTAGCAGCTAGCTCGGTGTTGTTTTCGTCCATCTTTGTTCCTCGCTCCGACTGCATGTCTTTCACCATGGAGGACAGTCTGGAGTCCGAGTGGGTCTCGGTCCGGCCCCGAGTCTTCGACGAGAAGGAGCGACACAAGTTCGCCTTCATCGTGGCCTGGAACGACGTCGAGGGCAAGTTCGCCGTCACCTGCCACAACCGGACGGTCCAGAGACGGACGACTTTCTCGGACCCGCTGCTCGACTGCTGCCCAGCTGGCGAACCCGCGCCCCAGCCAGCAGGTCGAGGGAGGTCGAAGTTGAAGCTGGTCATCGGTGACAGGAAGGCGGAGAGCTCCGACGGCGCCAGTCCGACGCTAGCCTCCTGGGACGTGGTGTCGGCCCAGGACCTGGAGCTTTTGGACCCAGTCGAAGTGTCGCCGTCTCCGGACGACGAGGAGCCGAGCGGCGGGCGGCTGGACTGCTTCAGCTGGGCCGGGCTCTTCTCCTTCCAGGACCTGAAGGCGGCTCACCTGCAGCTGTGCGCCGTCAACTCGGACCTGGAGCCATGCTTGCCCTCCTTCCCCGAGGAGCCGTCCGGCATGTGGAGCGTGCTGTTCGGCTGTCCCGGTATGAGCCCACGCGAGACGGACGCTATGTGCTACCAGCTGCAGGTCTACCTGGGCCATGCCCTGGACACCTGCGGCTGGAAGATCTTCTCCCAGGTGCTCTTCTCCGACAGTGAGGACCCGGAGGAGTACTACGAGAGTCTCAGCGAGCTGAAGAGGAAGGGCTACGAGGACGCGTTGGACCGGGCCAAGAGACGCATGCAGGAGGTGAGACCCAGCTTTGTTCAGTCCAGTCCTTGGGGCAGAGGTCACTGAGTTCAACTGAGAACATCGAGCTCGCACCGTTTACTTCATCCTCGGATCCAGTGTGGACAGTCTAAAGAACTGAAGAAGTTTGACTTGATTCCTCACAACTGTAAAGAATCAGTCACTAGTTTGATATTCACAAATGTTAGTGAGTGAGTTGAACATAGTCATTGTGACTTTAGAGTCAGATTTGAACATTTTCGTTTATGTCTGAAGAGTTGAATTTGAGGTCTTCACCCTTGATCCATCCAGCGGGGTTAATGAATGATGTTGCTTCGCTTCTTGTCCTCCTTTCATGGAGGTTCAGGCAGAGTCCATGGGTCCAACCGAAGATTAGCCAACCGAGAGACGTGTTTCAGTCCTGATGGGTGAAGTTTTTCAGCAGTTGTAAACACGAAGATGCATCATGGTCAATCACATGTTTCAAACTGCACGCTGGGGGCCAAATCCAGGTTATTTTTCATGGCCAGATAGAGCTTTGATAGTCGGCTTCAAGTTACAGTTTGATTGTTTAACTCATCAAGACCTCAACTCTGAACTGGAGCAGGTGATGTTGTGGAATGGACAGTGAAATGCTGTTTTACAAGAATAATGTAAAAGAGAACTATTTTGAGTAAAAGACTGTCACAGTAACGCATCATTTTATGAAAACAAAACTGATAGACACTAACCTGAGGAGTTATTAGAAAGTGTACTTTTTATTTTCTTATCTTCAAAACACATTTTAGGGTTATAATCGTGATCGAAATCGTGTTTAGTTATAGATAAAAATGCAGAGAAGAAATTCTGAAAGTCCACAATGGGTAACACATGGGAAGCAGAGATAAATAAATAATAACAGGTTGATTAACAAGTGAATACAAAGTCACATTGAAACATAAACACAGTATTGAACGAAGCAGAAATAAAATGAGTAAATGAAATGTCATTGAACTGCAAGTGAGTGGTGTGGGATATTCTGAGGCACAAGAAGTCAGTATATCAGTCTTACTGCAGTAAAGCAACCATTGGACAGTCTGCCCTCAAAACAAATGGAGAAACGCCACCACATTTGTAACTTCATCTGTAGCCCCTGGGTCTGTGTGGTGGGGGCAGCTGAGGCTGGTGGTCTGTGCTGTCTCCTCCTCTTCCTTTGTGCCCTGTGATCTTCCATCTGTTGCTGCACCTTCTCCGGCCTGTAACTGGATCTGCTCTCACAACAACAATCGAGCAGATGACACGCAGACCCCACGTGGCCACAGCTGCTAGCATTGTTTCACATTTAAAGCCTGTGTTGCGTCGGGTGCGGGCGCTGGACCAGCTGCCCTGGGGCGTCGCAGCCCTGTGATGAAACACTGGAGCGATGACCTCATGTAGGAAGCAGGGAGTTCTGTTGAAGTTCTGGGCCTGTGTTGTCGTAAGAAACTGAGCTGGATCTGAACAGGAATGTGCACTTCCTGTGTTTGGAAAACACATGATCGTCTGCACACACTGATGGTGTCATAGTTGTCAGCCTCCTCTGTCGGTAAATGCGGCGGAAACGTTAACAATGTGGTGTGACTTTCAGGAAGGTGTGTGTGGGGTGACTTGAATTTGGGTGTGTGGGTCACACGCAAGTGGCTGTGAGAGATCACACATCAGCTGGCGCTGCCTGGACACATCTTCACAGCGTGTCTCAGGTCTCTGACCGTCAGGAGTATCTGACTGGAGCGCAGCACATTTTACACGCAGCATCCTCTGGTCTTTGTTGTCCTTCGAATGGCGATGGTACTTTCTGAGCCCGTGTTCATCACGGATCTGGCCCGGTGATCTTGGTGTTTTCCCGCCATGTCCAAGTGTCTTGTTGGTCTGGTGGTCTTCCTCCACCTTATCATGAAGCACTTCTCCTCAGCGCTTTGGCAGCGTAGGGGCTCCTACCTTGAGCATTTCAGGGCTGAGACCCCTCAGTTTTTGTCAACGTGAAGCACTCCATCGTCCGTCTGTGTCCCAAGTTTTCGTCTCTCTCAAAACAACTCTATATGCCCAACATAGGCGCAACATGGTTAGTTTTTCTGTTCACAGAAGCAGCTTGTTTTGCCTTTGCCAAGAATGTTTGGGGAGATTTGTACCAAGAAAACATCTCATGTTAGGGTTGTTTAACTCCCTCCAACCCCTCAACGAGCAGGTGGGGTCAGAGCCAACCCTTCTCACCCTGGTCATGGACTGTTTGTTCCTCTTCCCTCTGGCAGGAGGCTATGGTCCATCCAGACCAGAACCTCCTGTCACAGGAGGTTTATTTTATTTTATTTTATTTTATGTCAGCGCTTTCAAAGCACTTTCCTTGTTGGAGGGATTCCCACTGACCGTGGCAATACATTTGATTCTCATTCTGAAAAACAAAGAAACAAGCAATAAAAAAAGAGGTCATTATTCTGTAGGCATGGAAGCTCTCATGTGGCCATGGCGGTGCACCGTGATAGTTTAAATCGGGGGTGTAAAACTAATCCACAGAAGGGCCCCAGAGGGTGCGGGTTTTCGTGCCAACCCTGCAAGGACACATAGTTTAGCCAATCAAGTGTCAGTTGAAATAAACAGCAGGTGAGAAGGTTTCCTTTTGATTTGTTGGAACAAAAGCCTGGACCCACTGCGACCCCTTGAGGGCCGGTTTGACTCCCCTGGTTTACATGTAGCGGAAACCCTGCATGTTTTCCTGCTATCTTAGCACTCATTTAGTCAACAGATAGTCCTCCTTGTTACTGCCCTGAAGAAATGTGCACTTGGATTTGAAAGAGTCAATCAAAACGCAGTCACTCTCAGTGCGCTTATTTTAGACTGCGCAGTATCGCTGTCAACTTCTCAGCTCTTATCTCGGCCCTTGTTTGAAATCTCGTCCGTGTTTGTGCTGATAACTGGAGCGCGTGCTAAAGAGCTGACGGTGAGCAAACGCTCCATAGATGTAGGTCGTACGCCGGGCAAACAGTGACCAGTTTGACTTATCTGCTGGCTGTTCGTGGCTGGAAAACATGCTAATAGTTGCTGTAGAAGGACGCTAGCCCTCCTCCTCCAACTGGGACACGATATTAGCCACCAGCTAAGATACAGTGGTGATGATAACATAATTTGTGGTCATAATTTTGACTTAATGGAATCAAAAAGTTCTGAGTCAGCAGCATGGTTGTGGATGGTTGAGACTTTTTTGAGATGAAAGCTGGTCATGTGATCCAACAGTCGACGCTTACAGGTCCAAAGGAAGGACATGATGGAAAGGTCTCTGAGCTCAGCAGTTGACTCTGTGGTGCTGCTTTCCAAGTCTTCCTGCTGTGACTCGCACTGGTGTAGTAACCTCGAACAACAACGCATTAGTCCTGATTATAGTTAATCCGTTGCTTATTTCCGCGCATTATGCCAATTTCTCTGCGGGTTCCTCTCCGCGACCGTCATCTGTGTGCACACTCTCTCCTCACTGACTCCATGATTCGATTTGAGGCCCAATGGTGGGGACAGTCATGAAGATGCAGCGGGATAACAAAGGAGCAGGAAGTGTGAATGCAGTGCACGGTGTCAGACAACTGAACCTGGATCTGCGGTCTTGTGTGGCTGAGATCCTCAAAAGGCCCTCAGGTTGTTACCCATATAAGGGCGTTTCCACCGACCAACGGGGCCAAAAGAACTGACCCGGCCCAGAGCATTTCTTGGCACACGCTTCACCGTGCTCCATTGTAGTCATCAGCTACAACCCGACCAGGAACGCTAAGAAATGAAACGGTCACCGTCACAGTCCACGTCCCTGATCCCCTAAAGCAGGGGAACGTATCCACCAAGGGGCTGCACTCAGTGCGGGCTTTTGTTGCAACTGTTTAACCAATCAGATGTCAGCTGAAACAAGCAGCACCAGACTGACAGTCAACTGACTACGGATTTCAGACACCTGACTGATGAAAAGGTGATGCACTGGAACAAAATCCTGCACCCACTGTGGCCCATGGAGGACTGCCCTCCAGAGTGCTGCACAGGGTGCTGCACTCAAGCACACGCAAGATGGCCTGGGGTGGAGGGATCCTTTGCTTGACTAAGTCCCGAGTCCCAGTCCGCTTGACGTGGTAGCTCCTCAGCTTTCTCCTGTCGACACTGGCAAATGCCTGGACAATCTGAACCACCTGTAGGAAAATTGTTGGTGGTTCCGACTCAGTTCTGGATCCAGAGTCACGTCAGACTTCTCCACTGTCTTAGAAGATGAAGCTGTGACGCATTGACTCATTTGAACCCGTGTTGAGCTCAGAACACAGCTTTGCATCTTTCCATATGAACGCAAAGCATGAAGCTTTTTACAAGGTGGTGGTTTGTTTTTAATGAAGCTCTGAAAGCATCTATTTAAAAAGGCAGAATCAAACTTAAAAATGAGACCCAACGGTTATACGAGGTGCTTAGGTTGCGGTCGGCACTTTCTGAGATTGTCTGGCGCCAGCTTGTTCAGCAATTGCTTTCTAACGGTGGCTGATCCACCTGGAAGGCAATGATTCGGTGCCTGACAAATGAGCTCCGCTGTTCTCAAGCAGCAACCTGGATGATCAACACCCAGAAGTGACTCATGAGACGCTCTGGAAACTACTTTAAGTGAACGATCCTGCAGGTTTTAGAGTCACGGTCTGGAGACGTCTGGTAAACCAGACGGACCCGAGTCTTGGTCACAAGGTCCCTCACATGGCTGCAGACGCCACGGACGCTCTGCTGCCGTCGCCGTCACCACACAGCCTCCTCAGCACCACAAACACTTCTAATCTCGCTTCCTCTCCGAGTCACTGACTCGACTTCTGCTTTGTTTAATAGATCGAATGGCTTCAACCCAAGTGCGTGAGTCAGCAAACTCAACTTTAATGACAGAACAAATTATTTATATTATTGTATTTTTCCTGCGATATGAACGTCTCCTTGAGGCGGGTTGTCAGTTTCATCAGTGTTAGGATGCATTCTCCTCTTGTGCTTGTGGGTCCGCCCCATGGCTTCCCCCCAGTTGTGTCACAGATACCTCTCACTAAAAGTGACCAAGGTTTCTGTGGTGACATTTGTGGCTGTTGAGCGGAATTTCTGAATTAATACTGTGGCTGTTCAAGTAAGCCCAACCCACTTCCACATGTAGCAGCGTCAGCGCCACCCAGAGTCTCTGACGCACGACGTGGCTCTCAACTCATCCTTGGCACCCTCTGGAGGAAGACCAGGATCCTCAATTTTTCTGGTCAGTCTTTCCTTTGGAGGTCTGGACCTCTGTATCAGGATGATCTGAGAGAAACAACTGTAGCTCCTGATCTTCTGCTGGTTTCCACCTTGCACACTAAAATTGGAGCTGAAAGGTGCTTTGAAGAGACTTTACCTTACTCATTAGATCTCTTTAACACGCCATTCTGGTCCTTCAGAGGTGGATGCTGAACCTTTGAGGAGCCTTCAAATGTGGGACCTTAGAGGACCCCTTTCATCCCCAAAAGATGAGTTTCTCTGTCGGCTTACCCGGAGGAGAACTTCAGCTTCGGTCACTGGCTAGCCAGCAGGTCCGGCGAAAGTTATGTTTGAGCTGCGAGAGGAACACAGACAAACAAAGACAGGAGTAGTGACGATGGTGCGATGGTGGCGGTTAGAGGCTTGTTCAGTTTGTGATGTCTCAGCACTTCTCAGGTTACTCCATTCAAACATGGCACGGCGGTGTTTGTTTTCATGAGCCAAACTGTTCAACTGCCTTGTTGACATTTCAGGACTGCACGGATGTAAGTGGTGATGTTGAGTCGCACACGTGCAGCGAGGCACTGCCGGGTCGGAGCTTGTGCAGTAAAAATGAAGAGGCTGTTGCTGTGAACTCAAAGGTCGGTCCACAGTAGCGCTGCGATGACCTGGTTTTCTGCTCTCAGCCCAGTTTCGCGATCCATAAGCCATAAATCGTCCTGTGAACCAAGTCACAGAGGAGGCGTGTTTGTCTTTAGACGGCCGGAAGAAAAAGTTCTGAGCCGAAAAAGTGCAGTCAAACTGGAAGAGTTGGTCCTGGTGATGACAGAGCCGCAGCAGGAATGTCCTGTAATTACCCACTAGTCCATCCAACAGCCAAAATGAGATCAAGGCTGTCTGCGAGGATCTTTCTCTTGCAGTCTGCCTCGGCCCAGCCGTGTCCAACTCCATCACCGGGGCCCTCTTTCTGCTCATGGTGCCGCTGAAGTGGGGTTTCACAGGCTGCATTGGCAGGGTAGCTTCCCCGACATGAGTCGCCCCCTTATCATCCGTCACAGTGGGGTTCATCCAAGGGTTTCCTAAATCTAAAGAGATGTTTCATGTCAGGGAGTTAGTCACAAAGATACAAACCTGGTGTTGTTCCAGGTGAATGCCTGTGGTGCACCTCAATAATCACGTCTCTACACTCCGCTCCAGATTCTGCCCCATCTCTGAAAACACAACTTGGACTGGATGGTGAGAAAAATCCACATAACTTCTTGAGGAAGAAAAAAAAAAGTCACGCATGCGGGAACAAGTTTTACTCCTCAGGATGAAATGTTTTTGTCATCGGTTTGATTTGAGATCAAGTAATGAGGTGCATCTTTGGTCGGGATGGGACACAGCTCCGTGAGCACGTCTTGCGAGATAATAACAGGAAATGGATCTGTGCCATGCACAGGATGCCGACACCACCAAGCAAAACATTAGGAGAAGTTGATATCTGCCGCGGGCACGAGGGATTTCCTGCTGAAGCCGGGAGCCGGCACTCACTCGGCAGTGGTCGCCATGGAGACCTGGGGGTAAACAGTGGCGCCAGTGTTGGTGCTGAATTGTGCAGTGTCTCGCGGCCGGGGGTCCGGAGAGGAGTGTCCTTTCATATCTGGAGCTGTGGATGTTCTGCGGCTTCATTTCAACATGAGCGAGTGGAGGAGGCGGATCGTAGCTCTGGAACAATGCTGGGGCTGTGGGAAGCCTCACATGTGCTTTCACTCAGCGCTAATTGTACTGCGCTCTGTAACAACGTGCTGCACTGTACACACACACACATACACACACAGACACAAGTGTTTTATTAGCTCCTGTGGTGGCGTGATTACTCTTCTGTCTTGTTGGTGATCAAAGCGCTGCGCTGCGCTGCTGAGGTGATCGTGGTGGGGTGAAGATGCCCGCACCTCACCATCCAGCGCAACGTTTGCCGCGCTCTTAAGTCCATCTCACGTGCACCATCTGGCCTTCGTTTAAACTCACTGACAAATCTGCTGCTGGATTTGGGCCCGAACTCCATTCACTCCACTCCCACTAATGTTCTTATCGTCGGCGCTGAACCGGCACAAAACCCTCCTGTGTGGAGTTGAAATCACAGAGGGCCGATGGTGGCCTGATACTCGGCGGTTGCTCCGGCACACTTGGGTGACACATACCAAAAAGAAGGCTTTGTCCCAACTAGGGCTGCGATGATTCGCTGATGTCATCGATCACGTCGACAACAAAATTTCGTCGACGTCAAAATCTGTGCGTCGATGCCGTGTTGTCGTGTTGCTGTTGGTGTTAAGGATGAGCAAACCCCTTTGACACCATGGTAGACATCAGTGTCTCACCTCCTAATAATAACCAGAACTGAACTAGGGAGCTACACTGAACGCATCGTTTTAGATTATTATTCAAATAAGACCTTTTGATGCGGATGTTGATCAGATACTTATACGAGACAGGGTTCGCAGGGTTAATACATGTTCCTGGATGATGAGTCATTATTTTAATATACTTGTTTCACAATGTATGGTGTCAGAGTATCACAGTGAGATGATTTAACCAACTTTAGCTTCAACAGAAATCCAAAATAGGTCCAAACAAAGGTAATCGTGATTAGTCGACTAATCGAAAACATAATGAATAGAGTAGTCGACAACGAAAATAATCGTAATATAATAGTCCCAACTCTGTTCAGAATAGGAGGTTTGAAATTGTCCAAGATGCTTGTGAGACTGTGGGTCGGTGCAAAGTATATGTGGAAAGTCTCACCTTTCTGATATGAAAATCATTCAACAGCCAAAAGAATTCTAATAAAAGCTGTAAATTGACATAGAAGATTATACTATACAATAAATATGTGGGGAAAAATAGTATCACTGGGGTCACGTGAGGTCACCCGTGTCGGATCAGGTCAGCTCTCACAACCCATCTGCTCTAAGTTTGAGACCATAGGAGGAGAGATTCTTCCTCTAGTTCACGAGTGAGGGAAGGCTGCCTCTGTGCAGTCATGAGGTGAAGGAAGAGCTGAGCCCGAAGACAAAGCTCTCCACTCACCCATGGTCTTCAGCTTTGGAGTGACCCAGAGAACAAGAGTTTCTCTGTCTGGACTCTCTCAGAGCGAGAAGCTCAGTCATCCAGGAGAGACTCAGAGGAGAACCTGTCCTCCAGGAGGAGACGGTTGTCAGAATAGTGCTGTCAAATCTTGAAGCAGATGATTCATGGCAACAGTTTGTTTTGACGCCCCAAATGTGAACCGAAAGAAGGCGGCCATGAATCCATCTTTTTTGACTGGGACCCTGGTCTGCCCCGGCAGGTGCTGGACCGTCACAAGGCGATGGAGAGCATGGTGGAGCTGCTGCAGGTGTACCCGGAGGAGGACCAGGCGTACGCTGAGCTGCTGGAGGCCACCACGCAGCTCTACCACTACTTGCTGCAGCCCTTCAGGGACATGAGGGAGCTGGCCATGTTGCGCCGCCAGCAGATCAAGGTACACACACACACACACACACGGCCATCTGTTGAACCCCGGGTAGGTTCAGACCTCACGCGGCCCCGGAGACCACCAGCTTGCAATACACAGAGCACTTCCCTCTGCACCACAGCCTCCTCGCCAGCCAAAGCTGCACCACTTCTGAATGGCTGTGTTCCACGGTGTAGCCCCGCCCTCCGCATCCCTCCCCCCCCCGTCTCCCTCCCGACCAGAGCGGCTTAACAACCAGCATAAGTATTATTACAGCAGCCTCTAAACCTCAGTGGTTCTGCTGCCTCAGCAGCTCCTGTTTTCCATGGCTGTTTTCCTTCATTAGAGGCTTGACTCGTGTCAAGTCGGGTCACCGGGTCACTCGGAGAACGTCCCCGCCCTCGTTCCAGTCGCACGCCGTGTTGTCCACGCTGGACTGAAGTGGCGTTCTGACGGCAGCATGGTGGGCTGTCCAGGTCATATTGTTCTCCAGAGAAGAAACAAGTGGAGACTGAAGTCACAGACTCCTCTGTTGGAGTGTTGAACCGCCGTCTTTAGACGGTCGACCCTCAACACGTCAGACTGATTTGACTTGGCTGTTTGTGTCCAAACACAGGACGATGTTGTGATCATGCTTCACGCTGCTTCGGTGCCTCAAGGCACTGAAGGTATCGGGACCTCCCGGCGTCTTAACTTGTGAGTGAGTGTCAGTCGACACTCATATTTTGATTGGTGGGATTTTATTAGGAAGGACGAGTAGAGCTACAATCATTAGGAGGGTGTGATCCAATACTGTGGTGTGAGTGAGGGCGCTTTCACACTAGGGGTTCTGTCTGGAGACAAAGCTCTTTCGGCTCAGAAGTCTGAGATGTGAACACAAGCGAGTCGGGTTTTGCCCGCGGACCTGATCCCCGCTGGAGAACTGCAACTTGTCTTGTGAAACTCTAGGCGGGTGGTGAGCTTCTCGCCTCAGGCGACTCGGCGCTAGATACCGGAAACTACGTGTGCAGCGTGACTCCACGCAAACATGATTGATGCCTGGCAGTGTGTGCAGATGTTTGATAACTCAGGTGTTTTCGTCTTTATTAGGCTGATTAACAGCAGATTTTATTGACAGACAGATTTGCTTAAATGAATAATACTGTCTTGATGCAGCTGTCTGCATGAGGACAGCGGAGAGGAAAGGCTGATTGACTGATTTTCCCCAAGTTACTGAAGGTCACCAGACGATTCATTGATCATTCCTGACGTCGGGATCTGGACTTCACTGATTAAAACCTTCTCGACCGTCAGGAATCCCTCTCACTGTGTTCAACCTGTTGTGAGAGCAGTGTGGACCAATCAAGACGCTCCGTATTACGCAGCTAGTTTCCGCTATGTCCTTGCAAAATAAACATGACAAGACTCTTTCATGTTTAGTTTTGGCAGTTCAGTTCTGAGGTGACAGTGACTCGTAGTACTAAGAAGTGACAGAGAAATAAGGAGGTCAAGTCGATGGTGGTAAATAGGTTGTCCTGGGCCTGATGACAACTTCCTTGAGACCTGCTTCATCGTGGGTCATAAACCAGCTATTTTGCCGCCACCTGAGAAGAAGAAAAAAGTGCATCACGTGAGGCACAGAGGTGCGAGGCGCCCCATGACCTGAGCTGAGGTGATGTGGGGGTGTTTCCTGGCTGCCTCTCTTCTCACCGACGTATGAGGTGATTTGAGCAGGAAAGGTGTTGTGAAGGAAACGGCCTCGCACATCACTGAGAAGAGCTCTCACTGTGCTGGCGTGGCACCTGTCTTCCCTCGAGGCGATCCTAAACAAAGCTGCATGCAAATGATGTGTGGTCGGTTGGCGGCGAGTCGGGACGAGTCATGGGGTCCGACGGCGCCCGTCTCCTCTGCGACGCTTTACATGTCATTTGTATCTCTGCCGATGCCTGAGTCAGATGTGGCGTGGTGCCGTCGTCCTGCCGCTTTGTCTCCTCTCTGGAAGCATGAATGAAGCGACAGGTGGGCGGGCGCTCACCTGAAGGAGCGCACAACAAAGGGTGTCGAGTGTTGGGCGCATCGTGTCGCGGCCCCGAGTGTCCTGTTGCTGGGAAGGTCAGCCGGCCTCCATGAATTAGGAATGTGGCTCCGGCGAGGTCAAATGTCGCTTTCCAGCGACCACACATCAGAGCGATGAAACGGGTTTCTGATGCCCCACTCCCCGGCCCGGGTGTTTCCCTCCATCATTCCTGGCTGATGACACACAGTCGCTCTTCCTGTTTGCAACAATGATGTGGTTGTGCTGCCTTCGCTCTCCAGACAGGGAGGCTTGAAGCTAAAATATTGATTTGATAATTCCAGAAATGACCAAAAATTATTATTTAAAATAAAATAAATGAATGTGAAAAAGTAAGTAAGAGTAGAAAATAAGTTAATAAAAGTTGCATGTGCTGGTTTAGTTCTCCGGTCACATGCAGACCTGGTGCGTGACCGCTGATGAAGGTGAGAGAGCACATCAGACAAGTGGTGGTCAGGGACCTGCTGTTTCAGCCAAGTGAGATAAGCGACGCGGCAGGCTCCACGTCACGGCTATTCTGAGCGGCAGCTGCCGCCCAGAGGTGCGAGGGCGCCTCCCTCAGAGGAGCAGCACTCACGTGCTGGAGTGGTGTCAGCTTTCTGCCTGTGGATCCTCACTCTGGTTTCCAAGCAGAATCGACCACGGACCAGTGTTGCTGCTGCTTCAGGCAGCAGCCGACTGGTCGTCCTGTGAATCGTCTCCACGTCTCTCCGGCCTCCGGGTCCTTCCATCACAGCGCAGCTGCGCGGCCCCTCCTCTCTGTTTACTTCCCCTCTGGGCAGATAACTGTCCCCTGCTGGAGGAGCGTGGCGTTTGTCACCGCCGGTGTCGGACCCTCATCACTGACCCGTGTCGACGGCGGAGTAACATCAGGTATCAGATGTGGAGCGTGAGAACAGTGACGCTCCACCAGATGAGGGATTAGGTTGGATGATATCTGTGGTAATCCAACAGATGATCCTCGTCGCTGTCACGCTGCAGCAGAGGGAGTGAAATATACTATAAATATACTGAAATATGTTGTTTCCTGTCAGTGCCTTGTAAGTGTGTGTTTGTGTGGAACAACTTGTAAGAGTGACTGGCTTCTGTGTGACTCCTGTGAGACTTTTGTGAGTGACTCGTTTGAGTGAGACTCGTTTGAGTGACTTGTGGGAGTGACTTGTATACTTGTATGAATAGGTGACTTGTATGTGTCTTGTGTGAGTGAGACTTATCTGTGACTGACTGTGACTTGAGTGACTTGTGAAAGCGCATGACTTATGTGAGTGAATTGTATGAGCAGGGGACTCGTTTGTGTGGCTTGTATGAGTGACTTGTGGAAGCGTATGACTTAAGTGAGTAACTTGTATGAGCAGGGGTCTTGTGCGTGACTCATGTGAGTGACAATCGTCAGTGACTTGTGGGAGTGTGTGGCTTGTGTGAATGACTTGTATGAGCAGGGGTCTTGTGCGTGACTCATGTGAGTGGGACTCGTCAGTGACTTGTGGGAGTGTGTGGCTTGTGTGAATGACTTGTATGAGCAGGGGTCTTGTGCGTGACTCATGTGAGTGGGACTCGTCAGTGACTTGTGGGAGTGTGTGGCTTCTGTGAATGACTTGTATGAGCAGGGGTCTTGTGCGTGACTCATGTGAGTGACAATCGTCAGTGACTTGTGGGAGTGTGTGGCTTGTGTGAATGACTTGTATGAGCAGGGGTCTTGTGCGTGACTCATGTGACTGAGACTCGTCAGTGACTTGTGGGAGTGTGTGGCTTGTGTGAATGACTCGTATGAGCAGGGGTCTTGTGCGTGACTCATGTGAGTGGGACTCGTCAGTGACTTGTGGGAGTGTGTGGCTTGTGTGAATGACTTGTATGAGCAGGGGTCTTGTGCGTGACTCATGTGAGTGAGACTCGTCAGTGACTTGTGGGAGTGTGTGGCTTGTGTGAATGACTTGTATGAGCAGGGGTCTTGTGCGTGACTCATGTGAGTGGGACTCGTGGGAGTCTTAACTCGAGTTTGTCAGCCTCAGACTTTTCTGATTTGAGCCATCACTGGTTTCCTGCTGAGTCGGGATAAGTGCAGCGGTCGGACTTGAACAAGTCACCAGTGTTGCCTCATGCTAGTCGTCTTTGTCACGGCTCCTGCTGATGACATCATCTGGTGGCATCACAGCTGCAGTCATAAGAGGTGAACTGCTGCCTCAGGCGACGTTATTCTTTAGTACGTTTTGAAACGTGTGTGTGCGGCGCGAGTGAGGAAGTGCAGAGTTCCATAATCCCCCCTCCTCCGTCCCTCCCTCCCCGTCCAGCCGCCTCACGTGCAGATGATAACATCTGGTTCCCATCCAGCGGCGGGTGTGTGCGTCGTGTTCCTCTGACACTGGGTGGATTGAAAGTTTGGGGTGCACGTGTGTGTCCCCCCCCACCCAGCGCGCACATGCTCTGACACGAGCGTCTCCTGTCTGGCTCCAGTCCCCCAAAAGTGTCTGTGGCTGCGAGGTTTTGCTCCAGTTCAGTGGGACACTGGGTCACACTGCGTACAGCGCCGCTGGCTGGAGACACCTGGTACTGCAGTGACTCGCTGCAACTGTTGATTCTCATTGCCTCCATCATTAAAATTAAATATGATTCATTGGTTAATGTTTTATGGTTTTTAGCTCTTTTCCAAATTTCCCTGAACATTCACTGAATGTTTATTATTTTATGTTTAAGCATCTCCCTTCCCTGTATCTCCGCCATCATTGGTCCAAACATCTATCCTCCCGAAACATCTTTCTGATATTGTTGGTGATATGGACAAAAAAAGTGATCACGATAAATGTAGCCATTTCGACGATAACAATAATTATCACGATAAATCCTTTTTCATTCCATTCCATGTATTGTACACACTGCAGTCTCTCTTGAGTTGATGTTTCATGATGGAAATTATGACTGGAGTTTGTCTCCAGCATGATTATTTGTTTATGTCTAAATATAATGGTGAACCAAGTGTAGAGATGAGAAAGTCAATGGTCCATGTCTCTCGTAGAACCAGGTCGTTTTATTTAGGTGTTAAATTGAGCCGTCTGTCTGCTGTATCTGAATAAATGACCATTGAGTCATATTCTATTCTCAAAATCATGATACAAACTGTCAGGCCTTTCTCATGCATAGTGAAAAAAACTTTTTCACAATTCTCTCTCCTAAAATGGTTGTTTTTCTTTGCCTTATTTAATAGTTCACTCATACTTTGACGCTTTAGTATTTGTTGATGGTCCCTAACTGATGGCGGTGCGTAGCATTAGCGCTGCCTGTGAGAGTGTGTCCGCGATCAGTGAACCCTAATGGGGACGTGGAAGAGGACGCCACCGCCAATATCCAATATCCCGCGTCAGAGAACCTGTGAGGACCACTCCATCTCATCAAATAAACAGGGATCCAGAGACTCAGTCGACCAGTGTCATGATCAAAGGTTCCCTGGATTAATAATCAGTTTAAAACTACCATGGTGAACCAAAGTCCACCACACTCTCCACAACTGTCACACGGCATTGTCGGCTGCCAAGCGCCACGCCGCTGGAGAGCGCGGCGCTGTCGCGGTCTCGTCATGTTCACGTGTGCAGGACCAATGCAGCGAGTGTGTCACGTGTTTATCGAACTTATCGTGAGATGCAGAATTGTCATCGTGGAGATTGTGTTTGGTGGTATATCGTGTACAATAAATTATCGCCCACCCCGAGATCTTGTCCACTCCACCACCACCAACCTCATCTCCGACTCTGACTCCATTGCAGTGAGCCCTCCTGTCCTGTAGAGGTCTCCTCTTCTCTTCACCCGCTGGTCTCCTCTGTGCTGGTCCTCAGATCTCCCTGCAGACGGAGCGCCTGGGTCCTCGGCGTGTGGACAGCCTGAGGAAGGAGGACGAAGAGTGGCAGAAGAAAGCCCACGCCGCTGTGCTGGCCATCCAGGACCTGACCGTCAAGTTCTTTGAGACCACCAACCGAGCGCAGAAAGGTGAGTCAGTGGCTCAGAAACACTTGTGCGTGCATCTGTCCACTCACTGTGTCGTGGCAGCGCTGTACGAGCGCATGCGCGGTGACCAGCGGAAGTTCGGCAAGTCGGCGTGGACGGCGGCAGTGGAGCGCATGGAGCGTCTGCAGCACGCCGTCTCCAAGGAGACGCTGCAGCTGATGAGGGCCAAAGAGATCTGTCTGGAGCAGAAGAAGCACGCGCTGAAGGAGGAGGTGACCTGCGCCGCCGCCGACTCTACGGCTTCATCAAGTGTCTCTGTCTGAGAGCCAAACCTCCTCTAACCCTCAGATGCAGAGTCTGCAGGGAGGCGAGGACGCCATGCTGCACCTGGACCACCTGGAGGCGCTCTACTACGAGCTGCAGCTGCAGCTGTACGACATCCAGGCCGAGGTGCTGCGCTGTGAGGAGCTGCTGCTGACTGCGCAGCTCCAGAGCCTGCGCCGACAGATCACAGGTGAGGCACGCCCTCTTGTGGTGGAGGGGGTGTGCTGCGCCTGAGCCTGACCTCTCCCCACCCCGATCCGTCCAGAGCGCCAGGATGAGGTGGTCTACTACGACGCCTTCGAGAGCCCCGACGCCATGAAGACGGAGGAGGAGCCGCCGTCGCCGCCGCTGTCGCCGCTCAGAGAGGACGAGCTCTGCGTGCTGCAGCAGAAGTCCCGGCAGCTGGAGGCCCGGCGAGGTCGCATCACCGCCAAGAAGGTCTACCTCAAAAACAAGAAGGTGAGAGGAGAGGCGTCTGCCCAGCCTTCAGAAAGTGATGCCACTCCTTCTGCAGGAGATCTGCGTGTTCAACCATAACCAGAAGGTGGAGCAGCGGCGAGCGAGCGAGGGCGACGGGGCCTCGCTGCAGGTAAGGACGGCGGCGACCAGCAGGTGGCAGCAGCGTGGTGTGACCTGAGGTTCGTGTCCCGCAGCTGGAAGAGCTGGAGGAGGACGAGGCTGCTGCCAGCGCCAGAGTGAGCCGTGAGCGCCAGAGGACCCTGGAGCGGCTGCGCAGCCACAGTCAGGTGAGTGACCTTGGCCCTGCCCCCCGCACTTGAGACGCTGACTCGCCATTCTCTCCTCAGCGCTTCCCCGGTCAGGTGATGCTCAAGTCCAGCAGGATGAGACTGGCTCAAAATGGCGGCCGGCGACGAGCCGCTCAGCTGCCCGTCACTCAGGCGGCGAGCGTCCAGACCGACCTCATCTCAGACCTCCCGGAGCTCTCGGCGCCACCCGAGGACGACTGCGCGTCCTTGCCGCCGGTGCCGCTGCAGAGCCTGGGCGCTGGCGCCCCCTTCCTGTCGCTGCCTCCTGTCCTCTCTTTGGCCGCTCCCCCGCCGCCCCCGCCACCTCCCCCGCCGCCCCCTCCTCCGCCTGCATCCCTCCCAGATGACCCTCAGGTTGTCGGGCTGACGCCCGCGGCCAGTCCAGCCAGGCAGCCGGCGGAGAGCATGTCCCTGCCTTTCTCCCCTCGGTTCTTCGACAGTAGCCAGCTGTTGACGGCGAGGAAGAAGCTGAGGAAGACCTCTTCTCTGGACTCATCGCAGTGGAGACGAGGTGAGTCCCCCAAGACCCGTCCCGCCCGCCTGCCGTCACTCACGCTCTGTCCTCTGTGTCTCAGCGAGTTCTCCCATGGACGAGGTCCTGGCGTCTCTCAAGCGAGGAAGCTTCCACCTGAGGAAGGCGGAGCTCCGGGTCCTGGCGCCAGACCCGGACGACGACAGCAACAACATCCTGGCCCAGATCCGGCAGGGGGTGCGTCTGAAAAAGGTGCGGACCCGGCCGGAGCAGCCGCGCCACGCGCGGAGCTTCCCGCACTCAGCCGACGCTCTGACGCGCAGCATCCACGAGGCCCTGCGCCGGATCAAAGAGGCGTCGCCCGAGTCCGAGTCAGAGGACGAGGGCCTGCCCTGCACCGACTGGGAGAACTGAGCTCCCACCTGACCCAGAACTGCTTTTTTACCAGGCCGCGTTTTTCTACACGCTGTGGTTCGTAGATGGACCGCTGTGTTTTTTTTAAAATCCCAACGTCGTTTGCTGTGAGTTTGTGTTGTGAGTCATGTGACATTTATCGTACTGTAGGTGGCACCAGGCGAAGCGTGATGAAGATCCCAGACTATTTATGGCACCGTTTACCTTCAGATTATAATCCAGATTATTTGTCTGTCGCCTTTTTTTAAATTCGAATCCCACCAAATGGTAGTTATGAGTTATTTCTATATCTGTTTTGTCTGGATTGTGTTTTACAGAGGAACGCCGACTCAGTATTTTGTTCTTTGAATCCAATTTTGTCAAATTCTGAAGCCTCATCTGAGGCTTTCTTGGAGGCGTGACCAGACGAACGCTCGCGATTACTCTGCTGCCCTCTGCTGGTGGCCGCACTCAGTTTCGCGTTTCTGCCTTCGATTTTCTGAGTTTGTTGTGTTGTCTTTTTTTCACTTTTTGTGTGTTTCGATGTTCCGTTCAGATGATTGGCTCAGATACTGATGACATCACAGCTGTCAGTGAGCACTAGAGGGCACTGCACGCCGACTGATGAAGTCGTTTTCAATCTTAAATGAAGATTTACTTTTAATCTCGAGTGTTTACAGTGAGATGATCTTATTTACCAGTTCACAGGAAGCTCCGCTGACATCACGTGACCTCAGGGTGCGCGAGAGCCAGTTTACCAAAGTGACCACCGCAGGGCGTCCTATCGCAGAGAGTGACGTGGCTGTTAGAAGAGAAAACTTGTATTTAAAAATATATTTATCTGTTCACGTTGTTGCTGCTTCACACGTATTAACTGAGTCTGCAGTTTCTGCTCACACGTGCATTACTAGCACACACACTTCGACACCACAGTAGAAACCTCAGCGTGTGTGTGTGTGTGAGCCGAAACGAGCCATAACTTGCCGAGTGCCGTTGTGATGTCACAGTATCTGACCTCTCGACCACCTCAACACAACTCGGCGTTACGCTCCACAACTTACCGGAACCTGGAGTGGACGGCCGCCAATCGGGAAGACGGGCTCACTCCCCCTTCGTCCGGGTTGACCTCTGACCTGTGTGAGGCGCCGCATCACAAGTGCAATAACAGATCTGTACTGTAATGTCGCGCATGTATTTATTGTCCAAGGACGCGACGCATTTCCTGCTTCTCCCTCAATAAACTTCCTGGACCAAGCTTGTGTCTGTGTCACTCTGTTGGCTCGTTGCCACCTCCTTTACCACCAGGACCTCTGATGAATACTCGCACCAGTACTACTGCCACCCTTACTACTCCCACTAATACCTGCACTACTACTGCATATGGTGGTACAGTGGTACCTCGGTTTTCGAACACCCCGTTCATTTAGAGATTTTTTTGCTTGGGATTTCGGACGAAAATCCAGAACTTGAACGCCCCCGAAAAAAGCCGGAAAAAACATACCGTGCGCGGACCGACCAGCTGACCCACGACACGCTTTGTTATTGTGTATAACGCAGCCTCTGTATGCAGACGTGTCCCGTTAGCTCCATTTACTGACTGTTTTTTCTTCATATTGAGGTGTAAAACCTTTCCTGTCTCCTCACTGGACCGTGGTAGAGTGTCACAGGGGAGGTGCTGGAGCGCTCACTCCAGGGTTTGATGTCCTGTTGTGGGCTGGAGCTGGGACAGGGATGAGGCCAGTCTGGGACAGAGCGTGACTTGGTTTATGACTTGGTCACAGCCAAACTGCACAGAAGCGCACATTCAGAGCTGGACACGCACCGGGCACCTCTTCACTTCTGGAGAGACGTCACTCACTCGGCAACCCCTCCCACATGCAGCGGCCACACACACAGAGGAACAGCCACCTGCAGCAGACACTCTTCATTCACTCCTACAAAAGACTATTTTAAGGCTTGGAACGCATTAGTTCTTTTTCCATTCATTGTCATGGGAAAAATCCATTCAGATTTCGAACAAATGGCTTCTCGAACAGCCGTCTGGAACGGATTGTGGTCGAGAACCGAGGTACCACTGTACTATATTAGTGATGCTACGATGACCACATGTACTTCAGCAATGGTGGTGGGTGTGGTGCTTGAGTCGGCAGCACAGCGCCCCTGCTGGTGAGATAAAGGAGGTGCAGGAAAAGACTGGTGTTTTTAGTAGTTTTACTAGAAAGTGAAGTTACAAGTTGGTGATGTCATCAACATGTTTTCATCAGCCCTTGAATGACTCTCACGTGTCCACGACCACGTGACCTCCCGACGCCGCCCACCATCTTTGATTTGGCAAAAGGTGAAGCCTTCGCGGCGCCGTCTTGATCTGAAGGCAACGTCAGCGTAAACGAAGAGATTTGGCAACAAGAGTCCCAACGTCCTGCTTCGTAGTTGTATTGCCAGTTTTCCTCCCAAAGACAAAAAAACACGCAGAAGAAGAAAAGAAAAGGCTTGGTCAGCGCACTGCAAGCCGGGTCACACGCAGGAAAGACGAGCGCCACTCAAACACACGGGTCAGAACTTGGATTACAAAAGTCCACAGGGGTCAGAACTCCACGCGCCTCCCCAGCTGTATTGCTTTTGGGTTGTAGGAAAGTCCTCCGTCGCCCCCCGGAGGCCGAGGAGTAAAAAGTCTGCAACTCTGAGTTTGTTTGGCCGATGACGAGCAGAAAAAAAAGAGGCGTGGCCAGCAGGGGGCGACGTCTGGGCGCACCACAGAAGAAGAAACACCATCAGCTTGAAGAAAATTCCAGAGTGGAGCGGAGGGAAGGCAGAAAAAGCACCGCGCCGGTGTAAACACAAGTGTGTGTGTGTGTGTGTGTCAAAACATAAAACATCTGTTTCGTACCAAAGTAACGTGAGCACTGTTACTGTGTAAACAAGTTGTGTGTAAATCAAATGATGTCATCGTACCGAAATGTATGTGTACCTGTTTATCCTTCCTTGTGGGGACCAATTCGTGACAAAACACCTTCCTTGTGGCGACCACAAGTTCAAGCCTCAATTTGAGGGTGAAAACTTGTAGACTTATTATAAATAACTGGGTCCAGATAATTGGGTTTCAGTTTGGTTCCAAGTGTAAGGTGAGCCGTGTGTGATGGTTAGGTTAAGGGTGAGAGGCTGGGGAAAGGGCAATGAGAGGTCCCCACAAGGGCAGAGGTACAGACGTGAGTGTGTCCTGCCTCTAGCTGCCCTCCAGCAGCTTGGCCAGCGCGTCTCTCAGCTCGTTGAGCTCGAAGATCTTCCCGTCCAGCATCTCCAGCAGCGAGCGCAGGCTCTTGCGGAAGCTCTCTCTCTCCAGCTGGTTGTTCTCCAGACGCTGCTCCAGCTCGCTCAGCTGGCTCTCCAGGGTCCGGTTCCTGGCCTCAGTTTCCTGACACACACACGCACGCACGCACGCACGCACGCACGCACGCACGCACGCACGCACGCACGCACGCACGCACACACACACACACACACACACACACACACACACACACACACACACACACACACACACAGACACACAGACACACACACACACACACACACACACACACACACACACGGGAGCAGAGTTTCGGCAACACGAGTCGTCAGCGTTCTGATCCTTTGGAAGCCGCTCACGAGCTCCTGGTTGGAAACGGTGATCACCTGCAGCTTCAGCGTGAGCGAGTCCCTGTTGGTCTGGAACTGGTTGCTGCTCTCCACCTCAGCCTTCAGCCGCTCCAGCTCCTGGACACACACACACATGTCAGAGCCGGACCGGGCCCCAGGCTGAGCGGGACTGACCTCCTCCTTGGCCTTCAGCGCTGCCTCCAGGTCTTCTATGGTCCGGTTCAGCTCTGTCTTCTGAGACTTGACAGCCGTGCTCTGACCACTCACGCACTCCAGCTCCGTCACCTAGGCGACAGCACCCAGCTCGTGAGCCGGACTCTTCCCGGGCCGCGGCGCCGTGCCGCTCACTCACCCGCTTGTGCAGCCGCTCCGCCTCCTCCTGATAGGCCGACAGCTGCTGTTTCCACTGCTTGACGTTGGCGGTGGACTCGAGCAGCGCCGCCGTCAGCTTGGCGTTGTTCCCCTTCAGGGCCTCCAGCTCCGCCTCCCAGTGCTTGTTGATGCTGGCCGAACTGAGGAGACACCCACTGGTCAGTCTTGGAAGTACAGCAGTGAACTACAGGGGGCGCTACCTCTGCGAGGCGGGCAGGGCGTTCTGTGAAGACTCGGCTTGAGGTTCTGAGGGCCCAGTGGACTGGTCCTGGGCTCCGTTGAGGCCCTCGGGGGTAGACGGGGACAGCGGCGGGCCTGTGGCTGACTCCTGCAACAACACAACAGCAGATCAGACCCAGGGTCCAGGGAGAACCTTGTGAGGAGAGGCTCGGGACGGAGAAGGATTCTGCTGACGTCGGCAGAGTCTAAGGGCTGTGGTGGGTCATGTGACGGAACAGAGGCGGGGGGAGATTCAGGGAGGGGCCCTGCTCGCTCTACCTTCTTGGTACCGGGTCTGCCGCCTGGTACCACTCTCCTCCTAACAGCGCCACCCTGTGGAATCATTGTGCAGAGCAGCGTGTGTCAGCAATGACGTCAGTGAAAGCAAAATGAACCTTTGAGATTAGCTGGATTACAGCCAAACAAGCAGCTGTTTGTTCTGAATCTACACAACAGTCGGCACCTGGCCACCTGGGTGTTCATGTGGCGTCACCTGAGAGGGGGCGCTGCCGAGCTCCGTCTTCTCCTGGGACTTCTCCTTCGCCAGCCGAGCCGCCTCCTTGAACTCCGCAAACTTCTCTGCAAACTGAATCACAGAGGAGGTGAGGAGCAGGCTTTCCATGACACAGCAGTTCGGAGGAAGGACTCGGCTCGCCACTGGAGCGACGGCGATCATGAGAGCGGCGCCTCACCCTGGACAGGTGGCTCTCGGACGAGAAGCCCAGGCCGTAGACGGTGTTGGCCCGGCTGTCGGCCCACTGGCCGAACTTCTGTGACGTCTTGGTGAAGGTCATGTTGGGGGTGATGGTGCTGTTGATGACGGCCTGCAGAGAGCGGAGGTCAAGGTCAAGGTCGCATCAAACACATGAGAACATCAGACGTGTTGATAGCCAAACAGGAAGTGAACTTCTCGAACTTCCACGTGCAACAGCAGCTCACGGTCACGCACACGCACACGCCTTCTCTGCTGGCCGGACATAACCAGAAATCATGAGCACATTTATGACAAAAGCGAAAAATGCACGGCCCGCCACGGCAGGGCACGAGTCACATGACCAAACTGTCGGCCAGTTATGTGACGACTGTCCTGCGACTATCGATGGAGCTATTATCTACACCTGAATCTTTTTTTAAATTCAGTTTGGCGCTGATTTTTCTAAACTTGCTTCAACATTGGGGAAGGATTTTTTTTCTTAACCATTGATTAAAGAATGTTTTTATTGTTTTATTTTAGTGTTTATTTATAAGTGACTCTTTTTATGTCAAATCCTTTTCTATTTCAAACTCGACTGTTCCTCTCCAAGTCGGTGTTTTTTTTGTGACATTTTGAATACTTTAATTATTGTTATTATTATTTATACAATTGGTTTTCATTTTTTGTAACTTCCATGACATTATCTTTTCCCCATTTTTTAAATTATGGTTCAACAGTAGAATGTTTTATAGATTTTAAAAAAATAAAGTAAAATTACATTTTTTATATTTTTAAAGACAAGTGAGTCTTTTCTTCCACTGAACCTCCAGTCCCTCAGACGACCATTTTCTTTCCCTTTGCTTTCTTTGTTTGCGCTGCCACCTCAACTCTACTACACTAAGAATATGTAGATATTTTGACCAGACTACTGTCAGGCTGTGAACCCATTCCTCTGGTGGTGAGAGCCGCACCTTGTTGCCTTCCAGGCTGATGATGCGGTACACATTCCTGGTGCTGTCAAAGAAGTAGGAGACGGTGACGGCGTGCTTGCTGGTGGGCAGCCAGTTCTTCTTGGTGGTGGGGTCGATCTGGAAGATGTGGGCGCGGGTGCTGAAGATGGGCTGCTCACTGGCAGGAAGAGAAACCATGAGGTTAGTGACCGACAAGAAAGAACGTGTCCAACTGGAAGCGTCTTTTCATGGATGAACTTGGGTCACAACAACAAGATAATGATGACAATCAGTGAGGAGTTTTGGAAGATAGAGAATGAGGCTGCAGGTTGATGGAGGGAGAGCGCTTCAGGAAACCTAACCACCGCAGTGGCGCGTCACCAAACCCAACACGCCATACTGTGTGTCAGAGGGAGAGAAAGTTTGGATCCCTGCAGATGCATAATTCAGCCGGCAGCTGCTTTGCGGCTTCAGAGGCGGAAGCATCCAGACTCGAGAGGATGATGATGGAAGAAAACATTCTTGTTTCACAGTGAATTTACTCTGCCATCAACTTTGAAACCCCAGCCATATTTCGGGTCATAAAAACTGTCTCTTCTGGATCAGAACACCGATATCTGCAGGACACCAGAGGCGAGGAAACTCAGCAGTTTAAAGACAAAACATGGAGGTTACTACTGAATTCAACGACGGGTCAGCGGTGCGACGTTGCTCCTGCCAGTGTGGTGGGAGTCTGTTGTCAATCCTCCCACAGAGCAACACTCTGGTGCAGTCAATGACTTGTGCTGGGCCAGGGATTCTCACCTGCTCTCTCACACACACATCATTTAGCAGCATAAAGCCTTCAGTATCTGAACATTGACTCCATCTCAGCGGACAGTCCTGGGCTCACCAGAGTGCACCGCGCAACAAACCATGATGTCTTTCTTCAGACGTAAGAGGACGGGTTCTAACTGCCCCTCCACCGTGGGAGCGAGCACAACTCCAAGCAGGTTAGAGGTTGTTCTTAAAACTTGGCCTTGTTTTCATGTTGCGGTATGTTTACTTGGAGGGGTCTCTCACTCCAGAGTGATCCAATGAAGGACTGCAACGAAGTGTTAAAGAGGGACCCAGTGTCACAGTGCTCCACGGGCCCCAGAATTCCTGGCAGCACCCCAGTCATGACACAGGAGACGCCGGACCTGCTGGCTTATCACTTCTGAGTGCTACATTTAGCAGGTCACAGGGGCAAACCTGGGGAACCCAGAGAGACTAGTGGGTGGCCAGGAAGAGAAGAGGCAGTCCCACCAGGGAGGTCAGCCGTGTCGCTGTGTCGGCTTCACAGAAGGAGGACAGAGGAGTTCCGGGAGAGGATGCTAGGTATCACCAAGGACGTGACACCAAACATCAGTGTAGGACAGCTGACTGTCTCACAGATGTTAGAAGTGGAAGCCCTCATCTTCAGCCTGGACCCGCAGAGCGAAAGAATGTTGTGATCGTCGGCCTGTTTCCTTCTGTTTTCCATGATCACTGGCTTTAAAGGGGTTATTCAGAGATTAATGTTCAGTCAGTGGGTCTGCTAATCTCGATTTATCCACATACACAAGCTCTGTTTGTTTGCTGAATTAAACTCAGTAGAATAATAAGATGGAAGTGTAAAGCATGGAAGGAGCGCTCCGCGACGCCAACACTGCCGGACGAACTTAGCTGCTGCGTCGTCATGGCAACAACCATGTGACTCAGGGTCATCAGCAGTGAACATCCTCCGACTGTATCTCTCCGTCTCCCGCTCACATGCTCTCTCCCAATCCGATCACGGTATCAGTTATCCCACTGGCAGACGGAGCCAGGAGGGCAGCGGCAGTTGGCAGCGTGTCAGGCAGAGGTTAGCAGTTAAAATTCCAGAATTAAGCAGCGGCCTGTGAGCAAGGTGCAGGGAGGCCACCAGTACAGATAAGCTCTGGAGAGAGGTTATCATGATCAATGATCTACTATAAAGGACCAATCCACCAGGAGAATCATTAAGGTTGTCTGGTGTCATCAACAGATGCCGAGTGTTTCAACTATTAGTTTGTTTTTTTTATTGGATGCTTAAATTACAAGGACACAAACAAGTTTGGAATAACTGACATCCTGAACTGAACACAGGAACAGTGAGTTCTGCAGACTTCAGTCTATAAAATGTTGCTTTGGGGATTTTTCCGTCAAAAACCATCACGTTGATGTCCACCTCCCTGATGCAATTTGAATCTGAATCCGTTCATAAATGTCCAAATTCCCATGATAGAAATGTAGAACAGGCGGAAGTAAAAAGCAGAGCTCACTAGTGCAGCGCACCGTCACCCCAACACTATACGTGGCGGACGTAAACAAACATGGCTGACCGCGAGAACCATCTCTCTCCTGGTTATTTACCAGGCTACATCCTGATCCTGAGGAACATAACAGCGGTTACTGCTTTACTTCAGCAGATCTGCTGAACAACTCCGGTAACACACACACGATGAGCACAATCTCAGTTTCAGGACTGAAGGACCTTCAGGTTTGTTAAAGCTACGTCTTCTGGTCTCGGCTGACGACCTGGTGCCAGACCGTCTCATTCCAAGGAAGTGATTGTGGACGGGATTAAAAACCTTGAGAATTACGAGGACATGCTTCCACGAGGAGGTAAGCACTGCCCCCCTCCCCGCACAGCCCCCTCGCCACATTCCCACAACAAACCAATCACATGCAGCATCATCTGGAGTAAGAAGTAGGTCGCACATATCAGGAGCATCAGCACATACATGTGCAGGCTCGTGGCCATATCATGAGCGCTACAGCAACCTGCATTCACCCAATCGCTGACCAGCTAGACCAATATCTGCTGAGAGGCTCTGGTGAAGAACCAGACACAAGGTGCTGCCCAAAGATTCCAAGAACCCTGTTGGACGGCGACGGTTTCAGGTGAAAATGCAGACGGTTTTGATCTCAAGAGGCACAGCTGGAGTCAATACAGACTCAGTGGCCATCCAGGGTTGAGGCTCAGGGTGGGTGGACTGATGAAGAAGGAGACATGGGTAGGAATCTTGTTGGAGCAGCTTAAAGAACATCTACATCCATGTCCTAACATCCACACACAGAGGGCCACGACCTACACTGAAAGACTTTGGGGTTGTGGTGCACCTTAATCCCTAAAAATTTCAGGGGGCCTAAAAGTACTTGCGGGTAACAGCTTGGCATTAATGCTCAACTTCACATACGGATGAGGACAGCGCCCTCTGCCCAAGCTCAGCGTCCATTTCCTCTGCAGTTTTATGGATATGGGCCAAACGGAGCAGTACCACATAATGATGAGGAAATTCTCCGTCCACCAGTGGCCACATATTTAACCGCCTTACAGACCACCGCCTCCTACAACGCTGCCTCGGTTGCGTCTTTTGTGCAAGAGGTACATTATCAATTTGCGCTAGCAGCCATCGGGACAGGGCTGCCCAAACCAGGGCGAGCAGAGAGGTAAGCTAAGTTATCACTGAAGAGTTCTGCACAAATGTTGCAAGCCACAGTCCATCAGAATTCACCTCCTGTCATCCGTTTTAGTTCCCTCCAGAGAAAGCAGTGTGATTCATATCCAGCTACAATGTTCCTGGTGTGGGCAGCAGAAGGTTTGAGTCATAGCTCACCACGAGGAAGAGGAGGCCCCGACCCTCGCTCACGGAAAAAGGGAGGCAGGTAGGAAAAAATAACCAGCAGTTGGGGAATAGAAAGTGAAGCAGTGGAAGTGCCGCAACAAACCAAGCCTTTGTCAGCTGCTGGGAACAGATCTATATAGGGACGTCTACAGATCATTTTTAGACTCCTGGCATCCATTTCCTTTTCGATTGAAAGGTTTGTATATTTAAAAAAATGTTTTATATTTTCAAGTCACCATTTCCAGCTAAATACAGTGTTACTAAACTAAAGAATATCTAATTTTCTGAATAGTTCTGAATTTTAACATCTGCTCAAAAAACATTGATTAAAAAAAAAAAGCGTTCCTCACACACCAGAGGAGAAACATGTTCTCAGGTCAGCAACACACCCAAGGGAGGACCGTAGCTTCACAGGTTCATATGATAACTGTTGGCACCGAGATGTGAATTCCACACACAGATGTTGCTAATTTTGTGCCGAGGTTTCGCCCCACGAGTGAGAAGCACGAAACTAAAATAATTTTACGATGTAGAGGCATGAATCTCAGGAGTGAATTGTGAACTACAAGCTGATCTCTCCACAGAGAAGGCACACGTCTTGGCCTTTCATCCCGACACAAACACTTAACAATGCATCACTTTAAACAGAGGTTTTGGAAACTGGGGGTCTGGTTTGCAAGTGAAGGGACAGGGCTAGCCTGAGCAAGAGGCAACAGAGGCTGGCTGAGTGGGACATTTCTGTACATCCAGCATTCTGATCCAGGCTTTATAACCAAGCCCAGACTTTCTGCACAACAAGAATCAATGCTAAAATATCAACTTTATTAAAGCTCCCCTACTGTCAAGGTCAAAGGTCACCTGAGAGACTGGAACTTTGTCTTCCTCATCAAGTTTTCCATTTGTCCCTCAGGGTTCACAGACTACTTCAGGACCTCTCTGTGACCTTTGACCAAAATTTCCACTCAAGCAACCTTCGCACCAAAATAGATTTAAAAAAACAGACCTGTGGTGACAGCAACTCTTCCCAACTGAGGAGAGACAGTTCCCTTCCTAACTTACTAAGTGCTTCATGGCCTCCTACAAGTCATGGACCGGAATCTCTGTCCACAGTGGATCAGGAGTGTCAATGGTTATCAGAGGTTTTTTCGGACAGATAAAAGCTAAATCACCCAGGAGCGACTCAGAGTAGAACCATGCCCCTGCAATAGGAGTCAAGTTTCTTCGGCCATCTTGAACCTCCCGGAAATACCGCAGCAGGCTATAAGTAAGAGGGAAGCCTTGGATGGATGGGCTTACAAGACTTCATCTGTCCAGGACCAAGATTTTATTATCATGATCGTCCTTAAATTTCTCTGTGGTACTGAACTGAGCAAATCTGTTTATGGACGTGAGAGAGAAAAGAATGCAGATGTAAACGTGACATCCCATAACAGCCTGTTTACGGAGTCCACCCTCTCTTCAGGGCCCCGAGGTATCTCTGTTATTCTGTTGACTGAAAATAAGGCAATAAAAACAGATTCAAGCCAAGTGAAAATAAATTACAGAACAGCCCTAAAACCCGATTTTTTTTCCATCAGTATATACTGTGTAATGTATACACACAGTATATACAGTGGTACCTCGGTTCTCGACCGCAATCCGTTCCAGACGGCCGTTCGAGAAGTGATTTGTTTGAAATCTGAATCGATTTTTCCCATTACAATGAATGGAAAAAGAAATAATGCGTTCCAAGCCTGAAAATAGTCTTTTGTAGGAGTGAATGTAGAGTGTCTGCTGCAGGTGGCTGTTCCTCTATGTGTGTGGCCGCTGCATGTGGGAGGGGTTGCCGAGTGAGTGACGTCTCTCCAGAAGTGAAGAGGTGCCCGGTGCGTGTCCAGCTCTGAATGTGCGCTTCTGTGCAGTTTGGCTGTGACAAAGTCATAAACCAAGTCACGCTCTGTCCCAGACTGGCCTCATCCCTGTCCCAGCTCCCGCCCACAACAGGACATCAAACCCTGGAGTGAGCGCTCCAGCACCTCCCCTGTGACACTCTACCACGGTCCAGTGTGGAGACAGGAAAGGTTTTACACCTCAATATGAAGAAAAAACAGTCAGTAAATGGAGCTAACGGGACACGTCTGCATACAGAGGCTGCGTTATACACAATAACAAAGCACGTCGTGGGTCAGCTGATCGGTCCGCGCTTTTTTGGGGGGGCGTTCGAGTTCTGGATTTTTGTCCGAAATTGTTCGAAGCAAAAAACAACTCAGAATTTTTGTTTGAAATCTGATTTGCTCAAAGTCTTTGTTTTTCTGCAGAACAGAAGAAGTCATTATTGTTGGCTCACCAACAACTGAAAAGTGACAGTTCTAGAAGATACAAGCAACTACACTGCAGACTGCGTACACTTGCTCAAGATATGTAAAAAAGGTGCTGAATAAAATGAAGACAATAGGAAAGACTAAAGAGTAAAAAAACAAAGAGTTTACAGTGATGTCTGTGGCTTGGTCTCTGTGTTATTGTAATTCATTTTAATTCACTCTTTAACATGCATCGTCAGTTAACCACGGAGTAGTCCTGTTCAGGGTCGAGGGGAGGGCTGCATGTCTGGTTTAAAACTCCATTAACGTACAAGCACTTGGCAAGTCAAAGGTGCGAAATAAACCAAGTGTTTGGTTTAATAAAGCGGGGAACCATTCAGCAAGTTGTGACCGTGTTATTACAGAATCACTCGGCTGTGTTGAAATGACACTTCACTCTGCAGGCAGGAAAACTCTTCTGCAGGGTTCGGACGCGCATATTAGAAGCAGAACCGGCTGAAGTTGTACTTTTTCATCTCAAGCTGAAAGTCACATACCCCATTTTGGCTGGAGGTGGTTGCCAAGCTGGGTCAGAATCCCCCCTTTTCCGCGCTCTCCGGGGTCCCTTCTCTCCGCTCTCTCTGTCACTGGGGTGACTTCACCAGCGGCCGAGCCTCGAAGCTCCCTTCGATCCCGACACAGCTCTCTCGGCCCTGGTGCACAACAACACGCTGGAGGGGTGTTGGTTCGGAGCGTGTCGATACATGACCGTGAACTCGCAGCGGCTCGGGCTGCTAGCAGCGGCGGCGGCGGCGGCTACCGTTAGCCGAAGTCCCCCGGTGATGTCAAGTGACTTCTGCTCCGGACAAAAAACAACTCTAATATTGATCCGCAACTCGAAATTAAAGTCGGGAGGAGACGCTGAATAAGCTAGCTGTATCCATTCCTTGCTAGCCGAAGTCAAATCCAGACACGGAGGAGTGTAAACATGAACATTCACCGCCAGTCCATCACAGTGCAAATCCAGCTGCAGTCGTCGGTTATTTCCGGTCGCCTGAGCCGTTAAATCCCGTGCAATAATTTAGTCTTAGTGTCGGAATTAAAGCGGCTCGCTGGCGCTGACAGGCGGGACAGAAGAGAGTCATCTCGGCTGCTTGTGGAGGAACGAAGCCACTTGGATGATCCGTCCGTCCTCCGCCGGGACCGCCGCAGGGGAGACGCTGGAGCTGCTGGCCGCTACGCTCGAGTGGAAACTCCGAGTTGTAGCTCCAAGCAGCGGTTCATCCTGCCGCCCGCTCTCTGTCAGCCTTCATCTGATTATCTGCTCCCTCCTCCGCCGCCCCTGGGACCAGGCTTAATCTCGTGACGTCATCACGTCGCCCGCTCAAACCCGACGTAATTGGCAATAAATAATAATAATAATAATTGACTCTATCCACTGTACACTTCCGATTTACAATAACAGCAGAATACCGACAGAAAACTAACTTATTTCCTTCAAAACTACAATAAAACCTCGCGGTCATGGGACTGAAACTTCACCATTTTGTCATATAATATAATATATATTGTCACGTACCGCATTGAACTCCACTTAATTTAATGAATGTGTCAGAGGAGACACGTTTGTTGCCAACAAATGTAACTTTTTTCTGTCTGGGTTCTCTTTGAGCTGGTGGCTCAGTGATCCAGGAGAGACTCAGAGTAAAACCTCTATTCCTCCCGGAGAATTTAAAGCTACTTAAAGCTCATTTTCCTCCTCCTGATATTTGTTGTTCAGACTCATGTATATGGGCTTTCATCGACATTGCTCAGTTAAAGGTGTGAAACAAGGATGGATGGTCACTGGGTTATTTGAACTGTTGTCATATACGTGACTACATTTGAATGATGAATAGAATTTAACATGCTAATTTATTTAATGAGCATGATTTTTTTGTATCCCTTTAAAAACGCGGAATAGTAATTAAACGTGTCACAGTAATAAGTAACTGTTGATGGCCATCTTCTGGTGAAAGCCTGCTATGACGCCTCTCACTATCAAACAGTGGTTAACGTGCATTTATTTAAAGATAGCATATTCCCACTGAGCCAAAAACTCTTTTCTGGTATCTGGTGACCACAAGTCAGCCAAGAATCCACCGGACAATAGAGAGCTTTGTCTTTTGGATCAGCTCTTTCTTCATCATCAGAAACTGACCAGGTGGGTCACCATGGCCCGGGTCTGGATAAGAACAATGTTATTATTGTTTAATTTGTCCTAACATTCTTCTCACCTTGGAAAGAGCCATGCAGGGGTGCTGTCGTCAGTGTGCAACACAGATGACATTAGAGCATAGTGAGCGTGACCCAGGGTTATGTACAGTATATTCAAGTTTGTCGGGAAGATGGAGCTGCTCGAGCATCTGCATCAGTCTCGTATTAAGTGGGCTGGCCCTGTCTCTCTCCATCAAGTTGACTTGTTGGTGTAGAAGTTTTCATGGACATGAACACAGTCCAGTGTGTGTATCATAGTGATATAATACGTTACTTTGCAACCAATCCTTAGTTGTCCAACATCATCATTTGAACTTGAAAAGGACTATTTTTGAGTTGCTGTCTCATCTGGTGGTGACAGAGTTTCAACGCTGACATCGGACTCCTGTGGCCTCCCACGAGTATATTTAGACTGGAGGTAAAAATAATGCTGAGATGTGCAACTTTTCCAGCTACAGCCTTTACCTCTTCACATTTATTTGAAAACACGTTGATCCGAGTCATCAGACGTGGGAGAGCAGGAGTGAGTGTCAGGTGGAGAGCTGGCACGTTTGGCCCCCCTGCATGTCCTGCATGCTTCAGGTGAAACTTGGGAAGACTGCTCTTCTATTTCAAGATTAAGCTGAGCATGAAAACCCGACGGCTCAGAATGTGATCAACACGGAGGCGCTGGCTGGAAGCGAGAGACGACAACAGATTCATTAAGATATTCCCCAACCGTGGTTTCTCTGATGGAGGATTTGTCACGATCTGAAGTTGATGAGATGCTGATGCTGACAGCCGGGGAGGACGAGCAAGACAATCTGGACACCGGTGACGAAGTGGAGGAACTTCGAAACAGGTATAGCTGCCTTCATCGAGAAACCTAGAAAAGTTATCAAAGGAAGTGAATTGAAATACAATAATCTAGTTGAAGTTACACCAGAGCATGTTCCTCATCAGGTCAGGTCAGTTCTACATATCAAGACTGAAGGCTGTAGAGATAAAATAGGGAGATTATTCAGTGATGCTCCTATCCAGAGAGATTTCCTTTATGGGTCCAGATCCTGTCCTCATGTAGAGACTGCATCACCCTGGACTCTCAACATCTAAGGATTGTTTCATCAGGAGAGTTCATAAAGCTCATTGCCTCAAAAGATATGTGAGAGGAACTTGGAACTCCTACTTCATCCCTCTTCCATTGACTTTGTGGTCTGTTTTTGGTCAAACATGTCATAGAATTCGCTCTCCTACTTTCAGTGGACCTCCCGAGGAGGAGAATGGTTGAATACGTTTGATAACTGTGATAGCGACAAGCCTGAGCCCAATATGTGCCAGCTCTGACTGAGGGATCCTGAGATGCTCCCAGTGAAGAGAACTTGGTCCTCCACCCAGTCACCTCTCAGCTGGCCGCTCCTGAAACACCTCCAAAGGGAGGCGCCCAGGGGGCATCCTCATATGATGCCCACAGCACCTCACCTGGCACCTATTAACGGGGAGAGGTCGTGACTCTACTCCGAGTCTCTGCCGAGTGACAGAACTCCTCATTCTATCTCCAAGGGAGGCGCCTGCCACCCATTAAAGGAAATGCATTTGTATCAGGGATCTCCTACCTTCTGTCATGACATTCCATCTTCCATTCTGGTTGTTAATAAATCTAGCTTGTTGTCTTGACGGGTCCCTTTGACATTGTCTCTGCTTCCTACAGTTTACGAGAAGTCGTCCACGATGACACTGTCCAGCCCAAAATGCAGTGTCTGATGATGGACACCTCCTTCTCCATGGTGGCAATGCAAGGTGAAGACAGCGGCATCGCATGGGAGACCACTCCGAGTCGCTGTGCCACCCCCTGGGCATCAGAGGCCGGGTACCCTACGGCAGAGCTGAGCACCATGGCCACCGCCACCGGCTCTCACCCGGCGGGAAAGATTATCTTCGTCATGGACGAGGAGCTGATGACGAGGAGGAAAAGAGTCAAGGATAGCACCCAGAAGAACAAAGCAGATAAACAAAGGCGCTTCATGGTTGAAAGTTTCGACAACATCTCTGGGAGACCAGAGTTAGTGGAGGTCTCACAACCGAATGTGAGACTGGATGACGAGGGAGACGAAGAGGACGTGCCTGAGCAGCTGGTAGACAGAGATCAAATGTTGTTTAGCTTAGTCTCTGAAGGCTCTGAAATCCTGAACATCATTGTTCCTCCAAAGATAGCAACCATTGATGAAGAGGAGAGCAACAAAATGGAAGACAACTTGTCTTATCTAGAAGAAACACATAGACCTACTGAAGACTCATCTGACCAGGACTATGACCTGAGCAACGACTTGACGCGGGTGACTGGGTCAGGAGCAGTTGCGGGTGAACATGTAAGGCATCTTGTTCGTCCAAATATTATGGACCCACCTGGGGCCCCGGTAGCTCGACCTCTTGGTCGGGGGGCAGCCAGGAGCGAGGATTACTTTGAGGCGTTCTCATTGGTTGATGCTCAGGCTCCAGGAGGTCCTGCTATTACTCCACATGAAGAGGGAGAACCAGCGAAAGAGGGGTACCTTGACACCCAAGAGAGACCAGTACAGCTGCCCCCCGCAATTTTAGATCATGAAAAATCAGACACAGTCAGCCTGGAGGGAATCAACGCTGAGCATATGGACGAAGTATTTTATGGTGGTAATGAAGACCTCCTCAGTCAAAGTCCTCAGGAGAAAGAGGACACGGTGAAGGTAGTCCGGCTCCCATCAAAACCTAGTGGGTCGACTTTGTTTGGAAGCCAGGAGGACATACTGACTCCTATCTATTTACCCGAAGGACCACCTAAAATCATTGACCCCATTTTGCTCGAAGAGCCCAAAGCCATGGCGTTTCTGTACACAGACCTCTACGAGGAGGCACTCGGCTATCGCGTACCTGAGGAGGATGCAGAAAGCTTGAGCTCTGAGAAGTCATTCCACAGCAGGCAGTCAGATCGGGAAGCAAGGGGCTACCTGGAGAAGTACGCCCTCATAGATGAGACCCCTGTCGTTGAAGTAGAATCCACAGCGAAAGAGGAGGGTCCTGGTGAAGACCCTCGCGTACTGACCCAGGACTTATTTGACTTTGGCAGTTTCCTATCAAAGCTTGACAAAAGTGAGATTCCGGAATCAGAGGAGGAAATAACTGACTTCTTCAGGTCCAGTGCAAACTCTTCGCCCTGTGATATCGAACCGTTCCCTCGGTCTCAGGAGGAGGACACGACGCAAGCAAGCGTTACCAAGAGAAAATTGTCAACCAGCAAGGCCGTCACAATACAAGTTGACAAAGTTCCTGAAGCGCCTCTGCAGCCCATCAGCCTCCCGGATTTAGAGCTGCTCTCCGACGACTGGGAAAGCACAGATGATTACCTCACAGCGTCAGAACAATACATTGGCAGGACAGATCCAGACACACAAGGAGGTGATGCTGAAACTTTCAAACCAGTGGCACCACCCAGAAGGAAGACGCCAGCCGCACCTAAAGCTTGTCTGGATCTGACACCACTCACTCCTGCCGACGCGCTGGAAAAGGAAGACGCTGGGTCAAAGGAGCAGAAGGAGGAAGAGAAAGAGAAGGCCTCTCCGGCTGAGACTGCAGATGAAGGTGAGGAAGACGAAGCAACACAGAGCCCCACATCAGACTTTGTTCAAGCCTTTCACACAGAGACTGTGGAGATGGAACAGGAAAGAGAGGAAGTGAGACAAGAAACTGAACCAGAATCAGACAAAGGCAGAGTCGATCCAGAGAAACCAAAAGACACTTCATCAACGGAGCAGGTCAAAGATAAAGGAAACTGTATCATACTATAAGTTAGTTAGTTCTAGATCTGATCTGATTCTTCAGTGGTCTGGTCTGGAGGTCTTTTTGCAGTAATATGTTGTAATATGTTGTGTTTTGCATTTGAACTTGATTGTATTATCCCAAAAGGATGGGCGAAAATCTTAACACGATGGTGGTCATCAGGAAAAAAAGGTTGGTAGAAAGGTACATTTTATCCGTCCACTTCCTTCACTTTTCCTGGGGACAAGTTCATAACAGCGCCTGCATTTTGACAAAACAAATCGCAAAATAAAATGAATAATCTTCAACTGAACTCAGACATAATCCCGTCACAAAGGAAGTGATGGCTAAGGTGCAGTCGGAGTTTTTGTTTGGTGAAATAAATTGTGAAATCTTCAGTTTTATTGGGGCTGTTTTTGTCACTTGCCAGAGAGTGTGTGTTTGAGGGACATCTGGGCGGAGATAAAAATAAGCCTCACGAGCTAACCTGACACCTCACTATGTGAACTGGACAACCTTGTGTAAAATTAGTTAGACAAGCCTTTTTGGAAGTTTTCCTCTCATACTTTTGCTGGTCTTTCGATTTGATCATGAGAACATCGACATGTAGGAGCAGCTAAGTCACCATGGAGATCAGCAGTTTGTCTTATCCCTGTCATTATTTAGACTGGTATTTTGGAAAGTGATCAATAAACATTTTGTAGCAGACTGTCCTTCACTGCACACCTTAGAACTCCACTCCATTTCACGACCTTTGACCCGAGGAATGCTGGCATGGTCATCTTTGTCACGATTGGCAGCTCAGATGGTGAAAATGACAGACAAGTCGGTCGACATACTTGAATGTTCCATGTCCTTCACTACAAACATGGTGAAGTAACAACCCTGAGTGATGAACGGCAACACAACTGAGAGCTGGAGATAAACCCTGGGGCGTCCGCGGACCTGTTCAGATTGCTAGCTGCAGGATGACTTTAGAAAACAGTGGTGTTTCCCCCATCACATTGGAAGAACAACACTGATCAGGGTTCCTTAAACCTGATCATGCTGTCTTCATGTGCGTCTTGGAAACATCTATTCATTCGAGTGCTACCTTCTTTGGGCAAGAACCTTTAAAAGCCCTTTCAGAGCTGTAACAAAAAATACAATCTATTTGAGATTGCTTTATAAAATTTCAGATGCATAGTTTGTGTTTATCCGAGCGAATATTTCTTCTACTCAAGTTCAGTTTAGAACCTGTTTCTTTGTCACGAAGCGACCAGACGGCCACCGTAGTGACGTAACGATGATGACACGTGTGTGCATGCGCAGATGACACGTACAGCCCGTGTTTGGCTCACAGAAGTCTCCGCCCACCGGAAGCGAGTTCATACACACATACAAGCTCAGCAATGGAAAATGTGGCGAGTCTCTGCTCCTCTATAACTTTACAAGACTCACAACAAGAGTCGACCGACGGTGTGTCAACAGAAGATGGCTTTGTGGACCCTTTCGTGGACTTAGCTGAGCTTCCGTGCGAGGCTGAAGAAAGAAGACCAACGTGTTTACGGTGCCGGTGAGTTGATGCTAGTGATGCTAACAAATGCTAATTTGCTGGACTTCAGAGACCCCGGTGCTCCCAGTTTGAATAAAAATTGTTCTGTTACGTTCAACTGAGCGTTAAAAGAATGAGTGAATGGGTGGTGCGATGTCAATGTTACCCCACGAATGTATTGATAGTGAAATGTTTTCTGGTTGGTTGGTTATGGATTGAACTCAGACAGGTTTGTATTCGCGTCTAATTCAGTAACGTTGGAAAGGCTACATTCAGGTCGGCTGTCCACATTTCATTCTTCTTCGGCGTTTAATGGGTGTCGAAATGAATGCAGCGTTTAATTGAGAAATGTGTGAGAAAACACACTGTAGAGGGTTGGAGTTCACTCTGTCTTGTGAGAGAGAGTAGGCCCGACATCATAAATGTGGCTGTTGCCTCTGCGACTGGACGTATAGAAATTTCAAATGATTTCTGAAGTCTGGTTGGATGGAAACCACGTTGACATGTCTGCTTTCATGTAGGCGCCCTGAGAAGGTGTGTCTGTGCCCTTATCTCCCCCCGCAACCCCTGGAGGTGTCCACCAAGCTCTACATAGTCCAGCACCCAGCTGAGGTGAGTCACTGTTCTCTGCTGCCTGCTTGATCGGTACAGATGATTAGACACATGTATATAAAGAATGGTGTGCACTGTCACAAACTGCACCTGGATGCTCATGCACAGTACTTTTACCAACTGCTCAGTTACACACCAAGGTTAGGTACATTTCTGCACACTTGATTGTGACACCTTTCAGCACAAATGTACACTCAAATGGCTGCAGACTTTTGGAGTTTTTTTTTCGTAGTTACAGTATGACATAGTCAGATGAAGAAGATGAGAAGTTTATTTCAACACTACCATACAACCAACCATACAACAACAACTCTTTCTCCTCACAAGAGTTGAACTCCAATGTCCCAAATACTCATGGATATTAAAAACACCAGGTACATGCTTCCTGATGTGAATCAGTGTTGCTGGTTTCTCTAATGATGTAAGATCTGATGATGACACTGATAGCTTCTGTGAGACCTAATGACATCAATCTTTTCTCTGCTACTTCAGGAGAGTCGGGTTCTTCGCACTGTTCCACTTCTGGCTGCTTGTTTGCCTCCAGGGAAGTGTGAAGTCATCGTCGGGAGGCAGTTCAACGACACAAAGTAAACATTTCTCTCTGAGCTTTTATTTTACTGTTTGTTTTGTCTTGAGCAACAATTCAAATAGTAAAGTAGCCGATTTTTTTGTAATCTTTTCTCATTTAACTGTCGACTCACTTTTAAGTTTCTTTTGAATGAAAGCCCCAGCGATTTACATTTTTTACTGAAGCACCTCTTGTGTTTAATCTTCTCAGTTCATATTAAAATTCTGATGCTTAAAATCTCACAGCAAAATGTGTCCAACATTCATTCCTAGTCTCTGTAAAAGTTCTGATTGATTTCTTTGTTCATCAGGAATCCCGAGCTGGCGTCTGTGTGCAGAGACAGTCGGACTCTGATCCTCTACCCGGGTCCCAAGTCCAAGAACCTCGACGAGCTGGTACAGGTTGAAGAACTGGGCAAAGGCGCTTACAATGTCATCATTTTGGATGGGACGTGGAGACAGGCCAAGAAGCTGTTCTTCAAAAACAGCCTGTTCCATATCCCGAAGCAGGTAAACGGGCAAAGTCACGATGAACTGTCAGACTTGGATTAAGGCTGGGTGGTAATAAATGGCTTTTTGTGACGGAGAGATGATGTAGAACTGTTTGCGTTCTCTGAGTGGTTTTCTAGTTAGGTTTTTGTTTGAGGGATTCTTTTGTATCGTCTGGACACGACTGCAGGAAATTCTGTGTGGCGAAGGTGAATTGGGGGCGCGGTTTGGTTCGGAAATATTGAGATTTTTTTCCTCAAAAAAATTCCACTTTAGACTTAACGGACCTGCTTGTGCTTGAACGTGATCAACGCTCTGCTTCTCCAGGTGCAGCTGAATAGAACCCTTTGCAGTCAGTACGTGATCCGAACTCAGCCCTCTAACATCTGCCTGTCCACGCTGGAGTGTGCCGCCGTCGCCCTGTCCATCCTGGAGCGTGATGAGAGCATCCACGAGGTGAGTTGAACAACGTCCACTGTCTTAATTCTCTGGCAGTAACTGTAATTACTTTGACCCTCTCTCTGTGTCATCAGGTGATGCTCCGCCCCCTTCAAGCGCTGTGCTCCTTCCAGCTGCAGCACGGAGCCCAGGTACATCACAGCAAAGAACACTTGCTGAAGAACGGCCTGTACGACAAACCCATGCCCAAGAACAAACGCAAACTCAACATGATGGAGAAACTGCTGACAGACCGGCACATCTGCCCCAGATGAGAGCTGGGCCAGACCGAAGCCGAGTGAAAACGAGTCGCTGATCGTCGCTCAGCTTTTGGGAGCAGGTTCTGACGTGACGTGGAGCGCTGAGCCTCGGTGGTCGCATCCAGTCTCCCTCAGAGCAGTTCATCCCAGGAGGAGTCTGTTGCTTTGTGTTATTTATATGAAGAGTATTTTCGTGGCAGTCGGCACAAATAAGTGTTTGTTGCCGAGGGTTTGAAACCTTTATGAACCCTTGCTTGTGAATGAAGGGAATCTGGTGCTGCGCATGGCGGTTGTCATGGCAACAACAGGGCGCACCGATGGCAACTATCAAACTTCTGAAGTTGCTTTCTCTAAGATCTGTTTGATCAATTTATTTTGTAGCAATAAATCTGTTTTTCACAGACTGATTGTTTCTTTGTTCATTTCCACCTGATTGGAATATCCACAGCAAGTCCTTCACCTGTTGTCCTCATCCTCTCAGAATACACTTTTGTCCTCCAAGTCTCCATCTTGAGCAATCTTGGTCCAGCTCTGTCTCTCCTCTGCACGATCCATCTGTCCTCCCTAACTTTGTCTCCAAACTTCTCCACGTGCCTCCCTGATGTACTCCTGTCTGACCTTGTCACTCCTGAGGACAGCTTAAGATCACACGAGAAGGCATACATCTGTCAAAAGATGGATGTATGAGTCCTCACTCATTCATTGGAGAAAGCTTATCACCTTAAAATAAGGTCACATGGGGTTCATGTTCTTGGGGTGAGAGACTGGGAGACCCTGGACAGGTCTCTAGAACACATAGACAAGATACTCATCTGCAGGTTTATAGTCAGCTGGCAGAGGCACTTGTCGAAGTGAAGGCTTCCCTCCACTTCTCCTGGTGTTCCAACTGAGAACTGTGAGCCCCCTCATCTGTCTTCTCTTGGAGGGGTGGAGGTCCTACACCAAGTCTCTCCTGGAAGACTGAGCTTCTCCCTCTAAAACAGAGTCGAGGCTGAGAAAATCCTCAGTCTTGAAAACGAACGTCTTTCGTTCACTACAAAGCTCCAACATGCTCCGTCCTCCTGTCACTAGCGAACAAGACGCCCGATTTGAGAACATCCCCCCTTAAACATTTTTTCCTACTTCTTTTGAAGCGAAATGTTTAACTGCGTTGAGTTAACGTATTATCATCAAACGCATTTAACTATGGCGAATAGATATATTAACGAGACTTTATCAAAACAAACACTTCCAGCTGAACTGACGTCAAGTGTAACTGTGGGAGCTACTGCGCACGCGCCATCGCTGGTAGTCCCGGCAGTTCCGCCATCTTGGATCGGCCACCCATTGTTCACGGCGGAGCTAGCAGCGGCGGCAAATCACTTCATACTGCGCAACAACATCGCTGATCGGTGTCTCCGGCAGCTGCCCGCGACAGTCGTGGATTAGCTACCAGGCCTGCGACTCGGTCTCGGCCAGCAAATTGGACAGAATGGACGATGAACAGCCCAAAACCCTGTAAGTATTCGAGGGTCTCCGCCGCTAGCTGACCGCTTGTGTTGGTCACGTAACATGCCGTGGATACCGAACCTCCGTCCTCAAACATCCACTCCTCTCTTTCGCGGCGTGTTATTGTCGCTCACTGGATCAAAGCTCTTCCAATGGACACCAAATATATACCTCGTGTTCTGTTCATTTAAGTCTAAATCATCATTGTCATCACCCGTAGCAGTCTCTGACCAGTCGCTGGGAAGCTAATTCAAAAAACCCTTAACAAGGACCGCGGTTCCCAAATATGAATGATATATATATATAACGTGTGTAGTGCTTTAAATCCGATACATGGCAACAAAGAGGTCCACATCACCATTTGGCACGGATTCGCAGGACACAATCGTTTACATGTTATTAGCTCTTAGCTTTGCGTCGTTAGCTGATACAAAACAATGAATCTCAAATGCAGTAAATATTGCCTCCCAAACCTCACGATAGTAAAAAATATTAAACTCACACAATCGTAAAATATTGGAATTGGGCGCCTTAATTACTTGGCTGAGATTAGCTTGTTGCTAGTCAAAGCTAACACCGATACCAGGCCACTGTTAGCTTTGTCTTGACAATATCATGGCGTTCTGGTCGAAACTCGACTTGTTGTTGTCGTCATTCATTGACTTCAAGTTGGACACGTAAAACGCAATCCTGTTTTGTCGTGTTCGTTTAAACCTGAATAGTAGCAGCAATCTACCTAGGGACTTAAGCAGGCAGAACAATTGTTTTAATACATTTTGTGGAAGCTTTGTGGTCGGGGACTAGTTTGGACTTTCTTCGCCTCAAAGTGAGGTGAGTGTTGGTGAGTACAGTGTGGTGTGTTTGCTCATCCATCCCAGTCGTATCAAGGACGTGATGAATATAGTTCGTTTCTACACAATGTTTCGGTTGTTTGTGTTGTACTGTATTGTTATTTAAATTCAAAGGAGTCATGTGAAGTCGCCCTCACTGTCTTTCATGTCGTTTACTTTGTTGCCCCTGAGCTGGGAAGTGGTTGTTGAAGCAGTACAAAGGCAAAACGAAGTTAGTTAAAACACAACAGAAAGTAGATGCAGCCAGGTAGTAACCAGTATGGCACAGCACCTTTGTGAATCTGTAGCTGTTGTTCATGCGGAGAGAAAAAGTTGCATCTCGTCGGAGCTTATCAAACTCCAAGTTGAACTAAATCTCCGAAGTCCGTTAGACAATTCCAGCCGTGCATGTGCCGTGTTCGTATGCTGCTATTTTCACGATGTTGACAGCTTTAAAGAATGTTTAAACAGTATTGACTGACGTGGATTTCTTATATGTACATGTTTGCACACAGTGCTTGTCCTGTTGGCAAATGTAGGTTAGCTCAGACAGAGGCAACAGACCCACCTTTTTGTTTTTATAAACTGTTTTTTTAATTGTGAAACAACTTGATGTTCCATGTTACAACTGAAAAGGTTTCATCTCTACTCCTGTAAATACTGGCATGTCGATTACTACACCAATTTCTAGCTGTTTGCTTCTGCAACTCTTTGCTATTGTCACCATGCCAAAACGTGTTTGAGGGCTGGATCATGTTTGGATTTGTAAATTCATCTTTTGGCAATTCTCTTCACTCAGTCGGACTTAACTGATGCCGCATGTGTGACCAAACTTCTCGTCTGTTTGTACAGGTATGTCGGGAATCTGTCCCGGGACGTGACAGAAGCTCTGATCCTGGAGCTGTTTGGCCAAATTGGACCCTGCAAGAGCTGTAAAATGATAGTAGATGTGAGTTCAACCAATGTTGTTTGCAGATGAACTGTGGAGAGAGCAACGTTCAGCAATAACTGCTGTGAAAACCTGGGATGGAGAAAGAACTTTAAAATCACTATTTCTGGGGGAAAACAAATTTTCACCCTTCGGGTTCAGAATTGTCAGGATGAGCTGTTGGTTCTGACTTCAGATCCAAATCAGTGATTAAAATTTACGTTTTTTAACTGCATTGTAAGTCCAAGTCATCTGTGATGGCAAACAAACTTGTTTGGAACATCAGACAAATCATACTTTGCTGTGCTGCTCATCTCATTACCGTAAATGGATGTCAACGCTGTGAAATATGTTGGATGCTTACGTTTGTCTCCCCCTCAGACACAAGGCCACGATCCATACTGCTTTGTGGAGTTCTATGAGCATAGACATGCCACTGCTACAATCGCAGCCATGAATGGTCGGAAAATCCTGGGCAAGGTAAGCTATCGTGCCTCACTGAGGAGTCCAGGCGGACTGGACTGGGCCGGGCGGGCGGGCGGGCGTGGAATCACGCGGCTGGAAAATCATGTTAAACCCAAACCATACAGAGTGTGCTCTCGGTTTCCCTCCTGCAACGAGAGGTTCCTCCTCATCTGCTGCCACATCCTGAAATGCTCTGCCTGACAGGAGAACACAACAAGATAAACAAGTGAACCGCCGCACTTATCCATGCGGCGTGGTCACCTCCTGGTTGAAGAGTATTATTCTGTAGTGACAGAGTTGCAATCAAGTACTGATATCACCTGCTCTGAATTGACATTCCTTTGTCTCCTCTGTTTGATGCAGGAGGTGAAAGTGAACTGGGCCACGACTCCGACCAGCCAGAAGAAGGACACAAGCAGTAAGTCCAGTTTGAATCCTCACCTCTGTTCCAGTTATTAGCTTAGCAACTTTTGCTTTTTTTTCCTGTCCTCTACATGGTACCTATCTCTTTTATTCCAGAGGGTCTGCCACACTGCATGCTCAATAATGTTAGGACTTTATTATTGTCAGTTATACGTAAAGCCAGTCAGTTCTTCAGTCAGCGTTCAATCATACTGCCTTTTCTCCTGTGAGAACGGGTGCAGAAACAAAGGGAGGTAAGATAAGAGATGCAGAAGCGAGGCTTTCTCACAGATGGTCACGGCGTTTTCATTCAGCCATGTTATCTTTCTCAGGGTTGATGTGTGTCCAGGGGGAGCTCCACCTTAAACATATGCTTGTTTCTGGTTTCTCATGTTCTAACTCTGGGAGGTTCTGCAGAAGCCCCTGTTGTTGATGAAGAATTTAGTGTGGACACTCTCAGGAGCTCATGGCTGTGGGACTCACACCTGGATGATGATATCAGAATATAAGATTAGCTGTAATTCCATTGAACGTATTGTTCAACATTAAAACGTGACACACACACACCCTGCTGATTCTGCAGCAGGTAGGTCAGAAAATGACACTGCTTAACTGTCCTCCTGTGAGAAAGGCTGTGAAGGAAAGACACTAACTGCACTCTTTTTTTTCCCAGGTCACTTCCATGTCTTTGTCGGAGACCTCAGTCCTGAAATCACCACAGATGACATCAAAGCAGCGTTCGCTCCCTTTGGGAAAATATCGTAAGTTCATGCCCTTTTCCCAGGGTTCACACTGTGAATGTAAACCTTCTGTGAGCTTGATGTTTTCAACACATTGACACGTCTCGGCTCGTGTGCCCACAGCGACTGCCGGGTCGTGAAGGACCTGGCCACAGGCAAGTCCAAAGGCTACGGCTTTGTCTCGTTTTTCAACAAATGGGTGAGTCACAGATCCAGCTCGTGTGACTGCTGCGAGATGCCGTGGTTCACCGGTGTTTCCTCTGTTATCAGGACGCAGAGAATGCCATACAGCAGATGGGAGGGCAGTGGCTCGGGGGCCGGCAGATTAGAACCAACTGGGCCACAAGGAAGCCCGCCCCCAAATCTGCCAGTGAATGTGAGTCTGTCCTGAACCCCCTCCTTTGAATTCTTGCATCATTCCATCATGTCTGATCAGTTTTATTCCTTACTTCAGCTTGCATCATCGTTTCCACTGTGAATGTCCCCATGTCTAATAGCATCACCTCCACTCTTCGTCTGTCATCCACCCGGCGTTTTTGGTTTATAATGCTGCTTTAATTTCATGATGTTAAAAGACTACGGCTCATATAGCTATCATATATCATGTTTTCTGAGGTCATCAGCTGTGCAACCAGCCTTGACGGAAGTCCCTGACCCTACAGTTCCTCTATTTGACTTCCTCAATCTGCTCATCTCTGGGTGCTGTGAGCGTCTGGGAGGAGATGCTCCTTTCCTGCCACTTTTCTAGATCATGTCACTTGGAGCTTGTAGATCAATATGTGTGCTTACACTATATATTACGCTAAAACTGTGTAATAACATCTACCTTTCTTCTGTGGCTTCAGCACCAAACACGAAGCAGTTGTCCTTTGAGGAGGTCTTGGGTCAGTCCAGTCCAAGCAACTGCACCGTCTACTGTGGAGGGGTCACAGTGGGTCTCACTGGTGAGTCGTCGTCAGTGGGGATCTTGGGTTTTAGGGTCAAATGTTGCTGAACTGTCAATGTTCGCAGAGCAAATCATGAGACAGACCTTCGCGCCTTTCGGCCAAATCATGGAGATCCGTGTTTTCCCAGACAAAGGCTACTCATTTGTGAGGTAACGTCACGACCAGATGTTCAGCAGGTCTGTGTGGTGTGTTGGTATGACAACTGCAGCCGGTGTTACAGGTTCAACTCACACGAGGCAGCGGCTCACGCCATTGTGTCAGTCAACGGCACGTCCGTGGAAGGTTTCATTGTCAAGTGTTACTGGGGCAAGGAGACGACGGACATGGTCAGCCCCATCCAGCAGGTACAGATGCCACAGGTCAGTCCCAGCTCGCCCCCCCCGACCTCAGCTGGGCCCAGTTGTTTGACTAAAGTGCCATGTTCTTGTGCTGCTCAGCAGAACACAGTGAGCTTTGCAGCCCAGCCGTACGCCCAGTGGGGTCAGTGGTACAACAACACACAACAGATAGGCCAGTACGTGCCCAACGGATGGCAGATGCCTGGCTACGGTGTCTACGGGCAGACCTGGGACCAGCAGGGGTACAAGTGAGTCGCACACCTCGCAAAGTCTTTGTGATTTCAGTTCAGCCCACCACAGATGCTGGTGCTCTGATGTCGGTCATCTCCACCACATCTGCTTGAGTCATGCCTTCATCATGGCCCTCACTGTTTGTCGTATGCTTCTCGATCTCAAACACCCGTGGTCCATCCCTGCCTCTTCTCTCAACAACCCATTGTACCTCCATAACTTCGTCTCCACACTTCTCCCTCTCATATACTCTATTCTGAACTTCTCCTTTTCCCCAATGATAACCTCAATATCTTCATCTCTTGACTCTGACTCCTGAGTCATACATCATGACCATGCTGCTCTGACATCATAGGTGTCTCCACCCTGCTGCTCTTACTGTTCTCAGCTGTCTGTTCACCTGGGCTATTGACCTCAAATACTGGCATTTCCACTCTGACTCCTCCGTGTCATTTACACTTGTATTCTGTCTTTTGTACGTCCACCCCCTCCACTCGAACTACAAATCTCTATCATCCACCAACATCATGTTCCAAGGAGACGTATGTGATTTCTTCTCCTGAGTTAAAAACTCTTTGAATGAAACATTGTTAGAAGTGTATTTCAGAAGAACCAGTTGGTAGTTATGTTCTGATCCGTGCCATTGTGTTTAGTATTTTTGTTTGTCTCGCGAATGTGTGGATTCTGACCCTTGTGTCCATCTGCAGTCATCTACCTGCTGGTGCCGGCTGGACTGGTGTCGGCGCCGTGAGCAACGGCGGGATGGTGGAACCGGGTCAGGGGGTCAATGGGACAGTTCTTGCCAACCAGGCCGGGATGGGCACGGCCGGATACCACACCCACTGATCGCCCACCGTGCACACGCCCCCCCCACCACCATCACCTCCAAAGTTGCGAGGATGACATTCTGCTGTGGGGACGGAGCGCCACCTCGTGCTCCGGATCCACACCACACACACAGACACCACATACACACACACACACACACACACACACACACACACAGACACCACACACACATAGACACACACAACTATACTTATGACACAGAAGCTGGTCGCCGTCAGACTCACCCACTGTCCAAACTGCCACCGCTGACGCATTCCTGGACCCATCTCTGTATTTTTGTAACGCCCAATCAAGTCATGTTGCTAAATTCAAACTTCAGGTTTTTGTTTCCCAGCCAAAGAGCCGGGGCAGAATTGAGTACCACTGAAGTCCCTGACACGTCCCGCCCCTTTTCACCATCCTACACTTACGAAGAAGTGAAGCGAGTTCTCAGGGTGTCGAGTCATTCTGTGAAATGTTGGAATCACTGAGAAAATGGATGGAAAGTAGAATCCAAGCAGCTTACACCACCAAACGTCACTGACTGAGCTCTGGAGCCTGAACCTCCACGTGTGTGAGTGTGCATGGACCGATGACACACACCTTCCTTGTAAACAAAAAAGGACTACGCCATTTTTAATTGTTTTTGCTACAGAAACGCCGATGGTGTCATTTCTTTTCCCTTTGTTCGTCATGAGCAACTTCAAGAATGCTGACATTGTACAAAGAGCTTTCGCCTTTTTTCTTCTCTGAACTGTCGGTCACCGAAATGTTGCGGTGAAGCTGAACATTTTGTTTTCTTATCTAAAAAAAAAAGTGGCTGTCGTTTTTTTTTTTTTTTTTTTTTTTCAAAAATTAGATTTCAATAACTCAAACAAAATTGCAGGGATTACTGCCACTCTTATCTTACTTACCGGCAGAAAAATATTGCACAAGTTGTTTTCGCAAAAAAAAGTAAAGAAATACTGGTTTTTATTTTAAGTTTAGTTTGCATTCCACTTTCTTTTTTGTAAAACCATTTAATGTAAATAACCAGTCTGCTCAATTGTACCTGTATAAAGACAACACGTCGTTTGAAGGGAGCACGGTCCGGTTCCGCCCTCAACGGCAGCGTCCCACTCCGGTCTGCGTGCAGCCGCTGCCGACACTCTGCAGTCAGAGCGACGAGTGATTCATCGTTTAAGTTATTCTGTTTTAAACTTAAATAATGATTGTTTTTATAAAGAAACAACTTTTTTTTTGCACTGTGGCCGCCATCATTTTAATAGTCAAGAAGGAAATCCTCATGTTGCCTTATCTGTGAGTTTTTTTTTTTTTTTTTTAACCAAATCCATCAGAGTGGGCGGTGCCTAAGAATGTTTCCATGTTTGTTTCGGCCAGGCAAGTTCTGTTGATGCTTCAGTAAACTTGTGTTTTTGCTTTGTTCCATTAAATGCTGATGCTTAAAACGGATGACATTTTTGACCTTGGAGTGACCGCTTGACACTCTGATGTTCTGACTGTATTATTGAACTGGTTGTCATCTTAAGCTTGAAATCTAGCTCACATTTAAGATTAAGAGTATTATTTCTATTTTTATATATGAGAAAAAAAACAATGCCGAAACCTTGCGATTTAAATGTCAGGCACCTTATACTGAGACATTACTCCTTGCATGCAGGACACTTTAAAATGAGGGTGTTATAATGTATTCAATAAGAGCTTACAGTTCATGAAAACAATTGTGTTGCTGAATTTGAAATAGATAAATACTTTATTAATCTCCGAAGAGAAATTCCCATACAATTAAATGCTCCTGAGTACAAAAAAGGAGTACAATCAATACTCCTGAGTATCAATGTTATTTAAGCAGAAAACCATGAGGTGAATGTCTAATTCCTTATATACAGATAATGTATGGTGATTCAAACATATTTTTCATTACCTGTAGGGTTCCAGAAGCGCCCGCAGTGGGTGCGGGTTGTTGTTCCAACCCATTAGGCGCACACAGCTTCACCAACCAGGTCATCTGCAGTCAGTGATCGTCAGCTGCTGCGGATTGATCCCTGCCTTCCGAGAGTTTACCTGGAAATATGAAAGCGAGGTCGTAATTTAACACAAAACAACAAGTCCCATGAACCTTTGCGTTCCGCTGTAACCGCCCGTTTGCTACCACGTGATGCCTTTTAGCCAATCCCGAGTGTCGTTACAGGCGCAGTGCGGCTGTGGGATGTAAGGCGCAATGGCGACGGTCGAGACGTTTTGGAGGCCAAAATAAAGCCAACCAGCGGACGGAAGGTATCTGCACCTGAACAGAACCGCCACCGCAGAAGTGAGTTTCTGTTGGGCCAATGTCGGAGCAGGACGGGTACTTCTGATGTCCTTTGCATCGTTGCTAGTCAGCGGAGCTGCTTTAGCTGCCTGGAGCATCAACACAAATACACCTCCCCAGACGTGTTCTCAGCGTCTTTTACATCTTAATACGGCACTGTATTGAAACGTTTAATTCATACGAATGATTCAAGGACTCTGTCGTTTAATAAAAGCTCGCAATGTAAAACGAGTTCAGGTGTTAGAGATCATTATTATTATTATTGGCGGAGTGTTCTTTTAATGGCACCTGACAACCCAGGACCGACACACCGCGAACTAACCATGTTCATACTCCAGTCACCGAGTTTGGCTTGGTCAGTACGTTTTAAAACGCTTCTGCTGCAAGGGACAACTGTATCTCGCTCAAGGTCTCGGGAGGTGAAAGCAGAAGTTGCGGTTGCACAAAGAAAAAGTTTTCACGCCGCGTCGTGAAAACCGGAAGTCGCCATGTTGGAGGCACTCGCTGGTAAACAAACATCCGCGCTGATGCAGATCCCGAACGTCTGCGAGGAATATGGTTCGTTAGTTATCCCCATGGTTTTTGGCTGGAACAGTTACTCAGTCCGTGATAGACATTGAGGGTGTCATCAAAAGCCAAAAGTTATCACTGAGCAGGAAGGACAATGTTGTTTTTGTTTATATAAAAAGGGTGTTAACGAACGGCCGATCGATGTTATTGTATTCCCGTGGAAGAGAACACACATCACTTTAATCAGGCCATCAATTTATTGAAGGAAAACTATACAGTTTATAGGACACTCATAGCAGAGGTGGCAAAGAGTAGCCCCTGGGTCACAAATGGCCCTCTGCCTGTGGCCCTCAGGAGGTCTAAACTATGTAAGAAGTTGTTCTTCATTCAGGATTTTTGCTGCTGATCACCAATATCAATCTGCCAGAGTGCCGATCACCAACGATCAGCGATACCAGTCACAATGACAATGAATTTGTCATCAAAATGATGAGACCTTCTGTGTATATGGTGTGGAAAATAACATTCAATCATTTTAATTCAGACACGTTTTATATACCTTTTCCAGGAGGGGGAAAATAGACATAGAATAATTTCACCAAGCTAGATGAGCCTTTTTCAGGAGTTGTTTATGCGACCACGACTGGATCCGTCGCGAGTCGGCTGCAGCACTCGTCAGCCACCTGAATAAGAGAAGTGTTTCATTTGAAGGCGCTTCCCTGCACAGCATTTCCCGTGCATGTGCCGCAGGATGCAGACATGCAGATTGAAAGAACCTCCACAGCAGCCATGTTGGTGCTTAGTGAGCAGCAAGTAGGGAGGAGCGGACGCCTCGCAACCAGCGGGGCTTCATCAGAGTGCCAGCTCTCACACGTGTTCGGTTGTTGTGATCGGCAGTGACAGGTAATGATCGGCATTCACCGATCACGCTGTAATCAGCCGATCATGATCATGATCATGATGGGCCTGTAATGACGTGGTGGAAATGTAATATGATGTGTATAATGAGCTGTTTACACTCATCTTTCTCCTCCGGTTTTATAGTGGTGAAGCTGCAACGTCAAAATGGATCCTGAAGTGACAGTGTCTTCACCCTCGAGTGTTGTGTCCTATTCCGGGCCTCAGAACAGAATGAGCAATCTTGCTGCCAAACAGAGGGACGGCAGGAGGTCCTCGTCCACCACGCCGCCCTTTCTGTCGAACCTGGGGAGAGCCACACTCCGGGGCATTCGCAAGTGTCCTCAGTGTGGCGTCTACAATGGCACGCGGGGGCTCAGCTGTAAGAACAAGGCTTGTGGGATCTCCCTGAGGACTGCCTCCGAGGGCGGCCGGAGCAGGAAGGCTGGCGCGGTGGAGGTGGTGAAAGTCATCACCGACAGCATAGAGAGAGATGGGAAAGAGGCTGACGGAGAGGTCCGGAGCGTTCAGGTCTTCTCGGTGTGTCACAGGGAACGAGGAGTGTCACAGTTGGGCTTTGTCCAGCTGGTGCCCACTGACACCGCCATTGCCACCGGCGATGGAGCAACACTTCTCACCCTCATCAATCTGGGCCGCTGCTTGTTGCCCACGTGCAAGAGGGCTCAGAGGTCCAGTCAGCCAGAGTCTGCGGCGGCCAACTCCAAACAGTCGGCCAACAGCATCTGCATTCACATCAAAAAAGCCATCGAGTGCCGCGCCAACGCCACCCCGCTGACTCTAAAGAGTTCTGTCCTGGAGGGTCTGCATGTCTCGTTCGAGGACAAGGAGCTCCTTTGGAGGCTGGCCACAGAGTCTCCGGGGCCTCTGGTGCAGCGGGTGTCTAAGGACACCCTGGTAGTGAAGTGTCAGACGGACTCCCAGCATCCTCTCGGTCTCCTGCACCTCACCGTGGGTGCGAGCGGCCTGCCGGAGGCGGGGAAGAGCAGAGAGGTTCGGCACCAGCAGGAGGTCTTCAAGTGTAGCTGCCAGGCAACAGCGGGAAGTCCTGCTGATGCTGCTGACGCCCTGCGGGTCAACGGTGCCACGCTGCCCCTCTGCCTTCACTTCTACGCCTGCGTATGCGCTTTGAAGAGTGACGACACACTGGCCAAAGAGTTTGCAGCCTTCATCAACTACTCACCTGCTGGTAGGTCGTACGTTCACCCAGTCATATCTCCGCTTATGAAGGATCAACATCGGTTGGTATAACAAAGGGTTACTTGGCTTTATATACAGCACCTTGATTGGTGGACTGGTCCCTCCATCCATTGGTCACCATTCAGTGTCACCCGCCACTGCTTGCTTCACTGTATAGAATGGGCTGCAGTAGATCGTGGGTTGTCAGTATGCGGTGTGTGAGGTGAGACATGGACTCAGTGTTGGGCACAGGCTTATCTCCCTTGATGCTCCTCTCATGGTACCATAGGTTCCCTGCACACAGAGACAACACTCACCTTCAGGGTTCAATGTGTGTGTAAGCCATGCACACACTGGTCACACTGTCCGAGTGAGAACTTTCTTTCATTGGGCAGGACACCACAGGAACCTGGGCACATGGGTCGAGTCACAGTAAAGTACCTGATCATGTGCAGACTTTTTTCTCTCAACCCATCAGTCATAACTGTACATTTGAGCCACTTTGTTTGGGACTTGCGCTGTTTGCGCATGCAACATGGACAAGTACATGGAGAGAGTTTTGATCAATGAAATTCAGGTCTCACGACTCGTTTGATCGACGAGAGAATGGTGCTAGCAATGCTACCACCATGGTTTGAGTCTGTGAATCTTTTTTTTTTTTTTAAAGCATATTCAGCCAAGTTTCCATGGAAAACAGTGGATGTAAAATAAGGCATCTAGGCCCTCACACTTAGCTTTCACTTACTATAGTACATGCTCAGCAAGCAATACGTCTGTTAAGATGTTAAGACGCAGTACTCGCCTTCATTCATGTAATACATCCTTCAAAGTGCCATGATGGCCTCCATACGATACAAGTCTCAAGACCTGGCCACCCACACCATTCTCCCCTTGACACTGTGATGTCAGTACGTAAAGTGGATAAAGGAAATCACAGAAGTAAGTCAAATGAGACTAAAAAACATTGCAAACCAAGGGAGTTGATGGTTGAGGAGTAAAGTAACGGTTGCTAGTGTTGTGGAATTGAACTGAAACTTCTACAGGAACTTAAAGTTAAAGCAGAGACACAAGTGACGTGTGCTCAGAGGCGGGAGAACAAACCACCAAGAAATCAAAATAAGAGCTTCAGGAAGTTTTTCCAAGCAAATCCACTGGCCATAATTCAGCATTCAGCACCCGATACTGGTCTCATTCTTGAGATATCCCCGCATTGTGTTCCAGGGGTGCAGCAGAACTTGGTCTGCTCTGCTTCTGGTGAAAAGCCTTTACAGCGGCCTCATCAAAAGTTGAAGAGATCACGCCTGGAGGATGGCCTCGCAGGTGATTTCATCTTTGCTCTCCCTGGAACGTTCTCTTGAGTCTTTACGTGTCTGATCTTCCCATTGACCTCTGCCCCTTTTCTTTTCTCTCTCTCTCTCACTGTCTGACCCTTCCATGTGGTCTGTCGTCCGCTTCTCTGTGCACCCAGGGTCCCCCCCACAGGAGGGAGCGTCTGCCTCTGGTGTGAGGAAGGCTGGTCAGAGAAGAGCAGCTCCAGAGCTGAAGGCAGCAGGTGCCGACTGACGGACCCCAGACCACCTCCCCCCTTCCTGCCCTTTGCTCTTTTCATCTCCTATCTGCACAGTATCTTTCCGTTGTCTTCAACATCTGCCTGTGTCTTCATCACTCGTCTGTTATAATCCCACCGCTCTAATCCTGGTGTTAAAAAGAATCACACTGGACCCACTCAGGACTTCATCTGCCGCACAAAGAACATCCGTGTCTTCACAGTTTTGAGATTAAGTGTCGCAGACAGAGATTAATGTGCTGCGCATGTGTGTGTGTGTAGATGGTTCTCATGTCGTGGATGAGCATGCGCTGACGATGAGCTTCCATCAGTGGCTGGCCTGCGTCACGGAGAGGATCCACCACACCATGCACTACCAGTCGGACGGTACTGTTCCAGTTGCTGACCAGAATTTCCTCACACCCTTTGTGGGGTCGTGACTTCTAGATTGACGATTTAGCTTTTCAGGCTGTGTAACATTCCCTGCTGTTAACCGCTTATCCACTACAAAGTCCAATCCTTTGGGCTCTCGTACAACCCTTCCCTATCATAACACTCATGTACATAGTCTGGGTGCCTGCTGTATGGAAGCCTGGTAGGTTGGTGATTTTTTTTTTTTGCTTGGTGTTTTTTTTCTCCCACATTGTGAGAATGGGCTTCAAGTGGTAGAAATAAGGAGGTTAAGCAGGTGCTTCGTTGTAGGTCACAAACCAGCTACTTAGCGAAGAGTGCCGCCAGCTGAGAAGAAAAAAAAGGACATCAACTGAGGCGCAGAGGTGCGAGGCCGCACAGCAGGGGGCGAGTCAGACTCAGACCCAGACAGAACCCGGTGAAAGTGCCCTAAATGCTTTGGTGTTATTCTGTGTACAAACAAACAACGCGCTAGCTAATGCTAATGAGCCACCCCCACCACTCAGTGACTTTTGTGGTCTTGTTATATACGTTGATACCTGGGTCACGACGACTCCCAGGGAGCTTCTTCGTCAGCTAAACCTATTGTGTTGAATCGTCAGTTGAAAGAGTAACTCACTCATCCCCTGTTCAGTGACTTTCCCTGATGTGTTCCGACAGGGAAGCCGGATCCATTGGTCTTCTTCATCCCTCAAGAGTTCTTCAGCGCGCTGCAGCATCGCTTGTCGCTCGGCTCCAAGAAGAGGAGGCTTCCAAACTCAACCACAGGTTTCTTCGTCCGGCTTCCGACTCAATCTTCCCTTCATGTCTGACCTACACCAAACCTCAACCCACACCTGTGTCCACTGCAGCTCTGGTCGGGGCCGACGGACTTCCAGGTTCCTCCAGGTACACGTGGCACATCTCCAGTCTGAAGCAGGTCAAGCAGATCTTCGACACCCCTGAGGTAGGCGATGCTGATGCCGAGCCACCGAAGACGAGCTCATCATGGTCTTTCTGCAGCTCCCTCTAGAGTTCATCCAGAGTTTTGTACGAAACGCAGACGGCTCCTTCTCGCGCTTCAGGTGTCCGGATGCTCCAGCGGAGCCGCCGTCAGAGCAACACCGTCCTGATCGACCGCACACCATCAGGCCGATGGAGCTGCGCACTCTTCTCAAAGTTGGTGAGTCCAGGTCATCATCTGCGCACCGCGTTTTCAATTCAGTGCACGACAATAACATCAGCAATGATTTGAAAGTGATAATGTGCTAATGAATATGAAGCGGAGGAATGAAATAACGTTGGGAGAAGCTCAAATTCAGAAAAATACATGTTTAAAAAGTGAAAGAAATGTTTGATAAAGCATGTTTAAACTTAAGTCAAATAGAGACAATAAATCACTTTAGGAAGTGGATGCTGAACAGGAAATAAAGCTGAAAAAAGAAATTATAAAATGTGAAGAAGAAAATGATAGATGATGAATAGATAATGCTAGAAATAGAACATATTCTTATTTCAACAAAAGAACAACGAATCAATACAATTATTGATATGATATTGATTATTTTGACCCGGGTGCTGGGCCCCTAACCAACTCCTCCTCCAGGTCCGAGCGCCGATAATTCGAGCGAGAACACTCCGTTTGTGATCGAGTGGATCCCCGACGTCCTCCCGCGCTGCCACATGGGGGAGCTGCGGCTCAGCTTCGAGTTCCAGCACCTGCAGAGCGGTCCGTCGGACCCAGACAGGCCGAGCTCAGGTGTCAAGTCCGAGTCTAAATGAAGCCCTTCACGCACCACATTCATCACTGCTCTCCACGGTCGGAGGAAGATTGTGCCTGCAGCATCTCAAGTCGCCATCTGTAAGGTTCACCGACTAAATAAACACAGTGGTTGTTATTCAGAACCATGTTTTCTGTTCAAACGTTTGAGTGGCAGGTTGGCAGATGGACCGGAGGACACAGGTGAGCTGTTAACGTCCATGATCGTGAGGTTTCCTCTGTATTTGAGTGCAATACTACTGTCGACCAAAGGGTGGAAGCACGCGCCCAAGTCTGCACACGAGCCTGGAGTCTTAAAAACTCAACTTAAAAAATGAGTTTATAAAAAAGCAGTGTTTCCCAATTAAATCATAAACCCATTTTGTATTTCAACTTCAACTAAACACACACAGTAGTTAAAGGCGATGTAATAACAAGCGCCCAACTGCTGACTTGGTGTGTCAGTCGCTGACGAGTCAGTCCGCTGCTATAGAACTGAGTGAAGCAGAGGTGTGCAAAGAAAGAGCAGAATACAGCTTGACCATCTGAACATTGTGAGTCTTCTATTGGCTTTCGAGCGAAACCTGCAGCGCCCCCTGTTGTCTTGCGGGTTCACTCGTTAAATGACAAAGATGTTCATTCGAAATGGTTTGTTTTGGAATCCAAATTGTTTAGTAGTATTGTTAGTTGTTCGCTGTTTCCTCAATATGTTGTCTTGATGTGTTTCCTCCCGAGGGCCGGGCTGCAGTACTCAAAGGGCCACAGGTGGCCCTCACTTTGCTGTGGTCAGAGATCAGTAGTTGAGTTCAGGAGACGTGAGGTGGCTCCAAGTCTCGACTGGTGTGCCGACGCTGCCGTCAGTCAACATCGGTGGAAGCAGAACTGGGTCTGGGATCTGTCTGCGCAGAGACGTGGAGCTGACACCTCCTCTCAGCGCCGTCGATCCACATCAGCTACTTTCCTGACCAGAAAACCTCACCGCAGTCAGTGATCCTGGAGAGGAGCGAGAGGAGCTGACCTCATTCTGGAAGAGAAGCTTTCCAAACAGATATCTCGTGACTCAGCCCTGCCGAGAGGTCAATCCTGGCCTCTCAGATCCGATCTCAGAAACTTCCTCTGCTGCTGCAGTCACAAAGACACATGGATGTGGGCGAGTTAGCTTCCACTCCTCTGTCCAGAAAGCTTTGCTGCTCTTCGACCTTGAAAAGGAACAGCCAACACGTTGGTGATCCAGGCGGAGCGGACTTGTCAGCGCCTCTGTGACCAGTGGAAAGCGACACCTTCCACCGTCAGATTCTCCTCAGCCTTGGCTTGAGTGGAAGTCCAGATCGGCACTTAACCTTTGACCTCTGAGCTCTGTCAACCCAGGAGGAAAACAACCTACTCAAGTGGCTCTTTGATGCGGTCAGGAGTTCCACCTTTAAATCTTTCAACACTTTCTGACCTCACAAGTGGCCTGATTTCAGGAAGCGTGTCCCACCTCTGGGGAACAAGCACTGTCATGACCTGCTGTTTGGAGTATGTACCATTGGTAGCATAAACCTTCCTTACCGAGGCCTTCAACCGCCTTAAGTTGTTAGTGGCCTGCACACATCCATCTTGGTATCCCTCCTGTACCAACACCCAAGGTTCTTCCCGCACGTCATGAGCTCTCTGAGAAACCCACACTGCACCTGGGACAAGCGCATGCTCTTCTCATTTCCTTGTGACGGGAACCAGTGAATCCAGAACACCTCAGAGAACAATGACCATCCCATTCCTGGGGCTTGACTCTGTGTGGGCTACAAGGTTGGGCTGTAACTCCAGATCCAGAGTTCAGCTCATCATTTGGTTCATGGAAGCAGCTTCTTCGACTCAAACTAGAAAGAGTCTTTGGGAACCAGTTAAGTGACGGTCTCACGACGGAGACAGACGTGGCTCGATGCGTTTGGAAGTGCGGCTCCGCTCCACGATACCTGGCTCTGTTGCTCCTCTGAGCGAATCGCATCACTATTTTTCACTCCGCTGAATACAAGCTTGCCGCGTGGTGAGCGGATCTGTCACTGCGGCATCATGACCGGAGGAAACGCCGGCCAATTATGAGCGTGTAAAATAGCGAGGGAAAGTTCCCGCTGTGTTGAGTGACGGAGCTTTCTGTCCGATGGTTTACACGAGTGCCTGTGTGGCCCTCAGCTGCTTCTCTGCCGCGTGATGATCCACAAATGAGTCTCGAAGATGGAGATGGCGTGACTCAGTGCTACCAGGGCGGAACTCCGGTTTACTGGCGAGGTGATGACTGTCTGAGGAATTGTTTGATTCCGACAGAGTCAGATGGTTTAATCGGAGACTCGGGAGCCAGTTTTGGAATCTAAAAACTTTGGGATCCTTTCCACATCGCAGTAGTCCGATATATAGGTAACCGAATCCTTACTACCTCACCAGAACCTTGTTGTGTTGAGGTCCATAAAGACTGGTTCAGGAATGGTGAGGGGATCAGGCTGAATTTTGATACCTGGGCTGCATCACTTGCCCTTCAAATGTCCTTCCACTGTGATAAACCTCGGTAAGGGTTCTGGACCTCCAGCCCTCACAGATACAGCAGGGCATTGTCCACCGTGCCCAACAATCGTGACCCATTCTTGCACCAAACCCTGGTGCTCAGATGTTGGTTGAGCGACATGCCACCTGCCTCTGTGGATGTTCCAACCATCCATGTTCCACCCATTTACGTTGAACTGTTCCCGGAGCATCTAAACACCTCGGTATTGGGTTTCGCTCGGTGTCCATCAGTGTAAAGACCTTGTTGGTATTCAGCCCACGTCTGTCCATCAGCATCAGTTACCGAACAAGACGGGAGGTTGACTGCCATCAGAACACGAAGCCTCTGTTGTGTAAACCTATAAGCAGCTATCAGCAGCGCGATCTGCGCTTTATCGACGGGCAGTTTTTCATTTCTCCAGACAGGTGTCTCCAGTGGCGTCGCTGGCACGCCAACAAAAGGCGAGGACGTGCTGACGTGTGTCTCGGCAGCTGATAAGCTGGGTTTGTTCATGGCGTCGGGGTAGATTTCATTCCACTCCAGACTCCACTCATTAATTAAACATGGCGCTGTCACATCCCTCACTCAGCGTGAAGAACGAGGGAGGACGACGGAGGGAGAGAGAGTCGCCCACTGTGAAGGAAGAACTGGCACCAGATTCAACCCTCTCTGAATGTTCTAAAAAAGTCCTGATCTACCTGGTGACTGTGGTCTGAAGCCAGCAGGACACCAGGACCGCCAGCGTGCTGACACTTGTGGAGGGAACTCAAGGCAGAAGCTCGGCTCCACTGAGTCACGACAGTTGTCACGGTGTCTCCTGGGATAGGGAAGAGCTCAAATGGGAGGAGGACCCGGGGCATACCCAGGACTCCTTGGGGTGATGTGACCTCATGGATGCAGACCTGTAAACCTCTGCCAATAAGGAGAGCAGAATCACAGTCCGCAAGACGTCTGTATAATAAACTCTTTTCCAGCTATTAAAGTTGGCTGATGACAACAATATCATAAACTTAATAGAAAAAAACAAAAGGTTCCATCTGCGTCCAGTTGTTTTCACTGGTGCTGTCACACTGTAAACAAGGCCTTGGAGATGAGTTATAGTCCACTGCGACTGCAAAATTGACTGCAACAGAAGCACTGACAAAATGATGACTTGAATACGTCGAGGAGCATCTGCCTAAATTCTCACCAAAAATGTAGCGTGGAGAAAAGAGAACAAGAGAAGCTAGCAGTCCGTATCGCTAACATCCTGGTCCATGGCATCGTGACCTGAAGCGCCGCGGCCCTCTCACCTTCGCCGCTTCTCCCCTCCACCCTCCATCCATCAGGCTGCTCTCATTGTTTTGACACGGAGTTCATTCTCAGCTGGTGATTTATCAAATTCTTATTAGCGCCCGCTGAAAGCCTCATTCGTTGTCTTGATCTGCGCTAACGATGCCACTAATGACTCCTCCTGGCCTCCTCTCTCCGCTGCCTTCCACCGTATGTCTCCGTCATCTGACCTGTCCAACATTACGACCACCTGCTGGTCCTGTATCTGGATCTAAGTGGTTGTTGCAAGTCTGCAGTGGCAAGTACCTGCGAAAGGAAGGAAACGCGTTGATACTCAACTGTTGAGTTGCTGCATTTATAGTGAGTTCAAAGCGCCCTCTACAGGTCGGCAGTAATATTTACTAAGGATAAAATTCCCTCTAAACATCGAGAGGCTAACAGTCAGCACCTGCAGCTACTTCAGGCCAACCAACATAAAAACCAAATGTCAGAAAAAAGTTTCTTTGAACTTAAAAATGGAACAACCGATCCTCAACAATTCTATCTTTGTGATCTTCACGATGTTGGTCAGCATTCGTTGTCTTGTTTTTTAAGTCTGAGTTTGGCTTCACCATGTTAGTGAAGGTTTTTATGATTTGTTTGTCATGCTCTTGTTTTGTTGCTAGTCGTCGTTTTTCTGGTGCTGAAATTGTTTCCATGCCGATCATTTGTGAGCTTCTGTTTTTGGATCCATCTTTTTGGAACGTCCACTGTTAGCATCAGCATGTGCTGCATGTGATCCCAAAAACCCATTTTCTGTTCAAGCCTTTATTTCGGACCGTCAAGATAGACTGAAGCCAGGCTACGCTAACAGCGTAAATGCCATAAGCTAGTAATGCTAACCATTAGCTCTTAGCATCCTTGTAGCTGGAACCATATAGATTTTTTTATGTTTTCAGTCACAACTGTTGAATGAAAATAAACATTACTAAAAACTGTGCAGTGTTAGCAGTTAGCGTCACTGGTGCTAATACCCCAGGTAATGCTGAGCTTGTACTCTGACCTGAGAGACTAAGTCAGGAGTCAGCCTCGCACACACCCCTCCCCCCTACACTCGCTCCTTCATTCATTCTGGCACCTCATCCTCACTGAGTGACTCTCTGCCTCCCCCCATCTTTGTCCCATTTCCCAACAAGCCCTTGATCATTCTCACTGGTCCTGCACCCTCCTCTTCGCCCCCTCCCTACTACTCCTGAGTCCATCATGTCCAGTTCTGGACTGGGGCCGTCTTCTGACGCCGCATTCATCAGTGCTGAGAAACAGAAATCACTCTCCACTGGCCGCCGGCACTTATTGCTCCATCCATCACACCTGGCAGGTGATCGATTCCTCCCCCCTCCTCCACTCCCCTCCCCTTCCTGCCCGCTCCTCCTCTTGCTTGCATATTTCAGAGCTCAGTCCTGTCGCGGGAGCTGAGTCGCTGTGTTATCCTGGTGATGTCATGATGATGTCATCACTGAGCTAAAGTCACTGTTTCAGCATGTAGCTGTAGCGTGTTGAAATGCTAACATAGCCACAGTGCTCCTGTAAAAATAATAATAATAGCATGGTAATAACAGATGCTCCTGAGCTCACTTCCTCGCCCCCCTCCATCACTGTCTGGTTGTCAGCTGCAGTTGCTTTGATGTTTCGAGACAGTAGCGGTCATAAGCAGCCACATGGGGCCGTGCGGGCGCTCAGTCTGGAGGTCACGCTGACAGCACCAGTCTTTCTCCGGTGGGAAGAAGGTTTCCCCAGCCTCCCTCTCTCTGAGCACATGTGGCATCCATCTCCTTCCTTGGCCCCGTTCTTGCTCCCATCCGTCTCCTCGTGAGAGATGGATCGCAGAGCTCTGAGCAAGAAGGATGGGAACTGTCGGTGAGGAAGCTCCCGGCAGCTGAGGCTCATTCATCTCCGCGCCGGCGAGAGATGAAAGACGTGAGGGGATCTGGATCGATGCGTGTTGATGCTGATGCAGCTATGACATCAGCGCAGTCGCGAGTCAGCAAAGTTTGACAACTTCACACACGTCAGTCAAGGACTCCGGAGGTCAGAGATGCTTCGGGTTAGTTGCTCTGTGAAAGTGTTGTTTGAATGCTTCAGTCAACCACGTTGTGTGTCAGGCTTGTCGTGGAGAGACAGTTGGCTTGTGTGTTGCTTTGCATTTATTGACTTCAAGGATTGTGATTTGTGGTTGTGCAGGGTTTTTTTTTTGTGTTTCTTAGCTTGTGTTTGTGTCCAGTGATTTGTTATATTCTCTGAGGTTCGGCAAATTGTGTTGCATCACTCGCTCCTGTGTTACAGCTTTGGTGTTGTGCTGTGTGACGTGTCGGCTTTTGAGTCTCTGATGTGCAGCTGTGAATTTGTTTGTGTCTTCCCGCTGTCTCGCTGCAGCAAGTCGCTCCTGACTTGACTGAAGACGTCCAAGTGCAGCGGGTGCAAGGGAGGCCCGCGGAGGGTGGGTGGTCCTCGTCTGTCGTCGCGGCGATTACAGCCGACAGCTCAGTCACAGGCCAATAATCTTCACCATCATCGCCCTCATCAGCGGCTCAGATCTTCTTACAGCAGATGTCGCTCACTGAGCTCCCGTCCTGTCTGGTCGGGCCGCTCTCTTCAGCTTTGTATCGTCCACATTTTGCTGGTTCATTGCCGTTTGTCTCTTCAAAATAAACATTTTCTCCCCTAAAAATGATATAACAAAACAAAATCATCAATGGATCTAATGTGGTTTTGTGTTCGTTCATAAAAATGGCTTGGATGCTGTCATCAGAACAGAATGTCAAAGTCTCCAGTTCATCTGCGCTGCCTTGCTCCAGGACACATGGGCTCCGGTCCTTGCTGTGGACGGCTCACCGCAGTGTGACGGCGCTGCTCCTCACTCCTCTGACAACTCTGATTTATGACTCCAGCAAACAGATGCGGCCGGCAGACACCCGGAGCGGACAGGAGGAGTTTAACCTGATGGATTATGCTGTCGGTCTGGTCCGTGGACTTCTGAAACATAATCTGTCTGAGCAGCACGAGGAGCGCAGGACTCCCGAGGAACCCGCTCCCCTCTTTGCTGGTGTTGTATTAGCATACCTTTGCTGGAGCGCTGGTGGAAATTGAATTTCCTGGCTTCCTGTAAACATCTCCGCTGGATTAAAGTGTCAGCGAGTGATCTACTGTGACCCCGCTGTCGCCGTGTCATCTTTCCTCGCCCTGCTGATGGATGATCTGGCCACTCTGGAGGCTAGGAAGGCTTTCAGCTGCCCACCTTTTTGAGCAACGTAAACAGACTGTTGTCAGGGTGTTAAACCTGGTCGACAACAAGAGCGACTCAGAATCAGAAGCAGATTTATTGCCATGGTCAGTGGGGAGCCCACCAACCAGGAAAGTGCTTTGAAATAAAGTGCTGACAAAAAATAAATAATAAAATAAAATAAAGGCTGATCACAAATTCAACAGTCTGACGGCCGAGGGGAAGAAGCTGTTCCTGTGACGGGAGGTTCTGGTCTGGATGGACCGTAGCCTCCTGCCAGAGGGAAGAGGAACAAACAGTCCATGTCCAGGGTGAGAAGGGTCGAAGGCTCTGATCCCACCTGCACGTCTCTGGGTCCTGGAGACATACAGGTCCTGAAGAGGTGGCAGGCTGCAACCCATCACCTTCTCAGCAGAACGTACGATGCACTGCAGTCTGCTCTTGTCCCTGGAGGTGGCGCTGTTGTAGCAGACGGTGATAGAAGAGGTGAGGATGGACTGGATGATGGCTGTGTAGAACTCCACCAGCAACTTCATCGGCAGTCGTAGTTTTCGTAGCTGCCTCAAGAAGAACATTCTCTGCTGGGCCTTCCTGATGAGGGACCTGATGGTTGGCTCCCATTTGAGGTCCTCAGTGACGGTGGTTCCTAGGAAGCAGAAGGAGTCCACGTGCCTCATGCCTCTCTCTGAGTGAGGCAAGGATGGAGAAAGAGCTGAGCCAGAAGACAATGCTGGCTTTCTCCTCTCACCTGTGGTTACCTGTAGTGACCATAGAAAAAGAGTTTCTCTGTCTGTCTCAGTCAGCCAGGAGAGAATCACAGGAGGCTCTGTCAGTCCTGGAATAGTGAGGTGCTCACCTGGGAGGAGGCCCAGGACACGCCGCAGAGATGATGTTACCGCTGCCCCCATGATCTCAGATAACAAGTTGATGATGATGGATGGACGTACAGTGAAAACCATTTCACTCACACCAGATCGTCTCCACTGAGGTCTTCTTCTGAGCTCCTCACAGCTCATTCCTCAGCTGCGTTCATGTGTCTGGTGATAAATGAGTCGTGCACATCCTGAGAGCTCACAGAGGAAAGAATAATGGCCGTTTAAGCACTCTTGTAAATGACCAACACATTTGTCTTGGCCCGTCCCTGCAGGCGGCTGGGAGAGTACATCTGTTCCACATGGCCCCGTCGGACCTGCTGACACCACTTCAACACAAACTGTCACGCCACGCAGCATAATTCATACATGGAGCGGTTGTCTCTGCACCTGCGTGTGTGTGTGTGAGGCTCAGCAGGTGTGTGTCGGGTCACACGGAGTTCATCTCCAAGTGCTGCCGAAAGGCGTGCTGGACCTCCTGCAGTGGAGCCGGATTATCTGCTCCCCCGCGGACTGCTGCCTGTTCAAACGCTTGTTCCACCTAGCGGTGACCAACGTCACGCACTTAGTTTTGGAGGCAGAAATTCTTCTCAGTGGAAACACGTCACCAGCTATCAGAAGGTTCCAGTGGTCTTTTCCTGTCTTATCTTGTTCCCCCGATGAAGCCAGTGAAAACCGACCTGTGATGAAGAAGAAGATGAAGAAGACGGGCCAAGAAATGGCCCAGAAAGGTCTGGATGGAATTTGGTTCAAGTCAGAGCCAGACCTCATGAGGTGAAGCGTGAAGGTGGAGGACCTGCCACGGTGACCTCTGGAGAAGAGGAAGTTCAGGAGACAGCAGAATTTGTCGTTGACTCTTCCTCGGCTCTCGCTTTCCAGGCCTCTCACCAGCCGGTGTTTGTCCAACACGCTGAGCGGTTTCCAGCTCCGACTCCTCCCCTCCCTCCATAAACAGTCATTAACGTTTATGACAGGTGTCGTGACATGTTTACGACTGCATTATGTCTGCTTTACGAGTCGCTGTGAAGTCGGCCTTTTACTAGCCGGCCTCCCGGAGGCAGCTCGCTGGCGGCACATCCGAGAGACGGTTAATCACTTTCTTCAACGCACTGGCAAATAAAAAGGGCTCTGCGTTTGGCAGGAAAGTCACTGCGTCTGACGGCGAGAGCATCAAACGTCCTCGTGAATCTCCACCGTCAGACTTTTATTGGAGGATCTCTCGCCGCCGTCGCGTTCCAGGTGGTTCTGTCAGAGGCTAGCAACAGCTCCGCGTGTCACCTTGCGGCGTTACGAGCTGTCGTAAAGATGGGACTGGATGGGAAGACCATGATTCCTCTCGCAGCGTCACGATCAGTACTGCCAAACAACCGTAGTAGCTTTGGTCCAGGGGAGTGAACAACAGTTCAGTGTTCCATCAGAAGCAGACTCTGGGAGGGAGGTGCACTTGTGTAGTGAAGTGACACAACATGAACCTGGTTTACTTTTTTGCTCATGTACTGGACAAAGTTAGTGTGACTCATTCACAGTGATGGTACGGTCAGGTCGCGGGGGCAGCACTGCAGAGAAGAGATCCAGACTTTCCTCTCTCCAGATCTGAGTGACTTCATGAGTCTGCTCTTGAAGAGGACAGGTTCTCCTCTGACTCTCTCCTGTGTGACTGAGCTCTCACCCTCTAAGACAGGGCCCAGATAACTCCAAAGAAACCCACTCAGTCAGTGCAGAGCTTTGCCTTCTGGCTCAGCTCAACTGTCCATCTACATCCTTCCCTCACTCTGGAACAAGACCCTGGGTTATTTGGTCTTTTCCACCATCTGGACATCTCATCTCCATCCTGGAGAGAACATTACTCCCTGACTGAGAAGCACGATCTCACCGAGAGAAGCTGACCTTTCAACCCGCTGTCTCTCCTCCTCTCACCTGTATTGATGCTGTAATCCCAGACTGATTCATGAGCCAATGATCCGCACTAACCAGCACTGAATCAGTTCGGATCAATCCTGCCTGCGCCGCGCTGCCCGATCGTTGCTGCATCACTGTATACATCAGGGGCGGGGAGGAGGGTTGATCCAGAGGTCGAGTCTCATTCCATCTGTCAGCCGATCGGATAAATGGCTCGACACGGTGTGGGATGCTGTTTTACGTCTCTGTGTTCTTGTTTCAGACGACGTTTTGATGAGTGTGACGTCACCATCTGTCGCTGGTTCTGAGAAGCAGCTCCTGCTGTGTGTGTTTTCAACCCGCATTCCTCATGCGCTGCGTGCACCTCAAGCCAGGATGACATTTACCCCCAGTTTCAACGCCACGCGGTGGCTTTCAACTGATTCATTTGTGGAGCAGCTCCTTCAGGAAACGGTGAGTCACCTCCACTCTGAGTCCTGCTGAGTGAGTCATGCTGTCGACTACTTCGCGACTCATCAGGTCGTCATTCACTTCACAAAAACATCCTCCAGTCGATCGCCACTCCCAGCTTCAGCCGGCGCTGGTGGTCAGCATGCGGCCGCTGTCCAAACACAGGCGGCAAGGTCAGAGCCGCTCGGGAGGAACTGGCTCTCCTCACCCTGTGGGAGGAGGAACTGGGGGGAGGTCTGTGAGTGGCAGAACGCACAGGGAGCGAGCCTCCGTCAGTCAGCAGGCGGCCTTGGCCGCGGTGATGCCACAGCCCGCTTCTTTTCACTGGCCAAAACTGTGGAGGAATGTTGGCATGAGGAGAGAAATATGGCCGCCGGGGCCCAGCTAGGACGCCGTTTGACTAAATAAACCAGAGTGAAGCAGGAAGAGCAGCATTTTATTCAACAGACTCTGCCTCCGCAGGACATTCACGCATAACATCTCCTGTGAGGTCAAGAAGCTGCTCCACACAAGAGCAGCACCAGATGAACGGTTACCACAGAGATTCAATCCTCCACAGTGGAGTCCGCAACAAAACCATTGGCACCGAGTGGCGGTTGAGGACCATAAACGATGCGACGCTACGTTGTTTGCTGAGGTAGAAAAAGACCCTCAGACCGGCGCCATAGACTCTCACTGAAAATGGAGCTGATGAGGAGTCGGGATGCTCTTATTTTGACATCAGGTCCGACGACTTGTGAAAACTGAGCCTGTTCCATTGACAGTTCTTTGTGACACAAAGTACATAAATAAATAAATGACTGTGATTTTAGAAATTCCAATGAGGAAAGAGGTCCAGCTGCAGAGAAGAGGTGGTGGACGACTGAATGGCGCTGTCAGGAAAAAGACTTGACCTGGGAGACGATAATGAATCAGGACAGCACCTGGGCAACTCTGAGAGGGGCCCTGGCTCTGACCCGGGGCCTCCTCCCAGGTCCACCCCTCAGATGGAGCCTGGGGTGAGAGGAGAAGCCCACTGGTTAGTGGGGAGCTTTGTCTTCTGGCTCAGCCCTGTCTCCAGCTCCGTCCTTCCCTCACACGTGAACAAGACCCTGAGACACTCGGAGGTGAAGGCGGGGAGGCTCTGGGAGGCGGCCAAACCTTGGCAGCCGTCCAGATGTCCAGAGAGAGCTTTGGAACGAGACAAATGTGTTTTCACGTGTTGATCCGAGTGTGCGTGAGTGTGCGTGTGCCTGCGGTGATTTATGGCTCCTGTCCCCCTCTGCCAGCAGTTTGTCTCCTCCAGCTCAGAGGATGAATGGCCGGCTGTCAGCCTGCCTCCACTGCTCTCTCTCAAATCACCTCCCTTCCTCTTCTGGATCGCCGACTCCTCTTCACATCTTATCGTCTCATTCTCTTCCACGCCTCGCACCTCATCGTCTCCACTTCCTGCCCAGCAGATCCCTGCTGGCTCCTCCTCCCCAGAGGTGATCTCTCGCATGTTATCCACTGAACTCTGAACTCAGATCAGGAAGGTTCCGGTGCTGGAACGCCTGGGTCCCATATCCTGTCGGGGAGACCAGCCCTCGTCACGTGGTCTCGTTTTTTTTTTTTTTTCATTTCTTTTCCTCTTCAGTTTTTTAAAGTGTGCGTTTTTTGATGAAAATTTTCACATTTATTTTTTTCTCCATTTGGAATGAAAATATTTGATTCATATAATTACGCATTGGTTTGATTTTTTTTTCCCGATTTCATTTTTTTGTTACATTTTTAGGCGAATTTTATTTATTTATTTAAAATATATTTAGATTTTCAACAGAACTTTTTTGGAGGGATTTTTTTTCTTTCAAATTAAATATGTTTTCTCTCCATCTCTCACTGCTCTTTATTTCCTCCTAGTTTTTTTCTGTTGGTTTATTTTTTCATATTTAAAAGTATTTTTTTCAGATAAGGAAAAAAAAACAACCTTTTAACAATTTGAACCTTTTAGATTCAATATTTCCCAGATTGAAAACTTGATTTTATGGTGATTATTATTTTGGTCAGGAAAGTTTGCTTTTTAAAAATTTGAATTTCATTTATTTATGCAAAACATATATATATTTTTGATCGCGCATTCCTTATTTAAAAAGAAAATCCTGAATTTCTTTCCAATTCAAAACGTTTTTCAGCTTTAAACGTTTTCTGTTCCTTTTTATTGATAAAAAACAATGTGGTCTCAGTCTCGGTCTCTCGCTGCAGCTCAGGGAGCAGATGTTGCGAAACATAAAACCAGGTAGTGGCGTTCGTGCTGCTGTGAACTGAACCCAGTGGAGTTGGCTCCAGTCGAGCTGCCGTCTTCGTGGTGTCATGACCAGAGTGGGAGTGATGAAGGAGGCTGGTATCAGTGGCTTCACCTCCGCTGACACCGACTGGGGACACGGTGGACTGAGTCCAAGCCCGTTTCATGGATCAATAACCGCCAGGGCTCCGGAGTCTTGTGCTCTGTTAAGCTGCCTGTGTAAAAAGATTAGGGCCGCGCTGCGGCGCCCGTGCGTGTGTGTGCGCGCAGCCCGAGAATAAATGAGCGGGTAATGGTATTAAAAGCACAAAGTCGTTAACATACGGAGTTAAGACACAATAAATCCAGTCATGGCTCCTCCGGCCCGTCCCCGCCGCCGTAATTAAATCAGATTTATAATGCATGTTACATCAGTGCGAGACACTTTATCCACTCTTGCCGTCGGCCCCGTCGCTCCGCTAGCTCCGGCGTTATCAGAAGCTCTGACAGTTGGCGGGAAATATGCTGGAACGTTGGCGGCCCTGGCAGCAGGAGCTTCTCATGCTTCTTCGCTGGTGACTGTCCTGTCCATCTCACCTGACTCTGACTCACCTGTCTGGCTCAGGTTCGAGTCTGGCACCTAGAGGTTCCACTGTGAGCGTGTTCTGGCAGAGCTACAGTAGCTAGCACACTGTTGATCAAAGGTGCTCCTGACCCCGGCAGTGGCGCCGGCGCTAGCTTGGGCCGCTCGTGAGCGCTTGTTCACAGGAGTCCCACTGCAGGTGGGTCCCACCAACAGGTGCGACTTCTGTATTCCTTCCACATGCTGAATAAACCATTGATATACTTGCTGTGGACATTTTTATGTGGACTCTGGAGAAGCCTGTTCCACATCTTCAGGTTTTTATTTTTTGTTAGTTTTTTCTTATTCTTTTTTGTTAAGAAAACTTCTTTTCTTTTGAATAAAAAGGTTGTTTTGATTGCAAAACCTTATATATTTATTACATAAAAAATAAGCGTGACCTGATCAGGTTATTAAAAGTTTTTTAATTATTGCTTTGGTTAAAATCCCCCTCCCTCCCATTTTAAAAACCCATTTATTTGTGATTCATAACATTATTTACATTTTTAAAAATAATTGAATTTTGTGTTCTGTTTTTTTTTTTTCAACCAAAGCTGTTAAAATAAATTCACCTTGTTTGGATTCAGTTATTTTTTCCAAATTCAAATTAAAATTTTTTTTCATTGAACATTTTCCATTCAAATTCCATTTTTTGTCTTTCCTTGTGGTTTTCCACAGTGCCTCCACTCCTGGTACTCTCAGAGTGGCAGTGCGTTCACTTGTCCACGCGTCACCAGGGCTCTGCATCGGTTGTCTGAGAAGTGCTGAGCAACAAACGAAAGCGGCCTCAGAACTGCTCCTGACGTTGGTATCGATCGCGTTCAGAAGTGCAGCGGGGAAGTGAATCACCGTGGGGGGCGCGGGGCGGGTTCGTCCTGCCGTGGCTGATTTTAATGAGCCGTGGCACTTTTATTATCATTATTAATTAGCCGTTTTGGCCGGACGGAGAGTGATCGATGCGGCGCTGAGGAACAGAGGTGCACTGGAATCAATCAGGAGCAGTTTTTATCTACATAACTGCCATTATGCTACGCTCCTTAGCGCTAGCATTGGGAGACCAGCAGCTTTTTTAATTGGGGCGACGTTACGGGGCGGCCATTTTTCTTCTCTGCGGAGGGTGTGTGTGCCTGAGAGGACGATCTCTCTTGTTCGATTCCTCCCACAGCTCCGCTCACTATCACACCTCCGTCGACCATCCGTGTTTGGAAGAGGGATGACGTTTGTAACATTGCTGACCAATCAGAGGCCAAATTTTACAGAGACGTGTGCATCACCTAGAAGAGCCCAAACAGACGAGACGATGGTGGTTGCTGGCATCCGTGACTCACTGTGCAGATTGAGCCCCTGAAGCATCTGATGGACCCAGAGACTGGTCCAAGTATTTTGTTGCTATAACAGTAGATAGAGGTCAACAATCCTGCCTCTGATCTGCCATGTTGACACTTTGGCCCCTCCCCAAGCCTATCTTTTAATACTTCCTGGGTGGGTGGGAAAAGTTGCTTTGGTAGCTGGAAACCAGCGACAACTCGGGTGCGAGTAGCGTGACAAGTGTGACCAAGTCATGCGTGGTGTAATAGTTCGGTTTTTAGGTGCTTTTATTTTGTTTCTTCCTGTGTTCTGTGCTTTGATTTCCTGTTCTCATCCCACTCCTCCTAGCTTTATGGCAGCGCAGCTGGAGCTCATTCCACTGATTACCCCAGCATGGATGTCAACTCCTGAGGTCCAGTCTGCTTTGCCAGATGGTCGCTTCGTGTCTGACGGTAAAACTCTCCCTCTCGACCCTTCGCGCTCTTGTATTTCCAAATTTGATTCTTATTCCCGCGTACAGTGATTTTAGTTGTTGTTTCTCGTTTCTTTCTAGAGTTCCATTGATCGCGTGTGAGTGTTATTTTGTACTCGCCTTTTCTGTTCCTCCGCGTCATTGTCTTCCTCGTGTGAGTGTAGAACCACCACCAAGTGCTTTAAGTTGTTTGGAATCGTAAGTCTTCTGTAAACCAGCATCGATTTGCAATTGGGCCAGACTCCTTTCGCGATCATGACACAAAATGGACCTCTGAATGTCTGAAGTTGTGTTCGTAAAGTGATCCGATTTTTTGGGGGGGGGCATGATGCTCTCAAACAAGGTCTGTGTCCAAAGTCCGACCCAAAGGCGGTTTGTGGCCCAGGATCCAATCCTCCTAGCCAGAGCCAACGCTGGGTGTTCTGTTGTCGCATCGTCACAAGCTCATGAATCTTGACCCTCTGGGAACAAGTCCAGTGTTCTTAGCTCCGTTGTTGCATGCGACTGAAAACACTGTCTGGAAACTGCTCAGTCGAAGTCCCCCCAGTTGCCCTGTGATAGGACCATAAAGCAGGTTTTAATAGCTCACTCCCTCTCTGCCAGCAGATCATTGAGGATAACCACCGACTGCACCTTTAATTCCAGCCCAATAACAGCCTGATCCTCGCAGCCCCTCCTTCATCTCTGTCTTCGCCCCCCCCCTCCCTCCCTCGCTCTCTGCAGAGTCGGGGCTACTTAGCACGCCGCAGTTAATACCTGTCTAATTTGTTAGCCTCCTGCCCCGGCCCTGAAGGCCCATTAGCAACACACACTGACGCAGCACGCCGGCCGGCCGCTGTCCTAATTTATCGTCTTATTACTCCGTCGCAGCTCCCACCATTAATTATCCATTAAAGCGCCTCCGTCCCGGGATTTATGAAGGGCACGGCGGGGGGCCGAGGGGAGGGGAGTATGAGTGGATTTACCGGATCGTGTAAAGGATGGATTCGAGGATTTGGAGAAATAGTTGCTCTTAAACAAACGCAGCTGCGGTAAACAAAAGTTGCGTGTCGTTTTATTGACGTCGGCGACGTCACCGTGGCGTAACTCTGAGCCTCACACCGCGACCTGCGAGTGCTGGCCCTGAATAGGACGAGTCCTTCTGGACGGTGGGGAGTCTTCTCCACTACAGGTGGATCAAAACAGAGACTCATGAGGTCAGTGGGAGCTGGGCTTGAGTCAGGATCCATGCCAGGCATGTGCCGCATTGCTGCCTCTGGCATGGGTAGCGAGTTCAACGTAATTTATCTCTAGTTGTCCCCGACGTTCACAAACCAGCTAGGTCATCATGAGGATTGAAGTGACTATGTAAGTTTACTTTTACCACTATTAGGTGACAATTTTGTGGTAATGTAGTATGGTTGCTAATGTAGCATGTTAAACTATAGGCAGTGGTTCAAACGGAACTTCAGCTAAAAAAAAAACATGTAGCTTTACTGACGATAACATGGTACTCTGACTCAGTTAAATATATCAATCATGAAATCCCGATGATCCACATGAACACTTCTGTCAGTCTCTCAGTGCCTCTCTGTCCACCATCTTGTTCCTGGTCAAACATGGCCACGGTGAGGTTTGTGTGTAATGACAAGTGTGACTTCAGTGAACGTATTTGAAGGACCATGTTTCACAATGTGACGTCGGCAGAATCCCTCTTTTTATTGCTGTAAGAAAAAATATTTTGAGTTTTTTTACTTTCAAAAATGAGTTCATGCAGCACAAAATGTGACTGTATTTTAACCATGTGTAGTCTCAGTCCACCACACAGTTGTGTGTACAGATGGGCCTCACTCCAGTATATGGCCAGTTTATCACAGCTTGTGTTATCATAGCAACTGTTTCAGTGTTTTTGTGGGTTCCACGGTGAGATTCTGTTTCAGCGGTGAGCGGCAGGACGCGCTATCATCCCCCTGGCTCACACTCCTGCTGTCCTTGAGAGCTCCATCCTCTCCTCTGGAGCTCCTCTGCAGTCCACGTCCTCCTCCCCAACACAATCAGTCCAGAAAACAAAGTGTTTCCCGCTGCTGACAGCCACAATGGATTGCTTCCATTAAAGTCCACAAGAAACACTTTCGGCCGGGATGAAGGCGGCGTAAATTATTGCAGGAGGTGCTAACAAGTCTGCTGATCCGAGGCTAATGGGGTTCACGGCAACGTGACAAATCAAACGTACCCAAATGAGCACTGTCACTGGCAGCAGAGCAGGAGAGCAGGCTTCTCCCCGCTCTTCAGTCTGCTTCGAGACACAGTGCCTCTGCAAGGAAAGAGAGTCGAGGACTTTGCCTGGTGTCACACCACCATCTGGAGGGGTTAGGAGAGCATCCTGAGGCTCCATGATGGACTTCCCACGCCTACACCACAGGAGGCCTTGCCTTCTGGCTCAGCTCCTTGTACTGCGACAGATGAGAAATGATGTGTAGAAGTTGTCCGGTGTCGACCATAGAAGGGACATTTGGAGCCGGCTGTGGTCCACTGAGGCCGTCACAGGTGGACCCTCAGGGAGTGGCAACCCAGCACACAGTCATCGACTCTGGTTTGGTCTCCGGTGTGGTTCTGGCCCTGCTCTGGTCACACATCTGTGCACAGAAGAAGGCTTGGAAAAGTCTTTGTTCTGTTCTCGGCAGCATCAGAGTTTCCACAACGACAGCGTTATCGGGGTCGTGATTTACGCCCGCAAAACCCCTGAAGCACTAAATCTCTTTTCATCACATCGGATCAAAACAATTGCTGATTCCATGTGTCCTTGAGAGAAAAGCCGTGTCCAAAATGAAAAATGGGATTTTCCCTCACACCACGACACCGCAGCCGTCCCCTGGGCGGCGCCGACAGGAAATGACAATGACTGCTTCCTGCCTGCGCGGCGCTTTGAAGGCAGCTTGCGAGCGCGGAGAATGTTCCTGAGCTCTCAGCAGCCGCTTTGTAAAGTGTGATTTAGAGTTTCCCCTGCTGTTTCATCTGTGATTTAGGGCTTCCTGGTCAGATGGTCATCAGCTGCCAAACATGTCCGCCAAGGCCTGCGGGACGCCACGTGGGGGACCACGTGTGAGCCCATGTGTGAGCCCGTCAATTCGCTCTTAATCTGCTGCCTAGATCTTTGAGCCCTGGAGTAAAACCCAAGGCTTGGGGGCCAAATTATGGCCGCCAATCATCTCATGTGGCCTGCAAGCTTTACATCATGGGTCGGAGTTTAAAAAACCCTTCTAGAACTCGATCGCGTTATTCGGCCGCCGTTCCTCCGCTCTTTTCAACTCCTCAAGGTCTCATAAAACGCTGTACAGGAAGTAAGAACGTGTCCGACTAAGTCTCCACATTATAGCACTGGCGATGTTCTTTGAATGGCGTTTGCGGTTCCTACCATGCGCCATCTTGGATCCTTGAGGATCATATCGTCCTTCAAATTCTGCAGGGTTCTGCTAGACATATTTCATTATTGCCTGTTTATGTTTTTCTCAGTGTTACTCTTAATATTGTGGCTGGTAGTGTCCGCCTGATTTCTGCAAATTCGCACCAACCCCGATGTTGGCTTCCCCCAGTGTAAACATGGAGGTTTTGTTACTATGAAATACAACAAAACAGACAGCTTTGTGCTTCCACTGCAACTTGTTTTTCAACATCGGTAACTGCCCAGTTCAGACTCTCGAGTTCTGAGGTGCGTCTTGGCGCGTGGTGGCTGCTACTTCACAGAGTTATTGGAGAGCAGGTTCAACTGTGCCTATGTTAAGGGTGATGCCTACTGGCTGTCGCTAACAGAGATGTGGCCAAAATGTTCCTCTCCCTGCTGCCACACTGGTGTTAGCATCTTAGCGCATACAGACAAGTTCAAGATAACAAAAGAATTGGGCAGTTTATGACCAGCTCTGTCTTTTGTTCACATCTCAGCTTTCGCTCGTGAGTCCTGTACACGTTCCTGCTCACTCAGCACTTTCACCGACGTCACCTTTGACCCTGCCCCTCGGCTAACCTTCACCCTTGACCCCGCTACAAAGCGCACATATTCCTCCTGACCTGTAAATCCTGCAGCTGAAATAAGAGCTGGTGGTGACTGAGAGTTCAGCCTGATGAGGCTCGACAGAGGCCGCGACACGGCGGATTGTCAGGAGGGTCGGTGACAGCCCGAGAACCCCAGCTGCGTACGGAGACGTGCGGCAGAGTCTCGAAGAGAGGAGTGAAGACACAAAAAAGTTGGATGACGTAGCTGTTACCATAGTGAGGCTAGTCCCCTCAAAAATGTGTGACTTGATGCTGTATCTTCACACAGAAGACAGAGCTGTTGACCGACAAAAATGAAGACACCCTTTTGATATTGTCAGTGGTTTCAAGTTATTACAAAGGGGGGTGAATGGAGAGAACTGGAGTGGTGATGCAACACCGTCCACCCAGACGTGACTCGGCGACGCCACCAAGCCACTTCCCCCCGCCTCGCAAGTGGCGTTGCTGGGGGCGTGGCTAAAGCGTGTGGAAGGTCAACATGGCTGCCGTCGTCTCGGGGTCCATCAGGTCCTTCTGAGGAGCGATCTTTGGAGTTTGACCAAAGATGACTGGAAAAAACGTCTATGGACGTTTGAAACTCTCTTGAAAGAGTCCAACAATGACAGCCACGGCTCTCTGACAGACAGTTGGTTGGACTGGAGCGTTCAGCAGGATTTAGCCTCTGACTATTTTCCTTCCCAACGTGTCGAAACGTGCCTCTTCGTCCCGTGTTCGTGTCGCCACCATCATCAGCTCAGTCTGGTTTTAATCCTGCGCTGTGATTTACAGTCATCTCCTCACTTCCTTTCATTTCTCTGTCGACTGGGATGATAGATTTATCCACGCGGCGCCCCCGCACCGCTAATTACCGCTGAAACATCAGGGCCAGATGTGGGAGTGAATGAGCGACTTCTCCTCCGCACCGACGCTCGTTTTTCCTCTGGAGTCAGGATTCCACAGCCAAGGTGACGAAACCTGCTGAAATAACAAGTCTGCTCTGACGGGGTGCAGATAAATGGAGGTCAGAGGTCAGCCGGGATATTTCGCCGCTACTGCAGGAGCTTGAGTGTTTTGTACTCGCCACGCCCCTGGTGTTGCCCACCACCAGAGGAACACCAACTGTGGACCACCAGAGAAAATCTTGGGGCGCGTCCGCTGAGCTCGACCTCAGAGGAAGTGAAGGATCTATTTTGGAAGGTTCTCGGACCAAACTCCACCGCAGGTGCCTTCCACAACTTACTGGTTTCTGGACCTGGACATGAACTTCACGCTCAAACAATGCACTCACAGCCACTGACAGACTCGAGTCGAGTTTGGCGGGTGACAAGTCATATTTCAAACAAACTAGAAAAACATGAGTCTGTCGTCACGTTTAGCGTCAGACTCATATCGTCTTCATGGATGTCCAAGCCAGGAATAGACCTGGTCCCTGCAGTGGACTGGAGTGGCGGGGTCTGACTGTTGCAGTGAAGCAGCTCTGGACTGGAGCGCCCCCTGCATTGGACTGTCCTGTTCACCACGTGGACTTGTAGAGAATCGAGAGGATGTTTAGTAGCTTCACTTTAGAATCTCCCAAAAAGGGACAGACTCTCGTCTTGGCCAAGACATGAAGGATGATCAGCGAGTCAAATGAGCGACCTCCGACGTGTCACAGACAACTCCTGGAGCTGATGATGGAACGGGACCCTGCGATCGCCCCCCTCTTCTCCAACCTTCTGGGGGACCATGATGCTTTCACTTGGTTCTCAGGAACAGCCTGAAGCAGCTGCTCTCCTCCTCCACGCTGGACAGCAGCCCGGAGTCAACATCAGCTTCATCTGAAGAGCAGCCGAGCGTGTTGCTGTATTTATGAGTAAATGACTGGAAAAGCCATCGCTCTCTCACTCGTCTGGCACCAAGTCACTCGACATCAGCGAGGATCTCGTCCATGACATCCAATGGTCCAGAAGATCTGAAGACAAGAGACATGCCCCGGAGACTCCTGACGCCTCTTGGTTTCTGTGACTTTGCTGAGTCATGGAGAACTCTCTGGCTCTGCGGTCTCACCTCCAGGGAAGGTTCAGCTGTGATAAAACCCTGAGCTCATATATAAGAGAGCTCCGTGAAAACACAAAGAGCTGAAGCCACCAGCAACAAGAAAGATCTGAAGAGAGGAGCTTCTCTGCTTCACATCGTGAGCCTCTCTCAGTGACCTCTGACCTCTGGCGTGACTCCAGGAGGCATGCACAGGGGCTGGTGGTTCATGCTCGGATCTCCACTGACAGAAGTCATTGTTCACTTTACTCAGGAGTTTGAGATGTTTTCAACCTCTGAAGACTGCGAGGAGTTCCAAACAGGAGCAACTCAGCTGGAGACAGAAACCAGTCGCAGAACATTTACTTGACATCGACGACAAGTTCTACAAGTTTCTCTGCCAATTGTCTTCATCGGCAAGTGTCTTGGTTTCCGAGTGTCCGTAGATCCGGACCTCAGCCCCACAATGAGGTCCTCCATTCTCTCTTGCTGTCCTCTCTGTCCCACGCAACTGACCTCCGCGACCCCTCCCACTGCATCATTGTGAGTCTGCGACACAGCGTTCTGATGAATTAGATCAAAGTTGATATCGTCGCCGCAACACAGTCGCAGCTCGTGTCGCGGCTCAAACGTTGAGGCGGGTCACGAGGGTCGTCTGTCGTGATCTTTGGCGTGTTCTGATCTCTGTGTGGCGCTGAGACTGGCCTCACGGCGGTAAACACTACACCCGAGGACTTGGAGGAATCTGGAAACTGTTGAGCTCCTTCAACGGCTGACGGATCTTCTGAGTCTTCCGTGAACGTCGCTGAGCAGCTGTAATCTAATTACTGAGCGTTGAGAGACATGTCCCCAGTCCATCTGTATCTCTGTGATCTTCCCGCCTCATCTGTCAATCAGAGGAAAGGGCTGCAAAACAGGGTGGTTATAATCCGGCGTGACAGGCCTGTGACGGAGGCCGGGGTGAAGAGTTCACACACACCCAGCGCGTGAAGGCGGCGCCACACTCGCGACGCTGCGCAACAGTAATTGACAAACACTTAGGGACCGTTGGGAGCTGCAGGGCACGGAGGCCAGATCACTGCTGCACAAGTGTGGCCCTCAGACCCGGGAGCCAGGATCCGCACAAAGCCTCCTTTAGTTCCAGCCGCTGTCCTGTTTTGACACCGTGAAGCGTCCCCTGACAAGAGGGAGCAGGACTGAAGCGTGACCTGGAGCCAGCTGCTGCAGGAGACTCGAGGGGTCGAACAACGGCACTGGTGAATGAGACGTCTCAGTGTCGGCCGGGAAACTGGAGACGGCAGCCGCCAGGGCGAGGATGAAGAGTCTGTCTTCACCTATTCTACGCGTATGAGTCTACGAGTGTCACTTGGTCTACGAGTGGCTCGATTTACAAGTCTTTCAGTGACCTGATGAGTGTATACTACAAGTGACTCAGTGTACAAGTGTCTCTTCGTCTACGAGTGTCACTTGGTCTACCAGTGCTAGTGACAAGTGAGTGACTCGGTCAATGAGTCATGGTCTGCAGGGACTTTTTTTTATGAGTGACTCAGTCTATAAGTGCTACTTGGTCTAAAACTTGCTCAGTCAGTGAATCATTTTGTCTGCGACTCGTGGTTTTGGAGTTGCTTTGGCTATGAGTGACTCAGTTTACAAGTAACTCAGTCTACTAGTACCTTTGTCTGTGACTGACTCGGTCTATGAGTGACTCAGCTTACAAGTGTCTCTTGGTCTACGAGCGGCTGGATATGTACGTACCTTCGTTGAGTGATTCTGTTTATGAGTGACTCAGTTTGAGTCCTGGTCGATGAGTGCCTTTATCTACGAGTGACTTGATCTAAGAATCATGACCATTCTTTCCCTTTGTCTACCAGTGACGCAACTTACAGGTGTCTCTTGGTCTTTGAGTGACTTGGTCTGCTAGTCTTACGTGTCTCTTGATCAAGTGTCTGTCCATGAATGACTTGATCTACGATTGCCATGTCTCTTGACTCGCTCCACAGCGAAGTGCTCTCTGGCAGGAAGCAGAAAGTCTGGTTCATCAGAGCCGTGAGTCCCACAGCCCTGGCAGCAGACTCGTGTGGGGGATTTCAGAGAGTTCCTCGGGTCACTGCGACGAGGGGAAACACATGGATCTACTGTGACTCCTCTACTTTTTGCCTACAGTCTGAAAAACTTGGCTGCTGGTTAGATTCCAGCTGAGTTCCCTGGTGGTTCTGGATCAGACCACGTAGTGTTCAACCCCATGAATTACCTGAAGCGGATGTGAAGACGACTGAAGGCATCCAACCACAGTGAGGCAGTTTCACCAGGTCTTTTCACTTCCTCATTCTTCTCTGACAACCTCCATGATCCGTCCGTCTCCTCTAACCCTTCAAAGACCACTGGTGCTCCTCTGGATTGAGAGAGGAGCCTGAGGCCTTCACCGCCGCCTGGCCTAGTGAGGATTCATCCTCCGGACGGATCCAGCTGAATCGCCGAGTCAGTGCGGTTTATTCTGGCGGATGAAGAAGTCTGAATAACAATCCAGGGTGGAATCACTCGACACCAGCCCTCTTCCTCTGTGAGGAACGCGGAGCGCCTCACTCCGGATTTGAAGAGCTTTGATACGCTGACGATGGAAGCAGCTTTGGAGCACAATAGGCTTCTGTCTTGGCTGTCACTCTGCGAGCTATCTCTGCTGACACGCCGCACGCACACTCAACACGGACTGGAGTCGCTGCACATCTCCTGTGCAAAGACCTGAGTGTGGAGCGTCTCAGCAGCTTGAGCGACGCGAGACATGGCGCAGGAAGAAGGAAAACAAATGAGATGTCATCTGTCAAACACGGAAAAGTCATTCCCCCCACTGTCCACCACTACCGTGGCTCATGAGCCATATAGAAAGTTCTGATGCCATATCCAGTAACCTCTGTAGACACTCTGTTGGATTTGAGAGTGAGTGAGACGTCCGGGAGACTGACGCCTCCATGGTGAAGAAGAGAGAGACTGTCACTGTCACAGCCATGGAAACTCAGGAGCCAGAGTCAGACGAGTCAGAGATGAGGATGCCGAGGCTGTCAATGGGAGTGGCAAGAGTTTGGAGACAGAGTTAGGGAAGGCAGGAGGACCACCGATGATGGAGGCGAGACTAGATGGTGATGAAGGTGTCAGACTGGTGGTGGAGGCTCTGATGGGAGAGGACCGGAGGAGATTTTTGAGGGATGACTAAGCTGTTTGTCTCCTGTACACCTTGTAAATCACGCACACCGTCGATCTGTTGCCGGTGGCGTTGTGGGAACAACCATCAGACGGACGTCACTTTGAATCAGAGCGTTCAAGTGTGCGACTGTCTGGTGTCGTGAGATCAGTTCGTCTTCCAGCGTGACAGGACCAGACGGTCTGGCTCAGTATGGGAGCAGTGGCTGTGACAACTTTGGATGACTTATTTCCAGACTTGTAAACTTATCTTGAGAGGTGGTTCGACTTGCACAACATGCTATGTTCAGAGACCGCTGAGAACCGAGTCAAGTGACTTGAGGTCTTGTTCCAGAGTGAAGGAAGGATGGAGACAACTGAAGTCATCAGTCATGAGGTGAATAAAGAGCTGAGCCAGAAGAAAAAGAGTCTCCTACGTCTGGACTCTCTCAAAGAGAGAAGCTCGGTCATCCAGGAGAGACTCATAGGAGAACCTCTGCTCCGCCGAGAGGAGACCGAGAATCCGGTCCAGGCCCCGGCCGCCACCTGCCACTTCACTGTCAGAGGTTGTGGCTCCGCCAGCTCCGAGAGGCATTACCTCACCCGCTCACTTACATGTGTTCGCAATTCCTCAGCGTCAAAAATCCTCCGCCTGAGTCTTGAAGGCATTAACGTGCTGGTCGTTTGGCCAAGAGATTCCAACTACGCTCCTCACTTCCTGCCTCGGCGGCGAGCACGTCTCCAGCAGTAGCAGATGCAGTTCTGTGAAAGAATGTCACCCGAGTCGAATCCAATCATGGAGCACGTCGAAGCTGCCGATTCTGGACGCTCCCTGAACTCTCCGCTGCGACGAGTGTGTGCGGCGGATAAGCAGCCGCTGGATCAGATGGTTAACGTCGCAGCGCCGCTGACCTCTTAATATCACATCACATGCCTCATCTTATTCCCGTCTGAACATCTGAACTCCTGTCATGTGCTCCCTTTGCCAATCTGTCACACTTAATTCGAGCGGAAAGGAGAACTTAAGAGGAGAGGCCGCGGCGCTCCGGCGAGGCTCAGGGTCGGCAGGCGGCGAAACAAAGGAGAAGCCGGGGGAGAAAATCACAAGGGCGGAGCATTTCACAGCCATGAATGGCATCACAGAGGGGGGTCGGAGGGAGTGGGGACAATGGTGCTGTTGTTGGGTGATCTGGCATTAATCTTCAGTCAGGTGTTGATCTCTGATCTGGACCGTGATTTAAGCCCATCACTCGTCGTCCATCCTCGAGGCTTAAGAACCCTGATGGTCTGCAGTCACAAGACCCTGGAGATATGTCCATCACTCTGACACTGGTTCCTCCAGCCTCAGCACCTTCTCACTTCCTACCTCACGTTTGATCCTCTCTGACAACATGGAGTAAAACTAGTCAAGAGAGGTAGCAGTCTGGTCCAGTCCCGTCGAGTCAAACCATTGTCTTGTCTTGTCCCGCCAAGTTTCCATGTCAAGACAAGAAAACAGTCTGGTCGAGTCCTGTCTCGTCCAGTCATGTCATCATCTTGTCTTGCTCTGTCAAGTCAAGTGTCCACATCTAGAAACTGTTTGGTCGATTCCCGTCTTGTCTTGCCCTGCCAAGTCTTCACATCTAGTCAAACACCAGTCTGCTTGGGTCCTGTCTCTTCTAGTCAAGCCATTGTCTCGTCTTACCCGACCAAGTTTCCACATCAACAAAAGTAGCAGTCTGGTCCAGTCTCGTCTAGTCCCGCCAAGTTTCCACGTCAAGTAAACAGTCTGGTCGAGTTCTGTCTTGTCAATTCATCCTTTCGTCTTACTCTTTCAAGTCTCCCACAAACAGTACAAGTCCCATCTAGTCTAGTCCATCTTCTAGTCAAGTCCTTGTCTCATCTTGCACCATCAAGTCAAGTCTCCATGTCATGTCATGTTCTTGCCAAGTTGTCTCGTCTCATCTCGTCTAGTCATTCTCTAATCATCGTCTCAGCTTGTCAAGTTAAGTCAAGTCTTGTCAATTCATCGTCTTGTCTCGTCCAGGTCCAGTCTTCTCAATGCTGAGCTCTGTCCTCACCCTCCCCATGTGTTGACTGTTCACCCTTGTGTTTGGTTTAAACACCACGGTTGAACTCTCATCCTACTCTGTCAGCTGATTCTGGGTCCTAAACCTCGACAGACCTGATGACAGAATGGAGGCAAATAGAGTCGAAGTAGCGAGTAGAAGCTCCATTGGAAAAGCTTGTAGCCCCGCCCACTTCCTGCCATGAAACTGCGCCTACAGGCCCGGGCAATTGGTTGTTCGCACAAATGCTGTGAGTCAAAACTTTTCTGCTTCTATGACTTGAAAAACCTCTTCAGGAAAGAGTTGGCTCAGGGGCCAATTGCGGCCCTTTCACACGCCCGCTGGGCCAAAGATGGAAAAACTCATGTATTCCCTTATTAACGCTCCTTTCGTTCCGCTGGAGAACTGATGTGATCGTAACAAGGAGTCACTGAAGTTTTCCTCTGCTCCAGCTTTTTCACCTGGCAGGAATGGGCTTCCCGACTACAGTAGCCTTCATTAAAAGGTGCCCAAAGAAACACAGCTTGACAGACAGAGCAGAGTTTCAAACGTTCTCCGACTCCTCACGGCAATGTTTCGGAGCGCCTCCCGCTGACAGGATCTGAGCGGACTGTGTGGGTGTGGGTCTGACAGCTGTTAGCGCCGCGATGTTGGAGTATGTGGTAGCAGTAGGGGGAGCTGGCCTATGAAGACCCCCCCCCCCCAACTCGGTCTTTGATGGAGCTCTGTGAAGTGTTCTTGGGTGACAGGAGGTTGTGAGATCAACAGGCAGAGTAGCAGGAGCTGCAGGGCGTAGCTGGTCTCACCTGCCTCTGAAGGGCTCCATCAGGGTCAGGCTGAGACAGGCGGTCAGGGATGGAGGTCAGGAAAGGTCCAGGAACTGGGGAACCTCCTGCTTTTGCTGTCATGACGACACGTTTTGGAGAGAGTGACGTGTTCCAGAACTCTGGCTTGTCACTGGCCTGGCCTTCTGATGCGCTGCTCTCATGTGGGCACTCTGGTTTCCTCCCACACACCCAGCTCAGATGTTGGTTGCTATCGTCAAGTTCTGAGCTCATCTGTGAGAGAATTTCTGAAGCCCGTTTGGACAATGGTCGTCCACATGATGCTCGACAGACAGAAACGTGGTCACAACCACCAACTATAACTTCAGTATCAAACAGAGAGAGCTCTGTGGTTGCTAACAGTTAGCATCGCTGCAAAAGTTGCAGCTACCATCATGGTTACGAGGCTGTTGTGGATTGTTCTTTTCTGGAATTCTGTTTCTTCAGACGAGCTATTTTAAGATTTCCTCTTGTCCTGTCTTGACTGCTCGTCATTTCCTGGACCTGCGGTCCGAGCGGGTTGAACGAAACCCTGTTAGAGTCCCAGCAAAGGCGCGGTCACCGCCCCTGATCCTGCCTCATCGCGCTTGGGGCAGCCATTTGTCAGCGGGAAGGCACCGGAGTTTCCGTCAGATATCAACCAAGGTCTTTGAAAGCATCGTGCTGAACAAAGTGAGCCTCTGTTTGGGCGACGGTTACAGCTCATAAGACCAGACCAGAGGTCAGAGGCGGGTCGCCTGGAATCGGCCCGGGTTGAGCTCAGAGGGTGGGGAGATGAGCCTTCAATAACTCCAGCACTTCAGCGGCGAATCTCGTTTCTCAAACAGAAGACTATTGTTGGGACCATCCAACGTCAGCGCTCCTCCTCCTGCCAAATCATTTCCCCCAAATCCGTCTTGATTTGACATCACTGGAGATAATCCTTGACATTTTTATCACGCCTCCCCCTCCTTTTATTTAGGCGGCGCTTTGCTCGCCTGTCGTGTTCGCTGATAAAATCTGCCAGTCGCTGGAAACCCCCGACGGATCGCGCATCAAACAGGCCCGTCTGCAGCCGCGGGGCGTCGAGTGCAGGAGTGATACTCCTCTGTTTGAAACCCTCATTTAACGCTGGCAGATGTTTGCTCACTAAATTAAGACAGATCAATAAAGATGCTATCAGAGGAGCCATTTGTGGACGTCCGCCACATCGTGCCTCTGTTGTTGACAAACTTGCAGAGAAATGCCGCAGGAGACAAATCACTTATGCATCCCAGACCTTCACTGCTGAATCACGTAATACAGTGAGCGTTATTTATGGTTGTCGGGCCCATGACTTTGTCGAGGTGCTGTCAGTTGAACTCATCGACAACAACAGTGGGGATGCTGCTGCTGCTGGGCATCGCTGTCCAAGTTAAACCTGGGCAGCAGGCTGAGCGACTCGCATGGAGACCGACACTTCTGGGCACTTCGTCTATCGCTGTGACCCACATATCAAGCTGCTTGTTCCAGTTCCATCCAGCTGTGTATCGCAGTGTGACCCCTGTAGCTAGACACATACATGGTTATCATTAGCTGAGACCAGACCCGGGCACCCACTTATCCACACACATGACCGTACTGGGTCCATTTGTTCAGGCTTCCATGGACTGTGATGAGCATATCGTACTGAGAATCATATCTGAGGTGCTGGGACCCATGTTTTAGGGGTGACATTTGTGCATTCAGGTCAGTGGAGCGAGGTGATGCCTCACGACAGGCACGAGTGGAGCTCAAGCACCAGCCCTTTTTGCAGGAGCCTTTTCTCTGGCTTCCTGATCGAGCCCGCCCGAATGGATTCTGGTATCTGATAGAGGATTTATTTGAGTTCTCGTGACCTGAGCTGTGCCATGGTGCTCACAGGGGGGTGTTGTTTGGAACTTCGCTGACCAGTAACAAGTCTGTATAAAACACAGCAAAAAGTCAAACAACAACAACTTCCATGACTGAAGAACTGAACAGACTCATAACAACTGTACTTTTCAAGCGCCCTTGTCTTCTGGCTGGAGCCCCCAAACTGCCTGTGCGAGGGCCTGCCAACGGTGACCCACAAATGTCATGTGACTTATTGTGACTCATCTTGGTTTGTACATCAAGATAGATACATTGCAGGCCATCATGCTGGGACCCACATCATGGGTCATGACTCCCTGCTGGGTACCAGGAACCAGTTATAGGCATATGGCTGCGTTACCCGGTGACCTGAATTAAACACATGGGTTATGCTGCGATAACTGGGGTCGTGATCCCCAGTTATCGCAGCATAACCCATGTGTTTTGGGGTGCAGGAACCATGAGAACTGGGGCAGTCATCACCTAGGGTTCTCCTGCTGTGACCCAGGAATCCAGGTCCAGGGATTGAAGTGAGTTTTGTGACCTGCAAATCAAGGTACCGGTTGTATCGTAACACAACTTTTCCCGGAGTGTATTGACCCTGCGACTCAAGTAGAGATACACAAATCGCACCGTGACCCATCCGGCCTCATTCTGAGTTCCAACCAGACAACCCAAGAATGTCATCTGAACTTTCAACAAATGACTTCTTTATTTATCATCCGTTTTTTTGCTTGCGGCTCGGGACTTTCCTAATACAGAGGAATATTCTCCCGACGGTGTTGGGCGGCGGTTTTGATTCTAACGGCAGCGAGCGCAAACACTATAAATTTTCAGTGGCGGGAGAGAGTTTTTAATAGGCACTCGACTTCACACGGGCTATAACTCTGACCTGCCTCTGACTTTGGAACGCTCCTGCTGTTTTCCCAGTTAGCCAAAGCAGCTGCTGAAGCTCAGGCCCGGCTCTGACATCCCGCTTTGAAATACCAATCACAGAGTTTATACAACAGGGAGGACTCGTAAATGTGTCGAGCGGAGAAATATACAACGCCATGCTTCAGCCTTTTCGCTCTACAGATAGAGAGTTATGGTGGCGCTACTCTGTTCATCATACAGGTGATATAACGTACGCTCGCGCCCGTCCTGAAAGCCCTTCATCATCCTGACGGCGCAGCAAAGTGCTCTTTGTTCTGCGATCCTCCTGCGAGCATAACTCAACATGTAAACACACACGCGGATGTTTTCACAACCCGCTGAGTGATTTATACCACTTTCTGACAAGAGAAACTTCACCAAAGTCCAATATTTGTGTCGCTGCCAGTCGAAATCTGCTTTTGTCTTTGGCGTGGAAAGACACGCCGCTGGCTTTAGCTTCCAGGACGGAGGTTTTGAAGCAGCATAGCACTACGTCCATCTCTCCACTTCACGAGTGTTTTGTTTGTTCAGTGTTCTGTTTGTAAATAGCACTTTATACCTAAACATCAGCTCAGGAGTTGGTTGCCGCGACCAGCTCCATGTAGCGTTTGAAAACACTACATGATACGTTGTTGTCACAGCTGTAACCACAGGAGAAGATGGCTGGAGCCGTTGCTCCAAGAAGAATATACCGAAAAGAATTTTCTTCAACGGCATATTAGGGCCATGGGGATAAAAAGAAAAAAATATGGGATTGTTTTGTTCTGTAAAGGTGTATTTTGTTTTGTGATTGTGTTTTTATTTTGAATTTTTTTTTTTTGACTGTGTTTTTTTGTGAGCTTTCTTTTGGCGATTGTGTGTTTAGTGATTGTGTGTCTTGTTTTGTAAACGTGAGTTTTGTTCTGTGATTGTGTTTTTATTTTTATTTTTTTACTGTGTTTTTTGTGAGCTTTCTTTTGGCGATTGTGTGTTTAGTGATTGTGTGTCTTGTTTTGTAAATGTGAGTTTTGTTCTGTGATTGTGTATTCTGTGTTTCGTTTCGCTCCTCTCAGCCACCATACCTAGATGAGTGCCTACATGCTGTCATCACCATGGTTTGTCTCGTCGCTGTTGTCACGATTCTTTTGCGTGGCAGAAACATGTTAGTATCCGAGATAGCCGCTCCAGGACTTGAATATACTCCTATTATTTCTGTGAATTCAGTATCTTTGCCTGGTTTCCATTTGAACTTAGTGCCTTGATGACGTCATAGCGGAAATATGGCCTTCAAGCTAGCTACCTAAGTGTTGCCAGGGAGACCGATTTTGGTTTTCCTTGAGGGTGGTAGCTGTACTCCTTCATTCCAAGTTCACATACTTTCAAATCACTTACTTCACTATTTCCTGTTGCAAAAACCTGTTAGCGTCCTAGCTGAGTAAGATTTTAGTAGCAAAGGCTAGCTGCATTTAAACCCACTCTTCAGGGGGGTTTAACACTCGAGTCCAAACTTTGACTGATACACAAAATGATACACAAATGTCGCCCAGATTGAAGTTACAGGTATCCACCACCAGCTGGTGTAAAGTAGTAGCCACATCAGGCTACATTTTTGCAGCTCGGCTTGTTTAAATGCTGCAAAGCTGCCGTCGCAATTGGGTGACTTTGGCGCCTAAAATGTAGAGGATGTGTTTCAGATCATGCACATGTAGTAAACCCGCATTAGTGTTTGAGCTACCTTTGACAAGCATTTCAGCAGAGAGCCAACCCGAGCTCTCGTCAGAGGAAAGTTATGATTCAGAGTTGGATGCAGCGTCTTTCCGTCCTCTAAAGTTGGAGCGCGTCCTACTTCAGGAGAAATCTGAGGTCAGCAGAGGAAATATTTCACGCCACACCTGACGGTGAGTAATGCTCGCCGTGACACCGCAGTGCTTGTTCAGGTGAAAAACGGTTCCCAGCGCAACTTTCTGGGGCAGCGGTAATAATATTCCGCGGCTGCGTGTGAAATATGGCGCTACTTCTCATTCATGAATTCATCCCGGGGAGATAAATGAGACGCTGGATGTTTCAATCTGACGTCCTAAATAGAGCACTTTGTCATCTCCTGCCAGGAGAATCCCTCAGCGTGCTGATGACGAAGGCGGCGACAGGTGATGCTCACAATTAGCAGCGAGACGTGAGTGATCACCTGACAGCGGCGGTGAAAAGCTTTCATTCGGGTTGTTCTACCCGCCGACGCTCTGCGTCACCAGAGAAGACGGTCACAATAAACGAGCCGCAGACGTGTCAAGATCATTTCTTTCCAGGCGAAGTGGAAGACTGGCATCAAATGAATCACGTGCTAACGACATTTTAACCATTTGGGCCTTTGAATCCTTTGTCTCATCAAGACCTGACAAGCTGTTGTGCCACTCCTCTCCTCCCCTCCACGCCTGGTTTTCCTCCACTGACCAATCCCAGGTCAGATCGTGGGGGCAGCTGCTAGTAAAGTGGCCTAGCCTTCCCTCTGTCTCGAAGCCTCTTCACCGAGGGCTTTGACTGACAGAAGTCATCTTCTGGGGCCACGCCAACTGTTGGAGGTTCTCCGACAAGTCTCTCCTGGATGACAGAGCAGCCAGAGAAGCTCTTGCTGCTGGCTCAGATCGAACCAACTTCCTCTCCCTCATGAACAAGACTCAAAGATACAGGAAGTTCACCACCACGTCTCCAACATGGACAGGACATGCTTGAGTAGCACATGACTCGTTGGTTGGTCCTGGTCTCAGGAGGCTTCAGTCAAGGAGCTCTGCCAGTCACTTCGGGCCATTTAGATTATATTTTAATTTTAGATTTCATGGGAAACAGAGGAGTTCAAGGTGGAGGTGGGACTGCGCCAAGGCTCAGCTCTGATCCCCTTCCTGTTTGCCATAGTGATGGACAGGTTGACAGGTGAGGTTAGATAAGAAACCCCTTGGTCGATGATGTTTGCAGATGACATTGTGATCTGTGGTGAGAGCAGGGAGCAAGTGGAAGATCAGCTAGAGAGGTGGAGGTTTGCCTTAGAAAGGAGAGGAATGAAGGTTAGCCGCAGTAAGAGGGAATCTATCTGTGTGAACGAGAGGGAGCCAAGTGGACAGGTGGAGTTACAGGATCCAGAGATAAAGAAGGTGGTGGATTTTAAGCCAACTGTAATGGGGTGATGGAGAGAGTGAGAAAGAGGTGAAGAAGCGGGTGCAGGCAGGATGGAATAATGGGAGAAAAGTGTCAGGTGTGACAAAAGGGTGTCGGCAAGGATGAAAGGGAAAGTGTCCAAAAGGGTGGTGAGGCCAGCAATGTTGTATGGTTTGGAAACAGTGGCACTGAGGAGAAGACAGGAAGCAGAGCTGGAGGTAGCAGAGATGAAGATGCTGAGCTTCTCTCTGGGAGTGAGCAGGATGATGATAGGATCAGAGGGAGAGCACATGTGCTCAGGTGTTTAGGAGACCAAGTCAGAGAGGCTCGATGGAGATGGTTTGGACATGTACAGAGGAGAGAGAGAGAGCCAGTACATTGGTAGATGAAGATGTTGAGGTTGGAACTGCCAGGCAGAAGGTGGAGAGGAAGGCCACAGAGGAGATTGATGGAGGTGGTGAAGGAGGACATGAGGTTTGTAGGTTTGACAGAAGAGGAAGCAGAGGACAGGGGGAGATGGAGGGAGATGATCCACTGTGGCCACCTCAGAGGGGAGAAGCCCAAAGGAAAAGAAGAAGGAGGGAGAAGAATTCATGGGAAACCAAACTTGGTTTACTACTGCTTTTAACCAGTCCTGAGGGAACCTAACAGTGGCTGAGCTGGGCCTCTTTGAGGTCCCCCGCCAAAGATGTTTAGGGGCTCAAACTGACCACTGACTTCCCATTTTCTCTGCAGACGGACAAATGCAGCCATCAAAGACCCAAGCAGCTCCCCCCCACCGCTGACTCCCATTGGAACAAGCGACAGGATTTTCCATCAAAGTAACTTATCGAGTCGCGGGAGTCGAAGCGAGACATTGATCCTGGTGTGTGTAACAGCAAACTGCTCTTGCTTTGATTTTATAGACAGGCGAGGATAAATGGCGACCCAGTATGAAGGCGATCGACTCTGTGGCCTCCTCCTCTCTCGTTACTCATATGCTGATCCGCGCTACGCAGGAATGGATCGGTGAGCTTAAACACACTCTGACTGCACCGTCTTCCTGAGACGGACGACAAATCTATCGGCTTTAAATGACCTGCAGGTGAAAGCAAGTTTTTTCTCAAGTTATTTGTCGTAGAATTCAAGTCACTATCACTCCAGCGGTGTGGATCTCCTCTGCCGGGACAGTCGTAAGGGTGCAGGCTGAAGGACGCCAGAGGTGGAAGACCCCAGAACCAGAACACACCCCAGAACCAGAACAGCTGTCCATTAGTCCTGCTAAACCGTTGCTGGAGTTCAGAGGTGCATTGAGGACATGCAGCTCTGGAGAACACCTCACACACTGACGGTGAACACGCGGGACAGCAGCTCCGGTCCGTCTCTCAACATCGCCTTCATTGTTTTGCCATGTGTCCCGCTCTGATTGTGTTATTTGGATTCACAGCACCGGAGGAAATCCGTCTCACACAAGTCCATAGCAGGAAACTGGAATCACTCACTCAGAGCGGGGACTTCAGGACGGGTCATGTGACCCCACGCTTGCTAGGTTTCACTCTAGCGTGTCGTTTGAAGTGCAGATCTGCGCTGGACGAGTGAGAGTCTGAACTTCCCCTCGGAGAGTAGGTGACTGCTAGAGCTTATGGTGACCTTGATCGCTGAGCTGATGGCTCCTCTGAACCCAGAAAAGGAGTCATCCAGGTCTTTTGGTGCTCTTATAGACCTCCAAAGATAAAGTGCTACAGCTCTGACTCTCTGTTCTACTAACTTTAGCCCCGCCCCCAGCGGAATCATCTGCTTTTGTAACGTGACTTGTGAGGCAGGTCCTCACTGCGCTGATGACAGAAAGTCCTTTTGGTGGCTGGAAACCAACAACTTGGATTAAAGCAGTGTGACAAGTGTCACCGAGTCATGTCTGGTGGGGACTTAGCTTGAGAAGACAACGCTGCTGCCTCTGGAAGGTATCTTCTCCCTTCCATCTCAATTACACAAGTTTGTGTTCACAGAAATCCATGTTCTGCCCTGGAAGACCAACTCGACACATTCTCTTCAGGGTGGTCCCCACCTTCATCCCCAGATGCTCATGACTCCATCCTGCCCACTTCCTGCTGCCTGTAGGAGGAGCAGGCTGCTGGCATGTTGTCGCCTCTGTGTCCTCTGCGTTGATGTATGAGAAGAACCCAATGCGGCCCTCAAAGAACGACGTTACCATCTTAAGAATTGTGGCCTTCAGACGGACAGGAACACCCTCCAAGCTCTACGTTCTTCATGCTGAGCTCACGATTTCACGCTTCCATCCAGCATCAGATGTGTCCTCCTCGTCTCACTGCTGACCAGCAACATGAATCATGTTTTCTGCGAGTCTCATTAAGGTCCATTTTCATTAGCAGTGCGCGAGACAGAAGTGGCATGATGAAGACGGATCGCCGGCACATTAGCGCTTCTATAAATGTGGGCTGTTAATAACTGGATTGCCGTCCGCTGACTGACTCTGCAATGAGCTAATTCGGCTAACCTCATTATACAATGAATTGGTTAAAGCGCTTAAAAATGATGGCTGACAGGAAGCAGCCCGGAATAGTCTGAAGGGCCTTTATTCACAGAGTCCTCTGCGGCTGGTCGGCGTGGTCCGTCTGACCTGCGGGACAGACAACTCCACACGCCCTCCAGCCAGTTCTTAAACTCTGGTTTGGTTAGTTCAACACGCCGTCAACAGTGTGATGACTGAGGCCTTGACCTCCGCACTGAGCCGCCCGCCAGCGACCGGCAGCCATCCATCACTGTCTGCTCCTGATAAGACGCAGGAGTGTGATACGTCCAGAACAAGGTCACTTTGTGTATCGCTGTCCGGCTGACAGAAACAGAAGACAGAGGCGGACAGTGATGGAGCACTGCACTTTGGAGTCACATGACCGCTCTGGAGCATAAATATATCTTCAGAGTGCCTCTGCTGTTTTTCTAGTTCGCAGACCAAAGCTGGTTTGAAAATAAAAGCAGTAGCATCCCTGAGCCAGTTGTTGCCTGTACTCCAGATGTGTGCTCCTGAAAATGGTCTCTGTGAACCTCCTGTAGAGCTCAGGGTGGTGGTGGTGGTGGGGGGAGGGGGGAGGAGGCTAGTCTTCCCCAACACATCTGCTCTGACTCACACCTCCTCCAGACGTCTCCGCTGCTCACCAGTCATGTGACTGACATCACAAGCCTGCCAGTAAACACAGCCTGAGCCAGCAGCACGGAACTTTGATGTCCAGAGATCGAACCATCACAACAGTGAAAACATTGGAAATAACAGAAAATTATTTCAACTGAAATGATGTCAACGATCAGCATGTTAGCAAGGTCGGGAAAACAAGACGGCGTCATCGACAGAAAATATTCCTGTGACAGTCTTATCTGAAAAAAAAAATCGATGTCTGGAAAAATAGATAAAGATCCTACAAAACTTCTACTTCCTGTTTACACTCATGGAAGCCATCTTGACTTGTCTACTTGAAAATCTGACCTCGAAATGTCCAGTTTGTGACACGGAAATTTGAGCACTTGTGGAACAGGTGAATGAACAAGTCTGTCATCACGTGCACCTCGGGCCAAGTGGGGAAGTGACGGGGCCAGATTTGGCCCCTGAGCCATGCTTTTCACAGTCACAGAAAATATATTTTGGATGGTGTTTTGTTTGGCAATATACTCACTGAAGGATTTGAATAGTTTAGATCTGATTATAGATTTAAAATATCTTTATTTGCAGTGAAAGTTTAACGACTTTTGTTGCTACTTTCTGATTTAAATGATGCTAAGATTCGTCAGTGCCAGCTAAATTTGATAAGCTCTTTTGTTTGTCTCGCTGTCGTAACTGTGTTGTGACGCCTCTTTCGACAAGCAAAGACTTGGTTGGTGTTCGAATCATGATTCAAGTCAATAACAAGGCAGCGTCACTGTCGCTCAGCGGCTCGTGACTCCGCCCCCTCATTGCATATGCAGGTGGCTGGGTGCTGGGTCAGTGTTCAGCTCGGGTTCGGAGAGGAGAGTCGCGTCCGGAGGAGCTCCGACTCTCGGATTACAACACAGCGGACCGGGACTCCTGGCTGGACTTGGACCTGCTCCTGGATCATTCTGGATGAACTAAGAACCGCGGAGCGGACCGACCCAGGACGGTCTTCCTTCACCTCCGTTTCCGGTCCGTATGGATTACAAACACGTCTTGTCTTGAGGAGGAACGACGCGGAAGGTTTGGTTCTGCTGGCTCGTCGATGAAATATCTTCCCCCGGATTCGGACCGAGTGAGAGTCAGAGCCAGACGCGCCGCCGCGGTGCCTTTGTTGGACCCGGTTCGACAGGCGAAGCGGCTTCCGATCCGGGTGGTGAAGATGTTGACGACTCACACGGGACACTTGCTGCACCCCGAGTACCTCCAGCCGCTGACCCCGGCCCCGGTCAGCATCGAGGTGTGTCGTCAACTCTCCTCATAACTACATCCAAAAATCCACTTCAGTCGGGAAGTTGAACCGACTTCAACGACGTTTAATACACAAATAAAACGTATGGAAATTAAAGTCCGATGTATTCATTGGATCTTAATTTATGACGTCATCGATTATAGGTCGGCAGTGTTTTGGTTTTTAAAAGTATGCTGGATTATTGAAAAATATTTCATACTTCCTCAAGTGTCTGGATAATAGCTGTTTGATATTTTGACCATGTTGCACCAAAAGAGGCTCAAGCGGATCAGAACTGTCTCTTTCTAGTTGTTCAGTAACAATAAAGACACTTTTAGTGACACAATAACGAACATGTCAGCGTCCGTTTTGTCTCGTGTGTTTGACTTTAGTCTGGATCTCTTCCGGTCACAAGCCTCTCAGAACGTCTGTTCTTCTGTTTCCTTCGGTTCTGTTGATTCTGAAGAGTTTTATTTTCCCTCCAGCTGGACGCCAAGAAGAGCCCGCTGGCCCTGCTGGCTCAGACCTGCTCTCAGATCGGGAAACCGGACCCGCCGTCCTCTTCTAAGATGAACTCTCACAGTGAGAAAGAGCCCGCTGGGCGCTCGTCCGCCGCAAAGTCTGTGGAGCCGCGGCCCAGCTCGGAGGACAAGTCCGGCTTCAAGCCGTACAGCAAGAGCGCCGGGGACTGTCGCCGGGACGGAGTCAGCAGCAGCTCCGCTGGCACTGACAAGGTCGGGTTCAGGTTGGCCAGCAACAACGGCGTCTCGAATGGGAGTACCAGCGACGCACAGCCGTCCTATCCCCAAGCCGTGTCCCCCGTCTCTCCGGGACATCCGCCTCCCAAACATTCCCCTGGTGGTCGGTCTTCAACTCAGACCCCCAACAGAGATCCGTCTCCGGAGCAGCGCAGTCCCTCCGGCAGCAGCGGGAACAAGAAGGACTCTGAGAAGAGTGGGTCGGACAGTCCGCACCAGGCCAACTCCAGCCAGGTCAGAGCCAGCACGAACTGCAGCACCAGCAGCGCTGACTCCCACCCCGAGGGGGGTAAGGTGGACTCCTCCCAGTCTGGCCTGGGACCCGGACACGTGACTCCCATCTCTCCCTACAAGTGCAGCCAAACGCTGTTTCCTCTGGCGTCCTCCACCCTGGGCTACCACGGGTCCGTGGTGGGCTCTTACGCAGGATACCCGTCGCAGTTTGTCCCCGGCTTGGACCACGGCAAGTCCAGCCTGGGTGGAATGGGAGTTCCTGGAAAGCACTCGAGCTCCAGCCCCCTGGCAGGCGCCTCCCCTCCGTCCTTCATGCAGAGCCTGTGCAGGGACCCCTACTGCCTCACCTACCCGGGCATGTCCCCCCTCGGCGGGGGCAACTGCAACTCCTGCGTCCACGACCCGTCCTCCAGCCTCAAGTCCAGCTTCCCGCTGGTCTACCCATCCCACCCGCTACACTCCCTCCCCTCCAGCGTGCCCTCATCCCTTTCTCACCCCCTCTACTCGTACGGCTTCATGCTCCCCAACGACCCCCTTCCTCACGCCTGCAACTGGGTTTCTGCCAGCGGCCCGTGCGAGAAGCGCTTCGGCACTTCGGACGAGCTCCTGGCTCACCTCCGCACGCACACCGGCCTGCCAGTCGGGATAGACAGTAAGCTACTCTCCGTTTCCACCTCCGGACCTTCCTGTCACCTCCACCTCCCCCTCCCCCTCCAGAGCAGCGCCGCCTCCATGCCCACCTCCCTCTCACTCAGGGCCCCCCCCAGCCTGAGTCTGGCCCGCTATCACCCCTACAGTAAAGTGCACCTGCCCCCTGGACCCTCGTCCCTCTCACTACACTCGCTGCCGGCCGCGGGCCCGTACTACCCCCACTACGCCCTCTACAGTCAGAGACTGGGATCTGCCTCAGCGCTGGGCTTCCAGTGAGACTTCAGCTGTGTCTAAAGGAATAGTTTGACCCTTGCTTTCAACATGACTGGAGGTTTGTCGACAATAAAGACATGAGAACAACTTCCTGTTTACTATAAATGTCAGGTTTGTTTTTTGTCGGACGAAACTCTCTTCCATTGCTACATTTTCCTGTCATGGTTGCGATCTTAACAATCAGCTGTTAGCTTTGACCTGTATCAACTGAACTGTTGTTGCTGAAGCATGGAGTGAAGGGAGGAAACGGGAGCAAAATGGAATCGTGTTTGTGTTGGGAGAAGTGAGTCATTGGTTGCTAAACGTAACAAAGAGATTCTCAGTTGACTGGAGAAAGGAAAAGTAAAGGATTCTAAAAACAAATCCACATCGTAGGAATGAACAGGTGAAAGTTGACTTGAAGAACCGGAGATTTGGAGAGAAAACCCCAAAAGTATTTGCGTCTCGCTCGTGATTCTGGGTTTGAAACACATGTTAGTAATTGTTTTGGGGAGTTTCTTTACTAGTGCTAGCTTAAAGACACACTGACTAGCCTTTTGCTCTGCTACGAAACAACGAAAGCAGTTTCTGTCCTCCGTGCTCCACGTCACTCGCAGTCGACCTACTATGAACATCTTTTTTTGCTGTCAACAAATGAACTATCAAATGTTTTTTTTTGCATTTCAGCCTCATAGTTTTGGTCATTTGTTGCATTACATTTTGAGAATCCTGCCACTGTTGAGTGTAAACTTTCCACTGGAAATTTAAAGATACGAGATTCTAATTTGGTTTGTTGTTTAGCTTAGCTGACAACTCAACGTGTCACCAAGGGGCAAAGTTGATCCTGGGGAGACCTTGCTGTCGTAGCTCCGTAGCTTGACCCTGCTTCACCGTCATGTCAAACTGTTCCTGTAAACACACCTCTGATGTTGGGTTGATAGCTTTAACAAACCTCCCCAGTTCTGCATGCTTTCCTTTGAATAGAGTTTGTATTTATTTCGACCGATCCTACGAGAATGAATGTTCCAACTCATGCCCGCCACCAAAATGCCATCTTTTGTAACACCTGTGGTGGCGCCGCGAGGCCTTATTTTCTTAAATAAACACGAGAAGGTTTGAAGCTGGTGCTCGTCTGTCAGTCTGAGGCCTGGGTTCTCCACTCCTCACGCCCTGATCGCTATCTGAAGCAAGGCACTCGTCCTCCTGGAGGCACAGGCTTTTGGCTAATATGGCGCTGAAGTCAAGATGTGTTGACCTGGTGCTGGTGTCGTGACGATTCTCCTCAGAGAAGCTCCGCATCTGGATCAGGTTTTTGGACGATCATCTGTGCAGGAAGTCGTTTTTCACATCTTCGTGTCGACAGGCGGACAAGAGGGGAGGAGGAAGCGGCAGGTTCCTCAATGCTGGTCTGCAAGTCGTGAGAGAAGTCGACATGGAGCAGATGTCTTTTTTTGCTTCCAAGCTAACGTGGCTGTGGTGTCTCACACTTCTGCAGCAGGTTCCTACCAGAACCCTCCCCTCTCTTTTATGTCACCAAAAAATGGAGCTGCTTGTGGTCCAGGAGGGGGGTTGGGCCGAGCCTCTGGGCGACCGCTTGACAGGTCCAGTGATGGATGATGATGACGATCTGTGCCTTCATCACCCGACGTTCATGAAGATGCCAGAAGAAGGAGGAAACAGGAGACACCAGAACGTTAAAACACATTTCTGTTTTGAAGCGGCAGATTTGATTTGTGCGTCGGTCCAAATGACAAACATCTGGGCGGTTCTGGATCATCTATGAATCACAGGACAGCTTCCCAGAACCGGACTCCTTCGCTTTCACTCTGTCTCCCCTCCAACTTTATCACTCCATCCATCATCCGGCTCTTCAAGGGCTCCAAAAATAAAGAGGACCCAGATGTGGGCCGCCATCTTCTCTCAAACCGCGGCGAACCCCTCACTTAGGCCCGACCGCAGTTCTGATGAGTCCGCTCGCGCATCAACAGGTATTTCTGTTTCTTCTGCTATTTCTGGGGAGTTTAGCGGCGCGCGGCTGGGCTAAGGTAATTATGGCCTGGCTGCTAGCGTCGGAGGCCGCAGCTGGTTCTGATCCCAGTCCGCTCCGGGGGCTCGCTTGTCAGCTCTCATGCATCACGGGCCGCTGCTTGATGGAAAAACGTGCTTTGGCAGCGATCGGTCGAAGGTCTGGAGGCCGGCAGGCGCAGGCGGGTTAGCCACATGCGGAGGTGGGCGGTGGGGTAGTGGCACCCCACCTTCCCCATCTGGATCCTGACGGCAATGTTTCTTGCGGCTCAGCGAGTCGGAGCTGCCGCCGCCGCCGGGCAGAGAGAGGCGTGCCGCCGCAGACCGGAGAGAGTCCAAAACACACAGATCTGAGGAGACGATGACTCAAGCGAGTCATTAAGGAGGAAATGTTGTTTTTCACTCTGTCAGGATGATTAATGAGCTAGCGCTGCTGCTGCTGCGGCTAACGAGCAGAAGCTCCCGCCCCGAACACAGACCAGACCTGTCGAGCGCCACACTCAGCTGGGGCCAGATCCCCCTCTGTACATGCTCCAACCAAGCAACGGAGCCTTTGCAACCAAGAGCCCAAACAGTGGGCGCAACAGTCTCAGGGATCAGATGCATCACAAGCTGTCACAGAGTTGTCCTACATTTTACACAACAATTACGCATCACTTTTCATTATTTTTTACCTCATTGTGTTCATGTTTTTGATCATCAATTTCCAAGGAGAGCCGCAGAATATTAATAATTTAAATGAATGCATTTATTTTAGATTTATTTAGTTCATGTTTTTAATTCCACTGTCACTTATTTTGTTTCCTTTTTTATGATCAACACTCTTATTGCTTGTTCTTATTGTTAGTAATAATCGTCATCTTTAAAAAAAAAAAGTTATTTTTTTCAGACTCAAGTTTTAATGATAAACTAATTTTGTTTTTCAAATGTTGTGGTTAATTTTCATCTATAAATAAATTAAATTTTATTATTTTCATTTCTATTTAACTAGGAACTATTGTCTACATGCTGTATTTTCATTTCTATTTTTTGCCTAAATAGAATTTGTGTTAAACAAGTTTGGTTTTTGCTTTTCATTCTTAAAGGCTGTTAAATTAAGTACATTTAATGACATAAATTTTATCAACAGTAATTGGATTTGTCATAAAGTAATGCTGTGTTTTATTTCCGTTGCGTCCATCCATTTTAACCAGCTTATTCCACTTCAAAGCTTGTCAGAGTAACGACAGATGAAAAAACAAAAACTGGGTGAGAGTGGATTCAGTCACGTCACCGAGCGCCAGACTGACCGATGACTGACACGGATGACAGTCTATACAGCTACTGGGAGCGAGGGCGGATCCGTGGGGGAGTCAACACATGAGTGTGGCCCTGCAGCTGTATCCAGAGGAACCTCTGCCTGCTGCTCTGCATGTCAGCGACGTGATTAATGACCTGCTCAACACGCTACTGACACACACACGTGTTTGTGTTGCCACCCTTCATTGCCATCACCCTTTCCCCAGCCTCTCCTCCTAAACCTACCACCCATAACACATGGCGACTCTGAACTTAGACCCGATGACAATGACCCAGTCAATTTGTTAAAGTCTTCATCCTCAAACTGAGGCTTAACCTTGTGAGGTCACAAAGTCACACGGTCCTCAGGAGAATAGTGTTATGTCTAGAATTGGTCCACACAAAGTATGATAAACAACCACACACACATGCGAGATAAAGGGCAGGACACTTCGGCAGCTCACAATAAAAAGCTTCTTCCACCTCAGAGTGATCTCACTCCGAGCAGAAGTGGGTCGACCCGACGGTTCCCAGGTTGTCAGGGACAGCGTGGGCGTGATTTATGAGCAGCGGCCTCCAAACGGACCACATGACCCTTCCATCATTGTTGTCTCTGACGGCTAATGAGGCTGGACACACACACTTTCGTTTTGAAACACATCACTGCTTATTCATTTTTGACGTTTTATTTCCTCTTTAGTTCGTTTTATTCAGGATTTTTCTTTTTTTTATTGACCCTAATCTTTGTCATGAATCTGAATCCATTTGGCCAGAAACACATGCCAATTTCCAACTCCTGTTTCATTCTAGTGTCACCTGAAATGATACAAAAATGTCTTCGGGTTTTAATCATGTCTTGGATTATATCTGGTTTATTTTGCACCACTGGTTTTCCAATGAAAAGATCGTTTGCTGTTTTTATTTATTGGTATGATTTGTGGAGAGGAGAGCCGGACCGGGGATGATGGAGAGGACAACCAATAATGAATGATGAGCAGAGAAGACATGAAGTCAGATCGAAACTTCAAAAGAAACTGTAATTTCGCTTTTAAATTATTACTACATATAATTCCAAATGTACCACAGTTTAGGGCGCCATTTTATTTATCTGCTTTTCTTCCTCATAGCCAGTAATGGTTTACCCGAAATGACAACGGTAAAGTGGAAAAATACCTTTATAAAAAAAATTATAAACTTTTTAATGACGCTGCAGTCATGAAACTGATGTTAAATATATGAACTTTTCTTCCGTCCCATCGAGCTCAGAAGATGAGCAGGAGTTTGTCGCTCTCTGCTGGGTGAATGTTGCAACTACATCGCGCCGCTCCTCCCGGCTGCCCCGCCTCCCTCTCGCGGCTCTTCCCGCCTCTGCTCCCCGTCCTCCCACCTCGACTCCTCCTCTCTCCCGGGTGCCTTTCCCAATGTTCCGCTGCAGGGCTTCCTGAACTGGCTCCGAGTCTCCCGGGACGGACTTTCCAGAGCCTTCCAGGCGCTGAGAATGTGAGGCGGCGCAGATGGCTCTGGTCAGTGAGCAGGTGGAGCGACCTTCGACCCCGCTGCCTCCCGCCGAACACGTCTGCCAGGAGGCTCGCGGCTCCCGGTGAGTCCCGGGGGAGATGGAGCCTCTGACTCGCCAGCTCTGACTCTCGAGTGTCTCTACTAGCTCCACTGGTGAAGGCTTTCTGGGGTCATGACGTGGCAGCCATGACGTCAAACCTCAAGTTTTACTCGCGATAAACCTCTTTATCGCCGATGATGGTTAGAAATGTTCATATCCAATTGCAACCGTTTCATCTTCTGACAACAAAAGGCGGTTCAATGAAAGTCAATATTTGACACGTTGAACATTCAAACTTCAGTAACTAATATTAATATACTAATATTTGCAGTCAGACAAGATCAAAGACGGGAATCTTCCCGCCAACCTCCAAATATTGACTAGATAAAGGTCGAACATGAACTCGGTTTTTCTCCAGTTAGTTTCATTTCAGCTGAGGTATCTTCTTCTCTGAAGGGCACTTCCATGTCAAAGTGCAGTTCTCCTTCTTTGTTTTTGCTCGACATGAATAGACAAATGTTTGTGTAGCAGCAGTTGCTCATCCTGCTAGTGCTACACTTGAGCTAAGCTATAACTCACATTGTTTTAGACTCCAAATACTGTACTGCATTCTGCTGCAGCCAATTTATAATCTTACTAGCATTATTTATGTTTGAGGCTTTAGCATAGCTAGCACCTAAACTACACGTGTGGTCACGCTGTGTCATGTGCTTGAAAAAAGGGCACTTTTTCTTTACTTTTAGCCTCTTTAGCACATCTGCTATAGGAACGCTGTGAATGCTGTACGGTTTAGCACCATGTACTCATTAGCACTTGAGCTAAATTTGCTCTTGAGCTACATTCTGTACTTACAGCGGCATTAGCACTTAAGCTACATTAAGTTACATTAGCACTTCAATTACATTGGTATTACAGTTACATTAGCACCTCTGCTACACTGACACTTCAGCTCATCAGTACTTAGCAATTCACCTATTTAAGCATTAAGCGAGAGCAACTCTGCTAATATTAACAACATTTAGCATTTTCAGCTACATTAGCACTTTAGCCCCATTATCATTTCTGCCACACAAGCTCATCAGCTACAATGGCACATTTAGCTTTGTTAACACTTGAGCTAAAGTAGCATTTCAGCTATGTAAGCACCCCAGCTACATAAGCACCCAAGCTAAGTTAGCTCCTCAGCTAAATTGGCACCCCAGCTACATAAGCACCCGAGCTTAGTTAGCTCCTGAGCTAAATTGGCAGCCCAGCTACATTAGCACCCCAGCTACATTAGCACCTAAGCAACAATAGCATCCCGGCTACGTTCGCACCTTAGCTACAGTAAGGCCAAGTGTCTTAAGAAGTCGTGTTGATCTCGGCCAGTGATGCTAGTGTCTGTGTAGTGTTGACCTGTGACCTCTGTGCCAGCAGCACGGCAGAGAGTGAAGGTCGGAGGAGACCGAGGAGGCGAGAGACGTTGCTCACTGACCCCCGAGTAGATACGGAGGAGTCACAGCACAGGAGACTGACGGGAGTCCAGTGAGTCTTTCCTTTGTCCCTTTTTCTATCTTCTTCTTCCCTCTCTCTGTCTTTTCTCTTTTTGTTTCCCCTTTTCTGTCTTTTATTCTTTCCCTATAGAGACTTAGTGGAGTGAGCCTGCAGGGATGAGGCTCAGCACCTTCAAATCCCTCAGCTGATGATTGACTGTCGTCCCCCTGCAGGCTGAAGCCGGTGGAGCATCTCTCGACCCCGCTGACCCCCAGCGACTGCGAGGTCAAGTTTGAAGTGAAGCGGTCCCAGTCCAGCCAGGTATGATTCCAGACCTGACCTCTGTGACCTGAGAGCTGCCCTCACGCTCACTCTGTTGTCCTCAGCTGTCCAAAGCCAACGCTCACTTCCACAAGCTCTTCAAGGAGGTCTGCAGAGATGAGCCACTCAGACAGAGTGAGTTCTTCTCCACGTTTCTATTGGTCAGGTGCTGGTCCAAATGTGTTAAATGAACTTGGTTTGCTGTCTATTTTCCGTCTCACCTAAGACCCAAGACCCTAAGACTCAAGAAGACTCTTCGAGAGGTTGAGACATTCAGTGGTCACAACCTCTTGAAGAGTCTTCTTGAGTGGAGTTAGATCTTCTTTCTAAAGGTCTTGATCTGGACCCCTTTTTGACCCTTAGCTGAGCTTGGCACCACCTCAAAAGATTTAGAGAGGCCAAGTGTGGACCTCTTTACCTCAGCTGCGGAGGAAGTAGATGGACAGATGACTTAATCTTCAGTCCGTCTGAGGTGACATGTCTCGGCTGATTTGTGGTGTCCAGGCTACACCTGTGCGCTGCAGAAGGACATGCTGTACCAGGGGAAGATGTTTGTCTCCGACAGCTGGATCTGTTTCCACTCCAAAGTCTTTGGCCGAGACACCAAGGTGAGAGTGTCCTCGATCACCCCTGGCCTGTCAGTAAGAACCCTCCTCTGGTCCAGATCTCCATCCCGGTCACTGCGGTCACCTTCATCAAGAAGACTAAGACGGCACTGCTGGTGCCCAATGCTCTGGTGGTGGAGACCAGCAGCGAGCAGGTAGGATCGCGTGACCATTCTGGAGACCCACGTCATGTGATATGGTCTACTACTCCTGCAGCACGTCTTTGTTTCCTTCCTGTCCCGGAACGCCACGTTCAAGCTCCTCAAGTCCGTCTGTGCTCATCTGGAGGTCAGTCACGCACACCTCAGTCATTTTACTCGTAAAAGCAGCATTATAATATGTACAAGTACTACAAATGCTGTGTTTACTGGTACTAATACCAAGTTAACTGCAGATGATGTACAGTTTAGTAGTATTTGGGGTTAGTGGCGGTATTCAGAATCAGAATCTGAGTCAGCTTTATTGCCAGTGGGGATCCCACCAACTAGGAAAGTGCTTTGGAAAACGTGCACTCAAAAACACAATAATAGTAATAATCATAATAATAATTATAAATAAAATAAAATATCCCACAAACAACAAGGGCTGTTCACGAATTCAACAGTCTGACGGCCGAGGGGAAGAAGCTGTTCCTGTGACGGGGGGTTCTGGTCTGGATGGACCGTAGCCTCCTGCCAGAGGGAGGAGGAACAAACAGTCCATGACCAGGGTGAGAAGGGTCGAAGGCTCTGATCCCACCTGCACGTCTCTGGGTCCTGGAGACATACAGGTCCTGAAGAGGTGGCAGGCTGCAACCATCACCTTCTCAGCAGAACGTACGATGCGCTGCAGTCTGCTCTTGTCCCTGGAGGTGGCGCTTCTGTACCAGACAGTGATAGAGGAGGTGAGGATGGACTGGATGATGGCTGTGTAGAACTCCACCAGCAACTTCGTTGGCAGTCGTAGTTTTCGTAGCTGCCTCAAGAAGAACATGCAGGACCTGAACCGCGAGCACACGCTGTGCCTCATAAACGTCCGTACTGGGCGGGACATATTCGACAGCCAGAATGATTGAAGCGAACTCACACAGGGAGCAAAATGGCTTACAGTTCACTATAAGACATTCCCGAGAGGGAGAGCAGTGCTGAAAAATCACAGCCACATCCGTACACCAGCGATCGTTGATGTAGAAACACACTCCTCCACCTTTGGTTTAGCCGGTGAGCTCCGGAACCCGGTGAAGCTGGAATCCCTCCAGACCAGATGAAGCGCAGTGTCCAGGGTGAGATTGCTCAACTACGTCTCCGTGAAAAACAAAACACAAGAGGAGGAAAAGTCCATGTTCCTTCTCAACATCAGCGCCAGTTCATCCATCTTATTGCTGTGCGAGCGGACGTTAGAGAGGATTATCCCAAGAAGCGGAGTGTGCGATCCTCTTCAGCGAAGGCGAACAAGCGCACCGGCACGTTTCCCTCTCCTCCTCAGTTTCTTCTGCCCAGCCAAAAGGTGGACTAACTCTGAAATTGACACAATACTGGTAGTAAGTCAGACGGAGTCATAGCCCTGATATTCATCAACTGATCTTGTGTGTAAGAACACGCAGATGCTCCTTCAAAACATAAAAATATGCAAAATAACCAGGCCAGCCTTCGTCGGCGCCATCTTGAATCATGATATTAGTATTGGTGATATTAGTGGCGATACTAAGAAAAACAACGTAACAACACTTGTAAACATAACAACAAACAAACAAAAAAGTGTTTATGTGGCAGTAATTGTGCTGCGCGTAGTGCATTAGTTCCTCTTGCCTAAGTACTAGTAATTGTAGTTTTCAGGTTAATAATATTATAAATTACAGTACTTCTGTAGCAGTGCCACAGAATTAAACACAAGTAGTAGTAGCAGTAATCGTAGGCGACTGCAATCATTGTATTTATAGATGAGAAGTCGAAGTAAAATTGCTAGTGGAGTAGAAAGTCTCACAGCAGAAGCTGTAATTGAAGACAGAAGTAATATAATTTGTAGATCAGTAGTGCTCCTACCTTGATAATGAGCGTATTACTGGTGAGTGAGAGACACACGGCATTAATGCGTTCATACCTGGAGGACGGTTGCGTCACGCTGACACGTGGAGGTCTCTGCAGGTGGAGAAGAGCAGCAGTCCTCTGGTGTCCTCGTGTGAGCACAGCTTCAGGGTTGGCTGCTCCTCCTCGCTTCCTCTGGTCAGTCCCACGCTGAGACCAAAGTCAGACGGAACAATGGCGCCTCTGTGTTTTCACCCTCTCTGCTCCGCAGTTCCCCGCCGACTTCTCCCACCTGGACGGAGTCGTGCAGCGACGGCGGCAGGACATGATGGAGAGCAGCAGCTCCGGGTCCCGGACGCCGGACTACGACAAAGTGAGCGGTGAGTTGCCCCCCAGCTGTGGCGAAGAACCCCTGCCTCGGCGTCGTGTGCTTGCTCTCCTCGAGAGTCTCGTTGTCACCTTCCGTCACTTGGACTTGTTGGTCTCGACCGGGGACTTGCTCATCCTGTCTGTGTACTTGCCTTTACTGACGTAATGTTATTGAGTGGGGACTTTTTTGTCGGAACTAGGACAGGTCTAAGTTACTCATCTCGACTGAACTTGATGGTCTTGACTATTTGCTCTGGTCCTTTCACCGTGGTTCAAGTCTTGATGGCTGTGACCTGGGGCCTACCTCGTCTACAGAGTTGTTTTTATTGACTAAGTATTGTTTGACTTGCTTTTTTTCAACTGTCTTCACTGAACCTGTGTGTTTGACCTGGGACTTGGTTTACCAGACTCTAGTTTTGTTTGTCTTCACTTGTTAGTCAGGTTGTATTTGTTCAGGATTTGTTCCTTTATGACTATCGAGTTGCCGTCCTGACTTGTCTGGACTCTGCACTAAATGGTGTTGAGCCTGAATGTGTTTATAAACTCTGGGTTTGCTTATTGTTACTTGAAGTTGTTACTTGTCTTGACTCTGGACTTTACATGGTACTTGTTTGGCTTGATTCTTCAGTTCCTCCTCTTAAATATGGATTCACTCGTCTTGACTCAATGGCTGTAACTCGGGTCCTGGTGACTGTGTCTCAGAAGGGTCTGGTGACTGTGACTCAGTACTTGATGACTTTGACTCAGGTCCTTATGACTGTTACTCAGGTCACAGTGGGGTCACAGTTGTTTGTTTTCACATCAGGACTTGAGAGACTTTCACCCTTTTGTCACAAACACCTCAGCTCCACCTGAAGTGCTGTTGAGCCAGAGTGTGGAGGTTGTTCTGTCCTCACCTCCACACCAGAGCTCTGAGTCCAAGTCATTCAGACAGATCCCCATGGAGAAGTTTCCTCCTATCATTGTGTCCTGGAAACAACAACGATGACACACGAGACAAGCCGCTCACCGTTACCCGACTGAACCAGTTTGCTGCAGGCTGTTTTGGCGTCCTCGGTGTCGAGTGTCGGACTGTTTAGTGTGCAAACATCTGCAGGGAGCTGACACTCCATCTGTTTTGACTGACACCAGCAGATGGAAACTTCGCTGCCGAGACTTCTGTTTCAGCCTCACAAGCCGTCGACGGCCGAGCGCTTGTCCTCTGACCTCTGACTTTACCGCCGGGTTTTTGGCGTGAGAATATTGACTTTTTAAAAAGTTCTTTTTCACTCCTGTCTAATTGTATTTCACCAATGTCTTGTTCTGTTGGATCTTTAATGACACCTAGATGAGTTGTTTATCAAGTTACTGGTGTTGTTTCTTTGTTATTTGTTTTGTTTTTTGCCAGAGGGAAGGACACGCTAATGTGAGATTTGCTAGCTTAAAGAGTGAGTCAGCAAAACTGAGAGCTAGCACGCAACTGTTAGCAGAGCAGTGCTGCCGGTCTTGAGTGGTTGTGGTTCTGGCACTAGTGATGAGCAGCGAGCGTGAGACTCCTTAATGACGTCTCGATGACTTGACTCTCGCTGCATGTGTCGCCCACTCTGACAGATGTTTGTGCCACAGACTTCAGCGCGCTGCCCGACTCCTTCCTTAATGTGGTGAAGAGTGCAGAGGTTTCGGTCCACGCAGACGTTCACCTGCAGAACTCGGGACAGAACCACGGTACAATGACCTCTCCGTCTGCCTCACTGACACTGTCTGTCTGAGTCTGAGTGTTTTCCGTGTCCCTCCTGCAGGGCCGTCCAAACCTTCCAGAACTCACCGGGAGAAATCCTCTCAGTCCAGTTCTCTGCACCTGCTGCTGCTGATCTACCTGTTTCTGTGAGTGACCTCGCCTCCTAGCTGAGGAGTCTGTTAGCTGGCGTATGGATCGGTCACTGTGACCTTCACTGGTCTGACCCGGACTCTGTTAAAGATCCACCTGCTGGTTCAGATTCAAAACAAAGTTTGACCCAAATCGGAGTGTTTAGACTGGCCAACACTAACATGGTAACGTCCTTGATGTCATGGTCGGTCTCAGGCCAGGCTTTCAAATCAGAGTCAGTAATGAGTCTCTCCACGGCTCAGACTCCGGTGAAGGACTCGGACACTTGTGAGTGACATAGACATGACAGTGGACGACTCAGACTGAAGAAGTAATCCCCTCCTTCGGAGACTGGTATAGCAGCGATGTCCTCTCTGTTGTTGTCAGGGTGAGCCTCCTGGTGGTGTCCACCTGCTACATGGCTCTGAAGATCGTGGCTCTGGAGCACCGCCTGGACTCCTTGCTGTCCCTGGGCCAGAACCTTCAGAACCGGCAGTGAGAGCCAGAGTCGGAATCGAGTCCTCCGCCCCGAGTCATGCTGACTGCCTCACCTGTTCATCATTCCAGGAGCTCCGGCGGTCAGACGCAGGACGAGCTGAACGCAGAGATCTATGGAGAGCTGTCCACCAACCTGTTCAAGCTGGAGAAGGTCCGTCTGCTTGATTAGCTACTTCCATGTGCAGCGCCCCCTGCTGTCCACCCGCCTGCCGCAGCCACATGGACCCTGTACTATACATCTGTGTCGGATCACTGTTTGGCAGCTGCTGTTGAAAGGAATACTTGGCTCTTGAAAATGCTGACTTGTCTCTCCTCAGATTCAGAGAAACCTCAGGAAACTTCTGCAGACGTGAAGAAGAGCCACAGGACAACAGCACCTTGTAGCCAACAAGTAGCAAGAGGATGGTGCAGGGGTGCCAGTGTTTCTTCTTCTCCTCCTTCTTCTTTCTTGACTGCACGTCACCTTCATCCTCCTCCTCTGCCTCCTCCTTCTGCTTCTCCATCTCCTGATGGAGCATCACTTTGCTACCTGACCTCTCAGGAGGCTGTGAACTGAACCAGATCCTTGGATTCTTCTTCTGCTGTCTGATCCTTGTCCTCTGCCCCAGAGCCCTCCACTGGTGTCATGGGTGCCTCTGGCTCGCCCAGTTCCCTCTTTACATTGCTGTCTGGATGTGGATGAAGAGAGTTTTTGCGCCCCCTAGTGTTGGGAAAACATTTGCCACTCAGCCATGTTGCCTAAAAGTGAGCCCTTCACACACGTCGGCTCACTATTTGTCAAGCACTTGTTACGTCACTCTCTATTTTTAAATTGAGTATTGTATTTGTTTGTTTGTAGAACAGCCAGGCACATTTTGGGCAAATATGAAATGTTTCTGTGCATAAGAAATGTTTCAAATTCCAGCTGGAATAAGTGACATGACAGAGTGAGGTGATCATGTGATGTTGGTGGAGTGTGGAGGGTGTTCAGGGGGTCCACAAGAAGGACGACACACACACTCAGATCAGTCTTATTCTTAAGGATTCTCCAGACTGTTCAGACACTGACCTGACCTCCACACATAGGTCCTCGGCTTCTCCTTCACTCACTCTCTGGATCCTCAGTGAGTGACCTACTGCAGCCCCACATTGTTACAGGTGTTGTCTCCACCATTAAACTGGGTGCACTGTCTGTCTTTTGGGGGTTTAGAACAGGTCAGATCTGGTCACATCATTTCCCGTGGTCCAAATTGATAGTAACATTTTAGTCTGTTCAGAACCATTGATCCCTGTGACCCCAGTTACCACTGCATCGACCCACCTGGCTGGTGAGACCAATACCAGCTAAAGAGTTTTAGAATCAGATTTCTTCAGTCCATATGAGCCACAGATGTCCATGATTGATCTGCCTTAACATAGCAGCGTGTGTTTTTAAGACGAAAAATAAAAACATGTCTTTCTGCCTCTAGATTCTATATATAATTGTTTTTTTTTACTTTTATATTTGTTTGCAAATATGTTTTCGACTAGTTGAATACAAACGACAAAAAATAATGCAATTGAAGTGTCAAAAATTGGTGGCTGAAATAAATATATGGAACAAACTTATTTTAAATATTTGTGAGCAATTGTTATCAATACATTCATATGTAATCAGAATGAGAACATTCCCATTAAAACCGAAAAAATGAAATACATGATTGTCATGACATGCATTTATTATTGTGCCATTTTTTAAAATACAATGCGATATTGAATAGAATCAAACTTGTTTGATGATGAGCTGCATTATGTTATATTATGTAATTGAAATCAATCAAATATATTTATTTTATTTTTAGTTAATTGAATTTGCGTTGAATTGAAGTAAAGAAATTATTTAAAATATTTTTTTGGGATCAAACCATCACCGTATTTATATTCATTTTTAACTTGTATTTCCAACTACAAGATGACGTAAGATATTCAAATGTGTTTATTCCGGTCCTTGACAGGATGTTTACAGCGGTGGCCCCGCCCCCCTCGGCGCGCGCGTCCAACCCCAGCCGCCCGCGCGCTCCCCCCGCCCTCGTGTGACGTCATCTACTCTGAAAGTGCAATGGCGATGTCGGACACAAACATCCTCCTCTCCGGGACTCCGCGTCCGCTGGCTCCCTCCGAACCGCGCTCCCTCCGCCAGCCGCACTCGCGCATGTAACCGTCACCCGGAGCCGGACACGGCGCGCCATGACGGCATAGACAGGTGAGAGACGGCGCGTCTGCGGGAACATATCATCCAGAGAGGGCGAGAGGAGGAGAGGGGCGTGGCCGCCGAGACTTCTGACTCTGGGATGCTGATAGCTTAGCAACAGCGAGCAGGAAGGAGGAGGCGGGAGACAATGGCGGGTTACTGGGCAGGATGCTGCAGCTTTGTCTGAGGAGGAGCTGCTCTGTCTCTGAGGCACCACTGGCCATTCAGAGGATGTATGTCCCCAAATCTTTACGGCTGCTTCCACAGACAGTGATCGACAAACTTCCTTACGTTTACGTGAGGGGGGCCAAATCCGGCCCCTGGAGTCCCTTCATGTGGGGAGGGAAACCTGAAGGTTGATGTAGAGCGCTGTGTTTATCCACCTCCACTTTCATGTTTCCTATTCGTGTTTAGTGTTTGTTTACTCTCCTATCAGCCACTCCAGTTCCCTTGGCAGTTGCCTCTTCTTCCTCGCTGTTCACTACTCACGACAGTGAGGTACTGACGGAGCTCTTATGTCTGCGACGCCCTCTGGTGTCCCAGCGGTTTCCCAGGTGCAACGCGTGATTCCCAGCATGGCGGCCCAGGAGCCGTCCCCCCCGTCGTCCATGGAGAGCAACAAGCCCGGATACAACAAGAAGATTCTGGGCAACAAGCTGGAGGACAAACATCTGTGCAACTGCTGCCACAACATCCTCAGGCGACCCGTCCAGGCCCAGTGTGGACACCGGTTCTGCTCCTACTGCTTCAACCGCACCGTCAGGTCGGGAACGTGAGCCGTCGCGCCTCCTGTGCTACTGTTTACGTCACAACATGGGAGTACTTCACTCATTCGCACAGCAGGCACTTCAGTAAGATAAGCTAGCAATGCAGATATGCTAGCACTGAAGCTACATTAGCACTGGAGATGAGTAAGCTCAAAAGGTATGTTAGCGCTGAAGCTTTGTTATGACTGAAGATATGCTAGCCATGAAGATAAGTTATCACTGGAGCTACTTTAGCACTGGGGATGTGTTAGCATTGAAGCTACATTAGCCCCTAAGATAAGTTAGCACTACTCTAATGTTAGCACCGGAGATGCACTAGCACGGAAGGTAGGACTGATGTTAGCACAAAAGATACATGAGCTCAGATGATAAGTTAGCATCAAAGACATGTTAGTGCTGAAGATACATGGGCACTGTCGACGTATTAGGACCGAAGCTATGTTAGCACTGAAGATGTCTTATTGCAGAAGATATGTTAGGCATGAAGATACATTGGCACTGAAGCTACGTCAGACCCAGTCAGCAAGACTTGTTAGCCACAAAGATGCACTAGCACTGACGATTAGCATTTCAGCTACATTAGCACTAAAGCTCTCAAGAGATCAAGCTCTTGATACACTGGCTCTTTAGAGTCACTTAGTTCAGTTTGCAATTCAAATCCATTTAGATACAATACCATTTTCTGTTGTTAGCATTTCAGCAATTTAAAAGTCTTCAGATACATTCAAGATACGCTCGCTCTTCATGCGCTAGCTCATCAGATATTTTCAGATAATTGTAACTTCAGAGCCACTAACACTGAAGCTACATTAGCAGATTTGCATGCCGGCGCTATCAGCCTGTCAGCTGCATTAGTAATTTAGCTACACAAACCTGTGTTAGCATGGCAGCCACACTATCCACAGGTGTGTTGGTTGTAATTGTGTCTCCTGTTTGGACAGTAACGGACCTCAGAAATGCGGCGCCTGCATCAAGGAGGACATTTTTGAAGAGCCCACGTCCATCCTGAAGCAAGGCTGTGTGAGTCACCCGCGCTAGCATGCTGGTCCACAGACGCAGCAGCGCTCTTTTCTCCTGACATAAATATTCCATGATGGCGACTAACCCTCCATCTGTGGCCGGCGCAGGCCTTCCCCGACAACGCCGTGAGGAGAGAAGTGGAGAGTCTCTCGGCCGCCTGCGTCAACGAGAGCTGCTCGTGGACGGGAAGCATCAAGGAGTTCGAGGTCAGTCTTGTCGACAGGGTCTTCCACCCAGGCTTTTAGCTAGAGGGGCGTCCCATGGAAAATTGGACGCCCATTTCTTCTTGAGACGGACGCCCTACATTTTTACTCAGTGCCTGCGTAATGCCCCAGTCATAGCCTCATCATATTTCAGTGAAAAGGAAGTTTCCGTGCAGTATTTTCACTGAATGTGATAAATTCGCCGCGTCTCAACCCTTTACCGGCACCGGAACTTTGGCCACCACGGACGCCATATTTGTTTACGGGCCAAATCTTGCGGTTATTCACATCTCGCTATTTGCGAAAACTTGCATTTTCATTGGTCGACGTGGCATGGAAGAGCGACGCTGTCAGTTGGCTGTTTGACGCAGATTACAAGAGGAAAAGCCAGGTAAGTTCAAAACTCTAAACAATTGTTTACAAAACAAACTGAAAGTCTTTCAATCGGACGAGCCACATGGCGACAGCACCGCATGAACTCCCGCGAGAACTGCATGGAGCGTTTGCCGAACTTCGCATGAACAGCTTGTACATATTTTATATAGAAATATACAGTTGTTGCAGTCCCTTTTTCATGTAAAGGCTATGAAACATTTTCCAAACCAAATCTTTGTGCGAAAAATGAGTTTCCTCCTGAAGGAAAAACAGGTCAGAATTGTTGTCTTGTTTGAATGTTTAACTGTGTGAAAGTTCAGAAAACCATCTCAGATTCACAGCTGATACAACTCTGTGCTTGTCTTGCATCACTATATGAAGGAAGATGAACAAAACTGTTGTCGTGATAGCGTGTAGTAATAGTAATAATTATTTTAATTCATCAGGGTCAGTTATCTGAAGGAGAGAATCCCATCAGATCAGGAGAGCGAGGAAGAGGCTCCATCACCACCAAAGAAGAAGAAGTGGATTTGCTGATTTTGACTTTGCAGCTGCTCGAGAAATATAACTCCAGACCCAGGCGTTTCTGCATTATGTATTTGTTATTGTGACGTTTATGATATTTGATGCAATATGTTTGGTTTTATAAAATAAGTGACTTTTGTACAAATGTATGTGTGCAGTGTTTTTTTTTTTTACACAGCAAGTTATGTTCGTCCTGGTGGGGAATGATCTGGGGGTGGAGTTATGGGTTGGGGGCGGGGCATGTGGGCGTGGCTTTGGACGCCCTGTTTCAAAATCCTAGCTAAAAGCTTCCGCCTGCCCCCTGGTGGCCGCTCATGTCAGTGTCTGCTCCCTCGCCAGCAAACCCACGAAGGCAAGTGCGAGTTCTTGATCATCCCGTGCCCGTCCTGCAAGGAGCGGATCCGCTTCAGCGAGCAGGAGCGCCACAATGAGCGCGAGTGCCCGGAGAGGACGCTGAACTGCAAGTACTGCAAGGAGCCGTTCCACTTCAAGAACATCAAGGTCAGCCATCATTTATTCACCACGCCCAGCGCCCGCCGAGAGCAACGCCGCCCTCTTCTGTGTTTGGCAGGCGCATGACGAGATCTGCCCCAAGTACCCCATGATCTGTGAGGGCTGCGCCAAGAAGAAGATCCCAAGAGAGAAGGTGAGGATTGTCACGTTGGAAGCTCGGCTCCTTGTTGTGTTGGTGTCTATGGCTCAGGTTGTGGTTCCTCCTCTAGTACGTGGACCACATCAAATTCTGCAGCAAGTTCAGGACGCCGTGTCGCTTCCACGTGGTCGGCTGTGACATGTCTGTGAGTGCTGATTCTCCTGGAGGATCTTCTCAGGTCCAGACCTCTGACACGAGGTGTTTTGTGGCGTTCAGGTGGAGAAGGAGAAGATCCACGACCACGAGCGCGCCTTCGCCTACGAGCACCTGAACCTCCTGCTGCACTACATTATGGGCATGAAGGTGAGCATGGAGGGTCTGCAGCCGCAGGGTCTGGAGGTCGCTGGGCACAAGCTGGTGGAGCTGCAGCAGTCGCTCCGGGAGCTGGAGGCCCGAGTGTCCCAGCTCAGCTCCTCCTCCTCCTCCTGCGGGCCTCCCGTGCAGGGAGCCTCCACCTCCTCCTCCTCTTCGTCAAATCCAGGAGCTCCAGGGCCTCCCGCCTCGGCCCCTCTCCCGCCGCCGCCCGCTCTGGCGCCGACGCTCTCCGTGTCCACCTCCTTCACCCCTCTGCCCAGCTCTGTGGGGGCAGCGCTGGAGCTGCAGCTCCACAGCGAAAAGACCAAGGTGGCGGAGCTGGGCCGCAGGTGCACCGAGCTGGAGGTGAAGTCAGGGACCTTCGAGAACGTGGTGTGCGTGCTGAACAGAGAGGTGGAGCGCTTTGCCACCACCATGGAGGCCAGCAACCGCCAGCACAAGCTGGACCAGGACAAGATCGAGGCACTGAGCAACAAGGTGAGGGGCCCCGAACGGCTGCCAGCGCCTGCAGAAGTCAAAGATGGACTCACCTGTCCTGACCACCCCCCAGGTGCGGCAGCTGGAGAGGACGGTGGGGCTGAAGGACCTGACGGTGGCCGAGATGGAGGGTCGACTCCGAGAGATGTCGGCCACCACGTTCGACGGCGTCTTTGTCTGGAGGATTTCTGACTTTGCCAAAAAGAGGCAGGACGCCATCGCGGGGCGAGCTCCAGCCATGTTCTCCCCAGGTAACGTCTGTCTGTCAGGAGTCAGGAGCCGCTGGCTTGTCCTGACCACGTCTCTCCTGGCTCGCAGCCTTCTACACCAGTAAATACGGCTACAAGATGTGTCTGCGAATCTACCTGAACGGCGATGGCACGGGGCGCGGCAGCCACCTGTCGCTGTTCTTCGTTGTGATGAGAGGACTCAGCGATGCCTTGCTCAAGTGGCCCTTCAACCAAAAGGTGATGCCGCTCGTGGCCCTTCTTATCAAGCCTTGTTTTAGCTGATGTGCCGCCTCAGGAATCACCTTGTCCAATGAGTCAGTCTGTAAGAACGATTCTGTGACTCGTGGGGGACTCAGTTGAAATGTCACTCTCCACGGAAAATAACTCACCCACGTCAGAGGTGACACTTTCTCAAGTCTCTGAGTTAATCCAGAGATCACATGGTAAACAAATTGCGCAGCTAAAACATTACGACCACATCCTAGCTTCTGTAGCTACATCTGAACTGTACTTCGCCTCGTGATTTCCCGTCTCTCTCTTCTCTGTTCGGAGCGAAGCTCACATTGGAGCGCGGTTGCCCGCCATGACGGTCTTTTGTTTGTGCACTCAGGTGACACTGATGCTGCTGGACCAGAGCAACCGGGAGCACATCATTGACGCCTTCCGCCCCGACGTCACCTCCTCGTCCTTCCAGAGGCCGGTCAGCGAGATGAACATTGCCAGCGGCTGCCCTCTCTTCTGCCCGCTCTCCAAACTCGATGCCAAAAACTCGTACATACGAGACGACACCATCTTCATCAAGGCCATCGTGGATCTCACAGGCCTCTAGAGAAGTGAAGTGGTCTTCCTCCAGTGATGGGAGAATGTCGGTCTCTTTAAGAGTGTCGCGGGGGAGTGCTGCCGATGTGGTACTGGCGGTCTGCTGGTGGCGGTCATCGCCATTCGGTGCTAAATGATTGTAGGCAAATGACTCGCACCACGGTTCCCAAACACACATCCGTCTCTGAGGTGCGGCCTCCAGCGGAGGCGTGCGTCGACAGTCCGAGCTGAGTTTCGGAGGACCGTACTGGAGTGTAGATAGCTAGCAAGAGTCTTGACACGTACGAAGGAAGCCGGCAGTAGACTTATGGTAAACGGCGACTCGAGACTTTCCCGCTTTGTTTCCTGCAGATTGTGGATATTGTGAGCTTCTCGATTCCAGTGGAGTGAATTTTGCATAGACAAACGTGGAGTTCTGTTCCGAATAAGATTATAGGCGTTTCATTTGCGCATGCTGCTAGTCTGTTCTGGCCGAGCTTCACGAAGGGTCTGTTGTTAGTCGTAGTGAGTTAGCCATCCGTGATGGTGGACATTGCCTGCATGTGTATTTTGGAACCAGGCTATTATTCTACGTGTCAAGTGCCGTGTGTTCGTTCCCATTTGGGTCGGTGGTTCTGATCGGTGGTTTGGTACATCTGTGGAAGATAACAGTGGAGTTACCGGGCAGCCTGCCAGTCAAGCCTGAGGGCCAAGCCTCCACATGTGGTCTCTGACCAGCGCATGCGGAGCGTCCGTCAGCGTTTGCTCTCCAGCTCACATCTCAACACATAGTACCGTGCCCACCGCAGGTTCACCGCCGCAGTAGACTGAATGTTCTCGTGTTGTGATTCTGCTGCTCCGCCCCGAGTCCCCGCCCCCTGTGTCCGTGTCGCAGAGGAGGTAGACGTGCGACGAGGAGAGATTAGTCCTCGACCTTTTCGGAAAGTGGACGGTGATATTCTGAAGAGTCATTGTTTACATTGTTGACATATCGCTACATTTACGTGGACAGCAGGTTTCCAATGAGAGTTATGGAAGAGTGACGAAACATTTAATGGCGCGGTTGTTTTTTTTGTTTAGCTAGCTATGCTATCCCCCTCTCGTTGGAAAAACCTCGATTACTGAAGAAAAAAAATGTTGGTCATTGGGAACAAAAAGCAAAATAGGCTCTTCAAACTTGATCGACCCTTCTGTCAGACAGATGAACATTCGCCATTCGTCTCTTGGCTGTTAACAATCAGTAAAGATAACCAGACAAACTGCGATAGTGGACCTTCAGGTTCCAATGACTACGAGAGGGGGAAAGCAACAATTGTCGAAAACACCAAAGTGAAAGAAAAAAATGACTTACGTGAAGACAAACTCCATTCCTCGTCACCATTCTGAAGAGATCTGAACATTTTCTGTAACGTGGTCCGACGAGCGTTGTGACTGGTTCTCTGCTGTCCACGCAACTCTTCCCTCTGTTTTTTAGCGCTCGCCAATTTTTACCACAATCCTCCACTAGCGATCGCTACACACTTAGCATCTTAGCATGCATGCTGAGGTGTCGGCGGTTCCCACTGGCCCGTTGGCGAAACGGTCCGGACCTGTATTGGACCCTCTCTGTGCATGGGAGGCTTCAATCCAAACCCTGGAGAGCGACGGCGTCTGGTTCCCTCTGGGCCGCCTCCGGCGCTTTATTAGTTTGGGTGTAACTCGCTAGAATATTATTATTATTATTATTATATATCTGGCACTAGCTCTGCTTGCTGCCTAGTTTCATAACAACTTATTCATATGACTCTTTGATATGATAATGAAGTATTCTATATAATGCGCTAGTAGAGCTATATAATAAGCGATAGTATTTCACGATACCTAAATACTTTGATACCCTAATTCCGGATTTCCGTTAGTCCGAAGGTTTGGGCCGGCCAGAGGAAGCTGACCGCCATCATTCGTGCAATATCAGATTCTTTTCACAGTCTTAAACAGACCGGACTCCTCCGGCCCGAAGCTACTTCAGAGTTTTTATCGAAAAATAAAAGAACCCGAAAAATGAAGCATGAGTTTTCGTAGAAACGCACGAAAGTCTTTGTGCCAAACGTTACCTCCGTATTTTGTTGTGCAAGAAAAAAGTTGCCAAATATGTTTGATGTCCTGCTGCTGTTTGTAAATGTGGAGTTAAGTGAGAGGCTGCAGTCGATCGGAGCACTCTGTCCGGTCTGGTCCTGGCTCACTCAGGAGCTCTGCCGTCCGTAGGAGGCTCGGAGAAGAGCACGTCATTCCTGGAGCTTCAGGTGAAACCGACACAAGACCTGGGAATGTTCCCTTTGTGATTTCTCTAGAGTTTCAGAACATTCTGTTGCAAATCTAAAATGCTAGGTTCTGGAGCGCTAGCTCGTCGCTATAAAGTCGCTGGTGTCATTCGCAGCTAATTCCAGTCACAGGTTTTGTGTTTTAAAAAAGTGAATCGCGACAAAAGCTTTGCTCTTCAGTTCTTCTTCAGCACTGCTCTTCTAAAAAAACGCAAGTCCCATGACTCCTTTTCATGAAAAGTTTTCCTAATCGGTTCACCATGCGATACTCCCGCTGCCTGACTCGCGAAGCTAATGCCGTTTATCGTAGACAGTAGACCTTTTTTCTGACACTTGCAACAACCAAAATCTGCCACGATCTGATGTGTGTGACAGTTTGACGGTGGGATATCGACGCAGCTGAGTGACGTGGTTCAGTAGCCGACAGTGACTCACGTTTTTTTAAACATCCTAGCTATGTTAGCTTGTGGAACTATTGCGAGAGTTGTCCATCCGTTCCATGTTTCACAAGATTCTTTTTCTTCATTCATTTACACATGGGAATAATGTCGAGTTATTTTTGTACTAAAGTGTGAGGAGGTGTTTCCGATCAACCGCGAACAGTTACGATGCTCTGGAGAAAACTCGGATTGGTAGCGCTTCTGTGGAGAATATGGCACTGCTGCTCCGATAAACTGTTGATGTGAAGGCACCTTTTTGAGTCTGAACTGCACAGTTTTAGTGAATGTAACGAAGCTGAGTTGTCCTGTGACGTGACGTACTGATGCTTTTGTATCTTTATTGATGACTTTACTGGTGGACCAGGGTCGTGGTGAGAGCCATAAATACTCACATGTTGGTGGTCGATGTTTTACGTTGAAACAAGCTGCAGTGATAAACTGCTTTCAACTCCTGGCTCGTGTCTTGTGTTTTGTCTGGCCACCTGGGGGCGCACTCCGCCCGTTTGTGAACACGCCGCGCTTCATGTGGCTTTTCTACAGCCGCTGCTGACGTCATTGAAACCTCAAGTTAAGTCTTTTCTCCTTTAAAGTCTTAAACTGCTGATTAATATGATCAGTTCTGACTAGAACTTCAAAATGGGAAGAAGACACGGGAGGAGACATGGAAGGACGCGTCCTTTCCCAGTGAGGTCCAGGAACAGTGACAGAGCCGTCCCACATCCAGCAGAACCAGGTCAGACCCTGTGGTCTGGTCGATACCTTATTAACCGCCAGGAAGCTTTGGGCGGGGCCTCGCGGCACAACGGAGAGGCGTCTGTTTCCTCTCTTTTCCTGTGTCAAACCTGAGGCCCAGGGGCCAAATTCGGCCTACTGAGTCAATGCATGCGGCCTGCAAGAGATCTAAATGAACAATTGAGTCATTAAAACAATAATCATATGGGGAGGAAAAAACAAGAGATAAAGTTACTTTATTTAAATTTCAATTTACCTAATTGTTTTTAAATTACAAAAAACTGGAAAGCATTCATTTTCCATAAAAAGGGACCAGCTCTGAGTGCAGAAAAAGGCTTTGAAATATGGAAAATATTGGGTTGCAAAAAGATGAAACTGAAAAACAAAAATGAAATAAAATTGAATTTAAAATGTATTTCTCAGAAAATGGCATTTTAAAAAATGTTTCTTAGAAATTTGAGAAAAATCAAAGTATGAAACAGAAGAACAGAGGGGACATAATCCGAAGTAAAAAGCAAAACAGAAGGACAAATAAGCAGAAATTAAAAGCACATTAGTGAAGAGTAAGCTGCTTGGTTACCATGACAACGCCTGCAAAACTGCACATCCAGCGCTGCGGACTTCAGATCACATTTGAATCCCCTCAAACTGGAGGGAGGATTCTGCTGACTCATCAGTGATTTGGTCAAAGTGTTTTCTTCCTGTGGCTCAGCTCTGCTGGAGGAACGGTCCTCGTCAAAAACGACCCGAACAAAGCGACTCGTTCATCTGCCCTGGTCGCTCTGACCTGGTTAGCGGCCCATGGATTATTTGCATTGATTTTTTGGGGGGGATTCTTCATTTCCTGCAGGGAAGCCGCCAACTCACCGCCATATCAGATGCATCCAGTCCATTTTTTTATCTGGATTACGCACGTTTGCTAATAATCTGGATGATATCTGATGCCGGGGACTGATCTCCAGATTTGTTCTGTGTGGTTCTGAGGGGGACCAGCGCCTCCTCTTGGATCCAGGACCAGCTCTGGAAGTAAGAAAGCCGAGCGTCACGTGTTTACATGAAAGTTACGTTCGCGATTTCAGAGCGCAGACGCTGCTCTCCTGTCGTTCAGGTTCATTGTTTTGTGCCAAGATGTGTTTGATTTTAATCAGATAATCCAGGCCAGAATTTGGTTCCAACAGATCGGAGGATTGACTCGCTCTGCCATCCTGGCTTCGTGGGAATGAAAATGAGATGTTGGGTCAGTTTGCTGTGACGTTTTGGATTTGTGCCTTCTGTTGGAGCTGAACTGAACTTGAAGTGGTGAAAACTGCTCCAGTTTTTCAGAAGCCATTATCTGTCAGCACAGGACGACAAATCTGTCTTGTTTTCACTTTGAGATTCTGAATATCTTAAAGTTTTCAGACAATCTCTTTACTTTAGAGTTCAGAACTGTCACATTGACTCCAGTGCATTTTATATATATATATATATATATATATATATATATATATATATATGTATATATAAATTTAATGCATATATATATATATATATATATATATATATATATATATATATATATATATATATATATATATATATATATATATATATATATCTCCAGACGACACAAAACCTTTGTCAGTGCAGGAGTTCCTGCTCCACTGATCCCACTGATGCACAAGACATGTGGCAGCTAGGATGAGAACAACAACAACAAACATGGAGGAATCCTCCCTGAACCAAAGCAAACAAAAGCAGCTGTTTGCTTTGGTTCAGGGAGGTTTCCACCACTCTGAATGGACTTGAAATTCTTATGAAATTGAAATTCTTATACAAATATTTTCAAGAGATGAAAAGAGCTTTAGTTTAAATCAGGTGATATAAAAACTTGAATATCGCCACCATCGTGATTTATTGTGCTATTGTCAAACTGATGCAAAAATGTTTTTGCTCACAAAGAATGAAGCAAAAAACAGAAGTGGAAGAGTCTATGTGCATCTAACTATATCTATGTCCAGTTGCAAATCTTCAATTTCAGATAAATATACTTAATTAATGGTAGTAGAATGTTTTAAAAAGAAATATAAACATGACCGATATCATAAAGCGCATTTTTGAAAAACACCATTTTGTAAACAATGTCGAAATAAAGAACTCAGCAAACTGACAATGAAAGACATCCATTTCAAAACAAAGAATGTCATGAAAAAATAAACACTGTAACTATATTGACTGAAAAACGTGACCTTGCATAAAATGGTTAAGAAAAAAGTAAAATAAAAAAGAAAGATGAAGGTCAGTGATAGAAGTGACAGTGCTTTCTATTAATATTTTAAAAAATAGATCTGTGTAGTTTGTAAAAAAGTATATATCTATTTCCTTCATGTAAATATAGCTACGTTATGGAAGCTAGTGAAAAAAGGATGGACGTCCGTGATGGAAAAGGTTGACCTCCCACCTCGTTCGTCATCTCTTTTTTCTGCATCCTGAGAGAGAGACAAGTGAGTTCTGAGACAACGTCACTGATGCGTCACAGGCGGAGAGTGCGTGGGACTTGAGGGACGTCGGTGAAGCCAAACCACGCCAGATGGGTTCTTGGCATGAGAGCGTCACACTGTAAGAACGTCTGTGTTTCCATCATTTCTGGGTTTGTTTCCAAGGCTCGTGCGCTAATGTCGTAGTTGTTTGGACGTCACCTGCTTTGACGACAGTTGTGTAGAACAGTGTTTTTCTATTGCTTGGTCAAAGACCGTCAAGAGCGCCGTGGGAAGTTGCCTCATTTCACCAAATATTTTTAAACAAATGAATTGTCCTGCCGGTGCTATCTGCAAACAGCATAGCAACTTAGCCGCGTGACACTGGCTACTATTTTTCGAAATGTGGATTTTCTCTAGATTTTGGCTGGGCCCAGCTGGGTTGCAGGCTCTGGTTTATCCTAGTAAAGAGCCTTGTTACCAGTAAAGATGAAACATGGTGACGTCCTCATACTACCGGAATACTGATGCAGCGTTCCTGTTATCTGGGAGGTTGGAACTCCGCGCTGGGAAAGACGGCACCTCTGAGTTCGGTGCACTCCAGCTATCGAGGTCAGACGAGAAGATAGCAACAAAAGCTGTTATCAGGCTTGAGTCCGAAGATAAGTAACTTCGTGATGAATATGTGATCCATTCGCAAATCCCACAGGATGAAGAGGAAATACATCTTTGCGGAATGTGTTTGTTTCTGTCACTTCTTCTTCTTTCTCTTCGGGCTTCTCCCTTCTGAGGTGGCCACAGCGGATCATCCTCCTCCATCTCCCCCTGTCCTCTGCTTCCTCTTCTCTCAAACCTACAAACCTCATGTCCTCCTTCACCACCTCCATCAATCTCCTCTGTGGCCTTCCTCTCCACCTTCTGCCTGGCAGTTCCAACCTCAACATCTTCATCTACCAATGTACTGGCTCTCTCTCTCCTCTGTACATGTCCAAACCATCTCCATCCAGCCTCTCTGACTTGGTCTCCTAAACACCTGAGCACATGTGCTGTCCCTCTGATCCTATCCTATCCTAAGGCAAACCTCCAGCTGTCTAGCTGATCTTCCACTTGCTCCCTGCTCTCATCACAGATCACAATGTCATCTGCAAACATCATTGTCCAAGGGGCTTCTTATCTAACCTCATCTGTCAACCTGTCCATCACCATCGCAAAGAGGAAGGGGCTCAGAGCTGAGCCTTGGTGCAGTCCCACCTCCACCTTGAGCTCCTGTGTTCCACCTGCAGCACACCTCACCACTGTCTCACACCTGGCGCACATGTCCTGCACCAGTCCAACATACTTCTCTGCCACTCCAGACTTCCTCATACAACACCACAACTCTTCTCTTGGCACTCTGTGTGTTTGTTTCTGTCTCTGTATTTTATTTATTCTAAACATCTACGTCAGAGACGCCATCTTGAATTGTGAACTCGGGATTGTAAGAAATCTCCCACTGTCCATCTGGAAAATCCAATGTTAGTCTGTGGGGGCGGAGCTTGGAATTTCCCACTTCTGAGGGCAGCCACACACTGCGCCAAACCCTGCCACACTTCACCTGTCCACGTCTGAGCGGTAAAGTGTGGGGAACGTCTGTGTGTGTGAGAGCGGCTCATTGATACAGCCAGTTAAAACAGCAGCTGCTGGTATGTTCCACAGGGTCGAGATGCTTGCCATCACAACATCGCCATCTCCTGGACCGACTGAATGTCCATCCAAAATGTGGTGCAGTTTAGCAGCTGAAATCAGTCGACAGTGCCTTTGAGGCGTGGAATCGAACAAAGCGCTGTGGAGAGAGTTTCCTTTGAAGGCCAGTGGGTTTAGACGTCCGTGACTTAGCAGGCTCTGCTGTTGGTGGCAAATGGAACTTTTGAGTTTGAGGAGAAGTCTGCTGAAAACTCAGTGAACTCTGGATTAGTTCCGTAATCCCCTCCTGGGCGTCGCTGACATTCATGCCAGTTATAATCCAGCCAAGTTCCACTGCAGTCACATCCGGACCAGTCCCAGCAGGGCGGTGCCTTTCAGAGAGAGAGTGGCGCTGAGACTCACTGATGTTACCCTGAATATCGCCCTCATGGTGGCTGGAAACTGCTCTGACTCATTAGTGCCCCCGCCTGGAGCTGACCAGTCGGGGTGATAGCTGAAACCAGGCTGTGGCCCCGCCACGCGCGACCCGCGCCGTGTCCTCCGCCCGTCTTTGTCAGAACTCATCACAGAAGTCCGGCGAGCCGCCTGATCTCTCGCCTGCTTCATATTCCTCCGACACATCCTCTTTGTGACTGTTGCTGGAGTTAATAGGTCCGGCGCTTCTCTAACCCCGGGTCAGCGAGGCGTTCAGTGTCCTCACAGAGCCTCGCCGCTTCCTCTTTGTCTGCTTTAATTGCCTCAGATAGTTTGTGTTCCGCTCCAGCAGCGTCATCAGCTGCGGGAATGAAGAGAAAAGGAAGATTCCGACTGTGGGATTATCTCTCATGCTGAGGAGAGGCAGCCGTCGACACGCGTGTGATGTTCGCTTGATACGATTCAGCGAGCAAAAAACAGCTGTCAACTTTGTTCAGAAGTTGATTCTTTCATTTCAACTCAATCATTCTTGTATCAGTCATGTGCAGTGGCAGCAGCTCCTGACTTCTGAACGCTCCAAGTCTCTCACAGATGACTGAGCTCCTCACATGTCTCCCCCGAGTGAATCCACTTATTGACTTTAAAGTTTGGATTTAGATGTGTTGGACTCATGGCCGTGAACATGTTTGACTCACAGCCATGAACATGTTTGACTCACAATGGTGAACATGTTTGACTCACGGCCGTGAACATGTTTGACTCACAGTGGTGAACATATTGGACTCACAGTGGTGAACATGTTTGACTCACAGTGGTGAAATGTTTGACTCACAGTGGTGAACATGTTGGACTCACAGTGGTGAACATGTTTGACTCACAGTGGTGAACATGTTGGACTCACAGTGGTGAACATATTGGACTCACAGTGGTGAACATATTGGACTCACAGTGGTGAACATGTTGGACTCACAGTGGTGAACATGTTTGACTCACAGTGGTGAACATGTTTGACTCACAGTGGTGAACATGTTGGACTCACAGTGGTGAACATATTGGACTCACAGTGGTGAACATATTGGACTCACAGTGGTGAACATGTTGGACTCACAGTGGTGAACATGTTGGACTCACAGTGGTGAACATGTTTGACTCACAATGGTGAACATGTTTGACTCACGGCCGTGAACATGTTTGACTCACAGTGGTGAACATGTTGGACTCACAGTGGTGAACATGTTTGACTCACAGTGGTGAAATGTTTGACTCACAGTGGCGAACATCTTGGACTCACAGTGGTGAACATATTGGACTCACAGTGGTGAACATGTTGGACTCACAGTGGTGAACATGTTGGACTCACAGTGGTGAACATGTTTGACTCACAGTGGTGAAATGTTTGACTCACAGTGGCGAACATCTTGGACTCACAGTGGTGAACATATTGGACTCACAGTGGTGAACATGTTGGACTCACAGTGGTGAACATGTTGGACTCACAGTGGTGAACATGTTTGACTCACAGTGGTGAACATGTTCGACTCACAGTGGTGAACATGCTGGACTCACGGCCGTGAACGTGAATGTTGGACTCAACCTTTCTTGGATTAAAGAAACCTACCTGCTAAAACAACACAGACCAACTGAGATTTCTGGAGTAAATCTTGAATTTGCACTGAGGGCAGCTCTGTGAATGGGCATCGAGGAACCCTGTTAATCTCAGTCTCACCTCACAGACAAATGTGGTGTCACAGGAGTTAATTGACTGACAGATGCCAACAACTTTTCAAATGCTGCTCAGGGCTGCTGAGACTGACTTGCATGGTGATGTTTAGAAATGGTTCTTTGTGCTTGAGAGGTTCCTCAAACACACCATGAGCTATGTTCTTCCAGTCCTGGCTGAGTGAGAAAACAAGCGGGGTGGATCCCGTCTGTGACCCTTCAGGGGCTCATCCCGACCAGACGTCCGTGCCCCACTCAGTCCGGACTTTAAATTAATCCTCTTAATCTGAAGATTATTGGGGAACAGGAGCATGCGGCGATTGGTAGCGTCTCTTCAGTCGGAGAGTTCTGATCCAGAGCCTCTGCTGTGTTCAGTGCAGCCGGACTGGAGCTGTCTCCTTCTGACTCTGGAAGACGGAGGCAGGTGTGAAGGCGGTTGTATGTTTGTGCTGTAACATTATGACCGGTGGCGATTCTGCCTCGGCTCATCTTGGTACTGGAGGAAGCAGGAAGACCAGCGGGCCTCTCAGAGTTGGCGTGAGGAAGTCCAGCGTCAGTGCAGTGCTCCACAGTGTAGTTAAACCCATCGGCAATGCAAGCGACTCACATCTGGCTCATACCTTGCTGCCCTCTCCTGTGGCCCTCAGACTCCACTAGGGACCACGTCCAGCATCAGAGCCCTCTAGTGGACGCGGGTGTTACAACGCGTGGTCATCTACATCAAACTGCTTCTTCTTACGTAAAAGTAGTTTTATTCACCTCATCATTCTTTCTAACTCTGAGTAGAGTTACTATTTTCGTTAATACTTCTGATGCATTTAATTTATTGATCAATTTAAAATCTTTTTTTTTTATACACTTTTGAGTTTATCTACGACTCATCTTGTTCATGTGACGTGTTTCATGAACCTCTGGATGAAAACAGAAGCGGCTGTGGGCCACAGATCAGCGCTGAATGTGTTAGAGCCAATATTGCATCTCAGCCTGTTGCTGCAGAAGAATCTGCCGCCGGCAGTCGTCCAACACTCTGGACGTCTGGAGGGACTTGTGATCTGAATGATGTCACTGAGGAATAGTGATCTCTGCTTGTTAACTTTTATGAACAAGCAGTTTAATCCTCATTTGTGAGTTGGACTCTGCAGTAGTCGGAGAAATGAGCGTGTCAGCGGGGTGTCTGTTCCTCTAACTCCGAATGAGACCTGAGCTGGGTGAAACCATAAAACTCACAACAATTTATACCTCAGGAAGTAATGGGAACAGGCTTGATCCATTCCAGATCCAGGGCTCCACAGACCACCCCTTAACTGGGATTACATGGCTCATCAGCAGAACACAGTCCAGGCGCACATACTGTGGCTCCTCTGGAGGGTGCATGTCCCACACCTGTCAACTTACACCTTTTCCCCAGATTCTATACACTGGTCATATGTTATATGACCAGTGTCATTATCGAAGGTTCCCTGGATTAAAATTCAGTTTCAAACTGCGATGGTGAACCAAAGTCCACCACACTCTGCACAGCTGCGGAGCTGGAGAGGGCGGCACCGCCACGGTCCCGTCGCGTTCACGTGTGCAGGTCCAATGCAGCGAGTGTGTCACGTATTTATCGAATTTATCGTGAGATGCAGAATTGTCATCGTGGAGACTGTGTTTGGCGGTACATCATGTACGATAAGTTATCGCCCACCCCTAGACCCTAGACGGGAGGCTTTGCCCTGACCCCAGCCAGTGCAGTCAACCGTAATGTATCAGCGTAAGACACAAGGAGGTGACCTCGGTGTCACCCTGGCACAGTGTCAGGCAGGAGCATGCATTGTGTATGTGAACCATTGTGAGATGGACCCAGGAATTGATGTTGGTGAAGCTGGTGTTGCAAAATAATGAACTCCCCACCCAGGCATGGCGTATAAGGGACACCACTTGCCGAGCCAGCCTTGCGATTGTGTGTACTACTATGTACTACTGTGTGTCTGCACTTGACCGACCCACTTCATGGGACTCAGAAGGCGCCTGTGGCACCATGGTGTGTTTCAGGACAACTCTAAATACGGAGCAAAGGGCATATTTCCATTTCCAATTCCAGGGAATTTTGGAATTTGGAAACTTTTCCTGCATTTTGTGTGGAACTTTTTCTTTCTATTACTCCCTTATTTCAGGGTCAAATGCTCATTTTGTTACGTTCATTTTTTCAATGCCACGTCCACCAATCAAAGTTCAGATTTTGCTCGACAAAAAAAACAAAACAAAGCATGACAATCTGCTACTTTTTGATCAATTTCAGCAAAACCAAAGGGGAGCAACACCCGTCTCATGGACACCAGGATGATGGCACTACAAGTAGGACACTGTACAAGAACTGATGTACAGAAATGTCGGATGTCCTGCTGAAAAAATGGGGCGTCCAGTTCAGGGCTTCCCTTGGATGGAGGCTGACATCGTCTGATTACACACAGGGCTGACAGAATCGACTCATGCACGCATGCTGGGATCATGTGCTCAGGCTAAAGTGTGTTTGGGCCACATCCCATTCCTCGTGTACAGATGTGAGCTTGTGGTGGCACAGCACTGTGAGGTGACATGGTCACATGATCCGCTCCACCATGGTTGGCCAGCATGAGCCGACAGTTGTTCTCTGTGCCAAACAACAGGCCGAGGCTGAAATGACCAAACTCTCCTCACAAGCGTCGCCCAGCAGCAGCTCACTTCTGGCCAGCAGATGCTACTGAGAGCCTTGAATGTCGACCGCAGTGGACAGAACCAGCAGCACTCCTCCTCCACATGAAAGACATTTCAGAGTCATGAGTAATAATGCAACATCTGAGTTCAGTCAGAGCTTCATTTTATTAGCTGCCATACAGAGAAGGACCACAATAACAAGAGCTTCCAGCTGACTTCTGATCACAGCCTTGGATTGATCACAGATGTGATTGGAAAGGTCACAAAATCAACTCTGCCTGAAGGTCTCGCCAACTGTAAACCTGACACGTCAACAGGTGGCTGCTATTTTAGGAGTCTGAAGTGGAGAAGAAGACCCATGCATTTTCTTCCACTCTTCTGCAGACCAGTCCCAGGTTGCAGCAGTGGCAGTAAAGAAGCCCAGACTTTCCTGTCCCTAGAAACCTCCTGCAGTTGAACATGGGGGGGAGGGGGAACTAGGGAGTCCCGGGTGGAGACGAGGTCCGCCACAGCTTTAGGAGTCTCAGAGTCTTGTTCAGGCTTGAGGAACAGTGCAGTTGGATTGGCATCTTCAGTCATGAGGAATGGAAGCAGAAAGTGCTGAGCCAGAAGACAAAGCTCTCCACTGACAGGTGGACTCCTCTCACCTGTGGTCGCCAGCTCTGCAATGAAGAACCAGAGTTCCTCTGTCTCAGAGAAAGAGACTCATCCTGGAGAAGGTGAGGAGTTCACCTGGGTCCAACAGTGGTGTCAGCCATTTCCACGTGTGAACTGGTTTCTTCTTGGACATTGGACACAGTAGAGTGTAAGAGCAAACAGCACCAAGGTCACGTGTCCAAACGTTCTCCACTGTTATGAAGCACATTGTGACGTTACAAAGGTGAAGGTGCAGTGATCGTAGTCATTATGATTTTACTGTATTTCCTGACATGATACAGCAACATGAACTGCCAGGTCGTGTAATTTTACTGCATGTTTTTCTGAAATGTTAGTGTCCTCACCAACAATCACGTCGACTCAAAAATGGCCGATGTTCTCATGTCGGTCATTGACCTGACAGGACTTGAGTGAGAGAGCGAGTTGCCCAAATCTGCAGACAGAAAGTCGATACGGACCCGATGCAGTGGAGACGCTGTGACCCACTTCTCTGGTTCCTCACACTCCTCTCTCTGGGTCAGTGGAGCAGTTCCCCAGACTCATGATGATGATGATGATGATGGTGGTGGACACGGGGTCTGGGTTCAGTCTGGGTCGCTGAGGAGACGTCCTTCTTCTGCTGATCGTCCGCTGCTGTTTTGTTTTTCAACACATTCACAGCGTGATGTTTTTCATCGACAAATTTGTTCTGAAACAATCATCACGCTGCAGGACTCCCAGGAGCTTCACAAGTGGTTTTCTCCCCCTAGAGTCCCAGTTCAGTTCATCCAGCTGGGACTGGGAGCATCAGGCATCAGGGGCTGGGAGTGTCCCAGCTTGGTCCCAAGGAGTGGCAGGACTTGCAGGACCCACCTGGCGTTTCAGACTGCAAACATCCAGGAAGTTGGCTGCAGGAGAGCAAAGGCACCCAAGACTCCTGCACTCCCTCTGCCAGAGTGTGAGGGTTATGAATGTTCAGGCCTGGTTTGGGTCTGAACAGCGCATCCTTCTTCCCGAGGCGTGATATATTGACAGTGTGAAAGTGGACTTTTGCGTCCTATGCTGACGCCAAAGGCATGTTGAGACAATCGATTTTCAACTGAAGCAAATGTCCCACCTTCTGCAGCACATCCTGACGAAAGACGGAGGCTGGGGTTAGGTGAAGCATGTCGTGCCTTCTGTTCTGCATGTAGCTACCTGTCAATTGCTATTTATTGAGTTTCAGTCCCTGTGACTTGCGCCGTCACTCAGGAGGAGAGTCATGTTAGGGCTTATAAATTGCAACTGACATCCAGGGCCAGTCAGCAAATAGAGCGTCCGAATGTCTCAGTAACGTGCAGTGTGGTCGGCTGCCTCGCGCATCCGTTTAGGGCCCAAAAGCCCATCTTCCCAAGGTCAGTGTATCACACCATGGTGGTCATCCAGAAGAACAGACCTGTGGGAAACTGGAAGTGGTCATTGTTTATGTTTGCTGCTCAACAAACAATATGTTTATTTTCAAGTTTAGCTGGACAAACCCGACCTGCACGGACGAGTCACTGACCATGAATGGTTTGTTTGCAAACAGTCTTTCCCTCTTTGATTGACCCACTCACTCTCGTGTTATTCACAAGGATTCGTGCGTCAAGTGCTGTCGGACTGACGGATCAGTGTTTGCAATGTTTCCATGGAAATAAGGACAGATGCTGTGTGCATATTGGCAATGTGTTTGTGTGCGACTGTGACTCTTGCTTGAGTCTTGGCTTGCGACGTGTGTCCATGTTTGTGTGTAGATGTTTGTGTCTGTCTGTGTGTTCTTGCTCACATGCTTGTGCTTCAGTGCAGATCCCTTGCGTTGTGTGGGTGTGTGTTGGCACTTGTGGAAGTGTGTTGCAACTGAGTTTGTGAGTCTCACATCATTTTCTCACCACTAACTATCGCAGCGCTCGTGCTGCTGGACTGAGCAGCAGCGGCTGTTTGACCTGAGCATTAGACGCTCGCTCACACACACTCACACTCCCTCTCTCTCTCTTTCTCTCCCTCTCTCCCTCTCTCTCTGTGTCTCAGTGAGCCGGCGTGAGCGGTGAGTCAGGACCAGCAGCTGCCGCCGTCGCTGTGACTGAGTGAGACCTGGAGGAGACTCGTGTCGTCAGGAGCGATCCAGCCGGTGAGACTCTGCTTCTGTCTTCTGCATGAGCGTCTCGGGCTGCGGCCGTGCCGCCACGTTCCTCTCAGCTGTTGGGAGTCTTTGAGGGGGACTCACACGTGGACGCGTGAATGAGCTTGTGGTCCGCGGATATAACTCGCTAGAGGGCGCTGGAGCTGCCAGTAACTTTGATCTCTTAGCTTTTAAACCTGTGAACTGGTGAGCTGCAAATGAATGGATGAATGCTGAGTTACCACGCGACAGTCGTTCATATCTTTATCCCAGCGAGTGAGCATAGAATCTCAACACATTCCTCAGCCAGGGTGAGGACGAGCTAACTTATCCTGTGCTGCAGGATTGTGACTGGGATTCCAAATTTCCGGAGACACTGTGGGGCAAGCCTACATGGCAGCGTTCATGTGCTATGACTGTCGAAACAAAAATAATGCGAGACCTCTAAACACTTGGTTAAACTCGGTTAAGTGGAAGTGTCCTTGGAGGCTCACATGCTTCAACAACCTCTCATGTATTTGTAGTGTCTTGCTAGAAAGCAGCACGTCGAAGTGGCTGTTCTTTCATTTAAATTATTATATTTAAAACTCAAAAATCTTTCGGTCCACATCAAGTGCTACAGTGGGCCAGCTTTGGCCCCTGGTCCTTAGGTTTGATATTAACCACGAGACCCCGTTGCTGTTCAGAGTGTAGAGAGACAAAGGTGAAGAGTTGTCTGTTGGCTCCACTCTTTGGTCAGAGGAAGGCTTCACCCCTGTCTCACTGAGAGTCTGGGAGTCGAAGAACACATCCATCTCCACCAGCCTCCAGTCTCTGATCACGCTTGTCGAACGTCTCCACAGAGAGTGTGCACCTCTGGATGTAGCAGAGTAAATCCTTCTTCACGTCTGATGTGATGCACAGACTGAACAAGTCTGTACTTAATAATTCATGCAGAAAGCCTTCTGTCAAAGCTGAGTCCAGCTCCACGACTGAAGGTTCTATGGAGACCCGTGCTGCTCCACCAGAAGCTCCGAGTTTGTCTCCAGTGACTCGCCATTTTCGGGACAAACGTTTGAAGATGAACGAGTCAATAAAAGTGTCCACCGGGGAATCTGTTCAGGACTTTTCCCCTCGTCTGCCTCAGCCTCCATGGCTTTTCCACCATGAAGATTAAAGCCGACTTGTGGGCAGAGAGCTCGGTGCATTTAGCGCCATTAGTTCCACGTAATTGAAAAGTGGGTCCTGCAGCGGTCTCAGTTCTGGTTTGTGACTCACGGCCCACAGAAGTGGAGTCGCAGGAAAACTGTGCTCGCTGATCTTTTGGGTTGTTATCGGCAATTCAGCTTCAAAACGTTCCATCAGCAGCGGCCGGAGACTTTTGCTGCTCCAGGGCGGCTGGATGAGTCTGGGTGAGGGTGGAGGGGTGGGGGCGGGGGGCGCTGGTGCTGGATACGGATCCCCTCCAGGGTTCGACCTCAGCCTGAACCCATGAGACGAGCTTCGCCGGGAGTCAAGTATGGGCCGATGGTCGGGCTGCAGGTCTGATTCTTATCTCTGGGTGTCGATGTTCCGGTGCAAATATACGACGTGGAGCTGGATCCTGGGAGACAGACGTCATATATCAATCAGGCCGTAACTTTATGACCGGCCACCAGATCTCACTGTGAGGTCACTGGTGCTTACGTCCTGGGGTTGGATGGCATTGAGGTGACGTGTATTACATCTGAATAGACCTGAGTGTCAGTGTTCAGGATCGATATGTAGTGGTTTAGACCCCGAAATGTGTCTTGCCCAGAGGTAGAAACCAGGTGGAGGGTTTGAGGAAGCTGAAACCACCTTTGCTGGAGCAGGAGGATGGACACGGTTGCAGGCCACCAGTTCTGTGGTCACTGTCTCTCGGCTAGACTAGAATCAGACTAGAGAGAGCAGAATCAGAAACAGTCCTCACCTCCCTGCCAAGAGTGTGACGCTGTAATGAAGGCGGATTTTTGTGATCTGACCTGATGAGGAACACTTTTGCTAGATGTGCTGGAAGCCTGTCAGAGGTTGGGTCCCATCAGGGAGACAAAAATGGCGTCCACAACTCCAGATGTGTTCTGGTGGAACAGTGGCATCGCGGGGACAACCTGCCAGCCAGGTAAGTCCTGGGACCAGGCTCAGCTGAGCATCACCCGAAGGCCACCACTGCTGCACCTCTGATGTCAGAGCACGATTCTCAGAGGAGGCTCCGTGAGGCCTGAAGCCCTCCTGCTGGCTGGAGGTGGCCTGGACCAGCTGCACAGCAAAGAACCTGGGCAGGCGAGTGGACCTTCAGAAGCCATGACTTGAATTATAGCTACAATCATTGACTGAAATCTCAACATTCTGACGGTATCAGAGACAATCTTTGGAGTTTTACAGGCTGTGTGGAAGTATCTGATTCACACTCATCACTGTGTGGACACGACTCATTAACTGGCTCGGCTGATGAGCTGCTGGATTGAGTGAATGTTCTCTCAGTTACTGTGACTCCTGTAATTAACGCAGGGCTCAGTTCCCCAGCTGCTCCAGATGTGCAGCACATCAGCGTGGAAGCATCTCAGAGGACAAAAGATTCGGAACCGTAGATTCATGAGCACCAGAGCAAATGCTTTCCTGCGCTCGTACGTCCTGACACGCAAGGTCAGAATGGAGAAGTCTGCAGGGGACCAAAGTTCATCAGGCTCTCCACTGAGCGCTGGGTTGCTCCTCTCACCTGTGGTCTCCAGCTCTGGAGTGACTCAAAGATCTAGAGGTTCTCTGTCTGGACTGTGAGAAGCTCAGGCATCCATGAGGGGCTCAGAAGAGCACCTCTGCTTCTCGAAGTGGTCAGAGGTGTTCACCTAGAAGGAGGCCCCGGGGCAGACCCTGGAACAACTCGGTGGAGAACTGCAGAGAGGGAAGTCTCTTGGGCCTCTTTCCCTCAGCCGCTGCCCCTGTGACCAGACCATTGAGATGTGAAAGGAACAAGACATAAGAACTTTACCATTCCTTCTTGATGGTCAGTATCTGCTGTCCATTGATCAAATCCGTCTCCTTGAATTGTTCGCTCACGCCCCACACTCTCACTCCAGTCTGTCTCCGCTCCTCTGAGAAATCCTCAGGTCCCAGTATCAAGTCACAAACGTTCCTCCACGGTCACTTGGCACCTCAGCTCAGCCCAGCACCATCTGCAGCTGGTGTCAGTTCTACTGTAATTCTGATTCTAAAGAAGTCAGTCAGTGAATCCAGATGCATGAAAGAGAAAGATCCCGTCAGAGAGGCAATGCGTGTCGTAACTATCCTGTTCCAGCTGCAAATGATCAGGTATATTTTGTAGAGGGACCTGAGCCAGAACCTTCGCTGTGACGGATACCCACGGTTTCCATGACAAAGCAGATGTTTGGAGAAGCAAGCCAAGATTTCCAGACAGGGAAGTCTTCAGCGAGAAGAACCGGAGTGATCGGATTCTGGAGAACAGTTTAGCCTCAATGTCGTATTAATAACTCCCGACCCTCGCTGCGGTGTCCTCAGGCGACCCAAGTCTCTGGTTTCTTTCAGTTTGGCATCCGATCTTTTATGCTGGAGTGGACTTCAGCAGAGATTTGCTAAGGATCACTGGACCTTTGTTCGCTTAGCACCCGGCGTTCTGTTCGACCTTCAACCAGTGATTCAAGGGTCCAGGTGCAGATGTCCTGGTGTTTGTTTTGACTTCTGGTGAAGCTCAAGGTGGAGTCCAAACTTATATTTTTTGTAATTTTTCTCCAGAGATCTGAAAACAGAACTATAAAATTGGCACCTCAGAGCGATCCCAAAACAAGTCTTAACATAGACATAGACCTTTGTACGTGGTCACATCGGAATCCTTATATGGTGAACGACTGAAGTTCTCTCGACCTTCTGATGTTCTCTGAAGTCTGTGGCTCATGTTTGTTTCTGCATGTTTCTGTAGCCTCTTGGCTTGACAGATTGACAGAAAGAGAGGAACGTGAATCAATCTCCCTTCAGGAGGTGGCAGCTGGGGGGGGCCTGGTTTGACTTTCCTCCATGACCCAGATGGAAACATAATCCACCCATCTGGTCCCAGGTGCCACGGAACCAAAGGTCCGCCACAAATCATTTTTACAGTCCTCACCTGAAGGGCTGTGGTGCCGCAGGTGAACGGAGCAGTTTGCTTCACTGTCTTCCATCCAGAAGAAGGGACGGCATTACATAAGTGCTCTTCACATAACGCCGTCTTCGCTTGCGAGGCGGCAGTTAGACTGCCAACCTCGAATTATCCACCTCTGCGGCTTGTAAAGACTCAGAGAAACTCTCGGCCTGACCTAGTTTGCAGATTTACGTCAGCTTCAACCCACATTCAGTCCAGCGCCGAGCAGATGTGCCAGGCCTCGTGAAACCAGAGCTCACTTTCACATCCTGCCTGTGATCAACCGTCCAGTGGAGGAACCAGAGGTCACAGGTCGGAGGGGAAGTTGGGGGAAATCAAGGAGGATTGATGAGCCGAGCTGCGGGTTCCGACTGTGAACGCAACAGAAGCATGATGTTCTCATAATATCTGCCACTTCTCTGGGGTTGCTGGAGCCCATCCCAGCCACGCTCCTTTACGTCATTTGGACAGAGAAGTTGTTCAGATGTTTACATCCGTCATGGTCTCCAACATTTCCGGACCATGAGGGAGCAGGAAGCCACCAACTTCCTGTTCCCATTACCCTAGGAATCCAGAAGCCTATATCTGTAATAAGCACAACTGATTTGGGACTGGAGTTCCACGCTCTGTCTGCCCAACATCTCCAGTCATCAGGGTAACTTCTGCCAGAAGCTTCATACTGAAGGCTTCAGCAGAGCTTCCATCTCTTCTTACTGTAATGTGTGTTTTGGCTGTCTGCGCTGACGTCTTCGTGGTGGAGCAGGAGTCCTGTCACTTCTTGTTTGGTCCCATCAGCGCCCACGTTATTGAGGTTAAATTCAGGTCAGAAGAATCCTGGTGTGCTTGGCGCGTCACTGGAAGCCTATCTAAACTTGAAATGATCTGAAAATAGCGATGGTCCACCTCAAAAGTGACTTGGAGAAGCTTCCAGACAGTTTGGATGTGCTGATCTCTGCGGAGCTCTGACTTCTGAATGAAGCAGTTTCACAAATACCGTAAATCTGATCTGGACCAGCGTTGAATGAGGTTCTGGAGAAAGGTGTCAAATGTGTCTTCTGCTGTCCATAGTTTCTCATGTGGTTCTAGATATCAGAGTGCAAAGGTTTCAAGTGGCAGTTGTGACACTCAGCAGCGTTGTGACAGCCCCTGAAGGACCACAGCTCTAACTGACTCCTGTGTTTTCCAGGTCTATCCTTGCTAACCTGACCTGGTCCAGAGGACGGCCCATCGGACCCCTGAGCATCATGGGTCCCAGGTGTCTTCTGAGCTGCTGCTTCCTCCTGACGGCTCTTCTCTGCTCATCGAACGCTGGCGTCATGAAACAGCTCCTTCGGCACAGACGACCGACTCTGCCGCCTCTCAAAGAGCAGAACATCACCCTTCCAGGTGCAGAGCGCCCGCTGGTCTTCAACCACGTCTACAACATCAATGTGCCCGCCAGTTCTCTGTGCTCCGTGGACCTGGACGCCCCGGGAAGCTCAGAGCTCCCATCCAAAGACTCGCCCTTGTCCTCCGGCTATCAGAGCGCTGAACACACGATCAACGGGGAGAACCAGATTGTCTTCACTCATCGCATTAATGTTCCTCGGAAGGCGTGCGGATGTGCGGAAGACCTGCCGGGCCTGAAGGACCTCCTGAGGCGCCTGCAGGTGTTGGAAGGTGAAGTTTCAGCGCTGAAGCGTCGGTGTAGCGGCGCGGGGTGCTGCAGCCAGACAGTGTCAGGTGGGTGGAGATGCTGAAGCCTGAAGGTAACATGGTAACTTTCACTATTCCACCATTGATTTACGATAAATGGACAGGCCGCTTGGGTGCACCACCCCTGAAGCCTTTGTCTTATGGTGCTGGCTCAAACGTCTGCAGTCTGGTGTGACTTGGTCAAGAAGATGGGTGGCAAGTTACCTCAGAAACCTTCTCAGAGGCCTGATATGCACACACCATCAGTGGAGCCGCTAGAGGGGTCTCACAGCAGCTCACTTCACTGAGCTTCACCTCAGGACCGTGAGGGTGTGACACGAATGCTTGTGAACCTACAACATCTGTCTGCTCTGTAGGGCTAAGGTCAGTCCCTCCAGGAGATGCTGATGTTGCAATCGCAACTATTAATATTAAATCTCAACCAATCCCTGCAAGTTCCGCGAGGCGCTGCAATTTTGTCCAACCACCGAGACTTTCCAGCCATTTCCACCTATCACTTTAGGCTCCCTTTGCCCGCCCCTCTAGCGGCATGTGCAGCATCATGTTCCCTCCCTCCTTGTTGAGATGAAGTCATGCAACGCCAACGCTCACATTAGCCACAAATATTGCTGTCAAGGGCCGTGATTCGGATGTGAACGATTGTGAATCCTTTCATGTCCAAATTCCCATGATTGAAATGTCGAAAAGACGGAACTAAAAAGTGGAACTCACTGGTGCAGCGCGCCGTCACCTGAACACTATATGGGGCGGACGTAAACAAACATGGCTGACCACCAGATCCATATCTCTCCAGGCTTCTGACACTCTACATCTCGACCCTATGGAGCATATCAGCAGTTACTGTTTTAACTGACTGTATTAATGAGCCGCTGAACAACTCACACACACAAACACACACTAACAGTCCCCACCTTTACCTCTCAGACTCCCTCGTGAGGAGCTCCGTAACAAAACACTAGCGCTCACTACACGCGGTCAGTGTGTCAAACCACTCACAGAACAGCATCAGAAAAAAAGATGCATGTAGTTAATCATTTATTTATGTATTTGCAACTTTCAGCAGTCACCAACAGAAAGTGAGCATGATGGTACGTGGTGTGAATCAACTTTAGGTTGATGTCTTAAAGGCGGCCCTGGCCGAGGCGGCAGCGCTCGTGGGCCTGTCACTACTTTAGGTTCAGCATGCTGTCTGGGTCACAGAGCTAGCAAACTAGGTAGCAATGTTCCTGAGACTTCAAAACCTTGTAAAAACCTTGATGAAAGACGGGTTTGGACTTCTGCTCCTTTGTTTAAAAGTGATGCCCTCTGAAGTGTAAATATTTGAACCGGAAGTGCTGCTGAAGTAAATACAGAAGCTTCTCATTACAACCGTCCAAAACCAAGGTTCCAGAGCAGAGTAGACTCATCGAAGGTTTTCATTATAATGAAGAACACCCATTCACAACCTTCTAAAGTCTTCATCATCTTCCCTCTGGGAAAGTTCGACTGGATTCCCCTAAAATTCTGGTGATGGAAAAGTGGCTTGAGAGCCGAGGCCTTTGTGGGAGTGAGAAAAGACGGTTTGATCGTTGCTCCGTCAGACCCCAGAAACATAAAACCTCAGATAACAATGTGAGCAGAAGGTGGATGATCACTTTTCCCTCTGTTCAGGTGACGTGGGAACCAAGCCGTTCTGCAACGGTCACGGAAACTTCAGCGCTGAAACGTGCGACTGCGTCTGTGATCCAGGCTGGACCGGGTCCAACTGCACCGAGCCGCTGTGTCCCAACAACTGCCAGGGCCGTGGTCGCTGCCTGGGTGGAAAATGTGAGTGCCACGAGGGTTTCTCTGGAGAGGACTGCAGCCAGGATGGGTGCGCGGCAGACTGCCGGCCGAGCGGCCGGTGCGTGGGAGGCGTCTGCGTCTGCTCCGATGGTTTCTTTGGAGACGACTGTTCTCAGACCAAATGCCTCAACAACTGCCAAGGTCGCGGGCGCTGCAGTGCAGGCAGCTGTGTGTGCGCCGAACCCTGGAGTGGAGTGGACTGTTCGGACCTGGCCTGTCTGAAAGACTGCCATGCTCGCGGGCGCTGCGTTAACGGGACCTGCCACTGTGAGGCTGGATTCACGGGCGAGGACTGTGGCGAGAGGACTTGTCCCAATAACTGCCAGGGGAACGGCTTCTGCATCGAGGGCCGGTGCGCGTGCATCGCGGGGTTCGGTGGAGAGGACTGCTCCAGACTCACCTGCCTCAGAGACTGTAACGGCCGCGGCGCGTGTTTCAACGGGATGTGCATCTGTGACCACGGTTACCAGGGCGAAGACTGCAGCCAACTGGCCTGTCTCAACAACTGCAACAGCAGGGGGCAGTGCATTAACGGACAGTGCTCTTGCGATGTGGGTTTCCATGGCAGCGATTGCTCGGAGCTGTCGTGTCCCCACGACTGTCGTCTCAGGGGTCAGTGTGTGAACGGACAGTGCGTGTGCGAGGAGGGCTTCGCCGGCGAGGATTGCAGCATCCGGACGTGCCCGTCCAGCTGCCATGGCCGAGGGGACTGTGTGGAGGGCCGCTGCCAGTGCCATGCTGGATTTTCGGGCCAGGACTGCAGTCAGCTGAGCTGCCCGAACAGCTGCCTGAGCCACGGGCGCTGCATGGACGGCCAGTGCGTCTGCGACGAGGGCTTCGCCGGCGAGGACTGCGGCCAGAAGGCTTGTCTCAACGACTGCTTGGCTCGAGGGCACTGCGTGGAGGGGACATGTGTCTGCCAGGAAGGCTTCACGGGTGACGACTGCTCCGTCCTTGCCTGTCCCGATAGCTGCAACAACAGGGGGCGCTGCATCAAGGGGCGCTGCACCTGTCAGCCTGGATATCAAGGTGAAAGCTGTGCAGAGTTGAGCTGTCTGAACGACTGCCAGGGCCGAGGCCAGTGTGTGAACGGTGGCTGTCTCTGCGACGAAGGCTACATCGGCGGGGACTGTTCAGAAGGTAACTCTGTCGCGCACACACATACCAGTGACGGTCTGTGAACTCCTGCTGCTGTGTTCAGTTTCTCCCCCGACGGATCTGCTGGTCGACCAGGTCACGGCAGTCTCTGCAGATCTTCGCTGGAAGAACCAGATGCTGGTCTCTGAGTACCTGGTGACGTTCGTGCCTACAAGCAACGACAGTCTCCTGAAGAAGTTTACCGTCCGTGGAGACCAAACCTCCACCACCGTGAAGGCTCTCGAACCAGGGGTGGAGTATCAGGTCAATGTCTACGCCGTCCTGAACAAGGCGGAGAGCGCCCCCATCAGCGCCCGCTTCACTACAGGTAGGACTGAAGCGCCCCCTTGTGAACCATCCTGAGAATCATTTGACATTCGAGTTCCTCCACTGCCTTTATTCTGAAGCAATAGTGATGCTAGCATGAGGGCGCTGTAATTGTTAGCGAGTTAGCTATTGTCTGCGTCACTGAAAACAAACTTGCTAGTGTTGTTAACTCGCTGACTTCAGCACTTCACAAGTTAAATCTGTACCTGTACCTGTCAGCGCTCCCACAGCCAGGAGGATTGAGGTTCAAATCCATCAGCGACACATCAGTGGAGGTTCTGTGGGATCCGCTGGACTTTCCCTTCGACAGCTGGGAGATCATTTTCCGCAACACGGTGAGTTGTTGTTCCTGCTGTTTCCTGCTCTCGTTGGCTGGATGTTTTTGGGATCTGGAATGAATCAGTATGTCCCCGTGTACTACTCGTGTTTACTCAGGTTTCCACCTCCCTGTTTGGGGCTTTTCACACTGCGGGTTCTGTCTCGGGTGGCCTGAGTTCGACGCGCATCTCTGCGCCTCACACGATGTCCTTTTTTTTTTCTTCTCGGCTGGTGGCGCTCTGTGCAAAATAGCTGGTTTGTGACGCACGACACAGGACGACGTCCAACGGAAGTCGTCATAAGCCGCGCGACAACCTATTTACCACCATCGGCTTGACCTCCTTGTTTCTCTGTCAGTTCTTAACATTATGAGTCGTTGTCTTAACATTATGAGTCGTTGCCTTGTCGCTTCAAATTGATGACATTGCAGGCGTTTTATTTACCTTAAAGCGCTGAAATCTCCTGGAGGAAGCAGCAGCTGAGACCAGCTGTGGCGTTGGAACTTCGGACCTACGGGCGAAAACAGCACATGATGAGAGCTCTATTGTCAATATGTGAAGTGCTCATGATTCAAGTTCAGATCATTGCCCAGTTGGCTTCATGAGTCAGTCTCCATGATGGAGCCCATTTTCAAAACCAGTTTAGAGGTGACCCTCGTGCATTTTCAAGCCAGGTGCACCACTGTTCTTTCTATGGCGCAGATAACACCACTGCACCCGCGGCTTATGCATGAACAACATCTATTTTCCATCTTAAATTTAGTGGGTGGGGCTCATATTCTGGCGCACTCTATAGTCTGGAATTTATGGTCAGTTGTTCAAGAACCTCCATGGTTAGTTTTGACTGAACTTTGATTTTATGTTTTTGATTTCCCTCAAGAAAGAGGAAAACGGCGCCGTGCTCCACAGACTTCCGTCCCCTCAGGACCAGTTCGTCCAGTCCGGTCTCGGACCGGGGCAGGAGTACGAGGTCTCCATCAACATGGTGAAGAACCAAACCAGAGGACCTCTGACGTCCCACCGAGTCACCACCAGTGAGTGTCAGTACAGTGTCTGCCAAACCCTTCACCTGAAGAACTGCTTCGGCTGGTGAAGCCTTGCACCCATGTGATGTATGTGCAGAAGTCAGCTGGAAAACCACTGGGTTTTCTACTTTCAATCACGCGGGAAACTCACCTGTTTCAGTGTACAAGTCTCTGAACCAGTGCAGTCATTTCACTGAGTTTGGATTAGTATTTTATTTATTCATTTATTTTACAATAATACAATAATTTCACTGTTTTGTCTTCTGAATGACTGAGTTTGCCTTTTGTTGAGGTTTTAAATTGTAGTTTCATTTTGCTCTTTATTTTTAGCATGTTCAATCATTTTTTCTCACTTTTTTTAAATTAATGTATTTATTTTTGCCGTGTGGTTTTCCTCTTTTATTATCTTAAAATAATTCGTAAAATAATTCCAGTCTGATTTTAATCACCCTCTTATTTTTCCGGCACTATTTTTCTTCTCACTTCTTTCTAAAAATAGTTTGGTGGCCCTCAATCGCTTTGACAGGACGACCAATCCACAAATGTTTCGGCATTTTCAAGCTAAAACCAGCCTCATGGTTTTTTTTTTCATTTTCCACTTTTAATTCTTAAACTGCAGAATGGTCTTTTGATGAAGTGCGGACGAGTGGAGGGGAATTTGGGAGGCTACGCACTCGTAAATATCCCTGAGAGGAAATTCCACAACCTCTCCCGCTGACAGAGCTCAGCTCCAAAATGAGTCAGAGACTTTTGGGGAACTTCTGCAGCTGTCAAACTCCGGTCTGGAAAAGTCGTTGCGTCTCGGTGGAAGTCTCTGATGTCATGTATTGACTCAGCTCCTTAGACGCAGGACCTGCAGTGGGGGTCGGACCGCCGAGGTGCAGACCTGGCACTTGGAGGCCTTGACCCGCGCCACTTTAGTCAGGGCGGGAAGTTCTGGTTCTGACCTGCAGACCTTCTCAGTCTTGTGGACTTGTTGGATTCATGAGCTGGAAAATGCAATGGTGGACACTTTAACAGTCCAGCAGAGGTGAAGTTTATGCAGGCAGAGGGTGAAAGCGAGCGGCAGAGTGGTGTCTGTCAGAGAAGCCAGCCACGCCACTCTTATTCTCTCCTCAGGGATCGACGCTCCTCGCCAGGTGGAGGTGAAACACGTCACAGACTCGTCGGCTCTGGTCAGCTGGTCTCAGTCACTGGCTCCTCTGGACAAGGTCTCCGTGGCGTATTCGCCTGGCTCTGACCCGGCGGCCGAAGTCCGCGTTGACGTTTTCCCTCCAGACAAGCAACTAAACATCGCAGGCCTGAAGCCGGACACACAATACAACGTGACGCTGACGGCAGAGAGAGGGAACATCAACAGCCGCAGCGTCCACACCTCCTTCGCCACAGGTCTAGTCTGCACACTCACAAACTCTCACAGTTCCATCAACTCAAACTTCCTGCTGTGCCCCCCTCAGACCTGGACGCCCCCCAACACCTGCAGACCCCGGCTCAGAGCGACACCAGCATCACTCTGGTGTGGACCAACAGTCGCGCTGACGTCAGCGGCTACCGTGTGAAGTACAGTCCCATCTCCGGCGCCGCACACGGCGAGGAGGTTTTCCCTCAAGGACCTGGAGACGTGACCGAGGCCGCCATCACGGGTGAGAGTCCATCTCAAACTGGACCATGTTCTCTTCCCTGACTCCTGCTTCTGTGTCAGGATTGAGACCCGGCACAGAGTACGGGATCGGAGTCACTGCCGTGAAGGACGAGCGGGAAAGTCTCCCAGCGACAACCAATGCTGCCACAGGTCAGTCAGGTTCCACTCCTCTGTTCATGACACCTTCTAATGGACACATTTGTGTTCCCTCACTAGTCAGCAAAGTGTTCTTCTGAGTCTTTCTTGACGTGGTCCTTTTCTTTTAATCGCCGCTACATCTCCTGGTTCTCCTCTCAGAACTGGACCCTCCCAGAGATTTCCAAAAAGAGGAGTCTTCTGAGACGACACTGACTCTCTCCTGGAAGAGACCAGAAGCCAAAGTCACCGGTTACCGGCTGGTTTACGTCTCCAGCGACGGCCAGGTGGACGAGGTGGTGATTCCGGCTGCGGAGACGTCCCACATGCTGTCTGACCTGGCGCCCGGGACTGGCTACACCCTCAGCCTGACGGCAGAACGGGCTCACAAGAGGAGCCGCACCGTCACCCTGCAGGCCTTCACCAGTGAGTGGGTTTCATGAGTTGCCGTGTTCGCTTGAGTGAAAAGTTGCTCGTAGGTTCATGATAAGCCTGAGGAGGCGAGGAGTGTTGAAAGGCAGGAGGCATGTACCTGTGTGATGGTGGTTCTGATCTGGTCCTTTGTGGATACAGGATACAGGTGCATGAGTGGGGCCCTCAGGTGTAAAAGCAGCGCTCGCTTCCATCACTGCTTTCTGGTTTTTACATGACCCAAATTACCCGGCCTGCCTGCCTTCAAGAGAGGCCGCCCGTGATGTAGGCCGGCATCTGTCTGTGGATTCACAGATGCTGCATCCTCTCGAAACAATCTTCCAAAAACTGTTGGAACATCCTCAAGACAAACTTAGAAAACACGCCACAATGTGGAGAGAGATGTGCTTTGAGATGCATCATCAGTCGGTGGCTGTGGTCATCGGGCATCTGAGGTGACCCCCTCATTTGGACTGCCTCACCCGACTGGTGTGACCTCTCCAGTGGTTTCTACCAAGCAGCTGCACCAAGGAAATGTCACCATGATCATAGATCCTTCTTCTAAGCCCTAGCAGCAGTTGGTGCCTGTTGGTCTCCCTCCTTCCTGCTCTGGGACCTTTCAGCTCCATGGCTGGTTGAGGTCCTCTCTGGACCAGAAGGAAAGCAGACGCTCGAGCCTGGTGCCCACCAGTACCAAATCATTTGCACTGTTACTGAGCGGGTGGTCGTTTTAGGACATAAAAGGGTTTCATCTTTTTCTCAACTCTTGACTGGAACTTCTCTTTCTGTCTCGTAGCTTCGTTCACTTTATATGTATCAGGCTCGGAACAGCCCGAGCTCACAACTCCTCCGGAGCCGGGGGACAATGTCATTAGCTTCATGAATTTCGACGAGTCCGAGCTCTCAGAGTCACAGCCAGAGGCCAAGCTCAGGGAGCTCACAGTCTCCGGCGTCTCATCCGACGGCTTCCACCTCTCGTGGACACTGAAGCCCGCGGACGTCTTCGACAGTTTGGCCATTGAATACCGAGTTTCACAGCAATTATGGGATGCCGGAGAAATCCGGCTTCCCGGGAACGCCACTGGGTCCAGAGTCCAGGGCCTCGAGGCGTCAACGGAATACGAGCTGAAACTAGTGGGAGTGACTGGTAGCCAGAGGACGGCGCTAATGGAGGGAGTCGCGGTCACAGGTAGACCAGCAGGCGTTTCTATCATCCGAAGACTAGCATGGCTTGCTGCTGGCGGGAGAGGAAAGCTGCACTGCAGGCATCAGAATGTGCTTGTGCATGAAGCAGCAGCATGGAGAGAAGACCTGACCCTCTCTGGCCTACGCTGGCACGCTGACGCTACCTTCTCAGAAGGTTCTGCTGTGCAACTCTGACTCAGTGAGCTAGGATATCGATAGTCTTTGGCAACATGTACCACCAGCTGACGCTGCTGCGACTTGTCTGGAGTTTTCACGGCCGTTTTCCCCTTCAGAGCAAGCATTGGTTAAACACCTCTTCTGTTCCCCGCAGCAGCCCGGGCACCGCCGCAGGTCACCAACGCTCCAGCGACGTCGCTTCCTCCAAACACAGACCCAGAGGAGAGCTGGAGTTCAGGGTTTGAGCCCGAGAGCTCTGAGTTTAGCCCTCTGTCAGACCTCCAGGTCACTGATGTCACCGCCACCGGTGCCACTCTGCATTGGTCAGCAGCGGACGACATGTTCCACCACTTCCTGGTTGAGGTCACGCCTCCTCTCGGGGGGTTGGACGCTGCTGTGACCACGGTACCAGGAAGTGTGCGGCAAACCCAACTTCACGGTTTGACGCCCTCTACAAAGTTTAAGGTGGTGGTCCGTGGACTGGAGGAGGCGGGCCGGAGGTCTTTACCCCTCAGAGGTTTCTTTACAACAGGTACTGTCACTGCGCTAACACTTAGGATCTTCACTGCTGTGCCTTGGTGTGTAGAGACACTTTGGATCACCTCAGTTTGACTGAAAGTCCCAGTATAAGTCATCATTGGAGACTAGCCTCCTAAGATGACTATGGAAACGCAGCGTTGACAGAACTCTGTTTGTCCAGCGCCGGACAGAAACCGGGCGGTGGCGAACCTGACGCTCTCTGACATCAGCTGGGACGGCTTCACCGCCTCCTGGACCCCGGTGGGCGGGGAATTGGACAGTTTCGTTCTGGAGGTCACAAACCTGGACGACTACAGAGAGAGCCAGAACCTGACGCTGTCCAGCGGTGCGTCCAGTCTGGAGATCTCGGGACTCAACCCCAACACCACCTACCTGGTGGGGCTGTACGGCATGCTCGACGGCTCCTTCCTGGAGCCGCAGTACAGCGAAGCCACCACAGGTACCCGCCGGCCGAAACCTCCGCTCCTGACTCGCTGCCTTTCTTCTGAGTCGCTCTGTCAACAGCTGCTGCATGAACGTACAACCAGGCACGTCTGAATAATGGCTTTAATGACAGACTCCGAAAGTTCCTTTCCTTTCCTCTAAAACACTGCTGAAGAAGAAGAAAGTCTCTTTTACTTTTCTCAGCCTGGAACTTCCTCAAGTTAGTTTTCTGTTTCTGAGGGAACTTTTGACTGTGTTTTGGACAGAAGTGACAGTCCTGTTGACCTTTGACCTCCAGATGCGGTCGCATCACTGACTCCAACTAACTGCCTGCCCAGTGTTCAGTGTCTCCTCCAGTCGCATGAACCACCGCCCGCCCCCCCATCAGGCTTGACGCTGATGTGCTGCAACGATTGCAAAAGCAAAGGGAGCGACGGCATCCAAGCGTGAAACTGATTGACCTTGAAGGGTCGTTTGCCTTCAGTCTTCCCGGCGTCTCATTTCTCAAGGCGACTAACAAGTCTGACTGAGCTCTGCTGCTTGCTCTGCTCACCTCTGCTGATGGACCTGAGAAAGATCCTCACATTTTACAGATTTCAATTTGCCTTTTTCATCCCCTTCTTTCCTCTGGCTGTATGTTTGCGGCCCAGTTATGAGCCCTCAGTCTCCTCCGCAGCTTTACAGTGAAGGCTCTGGAATGATTTCCTGCGATGGACAGGAATGAAGGCAATATTTTGGAACGGATCGGACCAGTTCACTTTCTTATGGTTCAGTGGTAAAGAGCCCACGGTCCGTTCAGTCGCGCTTTTGAGTCCAGGAACCACTGAGCTTTTCTCTTTTCTAAGGACAACATATTTTATTTTTTACTTCTGACATTACAGTGGTACCTCGGTTCTCGACCACAATCCATTCCAGACGGCCGTGCGAGAAGCGTTTTGTTGTGCGATCTGAATGGATTTTTCCCATTACAATGAACGGGGAAAAGAACTAATGCGTTCCAAGCCTTAAAATAGTCTTTTGTAGGAGTGAATGTAGAGTGTCTGCTGCAGGTGGCTGTTCCTCTATGTGTGTGGCCGCTGCATGTGGGAGGGGTTGCCGAGTGAGTGACGTCTCTCCAGAAGGGAAGAGGTGCCCGGTGCGTGTCCAGCTCTGAATGTGCGCTTCTGTGCAGTTTGGCTGTGACAAAGTCATAAACCAAGTCACGCTCTGTCCCAGACTGGCCTCATCCCTGTCCCAGCTCCAGCCCACAACAGGACATCAAACCCTGGAGTGAGCGCTCCAGCACCTCCCCTGTGACACTCGACCACGGTCCAGTGTGGAGACAGGAAAGGTTTTACACCTCAGTATGAAGAAAAAACAGTCAGTAAATGGAGCTAACGGGACACGTCTGCATACAGAGGCTGCGTTGTGGGTCAGCTGATCGGTCCGCGCACATTATGTTTTCCCGGCTTTTTTCGGGGTCCTTTGAGTTCTGGATTTTCGTTCCAAATCCAAAGCAAAAAAATCTCGAAAATTTTGTTTGAACTGAACCGAGGTACCACTGTATTTCAAAATGCATATTTTAGCTTTTGTTAATGTAATTTTTTTTCTTTCTTTCCTCCATCTTTTTTTCTGAAAACTTAGTGATCAGGATTTTTTGCATCCAATTCAGTAATATTTCTATACTAACAAACGCACTCGATAATGACAATTCCGTGCGATAAGTCTAACGAGAATCTTTCCTCCTAGTGAATCAGCCAATGATCGGAAATTTCGATGTCTCAAACGTGACGTTGGAAAGCTTCTCCATCAGCTGGAGCGTGACAGAGGGAGAACTTGATGCTTTTGTTCTGGAGGTCATCGACTCTGATTGGCTGATGGAGCCCAAAGAGTTCCACTTACCGCGCAATGTGAGGTCACATGAGGTCACAGGGCTTCGTCCTGGCACTGACTACATAGCCTACCTTTATGGAACGTTCATGGGATCCCGAACCAGCCCCCTCAGCGTCGTGGCCTCCACAGGTACCTCAGTGTTGACTCCATTGGCTTGTCTTCGTGGCCTCGTGCACAAATAGGAGTCTGGTGTGAGTGAGTTCCAGAAGCAGTGACAGTCGCAGATGCCCTTCAGGTCCCACCAAACTGGTGCAGAAGCAGCCTCATCAGCAACCTCTCGCTGTCCAAGGCTCTGCCTCAGAGAAGCCTCCCACCTTCCTCAGATAGATTAACCCTCATAAGACTCCCAGTCAACCCGGGTTTCTATTTAGCCATAAACTGTTCAGTGCTGACTAAGCGCCTCCAAACACCTTTACCCTTGGAGTGCGTCAATGGTCCCCGTAAATAGCCTTCAGTGCACCAAGCATCATGCGGTGCTACAGCACCTTCTGGACTCTTTCTTTAGGCTGATACCCATCACGTCTTTAAACGTCTCGGACACGTCTGGATGTGATTCCTTGCCCCAGGAACGAGTTTCAACAGACTCCAGATGCGTCCTAATGTCCCTGAAGAAACAACCTTCCAACAGCTTCCAGCAACGATCCCCCAGCAAATGCTGGACAAAGAATAACCACAGGACAGTTCCCCCTCCACGCAAACACACCGCCTTCTCCAAACTGTAACACTCATTCAGGACTTAGCAGTTTCATTCTGTCCATGAAATCAGCTCCTTCTCTTGCCGACAGCAGGTTCAGAGACAGGTCTGTAGCTAAGAAATGGAACCGGGGGTAGAAGTAGTTCTCTCTCAGTAACCTCGCGACGCAAGCAAGCTGTGGCCCACGAGTCAAAGTTATGAAGTGACGTATCTCATGTCAGCTGATGTGCTAGTCAGTCAGGATACGACTGCGTTACCACAGCTAAGGAACTCTCTATTAACCACCCAGTGCCCCGGCTAGCTTGTTGCCCTTTTTTGCTTTTGTGCACGCTGCCTCTGAGACAAGTCTGTTAGAGAAACTGCATTCTGTTTCCACCCACCGACCTGTGCCTCTCTCCCCTCTGTAGCCGAGGAGCCGGCCTTGTCCAGACTAGTTGTTCATAACGTGACGTCTGACAGGTTTTCTCTGTCGTGGCGGGCGGCAGAGGAGACCTTCGATAACTTCCTAGTAGAAGTCAGGGAATCTGCTCGACCCTCACAGGCGATGGGGCGCGCCTTGCCCGGAGACGCGCGCTCCACTGTGATGGCAGGCCTCAGAGCCAGTACTAGCTATGACATTAAGCTTTACGCCAGTGCGGGCGGCCGGAACTCTCCACCTCTGTACGCAGTGGCAACCACAGGTACTGAAGCCGACGCTGCCGCACTCATCTTTCGCCGCAGGCCCACTGACTGAGCAGCTCTCTTCTTTGATTCATGCAGAGCAGGTCCCGCAGTTGGGACCGCTAGCTGCCGCGTCTGCGAGCCCACATAACCTCAGCCTGTCTTGGAGCACTTTGTCGGGCCACTTTGACGGTTTCGTCGTCCGGGTCAGCGACTCTGAGCAGCAGTCTGATCCGCTGGAGTTCAGGCTGCCAGGAGGAGTCTGTAACATTACGATCGCTAACTTGATGGATGCCACTGGCTACGACGTCGAGCTCTACGGGATCTCTCATGGGCGCCAAACGCCTTCAGTGCTAACTCATGCTGTTACAGGTATTTACAGACATTCTTGACCCCAGGGGTTTGTCATAATCTCATCAGTTCTGACATCATTGGGGTCACCAGGAGCAGAACGGTTCGGGAACGTTTGCTGTCTACAGTGAGTCAAATGAGTCATTGATAAAGCCCTCGGCTTTGGTCTTGTTTGGGGCCCAAGCAGATCCATCTCCTGTAAGCCCAACAACTTGGATGCTCACGTGGGTCCTTGAATTGTAGACGTTTCAATTACACCTTGTTTATGTATTATTAGCCATCCATGTCAGAACTGATGAAATTTGATGTTCAGCAATGTTCAATAGCAGGACACACATTTGACGTACAAGACGTATTAAAATAAAATCAGGTGAATTCCACACCAGCCGAGCAGAGACATGTTTGCGCGGTGTCTCGTCGTGCTAACACTTTGCTAAGACTATCCACAAGCAGATCCAGAATAGCATGTTCTTTGCTTGCTGAGCTAATTGGCTTTCTCAAGAACACAGTGCCACGTAGAGGTCAGCAGAAGACAACTTCCAGATGGGTCTGAAGGGTCTTAGCTAGAACCCAGCTAACCAGTTAGCTACAGCCTATTTGTGTTTGCTTCTGCATCCTGACGTTCTACTCCTGAAAACCAACTCCCAGCGCCGCTTCCCAAAGTGGAGAACTTGACCATCTCCAACGTCACGCCCTACGGCTTCCGCGTTTCCTGGGCGGTCAGGCAGCCGGAGGATTCGGTCACACCTAGCGGCGGCTTCAGCCACTTCCACATAGTGGTGACCGACTCGGGCTGGTTGCTGCAACCTCAGGAGTTCACTGTGCCGGGGAACCAGACTCACCTCAACATGTGGGGCCTCATCACTGGCATTGGCTACGAGGTCCGGCTGACCGGCGTCACTGACTCAGGGCTTCTCTCTCGACCTTTGACCACAGTGGCCGTGACAGGTACTGAGGTGTACCACCACTGACCCGGCTCCACCGAAGCCCCGCCCACGCCTGCATTCACTTCTCTTCTTTCTAGTAGCTGCTTGGACAGGAGACTCACCAACACAACACAGGTCTCCGGGTCTTTCAAGTTAGAGTGTAGCTGGAGACGTGATGTTTCCTTGCAGAAACAGGTCCATGAACAATCTGCTGCTGAGCCTTATAACAACCCTACTTTACTGGACTTAAACTCAACCTCGTGGTTGCCTGTTTTGTTGGTGTGTCTCCGGGCTTTGTTCCAAAACCGCTGGCTTCGTTTCCAGGCGTTTCCTCTCTATCTGCTGGAAGACTTTGTCATGTCCATGTTTCGCCTTCTTTCCCACTGTCGTCACCCACGCTAGCAAACTGCCTTAGCTCACGCCTGGCGCTGCTCTAGTCTGCCTGATCAAGTCACTGACCAAAACAGCCAGGCACCAGGACTGGACTGTCTGCTCTCACTGTGGCGACCTGGCTCACAAGGCCGTCAGCTATCAGCCACCACCTTTATCAGACTGTCCTTTGGGTGCTTTGTTTTGCAAAAGGTCCCACGGTTCTTCTGCATGAACTCTTTCAGGATGCCACAGCACCTACTCTTCTTCTTATTCTTCTTGTCTTAAACAGCCTTCAGGAGATCGCTGCTGACTTTTGAAGGTTCTGTTGTCACCTCAGTGCAACTCAGACTTCGACCCCCACAGAACCAGACGTTTATCGCTGAGAGAAAAACCTTCTCCTTTCTGTCTGCAGAAGCTGAGCCTGAGGTGGAGCAGCTGTTCGTGTCGGATATTTCCTCCGACGGGTTCCGAGTGTCGTGGGCGGCCGAGGAGGACATCTTCGACAGGTTTGTCATCAAAATAAGGGACAGCAAACGACTGCGGCATCCTCAGGAGTTCAACGTCCGCGGAGACGAGCGCACCAAGGTCTTGACGGGGCTGATGGGTGGGACCGAGTACGAGATCGAGCTGTATGGTGTCACACTGGACCAGCGCTCGCAACCCGTTACGGGTGTGGCTCAGACTGGTACGGACACAAGAACCTCACTACCATGATTTCTATGTCCACTCTGTAACCCCATTTTCCTCCCACTAGCACTGACAACTCCAAAGGGTCTCCATTTCTCCGATGTGACGGACTCGTCTGCGGTGGTCCACTGGTCCGTGCCCCGCTCGCCTGTGGACAGTTATCGCATCACCTACCTGCCGTTCGAGGGCGGTAAGAGTCGCGCCATGAACTACAGATTCTGTCGCGAGAGTGGGCAAAATAAATACATTATTACCAAATCGACAGAAATATACAAAGTGCCATTAAAGGAAACACTATAAACTCTGACGTTCTCATAACTGAGAACTTGTTGAATTCTCCGCCTCACTGAGGTGGTGCAAACTACTCATGCACCAGGTCACATTGTCTCCTGTTCATTACGGGAAACCTTTTATTGCTATGTGGTAGGTGCAGTAGTGGGGACCGTAACCGGCTCCAGAGCGAGGCATAACGCCGGTCCGTTTCAACCCAGGCAGTTCCATTCCAGTGCACCTCCCCGGTTCCAAATTCGGTTGAAACAGACTGGTGTTTCGCCTGGCTCTGAAGCCGGTTCTGGCTCGGTCTGTTGCTCTGATCCAAATCTATTGCAGAGGACACACAGTGTCCAGTCATCCACCACCCAGACTGTCTCACAGTTGTGGAGGGTGTAGTATGAAGAAATGACGTGGTAGATCACGATTTGCCTTCTGATCTTCTGTTGCCATGGCAACGACGAGGGGAGTTCAGAAGCTGAGCTTGGATGAGAGGATCAGGGGTCATGACACGTGGACAGCAGGGTTTCTACTGAATTGACATGCACAAACCCATCGGAACCGGCGCCAGTTCCCTCTTCAGGCTCCAACCTGCCACCTCAGTCGGCTCCGATGCCGGCAGTGGGTATCTGTGCACTGTGTCCAGAACGGAAAAATGTGGGATTCAGTTGGCGTCTGCGCTGTTGTGCATTTTTAACTCGATATCATGACCAGCAGACCGCGACATGGACGAACACTGAGGCTTTCTGTAGCCCCAAACTCTCACGTTCCTTCAGGGTTCGTAAGTCCTGGGCATGCTTCCAGACCCTTGACTTTTATCTTGGAGAGACCATCTAGACCACAGAGGCCCCTCAGTGAGAGCACGCAGCCGTCCTGAGTTACACTGCTGGAAGTGGCACTCGCAGTATCGCTGCTAGAGGTTGACCTGGAAGTCTCAATGCTGAGTGCCACACAGACTTGCAAAGGGCGACCACATTTGTAAGTTGTCTGCCATGGTTCCCTAGGTCCCGGGAACCTTGCACCTGGTAGTCCTAATAAGATGTGATCACCCAACCTGATCTTTTCCTATGTGCCAACAGGAAGTCCGATGACCGTGACGGTGGACGGCGACGTCCTGGAAGCTCTGCTGCCCAACATGATGCCGGGAAAAATGTACCAGGTGACGGTTAGCGCTCTGAAGGGTCTGGAGGAGAGTGAGCCAAGCAGTGACACCGTCACCACAGGTAGAGTCTCACTGCGCCTGGCTCTGTTCCATCTGGACTCAGATTAACCGTGTTTTCGCATCAGCCCTGGATCGACCGCAGGCTGTTGCTGTGACCAACGTGACTGACTTCTCCGCGCTGTTGACATGGCAACCATCTGTGGCGGCCGTGGATGGATACGTCATCAGCTACAGCGCCAGCTCAGGTAGCGCTTCCATTACCGGTACCAGTCTCCACTTACATTAGCTGGCTAGTGCTTCAGCCACGATGGCCTTCATGTTTGCTTGTGTTGGGCAGTGTCTCCAGTGGTGGAACACGTATCTGGGAACACAGGGCAGTTCCTGATGTCCACCCTTGTTCCCGGTACTCGCTACACCGTTGAAGTTTACGCCGTAAAAGAAGCTCAGAAGAGCGACTCGGCTGCGGCGGAGTTCACCACAGGTACGTCTGCTCATGGACTTGCAGAAGGATTTGCTGTCTTCATACTTGTGTTTGCACAGATGTGGATCCTCCTCGTGACCTGATGGCCGTCAATATCCAGGCGGACGCCGCCACACTGACTTGGAAACCTCCGCAAGCCGCCGTCACCGGATACACGCTGTCATTCTCGGCCAAGGGCGAGTCCGTCAGGGTGAGTCCAGGGAGGGGAACGTGGCTGTAGTTCACTAACTCAACCCTCCTTCTTGATGCTCATGCAGGAGGTGGTGCTGAGCCCCACTGCCTCCTCGTACAACATGGCCCAGCTCAGCGGGGGGACGCAGTACAGCGTCAGACTTCAGACGATCGTCGGAGCCGAGAGGAGCCGTCACGTGACGGCCGTCTTTACCACCGGTGAGAAAGCAAGGTCTCCATGGAGGGGACGTATCTCCATGCTCTTTCTCAGCACACTGTCCTTATGTAAGAGTTCCTCCTCAGTAGCACCATCATGCTCTGTGCCCTGTTAACACACAGCGGTCTGCTGCTGGTCCTTCTTCACTTCTGGAAGGTGGGCTCTGAACCCACCTGGTGCCACCTTCCTCATGAAGCTGCTGCTGGTGTGAGAGCTAGTTCAGTTCGTCAAACCACTCAAAGGAAGAAGAAGGTCCTCAGCGAGCCGTTCTGGACAAGAATATGGAGCTTATCTTCACTTGGGTCCTTCAGTTGTGGGTCGCTCAGATGAAGTCATATTTGAGAGGAGAAGGAACCAACAAGCAGGTCTCATCACGTAGCAGTGGCAGCTGTTGTCGCTGTCACCCTGACTGACGAACACAATGTTTACAGCGGTGCCTCACATGTGTCGAACTGCTTCCTTTGTTTGACACAGCGTAACTCAGGGCCTGATGTGGACAGCTACTGTCTACTAAAGTAACACTGGCAATGGTCAGAAGCTCACGTCCATCAGAGCTGACCCGATTCAGGACCTGTTTGAGCCTCTGGCAGGTCCATTTGTCCCGCGCCATATCAGATGTCTTCCTGGAAGTCTGTCTTTGGCCGGTGATGTTTCACAGATGTCGACACTAATGTTCTTTCAACATGTCTAGTTGGACAGATGCACCAGTTCCCCAAAGACTGCGCTCAGGTTCTGGTCAATGGCGAGACAGCCTCCGGTGTCTACACCATCTACGTGGCAGGGGAGGAGAGCCAACCGCTCCAGGTGTACTGCGACATGAGCACGGACGGCGGAGGATGGCTGGTGAGCAGACCTTCACACGTCAGAAGTCAGGTCGCAGAGTATCGGTCCTGTTTGTGTGTTCAGTGGAGGCGCTCAGGCGAGACCTCTAAAGAGTTCTGGCTCTGCCGCAGCTCAACGCCCACAGACTGTGGTACTCGCGGTGACTCATCCAGCACAGTCCAATACATTGGCCTTGCAATACTGCGAGGCACGGTACGGTGATACGCTCTGCTAGCCATGCTATCTGGCAAGCTTCCTCACAAGAGCCTGTCTCAGCCACCTGGGGCGAAGGGCAGGAACAGCACACCGATACAGTTGCTCCTGTTGCCGATTCGGTCTTCATTTGGGCAACAGTGGGAAGAATCCGGAGGGATCAGGGGAAGAGTCCTTTCAGAGCTGGACTCAAACCTTCTTGCTTCGAGGCTGCAGCACTGACAACTGCACCTGATGCCGCTGAAGGCCGGTGAAAATCTGTGGCAGACTCAGATGTTTCTGAAGGAACTGTGAGCAGAAGCTACTCACAAGTGCTCGAGCTGAGACCCTGCTGGGGCTCAGTGCTGCTCTGACTCCGGTGTCCTCCTCAGGTGTTCCTCAGACGGCAGAACGGAAAGCTGGAATTCTTCAGGAACTGGAAGAACTACACTGCGGGCTTTGGCAACATGAATGATGAGTTCTGGCTCGGTGAGTTCCGAGACGTCTGTTCCGTCGCTCAAACCCGACCCACTCTCACACACACACGCCTCCGTCTCAGGCCTCTCCAACCTGCACAAGATCACAGCCTCGGACCACTACGAGCTTCGGGTGGACCTGCGGGACCACGGCGACGCGGCCTATGCCCAGTACGACAAGTTCACCATCGCTGAGCCCAGAACCCGGTACAAGCTGAGCATTGGCAGCTATAGTGGAACGGCCGGTAATACTTCCTCCTGGACTTCACCTGTGAACTGGACAGTACTACTGAAATCAGTACTACATCTGAAACATTTTCCTCTACCGCCACATTTACCACTACTACAGCAACCGACTAGAACTGATAGAAGTGCAAATACTGCAGAAACTACTTCTGTTTTGCCTGGAGGTAGTAAACATAGTTCTACGATTGTCTCTCCTACAACAGACACTTCTACTGCTTCTACTTCTACTACTTCACGTCAACAGTGACTGTAGTTCTTCTGATACTGCAAACACCATCATTGATACTGCAAACCACAAATAGTCCAACATCTTTCACTACTTCCATTCAGAGACTCACCTGTTGGTTGTGCTTCTACAAGTACTTTTACAGCATCCACAACTGCTACTACTGCAACTGCACTTTCAGCTGCTATCCGTACAGCTACTGCAACCTTCCTTTGTGACTAATATTATTACAAGGTAACTATTATTTGGGCTACTCAACATCAGTGCACAGTCTTGCACTCCTCGTGCCGACAAAAGTACTGTTTCTACGATGGTCACTACTAACTCTGTCGACCATAATGTTTGTTATTACTACCCATCGCTGCCGCTCGTGACAAGTTGTGTTACTAGCAGCTGACGCCAAAGAAGTGCAAACAGTATTTCAGCAGATGATGCCACTACTATACTAATCTCACGACCACTTCAATTAGCAGTACTGCTGCTGGTGTTACAGCTACATCAACCTCCATGAACTAAAAACAGTCCTCCTCCTCAGGTGACTCCATGTCCTACCACCAGGGGCGCCCTTTCTCCACCTACGACAATGACAACGACATTGCGGTCACCAACTGCGCTCTGTCCTACAAAGGAGCGTTCTGGTACAAGAACTGTCACCGCGTCAACCTGATGGGCAAATACGGCGACACCAACCACAGTAAGGTGAGTCAGCACGGCGAGCTTGAACCCTCCCGCTCGGCCTCGCTGTGTCTTGACCCCGTCCTCCTTCCTCAGGGCATCAACTGGTTCCACTGGAAGGGCCACGAGACGTCCATCCAGTTCGCTGAGATGAAGCTACGCCCAGCCGACTTCAAGAACTTGGAGATCCGGAAGAAAAGATCGTAGACTTTTCCTAGGTTTGTCCGAAAACCCGTCGACCGAATCCCCCGATTTCAGTAGTAATTATGACCCTGACCCAATTTGCGCGGCTCTTCCCGTCGTAACTGTTGCCGTGTGTACGTAGCCCGGTGTCTGTCCGTGATGTGTTCGGGCGCCATCATGTAAATATCAGACTGCAGTCGTTAGCAGGACTAACTTGTAGCTACTGAAGCTAACAACCGTCAGGACTCCGAGAACGACCCGGCTGGTCGCCCTGTGTTGGTGCCGCACGAGGCTCCAGACCCGGCTCCACTGGAGTCACGTGGCTGTGTGTGACTCGCTTGACTCGCACATGAAAGACAGTCTCTCCAGGTTGAAAACACTGCGGAGGCCACGAGTGAGAGTTTTGTTAGTTTCACGTCAGGCGTCATCCTTGTGAGGCGCAGACTCGGACGGTTCTCCACTGCAGCCCCATCTGTGCTGTGGGTGTCGCTCACGTGCTGCCACAGCGCCACCCGCTGGCCTGGAGCTGGAGCTCAGGAGGACGACTTGGGACTTCACCAAGTCGTGTGAACGAGCCCCTCGTGACCTGCTGCTGCGAGTCGCGTGCACTCCATCCTGACTCGGGTGCGACCCGTCTGCCACGACCTGTGAGCGCACAACAAACCCCTCACTTCCATTTCCTGAACCTCACTAGCGGGACCAAAGCGGAGCAAACGTCGGCGGCACATACTCCACTCTCATCACTTGAAACCGTCGGTGTGTGTGTTTGTGACTGTAGTGTAGTTGTGTGCGTTCTTTGTTGATTAAACTGTTGACTAAACCCATTGGCTCGTCGTGTGTGTGACGTCACCACCGGGGGTGACTGACCGGACGCGCTACCGAGTGCTGCCACACGGTGTCAGTGTTTGACTGGTTCTGATAAACTGCTGCGGTGCTCTGTCTGACCTGCAGGTGGCGGCCTCCACTCTAACTCTCCACTTCTGTTCATCTCGATTACATTATTATTGTGTCCATTCTGCGCTTCAATGCCGAGTGAACACGTCATTTAGATCTTAAGTGCGATTTTTACACTAATCACGTGACCACAGGAGGGTTTTAAAGCACTTCCTTTGAGTATTGCTGATGTTTCTGCGTCACAGTGACTGGAATGTTCATCAACTATTTTGACTTTTTTGACATTTTTCCACTTCTCAATCAAGCTGCTACAAAAACTGAGGCTCATTCCTGAGATCCTGCGCTTCATGACTCCGACCTCTGACCTCTTAATATCCTGATGGGTGCAGGTACCAAATGTGTCCCACCTGCCGCGGAGTGATGACGTCACATCCGGCACATACCACCTCTTTTTCTTTTATGTTTTAATGAGCCAGAGGAAATTGAACTAAAGGATTTCAAGGCGATTTCATGTGTAGACCTGATGCCTCTTGAATGTCACTGAAAAAAGCAATCGCCCTCACTCGCAGACGAGGTGGAAGACATTCAGGTGCTCCTGACCTTTCGCTAAAAGGTGAGATCATTTCATGACAGGGCACCACAGACGTGGCGTTCACAGCAAGGTACAGAGAAGGTTCTGGAGTTACGGCGCTCCTCGTAGTTCAAGAGGAAGTTCCTAGTTCCAGAGGAAGTTCCTAGAGAGGAAGTGTGGTAGATAGAAGGAGCATGTGAGGGCCTCTGTGAGGAGAAGCTGCCACTGTTGTGGCAGTGACAGGAACTGATGTGGCAGCGGAAGTGGCCTGGCCCTCAGTGATGCTGGTGTCCAGATCAGCTGACGGAGCACACACACTCATGCGGACGGCTGCGGTGTGATGGACGGCTGGAGGCCGTGGACGTAATGTCGGCTCGTTGAGGACACGTACGTGAGGACCCCGAAACAGGATTCAGTCTTGAAACAGTGGCGTGATGCAGCTTGGTGATAAACGCTTGAGGAAACTGACCAATGTTTTGACACTCAGCTTGAAGTGCTTTATTCAGAGTGAAACCACAACACAGGAGCTCACTACTGATGATTGCTACTCATGATGTTCATCTCACTCTCCTCTAACACGTTGTAAATGCCGTAAATGACAAAATGTAAGGCGAATTAGTTTCATTTATTTCCATGAAACCAATAAAAACCATGTACATGTTATGCGCTCATTTCGCTCTGTGAAGTTGTCAGGAAGCATCTGTTTCCAGGCTGTGTTGTCGCTGATCCTTTGGAGATGGTTCGGAACGGGAGTCAGTGAATGGAGAACAAAAATCTTAAAACTTAGCGACTCATGTGGCTGTAATGTTGCAACAGGGGTCAGAGAAGCACAAAGAAATTGCAGCAGTACAATGTAATAGCAGGTGAATGCACCGCAATTGCAGAGCCATTCATTTTTTTCCGTTCCCCTCGGAACAAAAGACACCGTGTATTCCGTTTTTGCTAATGTAGCAGCAGCGTTAATGGGAGCCGCGTCCCGCTGGCCCCTTCCTGCTGCTGAATCATGACTGGTGATTGAAGAGATTTGGGGGCAGCGGCGGCCGCTGGCTTCTAATCCGCTTCCTGGAATTAAAAATCTGATCCTTCCGAGTTTTAGGAGGATTGTGCGACATGAATGACGCCCGGGGTCACAAAACTTCCTGTGAACCACTTAATCTCGGGGGAGGCCCCGGGGCCGCACCAGAGGTGACGTCTCTCAGACGGACTTTTGGAGATGGTTTGTGGAGAGGACGACGGCGCTGCTGCCCCTGCGACCTCACCGGTGTCTCCGTTGACGTAGGGGTCAAAGGTCACGCCGGCCCCTCCAGGACTGAGAAGACGTTTCACACTGAATCTGCTCGGAGGACCTGGTTATAAAACTGGAACCAGAAGAACCCAGCCTGATGATCCGCACTCCTCTTCAACAGAAGGGCCCAGTCAGACCAGCTGGCTCCGGCGCCGGGGGACCCGGTCCATTAATCACCGCCACCAATGACATCTGGACCGGACGTGAAAGTCCTCATCAGATCTACATGGATCTGGATTAATGAGCATGTTAAGTTCATCGCTGGGTTGAGCGATGGAATCAGATCGCTGGGTCGGACCTGATGGTGGCGCTGAGCTGGGTGACACCCACCCCCTTCTCCCCACCTCAGCACATGTAACACGGACCTGGACTGGGGCCTAAGAGGATTGGAGCCGCTGGCATGTTGCAGCGCACGTATGATGGCCGTGTGTCCGCTCTTCATGTTGCCATCTGGGTCGCCGCAGCGTTTTGGCTCCAAAGCTTCTTACGTGGACCTCCAGAGCCAGTTCACGGTGCCACGTACAGATCAGGTCATGTGTGTTTGTGAGAACTCACTAATCCAGATTATAATCTGCGCTGTGAAATGACCGACACACATGTTCTCCCTGGCCAGTTCTGGACCCGGTGGTCACCTGGAGTCCCGGGAATCCACTGAAACACACCCTGAGCGTTGCTTCTGACTCAGCTCTTTTGTCATTACCACGAGTCTAATCTGGACTACAGACGACCACAACATCCAGCGACTTGCTGATTCATGTCGTCGACTGCGTTTCCGATGTAACACACAACTCTTTTGATCGGACGAGTCTCACTCAGACCAGGTGGACTTCAGCAGGTACTGTGGCTGCTCCAGAGCGTCGAGTCATCTGGACGTTGAGGAGAGGCGACTCGACTGACGCTGTGTCCTCACTATGGTGACGATTGAAGAGCTGAGCTAGAAGGCAGAAGTCAGGAGCTGTAAGAGGAGCGCCAGCGTCCACGAGAGACTTGGGGTAGAGGAGCCGCGCTGAGGTCCCTTTGTTCTGACTCATACGAGACAGATGTTCAGGGACCCCAGGAGAGGTCCAAATCCACTGGTCCAGAACCAGCCCAGGAAGACGTTGGTCATTCAGCAGATGACATTACAATCTTTCTGAGCGTTTCGAAGTCTAGACGTAATGTCCTGCGTAAGAAAAGCAGTTGCAGAAGCATTGATCCACTCGGAGTCTGACTGATGACATCATCAATGAGGTTAACCGTGCAGTCAATCCTGACGTCTGCACTGGGGCGGGATTACGCAGCAGAGCAGTGACTTTGAGTGGCCGCGTCGTGACCTTGACTCGCAGGGAGGAATAGCCGGGATTCTTCTCAGAACCGTCCATCCTAGTATTGCGGTTGGTCAGGTTCAACAGTAACATTTTTCAAACCTCGAGTGTGTTCGGTGACACATCAGCGCCTCCAGCTGTCAGCCCGCGGAACCGGTTCCACTTGAGCAGCATGTTTGGAATTCTGTCGACATAATCCAGAAACTGACAGAGAAGACGGTCAGAACAGTTTGAATATATATATATATATATATATATATATATATATATATATATATATATATATATATATATAATGTCTTGAAATTATTTGTATAAGAATTTCAATTTTTATAAGAATGTCAAGTCCATTCAGAGTAGTGGAAACCCTGGACATTGTGTAGTGAAAAACCTCCCTGTACAAAAGAAAACAGATGCTTTTGTTTGCTATTGTTCAGGGATTCCTCCATGCTGCGACGTGTCTTGTGCATATACTGTATATATATATATATATATATATATACATACACAAGGGATTGTGGAGCCATGAAAATGGGATTATCTCTACACATCAGATTGGGTTGATAAGGTCACAGGACATTTTGTCTCCTTTGTGAAGTCCATCACAAACATTTGGGGAAAACAGAACACTGAGATGATGTGGGATTAACAATGTGAGTGTGACGAACAGATGGATTACAAAGGAAAAGAAAATTTAGTGAGGCCGACTGAAAGGTATCTCAAGAGGGAGGGACACTGAGGTGAGATGAAAAGAAAATCACAAAGGGTGAGATTAAAACAGATCAGGAAAGACACAATCATGAGAGGGTGTGAAGCAAACACTGGACAAATGGAAAAACAGTTTTGGTGGAATTCCCGGATGAGAACTGTCATGTGTCTATGAGAAGAGATTAGGAGATTAACCAGTGAAAAATGACCTTAAAGCCAAAGGAACTCTGAGAACCTGACGAAAGAGTAGGAACGTGGCAAGATGCCGGACAGAGATGTTTGGTTCATCCACAAGACTCGGGAGAAAGTTCTTAAAAACAAGTCTTTATTGGAGCTCAGGTACAGATCTGAAGCCAAACTGCGGAACGTCACTCAGACTCCCGACGTCGGAACAGATGCGTGGAGCTTTCGGGGGAAACGAACGATTAAAGAGACAAGTAAAAAAAAAAAAAAAAAACACATTTCGGACAAAGTAACGACAGGTTTGTGCAGCAGCTGGTGGGAGGTCAAAGTTCCTTGTGTCGACGTCGGATGGAGAACCTGTGACGTCTGCGAACAGGAGCCCAACAATAGCAACGATGCTCATCGTTCAAATGACGACAAGTCACTGTTGAATATTTGACGACTCGGCAGAAGCGCTCGTGAGCACTAACAATTCATCGGGCTTATTGGTTTACATTCCAATCAAATGGTACACAAGATTAAAAACATTTCTACGAATCCGATTAAAGTCCGTACCGTTTATTCACTCATGGTCTGTGTCCTGACAGACTTTATTATTCTGGCCACGTTTCCGTGGACGACCGTTCTACGATGAGCTTCGAGGTAGCTACTCCTTGTTGTTGATACAGGTGGCGTGACGAGCTGAGCTCAACGCTTCGTACCTCAGAGATCGCAACCATCGCGTGCTAGCCTTGGAGCTAAAACACCATCTCCATTAGCAGACATCGCAGCTTAGGTGTTTACATCGGATTTGCAGAAACCTCCTCTTCGCCACGGCGTTCACATGAGATTATGAAGACAAACGTACCAATACCATCAATGACTTTTGTGCTACGCCGTTGTGCGTATCGTATCATGTTTTCAATGACATCTTTTTCAATCCACGAGTCAAGTTTGAGAGCTGAACGTTGAAGATGTTTGAGGTGTGGTTAGCACAACAGTCGAGTTATGGCTGTTCATGAGTTAGCGGTGTCCGTGTGCATGCACGCTAAACACAGTTGAGGATGGCGCAGCATGGCATGTAATATGAGCGAAACACAACTCAGCCGTGACTCGTGAAGTTGAGCTCCTCTGTCAAGCACGTATATTTTTATATATTTATCTCTTTCTCTTTCTCTCTACTATATATATAGATATATATATATATATATATATATATCTGTAGGAAATTACATCTGAGATGAGCCAATCCACCTGCGTAACGTTTCTGATACAGAAAAATACCGCAGCGCGTCGGCCGTCCGCTCTTTGACCCCGAGATTTCGCTTTTGAATGGGAACATATATGTTTTTATAACAAAATAAATCTATCCAGTTGCGGCTGACCGCCAACACGAGTGAAGCAGCTCAGAGTGGAGGCCTGAGAGGAAGTTCGCAGCAGAGACAAGAGCCGTGGGCCGTTTTCTGCCCCGAATCTCGACTTACACAGGAAATAAAAACAAGCTTATACTGTGCAGGTGTGGAGGAGGGTTGTTGCATAGCAGGTCAGAGGGGAGAACAAAAACCCGGAGCGGATCCTTTTTGGTTTGACTGGTATGTACACAGTCCCAGCCACGACAGGCCGCAGGTCGGCTCCGACCTGAAGACGACTCGTCAAGTCCACAGACGAAGAAAAAAAAAAAAGTGCCATTATGCTACATGGGTCGGCTGATCTGCTGCCTGCTATTCGCCGTCGCGTCCTGATTCTATGGGTTTTGGTCACATGGACAGTCACTCGCACAAGATGGCGGACGGGGTCCGTTCGTACGCAAAAACACTCCGGCTGGTAAAGCTCTGAAGGTAACGAAGCACCGTGTTGGGAGAAGGCCTCTGGCCTCAGGGAGACTCTGGCAGGTCGGCGCTCCCACAATAAAGCAAAGGTACATTCAGACGGGCCGCTGCCCCCCGCTGCTCAGGGAAAGTCACTGAAAGGTCCCAGGCTTTTCACCGCCGCTGCTGCTGCGCGTACACCGGGTACGCTAGCGTCACATTCAGAGAGTCGTTGTGCTGGACCAGGGACGTGTGCTGGTAGTGCAGGACCAGTTCCTTCAGCGAGCCGTACAGATTGTAGGGTTCCGCGAAGCCGTAGCCCGTCGGCGTCTTGTTGATGACGCAGTGTTTCACCTCGCCGTCCACGCTGCAAAGACAGAAGCACTTCAGACGGACAGGTCCGGCAGGCGCCGAGCTGATGAACAGATGTGTACGTACACGACGCTGCAGGCGTAGCAGCCCATCATGCTGCTGTCTCGGATCAGGAATGTACCATCTCTCTTGCCCTTGAGCAAGGCCTCTCCCTTCAGGCGGTTGATGTTGCCCACCTTCCAGGACCGCTCGTCATGATGAGGGAGGTCTTCGTCGTCCTCCACCATCGAGTACTGACTGAGAGGACAACGGGACGGCGGTTAGACAAACACAAAAAAGGCAAGTGCCGCGGCAGCCCTGGGGCCACACTCACTCTTCTGCGTTGTCGTTCTTGATGCCGAGCCACTCGTTCAGCTTCTTCTGCCGGACGCCCTTCTGCGTCAGCCACCTGTGAGGACGAGCCAGAAGAGAGTGAGAGGCGAGCACCTGGAGGCCGCTCCCATGCCTCGGGCGCTACCTACATCAGATACTGGTCTCGGGTCTTGCGCAGCTGAATGAGATCAGGTTTGATGCTGTTCATCTTCTTGTCGATCTCACGGTAGTCGGCCGCCTGCTTCTTCAGGTCCTCCTCCAGCCGACTCTTGCTGTCCACGATCTCGCTGATGCGCGACTTGAGCTTCTCGTAGTTGCCCATGATCCTGGAGAGGACAGCAGGTAAGCGGAAGCGGACACATCGCTGACATCCACAACGGTTTGGCAACTCACCTCTGGATCTCCTTGTCGTTTCCTTCCCGCCGGAACTTCTCGATGTATTCCTTGCTGTAGCGCTCCTGCGTCTGACACTGCTCCTCGAAGATCTTGATGGTCTCGTTGAAGGCCTCGATGGCCGTCCTCTTCATTTGGATTTCCTGAGCAGACGGGGTTCTCGTCAGCTGCTGCCGAGGCGGAGCGCCGCTCATCCGTGGAGGCTCACCTGGGACGTGCGGGTGTACTCCTCGTACAGGCGGTCATACTCCTTGTTCTTCTCCTGGTACTGCTGATGGTACTCGCACAGCTTCCGGCCCACAGCCTCGATGTTGTCCTCCTTCACCACCTGGTCCTGCAGAAGCACAAGAAGTTGAGCATGTGTTTGCAAAGACTGTTCCAAGTCGTGTTCACGCGCTCACCTGCTGGTGTTTGGAGACAGGGTACAGCAGCTTGACGTCCAGCTTCGGGTTGTACTGGGCCAGTGACTCATTGCGATAGTGGTTGATGAGCTCCACGACGGAGCTGAAGGTCAGCGGGTCGGAGAAGCCGTACATCCCGTCGCGGTGGAAAATCTTGATGAGCTTGTTGTTGCCCCCTTTCCTGTGAGACGAAGAGGTTCAGTGACCACAGTACTTTGGATAGTAACAAATAAAACCTGGTTGTTGCTTGGAGCCAAATCTCTGACTCACCGGAGGGTCAGCGTGTAGTCTCCGTGCATCTTGGTGGAGGCGTCCCTCACAAGAAAGGTGCCGTCAGCCGTGTCCCTCAGCTTCTCGTTCACCTCCTCCCTGGAGATGTCGCCCCAGTACCACTCGGCGTCCTGCAGCGTCATGCTGCTGCCCAGGCCATTGCTGCTGCTGCTGCTGCTGCTCGTTGTGGCGGGTTTGGGCGGCTTCGGGGGGAGAGCTGGGGGGAGAGAGGCGGGTTACACCACTGTCCCCCCATTCAGGTTGGAAACCCAGAACAAACTACACAAGTCTGGCGACGACATTGACAGGAGTGAGTGGGTTCTCTATTTGGTGAGCTTTCCTGTCCACCCCGTAACAAAGACAAAACAGAACCTTAATAAAAAACCTTATGAGCTAACAGTTAGCATCGGCACACGGACAAAAGTGACACGAGTCGACTTTTGATACTTGAAGTAGAAGCTTCTTGATGATGTCATCAGTGACACTACTGATGTGACTGTGAATGCCGACTCTTCCCAACATCCTGTCCACCCTTGGTGACCCAAGGACTCGTCCACGTACCCGGCTTCAGTTGGGGAACTCGGTGACACAGTTTAGACGTGTTGAAAAAGCACCGAGTTTGATAACTGAACCAGGGATTCGAGTCTTGCAATACTCGAGTCCAGTCATTCTAGCATCAAGTCGACACCCGGCATCAATACTGTCACGATTGTTTTAATATAAAGAGTTGGTGCTCTTCGCACGTCGCGCCGGTGCAGTGAGAGGAAATCTGAGTCATTCAGGAAAGAAGCTGCTCAGAGGAGAACAAGAATAAACCCTCAGTTCTGCTTGTGGCTGGGATGAAAGTCAGAGAGGCCGCGTCACCCTGCAGCCGTCGGTCGTGCTCACTAACACGCTGCATCACTCACCGCAGCCGACGGCGCATGCAGGGCCGTCGGCAGCCTTCATGTCTGGTGAGCTGGTGCCGGGAGCTGGAGCTGCGGCGGCTGAAGAGTCCGAGGCTTCATCAGGCAGCCGACATCAGTGGAGAGCAGAGTCCTCTCCTGCAGCTCTCAGCTCCTCCCCCGCCTCGGCCCTCCCTCTCTATCTGGCACTCTGACAAAGCCGGCTCTGCTGCAGCGGCATGTACCAGCACGACTTATAAACCGGTCAGCAGCACCGCCGCTCCAAATACGCCGCTAATCTGCCAGCGTGCCACCGCAGAGATCACCGCCTCGGGTTCCTGCGCACCACCACAATAGATTGAACGGTTCGGGGCGCCTGTCCTGGCCTCCCTGACAATGGCAGCCAAATTATGTCACAAGAGGTGGAGGCTAAAATTAGAGCAGTCCGGTGTCTCAGTGGAAAATCTCATCAAATCTGGAGCGGAGCAGGAGAGAAGCGACAGCACGAGTCGCCTCACACGATCACTCTCTTGACTCCTTCAAGAAACTCTTCAGTCCGAGCGTCCTCTGTGGTCCCCACCCCACCCGCAGTGCATCCACATGTCTCGGGTCCGAGTGCAGGGAACAAGCCACACTTACGTTGCAGGCTGTGCATAATTCTTTTACTCCAGAGTCCAGCAAAGTTGCTCTCGAGTCCTCCGGTTAAACTCCATTTCATAGTGTGTCTGAGTCCTACAGGTCCAGAAGAGCGGGTGCCGAGTGGAAGGCTGGGGGAGCCGCTCCGCGCGAGGTCGGACTCGTGTGAAGTCAGACTGTTAATGATTAGCTGCAGCCTGCTGCTGCTGCTGCTGCTGCTGCTGGTGTGTGTGTGTGTGTGTGTGAGAGAGAGAGAGAGAGAGTGAGAGGTCACTCCCTCGTTTGCCTGGTTCTGTTTGTACGAGGGGGGCGCGGAGAGTGGGGGGGGGCGTTTCAGTCTTATGATTAACTTGCAAAAGTTTCAAATATTTGCTGAGCTCGGCTTTTGGAGGCAGCGAGGACATGTGTGGAGGGGGAGGTGGAGGCAGCTCTGTTAACAAGAAGAGCTCTGTAGAGCAGCCAACCAAATCTAAGTGGACCTTTTGACGCTTTCCTAAAATAGACTCTCAGTAACTAGGAGGAGGTGTACACACACATGCAGGCACACATGTGTCAGTGTGTTACACACTTGCTGCACAACTTCAACAGACTTGCACAGTTGTGTCAGTCAGCTCACGGATGGGCATAATGTTTAGATCCAGAGACCTGGAGAGGAGCTTATCTCCACACACTTGGTTTTCCTCGGCTGCCTTGGGTCATGACTCGGCCATCCCTCGCTAACCCTGTGGTGCAGCCATTATCTAAAGCAGGCCCATTTTCACTTTCCCCAGCAGCTTCCCTGCACACTTCATCACATTGCCGGAGACTGGACGCTTAGAAAAAAGTTAGTCGAGATCGCAACCAGTCATGCAGTGCCTGAACTCTACTCCAGACGTGTCACTGGGCTCTCAGATCACCAGAGAGAGTAGAGAAGCAGCTAAACTGACCTGGTGCTGTCTGACTGCCGGTCCACTCGCTGGTCACCATCAGCTCCAGGATCCTGACGTGAGAGTCCAGACTGGGCTCACAGCTGGAGCAGAGAGAGACAGTTGGTGAGGTTCTGCGGAGCAGGCGGTCGCGCATCCGTGTCTCACCTGCTGCTCTGCTGTCTGAAGAAGACGGGGCTGAAGATCTCTCCCACGGTTCTGGGCGTCAGCAGGTTCTTGGATCCGCTCTGGCAGACTCGGGCCAGGTGTCGCAGCAGACACTGCAGGGTGAGCCAGTACTGGGACGGCAGCGACGGGCTGCTGACGATCCGACGCAGCAGCTGGGAACACTCCTCTGAGCCGGACACCTCTGCAGGAAGACGACTCGGTCAGACCCAGAACCGTGACAGGTGCAAAGACGCAGCAGACGTGACCACCAACTTCCTGTTTAGGGTCACGTGACCGCCCCACAACACTGCGCAAGCAGAGCTCGCGGTGAGAGCAGAAGCGAGCGCGTCACATGACCAAGCGTCTCCGGGGGTGTTTGCAGAACAACGTGTTCTTCTGGCGCCGCGCGTGTGTGTAGAGTCAATACTCACCTTTGGCGGTGTGCTGCAGCTGGGCGTGCACCGCGGGTGGCACCACGGGCAGAGGCAGGTCCTGCAGGTAGCGCCGCAGACCGTCACACAGACTCGGGAGGTCGAACTGGTCCAGGTCCGCTGAGGCCGGGTCTGAAGAACCGGAAGTATCAAGAGAGTGAGGAGTGAGAACCTTGATAGTCAACCTGTCAATATTGACTGTTGACACTTCGGCTCTGACTCGTCATGGGACTCAGTCAAAATCAAACCTGCTACTTCCTGTCATCCGCAGGAAAGAGACAAATGTTCTCTACAACATTCCACTTGTCTTTTTTTTCTCTGTAGGTCTCCTTTGGATTTCATTTTTATCCTTGTTTTCTTCTTCTACCCCTTAATTTCCTTCATTCTCATCTCATTCAAAGTATCATTAGCTTTTCTCTTTATTTCACTCAGCCCTTCATTTCCCTCCTTTCTTTCTCCATCCCTCCATTTTCCTCATCACACTCACCACATTCGTAGTACTGTCGGACCTCGAGTCCTCCCCCGGCGGTGAAGGTCCGGTACAGCGTTGGGTTCTCCAAACCTGAGGAGGAGTGACAGGGTTAAACCCACCAAACGCTTACGTAAAGACCACAGAGGGTCAAGGTCCAGCAGCTTATCGGAACTCACCTTTCCTCTCGATGGCCTCCAGCAGTTTGGCCAACATGGGCGGCGCCGTATCCGGGAGGCAGAACTGTTCTGTTAGGTCCGGAAGACCGAGGCCTGTGGCAGAGAACAGGGTGAGTCTCGGCCAACTACAGAGTTTGGAGAAACCGGGTACTGGACTGGACTCAGCACCAGCAGGTCCAGAGGTGCCCAGATCAAACAGCTATATCCTCAAGTAACAAGACATTCACTGACCACCTTCCATCCGAGTTAAGGTGCTGGACAACCCAAAATCTCAGGTGTCTTCTGAGCCGACAACTAGGTGTTCATCGATTTGACCTACTAGGGCTGCAACCACAAGATGGAGGTTCAGACTTCCCTCTCCCCAGGAGCATCATCCAGCTCTTGTTAAACCTATAACATCAAGTCTTGGGTTTGCCCCGGGGCCTCCTCCCAGGTGAACGTTTCCTTACTCCAAGAGACCACCTGACCACTCCACTCTTGAAGGATCGGAGGTAGTGCTCCAAGTCTTTCCTGGATGACCAAAGTTCTTCCTCAAAGAGAGTCCGGACATTGAAAGTTCCTGTTCTTGGGGTCACTACAAAGTCATTCCGGAGTTCTGGTTGTGTGTTGACAATAAAATTCCTTGACAAAGGTCAAAGGATTGAAACCAATTGAAACCATGGAGCACCTTTGTCCCAAAAAAGAATGCGTGTTTTGAATAGCTTGCACTGTTTTTGAATTAAACATGGAGCCATCAAAGAGCTGAAGAACTCTTCATGGTCTTCCATGTGGATTCAAACTGCAGATGTGGATATAAATGTGGGCAGCTCAGGTTTCTTTGAGACTGCTGTCCTGAGTTAGCGTCCTTAAGTTTAAGAAAGTCCTCGTGGCCACGCAGCAGTTAAATGTGGAATAACAAGGCGCGAGCGGCGCTGGAGAAGGTTTCCATTCATCAGCACTCACGAGCGGCCGGACACCAAAGCGCCGCCGTCCAGAGACTGTTTACAGGAGCGGGATTCAAGAACGGGGTTTGGCGTGGCGGGGAACTGAACAAACAGGCTGTGATATGAGGTAAGCCGAGGCTGAGGCGGCTCCCCTCAGAAGCGTGTGGCCAGGTGTGGACATGAAAGCCGGCAGGTCCTGGCAGGGAACTTGTTTGGAACATGGTCAAAGAGCCGACTGTGTTCGCCGAAGACAGGAAGTATGAAAGACGTCTTTCTGAAAACCATATTTCACTTTTTTTTTATTGCAGCCGAGCCGTTCCGTTACCCTGCAGTCCTGGTCATGAGGAGCTGGGTTCCGACCTGGGCTGCCGTGAGTCGCTCCAGAGACCACTGATATGACGGCCATCTTGTTTTATTGTCCTTCCTTTTCTGAGTTCATTGTGTTAGGGTACTGGGGAGGGTGTCTGTCATACCACTTTTTTCCAATTTCATAGTTCATTACGGTCGGACACAGAAGATTTACAGCCTCCAACTGGTTCTGAGGCTTGTGACCGGGGCACCTGGAACAACTTTGATTCTCCTCAGGCAGCACTCTGTCATCTGTGTGTCATGGATGTCAGGTTAAAATGTGTTGTTTATTAAAGCCTTTCCAACGATGCTGTGTCGCACAAGAGTGCTGGCCACAAACACAACACTCATGGGGAGGACATTGGAGCCACTGCGCTGTGGTGGTGGGGGCGCGAGGGTAGTGAGTTCTCAGAAGTAGCAGACATAAAATGGCCATAAATAGCACGGAGCAGCGTGGCGTGTTCGAGTGTCACCTTTTTCTCAGACAAGACACCCAACACGTCTGTGGCTCTTTGGTTTTCTCTGAATCTTAATTCACAGGCGAAGGCTAAATATAACCTCCCTCCTTCATGAGACCCCCCCCCCCCCCAGACACCTCCGTGTCCACACGCAGCAATAACTCAGAGTGGCCTACTTCTACTGCAGATAACCTTTGTGACGACGCGCAGATTAGAACTTTCTGTTAATCATCCACCTCTGCCGGGGCCTTGCGTGCACGACGGCAGCGCATGGCCGCGGCACATCCGTTGCCAGGCCACAGAAGACGAGGAGATCAAACAACATTCTTCCAGGAACAAACACGACACTCGCAGTCTGGAGTGACACGCGAGTGGTCGCAGTTGCTTCTTGGTATTGTAACAGCAGTGGAACCGTATCTGGTGGTGGAGGAACGATGGCCGAACGTCAGATGCCATCCGGATTCGTTCTGGCCAACGATCAATGACTGCCGCCAGACCTGCAAAAACCTTCGCCCAGAGCAGATTACATTTGGAGGGAGGCCATCAAAGATCCTTGGGTTGATGGCGCCACTCTGCAGAGTTCAGGCACCTGGCTGAGACCCTGGGAGACGCCCCTCACAGCATCAACATGCAACATTCACGACGGCAGTTCTGCAAAACGCGGCTCTAATTTCAGTAGTTAACAGACATTTGCTTTGAATTCCAATTTAAGTCGCCCCCCTTGTTTTACCAGTCCATCAGATCCGTTACCAAGCCAGCGCCACACTCTCTTAGCCAACATTCAGCATCATAATAAACCTTTCTTTTTTTGATGGCAATGCGTGTTTTGCTCTAAACTCACAACGTACTGCACAAACTACTGCTTCGTACCACGAACCAAGTCTAGTGACCCCTGATGCCAGCTCACCCAGGAACGCCCTTATTTGGGCCTGAACCCGCTCACCCTTACTCAACCACACGCGGCGCCAGATGCCCTCTCAACCTGAACAGCAGAAGCTGCCCTCTGCTTCGACGCCATCGATATGCTCGGAAAAATCCAACGGTCAGAGCGAATCAATCCGATTCCCTGTATGTGCAAACACAGCCAGGATGGAGCCAGAGAACAAAAGTCACAGGTTCAACTCCAGTCAAACTTGCTGACCCGACAGTTGAGCAACTTGGTGGGTTGACTCAAGTCTGCACAAGCGCTGGTTCGATTTTTTCAAGTGGGGAAAAGTCCTGACGAGCCCGGCACCTGGTGCAGTTCGCCAGCGCCTTACAGAACCTGCCAGCTCCTGGAGCCCCAACACGACCCATCCCGACCCGCTGTGTTCTGGAGCAGCCTCAGGGATGGACAAGCAAGTTTAGTAAAGGACCACATTATGTAGCGCGACTGGCCACCAAGCCGAAAGACAGAAGGGGTAAATAAAGACTTGGGTTGTAATTGGAAGACTGTAAAAAAAATATTTATATACTCAAGAGGTCGGTAACAACACATGCCAACGGTACATCAGCAGTGGCTTCTTGCACTGATGCAGAGCCAGTGTCTCCTCTGAACATCACTAGGTATGACGTCAACAGCAGCAGAGCCAAGGTCCAAGCACAGGAACCACCGCGAGAAACCGATCGCTGGACAGCAAAAATCCCACCATGAAGAGAAACACCTGAATGAAGGCTTATTTTTCTGGAGCTGACAAACTATTTTTTTTCCAGATTTTGGATTTATATGTAAAACAAAGCCGTTTTATTCATCAGACAGATGTGTAATGCTCTATGTCATGTTGATTCAGTAAGCAGCAGGGAAAGTTCAAGACTGAATAAAATACTGATTTGTTTTTTTATCATGATTCATATCGACTGAAAATCCAAGTTGAAAACGAGGACTATAGGACTCAACCGGTCTATAAATAAATGTCCGTTATTTTGTATATTACTTGCTGATACATATATTTAACTAAAACACCATTCATAAAGGACAAAACATAAAGGCTCTCCAGATCAAAATATTGAATATTTGCAAGAAACAGAAAAGAAAGTGCCAGAACAAAGACCATAAATAAGTTCTGTTTAAAGTTGAATGACTGAAGAACAGTGGACACAGGCGTTAGACCACATACGGGCCATACTTGGCCATTCAGCTGTGGCCCACTGAGCCCTGACCTGTTCAGTGCCTCGCCACTCACTGAGCCCCTCAGACGACCCAGCATGCACCAGGCCATCTATCTCTCGATAGACCCTGCAGCCGACCACTGGCACTGGAATCCTCCTCAGGAAGAAGGTCTCCTGAAGCATCTGCTGTGTGGGTGACCCAGCAGCTGTCACAGAGAGGGCCTCTGAACCAGTCTCTACAAGTCCTGCCGTCCTCATGCACCACAGGTTAAGGGAACAGCAGCTGCTGCTGCTGCTGCAGTGGTGTGGGTGGAGGGGACGGGGTGGATGAACCCCACAGCACGAACTGCTGTCTGCAGGCGGGACAGGACCCAGGCGGCTTGGCCACTAAAAATAGATCACACTGGGGGTAAATTTAGAGAGGCCTGCTCAAGTAACCAACATTTTCCGCCACCGGCATGTCTCGTCGTCTGGGGAGAAAAGGTCTCAGAGAGGAGCTGTGAGGGTCGAACCTGAGAACCTCGGCCAGGGTCGCACACGTGATGCCGCACAGAGGGCTCAGGTTCATGAACAACACCTCGGTCAGAGGCAGAAGAGCCACCCCTGCGCTCCATCACCTTCACCCCTGCAGCAGCAGACATTGGCGCCCCCTGCTGGAGGGACCCAGTGCCGCAGCAGACAAGGAAGAGCCAATCACGAGGCTGTTGCTACAGGCCGAAGATTAACCCTCCAGAGGCAAGAACGCTCTTGACAGTGAGGAGTTACCTGCAGCAGCATGCTGAACACACACATCAGCATCTAATCATGAGGAGTGAGAGGTGCGTGTGTGTGTGTGTGTGTGTTCTCTCGGCAGCAAACTGAGGACATGTTGACAGTGAGCTCAAAGGTTTAGAGCAATGTAAACTGCCTGCATGACTTGAGAGCAACTGAAGACCAAAGTGAAGCAGAAGTCAACTACATTACTGAGCAGGAAAGGTTTTCATTATGGCACAAGGAGTCAGCTGTGTGAGTGGGGACAGGTAGGGGGCGCTACAGACACTTGCACAGGTGACACTTTAACACCCATGGGGAAGGTGGAAACACAATCGACAAGGGAAGTTACATAAGGCGACACAAGAATCTGTCCTTCACTTCATACATCACATTTTTCAGATGACTCCTCTTGTTCTTCGACGACACTTTAGTGTTGAAACACACTCTCTTCCCACGAGTGTCTCAGCATTGAGTTACACGCCTTTCACCAGCCGCTAAAGCTTGTCTGGAATGAACCGGCATTAAAACGATCTGGCTCCGTCACTGATAACGCACTGCCACCGTGATATTGATCGTGAGAACTGCCAGGTGTGCGGCTGATCCCTGGGTAACTGGGACACCTGTCTAACATATACAGGACTGAAATCTGCAGCTCTCTCCGACAGTCGTACGGGCCCTCTGGAATCACAACCAGAACTCTTCAACATGTCCTCTGTGGCAGTCAGACAACGCAACGGCATGTGTGCAAAAATGCCCCCAAAATACTGAAAGTTACTGAGACTCTGAGTCCATCATTTAGGATCCTAGCAAGACTAGCTATCACGAGAAGCAGAGAGCATCGTACAAGAGTGAGGTTTCTCATCTCAGACGGCACAAACCTGCCCAGATCAGAGCTGCTCCTTTAAGAAACTGAATTTTACTGTTGAGCGAAGGGGTTTGGAGTGAGCCACCGCCTGGTAGCACTTAAATTCTGGAGTTTCTATTTCCAGTGTAGCTGCTGCGTGAGAGTCGAGCAGATGTCTGAGGAGGAGGAGGAGGAGAAGGAGGCGGCCCAGAGAAGGAGCTACATTATCTCAATCTGCAGCTATGCAAACTGCTCGGCCCGAAACCATCTCCTCTCTGTCGCGTCTCTGTTTCCTGCAGCCCTTTTCTAAACCCCTGAGCGGAGTGTTTGTTTGCACAGCTCAGAAAGCTTGAAATCATTTTGGAATGCAGCATGAAACCTGCTGATGAGCATCGAATATGTCCCGGGCAAGACGCGACACGTCGGCTCGAAGTGTGTCGGATGCAACCAGTGCTCCTTAGCCTGGACACGGTTCATCCAGAACCAGGACCGCCACCACTTCAGGATTAAGTGGATAATCCAGCAGCTTCACATTGACAGAAATAATGGTGCTCATAAAGAGCTTTGCTACAAATTTATCGCACAGGTTGGTGATGAGCCGCGAGGAGTGTCCAACATCAATATTGACGGTCCAGTTCCTCATTTCAGTTGTCGTTCATGAACGTCTGGAGAGAAAGCAGAGCAGTGGGCGGAACCTATTAACTGCTCATCGGCCCCCACGAGGCCAACTTTGAAGACCCACCAGCAGAAGACTTGTGACAGGAAGTGGACTGTGGTTGTGTCACTTTATGAAGATGCAGATTTTACAGTGGTTTCCACCTTAATCTGCGACAGCTGCACTTTTCTCGGCACCAAGACCAGTCGAGAAACATGGACTCACTAGATTGAAAAGTAGGATCCAAGAAGTTTAAGATGCTAAAGCCTCACTCTTCAGGGCCATCAATGAGATCTATGTTTGGACTGTGAGAGGAAATCACCACACAAACTAGGGACTTCAATCATTGGTAACTTCACACCGGTCCAGAACCAGCTGACAAGGGAGCAGAAGGCAAGACAACACAATCGCATCAATTCAGGCCCACTTACTGTGAGTCCCCCAGGCGAGGCTAAAGAGAGCAAGGAGTGTCACGGCTCAACAGTAGCGGGAAACACAATGAACAATTATTGCAGCTGGAATCACAGGAATGGGTTGCAAATTTGCTGAAAAATTGGGTCACACAAGTGTCCAGCACAGACGGCCAGCTCCCACTCCTTTGGGGAACATCGCGTGACAAGCAACAAAACAGTCACCGGTTGAAAACCAGTCACAGCGAGGAGGAACTCAAGAACCACAGCTGAGGTTTCGAGAGATTGCAGAGACTTCCTCATGAATGCTGTTTGAAATTTTGTCGCAGCTCACTGAGATTCTGAAGCGGTACTGAAGTCAGAGTGGCTACGCTAGCTGTTATCACATCAGTCAATGTCAGAAACCACGGCACAAACAGATAAAACACGGCGGTATGAAAGAGGCCCTAATAAGAATGGATGGGCTGCTGCTTCTGAGGTCGACAAACTTTAGCTCGACAGGCCCCAACACATGCGCTTTCCCCTCCGCTGTGGGGCCCAGAAAAGGAGCAGCACTTTAATGTTTGAAAAAAGCTGGAATAGTTTCCCAGCCCGGCCTCTTCTCTTTCTCTCGCCACATCTGCTGCTCTCATGTAAACCCCTGTGGCTTAGAGAGGAGAGGCCCCTTCCCAAGACCCATTCTCCACCCCGCTCCCCCAGCCAGAGCCCACGCTAGGGAACTATCAAAACATCCAAAAAGAGAGGAGGAGATGTGTGGAGGAAGGGGGCGACGTCCCTCGGCGGTGGGCGATAAATCACCAACACTGTGGGAGCAGAGGGCCCCAGGCGACGCCTTGTTCCAAGCCCCTGGGGCACCAGCGCCTCTGCCAGGCTCAGAAGTCTGCCCCGATCCCTTCACCAACCAGCACCGCCTCAGCCACCAGCACGCCCCCCCTCGCTTTCCCCCTCAGCCTGACACACAGAGACTTCTCTTCTCAGGGAGCGACTGCACAGCTCAACGCTCCACCGCGACCACACCACAGTCCAGAGCTGAGGAAGCAGCTGCTCGGTAGGTGAGCTCCAGGGCCATCAAAGTGTCTCCGAACAACACTACACTTCAGGGAATTCCGAAAGAGAAACCATTAACGCCATGTGATGCTGACTTCCATCAATATCAGCTTCAGATCAGTCAAACGTAAGAGACCTCGAGGGTGGAGCCTCACAGTTGGTGGGCACCATGTCATGTAGGCGGAGGATTCAAGTCCATGTGTTCTGACCGACCTGAAACACAGAGACTCCAGTGGTCTGTGTGGACCAGAACCAACAAATCCAGAAGCTTTTTTTACCTCTCAGACAAAAGGAGGGTTTGAAGATATGGTAGTAAAGGGCTGGTCTGAAAAGTGTGTATAGGTAGAGCTGACCTGTGAACCTTGGTCTTCAGGATCAGTCTGACTTTTTGTGTGCTTTGTGTGACACGATCTAGGACGAATGGAGACCAGAGAAGCGTTGCCTCAAGATCCAGCTCCCGTCAAAATCCAGAGAGCCACTGTGTCGGCAACATTCAGACGGCCTCCGTTTCAAAAGTGTTTTCCAACAGAGCAGAACTGTGACATCAAACTAATTCCTCTCCCAGCTTCTAAAACAGATGGATGTCCAGGGTTAAACCGAGCTTTGAATAAACCTGCTCTCCTACAGTAGCGGCAAAAGCCGTCCAAAGACATGAAACCTATTTTATTTAAACTCTTTATCTGGTGCTGTGGTTTAACTCCAGGTCAGGGGGATTAGCGGGACGGGCCACTGCAGTATTTGGATTCGCCAAATGTTACACAAGGGACAGGAAGAGTCCGATGTAATCCGCAGAACACGCGGAAAGAAGACTTTGGGTGTCACGACAAGAATCATCGACTTGACAGAGACTCATACAATGACTCAAACACTTTCCCTTAGTAGTTGGATCCAGCCTCAGTTCAGACCCCCACAGGGTCGTCTCCCTGGACAGGCAGAGGGGGAATCACCCGCCGGCCTAGAATCCAACGGACCAACTGAACACAAGTGAGCCTCTCTACATTGATGCATCCGCACTGCTGAGGTTAGTTAGTATTGGTGTTTAGTGAGTTACTTCTGGGGGCAGGTCAAGAACACCCGATTGAATCAGCACACGGGGCCTGAAAACACGCCGTGGGGACAGAGAGCTGCCAACTTATGGCCAGTACCGAGTTTTGTGTTGTACCATGGTTGGACTCCTGCCAAGGCCATTGTCCCATGGAACCACCTGTCTGGACCTGATCCATGAAAGCAGCACAAGATCTCAACAGTTGAGACACTGACGCACAAGCGTTCAGGATTGACCAAGGTCGTGGTTCAGACAGTGTCCAGGGGACTTCCAGGGTCACTGCTGGACAGACTGGACCGCTCGTGAAGACACGAAGCAGGTCATCGATGAATCATAAATTCATCAAAAAGAAATTGCAGAAAAGCCGCGGCTGATGTTTTCAGATGAGGCCCAAAATGTCAAAAGCGTTGCTCGACAAAGCTGCTTCAGGCTCTTCCCTGTCATCAGCTCCACGACTGAAGTTGTCATCTGTGCGTTCCACACACACCATTGGCTCGGGTTCCCTGGAAAGCCGGGTTGACCGCTCCCCTCCAGGCTACAGAGGAGCGATAGCTGCCTGTCATGTGCTGTCAGAGTCTGGCATATTAGCATAATAAACTCTTCCAGGAAGAACCAGAACACTCGCTTCACAGAAGCACTTCTGCAATCATGACTGTTGGCACAGAGCAAACAGGAGCGCGACGGTGACTCACCTTGCTCGGGGTCTGAGTCCGACTCTGTCCTGTAGGCTCCGGGGGCCACAGGCAGGGGCCTGAGGGGTCTGGGTTTGGGCGTGGGCGGCGAGATCCACTTCTTCCCGATGTACTCCACATAGGTGCCGGGAAAGTCTCCCTTTTCCTGCGTGATTTCATTCAAGCCGGACAGCCAGCCGATCTCGTCCGGCCGCTGCTCCAGTCCCTCGGTGTAGCCCAGCGCCGCCAGAGCACCCTTGCTGACCAGCAGCGTGTCGCCCACGTGCAGGTCGATGTCCTCCTCGCGCTCCTTCTTGTACTCATAGAGCGCCCGGTACTGGTATCCCTCCGCACTCATAATGCCAGGACGTGGCTCGAGAACACTCTTGAAACAAAGGCTTTGTGTGTCACACTGGTTTACGTTCCCGGAATTCTTGACTAACTTTTCTTCATTCTTTTACAGATCTTGTCTCTTCTGAACGACGTGCGCTTCTCTGTGAATGTCGATGGACAGCATGCACCCATCAGAGAGAGCGGGTCGTGAACCGGAGCCTTCTGCTGATCCTGCCAGGAGAAAGGAAGCAGAGTTATGTTTAGGTTCAGATCGACCAGTCAGCTGTTTGATGTGCCTCTCAGAGCAAAACTTCTACTGTCGCAGTAGTTTGCATATGAACCTGGATCAGGGTAGCACAGCAGAAATTACATCTTTTCAAGCCCCTTTCTTTCACATTTTACTTTTATTCCACAGCATCCTCATGTAACTCTGGACATCGATGGGACTGTCCGGACTCAGAAAAAAACATAACTAAAGAACTAAATGAAATTATTTTTTAGTTATTTACTTTTTTTCTGATCGTTTTAAACTGCGCCATCGCCCTCTACTCGGAACCCAGGGACTGAATCATCAGTTTGTGTCCCTCAAAAATCCAACAAACCTCAAAAGTACAGGAGGAGGAGTTTGGCGGACTCGACGTTTTGATGCTGTGCCCAAGGAAGATCAGCACCATCAGTGACATAAGCAGTTCCTGGAGTTGAGTCGAGGTATCTGCAGTGTGCATGCAGGTTTTCAGCTGCACCAAGTGAGCTTTTCGGGAGAATGACTTCCTTCTTCGGGGCTCAAAAGCAGCAGCGTAATTGTGTCAAAAAATACTGACCAACGGGGGCGTGTGCAGATGACAAATGTGTTTCATATCCAGCCAACTTCTGGTGCTCTTATTTCTTTGTCAGTGCGTGTCAGGCACCGCTCAAAAGTCAATAATAAAAGCAGCACAGCAAACTTCATTTATACAGCACCTTTCAGAATGCCAACATAGCATCGAGGCATTTTGTTTGTTATTGGCAGGTGCTAGACTTTCGGACTTTCTTTCACACCTTAACTCAACTTAAACTTAAGGTGTATGATGCTGCAACAGTTTCTGAAGGTGGAAATCACTTTTCCTTTTTAATCATTCTTGACTTTTACACCAGGGGCTCGAGACCAAGTCCACGATGGGAAGACAAACAACCCGGGTTTTGGTCACCGCCTTGATCCCGCTTGGAGAGCTGGGGTCGGGCTCAGCGGCGGCTGGGATTCTTGCCTCAGGCAACTCAGCGCTCGATGGCGGAAACGATTTCACTCAAACATGACAACTGTGGAGAAGTTAGAGTTTCTGATCGCTGTGTGGGAGGACATCGTTGTTCAAAAGCAACTTTCCACAACTCCAACAACACTGATGAGGTCCCTCACAGCAGCGGGAGTTTGATGACGGAAGAGGAGTCGTTGAACAGCACAGCAGCCTGGGACTGGCACTGTTCGAGCGCTTGATAATTCATTGACAGACTGATCAACTCATAACTCATTGACATGCTCTCTTGGTTGAGCAGCTCTCATGAGGGAAACGAATGAAGACTACCAGACTTTTCAAAGTCTGTTTCTGTAATCTGTGCCACTTCTATCGCCATTTTGTGAGAGCAGCGAGAGTAAATGAAGACCGTCCATAGTTCATGGTGTGTTTCCACCGTGTTGAAAACACTCACACCACTAGCTTGTGGCAGAGGTCCGCCATCGTGTCGCCCGACTGGCGGATAGATCTTCGAGACGCGCTTCTTCGTGGGTCACAAACCAGCTGTTTCGCAGAAGAAAAAAAAGCGAATACACTGGGGTGCAGAGGTGCTGAAGAGGGGACGAATCACACTTTTGTGTGTTGCACATTTGACCTTTTAAAGGCCATAAGGCCTTTCTACCTCGTAACAATCGTGATGTGATACAGCAACTCACATTTTTTGTGTTGTGGCTTTTCTTTTTCAATGTCTTTCTGTCTTCAAGTCCATCATCTCAACTATAATTCTAAGCCAAAAAACCCTGCACGGGTGCTGGCAGAGTTACTCATCACGTGACTGCTACACACACAATTGTCTCCCATTAGCAGTGACTCGTTAAGCGTTAAGATAACGGCTGATGACACTGTCAACACGTTCAGACTGGCTGAGACATAAACGTCCGTCATGGGAGAGAATCAGCGGTGGAACCACACGCGTCGACGAGGATGTGACTCGGGGCGACGTGAATAAACAGTGAGCGCATGATTGGGTTTGTTCTGCGTTTTCAGCGTGTTTGACGAGCGAATGACAAACACGGCGCGCTGGCCGTGTTCGCGGCGTTCGGGGAACTACTTCCCAGAGCGACGCGGGGACGTCAGTTGGCGCAGACTTGGACGCAGCTTTAGCAGGCTGCTGAGCTCCTGCGGCTAACGGTAGCATCGGAGTGATCACAAACCGACTCGCCACTGCGCTCGGACCCGTGAGAGGCGGCTCGCGTCAGAAAGCGTGCCACCATCGCAACCGTGTTCTGCAGTTTTTTTTTAAGTTTTGCGGAGACGTTTGGGCTCGTCGAAGCTGCACAGTGGGAGCTCGAGCCCGGCAGCACAACTCGGAGCCACACGTTCAGTCACCCGGAAGTTTGGTTGTTTCTAATCCAGTGTTCCATATCAGCTTCCGTGCAAGGCGACGGGAGACCACAGAGGTGAGACACAGTCACTGGCTTGCACGCAACCATGGCGGACTGTAGAGCGCAGCTGTGTTCGCAGCAGAGGTGAAACACGACTTTGAAAGTTTGGTGAAGTTGGTGTTGGCCAGGTGAGCGAGCTACATACCCAGACTTGCACGCACGCTCCCTTCCGCGCGAGCCCTGCAACACTCCTCAAGACGACTCCCGCGCCCGACCGGGAGATATAGGTCCTCTTTAGGGGGTTAAGATCCAGTTAAACGACACGGTCCCGCCGCTCACTCCGTCGACATAACGGCACTTCTCCTCTGCTCTGGCACGAGCGTCGCCTCCACTGGCAGCGAGGGGCGAGTCGCAGCCGCGCCGCTCAGTGGCTGGCAGGCGTGTCACTCGCAAACATGAGATGCGAGAGCCAATCAGCCGCGCGCCAGCACGGACACGCCCCTGAAGAAGGGCCCCGCACGCAACCGGACACCGAGGTGGGTTACATAACTGCTGCGCGCGCTGGTGGCGTCTCCGCTCCAGAATCAGAATCAAATTTATTGCCATGGTCAATGGGGAGCCCACCAACTAGGAAAGTGCTTTGGAATAAAGTGCTGACAGAAAAGAAATAAAATAAAATAAAACAACGGCTGTTCACGAATTCAACAGTCTGAGGGCCGAGGGGAGGAAGCTGTATCTATCGTTGTATGTGATCAGCCTCAGTGTCCCGGGACCGAGCACTGCACGCCCACTTCACGATACACTGCGGAGCCCACGGACAAATGGAACCATAAAAGAAGGCAATGATTGATTTGTGTCCGAGCAGACAGTGTGACGAACTTGGAACTTTGTGTTTTGTTTGTTTATTATTGTCGATTGGTGTGTTTTGTTTCTCTCGTTTTCATACATGTCAACTTATACGTTTTCCCATATATTATACGTTTTTTTTTACAATTTCAAATCATGTACACCGTATGACGACTTTTATAAGTATGGAAGAATCCGATCCTTCCACGCTTATTTCTATTTTTTTTTGACTGAAAGACACAATGGAAGAATCTTTTATTTCAAAACATGCTGCACATGGTAAATGTAATGCAAGAGCTTTTATATATGTTATCTTTGTTATCATTTTCAAGTACATTGTCTGTCTTGCTGTGATGTAAATAGTAATAATAAAGTATTGAAATGCGCAGCGGTTGCGTTTGTAAGGTTTCTTTTCGATGTATAAGGGGAATTGCAGCGCTTTATAAGAGGAGTTATTGGCAGCGGTTGACAGGTCTGTGTTTTGTCCGGCCTTTGTTTGTCATTTTCGACGATAGTGTTTTGTTTCACTTGTTTAGTCCAGCCTTTCTTAGTTGCTTGTTTTCTAAGGCAGTGCTTTGTTTCACTGGATTTGAACTTGGTGCGACCCTTTCCTTTCAGGTCGCAGAAGTGTTTTTGATTCCAGCCGTCCTCCTCCTCCTCTTCAGCTCGGAGCTGGAAGGCATTCTGAGCTGCACATGACTGAGAATGTGGGTGGCCTAATTATGAAGAGGGAACAGAAATCCCCTATCAAGCATAAACCCACTGTCCCGGCTGAGCTGAGCGAGGCCGTAAGCAGCTTTGGCTAGCAGCTAGCCACACAGTGGCAGGAGGAAGGTGAGCAGCCAGGACTTCAGTTGCTGCCTGATGCTCCACCCAGCAGACCCTGTAAACACCTCGACCCCTGGCAGATCCCGGGACTCAGGTGACATCCGGTTTTCCCCTGGGACAGTCGGTGTTTGCTCAAACATGCCGAGTCGACAGTTTGGTGCTGGTAAATCTTTGAGTGTTTCCATGCCACAATAGCTGAGCCGGGTTTATGTTTAACCTCCTGTGAAAAGACCTCAGGTGTTTGAATAAGGTTTGATCGCTACAAACAAGGGTCCAGCAGGGATCATGAATTGGACACTGCCAGAGTGCCGAGTGACAAGACCAGCCCGAAACCAGAAACCGCATGTGAAGACTGAGTCGACCAGAGTGAGATGAATGGTTCAGTGTACTTGAGTCACCTGGAAAGCCAGTTAATGATTGAGTTCAAGTTGGACTTCTTCAACAAAGAATATAGTTCAGTGGATTCACCAGTTCCTCAGTCCACCTCGGACCTGGTCCACAGGTCCACAGGTCTCGTTCACTTGCTACCCGGCAACCGACCTCCACTGCCTCTCCACCGCCACCGTGATAAACAAGATAAACTGAGTGGTTTAATGAGGTCCATCTGAGCCTCCAAGAGTCTCTGTGGGGGATCATTCACCTTGTGTTCCGAGAGTCTCATCTGAACACTGTGTTCACAATGTGTACGTGAAGGAGAAAAACTTTTAGTCACAGAAACATTTTTAAATGTAAAAATAAAACCTAAGACAAACGATTTCCAGGAAAAACTCAACTCCAGAAGCAAAATCTTAAGAGCGTCATATACTAAAGTTGGCAATAAAACCTGGAGGCAGAAGAAAAAAAGGAGCCGATAAAAAAATAAAAAGGCGAAGAGAAAGAGAGACAACCAATAGAATAGTGGCATGAGAGTCAAAGATGAGAGGGAAATTATAGCTATGAAAAAAAGGTGTGTCGTCGCCCAAGTCTGTTTGGCATTGGTTTTTCTGTGGCCCACGCTGGGGACCTGCCTGGGATCCGGGAGGCCCCCAAGATCTCCTGAAGGCAGCTGCGTCGTACACGACAACTGGATGTGAGCAGAGATCCATTTGCAACCAGTGAGCCGAAAACACTCAGCCTTTTCCAGGCCGGTGGACAGTAAGGCTGCATGTGTCCGGGGCTTTGTGAAGAGGGCACAAATGAATGTAGGGGGCAGCATTTCAAAATGTGGTCACCAGAAGGAGAACGAGTGAAAAGACTTCAGTTAAAAAAAATAAGGCAAAACAAAAGAAAAAGTTTTAGTTCAGGACAAAACGAACCAAAAAACATGCATCTCAAAGGATGCGCCCAAGTGCCAGAGGTCGTGTTGCTCCGGGTGGTGACTCGACTTCATGAACGGCACATGCATGTTGCTGAATTATTCATCAGCCACGAGTCGTTGATGTAACAGTTCTGGGGGTCGGACCGCCTCGGCTTTTGCGATGCTAATTTCCTCAAGTGCTCCCAGACCACCTACGGTGCCACAGCATTCCGGATCACTGGGATGTAGGTCACCGCCTTTAAATGCGGCCGCGGTGGTGCTGGAGAGAAATGTGGAGCAAAGTTTAATCTTTTATGTGGTGTTGAGAGGAACGCTGCCTGGACTCAGGGACACCAGGACACTGCCTGTCAGTCATTTTCAGTGGGACGCTGGGCTCTCACTCTGGCCCCCTGTTCATCATGACCCCGGGGGGAGAGAATCCTGATGGAGAAAACTGTCCGCTGACTCCAAAGGTGGAGAGCTTTGACTCCTGGCTCAGGAGACAAAGTAATCAGAGAAGCTCCAGGAGTCACGCTGCTCTTGAGGTGAACCTCATCTGTTAGAAGCTTCAAACGCTGCCAGCATGTAAAAGAGGGAACGTTCTGTCCAGGCTGGAGATGAGGGCCTTCAGGAGGAGGTTTGAGAGAGTGAGGTGGGCAGGTCTGAGTTTGAGTTTCAGTAAGGCGTGTCAGAAAGAGAGGTCAGCCAAGGCAGCTCTCCAGATGGCCGTGTTCAAACCAGAAAGCATCCATCTTGCTTCAGTGGACGAGGAACGTTCCTCATTCACCATCACCTTGTTGAAACTACAACTAAGGAGTTGAGCTCTTCTGACGGGTCGGTGTTAGAGTGTGACCTGCTCCTGCAACTCAACAAAAATGGAGGTCTCCCTCTGAGTTTTTGTTTTCGGCGCCCGCAGGAGTTTCTCCTAAATGAAGGCAGTCGCTCTGTTCTGGATCAAACTCTGGGGCTGCAGTTTTCTTTCATGTTCCCACACCGGGCCCCCCATGAAAAACCCCTCCTCCCCCACCACTCCCACAGACCAGGGATGTGGATATTGAACGTGTCTCTCAGAGCAGCTGCAGTCAGCAGAAAGTTCTCTGGAGATGGTGATCACTATGAAGCCACTACAGCTGAGCTCCTCCGTCCCTTACTAGGACCATGTTCCGCGACCCCTCTCCTCCATCGACTCCAGTTGGGCCAGTGACTGAAGTAGTGCACTTGAAACTGAGATTAGAGAAACAACATGATCAATAAAATCTGACCTGTTTACGGTGGTTAACTCCTGAGCAACCATTCTCTGTCATGTGACTTGGCTCGCCTGTTGGCCCGACTTGGCCTGAGACCGGACTCGACCGCAGAAGAATGAAGCGTGGCAGACGAGCTGGGCTCTCCAGCATCTTCTGCTCCGCCGGATCTCCTCTCTCCTCATTCATCTTTAATTTCCTCCCTTCACTTTTGCTTCAGCGCTCTGCTCCAGTGCAGCGAGGACAGACGTCCTTGGAGCAAGTCAGCCAAGTCATTATGATGGCAACTTCTCATGGCTGAGATTTTTCTCTCAGCTCACTCATGATATCCTCGGTTTCTTCTGCCTGCTTCATGGAGGAGGGCTGTCTGTTATGACCCAGGGGGCGCTCTTGGAGAAACAAAACTGCTGCTTCAGGCACTGCCACCTCCAGGCTATTCGGGCCCCTGAGAGATGACCAGTGAATTTGTCTGTAATCTCCTCATGGAGCCCCCCACTGTCTCTCCTAGAGTGGATGCACACGAGGAGCAAAACATAACCGTGGTTGTCCACAGGTTTCCATCCTGTCCTCCAGCTCCCTTGCTTCACAGTGTGCGCCGCAGCAACAGAGAAGGAGGGTGAGAAGAGGAGCCGGGTCACATGTCGAGGCGGAGTCGAGGCCTGTGAGCTGACCCACTTCACCACTGACATGTTTACGGCTTCCCTCTCGGAATTGCACCCTTGCTCTGGGGCCTCTCGGCTCAGGCTCATGGGCAACATTCCAAGGCGGCGGACAGGAATCCTGATGGGCAGGGCCAACGAAGACGCTTCATCGTCCTCCTCCTCATCCTCGCGCTGAAGAGTGGCGATCGTAGAGACGCAGATCCCCTCCAGACTTTTGAAACGCTGAACAGGACTTGAAGTTTATTTGGAGTTGCAGGTTTGGAACCCTCCTCAGAGACAGGGCTCTGGGGTTCGAGGTCAGAGATAACTCTTTAACCAAAACACTGGAGTGACAGCGAACACAAACAAGGCCCAGTTGAGAGGCCGCGACAGGGCGGATAAAGACGCGTTGATCAAAACAGACATGAATGCGTTGCGGTGCACCGTGGCGCCGTGCTGACCCAAGTCAGACTGAAGGCTCATTGGTGCTCCCTTTATGTAGCAAAATCGACCTGCCCTTCTCAAGCCTTGTCACTGTTCACATGCTTTCATGAATTCTTCAGTGCTGTTCACCCATCTATCCACCAGGGGGAGCAGCCCAGAGTCAAAAGTTGATGACAACGACAAACTCCAAAACCAAGATGGCGACTGGAAGAATTATGGACAATGCACCTCTTTCACAAAAGAGGAAAACGGAGGCAGGTTTGTAGGAGGTGGTGTTCGGTGAGGATGTTAAATATATGGCCACTGGAGGACGGAGAATTCCAGCCATAGTTCTGTCTTCTTTGTGTCTTATGAGAGCTACGTATCGGGTGGTAACAGCAACACTGCCACCCCAGTGGTACGGCGCCGTTTGGCCCGCATCCGTGAGCAGAACATGGACAAAAGGATCCGGTCGTGTTCGGATGTTGAGCATAAATGGGCCACACTCCATCAGGTTGGACCCAGGACACGCAGGAGGGATGGTCCTCGGCTGCCCCCAAGACCTGAGCTCAGAGAGGAGGACCACAAGGGATGGAAGACAAACGTCTGGATGCAGAGGCATTGTGATTTCAAATAGAAACCGGGTCAAATAAAAGACAGTAAATGAAAGATGTCTGCCAATGCCACCGCATTAGACGGGAAGGAGCTCGTGAATAATAAAAGGGAGATGGATCCCACATCTGCCAGTCGGAGCGTCTTGTTCCGAGCGCTGCTGAAAAAAAGCCAGTTATATAAACACATTCCGGCACGCAAGTCCCAAAAAGCCACAGCTGGCCCGGACTTGCGTAAGAGGCGGGTGGCTCCGACTGCGAGCACCAGCCGGGTCTGGAAATCTGCTCTGGTCCAGTCCGGTGTCGCGGGGCACGGATTAGCGTAAGTGCAGGATTGAGCTTGTCCCAGATTGGGAATGAAAAGAGACTTCTGCCCCGACTGATTTCCAAAAATCTCTCCGGAAAGTTTCAGCGGGCGCGCCGGGGTCAGGAGCGGGGCGGAGACATGATCCACTTTTCAGATTTGGATGTTAATATCTGTCTGTTCCGCGGCTCGGTAGGAAGATCGGTCGGTGGAGGGGCGAGTGGCAGAAGTGCCGCGAGCAACAGAGGAGGAATGAAACACAGGAGAACCTTGAAGAGAGAAGAAAAAATGCTATTTAAAATGGGAAAATAAGTCTCACCCGTAATATACATAAAAAATCAAATCACAATATTTCTATTTTTTTAAACAGTTTCACAGAATTAGCAAACAAAACAACCGCTCCGTAGAAATTCTAAAGCAGGAATAAAGTCCAAAATTCACTTCCAAATAAACATATAAACCACAATCAAAGGCAGAGACAAAGTCACTAGAGATCAAAGGAAAACTTGTCTGTAACAAGGACGTCCTGAGGGAAACCGAAAACTCGTGGGTCAAAAATATTTTATTCAAAATATAAATAATTTTAGTCAAAAATATATTCAATTACTACTGTGACATTATTGAAAGATTTTTTTTAAACCCGTGAAATCCACTTTGGACAAAAATTTAATTGATTAAAAGGAGGAAAATATTCAGATATTTATAATATATCACTTTCTAAATATTCTAAAGAAATGTTCTAATTATTTTAAATAAATAGGAAAACTGATTTCTTTTCTTAATCTGTCATGACTCAAGGAAGAAATCCAGCAAATAAGGAAACAAAATAAAACGTTAGCACAATATGAAAAATGAATTTTGAAAAAGAAAAACGAAACCATTTCACCTTGGAAGTCGATAATCTGGAGGAGAATTGGGAGAAAAATATGGTTTGATGAGTGGAACTGGAGGTCAAACTGTTTGACCTTGAGGGAGTGAAGAAAAAGCCGCTGTGTCAGCGACTCACTTAGAAGTGAAAGCAAGACTTGACGGACGGAGTGAAAACAAAATCTCTCTCCGCCAACATGTGTGAAATGTTCTCGGCACAACTCGGAACGTTCCGTCTCTAATGCGCCTGCAGAGCAGCTGGAACCAGAAGCTCTTTGACTGGAGGATCGCTTTATCGCTCGGGCTCCGAGCACAGCAGGAGGTTGTGCCTGCGCGTCAGAGCTGGTCAGCTGAGGCTGAGCGGCGAGCAGTGGAGGGACGTGTGGCGTGGGACGGTGCTCGTCTCAAGTGTCCCGGGACGTCGAGCCGCAGCTTCTGTCCAACACCGTCCAGTCCTGCACTGACTTGTGAACATTGACTCTGACTGACAACCACAGACACCCCTGCACTGACTCATGAACACTGACTCTGACTGACAACCACAGACACCCTGCACTGACTCGTGAACACTGACTCTAACTCACAACCACAGACACTCCTGCACTGACTCATGAACACTGACTCTGACTGACAACCACAGACACCCTGCACTGACTCATGAACACTGACTCTAACTCACAACCACAGACACCCTGCACTGACTCGTGAACACTGACTCTAACTCACAACCACAGACACCCTGCACTGACTTGTGAACACTGACTCTAACTCACAATCACAGACACCCTGCACTGACTCGTGAACACTGACTCTAACTCACAACCACAGACACCCCTGCACTGACTTGTGAACACTGACTCTGACTCACAACCACAGACACCCTGCACTGACTCGTGAACACTGACTCTGACAACCACAGACACCCTGCACTGACTCGTGAACACTGACTCTAACTCACAATCACAGACACCCCTGCACTGACTTGTGAACACTGACTCTAACTCACAATCACAGACACCCCTGCACTGACTTGTGAACACTGACTCTAACTCACAACCACAGACACCCCTGCACTGACTTGTGAACACTGACTCTAACTCACAATCACAGACACCCCTGCACTGACTTGTGAACACTGACTCTGACAACCACAGACACCCTGCACTGACTTGTGAACACTGACTCTGACTTACAACCACAGACACCCTTGCACTGACTCGCGAACACTGACTCTAACTCACAACCACAGACACCCTGCACTGACTCGCGAACACTGACAGGCCTCTGGTGACTGAGAGGCAAGCCTCTCCTGGATGTGACTCCTCAGACCTCACTGGCCAAGTCCCCAGTAGATAAATGGTGTCGAGGCCTTCACTGAAACACTCAAGGTCGTGTTATGTGACTCTCGCAGCACCATCTCACCTGGTGTTTCTTGATCTGATTTTCTCCCACTCTAACAAAAAATCCGTAACTTGCAGAAACAATTGGGTTCCTGAGTCAGGATTCTATTTTGGTTGGTCCTGGATGAGTCACCCAGGTTGTTGTCGAGCTGAATGTGTTCCACCAAGACGCCAATGACTCATTTGATCTACTTATCAAGAGCTGCTGACTCAGCGTCCGGAACATCCGTCCCACTACATTTTTTATGCCAGTTGCTGTTTGCGTGTCCGAGATGGACGCGACAGTCGAGTCGATTCAATCACGAGTTGTAAACCTGGAGAGGCAGCTAAGACATGTTTTTGTAAACAGGTTGGGTTTTTTTCTTCGCCTTTTAACGTGTCGACTTGTTTGTTAAGCACACAAGGGACAAACTCCGGCAAAGTCAGACGAGTCAGTCCGCCACTCGGCACATGAGCTCTCCCTCTCTCTTGGACCTGGACCCTCGGGCAGATGTAGGGGGGAGTTTCCCGCAGACACGCTGCTGACTTCACCTCGCCTGCCAACCCAGCTTGGGCGGGTTTACGAGTCTAGTTGGGTCTATTCTGGTCCTGTTGTCTGAGCCGCCGGGCAGGGGGCGAGTCCGGGCTTGCACTCACTCTGACTCCACTAACCAAACCACATTCCAGCGCCGGAGCGCCTTGGTTGGTCGGAGGTTCATTCAGACACTGGAGAACAACCCTGAAGCTGAGACTCACGAGTGGCCGACTCGTTTAATCACCTGCTCCCAGACGACTCATTAACTTGTCCTAATGAACAGTGCGAGTCAGCAGAACCGTAGCCACGCCCTGGTCGTGCAGGTGAGCTCACCTGTGACCTGCAGGAGCCGAGTCAGGACCCAAACCTTCGTCAGACCAACTCAACAAGTGTCTTTTAATCGTATTGCCACCCAACAACTCGATAACTCGAGCAATCAGACGAGTCCCCGACTGAGTCAGAGTTGTCAAGCAGTCGAGTCGGTTCAATCCGTGTGTTCAAAGACTCATTTTCAAAAGGTTGATTGAGTCATTTGGTCAGACTAGTGGGGACTTGGTTCTGGATGAAGCGTGAAACACCAGCGCGCTAACATGGCAGCACCTCGATGACATGAGCAGGTGGGTGTGACTCGCTCCGCAGCAGGACATCTGCCGTGTTTCTGCCACCCACAGCTGCCTACAGAGAAGGTGGTAAACTCTGGCTCCCAGACGTGACTGACCCTGTCATCACGATGGTCGAGAGCTTTGACCCTTCGACCTCCTGGGGACGAGGAGGTGAGGAGTCATGGTGGCTCATCCAGACTAAGACGGACCTGAAAGCCCTCGGAGGGCAGAACAGGATCCGCTTTGGTCTGCATGGTGACCCTTGACCAGCAGGCTGACCTCATGCTGCCCCTGTACCAAGTCAGGTCTAAAAATATGACAGCGCTGTCCTCACAGAGATTTGAGCGGGATTAAACCAGATGATAATCCCTCAGAAAGTTGCCTTGGTGAATCTCCTCGACCCTCAGAAATGTCCTGTTAGGTCAGCAGTCCACTTGTTTTCATATTTCTGTGAGGACTCTTCCCTCTTCTCCTCCTCAGTTGTTTCATTACTGGGAGCGACGCCCACCACACTTTGGTTTCTTCACATCGACGTCTTCCTCGCCTGCCAGTTCTCTCTTCTCTGTGTGGATGACATTTCCATGTCCTCCACCGACTCTGACTCCCAAATATTGACTCAGGACACTAATTTGTTAACACTGATATGCCCTTTCTGACTGTGACTCATGAACACAGAAGACCTCCATTGACTCATGAACTCATGAACACTGACTCTGACTCTTGAACTCTGACTCCTGGACACAGTAGACAGACTCAAACTGACAAGACCTCCTCTCACTCAAGAACACACATGGAAACAGAAGACCTCTGACTCATGAACATTGACTCTGACTCATAAACACAGAAGACTCCCACTGACTCATGAACTAATGAAGACAGACTGACTCAGACTCCTGAACACAGTGGACCTCCACTGACTTTGGCTCATGGACACTGACTCTGATTCTTGAACTCTGACTCCTGGACTGACTCATGAAAACTGACAAGACCTCCTCTCACTCAAGAACACAGACCCTGAGTCATGAAAACAGAAGACCTCTGACTCATGAACTCTGACTCGAGAACACTGACAGACCTCCAAGGACTCTTACTCACAAACACAGAAGACTCCGATTCATAAACAATGACACTGACTCATGAACACAGAATGACTGAGACTCCTGGACATCGTGGACCTCCACTGACTCTGGCTCATGAACACTGACTCTGACTCTTGAACTCTGACTCCTGAACACAGTGGACTGACTCATGAAAACTGATAAGACCTCTTCTCACTCAAAAACACACATTAAAAACAGAAGACCTCTGACTCAGGAATTCTGACTCGAGAACACTGACAGACCTCCAATGACTCCGACTCATGAACACTGACTCTGACTCACAAACACGGAACACTCCCACTGACTCGTGAACTCTGATTCATGAACAATGACACTGACTCATGAAGACCAACCGACTCAGACTCCTGAACTCAGACTCCTGAACACAGTGGACCTCCGTTGACTCTGGCTCATGAACACTGACTCAGATTCCTGAGCTCTGACTCCAGAACTCTGACCTCCTCTGACTCACAAGACTGGTTGGTCCTCAGCAGGTGTGTGTCCTAAGAAAGTGCCCTTCTCTCGGTGCGGAGCAGCAGCAGTTCTCTTGGCTCCAGGGTGACTCAGTTCCAACCACTGTGCACTGAACACATTTCAGCCACTTGTTTCCAGGATCTTGTTCTTTCTTCCACCACTTCAACTTCATGTCTCCAGAGTCCTCATGACTGGAGATCCAGCTGTGCATCCCTCTGGGACTGGACCCCAAGATACCTGACCTGCCTGCAGGACAGGACGTTCCGAGTCAGAGCCACTTGAGCAGACGTCAGAGCTTCATCTGAAGGTTCTGGACCAGGCTGCTGAAGTGGTTGCGCAACAGCAACAACAGGCACAAGTTACTTGAGTCTGGTCTCATCAAACATTCAGAACTCAGAGGACGAGTTTCTCTCTGGAACCAAACTGAGTTTATTTTTAACCCGCTGGCCTGATGGGACTCGGCACTCACCGGCTGTTGTGCAAGCGTGTTCGCTCAGGAGAGATGTTGGGACAGCGCTGGAGTCACATGATCGACAGGTTGCCGTCGGGGAGAGCAACAGTTTGAACTGTTGCATAATCACACACGTCAAGAAACGTTTGATCTGACGGCTGGAAACACGCCAGCATCTTATGGAAGAATAAAACAACATATTTGTCAGCTACATTAAACCAAGGTCATTGAACGAAAATACTGCAAAATAAGTCATCAGTAAAAATGCAACTTCTATTTCATAAATATTTATCATAGTTTCAAAATGAAAACATTTATTGTCACATTTTTATGTCAGTATAGTGATATTTACATATTGAAAACCATTTGATGGAAGAAATAAGAATATTTTATTAAGTTGGAAAAGTATTTGGTATTCATATCTTAATAATGTTATATATAATAAATGTAATAATAATAATAGTAATAATAATGTCATTCGTGCCACTTTTCCCTCATGAGATGGTGAAAACGAGTCTGACTCGTGTTGCACGCAGACTCGGTCCTGACGGCGGAAGTCCAGTGCGTGTCCCCTCTCTGACTCGTTAAGCCCCCCTCTCCTCCTCCTCCCGGTCCGGGATCAGCTGCAGACTCGCATTCGGCCTGAATCCATTCATTGCGACATGAGATACGGGTCGGTCTGCGGCTCTGGCGGCCGCCCAAGTCACAGAATGTCCCTGAACCAAATCCAGCAGCAGCAGCAGAGAGGATTTATCTGGGCCGGCTCACATGTTTCCAGGCCGCCCAGGATTCTTGACGCTCATGTTTGGGATGTCGCTGCCGCCTGCTTGACACGCTCAAGGAGGGAAAACCCCTCGGCAGGAACCGAGTGCCGGCATTCTTCGCTGCCCTCTGACACTGGGGACATGAGCTCGGGTCGCAGGGGCAGCAGCTGAAGTGAAGAGGCCCAGACCTCCCTCGCTCCTAGAGCCAGGCGAAGATCTCACCGGTCTAACTGACTTCTACAACTCTGGTCTGCGTCACCTGCCGGTGGAGAACCTCTGACCTCTCATGAAGGTCTCAGACCATGGACGGAAGGACCTGCGTCTGGTGATGGGTCCTGCAACACGGGGCGCTCCCTGCGTCGGTGCGCGTACAGCTTCTACACAATCACGTGACTGTGTCGACTCGGCGCTGAACTGTGTTCATAAGGAAGCGCACCTGTCAACAGGAAGCAACTGCTGAAACAATCTGATCTCACGGTTCCTTGTCAACGTCTTTGTGGATCTAGGGGGCAGCTCCGAGGGAAACGCCTGTTGTCTGCCGTGTGGGGACCAATACATTATTTTCCATCGGAGAATCATCTATTTATTTCAATCTTTACCCAGTTGGTCTCAGATTTTCGACTTGTCTTGTTCCATTCTAATTCAAATTCATGTCAAGGTATAATTGAATTTAGAAAATTATACAATAATACATGTTCACATTATTTAAAGATATGGAGTAATAATGAATACAAAGACTTATTTGATATTATATACAGTAGGTCATCAAATCCGTGTCAATTCACTCTGTCAAATCAGTGGCCTGCAGGGATTTTGAATGTCCAGCAGGTGTCAGTATTCAGTGACACAGTATCAACCCAGTGTCAGCACAGTGTGTCATTGTGTCCAAACGCTGTATGACGCCTCATTTAGCCATCACGACCTGCGTCAGCCGGGAGTCAGGGGCGAGTCACATAAGAGGAGTCGGTCATCTCCTGCTGAGGTCCACCCTGGTCCCCACCATCCTGGTCCAACTCTGACTCTCCCCTCCAAACACCTGTCCTCCCTGACTTTGACTCCAAACTTCTTCATCATCTCTCCTGGCTCTGACTCCCGAGAGTCAGAGCACTGACATGACGGGGACACCAAGCCGATGACAGCGCTTACATGTTAGAGGTGTGTAGCCGTGAAGAGGAAGGTAGCGACCCCTGCTGGACCAGACTGCAGGCGACAACTTAGTCGTATTTGAAGTCACCATTTCAAAGTCTGTCACTGCCTGATCCGGTCCGCCGGAAGTTCCGGGACTGGGACCGGATGTTATAAACACGCATGCGCAAGGTCTACGAATTGTGTTTGTCAAAAGTTTTTTGGTTTTTATTTTTTTTGGTCATGTCCCCTTAGGGGCTCCATAGTATTTCACCCATCAAGTATCCTCATATATATAGCGACTCTTTAACTAGTGACGGGTGCTTATAAAAAGAAAGATGGATTTTTCTGTATTTAATTCTTAGTTGTGAATAGACAATTGAGGCAGCGGAAATTTCGCGTCATACCTTTGAAACCACGTGAAGCATCGGTTCGTTTTCCTCCTCTCCTCGCGGTTCAACTTTGAAGAAAAAAAAGGTTAGACTCACTAGAATCACAGTGTCGCTGGACTGCTGCGTCACTTCCTGGCACATGGTTTTGGCGCCACCTAGAGGTAAAAGCTAGAACAAATAATTCTAGAATTATAAACAAATATTAAAATAAAATCTGTTGTAGTGACTTTAGTGATTCAAATGTAATGTAATCGTATTATTTGACTTTTAAGCCAAGATTTTTGCGAAACAATTTAGACAGGGAAATTAAATCATTGGTCCAAATGGAAGAAAACATGAACCGAAACAGGTCAATAAAGTGAAGGACCATTCGTATGCTGCCATAAACAACAACAAAATCAACATATATTACATTTTATTTTCAGTAATACTCAACATTTGAAGTATAAATATCTTTTTAATATACAACATTTATGACATCCATAGAGCTTTCCTGGAGCGAAAATACAAAAAAATTCAAACACTTTATTGCACGTAGTTCTAAAAGACAAACCACCGGAAGCGAGTTCATCTAGTACGACGGTAGGAGAACGAAGACCTGACGGACGGAGACAAACGCACGACATGAACTGGTGGAGAAGGTCGCACACCACGTTTACAGCCACAAAGATTTTGGCAAATGAACCATATACAAAATATACATCCGTGAAAGTTTGTAAACAAATATTTTATGTGCTTCGAGGACTACAGCCAGAGACAAACTGAAGTTAGTCGTTTGGGGAGTTTCTAGCGTCAACTTTGTGAGCAATAAGGTGCGTCTGTGTTCATTTGCAACGACAGTTTAAAATCCTTTTCCTCGTCCTTACACAAGTTTGGGGGTCTTAAAGGCATCTACACAAAAAGCAACTGGTCAAACCTCCAAGTCTCAGCGGCGTCCAGATGCCGAGAGTTAGCATTGTCGATAAAACCATGAATCTGAAAGCAAAGTGCCGAGATCACCAAACCTCCTTTAAAAGACAGTGTCACAGGTCTCAACTTTTTTTGGGACATTTCTTCCAACAGTGGCGGGAATGCTCCTGGATCGCCGCAGAGATTGTCGGCGAACATTTGTTCCCGTGGGAGCCGTTGGCTTCACGGTGCTACATGGACATTTCAAGTCTCCTTTTCTGCCTTCGTCTTGCTGCCACAACACTGCGAGGACACAAACACGTATGGGACAATCACGAGCCCAAGTGTCACCATATTTACACCAAGAGTTGCGTAAAACCAGAAGGAATGTGATCAACACCAAGTCTGACTGGACTAAGGCCCCATCGCTAGCGTCCAATGACGCGCCTGCTAGCCTGAGCCTCATGCGGCCTACTGCATTCATATCCCAACAACAGCACCCAGTGCAGCTCCGCAGTTTGGCACCGACGACCTGAGGCCGCCATCATCCTTCCCACTGATTGCACAGAGCGTCAATGGAAAAAAAAAAACATTCACGTAGATGAACATTCACACAAAGGTAAGCAAGTAACAGCGTTGCCGGTCCTTCAGCTAAAGGCATGAAGATGTCCACACACACACACACACACACACAGACTGGAGAGCTCCACGGCTACTTCTTGTAGCTCCGTGGGGACTCCTTCTGTGGTTTGCCACGCCCACCCTCTTTGTCCGGACTCTCTTTGGCGGCGGGCACTTTAGCGGGCTCCTTCTTCAGAGTTTTTGCGGAAACCTCGGGGACAGGCTCTTTCTTCTTCTCTGCTTGCGCTTTCTTCTCCGGGGAGGTGACTCTGATATCCGGGCCTTTGCTAGCTTCAGGTTTGGAAACGTCCTTGAGCGCCTCTGAAGGTGCCGCTCGGGCCGACGCGGTGCTCGTCTCTTTCCGGACCACGGGCTTCAGCTGGACGGCCAGAGGTGACTCTTTTGTTTTGACATCCTGCGGCTCTTTAAGGGGTGCGGCCTGCTTTTTCGGGGAGGGGTCTTTGTGTCTGCCCGGTGGGGCTGTGGAGGCTTTCTGAGAGGGCAAGGATGCAGCAGGTTTCGGAGTCTTTGAGGCGGCTGCCGAGGCTCTAGTGTCTTGTTGCTTCACTTCAGTCGCTGCAGTTTCTTTGCCTAAAACTGGCTCCAGCGGTCTCCTCTTAACGTCGCCATCAGGGGGTGCTGTGCTGTGGGTTCTGACGTCTGACACTGTGGTGGCCTTCTCAGTCCTGGCCTGGCTCACTAGTGGAGTCTTGGCGGGTTCGGTGGCTGTACTCCGGAGCGACCTCTGACCTGGTCTGTGGATGGCAGTGCCTCTCCAGACCTCGACCGGAGCATCCCTCTTTGGGGAGGTGGAACGCTCCAGGACACTTGCCTGCTCTGAGTCGCCCACAGTTTCAACAGGAGACTTCCTAACAGGGGAGCCCTCCTTCTTCTGTGCGGCTCCTGGGTTTCGCATGATGGCTGAACCTTCCTCAGGTCCAGGTCCACGGGGCAGCTTTACAGGGGACCCGTCGGACCAGCTCAACCCCTCTGCCTGTGAACAGCAGGTCCTCAGCTCGGACCCAGATGTGGATGTGGTGATGGAGACCAGGGGTTCGGTGACGGAGCAGATGTTGAGGAGGTGCTGCTTGGCCAGATCTGGAACAGAGTTCCCGGCTGAGCTCCGGACACTCTGCGGATCCACAGCGACCGCAGTCTCAGCCCCAGCCCTCTGCACCTCCAGCTCTTCGTCTTCGTTGCTGACTTCACGGATGGACGGTGTTTTTCCACCGAAGTGGGCAGCGTGTCGAGGACAGCGATGGTCGAGAACCAGCGAGGAGCTTGGCTTCACCCTGCTGTCTTTGACCGGGTCCTGGTGCTTCTGGGACGTCTTTTCAGCAACTTTCAGATCAGCTGCTTCTCTGCAGGCTGTGACGCACGGCGGAGGAGATGCTTCAGCAGTGAGCGGACACTTGGGCTTGTCAGCGGACTTGAAGTGTGGCAGTGACTTGTGTCTCTCCGAAGGTCCCTGCAGCCAAACTGAAGGACTCACAGAAACAATGTCACCGGATTTTCCAGCCAGCTTGGACAGACAGGTGTCAGTCTTGGAGACTCTCGGCCCAGAGATCAGGGCAATATCCAGAGTTCCCTCCAGAGGTTTGAGCGAGGAGACTTGTCGGCTTTCAAGTTTATATTCTGAGGAGGTCTTTCGAAGTGGAACCTCCCCCGACGAGATGAGCTGGAGCTTCTCCACAGCGCTCTCCCCTCTGCCAGTGTACAGTTTGGGAGCCAGACCTTCCGGGGAGGCCTTCAGATGCTCGTCCAGCTGAAGGCTCTTGGAGCGTGTGGAGCCGAAGTGGATGTTCTCGTGCACGCTGGAAGACAAGCGGCACACACAATCGTCCCGCTCCTCGAACGACAGTCTTTTTCTAGTGAACTCGATACTTGGGGCTTTAAAGTCAAGCCGGTCCGGTTTCAAGTTCACTTCTTTGTTGGGCCGCTGGAGGACTTCGCCACCGCCGGTGGACGAATCCGTGAAGCCGTCGGAAACTCGAGTGCCGAGCTTTTTGTACAGAACGTCTTTGAGGGTGATGCCGGCCGACTCGGTGCACTTGTCCTCCGAGTCGTTGAGAGGGTCCATCCTCGGCTCGGCCCACTCTGGTCTCTTGACCACCATCTTGGACTTCAGCTTCTCCTTGTCCAGTTCCTCCACAGACTCCTGGCGGCCCAGCTTACGCCCGGCGGGCCTCTTCAGACACCCCTGCTCCACAGGTCGGACTCGTGTGACAGCAAGCTGCTCGCAGGCCGACTCGTCAGCGCCGCAGCCCTGGAGCTCATCATCTTGCACCTCCTCCTGCGTCACCTCCAGACTGTGCTTCCTGGGGCAGAGGTGCTTCTTCTCTCCAGAGTACGAAGGAGCCAGCTTCTCCTCTGACTGTACTCTCTTCAGAAGCGGTGAGCGAGGCGGCTCTGCACTTTTCGGACGAACTATGTGCCGCACAATGGTGGGTGGGGAATGAATCTTGGTGGGGAAGGAAGGCGTGGTTTTGGAAATGGACACAGGGTGTCCGGTGAGCAGTGGGGAGGGGGGGCGCTGAGGGGAGGTGGGCTGAGGCGTTGGCGACGGGGTGCGAGCCAGCGGCGAGAGAGGGATGCTCCCGGCAGACTTGCGACGGCCCTGCCGCAGCCTCTGACCCGGCAGCTTGGGGCCAAGGCCGTGCAGAGTGCTGGGTCGGATGTGGCCAGAGCCGGCGGGGGAGTTTGGAGCAGTGGAGCTGGGTGAGCTGCTCTGCGACGAGTTTCCAGCTGAAACACATGGACAACAATGAGACACATGAGACAGCAAGTAAGAGCTGGTGCTCTGTAGGAGGGAGAGCGAAGATCGGCACCTGACTGGGTGAAATCGGGAGTGGGGCGAGAGGCGGCGGTGGGAGAGCGGGGGGACAGGCTGTGGGTGGGGGAGCCAGGGAGACTCTCACCAGAGGACAGGGAGTGGTTGAGGGAGGTGAAGCTTCGACTGGTGTGCAGCAGTGGAGATGGCTGCATCGCAAAACGCCGGAACAGAGAACGGCGCCTGCGGAGAGAGAGAGAGTGGCCAGTTGGTGCTGCGTTCCTCCAGTAAACACACGTCTCGGTCCCACACCTCTCTGGAGTCTTCTCCTTCTTGGCCTTCTTGCCGCACCGGACCATCTTGCTCCGGTAGCTGTTCCGGCGTGCTGGCCCTGTTTTGATGGACGTGTTCTCGAAGGGCGTGGTAGAGATGGCGACCTTGCTGCCGCTCTGAAGAAGGAAAGCACAGGCTCGTATTTGAGTCCGTCGCCACGGTGACCAGGGGCAGCCACAAACCTTCAGCAGCAGTTCCACCACTTCCGTATGCACCAGGCCGTGCACCGTCTCTCCGTTCACGTGAGTGATCAGGTCTCCTGCACGAAGTCCGGCCAGCTGAGCGGGACCACCGTCCTCCACGTTCTTCCCGGCAACAAACAAGACTCACGTTAGAAGAGGTGAGAGGCAACAAAGCCACGGCGAAGTGAAGCACGAGGAGAAAGGTAAAACGGCGACTGACAAGTTAAAATATCTAAATATCTGTTTTTAAAATGCATCTTTTATCGAGTCTCAATAGCCTCATGTCTCCAACTGATGGGATGCTTCCTCACTATCATGTCATCAGTAGCCTTCATCATCCTCAGTCACACCTTCATCCCCTCTCTTTCGTCTTGAACATTTATGGTTTCATCCATGGTTTCTTCTTCTTCCCTCCATAACTTTGTCTCCAAACATCTCTTCATTGTAACAAATCACTGTATCAGTAGCCAACATCATGGTCCAGGGTGATTCCTCCCGCACCTCGTCCTTGACTCCCTCCCTCCATCTCCCCTGAGTACACTAGACGAGGGTGTTCTTCTAGATGAGGCAGGCTTTCGTACCCAGACCATGTGGTAGACGGTGTAGACATCGCTGTCGCAGGCATAGACCCGGATCGCTCGCAGGGTGAAGCCGAACTTCTTCCCGCAGCTGTGGATGACGATGGGCTGCCTTGTTCCACAGGAGAAGAGGGAGGAGTCACGACTGGGGGAGGAGTCTCTGGAGGACGGGTCGGAGGACAGGGAGTACGGCGAGATGGGGCTGGCGAGGGGGGAGGCACCGAACATGTCTGAGAAAACAAACATGAGTGTCAACCTTCAAAACCGCCGTATGTGCTGCAGTTCCGAGACCCACCAGTAGGGATGGTGAGGGACAGGGTACCAGTGGACACAGACTTCGGAACCTTCGGAACGGCACTGGTTTTCTCCTTCACGGTGTCAGCCCTTGTCTCTGCGCTCGGCTCGCACTGGTCTCCACATGTGCCGTCGGGACTCTGGACCTCATCTCCTCGCGGGGTCAGCTGGTCCAGATGTTCTGAGAAGCTCCCTGATGAGGCGGAAGAGCACACGTTTTAGCTGGTGTTTAGCTAGCATGTGGTGTTTGGTTGCAGCGGTTGATCTTGTCACTTCAGTGGCTTTTAAAGTTGCCAAATACCGCTGTCGAGCTAACAGTCCTCTTTTGGGCCTGGGTACCAGCGAGTGCTGCTGTAACAGCTGCGGAGTCAGTGCAGTGGCAAATGTTGTCGTAGGTCAGTGTTGTGGTCAGTACCCGACAGCGTGGCGCCGCTGTGCGTGCTGCCTGGCGTGGTGGCGTCGGGATCGTCCAGCTGCAACTCTCCGGCGGAAAAGGACACCTTGCTGGGGTCACCGAGTCCTGAGGTTTCTTCTCCCTCACTCTCCGCTGAGATGGCGAACTTCGGCAGCGAGCCGGAGCGGACGCTCTGGTTCAGACTGTCGGCGTCTGTGGAGTGACAGAGCGACGGCCTGCGAGCCGCCGCCGTGTTAACAGGCTGGAAACCACCCCAGCCGGCGGGGGGCGCTGAGGTTTTAGACAGAAAGCGAACTAACATTTCGGTGAAGTCTGGCGTCCAGCTAAGCGAGTCGACAGTCAGCGGACTCTCGCTCTTCTTCTCCTCCACCTCTCCCTTCTCCTCCAGGTGACCCCGGGAGAGATCCAGACTGCTGTAGACCTGGAGACCCAGACTCTGCATCAGAACCAGACCCTCACCCCATACACACCACACAATTCAATGAAACACCATAGAAAAGACGAAAACCCCAAAAAACGATCAGAAGAAACCAAAAGTTCTGAATTAAAAATGAAGCAGAACGAAGAGAACTCGGGCAAACAAGATCACAAGGGTCAATAATCAAACAAAACATCAAAATACCACCAAAACGTCAAACGGTCTCAAGTTCAAAGATACTTAAAATGATCAACTGAAGATCATACAAAATTTCAAATGGTCGGTTGAAAAGCAGCGGTTGAAAAAGAGTAGAACCCACGACATAACTGGCAGAGCTCACTGACATGATCACAAGACAAATCATAGCCTCTCTGCTGTTCGGCTGCTTTTAATCTACGACGACCTCTGGCTTCACCACGGTGCCGGCAAACATAAGTCGGACTTGAGCCGACTCGTTTCCTTAGCAAGTGTTTCTTTGTTCCCAGGCGAGCGAGAAAGTAACACGGTGGAACAATAGAGCCCAACGCTGCACGTGTAATGTCGGACCAAAAAATCCTGAAGAGATTTACCAGTGGAAAATGTATGCAAAGCTGCTGTTCAGTCGTATGTGAGTGTGTGGCTGCTGGGGGACGTTTCTGGGACACATTTCCATATGAATCATCTCTCTCTTTCTCCTGAGTAAAACCTCCGCTCACTGAAATCTCTGGACCTCTAGTCCTCACTCAGGCTTCTAGTTTTTCAGGTTCTCCGATCGAGGTTTCGCCGGTCCTCTTTGTTGGTCATTTGGCCTCCTCTTCAGGGACCGAAGCAATGGCCTCTTCCCTCAGCTCCCCTCAAAAAAATATACCAACCCATGCAAAGCCTCTCTCCTGAGCACATTAATTTGTCGAAGAAGAAACATGATGCAAAGAGATGGATCTGGATTGATGATCAGTGGAGGCCAGACGATAATTCAGCATTCAACTACACTGATTTTGATTCATCAGTGTTGAGCACTGAACCATGACAACTTCTTCATGAACTTCTTCAATGGAAAAATATTTTTGTGGAAGCTCAACAATTAAATCACTGTACAACATTCGATATAAATGTTGAAAAACTGCTCTTAAAAATGATGTAAAAATGTTTTCTTCAGTGTAAATAATTGACCTTATAAAAACTTGTCACACACAAAACGTGAGAAACGACGGAACCTTGGAGAATCTGTGCGAGCAGGAGGAGAACTGTCTGAGCTCCATGTTGAAGTCCTCGTCGTTGGTGTCGTCCTCGTCCATCTCCACGTGGTGGTACCGCTCGGAGCGAGCTGCCGGGGAAGGGGTGGTGAGAAGAGACCAGAGGTTTCAAAACGCTGAGGTCAAAGAGCGGATGAGAGGAGTGGGGTGCAGGAGGAGAAAGGGTCTCACTGTCAAAGTAGCTGGTGTCGTCCTCCGACTCTAGCTGAGGAATGAACTCGGCCTTCTGCCTCAACAGCCCGTTCCAGTCCAGGTCATGGAAGAACTGGTGCTGTTTCACCTCAGCGGCGCCCCCTGCAGGTCACAGAGGAGGCAGGTCAACGAGGTCGGCGTCTCAAGGGCTTGACGGGCCTGGGTCTGGTACCTGTGCCCATCCGCTCCAGAGGGTTCTGTCGCAGCAGCAGCGTGATGAGTTCCTGAGCATCAGGGGGCGGAGCCTCCTCCCCCTCCGGCCAGTTGATCTCGTCTGGAACAGAGCAAGACGTGAGGTTCAGAGGTCAAGATGGACGGTGGGCAGGAGACGCCGGTGCAGGACTGACCGCTGATGACCTGACCGAACAGCTCCTCAGGAGTGTCGCCGAAAAACGGGACACAGCCCACGAGAAACTCGTAGAGGATGATGCCCATGGCCCACCAGTCCACCGGTTTGCCGTAGCCCTGTCTCAGGATCACCTCCGGGGCGATGTACTCGGGCGTCCCGCACACCTGCGAGTGCCACATGGTCAGCGTGAGGCCACGTGTAGACCCTCCAGAACAGGAACTACCTGCTTGTCGGAGAACTCCCGCGCATCCTTCTCGATGTGACCTTCGTACAGGTTGGTGGTCATGTTCATCAGCCCAACCTTGGACAGCCCGAAGTCTGTCAGCTTGATGTGACCCATGGAGGTGACCAGCAGGCTGAGGAGACGGCAGCATTTGAGCAGAATCTTGAGAGCATCTCTATTCTCTAACGAAGCCTAAGCTGCTCAAAGTGCTGCTCAGAACATTTGTTTTGATTCATTGGATCAACTTCAGAAGCGACTCAGACGTCTAGAATTGAGACGCCGAGAGAAACATGAATCTTAAGTTGAAGGTCTCACTTGTCAGGCTTCAGGTCTCGGTGGACGATGCCGTAGTTGTGCAGATACTCCAGCGCCAGGACAGTTTCCGCAAAGTACATGCGGGCCATGTCAACAGGAAGTGGACCCATGTTCTTGAGCAGCGTGGCGCAGTCCCCGCCTGCCAACGTCAGTGAGCGTCAGCAGCAACTAAGCTCTCGTGATGGAGGCGGAGCCACACTCACCTTCCACGTACTCCATCACCATGCAGAGGTGCCGCCGTGTCTCGAAGGAGCAGAACATGGAGACCACGAAAGGGTTCTCAGCGAAGGTCAGGATGTCGCGCTCCACAAAGGCCTGCTGGATCTGGTTCCTCAGGATCAGGTTCTGCTTGTTGATCATCTTCATGGCAAATCTCTGCGTGCTCTCCTTGTGTCGTACCAGGTAGACGGCACTGTGGAGCAACACACCTCTCAGCTCTCTTCACTCTGACCCGACAGCCGGTGTTGGGTCTGGACCACTCACCCGTAGGCGCCGTTGCTGATCAGCTTGATCATCTCAAAGTCCAGCTCGCACGGTTTCCGCCGCGACCTCAACACCGAACTCAGACTCTGTGTGCGAAGGGAGGTGTTGGGAACAGAGTTGAGAGTGTGAAACCAGGGAGATCGCGACATGAGATCAACGTACGGAATCCTCGGCGTCTGGAGTCTCAGCAATGCCGCTGTCAGAGGTGGTGAGCTGAGAGAACTCTGAGGGAAAAACAGGTGAGAACGTCAGAGTGAACGTTCCTGACCTTCAGTTTCGTTCATCATCATCATCAAAACTCGCACTAGAGTGAAAACTGTCGTCGACTAATAACTCATGTCTGCGTGCTTCACCTCCACTAGAGGGCCTCAGAGAGTCTTAGATCACGTCAGAACATCTGCTCGCAGGCATTCAGGCCAACAACTTAATGAGCTGCTAAGAAGTCGTTGGATTCCCATTAGCTGTGATCAAACACAGATCCAATCTTTCCATTAACCCATGAGTCAGATAGCTCAGTGAATCTGAGTCGACCAACCTTCCAGAGGGTCACGAGTGAGTCCCAGCTGACTGATGATGTAGCGCGGGATGTCTGTTTTGATGCCCTGCCCGACCTTGGCGTGACCTTCAGCGGCTTCCAGGAGGTGGTAGAACTCTTCTGGGTCGAACTCCTGCAGTTTAGGACAGAACAAGTCCAACGGTGACACCAACATACTGCCAACATGCTATAATCTCAGGTCATGATAATGTCGGAAGAGTCCGAACACCAAAGGAAGAACGTGACGGTACCAGACACTCCAGCAGGCGGGCCGGTCTGGCAATGATGATGAGAATCTTTTTGGCCAGTTCTCTGATGAAGTCCACCTCCTCGCTCTCCGACCGCTCGGTGGACTGAAACGCAAAGTTGTCAATGCTAGCATGCTAACCACTGCGTCTACGGAGTTAACAAGAGGTGTGTCGCTACTCCGATAATCTGCTGTCAAAGTTCAAAATTCCTTGTATTTACCACCACAGCAATGTTTCCTTTGAGCCTCCAGAGTAGGCACTAAACTGGAATACACTCTATCAAGGTAAGCGCCCAGAAACGACGCAGTGAGAGAAGGTGGCGTCACTCACCTCATGCACGAGTCGCTCCAGTTTGTCGGTGAGCTCGCAGAAGTAGCTCGAGGTCACAAGGTCGAGCCGGCTCTTCTCCAGACAGTCGCGGGCGAGCTCTGTGATCTGGTGGTGCGCAAAGCTGAGCACGCCGTCGGCCAGCGGCAGCACGCTGTCGGCGGAGCTGCTGTGGATGATCTCCTGCAGCTTGTCCTCCATCTGAGCCGTCGCCTGCAGGGGGCACAGCCGAGTCGAGATCAGAACCAAGGCGGGAGGTTGGACCGCGCCCAACGTTACCTTTGGAAATCGCTCCTTGTAGACGTGATTCATCATAATAATCTCGTGGTCGAAGCAGGACGGCGATCTTCCCGGACTGGGGGAAGGAACGGGGGTATTGTGGGGTTGTCATCAATTCACCTGACATGGTAGCTAACACTAGCAATGGCTAAAGCGCTAACAGACTTGCTTGAATCGTAGAAGATTCAAACGTACGAACAATGTGCGCTAATTACGCCAAAATAGCAGATATGGAAATGTAGCTAACATTTCTGAGAGTGGTGTAGAAAGGTACACTATGTTGGCGAAGTTAGGCTACGATGTCTCTAGGAAGTGACGGCGGCGCACCTGAGGCTGCGGGACCGTGGTCTCATGGCAGCCACACGGCGACACTCGTCCGCAGAGATGCTCTCGGTGCAAAAGTGGCGAGACAGGAAGTGCAGCTCGTCCGGCGTCGGCTGGAAGGGCAGCTGGTGCAGCTTCTCCTGTGATGAACAGGATGACTGGAAATGAAGCAAATACATTTTACACATGAAAGCTACAGCAGACACAAAGCCAGACGAAGACGGTGGCATGGAGGCTTCGACTGAAGAAACACAACCACCGAGAGAAGCTAGCAGCTAAGGAGTGAGCAGCCTGTGGGCGCCCTTTACAGAGCTTTTGTTTTTTTCCACAAAAGATGGCTCTCTCTTAACTAAGGGTACTGACATCATGAAACCGAAGCAACAATGACCACGTGAAGTGAAGCAGACAACACGAACGGCGAGCCTCACACAGGAGCAAGTTCAAGTGAACAGAGGAGCCAGCTCAAAGGTAAAGTCAGGGATGCTCACAGAGAGAGTGGAACTTGGCGTGTTGGTTCCATATCCAGAGGAGGGAAGCGAAGCCAGCGACCAGCGGCGCCCGTCCGTCCTGTCAACGACAGAGAGGGTCATCTCACACACACACAATCTCTGTTCAGAATTAAACTCGGCTCTTCCTCAACAGGACAACTTTCAAGACGTCTCACCGTCGGGCAAATGAGAAGTGAGCCGAGGCGCTCGGGGAGAAGTTTCGGGGACTGTCCTGTGGACTCGTTCCTGCAGAGCGCACACAGAAAGAAGAGCGTGGAGTCACGTCAGAGGTCAAAAGTCCTGCCGCAGACCAGACGTGTCTTTGGAGGAGAGAAGAGACGGCGTCGAAGAAGTGCATCGTTTCCCAGCTCTTGCTCTTGAGCATCACAGTACCGCCACACACTTCCTCGCTGTCAGCTCTGGAAAACAAACTGGCAGCACTGAAGCAAACAGATGAGTCATCAGATCCTCGACTGTAACTCGCTGTGATGCAGAAGTGAGGCTCCGTTTCTGGAGCCAGGTTCAGAGAGCTCCTCGTCTTCACTGAGATTAGAGTTAACGTTTCAGGATTTAGCTCCACCCCATCACAGTTAAACTGTTCCATTTACTGCTCCCTTTACCCACAGAAATGTAGCCATCCTTTTCTTCAGTTCACCAATATATCCATCAGGGGGAGCAGCCCAGAGTCATAGTTTTATGACAACAAACTCCTAAACCAACATGACTGTGGAAGTAGTATTGATGATGTACCTCTAGTACAAAAGAGGAAAATAGAGGCAGCATTGTAGGAGGCAGTGGTCGGTGAGGCCATTAAATGTATGGCCACTGGAGGGCAGAGAATTTCCACCATTGTTATGTCCTCTTCATGTCTCACTTGAGTTACACATCTGTTAGTAACAGCAACACTGCCCCTCATGGTTTCCGGTGGCACTGCTCTGTTTGGCCCATATCCGGAAGCTTTGTAGAAACATGCAGAAATATGGAGGAAATTAAGGCAGAGAGAAAGAAGACGGCATCAGGATCCAGATCCGTGAGGCCATTTCAAACGTTTGGGAGTCACAGCCAAGGACATGCCACAATTGGGCTCATTGATCATGTGGCCAGTAGATCACAGAGCAAACAAACTGATAGGACAACCACTTTAGAGTCCCCACATTCGAGAGTTGAGTGATGAACACAGCTCAGGAGGAGACACTGCTACTGAACCAAGGACCACAACCTCGCGAGTTAGATGTTCATGAGGAGACTGGACTACTCTTTGATCCTCAAATGTTCTCTGAGCAGATCACCACCAACAACTCTGTTCAACTTCAGATCATCCAGTTGAAAGACTGGACGACTTGGGTTTGCAATCTCAAGGTCAAAGGTCAACATTTGAGGGCAGGAATGAAGAGAAATATTTGAGGGAGCCAAATGTAGAAGCGTTTGTGACCCTCGAGAAGTTATTTAGCCTGTCGGAATAAAAGTCTTCTAGCTGTTAACAAGCCGCTCAAGTCATGTGACTGATGTCCAAATCTTCTCCAGCAGTGAAGACAAGTGTAGGTGAAGTTTATACTTGGATTTCGGGTTACACATTTGAATAAACACCTTCTAGGATCGCAACAACACACACGCACACACGCACGCGCGCACACACACTGACCTGTGAGAGAGGAGAGTGGCGAGTGGGGCCGTGGCAAACCCGTCGACTGTCCACTTCCAATCAGGCTTTTCCGGTTGCTGGTTCTGCAGCTGTAGTGTGAAAGAAGAAGAGGGAAATGTAACGGCTAATTCATGACTGGTGAGGACCACTCAACCAACCAAGGTCCAGAAACGGACTACGTGAGACTTCAGTGAGACGAAGTCAGCAGGAGAGGAAATACGAACGAACAGTCTTCAAAACCCGACTCCTCCACTTCGTGACAACTCGTCTTGATTGATCTCAAATATCCGCTTCCTTTCCAACACCAAACACGCTGTTGGTGCTGCTGCTGTGTAATCCATGATAATCTCACACTGTAATCCCGTTGTGTCACTGACACCACATCACAGCTAGAGAGCGCAATCTGCTGCTAAAGGAGTGCAGTCACCTACGACTTTGTGATATCAATGGTGTCCAGCACACGACATCAGACAGCATTACAGGTCCACTTTCACTCTCCACTGGTGCTTTCCTGCTTCTGAGCAAGATGTTTCCTTTTTAACAACAATGTAGAAATACACCAGGAAAAATAAACACTTCTTCTTGAATCTTGAACAAACAGACCTGAGCTGCTTCTTTTCCTTCTACAAAGTGAACTCAATACGTCAGACACAAATTCATTTCTTCTTTCAGTCCAAAATAGACGAAAGTTACCGCAGATCTAACGAGACCGGATTTGTGACCTTCGTCAAGGGAGGAAAAAAGGCTTCATCTTTTTTTCTGCTTCCCTGTCACAACTGTCGCGAAATAGCTGATGATCCTGAAATCAAAGTCGGACATCGGAGGATGATAATAATAGCTCGACGGTGAGCTAATTTTGTCTCGGAGTGACGGAAGATCTTATTTGAAGGGGCGACTAGGATCCACAGACATCACACACCACACACTACAGTTGCTACGTTCAGCAGGTTCCATCGGGAGCTTCACATCACCAGCAAGATCACGGTTACCAAACAGCTACCTCGAGGAGCTTTTTACATTCTCAATTTCAACACCAAAGAATGGAGATCCACCACTGATCCAGACTTGCGCCCAGCATGCCATCATTTGTATGAGCAGCAAATGCTCGCCACTCGGTCAAAAGTCGCACCACACAAAAATATTCAGCCATCCAAATGTGAGGGTCAGACATTGGGTACTCGGGTGCCAGCGGTTCAGATTCTCGTGCATGAGTGAAAACCCCCTGAAAGGGACGGATGACTGCCAGCAAGGGTCAGACATTTCTAGCAACATTCAAATAAACTTAAGGGCCAAGAACTGGTTTGTGAGACCGATGTAACCTGTTGCAACATCAGCGACTCTCCCAGGGCCGTCTATCATTAAGGTCTGTTACTCGTCAATCCCTAGCAACAGTCAAATTATCTCTTGTAAAGGTCGAATACTCTTCGCTGAGAGTGAAACCATCACTCCTGTGATCAACTGAAGGGTCTCGTTCTTCAGGCTGTGGTGCTCCCCTGCAGGGGCAGGTCAGATGCATCAGCATCACCACCAAAGAACCAGGCACGCTTGTGTCAGCCCCAAACTCTTGTAAGGACTCAGTCGAACCCAGAGAACGGCTTCAAACCCCACACCGCACCATAGAGCCCTGGCCGAGAGCTCTTCACTCGTCTCAGTAACCACGACTGACGTCCCACGACTCACTCCACTGGCTTCGATGATTGTTTTCTACAGCTGACTCTCTGACTCTGGTCGACATGCTGGTGGATATTTTCTGGTGGTGTGGCGGAACTGGTATGCTCTGATGCCACTGTGGAGTCAGATGTGACAGATTTGGGACTGAAGGTGGGAGCGAGCTGGAAGTTCATGTGCGTTACAGAGAGTCTTCATGATTCCAGCCCGTGATAATCCAGCCGGTGTCTCTGCTCGAGTCCAAGATGTCCAACGGCAGCGCGGCGCTTCATATAAGCCGCTGTGCCGTTTAAAATGGGTCATGACGGGGATTAAAAATAAATATCAGTTTTACCAATACCGCAGCACAAAGTCCCAGAACCAAGTGGCTTAGCAGCAAACCAGCGTCCACACAGCAGCGAGGCTGCGCCGCAGAGCGCGGTGAAGATTCGGGCCGGTCAGATGACATCCAACAATCTGTCGGATTAAGATGTCAAGTGATCACCTTAGAGGATTAAATGTCCAAAACACTTTCTCGTTGATGAGTCTTCTTGTTAGAGCCCAACAAGTCCGAGTCACTAAGCAACAACTGGCTTCTCTGCTTTCCTTCAGTCAGCACCAAACAAAACCAGAGCACAGAACACAAACGTCTCATTGTCCAGATAAAACCGGCTCTCACAATAGTCTGAGGGGAAACACCCAGAGCGAGATTCACACCTGAGAACTATCAGGTTCACGACACCTCACAGGAGCAGAGAAGACCTGTCCGAGAGCCAAATCCTTGCTGCTGACTCGCCTGACACAGCCACTCCAGATTTTAGAATGAGGCCTAGACATAACCTGGATCGGTTCAACGACCTGATCGGTTCTTGTGCTAGACGCAAAACACCGGATCGAGTCTCACAAGTCAAAGACCCAATATTCTAGTCTCCAACTCAATGGGAGGCAAGTCCGATTTATGGACTTGCTGGATTCACCTCGGTGAGATCCACGTTGAAGCAGACAAAGGTCGTTTACACGGATCACCGGGTTTAGCTTCCACAGGTCATGAATATCGTCAAACAGACACTCATTTCTGAATCATCTGCAGGAACAGGAAGTGATGTCAGCTTCAAGCAGCATCACACTGGGGGGGAAACCTTATCGTAACAGAAAAACCCAGGAATATTTTCTGGTTAAAAAGAGGATGTCACAGAAAAACAAAGACAGAAGAGGAAAATGTGAAAGGAGACGAGAAAACTAACAGAAGGGCACAAAACAAATGTTGAAAGAAGGACGACACCTCGTTTCAGCTAACCTGGACCCGCCGGACGCACGGGTGTGGCACAAATAGGTGCAGCACCAAGCGGCACCAAGACATCTATGCGTCTGTCGTGAACCCCAAAGTTTGCGGTCCTCTGCTCTGTGACACGTTTACCATCTAAGGAAACTTCCGAAGAAGTCTAGGATCAGAACCCGCCAGTAAACAAGCTCCTTGTAGTTCCGGACTCTCAATACCTCTTGGAGCGTCGGAGGCGGGATCCGCTGTAGAAATGTGGAACATTAAAGTTGGACAGCAGCGTCCAGAAACTTGAGTCTGACGTGTCCATGTGGTGCCACAGCGGGAGGTGGAGAGGGCGACCAGGCGAGGAGAGGAGCCGGCTATCCGGGTTCGGCCCGTTGGCACATTCTTGACTCCTACACAGGTTGGTTTTAGGTCCAAACTTCTTCTGCACATCTGCAACGAGCTGCGGCATCAACTTGGAGCAGAGAGGACGAGGTGTCCTCTGCTGTCCTCTGCTAAAACAGTAATCCGGCAGCACGCGTATGATCCGGGTCGAGGTGTTGACAGGAGCGACCGCAGCGGAGGTCCGACACCAAACACCAGCTGACTTTGTTTGTCTCGCAGTGACTGCAGCCCAAATCCTCCCGCTGCTCCCGTCAGCTCCACATTCTGAGATCATATAACCGGCATATACCACGTCTGAGAGAGAGGTGGGGGGACTGCAGGGGGAGGGAGGGGAGGTGCTGCTGCTGCTGGAGCTGGTCCAAAGCTCTGCTGGCTCACAGAACATGTTTGAGATGCTGCATGTTTCTCCTATTATTTATCCGTCGCTGCAGCTCAGGGAGAAAACTACCAACTCTGGTGGCTGGCTGCTCCAGACCCCTGCACTGACACAAAGACTATCCTGGGACATAGGCACGGACTGATGATGACATCACTACACAAGACCCCAGATCTAACCCCAGGCTGCACCCAAATGCTGACCCAAAGTCTACCTGCAGGAGCTGATCAAGAGGTGACTCCAGGACTAGCAACGGGAGCAGACCACCCACACTTAGACCAGGTCTAACTTCAGGATAAACCAAGGGCAAACTCGGGATTCATCTCACGACAAACTATCAGGTTTACCTGGTCCAGGGAAGGTACCAGACATGCAGTGGGCCCTGCAGCACAGTTTGGGGTGGCCCGGTTCAAACAAAGGTACCAGGAAAAGGTCTTAGTCCTCAGTCACCCCAGTCTGTTCAGAGGTCTTAGGTAGACAACAAAGTGACTCCCACCTCATTGATGACTAGTATCTCTGGACTTCAACCCCACAGTAGCGCAGGGTCACATGAGCACATGGTCTCACCAACAAGGACCAAAGGTTCAGGTCTGCTCTACCTCTGGACACTTCAGATCAATCTACAAAATCAAATCTGCAGGCCAGTCAGTCCTGACCCCAGTTCACCGGCCCAAGTGCGACTCAGCAAAACACTGAGCAGCACACAGTGTTCTGACTCGGGTCGGGTGGAACACGTTTTTTTGGACTGGAGTCTGTAAACATGTTCTTTTGATTCCAAATCTGCATGCACCTTCATCAACTGTAAACCCAATTATAACCACCTCAAAAACATGAAAGCAATGAAAGGACAGCAATAGACTCCAGGAATTGACCTTTAGTACATTTATGCGTTCATTGACATGGTACTTCTTCATGACTTGTGTTTTCATGTGTTTCTAGTTTTCAAAAGTCACAGAGAAAAGCATGAATAGAAGTCATCAGTTGGGAAAAGTGTCCACCTCAGACACATCCCAGAGTGGATTATCAGAACATTGGAGAACAAATCCCCGACTTCCTGAAGGTCGTGGTCGTAATGTTTTGGCCCTGCAGTCTCCCCTCCATCCTGAGGATCACATTCAAAGGGCGACAGCTTGTGAAAAAGTCACGGCAGAAATTCGCAGAGTCACTGCACTCCCTGGCACAGACGGTGACCCAAACTTCAGAATCTGGACCAGAACTGAGCCGAAAGTGCCGCTGACGGGTGCGACCCCCGCTGACGCCGACCAAAGTCAGCAGAAGTCGTTGGGGACAAAAACACCGCACTGGAGCTCGGTTCGCCTCCCCGCGGGCCGGTATGACGGTCCTCACTCTAATTCTGGCTGTGACCCGGTTCTGTGTTCCACATTGGAGCCGGCGGCCGGGTCGCTCACTTGGGTTTTGGTTCAGTGACGACAGCACCGGGGAGGACTCTCACTGAAACGCGCATCACGGCCATGTGACGTCAGCACAGCCAACGCATTATAACCAACGGCCTTGGGCATTTGATGGCAGTGGTCAGTAGCTGCAGGCGAAGTGCCCCCAAGCTCTCTCTGGTTCCACTTAGCTGAACCTCTCAACTGATCCCTCACTCTTTCCATCATGCTCTCCTTCAGTCTACCTTCATTTATGCTCGTCTTTCTTCAACCACAATCTCACTCTTGAGCTCCCTCAGTTTTCTCTCACACTCCTACTGCTCCTTTGTTCTCTCCCAGTTTGTCTTTTATCCCTCCTTCCTCAATCTCAGATTCTGGAGCAGCAATCCTCAGAGTGAGACTCTGCTCCTCTCCGTCTGCAGCTCTGACTCACACTCACTCACTCTCTTGTCTCCTCGGTGAGCGCTCACATGTGGATCAGAGGTCATGTTGGTGGGCGTCCAGTGTTTTCATTCACACTTCCTGCTCTTCTGAATGAGAGCGACGCTCCAGAAGAGAAACTCCTCCTCCTGCTCCTGACCATGTTTGTCATTTTGTTTACCGTCATGAGAAAGAGAAGCGATGTGGGGGGTGAGACGAACAACATGAAGGGAGAGAGAGCATCAGACAAAGAAGGGAGCGAGAGAGCTGGCGTGTCAGATCTGGACCAGACAGGTACTAACTGCTGCAGGTCACACAGATCAGCCAGGTGGTCACAATTTTATGGTGAAAGAAGTGGTTGAGAAGCTTCGTGTGAGACACCAGCACAGTTGTGGTTCTGATCTGAGGCCGGTCCCAAAAGAAGCCACAGCTTTCTGACACTTTGATGTTTAGCTGGTTCACAAATCCGACTTAGGAGATGAAAGAGGAGCATGAACCGGGGAAGGCGGAGGAGGGGGGAAGGGAGGAGATCCACAGTGTCCTCTCAAAGTCACAGGCCTCGGCACACCCGAGGAAGCTCTTACCTCCAGAAGTGGAAGGCGTGCAGCGGGCTGCAGGGGCTGCAGGGACTAGTGGGAGTGGGACTCAGACTCCGGGGGGTCAGGCTGAAAGTTAAATGGACGGAAGTGAGAAGACTGTAACCACCCGTCCTCCCCCCCAACACTGATCGACTTGATGTGACACGAACACGACTCACAACCACGGACAAACCGAGCGGGAATGAACCCACATGCAGGAAAGGATTCGCTGGGAGGACACCAGACTTCCTGGAGAACACCAGAGTACCAGAGGACTCCAAGGACACCCAAGTACTGGGAGAACAACTGAGAACATGGGGGGGTACCTGGAGTACACTAGAAAACCTGGACAGCAATGTATGCTAGGAACGCCTGAGTACATGGAGAACACCAGAGTACCCAGAGGACACCGGAATACATGGAGAATAGCTGAGAACTTTGGACACTCGAGTATCTTGAAAATACCAGAGTACCTGGAAAATACTAGAGTACTTGAAGGACAAGGTTCAGGTCTATTATTATCTTTGAGAGCAGAAGACTGAGAACAGATTGAGGCAGATGAGGGTGAACAAGTGAGGAAGAGTGAGACAGAAAAAAAGTTGAAAAGACGAGTCAGAGCAGAGTAAGAGGAGAGTGTTAGGAGTGGCAAACTGAAACAATTGATGGAAGAGAGTGACGAGAGGAGAGTGGTACAAAAAAAAAAAAAAAAGAGTCAGAGTGAGCACCGGTCTGATTCCATGCCTTAGCTGCTGAGAGAAGCGAGTCAGTCGGCCAACGAGGTTGAACGTCAGACTCCTCTCGGGACACAGGAAGTGGATGGAGTCGCAGCTCAGCAGACTCGGGGACACGGCGGACCAGGTCACGGTGGTCATAATGAAACGTCACGGTGAGTCACCGCCTGACGAGGCTGATCGTGCACATGTGGCCACATAGCAACACAACCACGACTGCTGGTGTCACTCAGGGCGGGTGAGGAGGGGGGAGGGAGGTGGTGAGGATGCGGCACTGGTGGACGTGCGACTGTCCGTCTCACATGAAGTAAACAAACACACAAAGAGCTGCTGGTGCTGCAGAACGTGGCTGCAGGAGGCGCTCATGCTAACGTGCACGCACACACACACACAAACACACAGGAACCTCACCCCCCCCTCACACACACACACACACACACGGACGCCGCAGTGATGGAGCCAAGCAGATGAGGAAGATACTCACTCCAGCGTCAGCCCCGGGATCCTCAGCCGCTCACGCTGGGCTTTCATGGCTGATGTGTGCGCTGCAGCTCTATTGTGGTCATGATCCGTGCCCCCCGTCGCCACCACCCCACTCACACTCAGCCTGCTCTGACAAAGAGGTGCGACCGGCAGGCGCAGCGGCCAGACCAACCCCCGCACCTAAGCCTCTCCGCTGCTCTGGTTCTCCACCGCCAAGCCGTCAGCGCCGATCCAGAGTCGGGAGCAGGAGGCAGGAGCAAGCTGCCCCCTCGCAGAGAACACGCCCCCCTCCCCTCGCACCCACCCCTCACAGAGACCAGCACGCAGTCACCTTGACAGAAGCCAGCGTGCAGAGTCACCACGACTACAGCGGTGATGTCATCAGCACAGGGGGGAGGGGCCATGCAGCAGAGCGCCGGCCCGCAGCTCAGCTCACCTGAGGTCACTGCAGCTGCACTTCAGCGTCACCCCAATGAATGAGTGAACCATCGCCCGGTCGCCGTGGCAACACTGCCACCAAAGAACTGTTTTGAGTTTGAGGCACATTTTTGTTTCATTTTATTATGATGCATTTGTTATTTCAGGGTCTAACTATTCTTTTAGACATTTCAAAACTCTTAGTTTCACTCCGTTTTTACTTTTCCGTATCAATGTTTTACAATCCTTAAATAATTCTTTTTATTTCTTGTATTAAAACATTTAATTTAGGCTTTCAAAATTGAGTCTAGCATTCATAATAAGCTCCGTTATGGGTTTTACATGCATTAGAAACAACTTCAGAAATATTTTTTTGTTGCCAATTCAGATTGTCAGCAGTATCTCTGGCAAAATATTTCATAAAGAATTATAAATCAAAAGGTCAAACCTATTTAGTTTTGTATTTCTTGCCTGAGATTAAATATTCTCACTCATGCACCACTCCACTCACATCATGGCGGAAGAATGGAATGACAGAGCAAGATTCTGGACAAGTGTCAATATAAGAGATGCATTTACAGCCTGGCAACTGAGAGCTACAAAAGCTTCATCATCTGATCCTGAAGTGGCGATGTATCTAGTCGACTTGTAAGTTAACTTGCAAAGTCATTTAGAAAATACACGTAAAATCTTGATAAAATCGAAATTGTGATTTCATTATAAAAAAAATGTGATTTGATATTTTTCCCATATTGCCCAACCCCAGTCTACAAGTGGGGTTCTTGAACCCATATAGTCCCACACATCCACATAGGCAACAACTTCAGCAGCTGTTCAACTCCCCAAACTGGGATTTCAACCTTCGTGCTAGTTATGTTGCATTGTGTGAGTGATACTGAGGGTTTTGTGTGTGGTGTTGAAGTGGATCAAAAGAAATTAGGCACCGAGTGTGTGTGTGTGTGTGTGTGTGTGTGTGTGTGTGTGTGTGTGTGTGTGTGTGTGTGTGCTAAGCGATTATTAGTGATTGGATCTGTCAGGAGAAGATCTGGACCTCCTGGAACCAGGGTCGCTTCATTCGGGTCACAGACCAGCAGTCAACAACTCATTAGTGTCTGGTGACAAACCACCTGCTCGCACACTTGATACAGCTATTTATAGACGGGACCGGGTCATACAGACAAACTCTCAGAACCTAAAAGGTATCGAACCGTCACGTCAGGAGCTCCAGAGCGTCAGTTCCGTCATCTGACCAGTAGGGGGCAGCACAACCTCAGCAGGCGAAGCAGCTTGACGATTGGTGGCAGAAAGCAGATACTTCAGAACCATCAAAGCAACGGAACCAGTCACTTCACCAGATGCAATAAAGACGACAAAGTGATACCACTACAACAAGGACAAGGAAGGCTCTGTGCTGGCAAAGTGGTTACAAAGTAAAGATCAGTAAACAACAGTAGTGGTTCTCTTAAAAGTAGCAGCAGTCTACTTCTAAAAGTAATAGGCTTTCATTCGTACTATCAATATAGTAGTACAAGTAGTAGTAGTCACTCTGTAAAAGTAGCAGTACCATGAAAATCATGAGTACCAGTGAGTAGTAGTGACAGCAGTCAACATGACAGTAATGGTAGTGCAAGTAGTGTAGATACTGTATAGATCATAACGGTAGCTGAAGTACTAACAGTACCAGTACTATCAGAAGTACTACAGGCAACAGCTGAAGTACTAAAAGAGGCAGTAGTAGTAGTGAGAGCAGCAGTACGAGTGACAGTTGTGATACCGATGGCATATTTAGGTTCGACTCCACTGAGGTTTCTGGCATCCTGTTACTTTGACCACACGACTTTGAAGACCTCATGACCCCAAAAGAAATCAACATCTTCAGAACACTGATGCAGAGCAGGCCGCCATGTTGGCCTACAGTGGCGCCCCCCTCTGGTCCGTGACGCAGGTCACGTGACCACGCAGTAAGCTTCAGGCATGAGCAGTCAGTCAGACAGACGAGGTACTCACAGGCTGCCTCTTCTGGGAAGACTCAGCTCCTTCTGTGGAGACAAGAGAGAACAAGCTTCAGACAGGAGAGTCACTGGGACGAAGCAGCCGCGAGAGTTCAGACCCCCAGAAGGTGTCGGCCATCTTGAACCCGTGTTCAGAGAGCGACATGTCGCATCTGTCCTTTTCAGAGTCAATCAGGGGAAACCATTGCCCAGCCCACGAACCACTTACGGCCCGGAACCTTTGAGGCACAAATTGTGATGTTTACAACATGTGTTTGGAAATAACTTGTGACATTGGTGCTACACTTGAGGTCCTTCAGTCAAACCCCAACAACTGTAGCAACTGAACGTGGAGTCAGCAGAGGATGAGAATGAGAATGAGAGAGAAAGCTATTTTGACTGAAAATCCGACCAGTAAAAAACAAAAACGAAAGAAAACACAAACGTGCCTCTCAAACTTGCAAGTCAAAGGTGAGAAAAACAGCTGTAGTGATAAAATGTCACTTCATAAAAATGGGACAAAAAAACAGATTAAATAATCAAGAAAATGCTACCCAAAAAAAAAAAAACATCTGAACTTTCCCAAAAGTGAGATGAACTGTAACGGCGAGATAGAAAATGATGACTAAACAAAAGAAGCGATTCAACACTACAAAAAAGTGGATCGCAACCGGAGCCCACTGCAGGAGCGGTCGGCTCATTTAACTTTAGCTGGGACGCTAACTAAGGTTTGTGCCGCGGGAGCAGCTTCGGCAGCTGCCGGCGCATCATGGTAATGGTCTTCTGGCTAATGAATTTCACAGAAGCATCTGGATTTCAAACGCTCCATTTCAGACCAAGACTGACGCAACATAACACCAGCGCGATCGGACGCGGCTCCATCTGCTGGAGAACAAACACGCCGATGTGATGCGCTCGATGATTGCCGAGGAAATTGTTGACGCCATATTCGTCTGTTAGCTTGAGTGGTGCGGGGAGCCACGGCGGGTACGCAGCGCACACACGAGGATTGCGGGTCACCGACGTCAGCCAGGAGCAGGACTCCACATCGCACGCAGACAGACGGAGGAAGCTGCTGGTTTAATTACCGCGGCTCCCTGGGAAGCAGCAGCTCACTAATGTCAGCACACTTGCCAAAACCAGCGACAGATTCCTCCCTGCTGATGTGCCCTTTAGCTGCGCGGAGAGAGCAGCAAACAGCAGGTTGTGTAAGGTTGTAAAATCGTCCAGTGTTGTTAAACATGGCGAGACACTGTTGCTGCAGACGGGAGACGAAAGTCTGCGGGAATCAGAACAGAAAACTTCACTGACAACAGCTTCTCCTGCTATTTTTGATCAGTTAAAACCGTAATTGAGCCTCGGCCATTTTTGTAGTACAAGTAACATCCGACTTACTACCAGGATCGGTTCCGACCAACCGGTCGTAAGTCGGATGCCATTCAAAATAGCAGACGCGAGGCATATCGGTACTAGTGTAGTGGTAGATCACTGTGTGAGAATGAGATGCTGGAATACTGTGCTGCTGTAACTGTTGTATGCGTTGCCGGGCTGCTACGTGCTGCGGTGCCACACATTGGAAAAAAAAAAAAAGTCGGATGTCACTCTAACCATGGTACGCAGGGAGCAAGGCAGCCATTTTGAAAACATGAACTTTATACAAACATGTGAACTGTATTCAGATGCACAGCTCCTCCATGAGTGTGTGAGTTTATGGAGGAAAAAATGCACAGGGCCCCTTTAGCCCTCGGAAGTCGGACATCTCAAGTTCATCTGTAGATTAGCGGCGGTCCGACAGATCAATGAAGCCGTTATCTCCTCCCTGCAGCTCGAGGAGCGACGGGCCGACACGCTAGACCTGGACACGCCAACACAATCAGCTCGAGATCGACTTCAAGTTGCACACAAACAAGCCCATCACACAGGACGAGTGAATGCTGTGTGATGAGCTCACGTCTCCGTGAGCGGGGACCATGCTGCCGGCCAAACGCGGAAACCAGATGCACCAAGACACGAAGCACCAGACTGCCAAGGAACAGCAATGAATCCACCATAACATTATGACCACTGGCGTAATTTTTATTAATAGTTTATTCCCGTCATAATTTATTAGAAGACATTTTCAATTGAAAGAATATTTTATGTTCAAGTTTTTATCCTCTACCTCTCTATTTCATGCTGGACTTTTTTTAGAATTAAAAATATTCCCGGTGGCAGTTTTTGTATCAAAATCACCAAGGTTATGTTTGACGTGTTGGTTTGCTCGTTCACAAAGTAACATGAAAAGTTAGGGATTTGGATGAAATGGGACGAAGGACAAATGATTCAATTTTGGGATCTGGATGACCTCGGAGAGTCAGTTCAAGCATCACATGGACATTGCTGAGGAAACTCTTGTCGACAGTGTTTACAGTGCGGCCCTTTCGTTTGTTTTAGTTTTGTCGAGTCGGCTCTTTCACATGAACAGCTCTTGGGAGACTCGTCAGGTTTTACGGCGCGCCAGAGTAGGAAAGTGCCTGGTGACGGGGAGCTGGAGTCGAGATGGACGATACTCATGGCTGAGACTCGTCGTGAGCACAAATCACAGCTTTAACAAGGGAGCTACACAGCCGGAGTGTGTGGGCCGGCGTCAGGACGGATCCAAACACTCGTGTGGCTCACAACTGGGGCTGCGACTGAAGAGCTACGAAGCACCCCAGGTTCTGAGTCAACTCAGGTGGACATGTAACTTGACTGTCTGGAATGAAGTTGTTGGCGGGAGAGCGCAGAGAGTCAGGACAGTTTTTAATCACCCTTTTACTTCTACGATGGCGGAAAGTCACGGGTTTGGCTGCAGATCGATGCACGGTGGCTCTTCACTCCCCGGTCGTGGACTTCAGAGATCAGAAATGTCACTGAACCCTCTCGCAGGACACGGACTCAGACGCCACCAGCCACATGACTCAGACTTGCGTCTGCAGAGTAAACACACCAGGCAGCATCTGTTTTCACATGGAACAGCGCTACCTTGTTTACCATGGTTGGGCTTTCTGACTCTCGCAAGCTCCAAGATTAGTTCCAGCTAGGGGCAGAGCTAACTTGACTCCAGACCACCGGTCCTGACACTGGACTGGTGTGTTCCGGGAGAAACACCTCAAGCTACATTGCTCAGTTAAGACCAGACCTCTAGGACTTCAATCTCTAGACACATGTCACGAGGAAAAGCAGATCTCATCCAGTAGAGACTCGGAGCAGAGGCAAATGTGCCTCCACAGAGACATGAGCAGTGATGACAACGACAAGACTGGTGAGAAACGGGAAGTCTGTGAACATTTGGAGCGACAGACATGCTGAAAATTTGAGAGAATTGATACCTTCAGAGGACAATGAAGACTGTGAGATGCGGGGAAACAAAGCACGGCAACAGTCAAGTCATTTTGAGCTGCAGCTTTTCGGTAGCATCATGTCATCACTAGAACCTTTTCAACCACTGGAACAATGTTTGATTGACGGCTAAACACAGCTGAAATTTACAACGGCAGCGAAGGCATCAGGCTGCACCAGAGAAATCACACTGGAATTATTTCAGTTGTTTTCACTTCTGTCATTTATTAATCTCTAAAATGTATATCTCAAATTTACCACTTACATACATGGAAAATAATTTTCACTTCAGTCCCCCTTGATCTCCATTCACATCTCGGGTTTCTGCAGCAACTCTGATCGCAGGTTTTATCACTCACTTTAACTCATCAACAACTCAAAAGCAACAAGGCAGTTTTTTAGTTCAAGCTGACGATGAGCACTGCGAAGAACAACTTTGCCTAGTTCAGAGGACCTCTCACCTCCACACCTGCGAGAGTGTGAGCGAGCCGGCACCTCCCTCAGGTCCCCCAACGTCCTGCACTCCAGGAACCTTCACACATGTTACCAACTAAAGCTTCATCATCATCATCATCATCATCATCATCATCGCATGACGAGAAACATCAACCCGCATAGAAGATCTCAGTTCATCACGAGTGTCTGCAGAAGAGTCTGCCACCGACTCCAGCTGTGCAGATGGAGCTGGTTCTGGTTCAGACTGAGCATGAAGGCGCACACACACACACTCTCTCTCACACACTCCTACCTGTAGCCCTCTTCTCCTCAGGATACTGGATTGGTCCATTGGTCCAGACTCATGCTGCACTGCTTCTCCAGACTCTCCTCCTCAGCAGCCTCAGCAGCTGCTCAACACCACAACTTCTGTGATTGGACTGAACCAGTCAGCTGACTGCACCGAGTCAGAGAGAGAGAGAGGACGAGAGAGAGATGAGGGGCCGAGGGAGACCCGGACCAGACCAGAGCTCCTGTTCTTATTCAACTGGCTTTGCTAGTTAAATACGGCACTTTCTGATTCAGCCAAGTCTCTTTGCGGCCCTTTTCTTTCCAACTCTTTATTATTATCTAAAAACATTGTACAGTATTTTGGTCTGCAGGCTCGGTTTCCTTTCTTCATGGGGTTTAAACTTGTAAACATTTTTATTTGTTTGCTACACAAACCTTTGTAATTTTTCTACTTTTCTCAACTTTTCTGATTGTTGTATCAGATTGTTGTATTTTAATAGTATTTTATGTATATGCACTTTTATTCTCTCTCTCTCTTTCTCTCTCTCTCAACCCCCCACCCTCCTCACATCCACCACACATACCAGTGTTGCCGCTCTGACAGAGGGATCCTGGTTCACTACAGACCAGGGCCAGAGCCAGCAGCTGCTGTCACACTAGTCTCCTCAATTTCACGCCTCAGGACCTGGAGGCACAGAGTGGGTGACCCTGGAGAGCTGGGATGTGGCGTGCGCCACGGCAGCCTCTCTGGTTATTAACGTCGGTGCTGTTTGTGAGAGTCGCTCTGCATTCTGTCTCCGTCTCTGGCTGCTGAAGCTCGAGCTGCTGACGAGAATACTAAAGACCTTCTGCACAGCCGGAGACCCCGCAGGACCTGATCGGACTGGATCACAGCAAGGTCCACCCTCTCACTGGGGAGACCAGGGTCAGGGTCCTTACAATCTGGGGACCGAGGAAAGACCAAGAACCTGAGACAGACAAGGGAGCCCGGAACCAGGGTCAGATCAGGGCTGAGAGTTGGACAGGAAACCATGGTTCAGGGTGAGACCGCGAGTTCTGGGTCAGACCGGGGGCTCAGTGTCGGGCTGGGCATCAGGGATGGACGGGAAATCATGGATCAGGTTTAGACTGAGGGTTAGGGTCAGACCAGGAAACCAGGATCTGCCAGGATTCAGGGGTCAGACCAGTGTTCAGGGTAATAAGACCGGGTTGCTCAGGGTCAGGCCAGGCCTCAGGGATGAACAGTAAAACCAGGGTCAGACTGAGGAGCTCTCTCAGTGACAGGCGCCAAATAAAGAGGAAGTGTCTGAGTGAAGAGCAGCACACAGAGGAAGCAGAGCTGTTGGCGGGTCAATAACAGCAGCCGGGAGCAGAGACCCGGGTCTGTTCCAGAGCAATCTGAAGCCCTAGCTTTGGCTCTAAAACCTGCTAAGGGAGCAGAGAGATGTCGGGAATCGTCCTCCGCACTGGCAGCGGCTGATAACCTCTGGGAATTCGAGACGCGTCTCAAGCAGTGTCTTCAGCGGCTCGGTGGGAAATAACGTGCAGAGAAAGTTCTGTAGCTGGTTCTGAAGGACCAGACGAGCAACAGGCAGAGAGAAAGTATCAAAGAAGCTCTGATTGAGCCTCAAACTGTGTTCCCTTATATTTGACTATTTGGTGACGTAGGTGTAAACTTGAGTTAGCATCACACGCAAGTTAGCTTCTTAGAAGGCCACGATGCACTTCCATCCCACCTTAGCTCAGCAGTTAGCAGAGGTGCTACATTAGCAGACACTTATATTTATTCCTCAGCAACATCAGTTACACAAGCGCTTCAGCACTTCACAAAACTTGGCAAACTGAGCTTCTCATTAGACCATATTAGCTATGCATCTGCATCAACAGTGACTGAGCTACACAAGTACAATTAGAGCAAGCATTAGCATATGAAGCACCTGAGCAAAATTTGCGCTCTCAAAGGCATCATCAAAACCACATTCAACACTAGTATGAAAACGCCTCAATTGTTTTCCCGTCTTATTTTAGCCATGTTTCCGCGAGCACAAGAGCCCTTCACCAACGCCAGCAGTTCAGATCCTGTTTGGTGACGCTAAATCAACATCAACTACTTCAGTGCTGTATTCATTCGCACTTACATTTCGACAACAAACCAGGCTAGCACAAAAGCAACACCGTCACCTGTGACTGTTAGCATGCTATCACTTTTGCTCCTGTACATTAGAAGCAATCGTGAGCATATCTGCTACATTAGCAAGACATCAAACAACCTTGTGACCTCTGACAGCTGGGGGCGCCGGTGAGCCACCGCTTTCATTCAGTTTGACAAATTACATTTGCACACTGTCTGTTTAGTAATCGTTGTGACGCCACGCTGCATGACTTCATTTCACACTTGAAATTGAACACACACACACACACACACACCTCTGCAGACAAACAGATCAATAGTCTTCATCTGGATTTTCTGCTTCCAACTGATGTTGATGTCAAGTTCATTAATATTGTCGACCACAACAACAACAACAACAAGGGCATCAGTCAAGGTCATCTGGACCACAAACACCAGGATCCACAAAGGCTGGACACCAGGATTATGACACTTATCTCCACATCTGTGAAGGAGTCACACATCGATCTTCTGTCACACACAATCAGTCCGTGGAGACGTGCTGGTCACACACACTCGAGTTTGTATCCCTGCCTTAGCGGGGACATCAGGCTTCCCCCCCCTAAACATGACCATCCAAAACACATGGTTGACCTTAACAAGGACTCTGAACCAAACTGAAACCCAATAATAATGACAGTTATTTTGAAGTTTGGCCATCGCATCCATGACACCAGAGACGTGGGGCTCAGAGGAAGCTCTCTGTGGGGAGGGGATTGGTGCAGGACAGCCACCAAGGAAACAAAGTGAACCTATGACAATACATCTTTTGTATCTTCAGTGTGGTTTATTTAATTAACGGAATATTTTCTCCTCTACAGGACGAGACCGCCAACTCTCCCTCTTCGCTACAGAAACATTTTAAACGACACATCACATTCCTTTCCCTTTCTTCATGGCACTAGTGATGTGCTCATATTTGGTCCTGCTGTGGACTGTTTTCCGTAAATAAACTGGTTATTCTTCGTGGATATCAAACATGAAGATGACACACGTCAAACCACAACCACCCCATTTCTCCCCCCTGGCCATCTGCAGAAGCTGTCAAACACCAGCACCGGGGGGGCGCTGCAGCGTATCAGCCGATCAAAAGGAAGCTACTCAACTGAGTTGAAACTAAGTTGGAGAACAGCAGATCTCCGCAGGACGCAGGCCCCAGGAGGAATACTGGAGATGTGGAATTATTAACCAGCCATTCTACAGCGCTGCCCAGTGGAGAGGATCAATACAGCAGCTTACGTCATTTCTCTGCAGGAATACACAAGATATTCTCTCTGTTGGCCCAAAATTAAATCACTGAAGATGAGTCACAAAACAGAGGAAAAAAAGAAATGAAATCTGTGGTTAAATGGCGACTTAAGGTCAGAGCAGTGCTATATTAAAAATACATCGAAGAAAACTCGTGAGGAAAATAAATTTCAGGCTCAGCAAATTTCACTGAAACGCCATTGGGCATTAAAAGATAGATGTGGTCACAGGGGTTGCAGATATCTGGACATTTCGGCATCAAGGCTAACATCTGCAACATCAAAAGTAACAACAAAAAAAGAGCAAAAAACGGCCACCTGACACACAACCACGATGGCGCCATCTAGATTTTGAGTTGCATTTAATTCAAAGATTCCAATGGGGAAACGTAATAAGCACATCAGCAATACGTAGTGGGACGACAGAATGTCCAGCCAAGTGTGTCACTGTGACAGACACGCCAATACCATCTCCTCACACCCATCTTTCTGCCTGATGTGATCACATTAGGCACGCAATGAACTCAAACAGACAGCAGGTGGCAGTAGCTCTGCTGGGCTCCGATTAACACATGAATTCTTTGATAAAATCGTAGCGCTGTGGTACTTCAACTATCATGTGACTGTGGAGACAAAATGTTTATGTTGTGTTTTTTAAAGTCAAAATGTCTGGGGGGTTTTTTTGTCTGTTGTAACAGGAGCTGGTCACATGACCAGATGTTCTAGTCGGCCCATTGAAATCCAATAGAGGAAATTATGGAAGGTTTATGAATCCAAACATAAAACTTTCTAGTTTGTAAACAACCCAGAAGGTTTCACTGAATTATGCATGTAATCACTATGTATTTTACCTTCATTATGAAAGAAAACAAAATGAAAAACACTGATCTATAACTGATCAACGGCCACTGAAGCAATTGAGAAATTAATGGTTAGACAGAGGTGTCGATCAATTGCCATGATGATGACAATGGAGAAGATTTGACTCCAAATGAAAATAAAACAAATAGCTGCTGTAACACACACACAGGATTAGCGGCCCGTGAGTTCGGCACCGAGATCAAAATCACAACGTCATCATGAGGATTCAGGTCACCCGAGGTCAGCACTGGATTGATGAATCTCATCTCTCAACAGCAGACACCTTCAGGTCCACCAACTCTCACGGCAGCGTCCGACACCAGCGACTCACCAGACTGGAGTTCAGCGACGGGTCCGAGTTCCCCAGGTTCAGGGACCTCATGCGGAAGAGGTTGGAGGTCTCAGCCGGCGCGGAGGTCTGGCTGTGAGGGTGACTGGCTGGCAGCAGAAGGTACTTGCCTGCAGGAGACACCAGACTTCAGCGTCCAGCTTCAGGACTGACAGACAACCAACACCACAACGTCGGACATCACACCATCAACCTCAGAGTCAGCTAAAGTCCTGTCATTGTTCAGAGGAAACTTTAGAGTTGAACCTCAGATGAGGACGTGTCTCTGTGTCTCTCCCACTCTCTCTGTCTCTCTCGGCTGCATGGGCAGTCGGGAAGTCAAAGGGTTAAATCGGAGAATAATCCCATCAAAGGATTACGGCTGAACACGGGATTACGTAATCTGATGGCTCAAGATGAGGAAGTAAACAAAGGCTGAACTTGAAATGAAGGAGCGCTCCAAAAGAGGCCGCTAGAGGGCGCCAGAGACTGAATGCAGGCACTGCCTCATGACGTCACTTTTTTTCCTCCTACATTTTGTCACTGAACTAAAAAGGAACTAAATAAACACTTCCTCAACACAAGATCATGACACAGGAACACACAAGTAACCCACATCAAAGGAACACAGCAACACATGACTCGACAAACCGAAACCACCAGCGAAGCTTTCACATGCAGTATACACTTCACAAACTACAACAACAAAAAATCACAATAAAAACACAAACATGAAGAATAAAACACAACAAATGAAGACAGGATTTCACAACACACACAGTCTGGGGCAACTCAGAGTTCCAGGCCCAGCTACCAGGCTGGTGGCCGTCACCTGAAAGAAGGTCAAGAAAGGACCTGAGCACCTAGGCTGTAAAACTCCCCTGACTCGTCAAGGTCAGGTGGACTCAGGTCCATCTTTAGCTGGTTCTGGGAGTCAGAACACCCAGAGCAAAGACTCTTTAAAGCTTGTGAGCACAACCACCGACTCAGCCCCGAGCCAGAATCAGAGTGGTCATGGGCTCACAGCTGGGACGTCAGGGAGGTGTCAGAGAGGCTGGATGAGAACAGAGATGAGAGTGAAGCTGCTGAGAGCATGGAGGACCATCACCTCTCAGTGTCTCTACCCTAGTTATTATTCAGTTTTCTCAATTTAAAAAACTGAGTCTGCGCAGTCAGGTGACCAACTACTCGCTCTGATCCCTCCACTCTCTCACCTGTGGTCTCCAGCTATGTTGAAGAGTTTTCTCTATCTGGAAGCCCAGTCATCCAGGAGAGACTGGGACAAGAAAGTAGTTGGACTTGAGGAGGCCCCGGGGCAGACCTAGGACATGCTGGAGAGGTGATGTCTTCTGGGAGACTGGCAGGAGGTGTGTGGGGAGTGAGGCCCAGGACAACTGACTTCACTGCTGCGCCCTCCACCTAAAGCACCCACTGATTCTGGGATGTATGTGGCTGTAACTTCTGAGGGGCAGGGTTCAGTTCACAGGTGACTCAATTCAGTCTGAGCCAAGAACACACACACACACATCCGGACCACACACGGGCTCGGTACCTGTGAGTCCTCCGCCCAAGCTCCTCCGGCGTACGTGCTTCCCATCGTCGCTGAGGTAGCGCTTGAACTTCAGTGCGGGGCTGTACCCATGCGCCACCTCAGGGTTACTGAATTTCCTGAGCAAGGCGGAGGGAGGGCAGAGGATGTGGTCCAGCTGAGGGGACAGAAACAGAACCGGGTCAGAGCAAAACGTTGTCAAGTTTCAGCCACTTCTATTCTAGACTTGTCTTCTTAGATTGAAAGGTTCGGAGCAGACACAAAGACCAGCAAGTGAGAAGAAGCCGTGGCTCCATAGGTACACCAGACTCTTGTCAGAATCATCAATCGTCCCCACAGAAGCAGGAAATCGTCCCGCCACGGAAGCGCAGCGCAGTTATTGTGCCTTCAGGAAAGAGCTCTTCCTCGTCCTGAGGTCACGACTGATGGAACAATGGAGCGGCTCTTCAAGCTGGCTCACATACAGGAACCGCAGAACACCTCATGACTTGTGAGTCGAGATCAAGAAGCAGCACATACTGAGACTAAAATGGACAACTTTCATGACTTCATATCTGGAGTTGAGCAGTGGAGCACACCGTTCTGACGAGTCTCGTGACCGAGTTGGCGCCAGATGGTTCCAAACGCCACAACAAATTCATTTGTATTTAGTGTTCAACCCGACTTGATCCAGCAAGGGAGCGCTGAAGGCCAGTTAGAGAGTCTGGATCTGTGATCCGACTGTCTCAGGAACCATCACTACCCAGACGTGCAGAGCTGAAACGCTGCGAGCACTGCAAACGACATGATTCACAAGTGCATCAACAACATTTGCTAACAAACTCGTGAACAATAAAATGATCAGCTCTTCCTTGCTGACTCTCAGACAGAGAGCAGGTGACGCTGCGATCAGCCAACAACAGAAGGAAGAGTGATCTTATGTTTATGATGTATAGACGCTAAACGTGCCTCTAGCTAGAATGTTAGCGCCTACAAACATGAAGACTGTATAGGCAAACAGCTGTTGTGTCGTTTGTCCCTTCATGGACGGCATCCAACGCATTTCTACGTCACACCGACCAGCAAACCTCCGCCGCAGCGACCGTTCTGATCACTGTGGAAAGACTGGCCGGACTCACATCAGGATCAAGGTTGGGATCTCACCAACACCCGCTCTGTGACTGCAGGTGACAACAGTGGAGACGACCTCCTCGACCGTGTCAGAGCGGTCACCAGCAACAGCGGCGTGTTGTCACAGCAGAGATCAGACAGAAACAGAGGAGGCAGTGCCAGGAAACATGTTTGACAACCAACAACAGAACCGGGTCAAACGTGACTCGCTTGAGTTGTCACGGGACAGAAGGGCGCGGCCGGAGGAGACTCTTGCTGAACGACAGAGACATGAGGTTTCTTCAGAGAAGCATGTAAACGTTAAGTGTGGTGGTCCTGTGCATCATCCCCAGAAGTCCAAGTAAATACATAATGTATTTTTGTTTCACACACAGAACAAAACTGTGGTGATTCAACACAAAAACACGGCCATCAGGTTCATACCTCACCTGTCTCAACGTCGATGTATTGTCCAGGTAGAGACAACCAACAGCAGGAGACTGAAGCAACATTTGAAGCGGGGCTAACATTCGTGGAGGGTCACTATGGCGGATCAGAGACACAGACTTGTAGCAGTTTATCTACTCTGGAAGTCAATGAAGACCATGGCCACCACGTCTGGGTCCATCCATTACAGTAAAACCTGGATTCTGATTGGTTAACATGCAACAACAAGTTCTGAATTTTCTGAATGTGGATTTTTTTTTTTCTTTTTAAATAGCAGGTAAAAACACTGATGGAAGACGTAAATCTAGAGCTCTGCCACTCCTCAGAACACCAGCCACTGAGGAACCTGAACGCTTGAAATCTGACAAATACTGGAGAAGAACAAACTCTGCAGCTGCCAAAACAAACTGGCGGACAAAGAGCAGCGGCAGGAAGACTCCCCGAGACACGCTGATGAACGGGTGGAAACATTCTCAGCCCGGGTGAGCGAGAGAGCGAGTGTTCAGGTCAACTTGGTCCCTGGTGAGGACTCAACCCCTCACTTCTCTTTGCCTCTTAAAGCTTTTGAATGTAGCTTTCCCCAGTGGAGCTTTTATACTGGACCGTTATCCTTGTCTTGGTTTATTCCCTCGTGCACAAACACACAAACATTCTGACAATAATTTTGTTCAGCTCTTCAGCTCAGCTTGAAATTCATAAGCCGAATTTCAAGTCTAAGTTTAAATAATTCTTGATTTAAAAAATATATATTTTGATTTTTGTATTTAATCAGACCTGTCTCACTTTCTGCCGTGTTTATGTTAATTTGAGGAACATCTACTGAAGGAATCCACGCGTTTCGTGTCCCAAATGATCATAGATTTTTATTGAAATCAGATTGTCAACAGTGCAGCATGATGAGCTCCTCATCTAAAACACTGAGTCGGTTTCGGGAGCAGATCTGGAGCTGTGAACAGATGTTAGTTCACGTCAACATAACACAAAAAAGCGCCAAGTCGTGACTCCCACTCCAACAACAATCAAAGAGGGCTCAGCAGAGCGGTGGAGACGCAGTGACCGCCGTGTCTTAGCAACCACAGACGAGGAGAATCAAGAGCCCCGGGTCCACATCAGCTCTGGAGGTTGCTGGTCCAAGTCCAGGCTCAGACCGGCTCTTTTTGTTTTGTTTTTACAATGCAATAACACATGTTGGAGAAACCTGTCCACCTCTTTAACTGGCGCCAGGATGCTGACCTCTACAGTGCAACACATCCCTCGCCACCAATATCCAACTGATGCCTCCGTGTCACAGGACATCATCTGAGCATCTGGAAGTAGACCGATGAATTGTGTGACAAAGGGAGTTGGTAATGTCCACTGCAGGGCGGGATACAAATAACACCAGCGGAGAGAAAATCTCAGAAGGTCGTACATCTTGAACTGTGAAAGAGAAACTAAGGCGTGACCTTTAAAATGCAGAGGATTTGTAACAAGTGGACATTCTCAGGTCAGGATGGAGGGGGGGAGAGATGGGTGAGAGTGGGAAGGAGGAGAAGGAAGGAGAAGGTGGAGCGGGAGTAAAAGAGCAGAAGAGCGAGAGGAGGGTGAGAAAGCGAGAGAGAGAGGAGGGAGACCGAGCAGGACAAGCAAGAGAGAGGAAGGGAGAGAAGAGGAGAGAGAGGAAAGCACGAGAGAAAGAGAGCGATCGAGATGAGAGACATGAAGGTCTAGTGAACAGCGTTTTAGTGTTTGAGCATGTTTGAAGTGACTTTCAGCAGGGGTTCAGACCAAAAACGAAAGACCATGGAGCTCAGGCTCTTAGCGCTGAACATGGCACTGTGACGACGGAGGGACGAGAGAGAGAGAGAGAGCGGACCAACGCCACACCTTCATCACAGCGACCAGACGTAGGAGGAAGAGGGGGCAGAAACAGACAAGAGTAAACAGGTTCACTGCGCTTCAGCAGAGCAACATGTAATGAAGATAAATAAATGAGCATGTGAAGGCTGGCCTCTGGAGCCCAGTGGGCGGGGCTTGACTCTTGTGAAAGGGGTAAGAGGATTGTGGCATTTTTGTCCCCAACATAACTCCACCATTGGACCATGGAACAGTTGTGGACCTGCTTCAGAGCGCCCACACAGTGACGACCCGTCAGAACCTCGCTCTGCTCCAACATCAGAACTCCCCACTGTACCCACCGTCCCCAGAGCTTCGTGACCTCCACATGGACGAACACAGTGACTCTCAGAATTAAGAGGCAGATTCTGACTCACAACCAAACCGCCGACGCTCTGTCGGGTCAAACTGGACTCCCTCACTTTTGGTCGAAATCTCACCGCAATCCACATCTCGCTCAGGAGTCAGAGTTAGAAGAGTGAGTCAGAGAGGAAGATAATGGGTTTGTCGTCGAGAGAAAGGACCAGTTCAGAAAAGGGCAGATCAGAGGGAGAAGTTTGGGGACAAAGTTAGGACTGGTGTTTGGACACGAGGAGAGGAGACCAAGAACATTGGAGATGGAGGACAAGCTGAGGTTCAGGATGGAGGAGGACGAATGAGGTGGATATATTTGACCACAGCATGACAATGACGACCTGCAGTAGTGTCAGAAACCAAACAGGTGCAAAGTAGTCAACAGCAGAGTGGAGACCAGAAGTATTTCTAGGAGGAGAAGAAGGACTCTGAGAAAGAGTCTTTTCATCTCATGAAAACACCAAATGCTTCAGCGGCTCTTCTCTATAACCGTTCATGGACACAAAGCAGTCCAGGAGGTCTCTTACCTGGCTTCTGCCTGGCGGCTGGCTGACTGTGACATTCCGACCTAGCGACATGGCAGCGGACCACAGGGCATAGTCCACAGGGACCGGGCTGAGTGAAGAAGAGTAAAAGTCCTAACACTGAAGAGTCTTAACCAGATTGTGCTAATCCTCTTAGACGCCAACGTCCATCAGATCCACTGACCGGCTGTAATTACAGCTTGTTTGGGTCAAAGGATCATCGATCTCTGAAGAGGAAGTTAAACATTGTCAAACAGGAGCAAACACAGGGGCGGCGGCTGCCTGACACAAGTTAGCAGCACCGCCGACAAACTGGTCCGAGCGGGAGAGACTGGGGTGAAGGTGGAGGGTCAAGCTGGGACTGAAGGAAACGTTAGGGATGAGAGCGAGCAGGGTCACAGAGCAGAGAGGGTCAAGGTCAGGGAGAAAGTCAAGGTCAGAGAGTGTTGGGGGAGACCAGAGAAGGTCAAGGACCAAGGCAGGAAGAAGGCCATAGAGGGGGGAGGATAAGGGTCATGGAGAGCAACAAAGAAGAGCCAAAGAAAGGTGCAGTCAGGGGTCAATGAGGGTCAGATACAAAGGGAAGAGCAAGAAATTTCACTCCTGCAACAGAGGTTCTAGTTTCCACTGGGTCTGTCCTTGCCGATTCGGCTAACACAACCAGCTCCACCTCAGAGCAGAGAAGGTCTTGCTTCTCCTGCGGACCTCCTGATGGGTCATCATCCTGATACCGGGCACAGAGCTCCACAAACACCAACTGGGTCAGAACACGTCATCACTGAGTGCAACAGCTGCTCAGGTCGACAACAGCTCGCCTTCTCTCCTCGGCTCCTTCCTCTTCTTGTTCCTGTCCAGCAGGTTGTGGAGCGCCACGTCACACATGGTGGCGTGTTGCTTCAACAAGTCGTGAGTGTGCTGCCAGCTCACAACAAGATTTCATTGTTCAGGTCCGTTCAAGAGATTTGAATCGACACCCAGTCTGTTCTCACAACTTCAACCTCCGTCTGCAGGCTGGTTCTGCTTCACAGAAATTTGATTTTAATACGTTCTTGTCTGCTTTCTATGGAACACTGTAGCTCCAGGAAAAAACAAAATCGTTCCCTCATAATATCACACCCGTTTCCTCCTCTCAGCTGAGGTCGAAGGGGCAGCACTGATAAAGATGCCCAGAAAAACGTGTTTCCAGTCAATTAAATGACATCATCTGGGCCCACCTCTGGGTCTCCTGCTTATTGTCAACTGTGCTCTCCTGGAGGAGCAGAGGTTCTCTTCCGAGCCTCTCCTGGAGTGCTCATGACTCAAGGTCAAACTCCATGCATCACTCACTCGTGAACAAGGGCCCGAGACCTCTCAATTCCAATCTGAGAATCTGACTCAGCTCAGCCGATCTCACAAGCCTGGTTGTGTTCTTCAGCTCCAGCTCGGGTCTCTCAGCATCATAACCGCCAGCTCAGGTCAGGTGTTCAGGACACTATTGCAGAAGATAGAATTCAGATAAAGAAACTGTAGAAGACATTCTCTGCTCAGCCTCCCACAACAACTGATGGGAACACAGTGTTCTGATCTGAGCCTTCAGTTTTACAGCAGTCACTGTGTGCTCGTAGGATGGAAACATAGCTGCAGCACCAACAATCATCATCATCATCATCATCAACGGCACCCGCCGTCGTGATTGCAGCCTCAGGTGGAACAGCTTCTACGTGAAGCTCCGACAGCTCAGGACGTCCGAGCGTGACAAGGGTCATCAAGTCGCAGACACGGACCAAGACAACTGGTGGATGAGAGTCAATAACTCTTGTTACTGCTCCACTGGTGTAGAACCTGACATCTGGAGATGATGATCCTGAGTTCCATGTTTGTGGAAGAGGTCCCACCTGTTGGTGCACTTGTATCCACTTCAGGACATATGTCCGACTGCAGCTGGAAAGAGGTTCTTCAACAATAATGAGGATTGTGGAGGTCTCAGATTGAGAGAGTCACCAGCTAAGACTCCACACCAGTGAGACCGAGAAGCTTCTGGGAGACTTCCAGAAGACCTCCAACCACCATCAGCAAGAGTGAAGCTGAGTTTCCAACACAGTGCTGGTGTTCATCTTAACATCTTCAGGACAACAGCCCAGACAGTTGTTTTTCACGAGATGTTCTGCTGTCTCCAGCTGATTCAGAGTGACGCGCTGGAGAAGGACCATGAAGCAGGTGACAACAGCGTGATGGAGCTTCAGTCAGACTCTTCGCCTGGATCAGGACGGCTAATGCCGCTACAGCAGCGTGGGACCTTCATGACCAGGTTCATGATGAGCCGCATGATGAGTCATGGATCGTCTCTGGACTCCAAATTACACTACTTCCTTGTGACAAACATCTGGACACGTCTAAGATGTGTCATGATACGAGTCAAATTCGTGACAAAAACAGCAGAATCGAGCAGAACCAAGGAGCCACTGAGACATCTTGGAGTCTTTCCATTTCTAAAATTTCGTTTACAGTTGCTAGTGCTTCTGTACCGTCTACTGCTTCACAGTGGCAGGCAGGTCTGACCCGTTGCTGCCCCCCACAGGATTGGAGGAGGTACTGTATGAAGTTCATCAGTTCAACTGCACAATTCACTATTTGAGAACCTGGGGTCCCGCATGTGGCATGGGCCGCCTATGGAGTTCCTCTCAGGCCCTCTGACCACTGAACTCCTCACCAGAGGCTCCACAAAAACCCTGTTCAGACCAGACTCTTAGAACAGCAGTTAAGTCGTCATCATTTGTTGTTTGTGTAAGATGTTTGCCGACAATCAAAGCGTGACGACAGCAGCAGCTCAGCATACACAGCAGACTACAGAGCCCTCACTGACACCCGCCCTTCTTCAACTCCACACCTGCAGGTCGGTCTCGGATCACGATTCCTGGAGCTCACGCTGACACTCCGCTGCATCAAACCCAACTCCAGCTGGCTGCGTGGGTTCTGGCTGCAGTTCGTGTTCACCGCCCGCCCACTATGCTGGACCCACTCCCACCTCGCAGGAACGCTGGGGGAGGATGGTGAGGAGACGTGTTTTACTGTGCTGACAACTTGCACAGGTGGTCACCACGTGGAAAGGCGAGTTCACAACAGCCCATTAGAAACACACAGACTACAACACCAGCAGGAAGAGATGTCAGCAGGTACAGGAAGTCATGTCAGTTGTTATGTAGGAGCAACAACAACCAACGGTGACTCGGAGCACTCAAGTCGAACAAGTACTGAAGTAACTCAGGGAAGTGAAGCTCCACCGCCGCCACAAACAGCTAAATCCAGAGACGCTCTGAAACGGATCCGGTTGCAAAGTCACGTCACCCCGTTCCCAGAAAACGCTCCGTCTTTAACCCCCCTGGCAGCATGACACTGGGCAAAGGTCATGCTTCCCTGATTAACCCGGCGGTGGAGCGCTGCGCAGCGGCCCGACCCAACCTGCCGTTCTGACCTGAGATGTTTCTGCCGAGTTCACACTGTCGACTCCATTTACGTCCTCCAGTAAAGGAGCGCCACGCGGAGCGGGTCTCACGACGCGGAGCCGAGGCAGCGTGAGAGAGGAGGACATGAGGTCGTAACCCACGTCAACATTGTCGGACTCACATCAGTTCCACACACATTTTCAGCTCTACAACACCTGGAAGTGCGCGTCAACGATTGCATAACTCAATGCGTGTCTTCACTGCAACATGTGCGATTCACCTGAACATCTGCAGGTCGGTCGCTCTCCACGCAGCTCGACAAGCATGTAACAAGTACGTGCAGCACGTGTGTGTGTAACCAGGCTAACACCTTGGTAGTGAAGTACTTCCCCTGGTCATCTGTGACCAAGTCAGTGTTGATAACCAATGACCCACCACCACGGTGACGGATTCCACCCTTCCACAGTTTGAAAAGTGATATGCAGCGCGCTGTGCCACCAGCTCAGAATGTGTGTGTGTGTGTGTGTACAAGTGCACACCTCTGGGCTGCCACTCATCACACAACAAGTACAGCATGGGTGAGTTTAACCGTGGCCACAGCAGCGACACATCAGGAAGAGCACAGGCCAAACCACCAACAAGACTTCTGGGGACTAGGGTTGGGCGATATGGACAAAAAAAGTTATCGCGATAAATGTAGTAATTTCATTCCATTCCATGTGTTGTACACACTACAGTCTCTCTTGAAACTGTTTCATGATGAAAATTATGACTGTTTGTCCCCAACATATTATTTGTTTATGTCTAAATATAATGGTGAACCAAGTGTCGAGGTGAGAAATTCAATGTTCCATGTCTCTCGTAGAACCAGGTCATTTTATTTAGAGCCGTCTGTCTGCTGTATCTGAATAAATGACCATTGAGTCATATTCTATTCTCAAAATCATGATACAAACTGTCAGTCCTTTGTCTTGTGTGATGAAAAACATTTTCACAATTCTCTCTCCTAAAATGGTTGTTTTCCATGGCCTTATTGAAGATTTCACTAATACTTTCACCGTTTTAGAATTTGTTGATGGTCCCTAACTGATGGCAGCTCGTAGCATTAGCGCTGCCTGTGAGAGTGTGTCCGCGATCAGTGAACTCTAACGGGGACGCGGAAAAGGACGCCACCACCAATATCCACCAGTTTTCACCAGCGCAGCAGGAGACCTGCGTGTGTTGATGTGAACCAAGGCAGACGAGCGCGTCAGAGAACCTATGAGGACCACTCCATCTCATAAAATAAACAGGGATCCAGAGACTCAGAGTCGACTAGTGTCATGATCGAAGGTTCCCTGGATTAAAAATCAGTTTCAAACTATGAGAGCGCCGTGCCGTTGCGGCCTCCTCATGTTCACGTGTGCAGGTCCAATGCAGCGAGTGAGCCACGTGTTTATCAAATTTAACGTGAGACGCAGAATTGTCATTGTGGAGATTGTGTTTGGCGGTACATTGTGTACAATAAGTTATCGCCCACCCCTACTGAGGACTGTACCTTCAGACTGAGGTCGTGCCGTGTGACACCAGTATTTAGACAGGACAGAGCATGGGATGTGAACACGCCCCAGCAGGAGGTTGTTTATTCGGAGCCTGATCAACCAGTCGGCCTCAGGCGAAATGAGAAAGTGGGTGAGCCAGGCCTGATGAGAGTTCCTCGTTTCGGCCACTTCTGTTACCTGAGTAAGCAGGTCCAACCATACTGGACTGCGCCCCCTGTAGTCCTGCAGGGGAGCAGACGTGGTCCTTTTTCTGAGAGTCCAAATAAGGACCTGTGGTCTGGGTCAGGACAACGGAACAGGACCCTAGCAGAGCCTGCACTGGCCGCTCCTCCAAGATGGAGACCAGAGGTTGTGAGATAAACAGCACCTGCTCAGGAGGAAGTTCCCAGAGCAAAGAGAGAGGCGCCACGATCTAGGAGGAGCAGCCCAGGTCTCCGGTGTGAGACCACCTGCGGACCCACTTCACGCTGGACTGAAAACAGCCTGTAACCCGAGAAACTGTCTATTTACAGTCGCCGTTTACGGATGATTTATGGGCCTGAAAAAGCACACGCACCAGTCTGTCTCTGTGGAAGCTCCAGCAAAACAATCCTCACCAACACACAGAAAAGGCCCTGAACCCTTCTGACCAGAGGCAGGACGCCCACCTGAGCTCCACGCCACCTCCCCTCCTAACCGAGACACTTTGTCACGTGGAACATGAAGCGTGTCTTAATAAGAGCTGCCAGTGGGATTTGAGCAACAGGGGAGCTGGACAGACATTAGCATGTTATCTCAGCCTTACACTTCACGTTCATGGAGTGAACAAAGACAAAAAGCCACTTATAACTTTACAGATGAGTGAAAACAATACTCAGCAGCACTCAGCGAAAGGACCATCACACAAGAGAAAGGACTGACCGTTTATATCATGATTTTGAGAATAGAATATGACTAAATGATTAATTGAGATACAGCAGACAGACGGCTCAATTTAACCCCTAAATAAAAGGACCTGGTTCTATGAGAGACATGGAACATTGAATTTCTCATCTCCACACTTGGCTCACTATTATATTCAGACATGAACAAATAATGATGCTGGGTACAAACTCCAGTCATTATTTTCATCATGAAACAGCAACTCAAGAGAGACTGTGGTGTGTACAACACATGGAATGGAATGAAAATGGATTTATCGTGATAACTTTTTTTTGTCCATATCACCAGTGAACCTCTCTTCAAATAGAACCATCAACTCGAGCAGCTACAGAGGGTTGGAGCATGAGCCAGCTAGCCTCTGGACAGTATCAAGGTTTGTCAAAAACAGCATGTGAAACTATGGGTAAGTCAGGGTTTCACACAGAAAACATGCAGGCGCACCATGATGAATCTTATTGGAAGCAATGACATGTGTTGTGAAGGGTTCTTTTGACCGACACCTTTCATCTATAAAGAAAAAGAGTGAATACATGTTTTGAATATAGTTGCTGTTGTTTTGCTGGTTCACTGACATCATAATGCAGGGTTTCCCTGTGATGCTCACGCAAGGCCATGACCAGACAAGTCACAAAGCTCCTGCAGCTTTGTTTGTTGGGACAGGTCAGCGGATCGCGTGCCGGTGCCCTCTATCCCAGATGCATGGACGCGGCAAACAAACCTCCAGAGGACCATCTCATCCGATCCTGCTGGAGTCCAACTCTGAAGGTCACAGGCGGGAGCAAGCATCCCAGTGGGTCAGGACTCCCAGAGGACCTGCACGAGTTCAAGTTCCCGGACTTTCCCAGGCGTCTCACGCCCACATGAACTTGGTGCTCAGAGAGACAGGGGGTGGGGAGGGGCGGCACACAGTGGCTGCTACCACCCCAGTCGCAACAGTCGTAACGACATGAGGCTAACTTTAGCATGATGCTCACTGAGCTAGTGAAACACTTCAGCAGCCGTTCCGACACTTGAATCACGTTTCCTTCCTCTGTTCACAATAATGATGCAGAGAGGATCAAAGGTCAGCTGGTTTTTGGAGGCACTGATGTAGCATCTGAAGACAAGCTCGCTTGTCTTGCGACCACGTGAAATGACACGGTTGGCCAGGATTGGCACGCAGGCCAGCAGTTTGACCGGCTTCTCTGAGGTAAAGGACTTTATGAAGAGTTTTTCTGAAGTGCTGTTTAGGTGTCCCGCTGTGGGGACGTGTGTGTGTCAAGTGTGTTTACCTTCTCGTCCTCGTCCTCGTCCTCGTCAGACGTCTCTTTCCTGTCCTCGTCAGCTTCAGGGACTCTTTGAAACTCCGCGTCCAGACCCTCGAGTCCTCCTCCGGGGAGACTCAGCTCCACCGTCACTCCTTCTCCTCGGGACTCCACGAACTTCTGGAGCTCCATGTTGGCAGCGACTCCTCACAGACGCGACGTCACAACACACCTGCTCATTAACCTGCGGCAGACGCACCTGAGCCCGCCGCTCATGGTCGACTCGACGGTCCGCGATGGTGTGACCACAACGCCGCCTCAGTCGAGCTCGAGTCCGGCGCGGCAGCTGCGGTGAGGTCCGGCCGCGCGGCACTGAGTCTCCATGTCCGTCTATCTGTCCGCGTCCCCGCCGACACGCTGAAGCAGGCTCCGCCCACGCGTCTGCTGTCAACCTATCAGCTCGCTGAAACTATGTTGTTGGTGGACAACTTAAGTCCCGCCCACTTGTCAGAGCTGACCTATCGTGCCACTTCAAACCCAACTACAGCTCTGGTGTCGACCAATCAGAGCGCTGCGATGACTGAAGCGTCGACGTAAAATATTTTTTCTCATTTTTGAAATCCATCCTTAAAATAAAAAATAATAATAATTCTTTATGAATCAGAGGATTATAAATCAATAATTCATAATTTGGTTCACAACAGCCTGCATCGTCGATACGGCAGACCACCCACGAGAGGGAGACAGACTCCAGCCCGTTAGTGTCGTCGCCATTGAAAGTCGTTTGTCTCCTCTGAGCGCTTTTAACACTGATCAAGCGCCTTCTACTCAAAGTAGTACCACATGTGACATGCATGACTTTATTTTGTTCTCCCGAGATAACAGTTATCTCGAGATCATTTGTATCTTGGGATAAAAAAAAAAGTCGCTCCAGGGACGCGCAACACGTATAGCTTAGCCACATGTGGTATTATTTTGAGTAGAAGGCGCTTGACCAGATTGTTAAAAGCGCGCCGTCGGTAATATTCTGACTTGCAGACAGCGACTGACAACGTTGACGAACAGTTACGAAGCCATGGGAGTCACAGTGGCTCCAGGAGGACGTATTCAAAATGCTTTGCCAGAGAGGCAGCTACGCATGCGCTGACATTTGCCATCGTAGCTTGAGATACGCATTATCACGAGATAACAATTACCTCGAGATAATTGTTATCTCGGGCAATACAAAATCATGCATGCCACATCAACAAAAAAATAAACACATGCATGCCGCTCCGTACGTTTATTATCTCTTCCATGTCAGAATTGGTCAGCGACTGTGAGCCAAACTTGGCTGGAGCAATGACAACTTCCTGTCAAGCGGCCTTCTAAATAAAACCGGATGCGGCACCGGCTCGAGGGCAGGTGCAGCAGATAACCATCATGACACACAATAATTCGATTATGACTTCAATCGCGCCCACGCCCTCAACTTATACTCAAATCGAGATGAGAAATGAGAAAAGCTGCTTCCCTGCATGGTGTGTTGGTCATTGACAAAAAGTCTCGGCACACACCAGCATGAACGCAAACACACACGGTAAACACAGGTTTCTGTCAGGGAGCCAACGTTTAACACATTCGTTTAAAATAGCTTTTCACACAAGTGGACTCAGCGTGTGAACGCCGCGCTGCCAGAGACGTGCACTTCCACATCACGCGTGTAGGAGGCCGGGGGCCCCTCATAACCTCAGGGGACACGCGGTTGACGTCTTGAAAGCACTTGTTGGGCGTGATGACGCTTTCAGGAGCCAGGTGTTTGGTCAGGACAACAGCGATCCTTCATCCACCGTCGCAGAGATGGAGGAGGTGATAAGGTGCTCGCCCACCAGCCCTCTCAGAAGATTCCCATGACTCAGAAAGAGGAACAACACACATCTGGTCCGCTCGTGTTTGAAGTGAGAAGTCCAGCCTTGACTCAACGATGGAGGGCAGCTCCGAGTTGGACGCAGATCATCACAACCACCCGCTGACACAGCGAGGAATTGCCTGCGCTCGTGTTGGATCCAAACAGTGACAGAGAGAGAGATGGTATCTATAAGTGAGAGGAGAGAAACACACACACACAGATCGTTATCAGATTTCCTGTCTTCTGCTGCAGATGACGGTGAAGATGAGACACCCCCCCTGACCCCCCTTCACACATCTCTCTCACACTCGCATGTTTTCAGTCAGTGTGCGTCTGCAGCCCAGACGTGTGGGTCTGTAGTGGAAGCTCGGTCAGTGAGTCGCAGACATGTTTCGGCTGGCGCTGCTCCTCTCCGGTGAGTCTCCACTCTCCTGCCAAGCTCTTGTGTGCGGGGTCTCTCCCTCCTAAACGCACGGGGCGATGGATTGACTGAACGTCAGTTTGTCCTCCAGGGCTGATGGCGCAGTGGCCTGTCGCCAGTCTTCACACCCCGACAGGTAAAGTTGACGCAGACCTCCCAGCAGTTCTTCCACTCTGAACGTCTCACATCTGCTTTACGTTTTCAGTGGTCTACTGTCGCCAGGTGAATGTTTCCTCCATGCTTCAGCACTGTGGACATCGCACTGGTAATTCTTGCTCCTCTTCCGTGCCCTGGACACTTCCAGTGGAGGAGCAGAGGTTCTTCTCTCTCTCTCCAGACAGAGAAGCTCTTGTTCTCTGGGTTGCTCCTCAGGTGAGAGGAGAAACCCAGCGGTCAGTGGAGAGCTTTGCCTTCTGGCTCAGCTCTTTCTGTGCCACAGAGAACGAAGATCCATTTCCTTCACTTGTGGCCTAGAAAGGCAGCTCGCCACTTTCTAGTGGAGAGTCAGAGACCTGCAGCAGCAGAGTCGCTGATGTCCTCTTTGGTTTCAGATGGAGTCCATGACCTCCAGTGCTTCATGAGGCGTGATTCTCTGTTGAGAGTGTGCGAGTGGAAACCTGGGAAAGACTCGTCCAGAAAAAACTACACACTCGTGGTGCGGCAGAACAGAAGTCGGTGAGAACGATCCTTCACGCACCCCGTCACATTCTAGCTTGGGGATAGCGAGTTTTAGCATCACTGTGCTCATGGCTATATTCAAGAAACAGAGTTGAAAGTAAACTGGTTTTCAAACCTCCTGTGTCTCTCCCAGCAGCAACTATTGTAAACTGTACGACAACATCGCTGGCCTCTTCGCTAACGCCCAGTGGTACAGTGACAGACCCGTGGCGGCAGAGGTTTACGAAAACAGGCAGTCGGACAACTGCAGCAGAGCAACGTACAGAGGTCACCCGTCATGTAAGACCGCTTCACACTCCTGACTGGAGACTCTCCCAGTCAGCAGTAACAGCGTTTGTCCCAGTCAGGTGTAACCCGCCGCTCGCCACGAACTTCAGCCGCCAAGCTGGGATGCTGGACCTGAAGGTGCGCTGGACTCAGAAGGACAAGACCATCCTGAAGGTCGACTACGGAGCGGTGGGCGAGCCGTCACAGAGCAAGGTGAGGAGCCAGAAACCTCTACTGGATCCTGAGTGAAGGGACTCCACGTGTTGATGTCGTGTTAGCGGAGCTGGCTCGACCAAATATTAGGCCAGAGAAAACACACATCCCCGTCATCGTCAGGATCAGTCCACATGTTCCGCTCCTTATTCATATAGTTACCAAAATGTTTCCCCAGGTGGCGACGTGTCAATCATTAGAGAGATGCACCGTGCAGAACCTGAACGCCTCGCTGACCTACCGCGTCCGGATCGGTTGTGTGCCAAACGACATGTGTTCTCAGTGCCCGTGGAGTCCCGCCCACGTGGTCCCGGCAGGTCAGGGTCTCTCGTTTGAGGGGATGACCGTCTCCAGACCCCCCTGTCACTTATGAGCTTGACGTTTCCAGAGCTGACGCAGCGGCCAGAGATTCTGACGAAGGAGGAAGGAAAGAGCGACCAAGGCAGGCGGACGATCTTTCTCACCTGGACGGTAAAAACCCTTCAAAAAGCCAAGATTGTAACAGATCCTGGTTCACAAACACATGAGGGCAGAGCCGTGACAAGGGCCGGTGCTCACACCAAGTCTGTGTCGTGCAGTTCCTGCAGCTGTGCGACGGCTTCAACGTGACGATCAGCAAAGCATCAGGAGAAGCAGTGCAGGAACGCGTGAGCACCACTCACCGCAACATCAGGCTCCTCCTCTCATACTCGGCCTTTCGCGTCGACGTCCAAGCCTTCAACAATGCGAGCGTCTCTCCACCGCAGACTGTTGATGTCCCACAGCGCTTGCTCCTATCAGGTGAGACGGAAACACAGCGCTTTGCTCGTCCAAACTTTTTCAACTCTGACCAACAGACGGAGAAACCTCAGGGATTAACGTGGAAGTCCACAACATGAGCTCCTTCACGGTCCACTGGGGCGCGCAGCGGCTTTCGATCATCAAGTGTTTTTCAGTGGAATGGACCGACACACAGACAAAGAAGACAATGTTCCAGTCCTTCTATGAAGGCAACAAGAACTACAGGACGTGCAAGAACCTACCAGGTGTTGACCCGCTGAGCTGCTTCGCAGGTCTCCTTCCTTCTTCTAATGTTTCCGGTTGACACCAGAACCACTGGAACCCTACACGCGATACCGTCTGAGTCTCCACACTCGACACCAAAAGCATCCGTGCAACCTGAGGTCCATCAACAACAGTGAGAGCACCTACGGCAGCACCCTCTTCTACGCCATCGAGGGAGGTATGTCCATCCACCGCTACCGGTCCAGTCACGCAGCTTATTGACCCAATGTTTTGATTCTCAAGTGCCCATCAGCTACCCAATGAACCTGAGCTGCTTCAACATCACAAAGACATCTGTGGTTCTAAGCTGGTCGTCCATCCCTGAGGCAGACCTGCGAGGGTTCTTGCTGGGCTACGCTATCTTCTACTCTGAGAACCAACGCGGAGAGACGCACTCAGAGAGAAGTCAGTGTTGCGGTTGGGTCCGATTCTTGGGTTCCGGTTTCTGCTCTTTGACCTCGACTCCTCTGATGTGTAGATGTCACAGTCGATGCAAAATCCAGCACCAAGCAGCTACACGGTCTGAAAAGTGGAGTCGTGTACCAGGTCCAGATATCGGGGATCACAAGACCCGGAATAGGAGTCCGAAGTCCTGCCAGCCGCTTTGAAACCATCCAGTCGGGTCGGTCACCAAACAGAACCGTGACAACACCTGCCATTTTGAGATCATCATCGTGGCACGGCCCGCCCTCTTCACTAGCATTTCAGCAACATTAGCGTTTAAGCTAGGTCTCTTGTATGTTTGCTATGTGATCAATGCAGCGGTTGAAGTAGCTTAGCTGAGTTAGCATTGACGTCACACTCAAAATGTCAGGGTTGAGCAAAGATGGCACCTCGTCTACATTAGCGCCACGCTAGGATCTCTGTCATGTTAGCACATGAGATAAACAAGTTAGCGACCATAGTATTCACTGCTAAGAGATGTCTCCAAAGTGAATACCAGAAAACCTCAATAGTGCCCTCTGATCGTCCACAGATGAGTACAAGGTTGGTGCTGTGCTCTCCTCCGTCCTGCTGATGGTCATCATGGCTACGTTCGGATTGTTCGGATCCCCGGTCGTGAAAAGGTAACTGCCCTCCTGGTCACTGACATAACCCTGGTACTACGAGTAAGGACAACTATCTCCAGAGTCAAAGTTCTGCTGTGGCCCAGTCTACCGAGTCCGGGACAGAGTCTGGCCATGCAGAAGATGCAGCAGTGCCACCTAGAGGTCAGTGTCAGACCCTCTGAAGAACAGCAGCCACTCCCTTCTTCATCGTGGTTTGTTTTCAGTACCGGGAGACGTCTGAAGCTGCTGTGGAGGAATACGACAACTGCAGCCTTCAGATTGTCGAAGAAGAGGTCCCGGTGCTTCTTCCGCACCTGGAAGATGAGAAGATACCTGAGGACACTGAAGATGAGGACGACGAAGAAGATGCCGGCGGAAAAGCTAGTCCAAGACCTTCCGAGTCAGCACCGCTGCCCCTCATTGGCGACTACACAACTTTGGAAATGTTTCTCAGGGCGCCATCTGCTGGTGTTTACATGGAGAACATGCAGCAGGATCTGGCCACCAGGAACAAGTCAGAACCAGTCCACTCTCAGGACAGAGATGAGTCGAGTCAGATGGACTGGGACTCAACAGGGCAAGCGGTGGCAAGGGTCGGTCCAGGAGGTCTGGACCTGCCCCTCCATGCTGGTGGAGCAGCAACCGCTCTACTCCAAGTGCACAGGGACTGACGCCTCTCACCTCACAGTCCAGGTGCTCATCTTGACCTTTACCGGTTTTCCTTCTATTAAATGTGTTAGCTCTTTGTCTGGAGGTGTGTGACTGTCGCGGCTCGGTCACGCCTCTACACCCACTCGGGAAGTGACGCGGCACGTCTTGTGAAGTGGAGCGCGAACTCCGACCAGAAAAGGAGAAGTTGAGAGGTCGCTCTGTGAGCGGGAGATAACGCCACTTCCACTTCTTCTCATCCACACCAAGACCAGATGCGCAGTCAAAAGATGTGGTAGATTAGCAGAGTTCCCACACATGTGAGTCACCAGCAGCAGTTGAGATAAAAACTCTTTATTGAAGCAGCACTGGTGAGAAAGACAACGTCACTGAAAGACTCGAGGCAAGTCTCACGAGCTGAGTCCATTCTCGCAGTAACAGATTTCAGTTCAGACAAGTTTGGGGCGTCGGCTACGTGTTGGGGTGAACTACGTCTGCAACACACGGCGCGCTAACGCTAACACTTCAGAAGCAGCCGTTAGCAGAGAGTGTTAAACCAACCCAAAGCCACTTGCTAGCAGGAACACCTTCAGCTAGCAGTTATCGCAGCGCTTCGCCACAGCGTTGATGATGAATTACTTTACAACTGCATGGTTTCCATTTAACTTGTGCTACTGTTCTGGTGATGCTGCCCCCTAGTGTTGACTCAAACAGCCAGTTGCCAGTCACGTTAGCTAGCCTGATTCAGATGGCGTTGAATGGCGTTATACCACTAGATCACATCATTGTCGACATCACATCTTGGAAAAAACACACATAACATTAACTTTGGGAATGGAGTACCATTCTTGGTTTGTTTTTCTGCGAGAGCTTAAAAGCACCTTCAAAAATAACAAAATGGAGCGCCACCTACAGTTTCAGCGGTGATAATGGCTTTAAAAAGTATGTTTTTGTCGAGTGAGAATAACAGCCAGGTTAGCATGTAGTGCTAATGGTACAGTTGAATGACGTGGACGCAAACAAAACACAAAAACCAACTCAATACACGCCGTCTCGGTCACCAGGTGAGGGGCTGCCTCTCCACTGATCAAACACAAGGCAATAGCATAACAATGCTAAGCTAACGTGTCGTTTTTAGTTGCTATACTTGGTTAGTTGCTATACTGAGACATTTCACCATGTTACGAATAACAAGCTGTTAGAAATGATGCGCTAACTGTGCAGCATTTGACAAGCTAGCTTTGGCGATGAATGGCTGAATATTACAGGTGAATATAAAAATAAATAGAAAACTAGGACGTGTTTAACAAACACAAGGGGGCGTCACTCCCACCATTGATGTGATAAAGGTTCGGGTTACAACGCCACCTCACGATAAATACCTGGCAGAGAGAACGTCACGTGAGCGTCACAGTGTTCGAGTGGACTCTTACCTGCACACTTTGAGTTAACTCTTTCACCAGAAACCGCTCATCAAGCGCGTGATGGAAATGTTAAAAATGAAGATGACGATGACGAAGAGGAAGAAGTATCTTCCAAGACTCCGTCCCAGCAGGGTCAGAGGGCGTGTCCTTTGCGTGAGTCCACTAGCTGCCGTTGAGCTGTGCGCATGGTGAGGATGTCACGTCCTCGCCGGCCGAGTCCTCTCTGCCGCTGTCCAGGTGCTTCCTGACCCGCCCCTGGTCCCGACTCACCTGGACAATCGACAAACAAATCTCTGTTTACGACCACGCCGTCCACGTCAAGCTGAGGTGATTCTGAGGTCGGGCTCACACCTTTAGAGGCTTGATTCTGGACCGGGTCTTGTCCTCGTCTCGCCGGCTCCTCTTCCGGGACGTGGAGCGCTCTCGCCGGTCCCTGCTGCGCTCCCGCCGCCGCTCCTTCTTCCCCCTGAACACCACAAAGCCACCAAGTCAACAGCAGTGAAGTGCCAGCACACTTCGGCATCGTGTGGAACCTTTTCTGGGACGGAGACTTGGCTCTTCGTGGAGGAGTCCTGGACTTACTCCGCCTCCGGTGACCCCTGAGAGACATACAGACGGCTGGTGAGGTCTGATCTGTCAGGTGAGTGAATCTGGTTCTGTCTCAGCCCCCTGCTGGCCACAGAGCGAACTACAACTTGGAGTTTGAAGTCTTATTTGCTTCCTCAAGTCTGGGCCAGAACTGGGTCATCAGCTCACCTCGATCGGCTCCGGCTGTGCCTCCTGTCTCTTGAGTGAGAGCGCCTCCTGTGGGTGTTTCTGGAACTATGGCCGTCGCCCTTGGGCCCAGGCTTCTTCTGTGACGACCTGAAATGACCAACACCATTTTTAAAACTGGTGTCATGACCTCTCACGCGTGGTCACTCATTGGTTCCTCACCGATGTTTTGAGCGGGACCGTTTCCTGTGTAACCTTGAGCGAGAGCCGGACCTGGATCGTGAGCGGGACCTGCGGGACCTCCTGGAGCGGGCGGTGTACCTCTTGTCTTTGTCAGCTGGAGGAGCAGCAGCGTCAGGAACTGGGCAATGCCATAGGACATGCCGGTCACAAACCTGGCTCGATGGCGGCAGCGATGGTGGACTGGGCCTCTCTGACCCGCTTCATGACGCTCTCCAGCTCCTTGGCGGCGGCCTGCGGCGTCAGCTCCGGGGGCTTGACAATAGCGTTGTTGGAGTGGTTGACCCTGAACAGACAGAGACCTGAAGACGGCTGTCCGTGCGTGACGTCGAACCTCAAACACGTACTTGAGCGGTCGGTCTCCGAACATGACCCCGTTGAAGGTCAGCGCTCGGGCGACGGCATCCTGATCCACAAACTCCACGAAGGCGAATCTTGTGGGCTGAGTCTCGTCTCCTGCCATCCGCACAAACTTGACCTCCCCCACCTGCCTGAAGAACTCCAGCAGCTGGTCCGCTGTGGTGGTCTGAGGACGAGGAGGGGCGTCAGGGAGAGGCGGCGGCGGCAGTGGCGTCCCTCCTCACCTGTGAGTTCAGGTTGCCCACGTAGACGGTCCTACGGATCTCGTCGATCTTGGATGGGTCCACGTTGCCCATGATGGGAGGCTGCGAGCTGGCCAACGGGGCGGGGTCCAGGTTGGCGGGCAAGCGGTTCATCAGGGACAGACTGAGCTGTGGAGAGACAGGCAGGTTAGAGCCTGGAGGGGTTGTCACGTTTACTGGTAAGCGCATGCGTCCATGGTTATATCGTGCACAGGCAGTGACGTTTTTTTTTTACTTATTAAAATGTATTTTTTCTTCTAGAGTCTAGAAGAAATCGGAAGCAATGCTCAGTGCAGGTCAAATGTACTGGAGGAGTTTTGAAATTATTAATGATTTAATAATACTGGAATAAAAAATATATAATAGCAGATAGAATCGTACAATCTCCAGATTACAATGACAAATATTGATTATTTTAATAGTAAAAAATACAGTGGTGCCTCGGTTTTCGAACGTCTCAAACCGGAGTTCGTTCGAGTTCGAACAGTTCTGGATTTCGCGCAAGAAATCCAGAACTGAAACGCCCCCGAAAAAAGCCAGAAAAAACATAACGTGCGCGGACCGATCAGCTGACCCACGATGTGCTTTGTTATTGTCTATAACGCAGCCTCTGCATGCAGACGTGTCCCGTTAGCTCCATTTACTGACTGTTTTTTCTTCATATTGAGGTGTAAAACCTTTCCTGTCTCCACACTGGACCGTGGTAGAGTGTCACAGGGGAGGTGCTGGAGCGCTCACTCCAGGGTTTGATGTCCTGTTGTGGGCTGGAGCTGGGACAGGGATGAGGCGAGTCTGGGACAGAGCGTGACTTGGTTTATGACTTTGTCACAGCCAAACTGCACAGAAGCGCACATTCAGAGCTGGACACGCACCAGGCACCTCTTCACTTCTGGAGAGACCTCACTCACTCGGCAACCCCTCCCACATGCAGCGGCCACACACATAGAGGAACAGCCACCTGCAGCACACACTCTACATTCACTCCTACAAAAGACTATTTTAAGGCTTGGAACGCATTAGTTCTTTGTCCATTCATTGTCATGGGAAAAATACATTCAGATTTCGAACAAATCGCTTCTCTAACGGCCGTCTGGAACGGATTGTGGTCGAGAACCGAGATACCGCTGTACTCAATTCACATAATGGCACGTTTACAGGTGTTCTGCCAGTTTTGCCCACTTCTGTGCGGGTTTGGCGACCCCATGTGGGGGCTGAGGGGACGCAGACTGAGGAAGTTTCTGCCTAACGGCAGCTCGTTGCTGTGGCAACAAGTGTGTGAGTGTACTGTGGGAGATGACTGTGTGGAGCATGTGAAGACCCCTGTCCTGGACGGTGAGGTCATGTATCTGACATCATGGAGGGAGGTGGAAGCACACCACTCACGTTCTGCAGCGGGGCAGGTGTGGGAATCGGGAGCAAGCCTCCGCCGGGAATGAGCGTGGGCGCCGGCGTGACCGGGGCCAGAAGGGACAAGGCCTTGGCCTCTTCCGGGATCTTGCCTGCGGACAGAGGAGCCAGTTAGCGGAGGCAGTGGCATGTCGGCCTCAGCTCTATGTGTCTGCTCTACTAGCCCACTGTACTCTAGAGAGAGAGAGAGAGAGAGAGAGAGAGATAGCTGATCCCAGGCTGCCCCCTAGTGGTCTACGACTATGAGCCGAGCATGGAGGTTACAGTAGCTAACTTTAGAACAAGGCTTCTCCACAACAGGAAATCAAACAGAATGAGTCAACGCGTGGATGCATGGGTCACCTGGACTGGACACATTTGGGTCATGAACCATGCCAAATCAAGCATGGCCGCTTTTCCCGTGGGGGGGGAGGGGCGATCGTTTGGCAGTGTTGCGCAACACGACAAGACAAACCCCAATGGCTGCATCACTAATAGCACACAGGACATCAGATACAGAGAAGAACAACAGTTTTAACAACAGTCTGATCCGGCCAGTGGAGAACATCACAGTACAAACGTTTGAGAGATGACGACGTCTCACTGCATCAACCATCAGCCCGTCGCTATGGCAACCGAAGTTTAGCTTTAGGCAGCGCTAGGCGTCCTCTTAGCATCCTGTGCGTGGATGTTGTGTGTGTGTGGAGAGAGAGAGACAGAGGGAGAGCGAGAGAAAGAGTGGATGGGAACGTGAGATTGTGTGTGTGTGTGTGTGTGTGTGTGTGTGTGTGTGTGTGCGTGATACAGATCCCGCCGGCATGCCGGAGCAACCAGGACTGAACTCAATCACACACAAGCTGCAGCTGTAGCAGAGAGAGAGAGAGAGGGGGTGGGGGGGATTGGACAAAAAAATCAAAACAACAAACCCAAGAGTCAAAATAAAACATGGACACAAACGCTTGAGGTCAACCAGCACTGGAGCTTCTGGATACAGAGACAGCAGAAGAAGGTGGACAACATGGGAAGGAGGGAGCGAGAGAAATAAAGAGAGAGACAAGGTGTCCGTCTCGCGGGGCTCGCCGCCGGCTCACATTCCCCACATTCCCCTCTGGGAGGCGGCGTCGGCCCCATCGGGCCTGACTCAGGCTAGTGTAACGGCCGGGCCGGGCTACTCATCTGATATGCACACAAAATTACACAGAAAAAAAAACATACAAAACCAAATTAATAAACTCCGAGCAGGAGCGCCAGGACAAAAAGCATCAGTGGGGGAGGAGAGGGGAGGAAGAAGAGGAGGGGGAGGTGAGAGAGGGAGAGTTACATCATTTGACTTCAGCACTTGAACCTGAGGAAGACTCTCAGGTCACCGATGTTCCCCCACATCTAATACTCTGCTGGGAGCTCATGACAAAACTCACTACAAACACTAGGGATGCACCGAATGTATTCGCCTGAATACTGCATAAAATAATAATAATAATGATAAAGCAACATTCTGAGGCACCGAAGCCAAACGCAGAGGAGGCTGAACAAGGAGTTTTGTTTCAAATCCATGTAAAAGAATGTGTTTTTTTTTAATCTCCAAAGACACACCACGGAGGTGAAACGAGCTATGAAGACATTCTGGCAACCCACTCCACAACTCTCAGAGGTGCCATGACAGAACCGACTTGGCGGCTCGCTGCCCGGTCGGCTGGTGGCCGCTCAACACAAGTGGAAACGACCTTGACTTTACGACCCATGTATCACACGTTTCCTCTGTATTTGATCATTTCTTTGTTGTCCACGGGGTTAAGTATCAAGCGCAGCTGGCTCGCAAAGTACGATCCAAAGCGCTACTTACAGTGTTAGTTAATTTTTCGTGTATTTGAAAGCGAGAATAGAGCTGCGATTTACAATGAGTGTTGAAGCTACCTCAAGCCTTGTGTTTACATTATTAGCCTGTTCACTGGGGCTAGGCTAACTGGTGCTGACAGGACAGGAATTTATTTGTTGTGGGTTTATATACTGTCTTAAATCACAGAAAACATGAATAAAATGTATTATAGACGATAGAAGTACAAAAACTAAAGCACATCTGATATTCTGTATTCCACAGAGCCCTGGAAGTGACATGCATGTCTTTATGTTTTGGATGTGACATGCATGACTTTATTTGTTTTTTTACCCCGACATAACAGTTATATCGAGATCATTTTTATCTCAGGATAAAAAAAAAATAAAGTCATACATGTCACATTCAAAAACAAATAAACACATGCATGTCACTTCCAGGGCTCCGTAGCACTCGGCCAAACGTCTTGAATTTTTATTTGGCTTTGGCCACAAATGTTCAATTCGGTGCATCCCTAAATTGAACGTAACATTTGAAATCATCTTTATATTATCATGCTATTTCACGCTTCCACTGAAATGGATTAATTAGCTAATGCACTTCTTCTGCCATACTTCAGTAAAATATATTCCTAAAAAAAATCTGTTTTTGGAAGACTGATTTCCATAAAAACTAATAATCGACAATATTTAAACTAGACGACGTGAAAACGAGACTAAAAAGCGCACTTGTCTGCAGCTGACGTGCGATCACGTGACGGGCGCACCGGTGCGCTTCAGCCGGGAGTGAGGTCCGCGGTGGAGTTCGGGGCTCGGGCTCCGCCTGTCGTGAGCAGGTGAACACTGAGCGGAGGGGACGGGACAAGCGATGGGTGCTGGACTGACACCTGCAGCGAGGTGTTCGGGTCTGCTCGAAACCAACCCACTCCGCAGTTTAACACGACGAGAACTTGGACTGGTCGAGGCCAGGCGCGTGCGTGTTTCGGCAAACAGCAGCTCGCGAACGCTTCTACTCATGCGGCATCACGACCTGTTTACACGGGGTCTGGACCGGACCTCTCACCTTCGGCACACGGAACCACGATCAGAGCTCTGTCAATGAACACAGTGTTGGTCAGATGCTGCGCCACCCCGACGCTGGACGGCTCCCGGAACTTTATGTAGCACACCTTGGACGAGAACGTCAGAGTGGTGTTGCTGTGGAGACACGTTAGGCAGTCAGTAGAATCACCCATAGACAGGCCGCAGGTCCTCGGTGTAGCCTGGCGCGGGAGGCCGGGGGAGGCGAGCCTTACTCGGGGGGGTAGAGCCGCAGCTCCTCGATGTCTCCCAGGAAGCCGAAGAGAGTCCGCATCTGCTCGCTGCTCACAGCCGAGGACAGGTTCGTGACCTGCACGACGGCTGTGCCCGGGATCCCGCTCATCCTGGAATTTTCTCTCGAGTGCGTTTGTGATATATATTACATATATTTTTTGCACTATTTCTATTCCAGTCGGCTCGCTGCGGCTTCTTCGACTTTTACACGCGTTGATCATCTACTCGAACGCGGTCTACCGCCCCCGTCCGGGCGGGAAGTGCACGACTGAACTCGGTTTGCGACTTGGTGACTCCGTTGACTCCATCGAAGGCACCAGCGACACGTTGGTGTCCTTGAAGACAGGAGCCACTCTGAAGACAGAAGACTCGGTCCCGTCACCAGTTACCGAAGGAAGAACTTGTTCCTAGAATATGAGTCACTTCTGGGTTTGAACTGTGACCTGTGACTTGAGGCTCCCTATGGATGCCACTCTCACTGGACTTGTGACTTAACTGACTGGCTATCATGACTTGGACTCCTCAACTGGTGACGTGGTTCAAATCGGACTCAATGACTCAAGTGACTCAAGCAAACAACGTGATGACTTGTAACTGAAGTGAGTTGTAGAGAAATAGAGAGTGGATGACTCGTGAATTGGGGAGAGACACTCAATTACTTGTGACAAATGTGACTCTGAGTCAAACAGAGTGGGATACTTGTGACGTGAATGACTTATGTTGTGGTAACTTCAAGTCCAAAAGAGTCAATGACGAAAGTGACTCAAAGTCAAATTGACAGTGGATAACGTGTCTTAAGTGACTCATACACAGACTGGAGGACTTGTGACTCAAGACTGAACTGAGGCTCTATTACTTGTGACAAAAGTGAGCTCAAACAGGCTGCATGACTGACTTGATGTCGTACTGAGACTGGATGACTTGTGACTAGAATGACCAATGATGAGGTAACTTGGACACTGAAATGAGACGACTTGTGACCAAAGTGAGTCAAAGTCAAACCGAGACTGGGGCCTTGTGACTTAGATGACCTATGTTGAGGTAACTCGGAAGTTGAAATGACACTCAATGATTTGTGATTAAGTGACTCGAAGACAAACTGAGACTGGATGACTTGAGACTAGAATGACTTATGAGGTAACTTGAAGTTGAAATTAGACTCAAGTCACATTGTGACTACAGTAACTAGACCGAAGTGACTGGATGCCAAACTGAGAGGGGATGACTGGTAGTCAGAGTGGATGAGTTGTGACTAGAATGACTTAAGTTGAGGTAACTCGAAGTTGAAATTCACATTGTGACTACAGTGACTAGATGTCCAGTTGTTGACCGAAGTGACTGGATGCCAAACTGAGAGGGGATGACTGGTAACTTGGTCGTGAAACAGACTGGATGGCTTGTGACGATAGTGACTTGAAACTGGAGCGCAGAGAAAAGCAGACGCAGCCAAGTGCAGGTTACAAGTCATTAGTTTATTCTCCACAGGTTGGAAACACGTTTATGTACAAAACTCTGGAATGTGGGGAAAACTGCGTCGCCATCGTCGTCTCGCTGCAAGTCCATCGCGGCTAACTCGACATTATTGCTGGTCATACAATCGCAAGTCAGTAACTACTTGAGTTTCTTTTCTTGGTTCTTTCGAATGTTGGAGGATATTTACACGCTCAATTAGTTGGGTCCTGGAAGATGCTAATAAATAACGGGAGGCAAACAAACATGGACGACAGACAACGATTCCTCTCCCAAGATTGTCGACAGAGTCGCGTGCGGCGAGTCGTGAAGAGACCCGGCGATGACCCCGGCGTTGGTAGATAAGACTCAAAACAAGAAGAAAGGGCTCAAACAGCTTTGGACCTCCACAGTGTGTGAACAGTGCAGCCGCGACGCTTCTGCTGACGTCAACGGAATCCTACCAACTAGTCAAGTGGTTGCTAAGGTTATTGCTGGACGACTTCCTGCTGAGACCCGTCCGAGTGATAAAAACATGCTGGTAAATGATGACTCTCTGATATGTCTACTTTACAAAGACACAAGACGTTAAAAAAAAAAAAAAAAAAATCGCAGTGACGATCAGAGCTAGCTTCTGTGCTCTTCTTATAAAACCCACAGTTAAAAATCAACATTTTTTTTTTCTGACATTAAAATTGGATGATCAAATATTGCTTTGCGCTGCTGCTGGAAGATATTGCTGGGTTGCAAACAGTTCAAGGTCATTGGCACTTGACTCTCTCCCGGCTCTGGACAGCAACACACACACAAACACACATCTGAAGGACAAAAAAGGCAAACTGTGTCGACAAAAAAAAAAGAGAACTGACAGATGAAGCCCTTGAAAGTAAACGGATGACACTTTATCGTCACTCGCTTTGGTTACCTAGCAACGCCTCTGTGTGGTGAGTCGCCCACACGACAAGTCAACGATCAGCCATAGCATTATGATCACACTGTGTGTGTAGGTCAGCACTGGGCTGACTCGTAACTATGAGTCAGCAACTCGACTTGTAAATCAACTGACCTGGACTCTTTGCTTCATTCTTACTTGTGACTTCACCGACTAGTATGTTGTTGAAGGAACTCGCTTAGAACAACGCTAGACCAGGCCCTTCGGCAGCCACTCGACAAACTGTGAATAGAGGCGGTCATAATATATCGGCTGATCGTTGGCGGAGAAGTTCCGAGATAGAAACGCAGTCGTGTGGACGAGGTCTTAACCTTCAGCCAGAACGAGTTTAAGGCGAAGTTAACTGCATCTCAACTGTCTCCGGCGCTCCACTTCCAGGTGCGTGGGCGAGGAGTCGGGATGAACGGGGCCACGTCCATCTCTGGCAAGCGACAGGAACAAACTCAAAAGTGAAAGACAACGCTCTATACATTCTCCGGCTGACGCCACGGCCGACCAGCGTTCAAACACCGAAAAAAAAAAGGCAGAGTGGATGAGAGAGGAGCGAGCTCGCCCCCTAGTGGTCGTGTCCGTCCACAGGAACACACAGGTGAGAGTCAGGGTTTGCATTCGCAGGTACAAAAATAGATGAAGCACAGTGACGATACTCCCGCTCCACGACATTCAGTGGCGGCTCCCAAGAGTCCGAGTCCCGCAGGCGCCTACGCCGGCACCTCCCTGATGATGGTGAGGTCCACGGTCGTGGGGAAGGTCTTCAGCAGGGACACGGCGTTCCCGTGGTCGATGTTCACAAAGCTGTAGCCGTTGGCCTGTGGACAGGAGCACATGTGAGTCACTCGTCCGGAGACGGAGTCCGAGTCGGGCGGCGAGGAATACCTGGATGATCTTGTCTCCTGGTTGCAGGATCTTGCAGGCGGGCCCCTCGGGCTGGACCCTGGTCACAAAGATGCCCTGAGGAGCAGAGTGACGAGCGTCATGGAGGTGCAGCCCACTTCTGGATCAGCCTTGGGACCCCCGTTTTTGTACCAGAACCCTGCTGCCCTACTGAGCTCATCTGATTTCAAATGCTAAACAAGGTATGAAATTGTGCATCTCTGCCTCACTTCTGCCCCCTGGTGGTTCAGCGTGAACCACTGTTCTACTCACGTTATCATCTGGGCGGAAGGGGTTCCCTCGCCCACCGACGCCCCCTGATATGCTGAAGCCCAGCTCTGGGTTCTTCTCCACCTTCACGTGCATCTGGAACACAACACTGTGGTGAGCTCTTGGCTCGGGCTCCGGTCAGACTGGGCTCACCTCGTGCTGCAGGGATTCAGGAGGGGCCCGGGTGTGGGGGCCCTGCTGGGACACTTTGAGCATCAGGTAGTCGATCAGCTGCTCTCTGGAAGGATGGCGGGCCATGGAGCTCTGACTCTGAGGGGCCCGAGCGGACGAAACCACCTGGCCGTTCATCACTGGCACCTGAGCCCAGACATTAGCAGACCATCAGTGTCTCAACACAACATGAATGACAGCGCCCCCTGGTAGGAGCTGCGGGTGAGGGGATCAAGTGTGAGTGGACTCACTTTCCGATGAGGGTCCAGGGAGAAGCTCTGCTGGCTCTGAGGAACAAACACGTCGTCCTGGAGGGCAGAACACAGACTGAGGCGCTTGAGGCGGGGCCATTTGGAGGTCCCACTGACACACAACCATACACACACTCCAGCGACTGTGACAACACACCCGATCAAGTGCGAGAAAGGACCACAGCAGAGCGAGTTAGGAGTGAAGGAGAGTCGCACCAGAGAGGAGAAGGAGGAGGAGTGTCAGTCATCAGTGAAGGACGGAGGTGAATACCAGAATGCAGGCAGTGAAGAGGAGAGACAGTTTTGGATGAAGAGGAGGAGGAAGACTACACTGAGGTTCGTGAGGGAGGAGGACTCGCTGAGGCATGATAGGAGAGGAGGACCATCACCCTCCTTTACTTCCACAGGGTTAACTAAAAGCCACATTCAAGTTTTAAATGAATGAAAGTTACAGTCTAAAGTTGAAACAGCAACAGGCTTATTTGCTTCAACACAATATGTCATATCCCACAAGAGAAGCTACAACTGTCTTCCAATGAGCTGTTCCTCTAGTCAAGGTACTATGGCACCAATGCTTCTGACAACCGTCAGAAGTGCAAGAGGTTCTTCTGCTTCAAGACAGTACTGTAGTACTGAGAGTCTACTGTTGTTCTATGAGGTGTCAGGGTTGTGCAGCCAGCGACGATTCCCATCAAGCTTAGAAGCAGTGAGGATCGGGAGCGAAGGAGGCGGACAGAGGGTCACAGGTCTCTCGTCAGCATCTCCCACAGGATGGGAGGGTCCACGACAGGTACTCACAGAGGAGGCCAGAGCGGCACCAGGAGGTCCATCTCTGCCGCTAAAGAGCAGAGAGGTTTGGCTGGAGCGCACGTCTCTACAGCTGCTGGACTGGGACCAGCCCAGCGGGCAGAGAGGGGAGTTATAGGAGCGGGAGAGAGCAGTCTGACGTGGGCAGCGGTCATGCGGCCAGCCCAGGACGATGGGAGACACAGAGAGATGGAGAGTGAGCACAGCGGCATGCCTTTCCTCGCAGGTGTTAGTACACAGTCACCACACACATTGTTGCAGCTGAAAACAAACACTCTGCAGCGCCCCTTGCAGACAGAGGCAGAGCTCCGCGAGTGTAACATGTCTTACCTTCTCCAGCTTCTTGGCCTCGATGTGTCGCATGACCTGGTCCCTCCAGTCTGCTGGAACCCGTCCTCCTCCTAGACCTGCCGTCCCGGGTCCAGGCCCATCCAGCAGTGAGTGCTCGGACTTGACCCGTGCGTTGGCTCTCTTGCTGGGACTCCCCTGCTGGTAGTTGAAGTCGCTCACCGACATGGTCCGCTCCTGCAGCTCCGGGGGCTGGGGGCGACTCCCCGGCGCCCGGACCGCCCCGGGTACGTCGATGCTGAACGTACGTGCCGACAGTGGCCTGTGCGCAGCATGGCTCATGGCCAGAGGCCCCCTGGCCAGCGTGTGGATGTCCCTGTACGTCAGGTACTCGCCTTCGGGCAGCTGCATCCTCCTGGGGTCACCCACGGAGGCGGTGGAGGAGGTGCTGCTCTGCCTCTGCAGGGTGTTGCTCCTTGGCTGACCCCCTTTAGCCCACACATCCCGCTGCACGGGGTACGGCGGTGCCTGGTTGCGGTTGGAGTAGTTAGTGTTGGCGAGCGAGTGCGCTGGAGGTTGGGGGTAGCCTTGGGGCTCCGTGGGCCTCTGCGCCCACAGACCTTCCTTAGAAACGGCACTGTTTGTGTACTGAACGTTGTACTGAGGGGGGGGCAGGCCCAGCGCCATGCTGGAGGAGACGGGGTACCTGCCGCTGGCCGGTGGTCTGGACAGCTGGTCTGTGTAGACCTGCAGCGCCTGATCGTTCAGCAGCGAGGCAGACTTGCTGCGCACAATGTTCTGGCCTGGAGGACCGGGTCCGGCAGCAGCCGGAGGTCCACCTGCCACAGGTCCGTACGGGTCCCCGTCCGTCTCAAAGGAGTAGACCTTCATGGCCCCTGTCTCCATGTTGCTGATGCTCTGGGCCTTGATGACCGGCGGGGGGGCGCATCGCCTCTCAGGGGACAGCTCCTCAGTGCTGCGAGACAAAGACATGTCGCTGCTGCAGGTCACCCCGGACGAGTCGGCTCGGGTCACTGCGTTCCCGTTCTGGAAGTGGTGGATGTTGTCATTGGAGAAGTTTGGCTTGGAGTCCGCTTCCACTTGCTCCAAGGAAGTGGCAGTGTCATGCAGCCGCAGCATGTTGTCGGGGGGCACCTTGGACACGTTCATGTTGATCTGGTCCCACCTGGAGTACGAGTCCCCCACGCCATTGTTGAGGCCCTTCTCCAGGAAGGCCAGTCGAGCCTCCATGGACAGGTCATAGTCTCCGGGTCTCTCCGGCGCCCTCAGGAGGGCTTGCAGGGAGGTTTCCGAGCCGTTGCCGTTGTGCAGCAGGCGGGGAGCATCTTTATTGGGGTTCATGTTCTCGTCCTCGTGCCTGAAGACAAAAACAGCACACACAGAACAAAACAAGTTAACATAAATGACAGACAGGCAGTGACCAACAACGGATGACGGGCTACTCTGAGCAGCCGTCACAGGGTGGTTGTCATGGCGACAGCAGACTGACCTGCTTCTGGGCAGGAAGGGCATCTTAGACTCTCGTTCTGGAGTGCACAGAGAGTTGTCCTGGCTGCTGTCAGTGGTCAGAGAAACTGAGTCGGACATGCGGGACGGAGACGAGCAGTTGCTGTTGTTCTGGTTGCTGTTGGCGACCGTGTCATCAAGCAGAGAGTCTGCGTCTTTCCCATCGTCTGTGGGAAGAACATCATCATCGTCGTCAGCATCAGCCTCACGTGTCTGGGCAGCAGCAGAAGCACCTTTCTTGTCTTTACTCAGGGTGACCACTTTTGGCTGGTTGATGGAGATCTCAATCAGCGGAGGTCTCATCTCGGCGATCTTCATCTCCTCCTCTTCATCGGACAGCTCCTCAGAGTCCTGAACAGAGAGCATCATCAGAATCCATGCCGTGTCCTCAGAGCAGGCCCTTAGCAAGGATTTTGTGTACAAAAATAACTTGTTTTTAAAACAAACATCTGACCAGACACCCTCCTAGCTAAAGGCCTGCCTCAGAGTGACCTCCACACCAGGACCTGACCTCCAGAGTGTCCTCGTGGTTCATCATGGAGGCCTCTGAAGACTTGAGCGTCATGTTCTGGGAGCTGAAAGACTCGGAGGCCTCTCTGGACTCCGACGTGGGAAGGTTCTGACCACTGGTGGATAGGGAGATGCTGGACTCTGACGGGACTCCATTGGTAGAAGTTGTTTCTATCACCTGCATGGTTAGGAGACATCAGACCACATACCAGTTTGTTTGGAAGAGAACAAACACTCTGATCAAAAGTTCCACATCCAAGCAGCCTACAACCCAACCAGGAGGTTCACAAAGAGCAACTGGGAGGCTGGAGGCCTATAAACTGTGACTAATGCTCCCGGCTCAGTTGGACTCAGGACAGTCCTGGTTGTGCTACAGCTCCATTCTCACTACTGCTGCGCATGAGAGCTGCAGGCAGTCACCTCACTGCCACTCGCACCTTCACGCCCACGTCCTGCAGGCCGACGTGGTTCCTTTCCACAGGTTTGGCCTCCCGTCCCGTCTCGTCGCTGTCGTCCTCCTTCAGGCGGTGAGCCACCGACTGAGCCGTCTTCACCATGTTCTTCAGCTCGTCTGGGTACGGAGTTGGGTAGCGCTTAAGGTTCCCCTCCTGGAGGACAGCGGAGAACATCAGAGCAATGGAGATGTGTTGCTGGACAGTTATGTGACTGCCGTTCTGTCAAATCATTGTGGATGTGGACTGGATCATTACGTGACCTCTCGGACCCTGAGAGGACTGTGCGGGGACCGGGTAACGTGTGACATATTCCTGCGTGTGAGTGTACTACAGTTTAGTGTGCGTCATATTTTTCTGGAATTCCTTTTCATGTGTTTATGTGTGTGTGCGTTTCATTTGTGCATCTCACTCTGGGCGGAGCTTCTCTCTCATCCTTGTCCTCATCACACTCGAAGGCCACTTGAGCTCGGTGCTTCCGCTGCTCTTCCCAGAGCGCTGGATTGAAGCTCTCCGAGTCAGAGTTGGGAATGTCTGCGGGGAAACAGGAACGATTGGAACACGTGTAGGTCCAACAGTCACCGCAGGGTGTCGCACTGTCCCAGGCGTGTCACTAAGAAAACACTAGCTGAAGTTCAAGTTCACTCTGCAGTTGCTGGCGACTTCAATGAACCCAGTGAAGTAGGTGAGGTGCAAAACACTAATTGCTCTGGAACCAGAAGCTGCAGGGCAGCGTGTGATCATGCGACACGGCGCTAACATCAGCTGTACAAGAGACACGACTCGGGTTCCTCCAGTGCTTGAGACAGCCAGGTCACTGGTAAAACGCCTGTTGGACAAGTCACCTGAGTCAGGCTGACCTGATTTCTTGTCACCAAACATTGAGTTAATGTCATACATCAGGTCACAATGTCTTCCAGTGGGATTCAGTCACAAGTCCATGTTTGTGTCGAGTCGTTAATACACCAGCAGCAAGTGCCCTGCGTCAACAGTAGTGAAGTGCGAACTCAAGTCCTCTCATTTCGCCAAGACGTGACAGACATGTCTACTCACAGTCCTCAGTCCTGGTCTGCTGGGGGAACATGTAGTTGGTCAGCACAGTCTTCTGGGTCTCTGGATCCTCCTCCTTCTGCAGCGGGATCAGAGCTTTGGACTGTGGGACAGAGGAGCGACATGACAGTCAGGAGACACCAGTCAGAGGCATGTGACATGCTATCTAGCTAACGTGTCCATCAACAACAGCTTCCTCTACACATCCCGGCTGACCTCAGTGACCTCTCACACAGCTAGACCTCGATTCTCTGCATCACCTCTCATTTAACACACTAACTGTCTTGGGACTGGCTTGAGGCCAGAACCGAGTCACTGGAGCGCCCTGCAACACCTGGATCAGGTGTCCTGGAAGTGGCATGACACACCTGTGACCTCATTGGGTCCAGATCCTGTTCACACTGACCCTCTGGATCTGAACCTCCCGCGGGCTCACCTGGTTCTCAGACAGCCACATTGCAGTCATCTGGCTCAGCTTGGTGAAACTGTACGGGAGATTCTTGAGTCTGCCGGAGAGACACGCCATCATTGACAAAACCACACTTCAACAATCATTCTAAAATAGACACCGCAAACGTAAATAGACTGGAGGAAGTGGAACTAAAACATTTAATACAACAATACTTCTTGGGAGAGGCTGTTGATGGCGACTCACTTGTTGTTGCTGAGGTTGATCACCTTCAGCTTCTGCATGTCTCCCAGCTCCTCAGGGAGAGACTCCAGCTTGTTGGTGTGCAGGAAGAGCACGGTAGCGTTCTTCCAGTTTCCCATCTGAGACACGAAACACTTGTCAGTGACATGAGGGAGGGGCCGTGAGAACAATGATGCTTGTTGATAAGACTGTGATTAGACCAAGACCAAGTTAGGGAGATGAATGGGACATGTGGAGAGGAGAGACAGTGATGGACCAAGAATGATGGAGATGAGATAGAGAATGAGGCTCATGATGAAAGTGTATCTATAAGAGGATGACGGTGGAGCAGAGACACACAATCGAGCGTGTTATGACACCAGGTGCATGTGATTCTAGTGAGTGCGTGATTCAAACCCATGTTCTGTGACACCCCACATTGAAAAATCAATATGTAAAGAGTCAATATTGACAGGTGCGGTGGTCCCTCGGCTATACAGTGAGCTTTGACCAGTGGTGAGGAACACTACAGAAAGGCTGATTTATGAACATGTGATCACGTGTGCTGCACCTGCTCACCTCTGGGGGGAGCTGTGTGAGGAAGTTGTGATCGGCGGCGAAAGTGCGGATGTGGACGCACTGCCCGATGGTGGAGGGCAGCGATTCAATTTCATTGAAGCTGCAGTCCAGCTCGTCCAGAGACGTCAGCCTGAGACCGACAGACAGGAAGAGGATCAAATCTCATCATTGGAACTCAAACACATAAATTCAAAACAATCTGATTAAACAGATATTTAAAGAATGTAGGACTTGTGCCTAACATGATTATAAGATGATTATAAGTCACCTGGAGCCGGTTTGTGCGCTGCTCATGGGCGCAGACACAGCGACAACATCCACAGAGGCAGAACAGATTGCAGGCCAGAATAAACCCACATATGAATCAATTGAAAAAACAAATCGGTCTGCTTAAGATACCGTCCACCAGTGGGATTACACTAAACTCATAATCTATGTGGAGCCACGGGCCCTCACATCAGTTGAGACTGCAGGTGTTCTCCAGGAACCAAGGGTGCAGCGAGGGCAACCAAAGACTGAGAAAGAAATGGAGTTATCTGACTGTGGGCAGGGTGAGTCAAAGGTCAGGGTCAGCTGACCATCTGAGGAGAGGAGCCGCCTGTGTAATCATCATCGCGAGCGGCCACAGTGTATTAAAGGGCTTCCAAGCATTGAAATCATTGAATTACGCTCACACACCATCAGACTCTTATCGGCCAGCGGAGGAAAACTAATATTAAGTCTGGATGGCGGCGACGCAACAGCAGCGACTGACAGATGAAGACACTCACCCTCCAATGGAGTCAGGGAGACACACCAGCTGGTTCTCGTCCACCTTCAGAGCCGTGAGATTCCTCAGAGAACCTGCAGCACAAACCACTGTGAGACAAGGAGATTGGAGGTCCAGCACATCAGTGACAGTGTGGTCCAAACCATGCTATCAAACAGTCTCCATGTAGCATGCTGGGACATTGAAGAACTGTCATGAAACAAGGGTTTTACCCAGATTTTTTTTAAACCATGTAGGGGTGTCTCAGAAGAAGGGCTAGGCTGAGAAAATCCCACAGTAGCTGCTGCTAAACTGCTCGGAGGAACCCTGGACACTTGAACTCAAACGACACCAGACCTTATGACCCGCTGCTGCTCACGTGACTTGTCACCTAACATCTTCATGACAGCAACCAGGCGCAGGGTTTTTTGCGGTGTAATCTGATGAGCAACTTCATACTGTCAAACGCTGTTTGAATCAGGAGCTCCACATGAGTGCAGCGTAGGAGTGTGCATCGGCCTAGCACAGCTACACAATGCCTCCAGGCAGGTATTGATCCTCAATAGTTGCAGCCCCAGCCAACCATCGCTGCTGTTAATTGAATTAAACGGTTCTGTCATCAATACTGCTGAGGGCTTCACACAAAGATCCTGACTGACACACAGGATGCATCACTGAGACACGGCACATCATGTGTTTATGGGTATAAAAGGCCCTACGTGACAGCTCTGATCAGGAATGTAAGAGAGGTCAGAAAGCTACAATGCAAGATAAGTCACAACCGCAGCTAAAACATTGCACGGGCAGGATGTGGCACAGTGCCACCTAGCTCGCTCTGCACCACAAAGCCACAGTGAAACCCTCTATTATCGTAGGGTAACGTCAATATGGAGCATTGTGCATGTATGTGAAGCTCAGCCAATCGGGACCCTGGACACTGGTGCATCTGTCAGCCAATAGCATAAAATAGCTGGAGGCCTCAGAGTCCCACCACATAGCGAAACATCTGACAAGTCCCGTGAGAAGCGAACCAACTGCTTCTGTGCGCATGTTTACCGATGGATGCTGGCAGCTGCGTCAGAGCGTTGTTGGACAGCAGGAGGTCCTGCAGGTTCTCACAGCCGCTGATCTGCTCATCCACTGCCTCCAGGTTATTCTTGGACACGTCCAGGTAGAGCAGTTGCTTCAGCGTCCCCAACGTCTGCACGTATCACACGACAAGGAAGTTGCATGAAATTCTGGAGCCACTTGGAACATGGCAGGGCGGGGTGGGTTGATGTGTGTGTACTTTTACTTCTATCATGGTGAGACAGTGTATGAGTTTTTAATCGACAGAGTGAGGACATTTTGGCTGGTCCTCCCTTTGTCAAGCCTCAGTTTGGGGCTTTAGCCATTTGTTTTAGATAGTTAGATTTAGGGTGAGAGGCTGGAGATAGGGTTATGTCACTGTATGTCAATGACCTTATGTGGAGACCTTTTGCCAGTCCCCATAGGTCCAAACCTTAATTTGAAGATGAAGATTTCAAAATAATGAGGTGATTATAATTGGGTTTCAGTTAATTTCAGAGTCCTGGTTAAAGGTTAGCTATGTGTTTTGGAGGGTTAAGTTAAGGGTGAGAGGCTGGGGAAAGCATTATGGCAATGAGAAGCCTTTCAATGTCACCACAAGGGTCACAAACGTGTGCGTGTGAGTGTGTGTCTGTGGTACCCCGGGTAGGAAGGTCAGTCTGTTCACGTCCATCCACAGCTCCTTCAATCCAGTCAGATATTCCAACACCTCAGGCTGAGCGGAAAACAGAGAACCGTCAGTATGGGAGTGTGCATGTGAAAGAGAGATGAAAAGAGCATGAGTGAGTTTGATAGTGTTACAGAATATCTCTGAATATGAGAAGAAAGTGTGTGTTTGACTCTGTGAGTTGCATGCCAGCTATACTTGTGGGGGGGGAGACCGCCTTGCGGGGACCTTTTGCCAGTCCGAACAAGGTTAAGCATCAGTTTGAGGTTGAAAACATCAAAGTAGGGTTTCAGTTTGCTTCAGAGCCCTGGTAAAAGGTAGCCATGTGCTATGGATGGTTAGGTTTAGGGGAAATCATGATGAGTAATGAATAATGAGAGGTCCTCACAAGGAGAGAGAGACAAACGTGTGCACAAGGGAGCCTATCGAGAGAATGTATGTGAAACTGTTGTGAGTTGTGTACAGGAGAATCACGAGTGTGTATGGAAGCAAAACAGTGTAACTTATAGCCAGTGTGACGTGATTTTCAGAATGTGCGTGTGAGTCAGTAAGCATGTGACCATGTGAAAGAATGTGTGTGTATGACAGCAGTGTGTGAGACTGTTGTGAACGTGTCCAGCGGTAATATTGCGTGGTTGGACATTACATCTGCAAGTCAGAATGACAGTATGTTTCCATCTGTGACAGCTGTGTGTGTGTGCCAACTTGTGAGCGTATGTGTGGCAGTAGTGTGGTTGTGAAGGTGTGTTTCAGGGAGAATAGTCAGCATGTGTGTGTGTGTGAGCATGCGCTCTTACAGTGTGTGTAACAGCAGGGTGAGAGAATGTGTGTATCACTGAATATATTTGGTTTGAGTGAGAATACGCCTGTGTGTGTGTGTGTGTGTGTTATGAAAGAGTGTCGCGTACCATAGAGAGAATTAGTATGAGTCACAATGTGAGCTAGAGTCAGACGGTGTGTGTGTGTGTGTGTGTGTGTGTGTGTGTGAACTGATGTCAAAAGTTCAGAACGAACACTTGTTGTGTGGAAACTGAACAAGAGGAGTGCATGACAGTCATGTGACCAGGAAGCCGTCACGGCTCGGCACACGGAGCGACTCACCACTTCAGTGAACTCGTTACTCCCCAGATCCAGCCTCTCCAGCTGTGTGAGCTTCTGCATGCTCCTGCACACACACGTGCACACACACAAATACACGCACGCACGCACACAGAGAGAGAGGTGGGTCGTTACACAGCCGCCTGTCAAACTCCTGAGGGAGCCAAAGCCAACGTGAGGATGTCCTGGACAACTCCGTCTTCATTCCAGCCAATTGTTTTATGAGCAGATAAATCTCGCCGTGGCAGGAAGGGAAAATATCACATGCTCGCCCCGCAGCGTCGCCCCGGCACTTTCTCTCGACAACCAGGTCACATGCTCCTCGTTTACAGCTTCACTTCATTTCACCAGTATAGCTCCATGATGGGAGAAGCTCCGTCACCCAGGAGGAGTGTGGAGCAGAGCCCTGAAAGGCTTGATCCACCAGTGTACGTACCACTAGCTTCAGTGCAAGAAAACTAAATTGTTTGGGGGAAGAATTTCTATTTATGTTTGTCTTATGATCAACAGTCGTGACAAATGGTGGTACAAAAAAAATCAATCTAAACACTAATTTAAGATGCACTCACGATTAATAACTCATGAATTAAAAATGAGTCGAAGCTCTGGAAAACACTGTCAGGATGACACTGTATCTCTATGAAAAACAGGGCTGTAAGAAAACACTTGTTTATGTTTATGACTTCAAAGCTGATCATGGACGTGAGACAGAAACAAACATAGGAGCTTCAGGAAAACATCTGTCCTCCGGGAATCAAGGACCTGACAGTTAATCTCTAAAACCACTAAGACGCATCCCGCTGGGTCAAACAGGCAGTAGCAAGAACCGCAGGCTATTTTGGAAACAGTCGTGAAGAACAAGAACTCCCACAGAGCTCAAGCGGACCCCAAGGCTCAGCAGCACCAGACTGACCAGAACCTTGAATCATGTGATACAACCTTGATTGTTGTTGGACGACAAAGCTACAGACAAGTGGGAGATGGGGGTGGAGTTGGGAGCTGCAGATTTCTTGAATTGGCAGACACTTGGCTGGAGAACAGCGAGGGGGAGACGTGTGCAGTGGGGGTCTGAAAAGTGTTGTATGCGTCTGTTTACATGTGTGAGATGTTTGCGTGTAGCTGCGGCAACCTTTGTCAGAGTCCTTCCATCGGGTCTGGAGTCTGTCACAAGGGAGAGGGTGAGGAAAGATCTAGCACTGGGGGGAAGACGACAGGAGATATGTGCAGACATGAAGGAGAAACGGGGAGAAGAGCAATGAGGAGATCAGAGAAGTTAGGAGCTGACAGAAGATGAAGAAGGAGAGCTTTGTGACAAGATTAAGGAGATCAGTCAAGAGACAGAGAGGAGATAAAGAAGGAAATGGGAGACAACAAGAGAGGAAATCTGAGAGTCGACATAAAGAAGGAGATAAAGGATGAGCGGAGAGATGAGATGAACAGGTTGAAATAAAGAAAAAGACAAGTGAAGGATGAGTTCTTCTGTGATGACCAATATGGGAGGTAATCAGTGGGGAAGAGGCTAAAACCTCGGGCAGAAAATGTTGGCTCATAGACCTGCTGATCATCTTGCATGACAGAAAGGAAGAAGATGAGGATCTCATTCAGGAGACAATGGAGGTAACAGGAAACAAGGGTGAGATGAAGTGATCCAGCAGAAGCACATCCAGGAGGACTCGTAAGAGGAGATCATTACAACTTATCTTCAAGGAAACCACAGTGGAGAGGGATTGAAAGAAGGACAGACAACACTTTCAGGACGACTGGAACACTCAAGAAACAAAACCCGTCATAGAATGTTACCCAGCGCGGGAGGTTCACTTCAGACAAACACCGACCATTTAGAGTGGGTTCCAAATACAAAGGTGAACTTACTTTGGCAACATCTTCAGCTGGTTCTCTCTCAGCTCCAGGATCTGTAGCTTCGTCAGCCTGCCACACAAACACAGTCAAAAGTCTGTTTAACATGCTCTGATGGAACCTCTGAAGAGAAGCCTGAGACTCAGCATGTAGAGACAATCACACGTCCACTCTCACAGGCCCGTGGCTCACACCAGAACTTTACAGTCTGAGGTAGCAGATCTAGAGGGTGTCCTGAGGTTTGTATCAATTTAAAACCAATTCTGGGTGGAGTTCTGGAGGGAAAGGAAGTGAAGAGATGCAAGGATCACAGACTGTTCAGACAGAAGATGCAGGGAAACCTCTAGGTAGGAGCATCACCTGAAGATCAGTTGAGGTTTTGATCAGGGATTAAGTGTGAAATCTGGGGAAAATAAGGGAGAACATCCTGGAGAAAGACTACAAGGATCTCCAGCACATTGCAGTCTTCTGTCACTTGCTTTTTATTGATGGTTCCAAGACTCTTTCCATCCCTAGGAATTCAATATAGGATTTCCCTGACATCCTACATCCTCAATTATTGTTTTGTTTCGTCTTCATCTACAACCTCTCCCTGTGAGCCGGGGTTAGGGGCAGGTCACTGGCTCACTAGCAGACTATCTCATCAAGCCAGACCGGTCCCGTCTGGTCATAAATCAGGTGCCATGACAGCAGTCTTATCGGACCAGCTGGCACCGACTCAGGACTGTTAAGTAATTAAACACATACAATAGAATCTGGACGTCACTAGCGGGAGCGTCGGTATCGACTGAAAATGACTTATTTTACGTCACATAATGTCATTGGAGAGTTTTACTGTCAGACGCTGAGAAACATCTGCTGAACTGAAACAACTGTTTGACACTGAGTTCTGGATCTGCTTCTACTGCTGGCTTCCTTGAGCCCTGATCCTGTCCAGCACCACGGGCCCCTCACCAGCCAGACTAGCTAGCATCATGCTAACACACACACCTGCCAAAACTGGCGGGCAGGAACTCCAGGAAGGCATCGTTCAGGTAGAGCTGCGTCAGGCTCAGGAGCTGCGTGAAACCCTCCGGGAGCCTGAGAACACACGAACACAGCCCTCACTCAGACAGGAGTGAAACAAATGGCAGTCACAAACCGTGAGCTGCACTCACTTGGATATGGGGTTGACGCTGGCCTCCACAATCGCAAGGACTTTGCAGTTCTTGATGTTCTCAGGAAACTCCTGGATACCTGGGCGGATGAGATGATGAGATGAGTAGAATCAGAACACACAACCCAAACAGGTCAGACCTATGATGGATGATCATTAATGCCAGAGGTCCATCCCACATGGACAGCTATTCACACACAGATGACTGAGTCACCCATGAATGCTTTTGGGAGGAAACCAGAGAGGACAGAGGAACCACCATACACGCCTGTGCCTCTGCTTCCAATTCAAAAAGCATTTCTCTGATTTCTACATTACATTTTACAATTTTACATTACAAATACATATTTACACCTCACAACAATCGAAATCACTTTTTGTTGGACTGTATTTTATATTAATGAACTGAGTGACATGAACACATTATTTTGCCATAACACATGGACAAATGAATTGAAAGTCCACCAAAAGCTTTAAAAAACAAATCCTTCTAAACACACAACATATACAACAATACAAACTTGCATCTTGTATCGATTAAAGGCATCCTCTGATAAAAGCATTCATCTCACAGCAACCCTGAACACACAACTCTGCAACAACGACTTCCCGTTTCTTGACTGAACAGGTTCTGCCAACGTCAGTGCCACCAGCAGACAAAAACTCTCCTGCCCGATCAGTGATGCCTATCAGAGATCTCAGTCATGAGATGAAACCTTCCTCTGCTTCCTCTTGTGACTCAGCTGCGGGCTTGTTTCAACCAGTTATTCTTTCCATTCTTGTAAACATGGCTCGCTCTGTGACGTCACAACTCGAGAAACATATCGCCTTAGACTTGCCGGGATGAAGGTGAGACGCTACACTAACTCAGGAGACAGACCTCCTTGAGACTCACAAGAGCTGAGCAAAACTGACGCATGAGCAAGCAGGTCTGAAAGAGACTCACGCCTCTCTGCTCCCCACATGTGGACAGAGGAGACAAGTCTGTAACCCTAACCATTCTTCAGCGAGGTCACCCGGTCCATCATCCCACCCAGACACGACAACTTCATCCGACCTCTTCTGCACACCAATGGAACGAGATGATGCAGGTGGTCATAATGTAACAGCAGTTGTAACCATGGGCCATTACAATGGAAGAAGAGGTGGATCAATTCCTGTCTGTCCATATGCAGGAACCAGCTCAGCCTCAAACTGTCCAGTGAAGCGACGGCTAAATTAGAAGTGAAGACTGGATCTCACTGTTTTTGCTGACGTCCAGCTCCCTGAGATTGATGAGGTTGGCGATGGCGGCTGGCAGCACTGATAAGTCATTATCTGGCAGACTCAGTCGGTGGAGTAACTGGCAGTTAAACAGTTGCTGGAGGAGAGAGAGAAATGACAGGTCAGGCGTGAGCTAGAGAACAGGGCCTCAGGGTCAGCGGGGAAAGGTTTACCTTAGGCAGCTCTTCGATCTGGTTGGCATCCAGGAAGAGCTCCTGCAACGTCTTCTCGAAGCTAAAGATCTCCTTGGGAACGGTCTCCAGGCTGCAGTGGGAGTAGTCCAGCGATGTCACCGCCTCCTCCTCGCCTCGCAGGCAGCGGCACGGCACCAGCCGAACAAACAGGCTCCGCTTGGACATGCTCAGGCACTGTAAGGAAGGGGAGGGGGCAGAGGGAGAGTGTGGGGTCAGCACTAGCCACACAGGGCATTAGAACGCAGGAGGGGTTCCATCAGTCACATCCAGCAGTAGTAATAACCAGACACCAGAGATGTACACCGCTAACCACTGCGACAACAATAAATGGAATAAACACAAGCGCACGCCACATGACGGATCATATAATAATTTTAAGACTATAATATGAATTACATGACAGACAATGGGAACCACAGAGAGCACAACTTGACCTCAAAATAAAACTGTCAGTTACCTACACAACAGGGTTCTACAACAGATGTGAAACATTGAATTGCCCATCTTTGCATGTAGTAAAGGATTATGCAGTATTTAAACAAGCAAATGACGATGTTGGAGACAAACCCCAGTGATGCAGAGAACACAATTGACCAGTTAGCTAAGTGTCAAATACATGTAATATAATGAAAATATTTCTCATTGTTATCACCAGAAGAGCAACATTTTTTGTGACCATATCATCCTTGCCTACCAGACACTGAGCTCAGTGCTATGCTTAACTCTCACTTATGAAGCAGTGTGTCACTTTGCACTTTCACTATCAGTCAGGGAACACCATGGTGCTACTGTTTAAGACATTTTATGACTCAAGCAATGCCTTTTATAAACACAAGCCAAGTCCAGGCCTCAAGTCTTGAGGACCAGACCAATACTTTATCATGACGGGAGTAACCATGATAATGGTTTAGATTTATTTAGCGCTTTACTAGACACACAAAGCGCTCCACAGAAACCACTATCCCATCATACCTCAGTCACACCAGTGGTGGTAAGCTACATTGGAAGCCACAGCTGCCCTGGGAGACTGGCAGAAGGGTGGAGGCCACGAAGCGTCGAACGGCCACTCCATACTTTGTGTCTAGCCCAAGGCACAACAACAACAACAACATTTTCATTGATACTTTCGACATCTGACACCACTATGGCTGTCGAGAGAGCAACACCAAAATGACTGTAGCTCTGGACTGCACTAGACTGGAGACGGAGTGAGCAAATTTCAGACCTACTCACGCACACTTCACTGCAAGACCTGCCAGTCATTGGCACGAGAGCCCGCCCCCTTGTCTGAGGACAATGAGAGTCAGGTCTAAAAATGTCAAACAGTACCAAAAACACCTGTGCAGCTGTGGCTACACATTACTAGCCACATTTCAGAGGCTATGTGTTACTGCCAAATGCCAGGGGAAATAAGGAGGCACATGACATCCTTGTTCTTTTCCATATTAAGTATTTGTTTCCATCCATTTCATTCTTGTTTCCAAGAACTTTGTGAATTCACTCTGTACTCCAATGGTTCATATTTCCACTATTTGTGAATAATTTTATATTTATGTTTTTTAATTGTCCACATTTAAAGCCTCACTGCACAGCAAGCTGTGCACACATATTTTAAGGCGATACAGAGGCACATTTTCCCAGGAATAATACTGACTCATAATGAGGATTAAATATGAACCAATTGCAATAGCGCAGCCCTCGTCCAGAGAACTTCAACATTGCTGACTATGACGGTCTTCCTGGATGACACCTGAGAACTCCCTTTGGTTGGAGAGTGAGCACTGCTCTGCAGTTTATTTATAAAAAAAAAAAACTATAAAGATTCCATGATTGATTACGGAACATGCTGAGTAGCTATTTTCCACATGCAGCAGTTCACCGCTGATAAATTTATCAAGCAGTTGTCCATATTTCAGAGACTGTATAAACATCTCTGTATCGTCCACACTTCCACCACAGAGTTTCAACATGACCTCAGATTTCATCACCACGACACACGGTGTTACGTAACACAGTATCCAGTCACATCTGTTTCCTCATGAGTTAGTAAAAATAACAGCTGCCAACATCTGGATGTTCGTCCAACAACACGAGACAACAAAGTTTGAAATCATGCCCCAGCACAGAAATCCTCTGTCACACAACACCGTAAGGGGTGGAGACGGAAGACTTTACACTGAAAAAAAAAAACCTTCACCTATCAAAAGATGATTCCCACCAGAACAACTCAAACATCAACAACACGGGCAGAAGAACCAGGAAGATGCTGAGAGGAGTCCAGGACAGTGTGCCTGCGCTCAGAAGTGAACCCTTGTACGGCGAGTACTGCGATCATCCACCTCGCTTCAAAATTCAGCCAAGTCAACATACTGTGAAATTTGTCATTTATGACATGAAGACTGTATCAAAATAAACCTTTTTATCTTTGCGACCGATGATGTAAGTGCAGACCTTGAATCGGGGGGTGGGTCCAACTCAAAAAATAGCCCAACTATAAGCTTTGCTACATATCTCAGACAAAGAGACGACCTGTGGAATGTAAACAAAGTAAATTATTGAGCAGATAAAAAGCACCAGATGGCATACGTGTGTTCTCAGAGAATCCTCACTCCAGTAAAGGTGAACAGGAGACCGGCACATGCCCCAAGACACAGCTCAAGAGAAATCATTTATGGAGTTAATATTTCACTTTCAGTCAGCAGACAGGAATGTGTAGAAGTGGTTGAACTAATGCCTCACTAGCGCACCTTCTCACAAACATCATGTAAGTTGTGACCTTGACTACTCTGTGGAAGGAGACAGACGAAGAATATGAAAGAAACATCTCTTGAAACTCTCTTGAGGTCAGCTGAAGTGGGAGAAAGTGGTCCTCCCACTGTCATTTGCCCGAACAGCAGGTTCATATATAAATACTGGGAGTAATCCGCTCTATCTCCAGAGGGGATGACATATGACTTGGCTTCATTCAGTCTGAAAAACGGGCGTGCATGGATGACGCATGCTACGGAAAGTGGGAGGACAGGGGAGGGAGTTCGGGACGGGGATGAGGGTCCACAAAGAAAAGGGTATGTTTGGAGTTATGATGAGATGAAGAAGCATGGAGAGCAGATACTGAGGAGAAGGAAGGTGGAACAGAGTGTGCGATTATCTGGTGCTGCCACATTACCCTCCCCAGTAATGGTGAGCTTCCAAGATGATACCTGCGGACAATTTGTAAAAGCTGCGCATTTGTATCTTTGCCTAGAAAACGGGCAAGATACGCTTGCCACAGTCCGGTTTCCAGCGGCCTCACAAGCTCCTGACACGAGTGGAGCACACCTGTCTCGACCATGCATCGGACCCTGATCCGACCCCCTGAGGAGCAGTAGGATTGGTCACCAGGTGCTGTTCAACGTCTCGTCAGTGCCCCACAGCGAGTAAAATAGCATTTTAAGTCTGGTATTGGGTTGGAGTTGCTTGTGTTCAGAGTCACACACAAGTTCCAGGTGGCGCTCACGTTTCTCTTCAAGCATGTGGAGGCACCGTGAGCTGTCTGAGGAAGTAGAAGTGAAATGCATCTCCCCTGGTCTGGCAGACAAGAAGTCTATTTCCAGTGGCTTTTTATAAGAGTGCAGACCTACAATTTCTCCTCGGCTGCCTTGGTTTGACAGTTAAAAGTTTACCAGGCTGTATATCTGCAGGGGAGTGGGGCAGGCTGGAGGCCTGAGAGAGAGTATCAGCAACACAACACCAGCAGGAGTGACACAGAGTCTGGCTTGAACACTGACCTGTCATCCACATTTGGCAACTTCTTAGAAAGGATTTGCTCTAATAGCCGACCTGTCTAAGCAGTACACTGACTCACATGAGAGGGGTCCACACTGGACACGACCACTTCCCCGTCATGACCTGGTAGCTCTGCTGCCTGGGTCAATGCTGTTGCCATGGAGACAAAAGTTAGGGGATGAAGACTCTTAACCTGAGACCACTCAGTTCAACTCTGGAGGGACACAAGAGCTACACAACTCCAAGAGCTTCTGTTCCGAACTGAAATACAGGAAATTTAAGACAAGACGACACGTGAGACGCTGGTTCAGTCAGCTTCACTTCATGTTAATTTCATAGCAGTCACACACAAACAATCTTTAAAGAGATTAATTGCATTGGTTCGATTAATCTGGACTCAATATTCATTGTTGTGATCATGCTACAGCAGGGAAAGTAGACGCCTTGTGTCCACTGGATCAGAGATGCACTGCAGCAATGCAGAGCACAAACATCAGGTAGAGATTGGGATAAAATGAATCACTCCATGCAGCAGATGGGTTCAATGCATCATATGTTTCACCAGATAAATTGTTGGATGGATTCATTTTGTTAATCTTAACAGCACCACTTAGTGTCATTTGTGCATTCAACACCACAAGTCCTGAACTCGGTAAATATTACGGAAAACAGCTGATCAGGGCCCCGATTCATCCACTTCACCTGACATCATGACCACAGAATGAATGGCTAAACCTCACAGGGAGAAATGTGATGCCATTAGCTAGCACTGTTGGCCCTGTATGCAAGGCTTAACAACAGTACACTACATTACTGCAACTATCTCCCAAAGGCAGCCTAGCTGTGGACAGGTGACATGACCCTGTGTCACCATGGTGACCGCCGATGACATCACTACCTCAGGATGACAGTAAGGAGTGGGTGACAGACGTACAACAGACCACCCAACACGACGACTGTTCTCAAGACAAACTACAGCATCTTAATGTCAGTGAGTGTACAGAGCAACAAGTGGCAGCAGACTCTCTCTTGGTGGATGTGCAGCAGCAGAAGCGGAAATAGAAGTGCAGCTTGACGGCGGCAAGCAGCTTGTTATTTATAGCCGCCAGCGCTGCTCCGGTTCATACGGCAGAATGTGATTAGTCCGCCCGGCTCTTGCCTTATGAAAGGAGCTTTTGATCCAGATTGCAGAGGACGGTTACAGGATTGCTGCACTGCAGATTAAAGATCTGAAATTAGAGATTATGGCAACAAAAGCGAGGGGATAATATGAAAACACAACGATAACAATAGCCTGCGAGAGTCTGGATGTGTGGGTGAAAAAACTCCTGACGGTGTTCCCACGATGCATCAGGAGCGGTAGTTTGACTACGGACTACTTTCTGAAAGAAAACGTTATTAGACTAACGGCAGCAACAGTGGTGAAGAGTTTTTAGGCCCAAAATTATGACCACCTGCATTGCTGTGTGCATAGCGCACACAAAGGAATCAGTTACTTCCTGTTGTCATGTCAGTGTAGCATTAAACAATGCTTCCTTTATACATGCTAGCAAGATGCGATGATGTAGGACGCTTGCCTGACCACCGGGTGAGCAGGACAGAAGAGAGCGGTGACCGCGGCTCAGGGATGGAAGCAGCTGCGGAGCCGCAGAGCATCAGTGGCAGGACATTTAAGTGGCATCTGCCCTGTGGAGGTTGGCTGCAGGTGGTTGATTGGAGCATCCATCCAGTATCTCTGAAGGACTTCGGCTCTGATCAAGGGATCAAGCGCCCTGAAAAAGAGACACCTCCAACATCGCACCAAACATGACATGTTCTTTTCATCCACACAAATCTGGCATAATCAATCAGTGGATTTGAAACAGGGTCCCCGCGTAGAAACATTCTAAAACACTGGTTCTGAGACTGTCTGCACAGTGCAGACCCCTCTGTCTTGTTTCTCTCTCTCAAACCATCACAAGCAAAGAGCAGCTGTGGAACAGAAGAGACTTAAACATAAATGAAGAGCAGGAGTGTCATACTTGGGACAAACAAGAACTTGAATCAAGTTGATGTGCAGACAGAGTGGATTTAGGCCAGCTCCAAAGATGTGAAACAAGCATCTCTGGTCTGTCGAGGTAAAGTTAAGTGCGACTCGGAGCAACAATTCAACCTCTTTGCCACAGCGCTGTCTATTTCCACATTCACTTTGTTATGCCAAAGCAAAATAGCGCTCATTATTTAAGGGGAATATCACAATGCCATCTTCTCCCACACAACGCCACATGCAGGCCTGGCAACTGCACTACATTGTTTTAGGTCATTTTCTGTCGATGCCTGAAGCTGCTTCACCTTTAAAAGAGGACTTTTTCTGAGCCAGCACTTCCTTCCTGTGCGTTAGTATAAACAACACAAATAAGAAGGTGCTGCAGAAACAACTCGTCGGACAGTTCAGTAATATGACGTAGAGCGACACAAAGTGAAAACGTGAGTGGAAGTATGAAAGTGCACTCACACATGGAACAAGTGACATCTTCGTCACGTGGAATCTATACAGACCCTTCTGCTCTGGCAGCTCATTAACCACACTGCACTCAAATCAAGTTGGCACAACAGGAGACATGCTGCTCATCAATAATGCAGGGGGCTATTGAGTTTAGAGAGCTATTCGGCAGCAAAGGAAGACACAGCAGCATCGACGTCCTCTTGCTCACACACAGTGCTGTCACGGGAAACGTCTACAGAGAAACTGCTGGCAGGCGGACGAACGGCGAGATGAACTCTGCGACCCCACGGAGACCACCAATGTCAGTGCCTTCCTCAGCCAAAACAGAAAACCTCATTTCCTTTGGTTTTTAAAATGGTGCAATCTCAAACCCAACACAGACTCTGTTGTCCGCCTCAGAAGATTCCCTGTATTGAGTTAAGCACCCCGGTTTGCTGACCCACTTTTGTGGCGAGACTCTAACACAAGCACTGTGAAGGAGCATTAGTTCCTTTGGGTAAGATGCGCACGACTAAGAACAAAGTTTTAGTGCTTCTTCGGATCACGGTTTGTTTTCAGGCAGGGGTATAAATATATAGCAAGACACTTTAGGTTTGTCCTGAGTTACCCCCTTTTTGATGTTTTACCTTCTCTCTCAAATGACCTTAAAACCTTTCCACAATAGAGTTGCTGAGAAGATACTAAGCACTAGTGTTGGGCGATATTGACAAAAAAAAATTATAAGAATATACGTCATTTCAGCGATAACAATAATTATCTCAATAAATACATTTTCATTTCATGTGTTGTACACACTACAGTCTCTCTTGAAACTGTTCTATAATGAAACTTATTCGTGGACTTTTTCTCCAATATCATTATTTGTTTATGTTTAATTATACTAGTTAACTAACTAGTTTCACGTCTCTCGTAGAACCCGCTCATGTTGGACAGACTGCTTGACCAGTTTACTTCAACGATGGACGCATCTGGACACATTTCCTAGATGCTATTGAAGAGATATTAGAAATGTGAATAAATAATAATTTCATATTCTATTCTCGCTGTTATTATACAAACTGACAGTCTCATGTGTAGTGTGATGGAAAAACCTTTTCAAAAATTCTCTCTCCTAAAGTGATTGGCTTTCATTGGTATGTTTGATGACTTCACTAATGCCTGGGTGTAGCATTAGCACTGCCTGTGAGACTGTGTCCGCGATCAGTGAACCCTAATCGGAAACACAGGAGAGGACACCACCGCCAATACTGGAGCGGAGCTCCTTCCAATATCCAACTATTTTTACCACAGTGTTTCGCCAAGGTGCCACGCAGCTGTGGACCCTGCATGTGTTGATATGAACCAAGGCAAGACGACCGCGTCAGGAAACCTATTAGGACCACTCCATCTAATAAAACAAACTCCGATCCAGATACTCGACCAATGTCATGATCAAAAGTTTCCTGGATTAAAAATAAGTTTAAAACTACAATCGTGTCAAACGCTGTGGATCCCCAGCAGGAACTACTGATGTTGTCACAATCACCAAACTATATATACATATACATATATGTGTATACGTGTATATATATATATATATATATATATATATATATATATATATATGAAGAAAAAAAAGGCGCGACAGTGTGTAGCAGAGGCCCGACATGTTCTGTGACAATGACAAAGGAGCTTGACGTTGAAATCAGCCATGACATCAGCAATGCGTCTTCCTTCGTTTAGTCTGTGACAGTACACACCACCACAAAGCAGTGAGATGAGAAAATGAGGTAGTTTGGATGGAGTTTTCGGTGATCAGCACTTGACCATGACCTATGAACTTATGTTGCACGCACTGGTCGGCGACAGATCCTGTGACTCATATTAGAGCGTGTCGACAACCATTATTGCCGTTGTGAGTCATCAGGAACCTAAAATACAAATGTGAGCACAGTCATTCACTGCTGTCGCCTCTGAAAGTGACGTCACAGACAGAAAAGAGACAACATCTCAGTAGCGTCTCTACATTTATTCCACAACACTCTAAACACACCATCACCTCATCTCGAGTGGAACACTGGATCTAAAGAACACACATCACGTTTACTAGCTGCTTTATGTAATTTGATAAGTGAAGGAATTCCAAATGCTGATGAGAGCTTCAACTGTGAACACACGTTCACACCTTAACCTTGCACCAGCAGGCCTCCACTATTGACTAAACCTCACACACCAAAACTATCCCGCGAGAGTCGAGACCTTGGTCAAAATGAGCTGATGTCAGTCCTTTGTTCAGGGGTTTAGTCTTCTAAAAACAGTACAAAGTTTCAGCAGTATCAGTGGTGGGGGTGCTGCTGAGAGGAACCTGAAGTTCCAGTTTCACTCTCACTTGCTCAGGTTTTGGTTCTCACCAGCGTTCCTAGGACTCAGAGGTCTTGCGTGACTCGGGAAAACAAAAGCATTATTGTTGTCTTTGAATTCACGGTGAAATGAGGGTAAGTAATCTGATCATTGACAAGGACAAAGAGTCACTTCAGCGCCGGACACACCGGCTCTGGTCAACGCACAGCAACATGTTGACTTTCTTGGAAAAGTTTAAATGCATCTTGTGTTGGTTTTTAATCCATTTGCGGCTCATCTTTCCTCTCAACTGACACGTGTGAGCCAGCATCGTCAATCCCCGACTGTTTACAGATGCAGCCTCTTCATTCGCCTCCACCCTGGCAAGACCCACTTAGCTAACAGTTTACACTGCAAATATTAGCAGTGGAACACGTTCCAGGCTTGAAAGCGTACGATATGACTGGAATGGGTGTCAACAAGATTAGGAAATTGAGACACCAGATGTACAGAAGCATGTTTGCTTGTAAAATGAGGTGACAGGTTTGTGAAACTCGGTCACCATGGAAACGCAGCAACCATGTGACCACAACAAGAGTTGGCGTTCAACCCCCTCGAAGACTGAAGCCGGGAAATATCACTTCTTTGAAATTGGGAACTTTATTGGTCCTCCTGAACAAAACAATCATCTTCAAGTACTTTCTAGAAATCCAAATGTTTAACACATCTGGTCACAGTTCTTAGGCACACAGGCCTCAAACTTTGGTGCAAGTTCCCACTACTGAAGGCACCATTATCATTGAAATATAATATATTATTGAAATTGCAACATGAGCAATGCTCACTAACTGACCAGTTAGTTTGGGTTGCATTAGCACAAATATTTGACACCACATTTCATTTTGGAACAATAAACCTAAAGAGGTATCCTCTGCTGCATGACTGAAAAGCTACCACACAGCACAGCAGCCTTCTGTGGTGCGCGTTTCTTTCCCAACCAAAAAGGCTGCAATGGGTGACCCACTTAACAGGTCCCGACCCACCAATGGGGAGGGGCTGCTCTCAATCATGAGGTGGAAGTGGGAGAAAATGCAGTAACAATATTAGATGAAACTTTTCACATGTCAGTACCTCAGCTGGGGTTTTGAATTCTTCTAAAAACGGCCTTAGAACATAGAAACGATTGAGTCGTGAGGAGCCATCACGCCTAATTGCAACCAACCAGAGCATGAATCAGATACATTTCCTTCCGTCTTGGTCACTCGGTGCCTGCTGAGAGAAGCGAGCGGCCAGCGCTGGTTCCAAATCCCCCCTGAGAGGGCGCTGGTAATTACTCAGATGAATAATTCCCACGTTATATCTTCCCACACAGATGGGCCGCGGGCAAACGTAGGATCTCTACTTCTCGCTTCATTACTCCAGTAGTCACAACTCAGAGGTCGTGGAGATGTCGGAGCGTCCTAGAGGGTTCAGGTCCTATGCTTGGTATCAAGGTCACCCACCACCCAACTCTGAGTTCACTTATTTCACTCAGTCAGAAATGACTCAAAGATTTGTACTGTGACTCTCTGCTGACTGAGACACATTTTTTTCTGCAACAAGAAATTTTCCTTCACTTCCTGAGCTATAACTTCACTAAACAATTTCACACTAGCCACAAGAAAATCAGTGCTGTACAGAAATTCCAAAAACCGAATCACGATATGGTGCATTGCTGTCATTCGAAATGAGTCTGAGAAGGGAGGCAAGCCTTTCTAGCAATAAGGAGATGAATCTGTGAGGAGCAGAGCCTGGAAACTGCAACATCAAGTGACGCAGATCAAGCAGGTTGTCACAGAAGGGTTCCAGATGCCAATAACTTAAGAGTACCCTTCCAATTGGGAGCTATCTTGGTACACTTCAGATGACATGAAACGGCATGTAAAAATGACCCGGGCTCCAACGACCTCCTCGACACGCTCTCAGAGCGTGACCTTTGCTGCTGTGGATGGCAATCATTACGCCTCCTACTGTCCTCTGTGTTAGCAGGTTAAACATTGCGCACCATCGCAAGCACAACTTGTCCCTCAAAGCCACTTCCTGGCGACGTGACAGGTGACAAGCGTTGCGCTGACGACTGTAGGACAGAGGTGACGCGCAGGCACCTTCAGTGCAGCAGCAAGGTGATCCAGACAGGATGTGCTGGAGGACGGTGGCGCCACAGCAGCCACAGAGGACGTCGCAGCACAAGATAAGCGACGGAGGTGAACCAGCTTCACCTTAGAGTCATGGTTAAAGAGAGAGAGAGTCCTCCTCGTGAAGTGCTAACCAGGGCAGGAGGAGCGGCCTACTGCTAAAAATAGATCCATGTTTGCCAGTAACTTCTTAATTAAATATGAGATCTAGATAAATACCAGTTCTGCAGAAGTAGATCAGCAGCCTGTGCACCATTTCACACTCTCACCAAACGACAGTTCACTTTCTCAATCCAACAATCAACGTAGCTAACCATCTATCAACGTGCTGCAGACACAAAACTAAAAGGGAAGCATGTGAACATTAAAAAAGTAACAACTGCCATAAATAATCCAAAAATAGACAAATAGAGAAACATGTCCTGGGTTTAATGTGTTGTCAAATGTGTATTTTTTTCAAGAAAACCTTTCTTACAGCTATGAGATGTGAAACAGGTCCATTCAGATTTAATGGGATTTATAATTTATAATTTGTTGATTACTCTAAAATCCTTGTTCTGGCATTAGTTTTCAAAAAATAAAATAAAAAATAAATAAAAAAAACAACTGAATGTTGACAGACCTTAGGACTTTGAATCTGACAGGATTTAAGTCAGACTGCGAATCAACCAGAAAGTACCGTAAATGTTCAATACAACGTGTATTTCATACACTGAGCCTTTACTTACTGATATAGACAGATGGATGGATATAGATGGATAGATGGACATTTATTTAAAGCCTGCCTGACTTAGTTTTCACAACACTGATGCTCACAAAATGCTAAAAAGTAAACATAGCTTGTAAAAGCTGTTGTCACGCTCTTTAATGGCAGAGTATAGTATAACCCCAAGGACACGCTGCATCCATTCTTTTGCAGTCAAATGGCTTTTGAGGTCGTCATACAAAGGTCTGGAGGACAGATGGTGAGGCAGAGGAGGATAGCCAGAAATGATGAAGGTGTGACTAAAAGAGCAAGATGAACAGTGGAGGGGGAGGAGGATGCCGCTGCCATTGTGGGACATGCCCAAAGATGAAGAAATTGATACGAAGAAATACCAAAGTGTGTGAGGAATAGACAAACAAATGTGACTATAGTGTGTTTATTCTATAAAAAAAAAAAAAACTCCCAGGATTTAAATTTTTCAAATGTATATTTCGTCAAGAAAACTATAAGAATTTGTGGGGGAAAAAATTAGCAATGCAGATTCCACATTATGCAGATACACAATGTATTGAACAAATGAATTTCAAAATAGACAGCAAGCCCTTTTCTGATTGAATGGGTTTGTGGCAGACCCGGACCTGGTACTATGAGTATCATCTCTCCCCGAGGTAGGAAGAGACACCGTCACTCTGCTGAGACAATTACAAGCACGGGTCTTCTCCAGAAACCTTCCACAGCTGAATAATAAATGCTGGCATTAAAAACATTCTTACGATTATGACTTTTCACTTCCTTGTGCAAGGGAAGTTTTGATAACCAGGTCAGACACATTCAGGTCAGAGCAGCGCTTCCATGCGCCGTGACAAATGCCACATTTAATCGTTTGCCAGCTGGAGAGAATTGAAGTGAATCACATGACTCTCGCAGCAAGTCGGTGGAGGGGTGTGAATGAGAAACAAACATCAAGCACTCATACATCCCAAGGACTCGACCATGACTTGAAATATCAGCATTAAATTGGGCACATTAGACCCATTCAAGCTTTCCTTACCCAAAAAGAGCTGCAGTTCCATTATTTCATTTTCAGGAACTTTCAACAAAGAAGCAGGAGACAGTGACAAGTGTGACGTGGGCATCAACTGGAGACAACCTCAGAGTTGTAATTCAGAGTATAGAGAAGAGCCATTGAGGGGCTTTTCACACTGCGGATTCTGTCTCGGGAGTCCGCTTCGCCCCCTGCTGTGCAGCCTCGCACCTCTGAGCCTACGCCGATCTTCTTTATTTTCCTATTTACAACCATCGGCTTGTCCACCTAATTTCTTTGTCACTTCTTTACACCACGAATCATTCTCAATTCAGACATTAACTGATGACTTCTGTAACAGAATGTGGCGTTTCACAGTCAAAAGCAAATAACGGAAACAAGCTGTGTAATACCGACCGTCTTGATTGATCCATGCTGCTCTCACAAAAAGTTGCACAAAATGAGAGAGAAAACTGACGATCAATAAGCTTTTTATAAGAGAAAAACAGATCCAGAAATCAAAAATGATCAATGAAAAGTCTGGTAATGTTCAGTAACTTGACAAAAATCTGCATTATTCCTTCTCACTCTTTCCACATGCAGACATCTGCGCAGCTGCAGGATAAGCACAGCATAAAAACAGTTAGAGCCCAACATTATTCTTTTAGTAAATCTGTCTGTCAACATTTTTTATGTTTATCAGCCTAATAATGGTGAAAAATAATACATCCAGACACATAGGGAGTACCAGACCGCTGCGCTGCGCTCCTCTCCAGCACCAGTCTCCCACAGCGGTGGCTGCACACCTCAGTGTTCTGAAAGTTGTTTTTGAACAATGTTGACCGCCCAGACAGCGATCAGACCTTTTACTGCTCCGCATTAATCATGTTTGTGTGGACTCAAGCTGTACACGTAGTGCCGAGTCGCCTAAGGCGAGAAGCTCACCATCCGCAGAGAGTTTCCAGAGACAAGGTGCAGCTCTCCAGGTGGAATCAAGTCTGCGGCCAAAACCCGTTTCGCTTATGTTCACGTCAGACTTTTGAGCCGAACATTTTGTCTCCAGACAGAGTGCACAGTCTGAAAAGCACCCGAGACAATCCTCACGCACTCAGAGACACACCAGCCTTTTACAGAGAACTGAGCAAGTTTAGCCAGGTTAGCGCTGAAGTTACTCAGTTCTGGGTTCCCGTCAGGATTTTTTTTTAAAAACTGTGGCAGAGCTGAAAATCGACGGTGGGAACCGTCATGTTCATGTATAACTCCAGTCTTCTTTGAAAAAGAGCTGGGAAGGTTTTGTTCGAATAACGAGTGGCAGATGAGTCAGACAAATGAGTCCAGTGGCAAACACATCAAGATTTAATCTTCAACTGAAGGTCACATGGCTTCAATAAACCACTTGACCCTCAGACAACACAACAGCCACATGAAGGGACTTTCAGTTTCCTGGCCACACAACGCCAACAGAGCCATGAGTGAGAGAACATGACGAGCCGCTTGTCTCGTGGTTCGCAGGGAAAGTGATTTTCACCATGTAGAACAGTAGCCTGAGGCAGCAGGAAGTGGGTCTATTAATCATTAGGGACAACAGCCCGGACTGACGTCTGATAGTCAACAGGGGCTAGGTGTGAGCGATCAAGTCTTTCCAGTTCCACACAGTTCCAAAAACCAAATCAGCCCAGCACAAACTAAACGCACCACACCTCTCGTGTAATCCCAAAGGCCCACAGCGTTAATCAGCACATCCAATTGTTTGACATATGTTCGCCAGTTCGAGAGAATCCCGTGAATCCAAAGAAGTAAATCCGTCAGTCAAACAGGTCACATCAGCGAGTCGTAGCACAACAGGACAGTGATTCTTCAAATCGTTTCGTATCAAGCGTGGGACACACCAAGACAAAAACATCCACCGCGGCTAACATACCTTGTCATGTAGCGCCTGATCCCAGTGAACGTGGGTGAAAGGTCCAACAGTTCCGGTTACCTGCGAAGAACAGAACAAAAACACCTATCAATTCAAGACCACAGCATCTTCACAACACATCGACTGAAGACGTCTATAACAACTTAAGAAATAAATATTTTATATCACAGGACAGCGACTGACTCGATCTATGGCGACTGCCTTCATATTATGTGAGAGAGATCTCAGCTACCCGCACAAGGGGCGGAAAGCCAGTCGCTGTCCACCTCTGATCTGGGTGACTGGACGGCATCCCACGTCACTCCACCCGTAACGCGCTATACCAAGAATGACGACTAGAACTATGTAATTCATGTCAGCAATAAGTGGTGGAAGGGCCACAGTCAATCACTACAACAAACCTCAATCAACCAAGCTCAGGCTAACATTAGCAAGAGCACAGAGTCAGCCGGTGGCCGGCGATAGCTTAAAAAAAAGCGCCTGTTGAGCTTGGCTGAAGTCTTCCCGGAGAAAGACAACTTTGTTTGCACGACAAGGAAAACTAAATCTTCGCTTCTGTTAGTTTACGCTCCATGTAAATGCATCACCACAACTTACATGAGAGCTGCTTGCCTTCAGAAAAATATCATTTTTTAAAGATGAAATCACATGATTAAAAAAAAAAATGAAAACCAATTGGAAAGCATTGACAACACAACGCATCATGGAGGTGGATGTGGTGGTTTTCGCAGCGTTTTTCACAGAAAAATCCAGAAGAAAACAGAACTCAAATTGTGCATTCCTGACGGACATTTGCAAAGACTAATACGGATGAGGATGGCTGCATACTGGAGAGAAGTCTATGGCTGTGTCCCATTTCTCACCCGAACACTTGACTTCCCTAAGAATTGGGACAACACTTCAAGACATTACGCTTTACGTGTGACGTGTTCACTTACGTCATGCATAAAAACATTGTGTCATTGACTGCAGTGCTGTGTTTTGTTTCCTGCATATCGAGCATTGGAGAGTTTTGGAAATGTCAGCTTCAACCTTTTTTGCAAATACTTGCATCTGCACTGATAATCTCACTTGGTTTGGTGAACCAGCAGAGATCAAACAGGCAGCTGAAAACTACCCTTTATTGTCACTAATTCAGTAAATATCAAAACACTCTGCTTCTCTGTTTTCTCTCTCACTTCTGTTTTTTAGGGAGGTGCGGGGGTTCAACAACATAGAACTGGCAAGCTAGGCTTTTCAAAATACAGTGGTAGACTACAGAACTGCAATCGTGTACCACTAACTGACACCATCAGACTGCTATCACTGTGCAACATGAACAGCTCTCAGATTACTTTTAATAGCACACGCTAACCTTTGAATGAGTTTGCTGGACAATGAAAAACAACAGTGCAAAACCACTGCACAGGATGTGAACACTTAAGAACCATGTGAAGAGCAAGGACGGTTCATCTTGATCGCAAAGGTCTTCGACCCCAGTTGTGTTTTGTCAAGTCAAACAAGAGAAATGCTTCCTACAAATCATCCACCAGCGTGGCGACAGAGAGACAACAGTTTCAGAGGCGAACAGAGACGAAGAGGCGTCGGAAGAGAGGTTGTGACTTATTCATGGCTTCTCCCAATCAGCTGCAAACGCTGATTAGTTTCTGCTCCACTTCCTCTGCCGGGCCTTTATCCTCGTCACATCTATTTTGGAGGGTGGGTTGCGCAAACAAAAGTTCACTTCATCACACACTTTTAAGGAATGTTTTGGTGTTTTCAGGGGGGAAGGGAGGCTAATGTGAGCATAGGACATAGGTCTGATCAACCTTTGAGTTCCCCATCTCGCTGTGTGTGGCGTTCCAGTGCCGTCGTCTGACACACAGACCAGCGGTATCTTCGGCGCTCACGTCTTGTTGTGGAAGTCAGTGGCAAGAAGAGCGGAGGAAAAGACAGCATGAACAAAGCCATTCTTTCTTCAGGGTCCTCATCTCATGTTTTCATTTCTCCCCTGAGCTTTGGAAGCATAGGGGCCCCCTAAGCGGGGGATTTCAACCCAATCAGGGGTGAAATCCCAGCAGTTTTCGTCAACATGTAGTGATTCACATTACCGCACTCCGTCCAGCAGGATTCCCCCTTTTAAGGTATGCTGTTCAGGAGGACGGTGAATGTGCGCTGAAACTCACTCGCGCCATGTTCTCCGCCATCCCCTCTTTGAAAACACCCCTAAAGTAGGTAGACATCCCGTGGAGGAACCTGGGTCCACACAGTGCAGCAACCTGCCAGGTTCCAAGGATCATCTGGGTGGGCTCAAGGAGCCCTGGGTTTCTCACTGTATTTTACAGTTAAGATGGCCATAGTGCTGTGTTTAAAAAAAATCGATTTTCCGATTCTGAATTGATTCGTACATCAATTCCATAAAATCGATTCGTAGGTCCAAAGATCGGATTAATTAATTTACGTTTTAACACATATTCTCTGGGTGAAGTGGGACTCCAAAGTCAAAACAACATGCCTCCTCACAGTGGCAACACTAGCAACGTTCAGACGCGACCAAACCAAAAACGCGCTCGACAAAAGCATAGCAATTAGCACGTATGCCTAATGGAGGTACTGGAAGTGTTGCAGTATTGCGGAAATATGACCCACCTCACGAGTCACGTGACGCGACATCACCCAGCGCTCCTGTCCAAGCCATCCACCGGGCCACAACAAATGAAACTCGAGCGAACTTTACCACTACCAGGTAATTCTGCACGCTCTGTCAAAATAACTGAAGCGATCGCGGGCTTCATTTGCAAAGATATGCGCCCGTCTTCCGTCGTTGGTTGTTTATTATCATTTACTGTCAATCCTTCATTAATTTCCTGTTGAATGTCAATATGATACTAGAATTAATACGTTGTGTCACTTGTCATGTGATCATGCCAACAGCTCAGAAAATGGTTTAAATACTAACCTGAATCGAGATCGGATCGGATCGAATCGAATTGAATCGTGATAATCGATTCTAAGTCATGAGAATCGGAATCGAATGGATTCTTGAAATTAGAATCGATACCCAGCCCTAGATGGCCACCTTGACAACAAATGCTCGCCACATTATAGCGTGGCCCAAAGAGAAATGTAAATATATAAGGGCTGGAAGCAACTTAATTCTCCTAGCTCCAAATAAAAGTGACAAAAGTGAGACAAAAAGGTTCCACAGAGATTACAACTGCCAGTCGGTGTGCCTTAGTTATTTACAAGTGGATGCCGAGAGTTACAGTGCCACTCACAGAGCTGGCAAGCGTACTACAGCGTTTTCAACCCCTAAAATCAAAGTCTAAAGCTGTGTCCTCAAGAACTATTTTCTGCAGAAGACCCAGAGATATTTCAGTTAGAGCTGAGAAGCTTCTATTCAGCTTTGTCACAACAGGGTTCAGGAGTGTTTACGATCCTCAGCAGTCAGCAAGTTGGCCAGTCAGATGCTCCAACAACACCTGAGGGGGCATCCAAGGAAGTCAAACCATGAGGTTTGCTGGTGCCACCATTCTACCTGCTGCTTCGGGTCTCTTCTCTCCACCAACATCGGCCCTCCCATACTTTGTCCCAAGCATCTCCACATGTCCCTCTGATATTCTCATTTCTGATCTGGTCCAACCTCTGAATCTTCATCTCAGTCAGCAGTGAGAAGCAAGACTTCCCCTGACCTCAGAGATCGTCAGCCAACCTCAGCAGAGCAGCTCTCTGTCCCATCACAAGTCGATGTGGGGACCGGTGGGATCACAGCCGTAGCAGGTCTCAGCTGCTCAGAGGAACACATTACAAACGTCATAGAGCGAGCACTCGCATAAACACCACAGTTTCCTAAACAAAGATGGCAGCGCCTGACAGAGCGGGGTGAAAATGTCAGCGCCATGTTTACCCTCCTGGAAGAGATCGGATGAACGCGGCACATGGAAGGCTCTCCGTGGCTTTGAAGCAAAAATGTACAAGCGGCTGCATGGGTGAGGGAATTTCCAGTTGCGAGCAGGCGAGTGTGTGCGGGGCCGCAGACAGCTCAGGATTATCTTAAGCACTGAGGCGATGACATTTATGAAGGACCATTACGCTGCAAATGTCTCGGCGGGATTTGAGCTGACAACAAAGCAGCTGAAGCAAAGAACTTTAAATAACCTCAGAGAGTAATAGAAATCAAACTGGTGGAGTCGGGTCTCGCTCCGAGGAGAGATGAAACCCCCCCTATCAGAACCAGGAGAGATCAACTGAAGGATGCTGGAATTCTTCTGGCAGCTTTTATTCCAGACGAAAAATTGGACAGCCACCAGAGGAGAGTCAAGAGTGACAGAAAGAATAGTGAGCACCACAGGTGGGAGGTGCTAGGACCACTCTCTACAGGCTTTCAGTCGGAGCATCAAGGAAGCTGGTCTGTCTCCCCGCTGCCAGTTCTTCCACAGTCTCTCACACAGCCATGTCACACTTGTCGAGGCGGCCGACAAATGACCACATGCTCTCCCTGGAACTTTCCCAAGGAAGAAATCCTTTCTAAATCTTTAACTCCGGACCAAGGTTGGGTTGTATGGTAAGTGGTGGAAGTAAAGAGGCCCACCCAGGTGTTGGCAAGTCAACTGAGAGAGATCATCTGCCCAGCGGGTCTGTCCTGAGGCATCCACCTAGCTGTTCATCTCCTTAGGTAGGACCCAGTGCCAAGTCAACACACTTAAAGAGTCTGATACCGGTTGATTGGTTGGTCATCATGTGTGTCATCAGGTCATGAACGTCACAGTTCAGACCTGGCAAGTAAGATAGAGATAGAGAGATAGATAGATATAGAGATGATCAGCAGCTGTGTGTCTCGTCAGACGCAGCAGGAAGCGGCACTGCTTCCTTAAGCTTGTGCGGTCGCCTCATGACGCTCAGTCAAAACAACACCTTCATGCACGCGCCTCAAAGTCTGCAGACAGAAACCTACATCATCGCCACACAGCTTATGTGCTCACGCTTCAGCCACAATGATTTACAAGAATACATATACATATACAAGAAGAAGTTATATCTCAACAGACAGCCCTGACAACAACAGTCTACTCCGGCTTATCAGTTTACCAGCCAAGACCCTGCTAGATAGCACCACCGCGCTTACGGTAACATTAACCAGAGCGACCATGTCAGAAGGGACCGACAGCTGTGGACCGCAGTCGTCACAATCAAAGTGTAGGTACTTATTCTGGAATAAACATTAGTCCAACAGTTGGGCTGCTTCACCAGGGCATGTGCAGAGACCAAAACGGAGTGCCAGAAACCCAACTAATAAGCACTTTAGCGGGGAGCAAAAGTCATTGATGTTTTTAGCTGCCATCTCACAAAGAAGTTCGTGTCGAGCTCTGAAAAGAAAGAGTGACCTCTACTACAACAACAAGCATTCTCCCTTTGCACGTCTGCTGGAGGAGAAACATTCTTCGGTGTTTGAGCGAGATAAGAGCAAGCAGCCCGGGTGATTTGTTGAAGGACGTTCAGCCAGATTAAAGTTTCTTTGTCTCCAAGTGGAGCAACGGCCATCAGAAGAGTCTCCAGCTGAAGGTAGGACACAGCCGTGTCAGCCAAGATCTGTCACATCTGCCGCTGGAGATAAGAGCGTCAGCAAGCAAATGCTGAAGACGACGAATGTTTACAGCTCCACGTCGGTGGTTGAAGTTTGTCCGCGAGGATTGCTGGCAAACAGACGGATTAATTTACTAATCTCTTCTTAAGAGGTCCTCAGAGGTGTTTTCCTCGTCGAGATAGCAACAACAACAAATGAGTCCACATCGCCATACTTCCCTCCACGTCCCTATGTGTTTGACAACTAGTTTGGCAAAGCATGGTGCAACCACAACGGCAATCAGCACTGATGTAACGTCACCATGATTCTGTGCTGTGGAGAGGGCACTTCCCAGATGATTTTAATCTAAAGTCATGCGTCTGCCAAGGCTACTGAAGCGCCAGGGAGAAGCCTGAACGTCGGAAGTGCTCTCACCCCCCCCACCCCCCCAAAAAAAATAAACTTAACTTAACTGTAAATAAAATGAAACAACACAGGAAACAGACCAAACTTCAGGTGCATCAGGATAGGACTCCTCACAGAGGTCCTTCACCTCACTGTGAGCCGTGCATTGCTCAGACAAGCGTCTGACTTAAGCTGCTGCAACAGCTCATCTTCGCTCCAGCAGAACAGCTGACATCAGATCCTGTCAAGGCTTCTGACTGATCTTTCTTTTTGGCTGAACTCAACACCAACATCCTGCAGATAGCCGTGCCATCTCTCAGTGTCGACTTCCTTGAAGGTCTCACGGATGTTCGAACCTGAGAAACCTGAATTTCTCCATGTTTCAATCGCACTTCAAGACCTACTTTCAGAGGCATCATTAGAGTTGTCAACAGAAGTTGGTACAAATACGCAAAAATCTGTCCATGATAAAGAAGGGCTTCTTTAAAAATAATAATAATAAATAAATGGAGGCGTGTTGAAAACACTTGGGCTTGTGGCTGAAGCAGGTTAGTTGGATTAGTGTGTGGGGATAGTATTTCAGGCAGATAGAAGCAGAGCAGTTTTAAGTTTTTACGCTAGAGAACGTTTGTAGAGTCGCAGGCTCCTAAAACTCCCTTAGACACCTACATTACATTGACTGATAGAGGTACCATGACAAACCCAACCACCACAGTCACCTGACGAGACCTTTCACAGCTCCTGAAAAAGCGCCCACAGTTGTAGCAATCGAGCCAGCGCTCCTGACACTAGGCGTAGATCATTTATGAAAATTACTTCCAAAACTTTTTCCACACAGAACTGTGTCCATCAGGACTGAGGTCTGGCTGATCTCCCTCTAATGCTGCGTTTATCGGAGCTCATAAATATCCTTCAGGAATCGGCCAAACACACTCGAGGTGATTCATGGATCTGTGTAAACAGTCTGAGCGATCACGGCGGGTCCTAATCACAATTATCGCCAATCTATTAACAATACTGAGAGCTGGCGTCAGAGCAGATGTTGTGAGGTCGATTCGACACAGAAGACAGTCTGTCTCCAGGGTTTGTCAAAGCAAGTCATGAATCAAAGAACATCATTTATGCTCTTATTTTCGGGGGGGAAACAGAGTAGCAAGTGCAGAAGAGACATTTTGGATTCGCTAACAATTGTGTTTGAAGTTTCTCACTTCTAGTTTTAAAATGAGCACTTTTTTCAAAACATCAGTGGCAAGTGAAAATGAAATTTAGATGATGAAGAAGTGGCAAGAGTTTCCGAGGAGGAAGAAGACACTCTCACTTCTGCACCTGAAGAGTCATTTCCCAGCATTTTTACAGGCACGAATCATGGTCAGGACGAGCACAAGCGACAGCTCGGGATGGGTGACACCGGGCAGGTTTGGGAAAGAAATGGAGACCTTGTTCCCATGAAAACACATTTTTTTTTCTTATCCACTTTCAGAGTTGCTTTAAGACTTGGACATGATCGCTATTGATAATGTTTACGATCTAGTTCTCCACACTGTACTGTGACCATTTCTCTAAATCTTGGCGGGCCGAACCGCCGCATTATACGATTCTTTTGTTGTTTGCCAATGACGCATACGATTTCTACGTTTGACATGTTTGTGATCTCCATGGCAACAACCTGCAAGTGAGTTCCTGGGGCTTTTGCAAATGACGGTGAGAACTCCGTCCAAATCCCGGAGAAAAGTCTAGCTTGTCGTTGAAAGATGCTAACAAGTAAAGACAGGTCGGGAAGCACACATTACAAGACTCTCTCCCCGTCAACAACGTTTGTATGAAATCTGATCCGCTGAAGTAAATGCTTCAGTCACATTGAATTTGGGGCAAAATCAGGCTAATGTTGTGTAATCTGTTAGTTTATATAAAATAATTTGCTTCTAAATTATTCCAGTGTAGGCAGGAGTGAACTCTACATTTTTAATTTCGCCCCAGACAGTTACTCAAACGTCACAGGCTGTTGGAGTAGTACACGACAATTAACATTAAAATAGCAGCGTGCTCGGTTTTACAGCGTCAACGACTACAATTGGGAAAGGTGAGTTTACGGCGGGTCACAGCAGGTGACCCACCAGAGGTCACCGAGATGCTCGGGCACTTGAATACATCACAGCAGATGACAGTGAACGCATCAGTTTTGAAACAACGTAAAGGAAAAGTGCGTCTGAAACGAACGAATGCTTGTGTTTCAACGAGGAAAACGCCGTCTGCTGAGGTGAAGGACGGGGGTGGAACGGGTCCGGAACTTAACAAAGATGACTGGAATCGTTGATGACAGAAAAGCAGGTCGCTTCTGCTTCCAGTCCCTGCGGTGAAACTCACCGGCTGTTTATTTACAGATGCGTTCAGGGAGCAGCTGCTGCCAAAACACACAAACAAGAGATTTAAATCCAGCAGATTTCACCGCGCTGGAGCGCGACTGACTCCTGCAGCAGCCGACACTGTTGAGGTTGAGCCCCGCTGCGGGTCGGCTAGCATCCGGGTTAGCGTCTTGTTTTGGGGCCCCGGAGAGAAGAAGCGGGGTAGAAAGCAGCTGTACCGCGGAAACACACTCACCTAAATCGCCTCAGAATCCAGTGCTACAGCGTCCAGAAGAGGCCGGTGACCGTACAGATCCAGAGCGACTTGAAGCATTACTCAGCGCCCCTGGATGTTTTCTCAGGCTAGTTAGCCGCTAGCTAACCACTTTCTCCACACTGGGCCACATTTCTCCGCTCCGAACTTTCCCTCCGCACTCGGGTTAAAATTGGAAAAAAAATCCTTCTAAATGTGGTGGAGGTGAGAATAAAAGAGTCCGCAGTGGTTAAAGGTCAAAGTCGGAGAGTTAGAAACCCCGAGCGACTCTCAGCGAGGAAGGAGAAAAGAGAGAGGAGCTCCGGCTCAGCCGCTCCCGGATGTTTTCTCGCATAATTTCCTCCAGATTATTCATCCACAGCGGCGAGAGGGCGACAGGCAAATCCGTGAAAGAGCGAGGCGAGGTGGCGCTCGGCGGAGACGACGACCCTTCCAACAGCAGCGACCTCCTCAAGGCTCCAGCTGCAGCGAGCCCCCCTCCGTGATGCGTTCACTGTCGCGCCAGGACGCTGGCGCTTCATCCAACTGTGATCTGATCCACATGTGTTTAATCCCGCCCGTTTTCATTTAGAGTTAAGCTAATGACGCCTTTTAAAATCCACTCTGCCGACACCGGTGCGATTATTTCCTGAATTATTTTTCTGAATAAGAAAGTGTAAAAGAAAAGTTCATAATAATTTCCCATTACGTCCTGAATCTACGTGATGTATTATTATATGATCTGTGATCTATGATCTGTCATTGATGTTTTGGACGCCAGTTGTAGGAAAGGTGAATTTATGAAAATGCATGCGTTAGTTTATTCAGGAAATAATACATGACCTGGTACAATAGTCAACAACATTTGTGCCGCTAAACTCTTCTCCCTGCTCCCTGTTCTCCAGAGAAAATCCAGGGACGCTTCAATATCGTAGTGCTGTTTGACATTTCATTTAAAAAGGGAGATTGTTTGTCGTGGACCTCGTGGTTGTTGTCATGTAGCGCCCTCTGCAGCCAGAGACCAGGAAAAACATCTGTTGGCGGATTTAGCTTCCACCTGAAGTGGCACCAGCTTTTGGTCTGCGAGACGTTTCTAATCCGGAGTGGGAGGGTCATTTCCTGACACACCTGTGTTTTCATCACTCACTTCTATGACTTCCTCCATGCATCCAGGGTCTCGGAGGGTCTCCTCTGAGTCTCTCCTGGAGGACCGGCCTGGGTCGCCCAGGTGAAAGGAGAAGCCCACAGGCTAGTCTTATGGCTCAGCTCTTCCTCCATGACTGAAGACACAGCACAAACCTTCAACACTCACATCGTATCTTTTATTCAGCAGGGATCATCAACAGTCACATTACAAAGCACCAAAGAATTCAAGTGTCATGTCTCATCACTGGAACAGACTGAAACATGACTGACAGATCAGAGGTCCACATGACCTCGCAGTGGCGAACAGGAACCACAGAGGTCAGAGCTCAGGGTTTCTGACAAGGCCTTTACACTGGAAGAAGGCGTCCTGGCACGGCGCTCGACCAAGGAACTGCCTCAGCATGTGAAGTCCATCCCTGGAGCCTCCGGACTCCAGGATCACTCTCCTGTACTCTCTGCCCACCTGGCAGGGGGGAACACAGCTCAGCATCATCATCGCCTACCCTCCAAACAGACCTCACATCACTTCAGCATGACTTTATGAGACCCTGTCATGAAAACGGGGGGTTCCACTCCAGGTCCACCTGACTCACCTGTGGGTTCAGCACCCCTTCCTTCTTGAAGCGGTTGAGGAAGATGTCGGCAGAGTAAACTTCACTCCAGAGGTAGCTGTAGTACTGCCCATCGTAACCTCCCGCCAGGTGGCTGAAGCTGGCCGTCATGTTGGTGCCTGTGGGTCAAACTGAACTTCGCCCCCTTGTCCAGAAAAACTTGACTTGTGTCGCCTCTGACCTTCGGTGGCAGGGACACCCAGGATCTCCTGACAGTGTTCGGCAAACACCTGAGCAGAGTCGGCGCTGGAGCTGGTGTGCAACGTCTGGTCGACTTTACTGAGCACCACCTGCCGCAGGTTCATCAGACCTGAGGACGACACAGACGTCAGTGGCGCCGGCCGTGTCCCAGGACAGACACGAGTGGCTCGGACCGGTGTTGGCCACCCTGGACGCCATGAGCTTGTCCAGCAGACCATCTGGGATGGCACTTCCATCTCTATAGTGTCGGGACATCCTCTTCAGCGGCTCCCTCTGCCAGACCCAGTTCTCCAGCATCTGGGACGGGACCTCCACGAAGTCGGTCTCTACCTGCGTCCCGCTGAAGTCAGAGAAGCTGGTCTGAGACACAAACATCCTCGAGTCAGAGACGGTTCCTAATAATGTCTGTTATAAGCGATGAATTTTAAACACTGAGAAGGAATGTGGGCCACTGCATTGTTTACCTGGCCCATGAGGTCACATCCAAAATATGGGTTCAATTCCATTTCACATATTTATCTAAATTATTAATAAAAAAAAAAAAATATTAAACATTCTAAAATCACACTGAATATTGTTTTGATATTATTGACTTATTTGTTAATTTGACTGAAGACTTAAAGATAAACCAACAATCTATTTATATTCTTTCTATTTCATCATAATATTACACGCACACATATATATTAACTAGTTCAATCTAAAAGTGGGAGGAGCCAAAGTGGAGATGAACATTGCATATTCAAATCACACCACAAGAGTCTCTCAAATCCACATGAAAACATCCCATCTGTCCCTGGCTGTTAACATTACTCCCAAATATGGCTCCTCTACACGCTGAATCCGATCAGTGATGGTGATGCTCTGAGGACATGTCACTCCACCAGCCGGTCTGATGGTAATGATGTCACACTTCAGTCTGCCTGGAAAAACTCCAATCCTCATGGAATCACATACATCCGTGACAGCAGAACCGGGTTGTTAGAGAGTCCCAGCACAGGCAGTGATCGCGGTGGAAGCTCAGCTGAAGCAATTCTAGAGGTTTTGCTGCAAGTGGCACAACATCATCAGTGGAATCCAAGCCGCACCTTGGAGCACAGCTCGTGCATCACGTGACCAAACTCGTGGAAGTACGTCTCCACCTCGTGGTGCTGCAGTAGAGACGGCGAGCCTTTCCTGGGTTTGGTGAAGTTTGCGACCATGGCAGCAACAGGAAGTCTGCGTTCCCCATCGGCACCCCTGCAGCCGGGCTGGAGGCCAAAGCACGCTGCATGACCATATTTGCCTTCTCTGGGGAAAGAGACCAACACAGAAGCAGTGCACCACCGCCAAGTCACCAACTCATGTCTATGGTCTTTAAATTCAAGCTGCTGCTGCTGGGAAACAGGTTTCATTAAACAGTACCAACAAGTGTGGGGAAAAACTCAATAAGATAAATTAAAGGCCCAATTTCCTGACGGAAGGATTCAAAATCTTGAGGGAAACCTACGAACCACAACTCAAAACTCTTCCACGAACGTTTAGGAATGTTTTTAAAGCCTAAAAGCAACACTAAGAAGTACAGTTGTGACTTTAAACTGCAGATTGTTTCTTTCACTTTCACTTGTTTCTTCACAAGTCTGAGAGATATTCAGAGGAATACTGTCTTTCCACACCTGGGGTGCAGGTCCAGGTAGAACTCTCCCACCTCCTCCCCCGTCTCCGAGTCACAAGTGCGGAAGAGCTTGACATCTTGGTGCCACACGTGAGGGTCCTGCACCTGGGTGAAGGTGAGACCCAGCAGCTCCTGGTAGATCCCCAGCAGCCCCTCCGTCACCACGTCCAGCGGGAAGTACTCGATGAGTTTGTCCTTGTTGACAGCGAACTTGCACTGCTCCACCTGGTTCATGTAGTACGGCAGGTCCCAGGCGTTGATCTGCCCATCAAAGTGCAGGCCCCTCATGAGGCACTCGCGCTTCTTCAGAGCCAGGATGTACTTCCTCTCCTTCGCACCCACTGACTTCAGGCTCTCATAGAAACTCTCTGGGTAGAGAAGGAGAAGAGCCATCAGAGCAGGTGTTGAAGATCACAGGTAGCTGTGGAGTAAGTCAGTTAGACAGACTCGGATGGATTATCCTTTGGATGGATTTGGAGTTGAATACTGCTGGTGAAACACCAGGCGTTTAATTCGTCAGATACCTGCCTCCTAACTTTAGCGTCAAGTCCCAAAACACATGCGTCACATGACCTCCAGTGTGCTTTGCTCCACACGAGTGTAACACACTGCCTTTACACCGTCATCAACCTGTCCAATTAAGTTTGTGACGCGGCGAACGTTACGACAAGTTCTCATCTTCAATGGCTGTGTGAGAGGTCGGAGGTCATACCTAGAAAGTGAGAAACATTGCTGGCATTCTCAGCCATGTTCATCTCCAACACATAGTCGGCGTGGCTGCTGTAACCGAGTAAGCCCGCGACCTTTGACCTCAGCTGTATCAAGCGCTCCAGAATGGATGTGTTGACCTAAGAAGACACAACATCGAGGAATGAGAAGCAGAAGAGCAACACTGCCAAAAAGGCTCGTCATTTCAACTTGAGAGACGAGAGTTTTAGCGCCACCTGTGATGTTTTCATAACATCAATATACAGTACACTGTTAAACCTCACTGGAGTAACACACCAAACTATTTTAAACAGAAAAAGAAGTTTCACAGGTAGTTATTGGATTCAGTCATAATTTGGTCATTTTTTTCAGATTCAAAACTTTAATAGTTTTGAATGGCCAAAAAAGAGTTAGGAAAAAGCCTTGAATTGGAAATAAGCAAGTTTTGAATGGCAGAAAGCCCAAGCAAAATGACTGAATACCTAAATCCAAAGTTGATGATTATTGTCCACCAAGTTTCGATTTTCATAACACAAAAAAAACCTGAATATAAAACTGAAAACATATCAGCTCTTGGACTGAATTGTGTCCAATAAATTTGCATTTAAAAAAAAACTGAAATAAGGTTTTGGACCCAAGGGGCATGTTTAACCCCCCAAAACTTAAAATTTCAATCCATCCATGATTTGAATCCAAAACAATGCCAATTGATTAAAAACTAAATATTCATTAAAAAAACATTCAAGTGTAGCTCTGTCGGCAGAGTATTAGGTCGGCCTCCGCTCTTTCCAGATGACTGCAAGTTGTTCAGTTCAAATGAACAGAAAGTAAGAAACAAGAAGCCAGTATTTAGTGTGAAACCCAACAGCAGCAATGTTTACCTTGACTCACCCTGCGGAGTTATTTGTGTCACTGTCTGACAGTCCAAACACTGACCCCAGAGGCGCTCCGGTTTTGACGCTAAAATAACTCCTGACCTGAGGCTCACCTCTTTACACCTGCTGTGGAAGGCCGTCTCCATTTTCCTGCGGGTGTCGGGATTGTGACATCTCTTCATCAGCGGGTAGTAGTGCGGATACTGCAGCGTGACTCTGTAGCGCCCGTCGCTGCTCCGCTCCAGGCCATTCAGGTAGCTGTCAGCCAGCCCGTCTGAGCAAACCCACCAGCGTTAGAGCCGAGCAGTTCGGAGGCCAGCGCAGACGCACCTAGCTCGTGGAGTGTGAAGTGCAGCACGGTGTTGTCCTCGTTGATGTTCTTGTTGAACTCGATGGAGAGTTCGCTGATCAGCTTGGACGTCCGTTTGATTTCCTGCGGCGACAGTTATGAGTTCCTGGCTCCTCACCTCACACCTGTCACCAGCCGGACAGAATGAGATGGAAAAAACAGCGGCCATATATAGAGTTACCTCCTGAACGCCGTGAGACAGGTGCAGGCCATTTCTCTTCCCCAGAGTCACCAGCCTGTCCAGCAGTCTCTTCTCTTCAGGGGAAACCTCCTGCGGCAGGCTTCTCTGTCCAGAAAAGATTTACAAACCAGATTCAGTGAAGAGAGTGCGAGGGCAAAGAAACCGGGGTTGGGCCCGGATCATACCCAGACACGCTGAACTTGATCTTCGTTCAGGACACCCTCTAATGTTTACGATACTGACGGACATAAAACGCAAATATAACTGCTACCGGATACTTGTAATGCCCGCTCATAATATTTTACTAGCTTCAAATCCACACAGATGAGTCCAAGCTACCGCTAACAAGACAGCCTCAGTGGAGCAGAACAGTACCAGAACCATGGCTCGGTTTTTAGAGACACACACAAAACAGTTCAGTCGGTACAACACATCAGTTTCCAATTTCTTCCGTACAAAAGATAGCTGTGGGACCAGGTTATCAGGGGGACATGTTGGGAGGTTTGGAGTAAAGGATGGAGGAGAGACACAGCTCATGTTAAAGATGGAAGATCAAGGTTCATGGACGAGCTAAAGGAGGTCATGGAGAGGAGACTTGGGGAAATGTTGACAGCAGAAGATCTTTCTTCTCTGTAGGAACACCAGTGGCTTTGCATGACTTTGTTTATTATCACCACAGCTGCACTGTGGAGAGGCGATCAGCTCCAAGGCTCCGCCCTCTTCACGTGAGATGGTCAGCATCCAAATGAAGACTTGTGGAGACCATAAATTGAGCCACCTTGTTAGAGGTGAGCTGCTGTTAAATGACGGAGTGAAACCTGAAAATAACATCAGAGCATCTGTAGGGAAAAAATACTGCTCACCTGTAGAGCAGTGATCCTCTGGAAGACGTCCTCCCTCATGCTCAGCTCCACATCAAACTCAGAAAGCTTCTTGTCAGCATCCGTGCTCGCGGCCCGAACCTCCCGGGACGGACTCACGTACTGGGGGAAGTCGAGCATGTGGCGAGACGCTGGCAAAGAGAAGAGAGGTTTCACATGGAAGTGGTAATGTTTTCAAAGTTATTGGATGCTAAATCAGTCAGAGTTCAGGTTCTCCAAATCAGACTTCTGGGATCATGTATAATTAGTCCCAGGCTTGCTAGTAACGTCAACATGGTTGGCCGGAGACCAAAAATCTGATCCTGGAATAACTCACCAGCATATTTCATCCTTATGTCTGCGAGGACCATCAGCGTGTTGGCCACCGACACACTCGCGACATTAATAGATGCCACCTGGTCATAAACTTTCTTCACTCTGTTCATCAAACTGTCCGCCATGGCGCGGATTTCCTCCGGAGATAAGTCCCATCTCAGAGTGTTCCCCGAGCTCCCTGCCCGAGAGCAGTCCCGGGCCGGGATCACCGGGCTGTTCTGGATGGTCATTCGCAGGAGAGGTCTAGAAACCGCACAAAGACACAACAGGTCAAACGGCAGGACCCCATCATAAATCTCTCGTCCACTTCTTGACACGTGCAGCACATTCTTTCCGCTCCTAAGCAGTGACTTTTCCCATGAGCGTGACGTGTAGCGTTTGACGGCAGGCCGCAGCGGGTGGCCGCTCAAAACAAGTTCACAAAAGCGCTCAGCACGAGTGGATCGTGTTTCGCACAAAGCTTACAAACACATTTTCAAGGTGCCTGAAAGTGACAGCTGCCGAAGATCACGCCTCTTATTTACGAGCAACAAGTCGATAAAGGCAATAACAGGCAGATTACGAGACAACTAAAGCGTGTTTACAACATGGATGGCTGTAAACGATTCACATTAATGCTTTAGAAGTAACGAGGAACGTTATACAGCGGCTGCATTATAATGACTGCAACAGAGTTAAGAAGCAGCAGGTAGATTAGATGCTTTATAATCGGAAACTCTTGACACATCATAAACAGATGTTTAATCATCAAGAGGTGTTGATACAATAATCATGATAATAATATCATGTACTTTTCAGGGAGATTCATCATTTCAAAGCCAGATATCCATTGAAAGAGTTTCAGTACAGTTGACTGCTGTGGAGTTCAGTCTGTCCCTTCAACACTTCTCCCTGTCGTGTGAGAAGAACTCGGCTTTAGTTGTCCAGTTGTTGAGCAGAAGCCTGGTCATCCACAGATGTGCCCTGACACACCTCGGTATTTTACCGCATGTAACACAAGCAGCAACCTTTTCTTACACAGGAAAATGCGAATTCAACCTAAAAATAAAATGCTAGTTAATTAAATCAACTAAAACAAATGCAAACACCAATACTGGACACAACATATTTAATCTATTGGGGTGAAAGCGCAGTTTCAAAGCCAAAACAAAGCTGAAGATGCTAAAAGAACAAGTTCGCTGTGTCTCATTAAAGCGACTCTCTGACATACCTGCACGGCCGCCACCACGCGACACACCTCAACACAAACATGCCGGGGGAGTCATGCGTTATTTCGAGCGGAGAGAGTGAGAAAAGACGAACTTTGCTGGAGTCTGTGGAGAAGCAGCAGCAGCGGCGGCGGCGGCTTCTGTCCGACCCTCACGCTGTCCTTCCGCCGAGGGCGCGCATGCGCAGCAGCGAGGCGCAGCTCCCGGACACATGACGCGTGCGTGAGGAGGAGCAGCAGCAGCAGGAGGCGAGCGCAGGTAGGTGTCACCTCTCCGCTCTCTCCTGGCTCCATCCGTGACGTCTCTCCAGGGTGTTTGCTCTCCCGCCGCGCTGGCCTTCATGGTGCATCCGTATGACGTCACGCCAGCCATCGGGTCTGCACGGCGCGTGTTAAACCGACGTCCTCACTTCGGTCTGCGTGATTGACAGCCGCTGTCACGGTGCAGGTTTGCGTTCACACCGCGGCTCGTGCATCAAGGCTCTAGGAGCGGGGAGAAGGAGGGGTGGGCGCGTAAACATGCCCGCACACGTGACGCCAACATGAAACGCGACGCTGGCGATGATGAAGCTGCGGACAGTCGAGCCGCTCACTCGCTGCCCACCGTCCATCCGCTCCATGCAGACGCGCTCAGGCGATAAAGAGTCAAGAGTTATTCGATATTTCTGTGCATAAATGTCATGTTTGTAGGCGCTGTTCTTTCCTCACAAGGTAACGACCCCATAACACTTCGTTGTGATGACAGGCTGCAATTATTCTCAAAATAAATACAAATAAATGTGTGAATAAGAAAGGAAAACGCGCTTTTCTGCGATTTATTCCGGTTTAATAATGTCAAATGTTGAATTGATTGCTGACAATGTGTTTTCACTGTAATACACACATGATCATTATGAGCTCTAGATTTGTTGTTCTGTTGTGCTGGTATCTGGTGTCCACTGCAAATGGACAGAATATTTACTCAGATCGATATATAGTGAAAAGGTAGGAAGGCAAAAGAGAACCATTCAATTTCGCAGCTTGAACAATAATTTAATTTCCAGTTGACTGGAGATGTTTAGGCCTCAAACTGTTCCAAAATGAAAACTTAAATAACAGTACAATTTCCTCAAATGTCATTGTATAAAAAAAAAAACATGGGTTTTAAAAGATGGCGCTGAGAATAAGGTAATGATTAAGAATGATATGAATCGGTGGATGTGTGTGTGTGTGTTTCCAGCAGACTCAAGATGTCCGTGGAGAAGCGCCTGGCGTTCTCGATCATCCAGTTCCTGCGAGACCAGAGTCACAGCGGGGCGCTGAACTCTGACGAACTGGAGAGTCTAGAAGGTGAGCGGGACCAGTTCTGAGACTCAACCGGACTTTGAAGTGTGTGACTCACACATGTGAAACATTGAAGACCCACTGTTCTGTCTGGAATGGTCCAGGGGTTTTGTTTACGAGTGAGGGGACATGAGCGAGTCAGAGTTGGACTTTCATTTTGAAACTGAATGTGGTAAATCAATGACATCAGAATGAGAATCAGAGTCAAATGTATTGCCTTGGTCAGTGGGGATCCCACCAAATAGGAAAGTGCTTCGGAATAAAGTGCTGTCATCGACATTGACTCAACCAGAATCAGAAAAGCAGTGGCTCTGCTTCCAGAGCAGTTGCTGGAGGACAAAGTCAGGTTGATATCTCTGCAACTTAACGGACAGAAGTTGGTCCTGGTAGTCAATTAAACGCTCGGTGTTAAGTGAGGATGTTTCCCCACCCATGATCCTCACACTCGCTCTTCTCCTTGTTCGGTGGAAGAGTGAAGCTGCTTGATGTTGTTTCTGCCCCCCAGTGGCCGTGCAGTGTTTGGAGACCACCTTCAAGATCAGTTCAGGTGACGTCCACCTGGCAGCCGCTCAGCCGCTGACGGAGATCTTCCTCAACGCTCTGCTGAAGGTGAGTCAGAGGACCTCCTCGGTGGGAGGAAGCGCTTCTAACACCCCACGGCCCCGTGTGCCTCAGAACGATGTCATGGGGGCGCCAGAGAGTTCGCCCTCTCCCGAGGACATCGAGCGAGCTGAGCAGCTGAAGAACGAAGGTAGCCAGGTGGACTCGGTGAGTGAGCCAAGGTTGACAAGTCTGACTGGACATGTGATTTTAGGGAACAATCACATGAAGGAGGAGAACTACCACAGCGCGGTGGAGTGTTACAGCCGAGCCATCGAACTGGACCTGAGAAACGCCGTCTACTACTGCAACAGGTACGTGAGGGTTGCTGGGTCCAGTCCTGACTCGGTGCCTCCAAAACTGTGCAGGATGACTCAGATGGCAGCAACCAGGTGACAGGTGACAGATGGTCAGCAGCTAGTGGAGAAGTTTCCTTCTCACCAGTGTTTCATACTAAAGGTTTTAGTCCAGTGAGGCGACTGCACACGTGCACACATGCAGAGGTCGAGATGAAACAGTCGGCCGCTCAGAAGGTGACAGAAAACAATGACAGTGTAAACGTCAAATAATTTTTTTTAAATGAAAAAGCAAGTTGCTGAAAAAACACAAGAAAAAGTTAATGATAAAAAATGATGTTGGAAACCAAAAAATAGAACAAAAAAAGGACAAAAAGTCTAGTGCCAAGACATTAGATGAGAAAGGTTGAATGTACAAATAATAAAAATAATAAATAATAATAAACAAATAAAAATACATCTGGTGAATAAAGGGGTCGATGTTGAAGTAGATGCTGGGAGCAAAACATTCAGTTTAAAAGGTTGACAATAAATAAGTTAGGAAAAGTTGCCAACCAAAAAGGTGTGAATGAGTGGAAACAGTTGAACACCTAAGTAAGTGAGTGTAAAGATAAACATAACAATGAAGTGTGGAGGTTAAAAAAACAAAAATGGTGAAGAATGAAAAAAGGACAGAAAAAAGCGGACATCAAAGGAGAAAGAAAAGGTTACGTGTAAATGACAGGTAAAAATAAATTACGATGTAAAATGTAAATTTAAAAACTGATAAAACAGTTATTAATAAAAAAATAAATATGAACGCAGATTTTAAATAGTAATTTTGATAGTGACAAAGATGACGGAGGAAAAATGACCCCTGTAAAATGTTTACAAAAACTAAAGTGAACTATGGAGGTCCAGCTCCTGAGTGGGTTCCTGAGTTCCTCCGGGGACGACTGCTCAGACGTTCCTGACTGTGCGTCCCTGTGTGGCATCAGGGCGGCAGCTCACAGCAAACTGGGCAACTACCAGGAGGCCACCGGCGACTGCGAGCGAGCCATCGGCATCGACCCCACCTACAGCAAAGCGTACGGCAGGATGGGGTGAGTGGTGAGTCCTGCGCCCGCTCGCCATCTGTTGCTGAGCGTCCGCCCTCCACAGGTTGGCTCTGACGGCCATGAGCAAGTTTCCTGACGCCATCTCCTACTTCAAGAAGGCTCTGGTGCTGGATCCTGACAACGAGACCTACAAGTCCAACCTGAAGATCGCTGAGCAGAAGCAGAAGGAGGCCTCCAGTCCTGTGAGTCACCTGACCGAGTCTTCCTCCAAACGCTCTCTCATGACTCATGTGTTGCTACAGATCGCTGCAGGTCTGGGCTTCGATATGGCCAGTCTCATCAACAACCCGGCCTTCATCAGCATGGTGAGTCTTCCTCAGTTAGATCTTCATCAGCATGGTGAGTCTTCCTCAGTTAGATCTTCATCAGCATGGTGAGTATGGACCAACTGGAGATGCATCAGTGTTCTTGACCCTAGTTTTTCTCCCCACAGGCAGCCAGTGTGATGCAGAACCAGCAGGTGCAGCCTCTGTGAGTGCCGTCACGGCATGTTCATTTTCAAGGTCATTTCAAAGGCTCACGCCAGACCCCGCCCTCCCTCTGTCCTCAGGATGTCCGGCATGATGTCCAACGCGGCCGGAGTTGGTGGTTTGTCCGACATTTCCAGCTTAATCGAAGCGTAAGAACGTTTCCCTTGAAGAGCGTCTCAGTGTTCCGGCCACGTCTGTGAGTGCCTCCTCCTCCCTGCCTGCAGGGGGCAGCAGTTCGCTCAGCAGATCCAGCAGCAGAACCCCGAGTTGATCGAGCAGCTGAGGAACCACATCAGGAGCCGCTCGTTCAGCAACGGAGCCGAAGAGCACTCGTGATCCCTCAGGTGGAGACTCTTGGCATCATCATCCGTTCTACTGTTTCATATCTTTTTTTATTTTTATTTTTTACCACGGATGAGACCATATCTAATCCTTTCATGTCACCTCCAACTAAACTCATAACAGTTTATGTCTGAGTCTGATTCATTAACCCCTTCATGCCCATTCACCTGCTTATGTTCATCATGCTGAACTTTATTTATTAACCCTCTCATGTCTCTTCCTGCTGATACTGGAGGCCATCTTTGACTTTCAGTGGCATGACTAACCCTTTCATCTATCTGTCATGGAGTGATGAATGACTATTCATCCAGTCATTTCTGCTGAAATATTTATCCCTTTCATGTCCATCCATGCTTTTTTTAACCCTCTCATATCACCATCCGTCTCCTTAACCCTTTCAACTCCCTCATCTTCACCAATATCCATCACTTGTTGAGCAACATTTATACCTTTCTTGTTGCTGTGGTTCAAGTTAAGCTTTTGCTCGACAAATTTTAACCCCTTCATCTCAACTGGATCCACTTTGTGAATGCCACTCACGATGATCATTTTCCTTTTCAGCCGAACCTAAACCGATCAACATTTCACCCTTGAATGACTCAATCACCTGACAATATTTGTCGGTCTCTTTGTCATTCACTCATTCATGTCCTTCTCTGAGCACCACCACTAATTCACCCTTCCATACCTGCCGCCTCGAACACATCATCTGAGAGACCCTGACCATGACTCACTGGGCCGGAGACTCACTGTGGTGTGACACGTCCCCAGGCTCGCAGCAGGATGGAACACGTCGGCGTGAACACGATCTCTCCACTCATTTGTTCAGAGTCAAGCCCCTCCCCCACAGCGAGGCTGGACCGACGACGTGGACGAAGGTGAAGAGGTCTGGGCGGCCGCTTCGGGACAAGCCGGTGAGGTCCCAGTCCCGGACCGAGGCAGAGGAGAAAGAATTTGTGCTTCTGCTTATCCATCACGACTTTGGGGTCAATGGTCATGTTTGTTATTTCTGCCGACACATCGTCGTGTATCATGTGACCCAGATGTCACTTCCTGTGTATAACCTCCTGTAGATGGTGTCGTGAACGCACTTTACAGATGTTTATTTTAGCTACTGGAGATTAGTTCTGCATGAGCTCAGGTCAGCCCGGTGTTTGATCGTCGACCAATAAAGGTTTCTCACACGTCCCGTCTCTCGCTACCATTTTTTTTTGGATCATTTTATTCGAATGTGTTCACCTTTTTCTGAACGTCTTTGATAACTAGAAAAATGGTGACATCATGATCACAGTTATTTTTATTCCACTGGTCTTATTTTCACGATTAAGAAACCAAGTTCACCATCTCGACAGCTGGACCACCAGCAAACGACGGGTCTCCTCACCTCGCTGGTCCGGGAGACATCCTGACAGGATCCTTCTCTCAGAGGAGCCGTGATTCTCTACGGTTCTCCTCGTCTTTTGGCTCAGCTCGTTCTTCACTTCCGTCTGAAGACACTGCGCCACTGAGTCATGAACAAGACCCAGAGAAGCTTCTGGTGACCCGTCGGGTCACGTGGTGCTCGATGTGTCCAGAGGTCTGAACAGGTCATTTATTAAGAACATTTACAAGCTTTACATCACTGACACACGATTTACGAGACTCGCTCGCTCCAGGAGGAAATCACAGTGCGGTTCTGGGCTGCAGCAGAGTCCTGGTTGGTCCGCTCCAGTCGAACCGGGTCAGGACTCATTGCTGGTGTACGGACAGACAACACACACTTGGGCCACGTCGTCGTACTCGTACGTCCTCTTCAGGAAGGTGTCGGTCAGCCGGAGGCCGGAGATGCTCTGCGACACACACACAGGTCACATGACCGCAGCAGGGAGGGAGGGGGGTGGTGCAGGTACCTGTAGACCCTGGACGGACGGGAGGAGAGTGAGCAGCAGGGACAGGAAGGATCCGGGACTCAGTTTTCCCAGCTGGCGCCCGGAAACTCCGCACCAGTGGACGGACCTGGTGTTGCACATGTCCAGAACCAGATCCATGGTCCGCTCGCTGAGGGGCAGGACTCAAGTTCAGTGACGTCACATGACACATATTCCAGCTTTGTTCTGCACCACAAGTAAACATCTGCACTTTTGTTTCCTCATGCTTAAACATCTTCACGTTTTAAAGCCTGACATCATCATCAGTAGTTCTTCTCATGAACCCTCTGAGACTGAAGGAGGCCCGGAGCGTCACCTGCAGTTGGTGATCTTGCAGACAATGTCGAAAGGTTCCTCCAGGTTCACCGTGTCAGGAATCGTCTCCATGGAGAGCCTGATGTCGCCGTAGCCAGGAGCCTGAGACAGGGAAAGTAAATGCATCCATCCATCCACAACAGACCTGGAAGCAGAGGTGGGCTGCTACCATTCTCTGGAGCTGGCTGGTCTGCAGTCTGCCCCGCTCCCCGAGGTTGGTCTTCCACACGATGTCCAACTTCCCGATGACCGTCACGCCCTTGATCACGCCGGCTTTCTCTGCATACTCGGGTTTGGGCTTCAGGCAGTACAGGTACTGCCGGGTGTCCATGGGCTGCAGGTAGGACATTTTCCCAAAAGTGGACTCTCTGATGGGTTGGAGCTCAGGTCAGCCTGGAGCCACAGAGCGCCGCAGGAGTCCATACTCACCCATGCTCAGGGCTGCTCACCACGTTGAGCTCGGTGACGTTGTACATCATGGACGGCTCCAGGGAGACTTTCTCCATGAACATGGGCGACGTGGTGATGTTCTGGATCTGGGCCTCCAGGAAAACCTCGTCTGTCTGAGAGAAACCCGCCGAGTCAACACGCCGCCACCCTGCCCTGACAATGTCACCTCCAAGGTGAACTGAGCCACACGTTCACTATGTTCAATTTCAGTCTGCCTGAAGGTGAATTTAGCATCTAACCAGCTTCGCTCAGTCGACCTCGGAGGAGAGTTAGTGGACGTGTCGGAAGCAGACATACAGAAGAGGTCGTGTTTTCACTCTGGCTAAAGCAAGTAAAAGGTGGACCTGATCTTTACACGTGACTTCCTATCGCAGTGTGTTGGACTGGACTGGAGGGGATAGTGGTCAATAGTTAGCAACACGAGCACCAGAAAAAAAGTGACTTGCAGGATGAAGCGCGACTGACTCAAAACCCTCCACCTAGACAGAGGAACTCCAAGCAACAGGAGAAAAACAAAAGAATAAAATCAAACGTCAATGAATACAATTAAGGTTTCACAAAAACATGAACACTCCAAAAGTCACTGGCCACCAGAGACGCATCAAGTTTGTGTGATTGGTTTATCTACAAGGTCTCAAAGGAGTGTTTTGCCTAAAATTGGCAAATCACTCCCCAGTGCAAACAAGATTAAGTCTGAATTTGGTAATAATAACTTGGTCCTTTTCAGTTTGGTTCAGAATCCTGGTCATGGTTAGCCATGTGTTTTAGATTGTTAGGTTTAGGGAGAGAGGCTGGGGAAAGGATTATAGCAATGAGAGGTCCCCACAAAGTCCTAAAAAGGATATAAATACGGATGTGTGTGAAGATGAAAAATAATGTCGCAGGAATATGAGTTGAGGTCAGGGAACTGCCCTCACTTGACCTCCAACACGGTCTCACGTAACTCAACACGACGTCTTCTGTACATGAAAGTGAAGCAAAGACCACGTCTCACTCAGCAGGACCCACGGCTGGGACAACCTCGCCTCTTGTGGAATTCCGATGTGAAAGATTTGAGCTCCAGCAAAAATCAGTGGAGAGTCTCCCTGACATGATCACGTCAGCCCACACCACCGCAGAAGAAGGTGTCCGAGTTCGACAGAAAGAGCAGACGTTTGGCATGGACAAAGTCAAATCTGTGTCTCTGTGAGGACTCTCCTCCGTGACTGTGGAGGAGAGTGCAAATGAGCTCCACTCTGAGCTCCAGCTTCATCTGAAAACAGTGACTTGCTCATTTCAGCTTTTGAAATTTTGCACCTCACTTCAGTTCAAAGCAGCGATCTTGCATTATCGTCGTCTGCTTGCTACATCATGTTTACAAAGATGTCTTAATTTTTAAGTTGATAAACTCAAATAAATAATGCCAAAACATTCATCAAAAAATTGAGAACGTCTTGGACACATTCCTAAAAAATGTATTCCATTAAAATCTTGTCTGTAAATGTGCTGGACTAGTTATAATTGTAACATCTTAATTCAAACCTTCTAAAATGAATTAATAGATTTCTTTAGTCATATAATTTCCCAGATAATAATCCCAAATAATCTTTCTTTTCTCCTCGAGAAACAACTTCGCTTTGTTTGTCTACTCATGTGAGTCCGGGAATGGAGTCCAGCCGCAAAGCAGACCACAGGAATTTGAAGTGTTGCGTGAACACTTGTGCGCCATCTTTCTGTGGACTCGGCAGCAGGAAAGTGAGAGAGGAAGCGAGCAATGGAACAGAAGAATTTACCACAGAACTGAGGTCGCTCTAATGGAGAGAAATAAAAACAGATGAAGTTACAGGTGACGACAACAAATGTTCACTACAAAAATGATGACAACTGAACACATGAGGAGCAAAACAAGCTGATAGGAAAACCCTCCGTCAACAGTTGTGTCTCTCGCGTGAGAAGCGTCCACCTAAGAGGTTTGATTTTTAGACTTTCATGTTCAGCCTCTCGCCAGAGGCTCAGGAATGTTTGGGTTGAACAGCAGAGTCGCACTGTCAGACCTTCTCTAGTTCAATCAACAATTACAGACCAAACTCAGATTGAAGGAAGCAACCCGCAGGTACGATGGCGTGTTGGAGTGCTGTTATCCCGGTGAAAAACGCACAAGAAGGTGAGGTCAGATCAGAGAACACTCGTCGTAACGTCTGGTGACAGAAGGTTTCCCAGCAGGGAGCATTAAACAAATGTTCTCCAGCAGCATCTCCACTAGGAAACTGGCTGTCCAAGAGGACAGACTCACCTCTGCATTGTAGAACTTAGTCTTGACGTCCAGTGGCTTCAGTACCTGGTGGAGAATAGATTGTAGACTGAACACTGGACATCTCTCGCTCGCAGGCTCCATGTCAATGCAGGGATGAACAGAATGAGTCACCGCAAAGATGGCGGAGCAGTTCACTCTCCGCAGACCTGTGACATTTCTACCCTCCCTGACGAACCAACCCAGAGTTTGTGAGGAGAACTGTGGAGGTAACCTGGAGATTTCACTGAGTAAACTGAGGCAGAACGTCACCACTATTTAAGGAAAGACAGGGCCACTAGGCAGTAATAATGATAATAATCATTGAACATAAAATCATCAGCAAATTCTACAAAAAGAGATATAGGAATCCAACACACATATCAAGATCAAGCCAGAGAAGAGAGGACTGTCCCCCATCAGCTCTTCTGGATCAGTTTGGAAAAAGATTCACTATGTATTGAAGAGTATATTGACTTGTGGCCACGCTTTCACGCCAGGTCCATTTCACAAGTCCATTAAACAAGTGTAACAACTTAGCCATGTGGTGGTGCTCCTACCCCTCTAAATATTCCAGCGTATCACTCGGTAAATAGCTGGTAGCTCAGTCATCCAGGAGAGACTCTGCTACTCCACATCACATGTTGTGAAGTGAAAGTTCCGGTTCAAGGTGTGGAAGGATTCAGATCAATACCAGTCACTAAAAGGTTGTGTGAACATCTCACCTGGAATTTGAAGAACTTCCTAAAATAGAGCTTCTCTCCGTACTGGGTGGTGTAACTGACAGCACAAACTAATCTGCAACAGAAGAGTCGGGGTTAGCATGCGGCTAAACACCAGAGAGGGATGAGTGGGAGTGAAATGAGTCAGCGAAGACCAGCACCAATGGTGTTGTTCTGAGTTGGTCATCAACCCAAAGGTTTCAGGAGAATGACTTCAATGGCTGATACTTAACTATTATCTTCATCTTCATCTTCATCGTGTTTGGGTGTGGAGTGCCGCTCCACAACAGACTCACATGTGTGTTCCGATCTCTTTGACCTCGTGATGGATGACGTCGTCGATGCAGCATTCGGGCTTCAGCTCAGCGACAGCCGAGTTGGAGGCCGACAGGTTGAGCCTCTGGGAACTGGTCTGGAGATCCGCCTGCAGGCCGCCACCGTGAGTCACGTCAGGAGAAGAAACGCGGCGGGAGGTTCCCTGACTTACCTTCACCAGGATGTCCTTTACCACCTGACTGCTGTCGTTATGCACGCTGATGTAACTGGAGAAGGTTTCGCCCAGGAAGATGTTCCTGTTGGATTGACATGGCTTTAGATATTGAAGAGACGAGCCCCCCAGGACCATGATATCATCACACACCCAAAGTTCTGTGGCAGTGTCAGCATCTCCCCGAGCATCAGCGTCTCGGCACCCTTGATGGTGGACGGGTCTTCCTTCATCAGGCGACCGAACAGGTCTCCTGTCAGAGCAGAGAGGCTTCATGTGTGGTCTCCACGTGTTAATGAGCGAGGCATGTTCTGCAGCACGCCCGGATTCACGCTTGTCAGGAACATAAGGTCAGGGTTGACTGTGCTGCTCAGGTTAGTCAGCTGCAGACTAATACTGGCGCCACAGTTGGAGGACACACAAAGACTGCAAATTTTAAACTTAATCTACAACAGAATTAGGTTCACTTTTATCCCTTTATTGGCATATTTCTATCACAAATTCAATACAATTATGATTCCAACTACTTCACGCTGTAACAGCATGTTTTGTAGTTTCAAAGCTAGTTATAAAATAGACACTTAAATACTACATGTTTTTCTGATTTATTTTTTTTTCATCATGCAATAACAATGTTGCAGGCAGCTATGCTCTGGTGTTGTAGTCAAGTTGTGTCAAGATCCGTGCGCACAGAAACCAAAACCAAACTGAATCCAGAATACAGACGCATTAGTTATTAGTCATACCGACACACACATTTATTTGTTCCTGAAATGCATTCATTGGAACAAAGTTGTAGTTTATCCTGTGTTCACTTTGGTCTGGGACTCTGTATGCTCTGGTCTGGACACTGGGCTGCATGACACCAGGAGAATGAAGTCATGTGCAGCAATACATAAGCATGTCCTTACATTCAGAGACGTCTGTGCATGCACAAAAAAAAACAATCACTACAAAATGAAAACTGCAAATATGGGATCAGCGCAAAACTCACTATTGCTGGGGTGCGAGGAGTGTTTTACTGCTAATCCATTCAAGTGAATAAAGCGGTTATTTTCTCCATTATATAAACATCCACTGGCGTCTCAGCACCAGTTGAAGGTGGGATGCTCTTGTGTCAGCCATTCTCCTGCAAGAGTTTATTTTTCTCCAGCAGCCAGCAACATATTCATGAGTATATTTCCCATGATCAGATGAAGTCAGCCTCCTCCATCACCCAGCGACTCTAGTATCACTTCCCCAGAACTCTCATAATCAAAACACACACACACACACACGTGCTCATACAGCCCACACCAGACTCAGGCTGCATCAGCCACTTTACCCATCTTGAGGTTAAGACTTATTATTACTTACACTTTTCTAAACTTGAATCTGAAATTGAGCCTCTGAGGCCTTGTCCTGATATTGCTTATTTCAGTTGTTAGCTCATACTTATTATATTTATAGACCATTTAATGTTTTGTACTAATGTCTTAATATTTATTTTTTAAATGCTTTCTGTCTTATATGTTTCCGCAGGAGTATGTTCCACATATTGCAGAGTTGGCAATAAAGCTACCTTGAACTTGACCACCATCATCATCCTCCCTGGTCACACCTCTCCTCAATGCTTGTCTTCCTCCCCTTCTCCAACCATATGTCTGGCCTCTCTACCTTGCCTCCTAACCTATCCACATGAGCAGTCCCAATCGGGTGAAACAAAAACCAGCACTCGCAGGGCTCACACGGTTGTGTCCGTCAGAGCAGCAACAGACTCACCTGGCAGATCTCGATCTTCACACGTCACAGGCAGGTTCGTGAAGAGAGTCGGTTTTGTCAGTCTCATCACTATTAGGAAACAAAAAATAGTGAGTACGCACGAACAGCGTAACACAAGTAAAACTCAGTGTCTACAAAATATCGGGTTCATAAACAGATGCTTTGTTGATATTGCACATATCGAAACTTACAAGCAGACAAATAGTAGCGTAATGAAAAATAAATATATTTTATAAAAATAGATATATTGCAAATATATATACATTTCCTGGCGGCCTAGTGGTGAGGCCCGTTTGTGAAGATGAAGAGATGAGACTTGTCTCATGTGAAAGAGGGTCAACTCGATAATGCACTCATGATGACGGTCTTTCGAGCAGCAACACGGTTGGGCAATAAAATTTGCTACGGGCCACATGTGACTAACGTTTGGGGCCATCAAGTCCACAGGCTGAAGAAAAACAAGCTTATTAATTGTATTTTTTAGGACATGTGTAATTATGTAATTATGACATGACATGCTTAAAAATATTATTTATTTCTTTTTTTAATGTATGTTTTGTTGAAAGATTCTCAATATAGCTAAATATTTGAAGACTTTTTTACGGTAACAGAACTGTGGTTAAAACATGACTCGAGGCTGTTAAAAGATATTTTACTTATTTGGAGGGACAAGACATACTTTTAAATGGGGCGTTACTGAATGAAACAATTTCAATTTTCAAATAATAAAAAGAAGGTAACAGAAAATAGAGGAATTAAAAATAAGGGGGTTCAAACTCGTCCTCAAAGGGCTACAGTGGGTGAATGTTTTCGTTCCAACTGATCAAGCATACACATATTTAAACCAATGAAGCTTGAGCTAAAACAAGCAGCATGTGACTGACAACTGAAATAGTGTCCTCCTGATTGGTTGGAACAAAAACCTGCACCCACTGCGGCCCTGTGTGGAACAACTTGGACCCACCTGGAAAGGCTCTATTCAGAATTGGTACTGTAATGACAGTACAATTGCGTACTTGTCCAAATAAATACAGGCCAAGCGGCCACACTTGCCCACATCAGGACAAGGCAATGCAGTGGGGCGGCTGTAGAGGTCTTGGAGGAGGTCAGGCTTGAGGTGTTTTATGGTCCTCAGGAAGGAAATATGCGGTTAGTGATGATGTGTGTTCAGTCTCCAACAGAAATCCTCCAGCACATGTATAGAGGAACTCAAAGATGGCCATGGTTCCTGCTGCTTGCTTGTGGTCAGTCAGGGAACTTTTTTGCCCCTGTGAACTGGTGTGGAGGTGCAGGTCATAGGTTCAGCACCAGATTATCCATGACTCTCATTCCAGTGTGCTTCACTGCTAGTGACCGAACATGACACACAATGGTTGAGCTAATAATCTGCTAATAAGGGTATTGTGCTACTGCTGCATTCTCTGTTTGACCACATTTCTGCAGCCAAAACTGTCAACTTGTCTCTAAAGTGTTTTGAATTTCTTTTCCATTTTAGTTTATTTTGGTTTGTTGGGTAAACTAAAGACTTATTTTGGCTTTAAGTGGACTTGACGTCCATTACCACAGAGATAGTTATGTCATGCAATTATAGACGAGCCAAAATATTACTTTTCTGACACTCTTGAAGAAGCCTACTGAGAGAAAAACACTACATTATTTCACAACGTGTCATGAACATGCATTAAAAAAATGTAAACATCGTTCGCAGTGATAAATAGCGAAGATAAAATAAATGCAATGGACATATTATCCAATATTTCAACACAAAGAATGCGTCAACACATCAAAACACGAGTAGGGAATGTATAACGACGAATATCGGTCATTTTCGTGTCCAAAAAAACAGCTTTGCAGCTATAAACCAGGAATCGTTAGCAGGAGAGAAATGACAACAAATAACAACAACCAGGAAATATTTAAGAAAATGCATCAAATAACGCCGTTTATAGGTAGATACGAAATATAACGAAATACCTTTTAGTGCGAGTAGATGCTCCTGTTTCGTCTGATTTACATCCATTGTGACAGAATATTTGGAGTTCGCAGCTAGTTCAGCTGCTTGTTAGCCGCTAACTAAGCTAGTCACTGGAGATGTCTTCTTCTTAGGTGGACTTCACTTCGGGCTCGATGCTGCCACGCCGGTGAGAGAGGGTACTACATGCGTAGATCAAAACTAACATTTTTTCGTTGAGACACACATTGACCTGTTTAACTTTACACATTGAAGAATAGAAATAGTCTTCAAACACAAACTTTCCCAGATCACATTTTATTTTATTGTTTTCCTTCTCAGTTGACACAGAAACAAGTACCCTCTTGAACAATGTCCATGTCAGTCAACCTCCATTTTCCAAAATGAACAACTGCAAGAGAAAAAAAAAGGTTTTGTAGTGATTGAAGTTCTTGGAGAGAAACAAGAAGGCTGTCGTGACTCACGTGTTCACCCTCATCGCTCGGTTCCGGCCGCTTCCATTTGTCTCTGGACAGAATTCCAAGGATGACCAGTCCAAACGCAATGATCATGAAGCCGATGGAGTTGCCGAACCTCACCTGAGCCGGATAAGACAGCATCTGCTCGGCAGTGGAGTTCCTGGTATTCCTGAAGATGTGGCAGGTTGTGAAGGTTAAGTGGATGAGTGAAGTGGGATTGGGGAGGACAGGGGAGTAGATGGGAAGGAACAGGAGGTGGAGGAAGGAAAGTAAGACATTATGGATGGATGGGATCGGAAGACGGTGCAGAAGAGGCTGAGGTGCGATTGTGATGAAAGAGACTCACGCTGACAGAAGCAGTTTCTCATTGATGCCACTGATGCAGGCGATCAGACTCAAGATGAGAACCACCTTTCCGGTCCAGACGTGGAGCGGTTTCAGGCCCTGGCGGATCCACAGCGGCGTCCAGGTCAACAAGAACCCGGCCCCACCGAGCACCCACTGACCCATAGAGACAGAACATGTCAACAGGCTGGTTTGGCTCAACACTATGAGTTCAGTACCTGGAGAGCAAAGAGAAGGACGGTGCAGAAGCCCACCCAGCTGTGGAGTGACTGCAGGTGTGGCAACCGCAGGAGCTGCTTGAAGCTGAAGACTGCCTGGAGACCCAGGCTGGAGAAGACCAGCGCCAGCAGCATCAGACCAGCGTGGACCAGTTTCCAGGTGAGCTTCCTCTGAGTCCAGGTGAAGGGGGTGCGGTAGATCACAGCAGCTGTAGGGACACCGACCTCATCATCACATCATCACCAACACACCCCGCTAAGACTCCAGAGGGAGTCAGAGAGTCAGTACATCTACACGATAGAAATACTTCTCACCCAAGCCGCTGAGCACCACCAGCCCGGACACCATCAACACAGGATGCCAGTTGAACTGCAGCGGGGACCCGGTCCAGGAGAAGCCCCCCTGCCAGCGGGACATCCAGCAGCCCACCAGCAACACAGAGAGCAGACCCAGACACAGGCTCAGCGTGTACAGCAGGTAGAAGACCACCAACATGACGGAGCCTGTTGTCCGACCTCCAAAGTGGAGCAAAGCAGACAAAGGTCTGAGCAGTGTGATCTCTTGGTCACAGTCGCGGAAGGACTTTTCTGCTGCTGCGTTACAACACAACGCTGCTGAGTCATTTCAATTTGCTTCGGATCTGACCAGAAATAGGACACAGATGGGAACGAGCGAAAGAGACAACCAGCCGGAGATAAACATGAGTCATGATGCATGGGATGAGAGAGAGGGAGACCCCCAGTTCTTCCCAGAAACACAACCTCTCGATCCACCACTGCATGTCTTTGAGATGGTTCACTCCAGTTGACCCAAGACGAAATCAAACCCACACTATTCTCGCTGTGACTCGTGAAGTGGACAACAAAAATGTTCTAGTCAATACGAAGGAGGATAAAACAAGCATCAGAACAAACAAATCACTGAAACAGTCACGTGGGCCACAGAGTTCCAGTCACTGTGACTGTGACATTGTCAGACATCAAATTTGTGATGACTGCGTTTGTTTTTCCGGGTCTAGGTATGAACATTCCAGTTCACTAACTGTGGGTTATCTGTCTTCACGTCAGTTTCCAGTAAATTAATTGTTGTTGGAGAGCAACTTGACATTTCACTGGCCATGACGTTTGCCGATGAGATTAGCAGGGATGTGAGGAGAAGCAGGAGAGATGGATGGAATAAGTGAGCGTGAAAGAGAGGGAGGGAGAGTGAAGATGGAGGAGAGAGACAAACAGATCAAGAGACAATAGGGTTGCAAAATTCTGGGACTTATCCACGGGAATCTAAAGGGAACTGAAGGTCTAGTCTAGTATACTTTAGCTGACTGACACAAATAGATACCAACGGGAATATCCATACATGCTTTGGTCACTTGAACAGAGCACACTGCTCACTGCATAACTAGTGAGACCACGCGACCTAGTGGTACATAACATGCCTCCATCACACGAACTGAAGCTTTCTGAATGCAGTCCAACAGACAAGTGAGACACGTTTAATTCGATTATTCAGGTGGAGCCGCGTCAGTGAAAAGTTGAACAGACAGATTGTTGACCGATTTTTCAGCGGGGTGGAGGAGGGGGTTGAACGAATGGGGCTGCGTTAATCATCCATGAAAACCAGTAACTAAAACGTGGTCTCCTCAACTTAGATAAATCTGTTAAACCATTTTGCATGACTGTTGTCTCATGACTTCTGTTTCTATTTATCCTTGGATGTCATATATCCACAGTTAGTTCCACTAAATTCCCATTATTCACATGAATGTAATTCTGAAGCTGAACTTCTTCTAGAAGTTTTGAGGAAATTTCCCACCACTTTGCCACACTAAGAGTCAATCATCAGGGTGGTGGAAGGATATGAAGGAGGTAAAGAGGGCAGCAGGGTGGAGACGACAGTCAGGGTCACTGTTTTAGTGAACGTCCAAAGACTCAGGAGTCAGAGGTGAAGATGCCAAGGCTGAAAGAGACACGGGAAGTTAGGAGACAAGGTTCAGGAGAGACTGGGAGAGGAGGACAACCAGGGCAAAATGATTGAAGGTATGACTCGAGGAGGACGAAGGCAGGTGAAGGTGGAGGACTTCCTGAGGAGATGACCAAATACTCATCAGGCTTTTAACAAAATCCTCATTCCTTCATCAAGAGCTCACAACTTCATATGCAGGTGAGGTGGGTCACACAGCACCGTCTACATCAGCCACATCTTGAACTGTCCAAAGTGCTGACCGGGGGCCACATCTGTCCCACGTGAGGTCTCAGCAAGACTACTAACTGACATGACTTTCTTATTCTTTCCCCATAGCGGTTGACAGTCATATTGAAAAATGTTTTTTTTTTAAACGTGATGTTCATTTTAACAGAAAAGAAACATCATTGTCATGATGTGATCAGACCTTTTCTCTACTTTGTCCTTGTTGTATGACATATAGCCACATCATACAAGTTAAATTAAACACATTTTTTCCATCCTTCATGCCTCTACACGGTATCTAGGAAATGTAGTCGCCCACCCCACTCTTGAGGTTACGCTACTTCTGAGAATAGCTTTCATAAAGGGTACAATCCCAGCAGTTATTCAAAGAAAACTAACATCACACTGATGCACAGTGTCTTGCAGCAGCTGTATTATGTCTGGAGCAGACTGTAGTGACATCATCGTCAGCCTGGTTTCAAAAGAGAATTCCAACAAAACAAAAGGATTTGGGTGAAATGAATAACTGAGAGCTCCATTTCCCACCTGCTCCACGTGCATCGGAGGACACACTTGACAAAGTGAGCTCTTTATTGTGTGAAAACATCCAGGGGACAGACACTATTCACACAAGACTGAAGTCTTGGTGACCGACACAACTAGCACCACCTAGTGGGCGTGCTGAAGTTCGCCAGTCGCCATTAGAACACCAGGTTCTTGGGCTTCTCCCAGGGAAAGTCGTCTCTGCCGAAGTGTCCGTAGCAGGCGGTCTTCTCGTAGATGGGTCGCTTCAAACCGAGCTCCCTGTGGAGGAAGCACACAGTCATGCTGCGCTCAAAGCTCGGAGAACAACGCAACATGACCCTCACTTGACGATGATTCCTGGTCGCAGGTCGAAGTTCTTCTCCACGATCTGCAGCAGCTCGTCCTCGTCTCTGCTGGATGTACCGAAGTGGAACACGGAGATGGAGAGCGGGCGACTCACGCTGATGGCATAGGAGATCTGAAGAGGACCACAGACAGGTTCACTGGATGGACCTTCACACGTTTGGGATTGAACCGTCCGCCGTCTCGGTATGGTGTGTGTAAGGCGACTCAAGTGAGAAGGACTTCCTCTCTACCTGATCTGTAGTGTGTGCGTCAGAACATTGAGAAGTTCCAGACCTGAACGAGGGCTCTCCGGCACAGTCCAGCTTTGACCAGAGACTTGGCCACCCAGCGAGCAGCATAGGCACCAGACCGGTCCACTTTGGAGTAGTCCTTCCCGGAGAAGGCCCCGCCCCCATGCCCGCCCCATCCCCCGTACGTGTCCACGATGATCTTACGCCCGGTGAGTCCGGCGTCGCCCTGGCAGAGCAGAAACACGGTCATTCCTGAAGCGTTGAAACAGTGAAGGCTTGTTTCTGACCTGTGGACCCCCCACCAGGAACTTCCCGCTGGGAAGCAGGTGGTAGATGGTCTTGTCGTCCAGGTACTTGGCCGGGATTACCACCTTCACCACCTTCTCCATCAGGCAGCGCCGAATGTCATCCAGGCTGATGTCGGGGCTGTGCTGCACGGAGATGACCACGGTGTGGACCCTCAGGGGCTCCATGGCGCCACCGTCATCCCTGTACTCCACTGTCACCTGATGAAAAGCCCAGACTCACTCACACAGTCCCGCCTCTCCTCAGCAAGATCCCGAGCTCTCACCTGAGACTTGGAGTCAGGCAGGATCCAGGGACACTCGCCGGAGCGCGACAGCTCCTTCATCCTGAAGTTGAGCCGGTGAGCCAGGAGGATGGTGAGCGGCATGCACTCGTCCGTTTCGTCTGATGCATAGCCAAACATCAGACCCTGTGAGAGCACACCTGTGTCAGTCAGACATCGGCGCTCAGGAGGACCACAGCCAGATTATCTGAGACCTGATCTCCGGCGCCAATGTCCTCCTGGTCCCGCCCTTCGAACACGCAGTCAGTAATCTCCGACGCCTGTGGCTCCAGAGCCACGAGGACGTTGCAGGTCTTATAGTCGAAGCCTGAAATGTCATGTTGTCGTCACTGTCACGTGAGACACGGGGAAACTCTACTTTACCCTTGGACGAGTCGTCGTAGCCAATCCTCTTCACCGTGTTCCTGACCACGGACTGGAGGTCCACCACGGCCTTCGACGTCACTTCTCCCACTAGTAGGATCATCCCGGTCTTGGCCACACACTCTGTCACACACATGACTGCACTTCACTTCTGCTGTTTGAGGGACGCTTCCGCGTGAGTGAGGTGCCTCTGTCCACACTCTTCAACAGCCTTATATAGATCATCCATCTGACCGCAGAGATGGTTTGCTAACAGCTATCTCCGCCACAACATCACCGCTGTGTATCTTCATCGGTACTGCTACCGACAGTGAGCAGATTGCTACGGTCGTTGCTCACCGCAGGCCACCTTGGAGTCGGGGTCCTGGCTCAGGTAGGCGTCCAGGACGGCGTCGCTGATCTGGTCACACATTTTATCTGCAACACAAAAGCCAACACGTTAGGGACCACGTCGTGTGGAAGTAACTGGGGGCGTCTGATCCTGAGTGGGAGTAGTGCTCCTCCATCCAGCAGGACTCACCAAAGGGAGCCGCAGTTCTGCTCTGAAGCGACCAGCTGAACGGCAGCTCAGTCGTCCACCAGTGATTCAGAGGAGAGCCGCTGCTGGCTCACGTGTGGTGGACTAGGTCCAGACCCCAGGTCAGATCAGGTCTCCAGTGAGTCAGCAGAACCTGACGCTTCCTTTACGAGTGTGGACACTGAACACCCAGATAAGCGCGCTAAAATTAGCCGTCAATAAATCAAAGATCAACGGTCGCTTGGCTGAGTTAGCGCTGTCGGAGACATGTCCAGCAGTCTTCACAGAACAGGATTCAATTCTTCAAACAGCACACGCAGTGCAGGCTGGGGGCCACACGGGCCCCTCTTCCGGTATTTATCCCTCCTCCACAGTGGAGCTGTTTAAGTGATCATGAAGAAACACTTTGGGTTGTTTATCTATTAAAATATGCTTTAGTGATTACAAAACCACATTTTCATTTTGCTGTTTTTTCATCTCAACATCACTTGCTCCAATTTAGTCCAATTTAAATAAGGACTGGGACTTTAACACGTTAAATTTGATTAATTAGTGACAGAAAACTCAGTGACTCAATCCAAATAACAGATTAATCACGGATAAACCTTCTTTCTCACGGAACATTTTCAGGGACAAACACCAGCTGCACTGTATGAAACAATGTGATGTCATCACCAAAACATCCACGAGGAAGGAGACTCGGTCAGATTGGGGATGATGGTTGGAAAATGAAGTGTAAAATAAAAGTTCTGTTGGCTTCATGCAGCAGAGTCGCTCATCCCCGGGGCACTCGGCTGCTTCAGCTCATGTGTGCAGACTGCTGCCCAACGTTACAATGAGATGAATCGAGACTATAACCTTGGGTGCAAGTCTGATGTGCTTCCTGGGGGGTTGGTCTCCGCCAGGCTTGTGCTTTCTCACCAATCCTGTTGGTTTACATGGACAGGATTTCGAGGCACAGCTCTGGTGGGGAGGGGTTGAGGTTTGTTGGCTGGAGGATCCTGTCACTACTGGCTCTCACTGGTTTTGCATCTGAGTGTGAAGTGGCTGGGATGAGGATCAGTGCCTATAATATTCGGAGTAGAGCCGCTGCTTCTCAGTGTTGAGGAGTCAGTTGAGGTGGTTCGGGCATCTCATGACATTGGAGGTGTTTCAGGCACGGCCAGATGGAAGGAGAGAGAGGGGTCGACCCAGGACCAAGTGGAGGGATTATATCTCTACACTGGCCTGGGAGCGTCTTGGGATCCCCCAGTTAGAGCTGGAGGACGTTACCCAGGAGAAGAGCGTTTGGTGTGACCTGAAGCTGCTGCCCCTGCGACCCGGCAACGAATAAGCAGATGAGGATGGATGGAAGGATGAACCTTCAATGTTTAATCAAAGCGTTCGAACAATCGGTTGTTTTATTTGGAGTTAAATTCAGACGTGAAAAACATTATTTGAAGGACAGGCTCATCTATTCTATTAATGTCAACATCAAATCTCAATAAATGATAATATTCTTCCGTTTGATCGAGTGAATGTTGACTCTAAAATAACCAGGGGCACGTTGATATCTTCTCCACAGTTCCCGGTGTAATTACACTTGCTAAAGTCCCACTCCCTTCGCACGATTAGTGATTGACTTTGAACCCTTCTCGTCAACACCCCTCTTCACCGTTCCTCCTGTCTTTAAGCTTGGGGCCCCTCCACAACGCGGTCAGGTCACTTTCATGACCCAACACGTTTCTGTCGCGCGGTCACATGATGAAGAGGAGGAATAGCCGTTTTCTTTACGGATCTGCGGCTTGCTCCCGGGTCGGGGTCACGTGTCCAGGTGCACTCGAGGTCAGCGGAGGGTGTGAAAGTGAAGTCAGAAAAAAAAAGTCAAGTCACCTGAGTGTCCTTCGCCCACGGACTCGGAGGTGAAGAGGAAAGTCTTCCCGCCGCTGCCTCCTCTTCTGGGGTTCATCTTGGTCCGGCTCCTCGCTGGAAGTTCGACTCCACGTTTCGGATCGGCGGCGTGGATGTGACGTGATTCTTCCTGGGTCGTCTGATCTGCCGATTAATGATCAACCGAGGAGCGCCACAGCGGAGAGGGGGGGCAGCAGGAACAGCCGCTCCGCTGTTCCCACACAGCTCCAACAGTCAAAGTTCCCAAAGCTGAGCGGGACTTTGTTTTTATTTTATGGATTCCGTTTTTTTTCCGTCACGTGACCCGGAACCTGCCTGGTTTCCGGTATTGCAGTTCAGCAAACGAGCTCTTGAGGGCGCTGCAGGTGATGGGGGACAGTGACGTGACGTTATCGCGCCTCTCTCTCTGGTCCTCAGAGGAGCCGCTCTCGTATTCCGCAGTGGTCGGTAGCTGACGGGTGTGTTTGAAGCCACCACTAGGGCCCCCTCTGTCTCTCACTGGACCTCCACAGCACCACCCACTGGTCACCCTCACGGCAACTGAGTTGGGACGGAAGCTTTGACCCCTTGACCTTTAGGAATCACAGACCTACAAAGTTTCATTGTGTTCTGACCATGACTGGAACCTCCTGGTGTCTTCATTGTGCAAATACACTGTTATGCACGCTGATCCCACTTTCATACTCTCTCCCTCACTCTCTCACACACACACATCACGTGAACTTTGGTCCCAATGACTGTGTGAGTCTGATCCAGGTCAGTCCACCCTGGACCTTTGGCCCCAGACGTGTCCCTCGTTTTTGTGACTGTCCGATTTCTCAGTGGACCTTCTCAAACTTGACTAAACCAGGCCAGCTCTGTAAGCACAGAACCAATAACCTGCGTGTCACTAGTTATGTTAATGTTCCTCTGCTAGTGTTGAACGCTGGGTTGTTGTAAAACGCTGTTTTATTTTGGTATGGTCTTCCTGTGTGCACCTCGTCTGTCTTGTCTCCGCCCCCCTCTCATCCCTTGTCTTGCTTTGGTTCCCCTTAATCTGCCCCACTGATCCTGTGTTCCAGTGTTGGTGCCGTCACGTCTGTGTCGTGTTTCCGAACTGGACAAGTCCCATCACATCTAATCAAGTCATCGTGTCTGGTTATGGTCATCTTTTCTGGTTATGCCATATAGCCGTGTCAAGTCAAGCAGCCATTTAGTCGAGTCCCATATCATCTAGTCACTGTCAAGTCAAGTCTCACTAGGCCACAGTTGAGTCAAGAAACCGTCAGGTTGAGTCTCTTCTAGTTCACTCAAGTCTCAATGTTAAATAATAGTCTGGTCAAGTCCTCTCTAGTCAAGTCATCGTTGCATCTTGCCCAGGCAACTCAGGCTTCCAAGTCACGTCAGGCAGCTGTCTAGTCTAGTCGACTCACATCTCATCTAATGACATCAATTTAAGTCAAGTTATCTTGTCTCATCCAATGGTCTTCATCCATTAAACTCCAATGCTGCACCTGGGTCCACAACCTCCACCTACTTCTTGACACTGCTCCCCTGGTTCTCCTTCAACCTCCTCTGACATCAACAATGAACAGGATGAACACCTCGGTTCAGTGTATAGGTTTGGCTCCTCCTGGTGGCCGATGTGCCGGGGTCCACGGCGGCCCTGATCATACACAACTGACTCACAACTTCCTCCTTCGAGGGGATGAGTGCACACACATACGCGTATTTTGAGGGAAACGCTGACAAAGACAAGAAGTGACTTCACTTTGACAACTTTCACAGATCAGCGTGCCCGTTGACCCCAGCGATCTGCTCTGACCTACATCCGCTGAGCTTCTTCTCGGCAGCTGAGGCTTGTCGTTCGAGGAAACAGGAAGTGGCGCGCCGCTTGGTCCTCTGCTGCCCGGCGACACTCCATTCACTCTGGGACTGGTTGATGATTAACAGGCGAGGCAGAACCTTCCGTGCAACACTCTGTAGAGGGACCAGTGAGACTCAGATCGGGACTTGGTCAGCTGAGAGAGAAGCACGGCGCAGACATGGTAGGTCATGTGATCTGCTCCTGGCTTGATTTCCGTTCCGAAGAGTCTGAATCTGTTGCTGTGGCGGCTCTGAGAGCGTGTGGCATGTTTGTGAAGGCTCGAAGTTCAGCTGGCTGTTCAAAACAAAGGGCACTTCTTTATAGGCCGGCGCTATGAGAGGCCCCGGAACCAGGACTTGTCACCTGAGGTGAAAAGACATCAAACTGGCAGAGGAACGACTCGTACTTCACTTGCTAATTCCTAATTAATCTTAAATACAAAGCAAATAAATCAAAACAATCACTTTTGTTTTCATCTGTTTCACCAATATTTTGTTGCACGTCGCAGTTTTATGGCCTTTTCACAACACTTGTGCTGACCCTGAACTTACGTCACGTTAGCTGCTGTGTACTAAGTGTTTCAATGTTTTTACTCAGAATTTTATTTATCAAGGAAATTAGGTCTTTGCTTTGGTAACATTGGAATATTTCTCTCCAACCCTGGAGTATTAGCTACTTGAGACATGAGCATCCACCAGTTTCCTCCTCGGTCTCTGTGAACTGCTGAGCTAAGAATGAGAACAAATCAGAGCCAGTCCGTGGTCAGTCACGGTACATGGGGGCCTTGAATTGGACAGCTACCTGGCTTTATTTTTACTTAGTGTCGTGTCGTACCAGGACAACTCGAGAGTTCCGACCCCCACCTCCACCAGGGCTGGGCCGGCCAAACTGGACCACGTTCAAGGTCAAGTCAACGAGGTCAAGGTCATCCTCTCTGACAACATCAACAAGGTCCTGGAGAGAGGCGACCGACTAGACGACCTGATCGGCAAAACGGACGACCTGCAGGCGACGGTGAGTCCCGTTTCTTTGACCGTCCAACCCGCTCGCCTCAGCCATCCAGCGCTGACTGCCTGGCCCTCCTCTTCTCCGCAGGCCGACTCCTTCCAGAGAACGTCGACGCGCGTGGCGAGGAAGTTCTGGTGGAAGAACATCAAAATGATGATTCTGATCGGCGTGGTCGTGCTCATCATCTTCATCCTCATCATCCTCGCTGCCACCAACGTCATATGAACTCTTGAATCATAGCCAAGAAGAACCACGATGTATCATTCCCATGATCGCGTTCATTTGGCCAAACCCTCCAGTGTTGTCTTCGTCCACTTCGTCACTTCTGCGTAATTCAGCTACCTGTCCGTCGAGACATTCTCACACCAAAGCGGGACTCCAGAATGAAGAATCAAGCCACGATAGATGGACAGAAAGCGACATGCTACATGGCTTCCATCAATCTTCCAGCGTTCATGAAGACCTTAGCTTCCACTAACATTTCTCTGACTTGTTTAGCTGCAGTTACACATCTACATCTACTGTTCTGATGGTACACAAATGCTAGCGATAAGTCATCGTAGAGCTAAAGGGGAGCGCTGCGACTAGCTCTTTGTGACTTATCGTGTTGCTGTACCGCTCAGATCAGCTAACAGGGTAGCGAACCAGCGTCGACATTCCTTTCCTCAGACAGTTGGGTTTGTCTCCCCAGAAAAACAAGGCATTCCCAAGGAAACGTGGCAAAGTTTTTCCCTTGTTCAGATCCTGTATGTTCTTACAAAGAGGACCTTGCTCCCCTTTTAGATGAGAAGTGCTTTAGCATTGCGATCTTGCTCCTTCGCCGACAGTTTGTGGTCGTAAAAGGGTCAGAAATTGTTGAAACCCTGACCCTGAGTTTTACATTTGCACTGGATGCGTCGACATGCAGAAGCCCGATTGTGGTTATCAACCATCAGCTAGCATGAGAGCCGTGTAGCATGCGCGAGCCGTTAACACTCCGATGAGTCCAGAAAAATTAGATACACAAGAATCAAATGTTTTGTCACTTTATTGTGTATATGTTGGTATCCACCGCTGATACTTGTGTTTGTTTGCTACCACAGAAATGTAAATACAGGCTAAATAAACAGAGGCTTTCACAAACAGCGGGTGCAAACACTAGGGGAATGGGCGGGGGGGCAGCTGAGGGTTCGCTAAATAAATGCCCGAAAACTTCAAACTCCGAATCCAACAAATACGGAAGGAAGGAAAATGTCAGGGTGGGGAGGTCATCGGCGGTGGCCCGGCAGCAGCCCGTCGACTCGGCGACACCTGCAGACAGATACGCACACATGAGCCTCGCAACACTGACCCGACGCTCAGGTCTTCAGAGGTAAACTAGTCAGTAAATTCAATTAAAAATCCTTAAGATTGAAATCCTGAAGTGAAATAAATTAAGATTAAAACATTTACACGTTAAATTAAAGCAAAGTAACATTTCATGCAAATTTCTGCTCATTCTTCTGCTTTTTACTTCAAATTAGAACCAAGGTTAAGAGCAGGGCTGTGCCGCGACCTCTGCCAGCAGGACTTCAGGGTCGGAAAATTGGCGTTTCCATCAGCACCAAGTCATTTTGTGCACCGCTAATGTGCTACGCTAGCTACGACAGCGCACAGCGGTTTCAGTAATTCACGTCGGAAATGTTCCAAGCGTAGACACAGTTGATCAGACGAAAGAATCAAAACTATTGTCTTCACTAGATACTACGCATCTTTTGCATGCCTGTTTGCTAAAGCCGCACCAGAGAGCCATGCTAATGTTAGCAAGTGGCAAGAGTGGCTAGCCTCATAAACATGACCGGGTGGTGTCGGGTCAGGCCAGAAAAAAAGACTTGAGGTCCTTGAAGTATCCCACAAAACAAACCCAAAACTTCCCAAATCTGTGTGTGTAACTTTTCTAGATATTTTGAACACTGACAAACATACAAAGATACGCCATCCAAATCTTGGCCTCCTTGGTGGAGGTAACAATTGGGGCGGCATCGGAGTGAATCCGAAGACTTATGTCCCGACATCACAGGACTCAGCTTCAACCTGGAACTTGTGCGGAACACCTCTCATATACAGGAATGTGATGTGACAACACCAGTGTCCTTGAATGAACCTTATGTGAGACAAAACTGCATGAGTGGCGATGTTTAAGAAACCTGTCGTCTGCTTTGTAGCCTTTCCGTTTATGACTGTTCAGGCAATGGATGCTGCATCTAGCCTCCATGGCTCCGCACACAATCACAACGTCACGTGACAAAGTTGTCCGTCGTACAGCTCAGTTCAGGTTAGCCTCACTGAAAGAATCGTTTCAAGACGGCGGCGGACGGAGGCTGAAAGTCAGCGAGGTTCAGCTGACTGCGACTGTCCTGACCAGAATGTCAAACGCTTCTGTGGGGAACGCGGCACAGCCCTGGGTCAGAGAGAAGTGTAAAAGGAAAAGAGGAGTCTTTTCCCATCGCTGAGCGTCACAACAACAGAAGACATGTCCACAGAATTTGCTCTTTGTCCCCCAACACTGCAGCGCTGAGCTCATGGACTACCAGAGCTGAATAGAGAGACAAGCATGGTCAAATTAGCATTAGTAATTATCGCTCCACAGGCGCTGCGGTCTCCTTCGAGAAGCAAGTATTTACAAATCATTACATGTGGGGGAGTAAGGGCCTGGAAGAAATGACGTTACACTTAGGTTTAGAGCTCTTTACGTTACGTTTACACAACAAAGAAATTAAAAGGACAAAGCAGAACGACAATGCTGGACGGTGTCCCGTACTGTTTAGTTTAGAAATGCTGAGACAGGATGTTGTAAGACCATACCAAATGGCAGCATTCGAGAGCGTATGCTTCTCGTACCCGGTCCGCATTGAGCGGCCCTGAGAGTATCTGGGAGTCAGCTGATGGCCTGCAAGGAAGCTCCGCTGGCAGGTACAAACAAGGTATGTCAGAGTTAGGAGACAACACACTTCCGTTTCTGTTTCCTTGCACATCCTCTAACTGGCAGTAGCTTTACCTGTTAACTACAGTTAACAAAACAAAGCAGGGCAGCAGAAGGCCGGTGTTACGTTAGCTCTACAGAAAAGCACTTGAGGGTGCTAGAGAAAGAACATTTTTACCCAAATTAAGTTTAGCTATGTCAAGTCTGAGGCCCTCGGCTCAAGATGGAGCTTTACCTGCAGCAGCGGGACAGCGGTGCGCTCAGTATGGCTTGTAGCTGTTGGCGTGGCCGCCGCGGCGGGGCGACTTGCCGTAGCCGACGGGGTGATCTGCAAGAGTGACGCAGGTTAAGTCAGACACATCGAGAAGAGAAATGGAACCAAGAACCAAGCTGCTTTTCCAACACGTGTCCACCACGCCTCAAAACCACGGGTCAGAAGAGTGGAATCGCCCCGGGTAATGGTGGCGACGCCGTTTGGCCTCGGTAAATGCAGCTGGCAGTACCAGAAGGTTCGTTCACTGTTCTTCACAGAGCCATTGTGTTGTGCACAATGCCTGGAGTTGTGTTTGAAGTACTGTCTCATGCTAATTTCCAGCGGTAGTTTGTCATGAGAGGGAATTAGTAGTTGAGCGAGCACGCTACTTCAATAGATTCTTCACTCTCATCTTTATATTCTATCGTGCGGAATATTTGTGATCTGTGCACAGTTGACTCGATCTTTGTGTGGCTGTTGTGTGTTGAGTTTTTGTGTGTCGTCATCAAAAAAGAAAACATGTAACGCAAACGCAACATAAAGGCAAATCAGGTGTGACATGGAGGTGGAACTACCCAGAGATACCAGCAGGGGGCCAAAGTAGACCAGTGCTGAGGAGCGCTGAACCTGCTGAACTCAGGCATCAGCCTGAGACTTGGAGTAAAGCTTCACAAGGTCACCTGGTCTCCTTCCAGCGGAGGGCTTGGGACCACCCAGGACTGACTGGAGAGAAAACATCTCCACAGTGGGAACGTCTCAGCTCCTTCAGTTGGCCACATGAGCAGGTGAAGTGTTGCTAATGTGGCCACCACCTCACTCATTCACTTACAAATATCGCTGACCCTGATGACCCTCATCTGTGCACGATCCTGGAGTCAAAGATGTCAATAAAGACCAGCGACTGAGAGAACACTGTGACTTCAGTCTCGATCGAGTCAGTGTCGACTTGATCTAGTCAGCCCGGAGTGCGTGACCGTCCCGGTACTCTTGATCGCGCTGTCTCCAAGTTCCAGACAGAACCATGGACAGACTGCGAGGCCGACCCGTATTCCAGCATCTACAGAAAAAGACCTGCCTTCAGGCAGCTCCACCATCCACAGTTCAGCCCAGAATCCTGAACACGGTGCAGGCCTGGCTGAACCCCCTCGGTCTCCCTGTGAGGTACCCTGACTGCAGTTTTGGGCCCAGTCTGAGATCAAGCTGCTGCTCATGAGAGGAAACCCAGGATCTCCATTCAACAAAAGCACCACCTGCAAGCCATAATAACAGTGTCACAACTACAATGCCACGGTTTCAGTGTAACTGCTTTAGTGCCGCAGTTTCCAGAGTTGCAGCGCCATGGTTTCAGTGCAACCGTTTTATTGTTGCAGTGCTAGTTACAGTTCTGAGGTTTTAGTAGCTCTGTTGCAGAGCCACAGTGTACCAGCTATAATAACAGTGACGCAGTGTAGCTGTTTCAGTGCCTCAGTTGCAAGGCAATGGTTTTAATGTCGCAGTGCCACAACTACAGCGGCACTGTGTCACTGCTGCCATTAACAGAGCAGTAACTGTAATGCCACAGTTAAAGAGCCAGAGGTGGGCGGAGCAATGGAGTGAATATGGAAAGGAAGCAACGTATGAAGGTGAATATGGAGGCGAGTGGAAGCTAGCGTTGAGCGAGATGGAAAATTACATGGTGGGGAGCGTGGCGGACGCTAACTTTTGTTAAGCTAAATAGAAAGTTGAACTATATGAGATTAAAAATAGCCAGGTCGTCGCTATGAAATGCTGAATAAGCTGAAAAAGAAACCATGTTTTATTCCGACGCTTCTCCGTTAACTACAAAGCTTCGCCCACTTCCGACTGTGGAGCTGAGTAACTCTGTCAAATGGACCTCACGACTGGTGAGACATTATTTTATCGGAAGAAACCGATATGGCCAACTTGTCTGTCTACTAAGCATGAGCTCTGACTGCAGAAGTGAAGTGGTTCCCTCAAACCACACCATGCTAACGCCCCGCCTCTTTGGCCTGCTAACTCACTACCTGCGTCTCGTCGGTCAGATCGCCGCTACTCCGCTTCGATCCTGCACCAGTTTAACACAAAACGTAGTCTACTTGTAATAAGAGGCCAGGAGGTCATGTGATCATTGACACGATTTATTGAGTGGGTTTACAGAGGAAGTGCTGTGAGGTTTTGGCGACATCAGACGGGGGCGTGGCTTCATGTGGTGGAAAAGCAGCGACGCAAACGTCACACAGAGTTACTTACTACTGTCGTCACCATATCCATAATAGTTGTTGCAACCAGAGTAATCATAGCCACCGTATGTACCGTAGCCACCTCCGTAGCCGTGGTTACCGTAGCCATAACTGCCGTGGTTCCAGTAGCTTCCGTAACCCTGGTTCCAGTTTTGACTGGGACCTGCAAAGACAAACGTATGCGGGTGACACGAGGTCTCACTTCTGGCGGAGAGACAGCTACAGGTGAAGCTGACCTAGCGACGAGTCGGCAGAGCGCTCAGCCGAACAGCATGGCTAAAGCGGAAACTGAGCAGAGCGTGTGCTGCTTTCAAACACACGATTGGACCGGAGCTAACGGAACCAGCACCGCTCAAGTGACCCCTCGATGAGTACCATCCATTTAAGGGTACGCCTCACGCTGCACCATGAAGGCTCGCCCGAGGTTCGCCCGAAAAAAAGAGACTGACAGACTGACTCACCCATTCCTCGTCCTCGGGAGCGGGGGGAGAAGCCTCCTCGCCCCCCCCAGTACTGCTGCTGCTGGTACTGCTCTTTCGACATGGCCACCTTCACTTCACACTGAGGGGAGAAGAGGAAGGTCACTACATGCTCCAGTCCCGACAACAGCTCCTCATTTACCTTGCTGAGTCCGATGTTGTGGTACTTCTTCTCCATGATGGTGTTCACCGGTTCGCCATCTTTAAAGGTGATGAAGCAGAAGCCTCGCCTCTTGTTGGTTTTGCTCTCCATGGGGAGCTCAATCGACTCCACCTGGAGAACCACGGAGAGACGCTTGGCTCGTGCGCCACTCATGCAGACCTGGTGCACCTCTGTCTGTGCTTACCTCTCCAAAGGCACTGAAGTACTCTCTGACCTTCTCCTCGGGCGTGTCAGGAGACAGACCACCGACAAAGATCTTCTTCACGGGCTCCTTGGTCTTCATGGCCTTGGCCTTCTTTGGATCTATGACCTTCCCGTTGAGTTTATGCTCCTTCTGCGCGCTGACCTGCATCAAGTCAAGAACAGGCGACTAGAACCAGATGTCTGGAACGTTTGGTTTGGACCCACAACACCCCATGTTCCCACCCAGATCCATGTATGTGAAGGCCCTGTTCACCTTTACAAAGACAAGGTTTGTTTACTGCTTGAAATTATGCAGTTTTTCTAGTCCTGTCCCTTACTATGCAATGTGTGAAAATGTGAAATTTCATTTGGATGTGAAGCTACATTATGAGAACAGGAGACTTGATAACTGGAGAAAAAACACATCTGAAAGAGCTGGTGGAGGAGGTGCAGAAGTGAAGGCCAGTGTCGTACCTTTTCAACGCTCTGAGGCTCTTTGAAGAGGACGAAGCCGAATCCCCGCGAGCGACCGGTGACCGGGTCCAGCTTCAGGGTGCAGTCCACGACCTCTCCAAACTTGGCGAAGTAATCCTTCAGGTCTTTCTTGGTGGTGTCCCAGCTGAGCCCGCCGACAAACATCTTCCTGTTGGGGACAGAAGAAGGCACGTCAGCGTGTCTGAGGGCCGACAAGAAAAACACTGGAGCTTCCCAACAAACTCCAGGTGATGGCTGGAGTGAGAAATATTGCTGTTTGTTTGGAGGCACTTCAACCCCTAAAGATGCAGGGGAGACAGGACTCTGAGGCCCAAATTCTGGCGTCACTTTCTGGTACAACAGAGACACGAACTTCAGCTCTAACTGCTGGCGAGTCTGAGACCAGATGGTAGACCACAGTTTGACACTCAAAGTTTGACCTTCAGGGTGCAACATTGACCCCCACCCCAGTTCATCTTGACCTCATCAACTCGTGCAACTATTCACTGCACATCGTCTTCCCCTGTGCATGCTGCATTAAGATTTTAGTCCTTATTTCTCAACTATTTACCTGTCTATCTGACTCACGTGGCTGCTCCGAATCATCACAACAAACTTCAATTTGTTTTCAGACTTTTCTTGACGGTGCACGGTGACGTCAACACCGCACACAACAGGGACGACTGTGGGCCACAAGGTAACCAGTGTGGGAGGCAGGTCAAATGAAACGCGTCCGTCACCAGGCAGTGATGAAAAAGAGGCTTCCTGCTGCCAGGTAAGTGATCTCTAACCCAATCTAAGTTTTTAAAAACAAAACCCGCGTGAGAAGGGCTTGCGTTCATGAGAGCGTAGGGTGACCTTATTACCTTATTACAACAATTGTCGCTGCCATTTCAGTAGGAGTTTTTAAAAACATGCCCTTGCCGAGGTGAATGTAACATAGAAACCGATTAAAGACAGAATTCCGTTTACGCGTCACAGGTCGTGTAGCGCCCCCAGACTCCCAGAACAGGAAGTGCAACCTCTGGGTTATTTCAATGACTATTTGCAGAGTTGTTATTGACTCCTTTGACAGGCGGGGGTCACCTTTAAAACCTCTAAAAGTCAGGCTGTTAGAGCCACTGCGGAAGCGCTACTCCGAGTCTGCGACGGGTGACTGAGCTGCACACGAACCACACAAGGCTTTTTACGAGGGGATATGAACAAGCTCGGGGGGAACTAAGTTTATCTGGCGCCTGGCACCGGCTCCGCCGTTACTGTACCCTTCATCCTCCTCGTTCTTGCTGGCGTCGATCCGCGACCCCTCGGCCTCTCCCCCCGCCGGGCCGCAGTCTCCGGACATCGGCTCGTCGCAGTTGGCCTCGCCGTCCTCCTCCATCCTCATGATGCTCGTGTCTTCGCAGAACTCATAATCGTCCGACATGTTGCCAGATCGTCCGAAGTCAAGTCGAAAGCCCGGGACGTGGAGTCGGAAGCTAAGCTAAGTTTTGCTAAAGCTGGCGCTGACGCTGCTGCTACCTACGTATGAAGCGCCGAACTGAAGGGTGGCGTCACTCTGGCTCGTGAAAAAGGCTCATTCAAGGAAAAGGCGTCATTTAAAAGATGTAATTCCGCAGTTTAGGTGTCATCGCATGGTTTTTCGGTCTTGGCTGGAGACGCCGTCCTCTTCACACGTCAGGCGGTAAAGACATAGCGACGCAACACCGCCTCCCACTGGCGAGTGCCACTCACTATCAATAGCCAGGAATCCCACGGACCCTTCGCAGGGCGTTGGTGGTATAGTGGTTAGCATAGCTGCCTTCCAAGCAGTTGACCCGGGTTCGATTCCCGGCCAACGCAGCTCTTTTACTCCCTTTACTTTTAAAAAATCCTTTTTTGTCTAAGATTAGAGAATGTATCGTGGCGGGCCTGTCCGGAAGGTTTGCACGCAAGACAAAAGAAGACATGTCGACAAAACCTTCGTAAAAAAAGTTCTGAAAAGTTGTTGTTACAAGACAAAAATCTATTGATTTGGAAAATCGATGCTTCATTTCTTAACCAGCATCAAGCTTTGCTTTTATTATCGGATGTACAATCAATAGAGTGAATATAAAGAAATGAAGAACAAAATAATATGAAAGTGAAAGATCCTGATGACACAACTTCATTTTTAAAGAATAAGCTTAAGAATGTTTGTGTGTCGACCATCATGAAGTCAATGGTCAATAGTAGCCACAACAACAGTGCTACAACTACTGCTACTTTTAATAACTATGAAGGCACTCAGAGAGCACAACCCTCCGCCAAGCAGCGTGAGTCAACCCCAACATCATCTCCCAATACTCTTGGAATAAAAAAAAAAAAAAATCCTGGATCCAAATTCTAACGTGGCACAGATGCTGATGGCCCCCAATGTTGAAGAGTCTGGATCCAGATGGTGATTCAGATCACTCCCAAAACACATTTGTTCCTTGTTCCATTTCGTATATTCCCTGATATTGTCGTCCAAATCTGTCCATAACTTTGAAATTTATTTTGAACACTGACATATCTACGCATTGTTAACATAACCTCCATCACAGAGGTAAAAACTGCGCCACTTTTAGAATGCCTCCCGATCAACTGTGGTAAAACATGGTATCTGACTACAGTTATTCCCAAAAATGAACCGAGCCAGCCAGGAGTCGAACCTAGAATCTTCTGATCCGTAGTCAGACGCGTTATCCATTGCGCCACTGGCCCGTCTATGTAGGAAGATGGTTGTTGCTATGGGAACATTCAGCATGACGTCATGTATCATCGTTGAATATTCCTGGATTGAGGTAGGGATTCGGATCGCTCCCAAAATTGAGTCGTCTGTCCCTTGTCCCATGTCACACATTGGACCACAGACAAACCAACGGCGCTTGTAACGCAGTACCAGCGCCACCCTCCTAAACAGGTGGTGGCGGTAGTGCGCTGATACAGTTGTGTGCCACCCGTCAAAAATTGACCTGATGTTGGAGCGTCGCTCGCTGTCGCCCCCAGCTGGACCGGAGCTCTCGCCGTCGCGGAAGAACATGTGTCTTCACCACGGTCTTCATCGATCTTTCTGGCGCGGTCGGTTAAACGTGGTTGTGACGCCTAACAGCAGCTAACCCCCAGATACACCCGGGCGCTCTGGCGGCTCGCCGCACCTCACTCACGTCGTCTTCCACGCCGCCGCAGCAAGCCGCAGCTCATCGAGCTCGCCGAGACATGGCTTCTGTTTCCATCCCCGCCGGCACCACGGTCCTGCTGCTGGACATAGAGGGCACCACCACGCCCATCACGTTCGTCAAGGTAAGAGTCGCGTCAGTCGAAGCGCGGTTTGACGCGTTCAACGCGAGCAGTTGGCGGGTGCTAACACCGGTTAGCAGGCGGCTAACAGCACACGCTTCCATTCATTGGTCCAGCGCAGCCTTTCATTGACTGTAAACGCTACAGCAACGAGCTCATGTTGGAAACATGTTCCGTTCCTTAACGTTAGTGAGGAAAAGGACTTCCCAACACCCAGTCGTGATCAACCATTATTAAAATAATAACAATAACAGAAAAGAATCGCTTCTTTAGTGAGAATAGCTGAAAGATTTTGACATTATTGTTGTCCATTGCTCCACTAGTCCACCAGATATTACCTGAATAAAGGCGATATATTTTGTCATATGCTTGAAATATATCTATTTCGGGGCTCTCAGTGGGCGCTGGTCAGGAGGACACCTTCTCGTCCACCAGGTGTCTGAAGGCTGGAGTCCGTTGATTGACAGTCGGGTGCTGCTTGTTTCAGCTGGCACCTGATTGGTTAAGCTTCTATGTGCTCGCTGGGTTCCAACAGAAACCCAGTGTGGCCCTCTGAGGACTGGCTTGAGTCCCCTGGTCTGCAGTATGGTCACGTTCTGTCATGCTGATGTTGCAAATAATGTCTTTTGGTTGGAATGAAAATGATGAAAATTGTGAGGAGGAAGTGGGATCAAATTTCTGTCTTGAAAAATAGAGAAATACTCATGTGTTGTTTCATGGTGTAATGACTGGAGTTATTTACACGAATACGCTGGTCAACTTGTGTGAGTAGTTGAGCTCTTTGTTTTGAAAAGAAGTTCAGAAAAGAAAAAGAAAGCCCCCACTGTTGATGGGTTTGGATCTACAGACATTCTAAAGTTAGACGTATGAAAATACGAAATTAAATGTTGTCACTTGTCACACAAAAATTGTGTCCAGATTTCCATGCAATTTCCCCTGGGCAGATTGGCCCGGGCACGTGACCGAGGTGCAGGTTCCCCTCCTGCGTCAGTCTGTTGAGTTGAATGCATTTTACCGTGAGCTAATTCAAACTAGCCCACTGAATAACAAGTCCACTCAGTGCCCTTCTTGGCGGCCTTCTGTATAACTGTGTTGGGCACTCCAAACACATGTGTGGGAGGGGCTCGGTCCAATTTGGGGACGGGTTCTCACAGGAACTCCATGAAATGCCCCATCAAACACCGAAATACAGTGGATTGATGAGTAACTTTTTATCCTTCACAAATTTAAGATTGAAGAAGAAAAAAAGGCTCAAGAAAGGGAACTTTTCTTGTACTGGGAAAAGGGCAGATGCTTGAGCACCGCTAGAGGGCTATGTTATGTCCGATTAAACATGACCACGACATGGTAGACAAGTCATTGAAGAACCACGCTTTTGTTTGAAACGGCTCTGCCGCTGCGTTGAAGGACACATCCTAGTACGGGACCAATTGTGTCCTGTATTAGTTCATTTAGCGGCTCCTCATTTTCACCTGCCACCTGATGGCAGCCATGTTATTCGCCCATCTGTGGAGTATTGTTTTACTAGCGGACTGAGTGGAATGGCTGTTAATGTCTACAAGTAACATCCGACTTACGACCTGACAATTTTTTTTATTTTTATTTTTTAATTCCATGTCTGGCACCGCAGCACGTAGCAGCCTGGCATCGTGTACGACAGTTACGGCAGCACAGTATCCCAGCATCTCACTCTCACACAGAGGTTTACCACTACAGTCGCACCTAGAATCCTTGCGTCGGCTATTTTGAATGGCATCTGACTTGCGTCCAATCCGACTTATGACCGGTTGGTCGGAACCGATCCCGGTCGTAAGTCGTATGTTGCTTGTATTGGTCAGAAATCCACCCATTGGATGTAATTTCTGATGAACGTGGAGTCACTTTGAGTCAAACTCCAGGGTCACGTGACCTGAGAATGTCAGTGCCACCCTGAAATGAAAGTTCCGATCTGCGACAGGATATTTTATTCCCGTACATCCGAGAACACCTGGAGGATCATCTGTCGACTCACTGGGAGGAGGACGAGTGCAAGCAGGACGTCCATCTCTTGAAGAAGCAGGTGAGCGATGGTCGGCGCGATGGCCACTGGGTGGAGCTGTGCAGCTGATGCCATGCGTTGCAGATGGAGGAGGACATGAAACAGAACCGGGCCTGTCCGGTCCACACCGTCGACCAGACGGTGCACACGGACGAGGAGAAGGCCATCAGGGAGGTGGTGGAGAACGTTCTGTGGCAGATGGCGGCGGACAGGAAGTCCACTGCGCTCAAGCAGCTGCAGGGTCACATGTGGAGGTCTGCGTACTCATCGGGGAGAATCAAAGGCGAGTAAGTGGACCACTTCTTCCTCTCTGCATGTCCAGAAGCTCGTCGCCCGTTCCTCCATGCCCTCTGTATTGTAACCTTCTATCTTCCCTGTTTAAAACCACGGCAACAGAGCTCATTTCCATGAGTCGTGTTGTGTTTTCCTGTTGCTGTGAGGCTTAATCATGCGGGTTTACTGGTGTGGAGAACGATTGTGATCGGTGTCGGGACAGAATCAAGATCAAGCCAATTGTCACAAGTCGTGACTCGCTGATTCCCGGTAGATCAGTCCTGCTCATTCGTCCGGCTCGGTGTGTGTGACTGGAGTCCTGTGTGTGCAGGGTTTACCAGGACGTGACTCCGTCCATCAGGCGCTGGAGAGAGCTCGGCTTGAAGATCTTCATCTACTCGTCGGGCAGCGTGGAGGCTCAGAAGCTGCTGTTTGGACACTCTGTGGAAGGAGACTTGTTGGAGGTGAGTCTGCCCGGTGGTGCTCCCAACTGGCAGTAAAGAAGACCTTGACCTTCACTAGAACTTTTCTCTCCAGTTGTTTGACGGTCACTTCGACACCAGCATGGGGGCAAAGGTCGACGGGAAAAGCTACGAACGAATCGCAGAGAGGATCGGATGCCAACCCGAAGAAATCACCTTCCTGACAGACGTTACGCGAGGTGGGTTGTGTGCAGCGCCACGAAGTGGATAGTATTAGCACCTCAATTTTGCACTTGTTTGCTCTTCAGCTGCGATTCACTTGTTAGCTTGTGTTGGAATTGAAGCGAGGTGGGAGTGTTAGCAACTCGGCTAACTCCTCCTGTGCACGTCTCGTTGGTGTAACAGAGGCCAAGGCCGCTGAAGACGCCGGCGTCAACGTGGTGATCGTGGTCCGGCCCGGGAACCTGGAGCTGACGGATGAAGAGCGAGCGAGCTACAGTCTCATCACGTCCTTCAGCCAGCTGGAGCCGACTGGTCGCGGCTAACACGCCTCGCCCCCAAACCAGCACAGGAACTCATGAGAATCCAGTCACTGGTGGAACACTGACACGTAGACGCAACTCGACAGCACCACCTGCTGGTTTCACTCCTCACCTTGTGTGTCTGTGCCCCGTGTGCCAACAGGTCCGTGTCTGTTGTCAAGCAGCCGATTCAAAGTGGAATAAATCCTCCTCTCATTATGTTGACTCATCACTTTGTGTCCATCCTGGAGGTTTGTGTTCACAATCTCTTTGTTCAACAGCAAACGTGACCGAAACCGAGGCGTCTTGGTTGAGAGCAAACTCACTCTCTGTTCTCGCAGCCTGCTGAAGAAACTTAACTCCTTCAAAACCGAATGGAAGCACAGCGCCCGTCAGCCCTGCTGGAACTATGAAGCCTGGTGTAGTTCCTCCTCTACACCAGCAGGTGGCGCACACCTGTTATTTCAATTTTTGCGTGTTTCAATCAAACCTTGCAGTAAAATTTCGCATTTCACCTTCTTAAACTCTCACCGGCGGCTGGTGTGACACTAAACGACGTCCTTCATCAGTGAGCTCCGGCTCTCAACAAAGCCGAGGAGAGTTCCCCTTCTGATTCACACGGACTCAGCAGCTGTAAATAAATACTGTTTATTAAAAAGAAGGTAGTCAAGGGACAGCAAACTCCTCTTCGAGTCAACGTGACGCGAGAGTGGCGGCCCTCGACGGATTCGGAATGAAAATCAAGTTCCCTTTCTGATGTCCGACGGGTGTGGAACATGCAGCCGGAGCGTCGTCCACTCCGGAAAACACACGACTGGATTGAACAAAACTTTGGTCCCACATGTACGGAAACCTGCACTCGTGTCAAGGCGTTCCAGCGATGGGGCGGTGAAACACACCTGCCTAACAGTAGTGAACCCAAGAGTTTTGGAAGGTTTGTCAATTTTTAAGAACAGAAAATTGTAGGGAAGACTCATTACATTTCATTCGCTTTGGGATCATTCCCGCTGGACTATTAGCGACATCATTAGCAAGCAGTTTAACAGTGGTTCAAAGTTGACTCAAGCGTGACGCTGAAATGAAAAGTGGCATGTAGAGCTCACGCTGGAAAACTAACATTTTAAAGCGGTTTTCCTGACAGAACAAAGAAACTCGAGCAACACGTGTCCTGATGACTTTAGCCCTTAATCCCCTCTTGACAATGAACTTGGACCACAGTGTTTATGGCTTCAGTCGAGACACAGGACGACACCAACCTTTCCTGTTCAAGGTTGGCATCGGAAGGCAACACAATCATAAAATCATTTTCACCTGCCTGTGATTTAAAGACTTCAATGAGATCAGAAACTGATTGAGGCTAAAATCGTACAAACGTGGAGGATTTGGAATCAGTGACCGCTGGAAGAATCATGGAGATTGTACAGGAGTCAGCGCGCTTGTTTTCGGAGACCTCCAGAGGCCTGTGTTGGTGAGCAGTGTGGGGCGTGTTTCTTCCTCTGGAGGCAGTTTTTTTCTGTTAAAAATTTGGAGTAAAACCCAGTGGACTGATTCGGAACATGGTGCTGAAGAACCTGTTGCTGTTTGGAGGCTGAAATCGGAGTCCGAAGCAGCTTCCCGGTCCGGCCCTCACACGCCCAGCTTATTGGCTTGTGTCAGCACGACCTTGAGGACGGGCATGAACGCCGACGTCTCGCTGAAGTTGCTGTTGCTGACGATGTGCGTGTGGATGTTGAGGCCTTCGGCGTAGGACCGCGACTCGATGCTCCGGGCCATGTTGTGCAGGCCTCCCACGATGGCCGGAGAGAGCTGCGGGGCGAGGACACCACAGTGAGAAACACAGCTGAGGCACACGACAGTCTGCTGCCACCAAACACTTGTGGTGCTGCCACTCTAATTCACCCACTGAACCCCCAGCTGGACGACCCGCTCCTGACTAGACAAGCCCCTCCTGACACCATCGGAGCTTGTCTCGAACATCCGTCCGTCCTCTGCCATTAGACTCCCGGGGACATTACAAGCATTTCTGTTGCTTAAAGACACACATGGATGGCTGCACAATTTACACTCCAATGTTTCTTCTGACCACAAATGAGGGAAAGTCTGTTCGCTAACTTGATGCACTTTTGACACAGATTTAAATGGATGCCTTGTGAGGCTGCCTTCGATCATCTGACCACGAGGGGTCATCTCAGAAGAGGCAGCCTCCCCTGGGACCCCAGCACCACTGAAGTGACGTGTTCCTCACCGCTTGCTCCCGCAGTTTGTCGTACAGCGCCTCCAGGCGTTTGGTGGCATCATCCAGTTTCCTCTTGGTTTGCTGCGGAAGTGAAGGTGAAGCAGAGGTCACATTCTCCCTCGAGGCTGACCCGGACCGTCACCTGGAGACTCACCGGGTCGCCAGCTGCTGCCAGACATTTCTGGATCAGACCCTCGAAGGTGGTCTTCAGGACCAGATGCTCCTCTGGGATGGGCTTCTTGGTGATCTTCTCCGCTGGGATCGACTGCAGAGGCTGACAACACACACGGCGTCAGCCAATTTCAGGACCACAAGGGGGCGCTGCCACTCCACCATAACATGCCTCACTAGGGAGGACCTTCCTCACCAGTACCTGGATCAGGTCCCCTGTGGGGGCGCCAGGTGCTCCCTCCATGCCAGTGGCCGGCACGCCCGGGTTCATGGCAGAAGTCGGGTAGGGCTGCTGCGTCCCTGGGTACTGACCCTGGGCCATGGTGGCGGGAGGGTCGCCACCCACTGGCGCCATGATGGGGGCGGTGATTGGAGCCGGTGGGGTGTAGTTCTCTGTGACCTGCTGAAGAATGACATGCTGTGAGCCTCAGGCATCTGTATCTGCGTCTCAGAAGCTGCGACTCACTTTCTTCTTCAGAGACCGGCTGAGAGTGGGGGGGTCATTCCAGCCATTCTGGGGTCCTGGGGGGAGGAGGAACCAGACTGGGGTCATCTCAGAGACCCAGTCACTCACTACTGATGAGGAGTGGGACAAAAAACTAATCCCATTCAGGAGAGCAGGGGTGACCAAAACGGTCCTCAAGGGCCACAGAGGGTGCGGGGTCTGGTTCCATGAAACTCAGTACGAGAGTCAATAGAGTCAAGCCATTATTTTGTCAGTATTGAGTTAAACGGACTTGCTTCATGTCCAGGGCCGAGCACGAACCCTTGCATGAGCCACCGTTCACCAGTGCTTCCGTGGCCCAGCACAGACTCTTTGGGAAAGGCTTTGATGGAACTTGCTAAGTCTCGGGCTCTGCGTCGGCTCCAAATCCCTCAGATCCCTGTCCGAGGCTCGACGTGACAGGAAGAGGATGAGGAGTATTTGTAGGATCTGGGGGCCACGTAGGGCCCTCAGGAGCCCAGTGTCACTGCCATGTTTGCCTCTTCATGTGAGGACGAGCTGAGCTATACTTGAAGCAAGGAATGGTTTACTTTGTCAAATTTATCTTTAAATGAAGACCTTCCTTGTTCTTGGCTACCAATTCTGTGAAGACCTGGCATTCAAAGACTTCCAGGTCTAGTTTTAGCACCTGCCCTAGAACCGCCCTCCCTGAGAGACTCCAACAACTCACACGAACTTTCTGGTGAAAAGTTAGTAAGAAACAGAGGACATGCAGACCTGAGAGGCGGCGGTCACCTGAGGCTCCACCCGGTGGCTGGTAGGACGCCGGAGATCCCGGACCGCCCTGCTGCACATACGCTGCAGCGGAGGAGGAGGGAAAGAACGGAGCGACGGAAGGAGGAGAGGAAGACAGGCTGACAGGCTGATAGACAGGAGGCTGAGTGTACTGTGAGAGGAAGCCAGGCGGAGGCGCCGGCGCGCAGGGCTCTGCTGGAGGCAGAGCAGGGGAGGCGGAGGAGGAGAGCTGGGCATGCTGGTAGGAGAAGGGCGCCCCTGCAGTTCCGGGCGGGTACTGGCTGACCGGGGAGAAGGCTGGAACCCAGAGAGAAGTTAGTGAACACAAACATGCTGCTGTTAGTGACGTGGAGCCCAGACGGATGGTCCTCTGGAGGGAGGACAAGAAGGCCTCTGTAATACTAGCCATCGCCTGCAGGGGGCGTCTAATTCAGTTAAGACATTTCACCACACAAACACCTTCAGATATAGAAAAATGAGTGAAGACCCGATGAGCCGTGGGGCCGGATAAAGCCGGGATACGTACGCTGGTACTGCTGAGAGAGCATGTATGTGGCGTTGGAGGAAGGAGGCGGAGCTGCTACAGCGGCAGCCGTCATGCCGTACCCTGGGTGAGGGGGATGTGGGGGGTCCACCTGCAGACACACACGGAGGAGCCAGGTCATTTCAAGACAAAAGCCCTGTTTCCAACTTCCTCCTGCAGGGGGTGCAACAGTGAACCCAACTCATTCAACGCTCACTCCAACTTAAAACCTTCCTCCACACTAGCGCCCTCTGCTGACCAAGGACCCACACACAGGAAGCAAGGGGTGAATTGAGAACATCAGAGCAGAAAAGCGGGTGGGACGCTTCGGTCGGTGTACCTGCTGGTCTGGACCTGGGCCTACTGGAGGAGCAGGGGGGGCATTGGGGAGGGCTGTGGGAGTTTGGTTACTCCAGGAGGTGACAGTGGCTGCAGCCCTCATCTGAAGCAGAGACATGAGGGAGACAGCAATGATGGCCGCACCATGGAAGGGGGAGACGTGGAGCACACCAAAAACACCACAAGCACAGAAGCATGACACTGTTCTCCAGTCAGAACTGGACCTACTGTACAAGGAGCACGTGAGACGACAGGCGTGTGAGGAAACATACGGGCTGGTAGTACTGCATCGGTGCAGGAGCTGAGGCAGGGCTCGGCGCCGGAGCAGCAGGCTGCGGCACCATGCCAGGATGGACTGGAGTGAAGTGATGCGGTGCTGCAGGTGGCTGTGCCCTGCGAGAGGGTGCCGCGGCCACAGGTTGCTGGTTCAACGCCCGGCTCAGACGCTCACGGAGCTGCTGGACAGTGACCTGTAAGAGAGGACGCGAGTCAGGTGACCTGGCTTTTGGTGACTCACCGACACCCTCAGCAGTTCATATGAAGCTGATGTGTGAAGCTCTTCGTGGGGAAACCCGGTACGCACTGATTTCTGAGTTTCAGGCGAGTTGAGCCCTACCTGGTTGGTGTTGTCAGGCAGGTAGGTGATGGCGGTGGACAAGCTTCCCTGGGAGGCCAGCAGGGCAGCGTACTGACTCATCTTCTCGGCCAGCAAGATTCCGACGGTAGCAGGACTGGAGCACTGCGTCTGCTCAACAGCCCGTCGCAGCACCACCACCTTTTCCACCAGGTCCTGACAAACGTAGAAGAGACGTGGTGAGATGGACACTGGCGGCAGCGACTCACGCGTGGACGTACCTGTAGAGACAGAGGACTTCGTCCATCCTGAGCTCTGGTCCAGCAGGACACCAGCTTCTCGATGTTGCCGGCACAGATGTAACACAGACAGGCACGGAGTCGGAGCTGGACATCATCGGCGGCCTCCAGTCTGTCGCCGAGCAGGTCTGAAAACAAGACACGCGGTGAAGACGGCAGCGGTGGCGGCGTGCTTGTCGGGCACCAGCACTACTGACCACAGAGGGATGAAAACTCCTCGGGCTGAGCGTAGGTCATTACAGCGGCAAGCGCTTCCTTCCAGCTCTGCAGATCGCATGTCTTCAGGATGTCGTGCCAGTCCTTCGTCACCACGGCGCTGATGAGCTGACAGCCAGACGACAGCGTGTCACAAGGACTTCCTGCGCCCCGTTTTCCACACCGACAACAAGCCTACCTTGGTGAGCTTGCTGCGTGTCTGGCTTAAGTACTTCTTTTGCGTTCTCTCCAGGAGCTCTTGTCCACCAGCAATGGCCAGGATGATGCTGTCGGCCATCCTGTTGTCATGGAGACAGAGTTCCACAGCTCCCTCAAAGTCTCCGGTCAGCAGAGCTTGAGTGATCAGCCCATCGACATCTGCAAACAGACACTCCACCTGAGTCTGTCTCCACTGAGCTGGATCTTCAGACTCTCTGTTCTCACCCTGACTGACAGACAGTGTGGCGCCCCCTGCTGGAGCTGCAGCCACTTCAGACCCCACAACTGGAGCTGCAGCAGGACTCGGCTCGACTTCAGCTGGAGAGTCCTGAAAGTGTGGAGGCATCAGTGTTAATGCTCATTCTCATTCAAGGTTCTACTTTAAGATTTTAAACCGGCGATATGTTTATCTCAATGTGGATGCGCAAGGGTCGTCTACCTCCTCGAGGGGGATCTCCTCCTCCTCCTCTGCGGTGATCGGGTCCACACTGTCGTTCAGGTCTCTTTCTAGATCTTCCTCAGGCTCCAAGTCCAGCGAGGCAGCCGGCTGCAGGTTTGCAGCTGCAATCATTTCAAAGGCATCTTCAGGAGAGGCAGACTGATGCACGACCTCCAAGTCAGCCGGGGCTGCTGCGACAGGGGGCTGGAGGTCTCCCTGCAGGTATGAGAAGGTTCGAGAGGTCTGGTGTAACAATCCATAATGAAGCTGTTGAACTCAACAGTCTTCACCTTCAAAAACAAAAAGTCAATAACATGAAAACAAGACAACACACACCAACCTGTGGAGTGGTGGTTTTCCCTTCTAGAGCAGTGGAGATCTGAAGACAGAAACACATTTACAAGAAGGGAGTCATGCCTGACAAGGACTCCTTCACAAACCTTGGCGGCGAGCTCTTCTTTGTTGTAGCCCAGGAGCTCCAGGAACTTGCTGCGGACATCGCTGTCAAAGTTGGCCTGTGACAAACCACGCGGTCAGTGCAGTGCAGATGAAGAGGTGTCCTCTGACTCTTCTACCTTGAGAAATGACCACACAGTCTTGTCGAAGTCATTCTCCGCCAAATCCATCTTCTCCTGACAGAACTCCACAAAGCTCCCGCCAGTCAGGGTCGCCTGCAGCCGATCGGATCGGTTCAGGAACTCGGTCTCGGTGACGACTTGGCTGATGTGGACCAGGTGTGCAGTGGGCTGCTGTGGCTGCTGGGGGCTGGGCCTGCAGTTCTCCAGGGTCACCAGCTTCCCTCCGAACTGCAGGACAATCACCAGTAGGTGAGTGCGTCCTTCAACACAAACAACCTTCAGGAGCTAAACCACTCACAGCAAAAGAGGCACACAAGGGCCGGCGGATCCACTTGGGCGGCTTCTTCAGCGGGTTGACGGTGGCAGGCACAGCGGTGGTTTGAGGAAGCTGCAGCGGTGGCAGCACCTGACCCGTCCCAAATGGATCCATGTTCCCAAACGAGTTGCTGATCTGGAGCAGAGAGAAGGTCAAAGGAAGGTTGAGCGGAAGGCGCCAGACTCACCACCTCTCACCTGGTCTGCTCGTCTCTGGCTCTGCGCCTGGCTGCTGCCGCCCATGATGGAGTAGATGTCGATGTGTCCGTCAAAGCAGGCGGCCGACAGAACCGCCGGGTTCCTGGGGCACCACTGGACGTCGAAGCACCACTGAGTGCCGGTGGGGAGCTCATACAGAACCTGAGTGGACGGCAGGTGTCAGCCACAGCAGCAGAAATGGATCAGCGGTCTGAGTTCTACCTCTGCCGTGTTGGGGTTCCAGCAGAGAATCCTGCTGTCCTTCCCACAGCTCAGCAGCAGCTCTGGGTCAGCCAAACTCCAGGCGATGGACAGGACTCCCCTGAAGAGAACCAACGGTCAGAGGTGCAACAACAATGATATTTCTTCAGTCCAGAACCTACCGGGTATGACTCTCCAGAATCTTGAGTGGAGAGGTGGCGAAACGCAAATCCCACATTTGGATGACGGGCATCCGGTCGTCCTCGGAGGCCAGGACCAGTTGCGTGGCCACCTCAGGGTTCCAGGCCAGACCAGAGCAGTGCATCTAGAAGAAGGACAGCTTTAGCTGCGGGTGCAGAGAGGAGGGTCCGTCGTGAACGTGGACCTACTCTGTTGCTGTGGTCGCTGACTTTGATGATCAGGTCGTTCTTCCGGAGGTCCCAAACAGACGCCCTGCCGCTCGGACTGGCCGACGCCAGGATGTGCTGGACCTGTTTGTTCCAGGACACACAGCTGACGTCCTCCAGCTGCTGCGGGATCACAGAGACGTTTGACTTCTTGACACTGAGCTCCATTCGAGAATCATCACAGAACAGCGAGTATTTACGAAATCTAAGTCTGCCGCTCGGTGAAAACTGTGGAACAGATTTCCTAAACGTTGCTGAGTCTGAGACATAGCTCCATTCAGAAAATCCACTCCAGTTCAGTCCTGGGATGAGCTGTATTTGCAGCATACGCGAGTCATTCGGTACCCAAAGTAGACAGAAATGAAGTGTTTTGCATGGTGTTTGCTAATGACCCAAGCAGGAGCACGAGGCTGTTGAGCAAGGCTCCCAGCATGTAAACTAACAGCTCAGCTCAACATCATGAAGAAGAAGCGCTTCTCAAATGCAGTGTTCTGCCATGAAATCAAACGTAGCGGGACTTCAGACGACTGTCCCACATCAGTCCTCTGGACTTGTCTGTCGGAAAATCAAACGCAAAAAAGCTTTGATTCTTTTCACTTTCTACACGCATCTATCTTGGATTCAACAAATAGTAACCATCAATATGAAGCCTTCTCACTCGCAAATTGTTTTCAGGATATTTTCACTGTGGACAGTGTGGACTTGTTTTTATGACTCTTTTCTGGGCTTGTATTGAGATGTGGTTTCCAATTCACTAATGATAAAAAAATAAAAATAAAAAATAATGAAGCAAACAAAAAGGTACCTGGTTTTTGGGTCCAGGAGTCATGGGCGAGTCAAAGTTGTTCATGTCCCAAATGAAGATTTCGGACTCGCTCCCTCCAGACGCCACAAGGTTGGTCTGGACACGGACCAGCGGTTCACTCAAGAGCCATTAAACACTGCAACTCTCTTCAGGACGTACCTGGAAAGGGTTGACGTCCAGAGCTCTCACTGGGCCCTGGTGCCTCTCGCTCTCCGCGATGATCACGTCGCTCTCCCCGGCCATGATCTTCGCCGGGTCGTACAGAATCACGTTACCGTTCTCACCGCCAGCGATGAGGACCCCAGACTCGTGACCCTGGCCTTCCATCCCATATGAGCTCCAGACCAGCTTGTGGTATCTGCGGAGAAGCAGGTGAAGATGAAGCTAGTTCCACACGCAATTCACAGAGGTCCGTCCCTGACTGGCATCGATTCTCACCTGTGCGTTGACGAGAAGCTGCCACGCGGCTTCATGTCTAGCGATGGGTCAACCAGGTCCAGCTCGAAGAGCTCCAGGGAGGCATTGGTGCTGAAGGAGGCGTCCAGCTGCTGGGCAGATGTTCCTGTTCAAAGACAGGACTACACTTTCATACTTGGTCGCACCTCCGCCACAGAACCCCGGCTGAGTGGCGATGGCTTTAGGTTCAGCCAGTGAGCATGCAGTGGAACTCACCTGTGGCCAGGTAGATGGGATGCTGCTGTGAGGGACTCCAGCTCTGGATGGCAGTCCGGTTGATCTCTTTAAGCTTCATCCTGCAGAGAAAATGCTGTTATGAACTGTAGAGACGACATGAAGACACACAATCTCACTGTGAGAGTAGAATTTAGAATCCATTTGTCTGCAGGTTTTTACTCATGTCTTTTGCACCTTGTTTACCCATATCAGCGTTTGCTCTGCTTTCACTTGCCTTTGCATTCTATACACTGCAGTTGCGCTGTGATTTGCCATCATGGGATTAGTCAAGCAAACACTATGGTATGGTAAGCTAATTCTGGGTGGCAGAGTTGTTAAAAATTAATCCAGAACTTTTGCAAATACAGATCCACAGTCAGATACCCGGCACAGACACTCAGAACTCAAGGTTTTCCAGATCTGATCATCAAAACGATTCAACAGAACCAGCATTGATTCCGTTTTGAGGTTCGATTCAAGAGAAATGTATCAGTACGATTCCGACCGTTACTCGACTTCAGACAAACACTTGCTTCATTGGTCTGTTTCATTTTGGACCCCCGGAACATAAACACACCACCACAGCAAAACACGTTCTTATTAAAGTGACAAGGTTTAAAACACGTTCTCACAGTCATCGGAATGACGTGTCGGACAGAGTCATTGCTACTTGTAGATCAGATTAGCTCAAATACGTTTCTGTTTGAGGAAAACAAGTCTGTCTACTCCTTTACTGGTATGTTTCCCAATTTTAATTTCCTCATTCTGCGCTCTCAATTTTCATGAAGCAGACTATGAATGACAGTTTGAGAGACACAATTCATATCTCAGGGAAATACAGAAAATACAAGAGACAAAGGTCGTGATGTTGGGAACCAATATTAGCAACAAGCTAACAGCTGATCGCGTTTAAAGCCACTCAAAGACAAAACAAAAGACAGGGTTAATTGTGCACAAAACGGGATTCTAAAGAGCCACTACGCCACATTTATGATCACTGTTCGTGTTCATATCCAGTTCGGTGCCTGACCCGAGAAGCAAAATAAACCTCTCTAATAAAACTCTTCTGAATGCATCAACTCCGCTTACCTTACACGCCAGAGTTCCTCTTACATGAATATGAAACCGTGACAACAAATAGTTCCTCCGGGACTGTTGTTCGAGTGCAGCAGCAGCAGAGGCAGGTACCGGTCCGGTTGCGTCTTTCCACGTCCTCACTGGACTCCATCAACGTGGCACTGAGCGAAGCCTCCACCAACGAAGAAGAAACCAACTTCCGGGTTGGCGCTGGACGTTAGCTCATGCTAATGCACCCTGCTTTAGAACTAGCGGAATAAAACCTTGTATTTTAAATTCACCAGGGTCCATGCAGAAACACGTTACTCGGGTAAAACGTGTAAAACCCGAACCTGTCCACACGTCAAATCCCTAACAATTTCAGTCGGTATAAACAGAGACACTGATTTAAGACAATGAAACGATTACGATCACTTTTCAGATGAGCTCAGTTTACCTTCCCTAATGCAGACATCTACATCCCAGTGACTCATTTCTCCCCCCCTCCTCAAACACAAAACCTTACTATCCTCTAAATATATACAGAAGAATCTCCCACGCCCTACATGACAATGTTCCCATGTTAAACCAGTGGCTCACACAGCTAAATCCACCCACTAAAGCATTACTCCCTCAACTCCCGACCCAATCCACACTCTGGACCTGACCCTGCTTTTTCTTATTCTGAAAACACTTGTGGCACAACGGCAGGTAAACTGTCAGACCACACTGGGCCAGGGAATAGCGTTTTGACAATATATTGAAAGACTGGGCAGAGGAAGTGGCCTGATGTTTGGGCCCGGGCTGGTTGCTTCTTTTGCCCGAGGAGGAAGAGAAAGAAACAGCTGAAGGTGGAGGACGTGAAACTGTGGATGTGGGAGGCTGGGGTCCGTCGAACTGGACCTCCCTCCCGGCGAGCAAGACTTTCAGTCTGACGCAGATGCAGCCCGCTGCTTGGCCTGGAGGTGTTGGCTTAGTTGCGCTGATGCTTTCTTGGCCTCCAGTTTCTCCAGAAGCTCTGGAAAGAGTGTCGTCAGAAATCGGCGGTCCCACCAGAGTCCGCCTATCCGTTTCCTTCCAGGTTGTCTTTGAGAGCCAGATGTTGCGTGCTACCATCTGCGAAAGCGAGCTTATCCTGACTGCATCCATGGAGTGACATTTTCAGGAAAGCCGTCGTCTGGGCGCACTCCAGTCGCTCCTTGACCAAGTCCTCCTGCTTGAACACCACTTTGTCCAGGGCCGCTGCCAGAAATGTCATCTTGTTGGCAAGGTTCTGGAGGTGTAACGCACAACAGAAGGTCCGTTTGACAAGCTGCAGGGTGAGGTGGTCCCTTTCATCTGGAAGACACTCTTTCGGACCTGACCGGAGAGAAGCAGAAGGGGCTAGACAGATGGTGTCACCTAAGGGTTGTAAACCCATTGAAAAGTCCATCCCCGCCACTGTCATGTATTCGGTGAATGTCCTGGGGGGTGCACAGATACTCAGCGGCTGCTGCATCTGCCTCTGAGGTGTGCCATCTTGGGACAGGATGAAGACAGGTCTAGGGGCCTTCTTCTGCGTTTTGGCAGGGGGGAGATATATTGCAAGAGTCTTCCCGGCCATCCAGAGCAGGTGAGGCATCTCATCCAGCGGGTAGACTCTGGGGGCTGGCTCCGCTGGTGCTGCCTTGCTGGCGTCCTCCAAAACTGAGTGCATGGTCTCATAGTCATCCTCGGGGGAGTCGTTGAGACCCATATCTCTGTCTCAAAAGCGGCGGTTGTCCTCCTCGGTTGCGTCAGCCCAAACCAGCCCCCTCAGGGCCCGGCAATATGGGAAGTGGAAAAAGAGGTCAAACAGTGGAAGACGAGGGGTGTTACACACATTAGGCGGTGCCTTCCCTGGCGGACAGCCAATCAAAGTCTCAGGCCAAGGCCAGTGCCTCGATGAGGATTAACCAATAGTGAAGGCCGTTAGAGGGCGAAGCACAAATGACATAGAACTTACTGTTGCCTCCAACTCCCCCCATCTCAGACCATAGCAACCCAGAGAAGCAAGACCCCTCCACCCAGCACGAGCTAGAATAGAATAGAATCTGCCCACACACCAAACTTTTAATAATTTCTATTAACAACACGCAACAGACTCAACAATTAATGGTCCCCTTTCCTCATCCCAAGATCCTCCAGCAGCTCAACCTGGCTTGGGGTGGTCGCGAACAACTTCCGTGGCTGGGAAATGACCCACAGAGCCTGGTGGAAGCCACAAACATGATGACAGGGCATCTAAAAGTCAATGTGACTGAAAAATCCCTTTCTGAGGCTTCCACACCACAGGCTCTCCCCAGCCTGACCCGGCTGCTCCATGCCAGTCCAGACCCTAGTACCATCATCCCCGTTTCACACAACCAGCCAGTATCTCCACCCCCTCTCCGTCATCCCTCCCCCTACTATTACGGTCACTTCCCAAAGAGTACAACCCTCCCGAAAACTTCAAGACTGGTACATCACCACGCACCAACCAATAATAATTATAGGCGATTCAAACTTAGAACGTATCCCCCCATATACTCAAACATACAAATAGATTAATTCCCCGGAGCTAAAATTTACCACCTCATTAAATCGTATTGTAAAAAAGCCCAATCTGCCCACACACCAAACTTTTAATAATTTCTATAGGCATTAACAGAGACACGGACGTAAAGCAAACAAAACAACTAAGGACACTCTTCCGACTGGCTCGGTCCACCTTCCCAAACACGGACCTATATATCCCCATAATCAATTTCTCCACACATCTCACAGAAACACAAAAACATAACCTCATCACAGTCAACAACTACATAAGAAACAACCTCCCACACATCCCCAGCATCCCATCACATCTATTCTACACAGTCACTGACAACATTCACTGGACAACACCCACAGCAACCACCATATTCCACCACTGGCTCAAACATCTAAATTTATTCACACAACTAAAGATAACCCCATCAACATTTTAACCAACCCACACCCTGGACCTGACCCGGACCTCTACCCCTACCCCAACCCAGACCCTAACCCCAACTCCAACCCAGACCCTTTTTATGTCTCCTGAAGAAGCATGACCCACATGTGAAACGTTGGGACTGATTTTATTTATGATTTTATAAGTGTTTGGCCGCATGGCCACTGCCTGTTCTTAGCCTGGGACGTTTTAGTCCCCCTATTGCAACGATTTATTGTTTTTAAACAGAGTTTTACCCACTGAGGAGGGCCCTGGTCGGGACCACAGCCACGGACCTCCCCCTGAAGTGACTAACACGCCGGCCCAGGCCAGGCTTCTCTCAAGCCTCTTGCAGATCGTGACTGGGACAGCAAGCCAACTCAGCCAAGCTGCACTAATCAGGCTGCACCAACACCTGGAGGCTTTCCACATGGAAGCGCAACCGCAACACCCACCAGCGTTGTGAGGACTTCCTACTGTTGCTTGCCAGGTAAGGGCCCTCCTCCGACTTTTACCTCTGTTTTTAAACAATTTTAAGGTTGAGTGGGCGGTGGACATGTGGCCAACCGCTCCTACTCTTCTCCGCCACCCAAGCCGACCCCAGAGACCTCCAAACATCCAAAGACAACCAACACACCTTCCATTAGGACCCCCAGACCCGGAAACCAGATGCATATCGAAATTATTATTATTATATTATTACTATAGATTATACCAAGCCATACATTATAAGAACACCGTAGACAATGCCATTACCAACAACTCACCACCCCCTGGCATGAAGAAACAAGCAGAAAAACTCACTGAATTCATCAAACCCTCAGCCCCAACCGAGTACACCCGAAACAGGATAAAACTCACGACAGAAAAATGGCTAAAAGACCATCTCATCATCCTCCAACAACACCACCATTGACGAATTATCCCATACGCCCCTTAATAAAACTGCCCTGGAGATAGCAACCCGCTGGACCCAAAAGCGCTATGGCAATAGACTACGACCCTACGACACCACATCATCCCCGTTTCACACAACCAGCCAGTATCTCCACCCCCTCTCCGTCATCCCTCCCCCTACTATACGGTCACTCCCAACAGAGTACAACCCTCCCAAAAACTTCAAGACTGGTACATCACCACACACCAACCAATAATAATTATAGGTGATTCAAACTTAGAACGTATCCCCCCATATACTCGACCTAACATACAAATAGATTCATTCCCCGGAGCCAAAATTTACCACCTCATTAAATCGTATTGTAAAAAAGCCCAATCTGCCCACACACCAAACTTTTAATAATTTCTATAGGCATTAACAGAGACACGGACGTAAAGCAAACAAAACAACTAAGGACACTCTTCCGACTGGCTCGGTCCACCTTCCCAAACACGGACATATATATCCCCATAATCAATTTCTCCCCACATCTCACAGAAACACAAAAACATAACCTCATCACACTCAACAACTACATAAGAAACAACCTCCCACACATCCCATCACATCTATTCTACACAGTCACTGACAACATTCACAGCAACCACCATATTCCACCACTGGCTCAAACATCTAAATTTATTCACGCAACTCAAGATAACCCCATCAACATTTTAACCAACCCACACCCTGGACCTGACCCGGACCTCTACCCTAACCTCAACCCTAACCCTCACCCACTCTAACCCTAACCACTCACTCCCCAACCGACAACCACCGGACTTTTACTCTGACAATACCGTTCTCAACCTCTCTACTATATTTACACCCACCCCAGCACAACTTCAACTGCTAGAAAAAGGCCTCACTTTCATCCCGACACCTACAACCCTCGACAGGGGGGAACTTGAAAGGGACCTACTCAACCATCACCGACAACTCAAACTACAGGACTACTTTCACAACAAAACAGTAACTAAAACTACCCTCACCTATAGCTCCACCTGGACACCCAACTCCTCACAAATAAACAAATATTCCACAATTAATCAGAGACCGGAATTCATTAAAAAAAAAAAAACCCCGACCAACTCCAACCAGATAAGTTAACCCCGGAACAAAGAAAAGCCCTCCACCAACTCTTCCACCAAAACAATTAAACTCGCAAGACAAAGGCTCAAAAATCATAATTATGGACAGACAATATCTCTTGGAGGCAAACAGACAGTTATAAACCCTAACCCAGACAACGACATTTCTACCTCCTCCCCAAAATACACAAAGACCCTCAGACCTGGACTGTTCCCTTTCAATTTTATAGAATTAATCCAGTCCCAAATACTTCCGTCCTCATCGACATTGACAGCCTACACACTAACATCAACACCAGCCACGGACTCCAGACTCTTAAGAGTTACTTTGACCACTCCCCGGACCCCTCCCGCCCTTACACTGAACTCCTCCGCCTCATCGAAATCTGTCTCTGTAATAATGACCCTTTTCAACAATAAACACTATCTACAGATCCACGGGACCACCATGGGCCAGAGGTTTGCGCCTTCCTATGCTAACATCTACATGAGTGAGTGGGAGAGAGGTGCCCTACAGAAACGCAATACAAACCACTGTTCTACTTCCGATATCGGGACGACATAGGGGCCTGGGCTTACACCCTGCCCCCATTTCAGGACTTCATCAACACCTTAAATAATCACCACCCGTCGATAAAAATAAAATTCACTATTGATCAAAACCACATAATTTTCTAGATAGTTTTCTTTAACAACCATTCCAGGTTCTGTAAAACAACCCCTCAAAGTTTATTTTAAGGACACAGACACCCACTCCCTCCTCCATAAATCTAGTTATCATCCCAAACATACAAAGGCATTATCAAGTCACAAGTCATCCGTTTTCACAGAATATGTTCCACCACCGACAGAAACCAAGCAATAAAAACACTTTCACTCACTCCAGACCAAAAGACAATACAGCAAAAGATATCTCAGATCCATCAAAAACAGCGCATTAGCGGCCCTCTCTCCCCCTCACTCATCCACGCCCTCTGGCTCCCAGGTGGGTCCCGTGGATCCCACCACCACCACCTCAATAACATCACCCACCCCCCCGGGCAACTAACACCAAACAAACCAACCAACCTCCATAATCCCCTTTGTCTCCACCTTCTCCCTTCAAAACACCTCAGTCTTACAAATAAACAATATAGTACAAAACTGCCACCTACTACTTGCCTTCAGAAAAAATACAAACCTACAAAAACTACTCAAAAAACAAACCCAACCAAAACACCACACCATAAACACCTCAAAACTATTCATAACACACACCAAAAAATCTGCAGTTATCACACATCAACACAACATTCACTCCACTAACATGATCTACGCAATAACCTGTTCCACATGCAAACACATTTACATAGGCGAAACACAACACTCACCCGCTTAAAACATATGTACGGTGCTAGGGAGGGTGGACTGAGCACTACCCTCAATACGGACCTCCGCAGCCACCAGACTTCACTATTACGGGCCTGGAGGGAAACAAGAACTGGACCACCAAAACAAGAAAATGCCAAGAAATAAAATGGATCAACCGTCTACAATCCAGAACACCAGAAAAATAAAACTTTTGAGAACTGCTTTTTTTCCCCACCACCACCCAACGTTGACAGCAGCCGATCCGCCTGCATCTCATCTCCAACCCACCATTTCTGCTCCATCACCGCCGCCTGGACTTGTACACTTCATGACTCATTCGCCTCTTTCCATCATCCACCTGCAACAATAAAAAAAACAAACATTCTATAAGGTACTCTGGGACCAGTAGGCCCACGCAATAAACCGAATCCTCGGAACCTGAACCTCAACCCTCACACAAACACTAACCCTCACCCACTTAACCCTAACCAACCCCAACCCCTACCCAGACCTTAACCCCAACCACCCACCTCCCAACCGACAACCACTTGACTTCTACTCGGACAGTACCGTTCAACCTTTCCACTTTATTCACACCCACCCCAGCACAACTACAGCTTCTAGAAAAGGGCCTCAGCTTCATCCCTACACCAACAACCACCAATAGGGGGGAACTTGAAAGGATTTACTCAACTATCACCGAAGACTGAAACTGCAGGACTACTTCCACAAAACTACTAAAACAACCCTCACATATCCCTCCACCTGGACTGCTCACAAATGAATAAAAATATTCTACAATTAAATCAGACCTGAACTCAAAAAAAAAAACTTAACCCCAGAACAAAGAAAACCCCACCAACTTATTCACCAAAACATAAAACCTAAAGGATAACAAAAATCATAATCTCTTAGAGGCAAATGGACAACTATCAGACACAAAAAATAAATTCATCCCAGAAACAATGCAACCCCAAACGGTATGAAATCTGCCAGATCATCCAATCCCTCCTGGAAATAAAATACCTATCCGGTAAACATGACTTCCTCTTCGGCCCAGACAACGTTACTTTTACCTCCTCCCCAAAATTCACAAAGACCCTCAGACTTGGACTGTCCCCTTTCGCGAACGTCTCCCTATACGTTGAGCAATTTCTTGGTCCACTTTCCACAAAACACCCCAGTTATATTAAGGACACTTTCCACTTTACAGAACTGATTGAGCCCCAAACACCTCTGTCCAGAGCCCATCTATTCACCATTGACATAGCCTGTATAATAAACACCACCCACGGACTACAGACGCTGAAGACTGTTTCCGAGACCCATCCTGCCCCGACACTGAACTCCTCCGACTCATTGAAATATGCCTCTGCAATGACGACTTCTCCTTTAACATCCTGCAACAACTGAAACAACGGTACCTAACCCTCACCCCAATCCTAACTCCACTTTATGTTTAACAAAATCAAGCCTCCAGGAAGGAGTTGCTTGATCAGGCACTGCTGAACTTCATTGTCAAGGACTGGCAGCAGGTGTCAATGTTCAGACACAGGGTCAACACAGAATCAGAATCAAATGTATTGCCATGGTCAGCGGGGATCCCACCAACTAGGAAAATGTTTTGGAATGAAGTGCTGACAAAAATAAAATAAACAACAAAGGCTGTTCGCAAATTCAACGCCATTCACCCATCACTACTAACACATGCAACAATATCAAGCAACAAATGTCCATAGTGAAGCCCAAGGGGCAAGTGACAAGTGGAAAGCCTTATATAGAGAGATGTGCACACAGGCTTCCAAAGCCAAGGTAACAGCTGAAACCCATCAGTGATCAGGTCACCTGCACCTCAACCAAATCAGTATCAGCTGGTTCAGTATGACTGACAGCCTTTAAGAAGGTCACACATGAGAGAGAGGCTTCACTTGAAATGATGCATGTTAATTGAAAGAAATCAACTAGCAAGAATTAAGGTGGAATGTATTTTTATTTGAAGTATGAAAGCTGGATGGTCTGTTGAGTCAGGTTGCATGCGGTCATGTACATGGTACAAGTTATGAGTCAACTAAAAGTGACACCAGTCTTGAACGTGCTAAGAGTTTTGGATCAGCTCAGGTGTGTGACTATAGGATGAAAAGAATGAAGGGAAACTTTCCTTTGATATTTATACTAATCTTTTTCAAATAGCTCTGTAACTGAGAAGTATAAATTAGGGCTTTACGACTTCAGGGAAAAAAAAAATCTGATTTTGATTCAATTCACGGTTTCATCCAGAGCAACTTATTTATAGTTACAAAATTTGAACATTAAATCACTTTAAAAAAATTATATACCATTACTGATTCAGAATGGAAAACAAAAAATCAAGTGTATTTATTGGCATGTTGTGCATCAGAGGGAGGGAAGGTGTAATGAACATAGCATGAATCAGCATGCAAATGTGCAAAAACTTCAGAATGTTTATTTTTTTTAATAAAACTGCAAGACAACTTTGACATGAGCGTTTGCATGCGACAATATTGCCACTGATGCTGGACAATCTGATGGCGAGCTCATAACTGGTTTGCACAAGAATTTTAAGAGGCAGTTTGCTCAGCCTTGGAAAGTTGACATGATGAATCATTTTCTGTCATGAGCCCCATCTTCTTGGTCATTCTGTGACGAGTGAGTGCTCTGGTAGACTTCACTCGTGCTTTTTTTCCAGTGCTTCCTTTTTTTTTTTCCCCAGCTGTGCGATAAGACGTTTGCATAGCCCTGTTGCTCTTAACTCATGAACAGCATTTTCTGAGGGGAAAAAAATCTTATGTGGAAAGTAATGTGAACTTGACGAAGCCTGTATAGTAAGAAAATTAAGGACCATTAGAAACACTGAATAAAATCAAAAACGACTATTGGTTACTTAAATGTGTCAATAGTACATTTTAGACAATGCATTACTCACTTTCTAGAAGATGCTAGAAATATTTATAAACACGTTTGACAACTTTAACCGTTTCTCCTGTATTAAGTATAAGTAATGTTAAAGTAAGATGAGTCAATTGGGACAATAATAAACTAATTTACCAATTGCCAAATGTAGCCTGTGCCCAAGGCATTGTAGTCTGGTCCAGTCATTAAGCTCCACAGCTTTGAGGTTTACTTCATCAGTTCCATCTATGTGCAAAGCCCTTTAAGATAGGCACCACCTCTCCCAATAAAACCCCCTGTTCCGCCCCGTTTGTCTCCTTTTGGAACTCAGAACCTGGACTGTTAGAGGGCTTTGCACATATTGATAGAACTGAAGTTGCATTCGGTAAGTCATTTCTGTCAACGAGCTTCGCTATTGGTCTATCACTTCTGAAGCTTATAGGTACAAGTTCCCTCCCAGACCAACCACCAAAACAGAACGACTCTCTTCAAGGTGGCCCTGAAACGGTCTGCAAGACCGAGGGTGCTTTCACACTACGGGTTCTGTCTCGACAGCTCTTTCAGTTCAGAAGTCAGAGACGTGAACACAAGCGAGTTGGGTTTTGGCCGCGGATTTGATCCCAGCTGGAGACCTACATTTTGTCTCGTGAAACTCTCAGCGGATGGTGAGCGACTCTGTGCTGGATGCCGGAAACTCAGCCCTGCTGGATTACCTTGTAGATGTCCGCATTGTGTTCATTCAGCCGACTTAGGAAGTCTGTTCTCAACTCGTTCTGTCTCTGAAGAAACGGTCTGATCTGCACAACAGCATCTCATCGTAGAGCGCCACGACAGAAGTTTGACAAGTACAGAAGCTGGTCATGTTGATGACTTCTTCATAGATGTACATGAAGAGGAGCAGTTTTCGTACGTCCGTCACTCACGACAAACACTTGATCAAGAACCATGAACTGTGGCATCGCACTGCTGATGACGCATTCACATGAACAAAGCCTCTTCCGGTATTTGCTGTACTTGTGTGGGCGGAGTTAGAAGTGAAAACACGGAGCGAGACACAGGTGTGAAGAATCTCAACGGGGGGTGAATTGGATTCAGGCCACCCGAGACGACAGAACACTGCAGTGTGAATGCTCCCTTATATGCACTTTTTGCCTACTGAATCATATGGCTTTTTTTTTTGCCTCGTACACAATCTCAGACTCTTCAATAAGGAGTCCTGTGTGAAGACATGCACCTGTTACTCTGTATAGGCCATTTACGTCATCTTCCCTAGCACTGCTTCTGCTGGCGCTTAACTTGTGACCCCACACTTTTTTTTTTTTTTGGACAATCATTTGTCCTCAGAATGGGGGAGAGATTTATGAACATGAGACTTTGCATGATTTACTGTTTGAGCTAAGACAGTTATTCATGAAACCCAGACTGGAATGATGGATGCTGCTTTTAGGCGTGTTGGAACAACAGCTTGGCTCAGGGAGGTGTTTATGTCCATGACCTCCCCAGCGCAGTCTTTCAGGACCCTTCCCGGGATGTCGTCTGGACCCGAGGCTTTCCTCATGTCGATCCTTCTCAGTGATCTTCGCACCCTGCTCGGAGACAACGACAGTACTTGGTCTTCAGGGGTCAGAGGGATATTCTGGGCTGGAGTCTTGTAGACTGCCACGAAGTGAGCGAAGAAGTCATTCAGCTGGTCAGGCTGAATGGAGTCATCAGAGGTCTGCAGTGAGGGCTTGTAATCCGTGATGGTCTGGATCCCTCTCCACAGGATCCTGGTGTCTCTGCTGCCGCTGAACTGGTCATCAATCTTTGTCGAATACTGCCGCTTCGCCTCCGTGATGCCACATGCCAGGTTGGCCCTGGCTGCTCTCAGGCCCACCTTGTCTCCAGCTCTGAAGGCAGCATTCCGAATCCTCCACAGCCTGTGAACCTCACCTGTCATCCATGGCTCCTGATTAGCCCGGATGGAGATGGTTTTGGCGACTGTCACGTCATCAATGCACTTCCGGGTGTAGGCTGCGACGGTCTCTGTATACTCCTGGAGATCAACTGTTTGTGGCTGCCTCTCTAAGCATGTTCCAATCTGTGGTGGAGAAGCAGTCCTGGAGCGCTACAGATGATCCTTCGGGCCACATGTGGCTCCTCTTCTTGGTGGGCTTCGTGACCTTCACCCGTGGCCTGTGTGGTGTGGTCAGAGGCACCAAGCGGAGGCAGAGGAATTGATCTGTTGGCTCCCCTGTGCACAGTGTAGCTGTTGTCCAGGGTGTTGCTGCCTGCCTTGTGGAGGTTACGTGGCTGTGCCGTTGTGGGAGCACACCATTGGTCCACCTGATTAAAATCCCCGGCCAGGATGAGGAGGGCATCGGGGTGAAGTATCAGCGGAGTACTGATAAGTTGGTGAAGTTCGTTCAGTGTCTCCCTCTTGTCTTAGCTGGGAGGGATGTATACCGCTGCCAGCGAAACAGCAGCGAATTCCCTCTGCAGATAGGCCGGCATTTAATAATCACCTCAGCCCATGGAGAGCAGTGTCTACATACCACAGCAGTGTCACGGCACCAGGCATGGTTGATGGAAACAGTCCCCCACCTCAAGTCTTATGAGAGCCCGGTCGGATCTATAGCATGCTAGCTCGATAGCGTGGTCCAGAACGATGTTGTTGAGCCATGTCTCCACGAACACGAAAGCACAATCCCCCAGACAAGGTTGAAGAAAGGTGTGCATTTAAAATGATGTCCCAAGACTGGAAGAAAGTGTGGGACAGACTACCCGGAAAATGGGTAGGAACATGTGCTCCCTTCTTTTATTACTCTTCTTACATGGCCTTTGGAAGCCAAGGATTTGACTAAAATTGCCCAGGGAAAAGATAATGGGGACTGGTGGGGCTCACCAATAAGAAATAAAAGGACTGTTCCAGGATTTGATGTGGGAGGTAAATCTTAAGACAAGGCAGAAGACCCAACCTATTTAGATGCTTTCGGTGTTCCAAGGTGTCCCCACTGAATATAAAGTAAGAAGTCAAATTTGGGCGGGGCTGGAGAGCATTTGTTTGGATTACACCGAACAAAAATCGACTAAATTTCCATCATTATCAAATTCACTTCAGATTAACTTCACTTCTATTGGTTGAGGGAGTGCACGAACAGTTAGCCGCAACTTCATTGACGTTGCAGAATAGGATAATTTTAGATGGTGTATATTAGCAGATGAAGGAGCCTGCGCTAGATTTACAGGTCATTGTTGCACTATTACTCCTAATAATACGGCACCAGATGGAAATATCCCCAGAGCCATGAAGGGTTTGAAAGCAATGTCCATCAAATTAAAATCAATGTCAGCAATAGATGACTCATTGCACAATTTGCTGAAAGGATTAATGGTGACATTGTTTGCAACAACGATTATTTTCGGTTGCCTTGCCTCATGTGGATGCTGTTATGCCCTGTTTGCGAGCTTTGGTTTTGAAGATTAACAGGGCCTTTAAGAGAACGGATGAGTTGACAAAAGCAAGCCACCAAAAGGATGGATTGGGTCATCTTCGACAGTTGCCGCTAAAAGAGGCATAAATATTTTAAGGGAGCGACCTGGCCCAATCAATGGAGACTACACCCTGTGATGAACTCAAACCATATAAAAGAGTCAGACTGTCACACTATTCTACTTGGGCCGAGTCTAAGGCAGAGATAGTAAGTGACTCAGGGCCCTGTGTAGGTGACTAGACCTCTGACAGGAAATAAATTCTTGACTTTTAGACTCACGAGAAAACGGACACGTGGAAGATACACTGGAAGGTCCACAACCTCATGGTGCCTAAACCATCAAACCAACTTGGTGTGTCTAGTCTGAACTGACTTCCACCAAACTCGCCCCATCATCTGCGGCATTCCAGTCTGCGGGCCGAAAATGATATTGGTGACCACACCTCCACGCTGCCATCTCACATGATCATGCTGCTTGACGTGAGCCCCCAAGATGACAGTTGGATTCCCCTCTGACAAACAGATGGTTATCCATGCAATAAGTCCTGGACCATACCCTGACTTCAATAAACGCATAAACCAAGTGCTGGCAGATGCTGATACGCTCCAGACAGAGCGACACCTGCTCCGTCAGGTACTGACCAAATATTGCCCCATATTTGCCAGGGACTCAGATTGCATTCCTACCAAACCAGGTGCACCACCTACGTTTGTACAATCCCAATCGCCTCATGACTCTGATCAAGCAGCCATTGATAAGCTGGAAAACGGTGTCAGGCCTTGTAACATTACCCAAACAGCCACACTGTGGGTGGTGTTCAAACGACACGGCAAGTGGCACCCCACCGTTGACTATAGACAATCAAGTCCCACTTTCTAGGTGAATTTGAACAGGAACTTCCAAAAGTCAGGGATGCAAAGCTGTTCACTGTCGACATTGCATCTGGGTTCTGGACAATCCCTGTAGACCCTGCAGCACAAGTTGGCATTCACCTTTGCTAACAAGCGGTACACCATCACCAGGTGTCCGTTTGGCTATGCTAACTCACCTGCGGAATTCAACATCTTCCTCAACAAAGCTTGCCCCGCTGCAACCTCATGTTGACATACCCCATGGATGTTTATCGCACCCATATCAAAACGGCACCAGCACAAACCGCGAAGACATGGACCCGCGAAGCCATTGATCACACAAACCCAGATGTTGCGCACATGCTCCAACAGATGCTAAAGTTTACCGTGACCCAGTCTGAGCTTGGTCGCATATCTGAGCATTCGAAAAGGTTTGTGGCTGGCATCCTTATGGCGGCCACCGTTGGCTCTTTGTTTGGTGTGGGCTTGTCAACTATGAACGCGATAAGTCTTAAAACTGTCAAGGAGGAGGTCACAGAATTACAACCCGAAATCGGACAAATCAAGTGACCAAATACGCAACCTTGAAACCGTAGGCCAAACCATGAAAGGAACCATACCACGGAAACCATGAATAAAGTAGTATCCGTTCAAAATGCTTATGCCCACACTCAAATTGGCATGTTAATATACTCAGGGAGATTAGCTTGTCGATCCACACCCTAGCCATGAGCAAAATTCCATGGTTCTCGACCGGGCCGCAGTGGGTGCAGGCTTTTGTTCCAACCAAGCAAGAGGACACCTACTCACCAATCAGGTGTCTGAAGACTGTAATCAGTTGATGGTCAGTCTGGTGCTGTTTGCTTTCAGGGCTGTAACAAAAACCTGCGGCCCTTTTGCGGGTCAGTTTGACACCCTTGGCGTAGATGGTGGTGTCTCTTCAGACGATGATGGGTTAGAACGCTTTGTAGATGATCTACCTGAACCGGGTCATAGAACACTCGATTGTGAACCCTTGAGAGACAAGTCTCACACTAGTGATGACTTGGTTCAAGAAGGATTTGGTGTTCTAAAGGAATGACATAAACAATCTAGAGACATTTAACACGGACAGAATAAGACAGGTGCCAACGTGTCCTGCTGTCCCAGATGCCCCTGATCTAGCAGTGTTTTATAGAGGCTTGAGGCAGCAGCTCAGGTGGCTGATCGATAAGGTACTGCATTTTCACGACTATAAGGCACACTTAAGTCTTAAATCTTTGCCAAAATGGATGGTGCACCTTAATGTGGTGCGCCGTGTGTACTGAGTGCTCTTTGACTGAGAGCGGTTCCAGCCAACACGCTGGTAACAGTGGAAACGCGGCCGTGTTAGAGGGCAGCAAGAGAACGTGAAAGGGTGAAGTGTGGGCCTGTAAGAAGACACTAAAGCCACACCCCAGTAGGTACCCAGCAAGTATATAGTGCCCTTATCTGCATCATGCAAAACAATAACGCTACGGCTAAGGACTGAAAATGGCACCTGCAAAGAGACACATACGGAGCAGTTTAAACTGCAAGCTAAGCGCAGCAACACGGGAATCGAGCTGCTGCAAGAGAATTCTGCATCAATGAATCCATGGTCTCCCCCTGGAACTGCAACCTTATCGTGGTGGGGGAGTTTGTGTACCTTGAATGAGCCATGTTGTCGGGGGCGTTATGCCCCTGGTAGGGTCTCCCATGGCAAACAGGTCCTAGGTTAAGGCTATGAGCAGTTCAGAAGCCCTTATGAAAATACAAGGACTGGGGCCAAACCCAAAAGGACGACATGGGCTGTCCCTCCTGCGGACCCACCACCCGCAAAAGGAGTCATAGGGGTCGGGTGCAAAGAGGACAAGGTGGCAGTCGGGGGTGGGGGACCCGACAACCTGGTTCGTGTGAACATTCTCTGGCTTTCGGAACATGGAATGCCACTTCGCTGGGGGGGAAAGAGCCTGAGCTTGTGCCGGAGGTACCAGCTAGATAGCTAGGCTCTCCTCCACGTGCAGCCTGGGCTCTGGAACCTAACTCCTTGAGCGAGGCTGGACTCTACTTTTCTGGAGTTGTCCGTGGGGAGAGGCAGCTGGCGGGCGTAGGCGTACTCATAGCCCCGCAGCTCTGTGTTGGGCTTCACCCCGGTGAACGAGAGGGTCACGTCCTTACGCCTTCGGGTTGGGGACAGGTTTCTCACGGCGGTCGCGGCTTACGGGCCGAACAGCAGTGCAGACTACCCGGCCTTCTTGGAGGGGTACTTGACAGTGCCCCAACAGGGATTCCATTGTTCTACTGGGAGACTTCAACGCCCACGTAGGCAATGACAGCAAGACTTGGAGGGGCGTGATTGGGAAGAACGGCCTACTCGATCTGAGTTCAACTACTGGATTTCTGAGAGTGAGATTTTGAGAGGTATTGTTGTGACTTATTTATACCATTTTTATTTATAAAGCAGTTAAAAAGCAATGCAAGATTGTCTAAGTGCTGTACAGCAGTAAAATCAGAATAAAACAGGCATTAAAGACAAAACAGAGCGGATAGACGAAAAAAAAAACAAAACTAAAGATCAGCTGTGTGGTTGTATAAAAGCCAAGGAGTAAAAGTGTGTTTTAAAAGTGGACAGTGACGGTGCCTGTCTCACATGGGGAGGGAGGGCATTCCATAGCCGGGGGCCACAGACTGAGAAAGCCCGGTCCCCTCTCATCTTCTGCTTGGCTTTAGGTACCTCAAGGAGGAGCTTCACCAACAGAGTACAACGTTCCTAAGTGCTCTTAACCATGAGTTGTTTCAAGAGCGACATCTCTCTCATGTGTGACCTTCTTAAAGGCTGTCAGTCACACTGAACCAGCTGATACTGATTTGGTTGAGGTGCAGGTGACCTGATCACTGATGGGCTTCAGCTGCTGCCTTGGCGCACATCTCTCTATTTAAGGCTTTCCACTTGTCTCTTGGCCCTTTGGCTTCACTACTGCCTGATGTCAGCTCATGTGTTAGTACTTGAAGTGTTTTATATGTGGTGAAATGTCAGATGATTCTACACCCAAAAGACAAATGTCTCTTGTTATAGTACTGTTTTATTTGTTGCTGTTTCTCCATGAGCTCATTTTATTTTATGATAACAAAAGCCAAAATATGACTGCTGGCCTCTCTAGGATTTGTGCTTTTTCTAAACCGACACATCAGTCAACCATGGCATTGCCACTGATGACTCCTTACGTAAATCGAGGGGACAGACACTCTCAATGTCATTGATGGTCACAGGGAAATGGTTGAAGACTTGTGTTGACGTCTGGTGTCTATTGCGACCTCCAGTCAGTAGAACCTCAAGTTTGCGCTTCAACTAATGAGACAAAATTAAAAGTGAAGTACTCGGACTACAACGTTATGGAAGGATCTCCAAATTGTCAAATAAGATATTACCTTTGACTCCTTGCTGACAGCACAGTTGCAACATCCATTTCAGATTGGAGGATATTACAGTGCTTATATACTCACCACTCATAGACTGAAGCTCTAACATCCCGTACAGGTCAATTCTTTTGCACATATCCTTCATCTGTGACTTGAAATGGTTGTTTATTTTGATGTTATGCAACTCTGAGTTCCCCCAATAGTCTGCTTGAAATCCGCTTCAAACATTTGGCACAATGAATATCTAACAGATGCAAGTTCACAACTTAACTGCTCTGCAACAGATGAATTCACATCCATCCGAAGAGTACGGCAGATGTTGAGGCTTCATTTTTCTTCTGGTTTTCTGCGTTTCTTTTTTTTTTTTTTTTTTTTTGTGCATCCGGTCGTACAGTGAAAATCTTCCACATGTTTTTGTCACTGGATGCAAATTGGTCATTCTGTCACCATTTTCAATTTTTTGAAGTGGTAAAGGAGACCTTATATTTTTTTATCCACTCCATGTCATTGACCAACTTCTTTTTCTTGGGCCAACTTGACAAAGCCTCCCAACGTGTGCCTGAAAAAAACATTGCTGCGTGCGATTATTCGTATGGCGTGCAACCTGGCCAGCAACATTGGATATATAGCATGTGGGATATGGTTTAAAACTCAGCAAGCCGTCTGCGTGGTCCCTTGCTGACTCGGTCCAGAAGAGGAAGTTGATGTAATGGACAACACCGTGGACACATGAAAAACACCTAAAGAAATAATGCCAAATTAGATGGTGTAAAGCGCAAGTCATTATTTTCAACAAGTTATTAGATACGCTTACCACCAGCTTTGGATAAACCTCCTTGAAATTCAAAAGTTCCTGAAGCCTATTCACCATTTCTGCGATTGTGAGGACACACCCAAGGCACGACAAGCCTCCTGCTGATCCTTTTTTTTTTTTTTTTTTTTTTTGATGCTGTTAAGATGCATATAATTTATATTAGTGTTGTTTATAGGGACCAAACAAAAGGGCACACAAAATGTCTACCTTCTTTAATTCCAGCATTTCTAGACTGAGGCTTTCATCAATCATTGTGGTGGTCTTTTTCTATCCATCTTCTTTGTCTTTCTTCACTGAACTGCCTTTTTTACAGCGTTTCTCCAACTCTTGTGTGCCTTCCCATCCAGGGTGCCAACGCAGTGCGACGTCGAGGTTGCATACGGATTCTGGACAGAAGTTCCTGTTCATAGCGATTGAAGATGTTTTTGTTACAAAAATAAAAAGCTTCAACTATCATGCAAAAGAATAGTTATCTTGCAACAAGGACATTCTCCTTGTATAACCTGGCTCAGTGTATTTTATATACTTTGATAGTCAAGTGATCGAACATATCACAGAGGCATACATAATGTAAACCATCTCTTGTTTGCTAAATAAATGCTCAACCTCTGTTACAAGGTCAAGCATGTCTTTCTCCTGAGATCACCCAAACATCCTGACATTTGACAGTGTTAATGTCACTCACCAGACAAGTCCTTCTGCAAGTATTGACTTGTCATGGTCAGACCACACTCTTACAATGTTGATGGTCAAATCTTTCTCCGCAATTGCGTCTAGATTTGGTCTTTTAAAGACCAGATGAGGTCTTTATCAGCAGAGGGCAGGGAAAAACCGTGAAAACAAGACAGGCGGTTAATAAACCTGACTAAGGGGGATGACAAAAGACGCACTCAGTGTTAAGCTCACGAGGCAGAGTAAGCGGCAATCGGAGGTGGCTCAAAATCTCACACACGAGGTACAAACTCTAAAGCGGGAGACAAAAGCGAGCCAGGCTAATAACACGAACATGCGCAACAGAGGATCACAACAATAGAAACGAAGGAGCGAGAGAAACTAAGGAGTCAAGGCACGCACATAATCTTTGAGAAACAGAGCAATAAGAGAAGCGAGGAATTTGAGTTTACCGTAGGATGCAAGGCAACCATCTGGCCCCGCAGACTGGAACCCGGGTGTAGATATCCTGGAAGCTTGATGAGCATCGAGCTCCAGCTGCGCGGCCATTTAGATGGAAACGGAAACTAGCAAACAAAATAAAAGCATGAGTTGGAAACACGACAAACGGCATTGAAGAGTGACAGCGTGTCCAGCATCCGCCCACTTGTCTTTGTAAACATACGATTCATACATTACTTCCCTACATGCTTAAATTCTCACTTACTGCCAAACCACATAGTAGTGATGAGTAATGTAATCCTGGCACCTCCCATAACTTCCGCATCGACCACATACTTTCTTAGCCGCAGACACCCCTTTGAATGAAAGGGCAACTTTGTAAATTTGTTGAAATATATTTCTGATTTTTAAAATTTTTTTTAATTAAAAGAACTTGCCCTTTTCCACGCAACTTATTCCATATGCAACTGCCTGAGTGGTTGGTGACAGTGTGACTCCAGAGTTGGTGCTGTGGGTCCAGGACAGTAAGGGCACGTAACTTCGGATGGAACCAAACAAGATTACATTTTTTTTTATTACATTTCTTTTCAGTTCTGAGGGTAAATTTTATGGACTTTCTTCAGTAAAGAATTAGTAATTTGCTGTCCACCTACAAGGTGTGAAACTGTTTCGAGGTCATCAATGTCTTCTACTTGGACATCAGCTGTGGACGCAAGACTGTTTGGGTTGTTTTTGGAAAATCCACCACATTGCCATCATGCCGTGACTGCAACGGTGGGATTTTCAAAACCCTCTGCACTGGCAATTCCATTGCCCTGCAATAGAATCACATACAACCCTCGTTCTGCCAAACTGACACCAGTTGTCAGTTTTGTAAGTGTACACTGAAAAAAAAAAAAACAGCCATCTGTCTGAATAACCCTGGTCAAAAACAATGGGAAAATGGCATCAGCTCTTTCTCTTACACACAGCTGATCTTCTTTTTAATAATTTTTATTTTCTTGTTTTAACTTTATGTATGTATTGTCTTTGTCTTTTATCCTGATTTTACTGCTGTACCACACTTAGTGACAATCTTGCATTGCTTTTTAAGTGCTTTATAAATAAAATTGGTATGGTGTGTGTGTGTGTGTCTCGATACACCACGAGCTGTCACAGTTTTGAGCATAACCTGATATGATTGATTTAAACAAAATTGTGGTTTTACTGCGGTAAAACAAGTCTTTTGAGAATCGTGCAGTCTCTGGCCATTTGTCCCAGTAGAGTTGCCATAAGAAACATGGAGAAACGAGAGGCCATTGTGCGTGCAATAGATCCCAGATCCGTGTAGCTCCAGATTATGGACTTACATCAGCACAAACATGTGCCGACATGACTGACGCCCCATTGAGTGCGCTATCAGTACAGCATCCGTGAAAGCTACAGTGTGGGATCTGCGTATTCAATCTGAAGATAATTGATGTTGGATCTCTGTTGGCTTCCATCTCCTACTTTAATAAACTGAACTCACTTCAGGTTTTGTCTGTTCATTGGTTCCTCAATCGAACAGGCGTATGTGAATGATGGAGAACTGAAGTGACTGCAATCATGCAGGAGCAGTTGATTTAAAATAAAGTTAATGTACTAATTTACTCCTGTTGAATTTCATAACATCTTTTGTATGTAGCCACTGTTTTGTTTCATCCTTAAAGAATACAAGCAAAAAAATCAGTCAATAAAGATGTGTTACATCATGAATCCACTTCTTAAACAAACCCCAAATGCAAAAGATCATGAAAGAAACTGACATAAAGCAGGGTGGGCCAACAAATCAATAAAAATCATTCATTTTATTTGTCCGATTTTCTGCTCTAGTTTAAGGTCTCGTATTCTTCTTCGATTTGTCGTTGTAAAATCGACAGTTCATTATTAGTTTATCGACTATTGATCTTCATCTGACTCGCAGCACTGGTGACTTGGTCAGCATCAAAACATTCATGGAACACTGACGCAAGTGCGTTTCAGGTGAGTGACGTCACATGGATCATTTAGGTGAAGGAGCATGTTGACAAACGATGCAGATAACGACGTCCGTAAATAAAAAAAATACACAAAACAATCAGAAGACATTCGGTATTGTGGTTTCTGAGTTTCACCGCAAGAGGGAGGCAGACCGCCCGATATAAATGAACGACCACGTGCATCTGATCTGGGAGCTCTTCATTTACTAGTCCTTTCTTGTTTCTACTTTCATTTAAATCAGATTTGGAAATTTGGGGTTAATAAAGTGTCTTGATTAATACCTAGATTTATATATATAGTATCTTTACTTCCACCAGATATTCAATCACAACTACACAGTATTTAATAATGTACACTTTGATAGTATAAGCTGCCTAAATTTGCTTAAATATAAAAATATATAATGGCTATATAGTTAATGAGGAGCAGCAAAATTGTATTAATTTGTTTATTTTTGCCTGGTATAAAAAAAAAAAATCTCTGAAAATACACATTTTCGTCCCTTTTTTCTTCAACTTTGTCATTCCTGATCACAAGTGTTGGATCAGATTTTAAAAATGTAACCTTTCAGACGTTGACGTTGTTTTGACGTTGAACCCGGTAATCATACATTTTATTATGTGGCCATGTTTTCAGTTTACAGAATAAAAAGTTAGATCCAGCCACTGTTGGGGGAATAAACAAAGTCTTGGATTGCTCACTGACAAGGTGTAATGACTCTGCGTTTATGTATTCATCCCACCTGAGTGGTGAACAGACAGGAATCTGATAAATAAAGGATGCCCTGTGAAAGACTGCTCAGACTGTCTTTGTCTTCATGCTCTTCTCTCTGACGCCAGCACCATCCGCTCCACTTCACTTCACCAAGTGGAAGTAGAATGGCGAGTAAGCTCTAGTCGCTGGAGGTCAAAGGTTTTGAGGTTATTGACTTTGTTCAGTAGCGTTGCACACTTATGTTTAGTGTCAACATATCTCCAATGCGCTGATGTTGTTTCTGCCTCCTGGTTGGTCGGGTCATTTTTGAGTGGACATAGCTGCAATGAAACCTGTCTTCAGGCTTGAAGCTGACGTATTTCAAACTGCATGAAATCGAGAAGAACAACACGGAGGATGTGAAGTCAATAGGGAGTAAAAAGCCTAGAGAAATGAGACACTGTGGAAGGCAAAGGCAACAGAGGTTCTAAAGCACCTGCCAACATCTTTTCAATTTGGGTGAAAAAATGTTTTTGTTTTTGCCTGTCAAGTCCTGAAGGTGCACCTGAGATACAGAGTCAACTTTTCCTGACAGAACTGGTGAGTGTGTTGACGTCTTTAATAGTGATGCTTCAAGTTATTTGAATCCGTGTTGTGAAACAAAAAGCCACAGATGAAGAAAAGCGCCAAGGAATGCAGTGACTCAGCAGTTTTTCAGCACCTCGAAAAACAACAACGCTCCTCAGAGAGACACTCCACACATTCCAAGAGGTTTTTATTAAAACGCAGCGCTCTCATGAGCACACACTGGAAACATAATGTTCTCTTAGAGACCTGACAGAAGAAAACACTTTGGGACGGAGGCAGTGAAAATGAGGGGACGGGAAGTGAACATATCTGGGTGACAGTTGTGTTCATGTAGGATTCAACTGCTGTGGTGCCAATGTTAACAGGGTTGTTAAGGTACAAATACCAAACAAACAAATCACTCATCACAGTAACAAAGTACCAAACACACTAGTGTGTCATCAAACAACAAAAATGTATTTGAACTAAACATGTTGCTGAACAAAATACAGCAGCAAACCAGGCAACACAAGTTCAGTTACTGGACCCATGAAGAAGTCACAACAGGAGCACCAACAACACACAAAAAGCAAAGTTTACCATGAGAAAAAACAAAGCATAACAGCGACAAATTACCTCACAGAATTACTGAACAAATGTTCAAAAAAATCATGGTCCATGAAACAAATCTTAAATACAACTAATCACCAAAAACCAACAAGATAGAATGGTAATGTAAGACACTCACAAATCACTAAACACAGCTGTATTTAACACAAGAACTGTAATATACACAACAGCAAACCTATCAATCTAACTGATACTCTCTTAAAATTAATCACATTTTATTTTGTGCTTAAAGTTGAGTAATTTGACATCAACAGTCAGCCATCAAGCTCCTCCCCTCACCTGAGAACCAAACCAGATTTCAACAGACTATTCTCTGGTTTTGACTTGGACATGTACAGAGGGGTAGATGAAGATGTTGAGGTTGGAACTGCCAGGCAGAAGGTGGAGAGGAAGGCCAAAGAGGAGACTGATGGAGGTGGTGAAGGAGGACATGAGGTGTGTAGGTTTGAGAGAAGAGGAAGCAGAGGACAGATGGAGGAAGATGATCTGCTGTGGCCACCTCAGATGGGAGAAGCCCAAAGGAAAACAAGATTCTCTGGTTTGGACTATAACTATTTAACTATAATTATTTTGATGCTGCGACTGTGCAAATCATCTCTTTCCATCGCACTGAAGGCCAGATATTGCAGTACTTTCTCCAGAACGCAAACCGGGGTGCTAGTATAGAGAAGCCACATTGGCATTCAATTTGTGTTTTCTTTTAGTTCCAACAGGCTGTTCACTGCTGCGGCAGGTTTCAGTCCACCTGTGTTACCAGTTGCTACAGACCCTTGCAACGAAGTGCTCTTTTGGGGGAAAATGCTTTGCTCACAAATGAGAGAGCGTGGATGTAAACGTTCAGACGGGGTTGCTGCTCTGCTCGAGATGTGAATGTGTTGTGAATGAAGAACCACAGTCGGGCGTTTCTTTGTTTGTTAATTTCTGTTTGAAGTTCGTCAGTCTGTTGCCTCCTGCTTGTCAACAGCTGCGGTGTGAACCTTCAGGGACATCGAGCGGAGATCATCCCACAGCAGGTGAAACACCAAGCCTATTTGACCCACCGGGGCTCCAGAATGAGTCACGTCAAGTCCTCTGCCACAGTTCTTCCTCACTAGGGAGGGAAGTCTGCGGAGGTCACCGGGGTGTGAGGTAGTTTGTGTCTCACAGGAAGTGAAGGTGTGAAGCTGGGACAGAGTGAGAATTGGAGGAGAAAGGTGCCTTTATCACAATGATGCAGTGTGAAAATTAATAACCATGGCGTCTGTGACTCGAACACTCATCAACACAACTATGCAATATCACAACAGACAATTGCTATTCAACGTTTTCAAGGTTTATTTGATATGATTTTGTGTCAACACAAGATTTCTCATAAAGCAATGTGTTAAACATAACAGTTCAACAACAACTTACTGGACATCATTATGAAATATTCAGCAACAATTATCACCAAACCACAAAAATTTATTTAAACAACGCTTTAAATGGAGCGACACAAACAACAAATCAGTCAATGCTTCTAACAATTTATGAAAAATGCCTTGTTGAAGACAACAAATGCAACAGTTATAACAAAAACAAAGCACAACCACGAATCACTCATGACAAAACACAAAAGCAAATGAAAAAGCAAAATGATGACATTACAATTAAATACAACATTGAATTGTCTAGACAGGTAAATCCATGGCCATGAAATGTACTGAAACTCACAAAACACCATGGAATCACAGAGCAATATATTCATTACACTATCCAAGCACGAAACACAACTACTGTAAAAACAAACCCAATGTGTTAAACGTAACTGCAAATCACCAAATGCAACAAAAACTTATAAAAATAAACTCAAGTCAACATTGTTCTTGTTGATTAAGCATGTCATTTTTCAGGCCCCACCCCTTACATGAGAACAAGACCCCCACGTCAACTGACCAGTGAGTGTTTGACAGAGCCAGTATATCATTCACAATAACGTGAGTGTGGTGGCTTCAAATGTGGAACTGTTCTACTGTGAATCCAGTGAAGGAGCGCCCCCTCTGGCAGCAGAGGATTGTCAGGGAAAATGGGACGAGGTAGAACTGAGCAGCTGGATCTATAAAACATGCTTATTGTTCAGGACTGTCTAAAGCTGCCGACCCTGGTCATGAAACGGAGAGATGTCTCAGTATCATGGTGGTCCAAACCCACCGATCCTGAGAGCTTTCTGAATCATTTCCTGGCAACGGCAATAAAAATTAATGATAAACAAGGTCCCATCATAATTTGCTGTTTCCATGGCAACAGTGGTGCAGGCAGAGCGAGCGGGGAGCACAACAAATGTAATGACATCTGAATGATTCCACATCACAAAATGAGGCTCGGGATATTTGCTCTGTCTGACCCTGCGGGTTTCTGTGAAGGTGAATGCAAGTCATCACATGGCTGTTCCACATGAAGATGGTGACATCCCCCCATTAGCAACGAGTCAGGGTACCCACACGAGAGGTGGAGGAAGCAGAGGTTGGGGAAGTGTTTTAGTGGTGGTGGTTGAGAAGAGAAACAAACGTACATCCAATAGCAGAGTCAAAGTTAAGAGGCAACCAAGACTCACTATTTACTGTTCAAACTGAAAATCCAGTGAAGGTCATTTTGAACCAACCACACACACTTGAAGTTGTCGTGAGCCTCACAACGTGACTTGGTGGGATGGAATGGGGATCCGGTCTGTAAGTTTGGCCTCAGTTCTGTGCGGTTTCACTTTCTGTTTTTGAGTCGATGTTTCATGCGTTACAGTCTAACAACGTCATGGGTTTTGTATTTTTGTGTGCTGCTAGAATCATGGATTCGTTCTGTCTCTTGCTTCAGGCGATGTTCTGCAGAGCCCTGCATTAGTTGCTTCTATTCATCAAATGAAGCCACGTTTCGACACGAGACTGATCCAACCGAATGATTATTTCATGCTTGTTTTTCAGTGATATGTTCCACTGAAACGTGATCTGCTTCATAATTGATCAGAGGGAAGATGGTTCGACCCTTCAGAACAACACAACGCTCCTTCTCATCAGTCTGAACTCCACCATGAGGCCAACGTTATTCTCACTGCTCCATTAATCATTCACCATGTTTTTCAACACCAGAGTTTATTTTTCAAATGTAAAGCTCCCACACAGTTTGGGTAAAATGCTTCATGAAAATGAAAAGGTGTTGAAAAGGTTTCCATCCATGACACTAGTGCTAAATGCTAGGTGAAGGTATGGCTCCATATTGAGGTGTTGGTTCTCAAGTGAGTCTTGTTTTACTGTACTTTATTGGTATAATAAAAACTTTGTATATCATCCTAATAAAAATAAACCTCACACATTGCTCGAGCTTTGTTCGGTGCTCGCATCTTAAAGCTAAAGACAGATCAATTTTAAAATGATAAATTCACATGTCCATTATCGTCAGGGATGCTGACATTTGCCCACTCCTGTGGCAGCAGTAGGTTCCTAGTTGTACTGTCACGGTTTGAGGGAACGAGGAGCGAATGCCACGTGGAGCTGGACCCAAGTGCGAGTGGTGAAAGTTTCAGCCAGACAGGAGCAAGTTAGAAATAATATTTAATAATAAAACAAACAGAATCACAACTGAAAGCGTCACCGAACCGGGAGAAAACAGCAAAATCTAAATGTCCAAAGGGAGAAACCAAACTAGCAGAAGTCCACAAACATGAATTAAAAAATCCAAAACAGAAAACGTCAGAACCGGGAGAAAACTAACTAAAGCTGAATGTACAAATGAACCGAGAGTAAACTACAAAAGAGAACAGGAAACGCATGGAAACTGGGAGAGACAAAAACTAAACTCAGGCACAATGGGTTTAACACCGTAAAAATCCAAAGTAAGCTAGCTCACAGCACGAGAGACCGAAACTAGGAGAGTCAAGAGGACGAGGAGTTAAATGAGCTAGCTAGCGCACAGAACAAGAGACCGAAAAAAGGAGAGCCACGAGAACCAGGAGTTACCCCGGGGAACAAGAAGAGTCAATCCCAGGAACTGGAGAAGCGATCACCGGGAAGGGGAAACAATGGGAGAACCGCAGGGACTGGAAGACACGATCTGGCACACGTTGCTGGAGCCCAAGTGTTTTTATAATCAGGGTGATCAGAGGTAGATTGGCTCCAGCCGTGTGCCAAAGAAACAGGAAGGGAGGTGGAAGAAACCAAAACATGACTCAAGGGACAGAACAGGAGCAGAGTCATGACATGTACAGCGGTTTCTAGTTGGTACAGCAGACTGATCACCCCGATCAATGGCGCACCATTGGTGCTAGCTCTTTTTGTTTTTTCCCCCAAAACTGAATTGAAATGGTGAAAACATTTGGCATATTATTGCAGTCTGGGAGATATTCAGTTTATGACACCTCAATGTGTTTTTATGTGCAGACGCGCCTCTTTCTTCCAAACATCAGGCACCTGATCAGCAGCAATGATTTAGAAATGATAGAGAGAGAATCTTCATCAACACGAAGTGAACTGGAAGAGAACTCGCCGAGCCGATCGCACCTCTGAAGGATCTCATGGACCCATACGTGTTGCTTTAATAGACTTGCACAGTCGATGAAGGGCACAGTTGTGTCCTGTCAACTTTCCTTCAGACCCGCCCCCAGCAGACTGAGCAACTGGTCAGGACGTTTGCGATTAGAGAGTTGGGAAAGCTGCACAAATTTCTGGAAACCAAGACACATTTGGATGCAATTTGTGCAACAAATGTCACTTAGTCACGTTTTGTTGGAATGTACGCAGCGGACCCATGGGTGATTGAGTTCATCCTCTATCCAAGTTGTTGAATATAAACTTGTTATTACTCCTTCGTTCGGTGAGGATAAAGAATCCAGCCGACGACTCAGATGAAGCCTTTCTTTCCAGGTGAACTCCACTTGCTGCAATGTACATAAAGCATTTATATTTAGACTGCAGTCTCCCTTCAGCTGCCCAGTTTTATTGTCTTCGCGGGCTATTTTCCTGCAACATCTGAGCTCCCCCTGTTCAAAAAAACCTAAAGCAGATGTCTTTGGCCCAAGCTCTCCTGATCCTGCTGTAATTATTACGGCACTATTGCAGATTTTCTCTCCCTCCTCTGTGTCTTGGCACGAGACTGAAGTGTAATCTGACTCCATATTTATGAATTAGTCAGCCCAAAGGAATCCACACTCTTTCACCCAAACCCTTTTGAAAAAGTAAGGACAAAACAATGGAGGTAATGATAACAAATGGACTTCGGCAGCCGGATGGAAAGGGTGGAAAAAAAAAAGGAGAGAGAAGGTCTGGCACCAGTCGGTATTAAAAACATGCCGAGGGAGAGAAGCTCAGGGCCTTCCAGAGTCAGGAAAAAGACTTCAGAGATCTGCAGATGGCATCTGTATTTCCCTCCAGCCCATTGATTTGTATATGAAAACCTAGCGATTTGATTCTCCCCCCTTCTGGGCTCTGCTTCTGAGTGATCAGCTGATGAAGAGACTTGCAGCTCGCCGCTATGCTGGCTTGCTAATTCTCTCCCCCACAGCTGCAGTCGAGCAGCCGGCAGATTGCAGTCAGGTAAATATCCTCCTCCATGTCTTCCTTCTTGGGATATACGGCCGGGCTGCATGGTCGCATGGGAAGAGATGGATGAAATGTGAGTGTGTGCGCGCGCGCTCGCGTGCGTGCGTGTGTGTGTGTCTGCCTGTGCATGTGAGCGCGCGGGAGGGAGAGGAAGGTGTGTGTTGTGGCAGATGAGAGGGGGAATCTTTGCCAGATTAGTCTGGGAAGAGCATGCTTGTTACAGCAGACATGGAGCTTCCCACTCACACACACACACTTTCCAACCTTCCATTCACTCTCAGCTCCATCTTTGAGGATTACTCCCGATCCCTCCAGTCTTCTCCCCTCGGAGAGGGAAGGGGTAACATTCCTGCCGAGCAATGACAACGAGGATTTCTTTTGTTGCCTCACAGATCTGTTTGATTTTGAGGCGCCGCGGTGCCCTTGAGGAATAGTGCTGCATTTGGACATCATGTCTGTGTCTGTCTCCCCCACCCATGACTGTCTGCCGCCGCCGCCGCCGCTGCCGCTGCATGCATACTCATGTTTCTGGCCTTTTAATTGCCTTTGTGGGGGAAAACAGCGGCTGCAGCAGATCTTCAACCAGAGCGACAGACATTCCTGCTCAAGTCTGCGGCATGAACGTCCTTCATGTCGACGTCTGTTTTGCCGTTAAACTGAGCTCCAAAACGGTATATTGATAATCAATCAAACATGCTGTTCTGGAGCTCACATTTCTTCAGCATTACGCAGGGGCACTCATGAGTATGTGCTCTTTTATTTTTGGAACCAAAAACCACAGACTCGCTTGGAAACGAGGAGTGAGCTGATCGTCATTCTTGTCGAACTTGGTGGTGAACTTGAGTCCCTTGCAAGATTTACAACTCACACTTGTGAGACCAGACAAACTTTGACTCACGACACCTGTTCAAAATTAGACAGAATGACCCATGTCGTGGAAAAAGAACTATTTTTCTGTAGGATCTAGGTGGTGCTCTCAGCAGATGTTGCATATGACAAAAAATTCAGAGAAGAACACGAATAAAAGCTGCACCAAAGGAACACAACAGTGAGGGTTGACCCTTGAGGAGCCGTGGTGAGAGTGGATGGAGACGCATGAAGAGAGGAGGAGTGACATATGCCTTTTCTAGACACCTTCCTCATTAAAGTGGCATCCAAGAGACGAACGGACAAGTTGCCACCTCCACTGACTTTTCATGATCGAGGAGCTTGGCCTCCTTACAGGTTAATCTGACGGTCTTCTCTTCAGGGTGCATTGGTCCTTCTCTTGAGTCTCCCCTAGATGACTCAACATCTCACTCTATAGTCCAGTCAGAGAAAACTCTTGCTCTTTGGGTCACTACAAAACTGGTGACCACAAGTTGGAGGTGAAACCTACTGGTCAGTCTTCTGGCTCAGCTCTTTCCTCACCAAGACAGACCTGAAGATGCACCGTTTTCCACATACTCTGTACACTGCCAACATTGCTTTTAAGATACCAAACCAAAAGATCAATAGTTAAATTAAAAAAAAAAAATCTTTTTTTTAACTTATAATGATAATTTGTATGTCAACACTGTAAAGTAAACATGTACAGTAGGTCGACATGAAGTAGTGTATATATATATATATATAGAATCATTATTTAATAAATTAGTTAACGTGAGATTCGAGAACGATCATTCATGATGATTCATATTAGAAAAAATAATGATAATGGATATTAATGGTTATTAAATTCCAATATAACTTTGGTGATCCGGAGTTTACTATTTTCTTTTCATACAGGAGGTTGTTGATCAAAAGAGTGTAAATGGTAACAGATATATCAAAATCGGTGATGCATCATTTAGAAGAATGGAATGTTTACTCTTACTGTCAAGAAAATATTCCATCACAAAACTAGCATGCATAATGTGTTCTTTTTTTTTTTTCGAAGCAATAATTGAGAATAAGTGTAAATGAATGAAGACAGTCTTGTGACGCTCCTAAATTGCGAATTTTAATGGTAAGATATACTATATATATATATATATATATATTGAGATGTCTTGGGGCATGTGTTCTGATCACTTGACACTTGGGTTCTAAAGTTTGTTTTGAAAATCCCACACAACCTCTGAAAGACACAAATCTTTCATGAAGGCTGATTTGTGGGACATTATCAGAGAATGGAGGTCGACCAAGGAACTTCACAGGGTTGTTAAAAGCCGACACTAAAACGATGTTTGGCAGAAGACGACAGTCACCACAGGATGTCTGCTTTCTTCTAGAACACAATGTCCTCTGAAAGTTTCTCTCGTAAAAAGAACTTTCCGCAGTTTGGGAAGGAAAAGCTGATTATCGTGCCGGTTTCATGAGGGACGATGAATCGGTTTTGTTGATTCTTCTGGCAGGACACGTGCAACCCAGTTTTTGGTTCAGAAATCTCATGGACGGACTTTCATTCATCGCAGAGTTTCCTGGTTGCTCTCTCCGCAGCCTGACACAGCAGAGAACGGTTCCCCGGAGGAAATGGAGGAGGACATCAGTCTGAAGAAGCGCAAGGGCGACCAGCCTCCACAGAAGGCGCTCCAGGCCGGACAAGAAGCCGGTGAAAAGGTCAAGAGGAAGCGAGGCCGCCCCCCTGCGGAGAAGCTGCCTCCCAACCCTCCTGAACTCACCAGACTACTGAACACCCTAGTGGACATGGTGATCAACTACAAGGACGGGTGAGCCATTTCTCTCCATCTGATTTACACGTGTGAGTGGTTCACTTCCTGAATCTCCTGGCTCAATATCAGAGAGGGTTCTTACTACCAAGGAAGAGCGGGTTCTGATGGACGATCTCAGCTCAGGCACTTTTGCTAAATGCAGGGAGATATCATCCTCAGAACATCAGCTGGAGGGCATCTGAGGCAGGTTCTGAGTTAGTCCTTTGAGACGGTGCGGGGGCTGCAACTCCCTGCTTGAATGACCTCCTATTACTGAGGTGAGCCATGGCTTTTACAACCTGACCCTGCAGGAGACGGATCATTCAAGGAATCGTTCCAAGTGGTTTGGTTTTGCTTTCCAACGCTGAGCTCTGATGCATGCTCTCATGTCTCTCTGTTCCAGAGTGGGCCGGCAGATCAGCAAAGGCTTCGTCCAACTGCCGTCCAAGAAGGAGGTGCCAGAGTACTATGAGCTGATCCGGAAGCCTGTGGACTTCAGGAGGATCAGGGTGCGTGTTGGCGAAAGGGCACTCGAGACATGATGACTGACATTACAAGTGTGGCAGAAATGGTACTGAACTCAGATCACTGTCTCAGAGAGAAGCACATACGAACTGGTAATCTTCATTTCAGGAGTCAGGTCACACACGGAGCAGATGCACGTCTTTATTCCTTTTTTTTGGGGGGGTCCACGATATGAAGGTCTCTTGCACATGCAGTGCTTCAGCAAAAACCAATTGTCTTTCCCCATCAACCTCGTACTTCCACTTCGGAGATCGATTCGGGCCAGAGATTAGTCCCCTCTTATCCTCCTCCTTGTGTGTGACAGGAACGTGTGCGTAACCATAAATACAGGAGCGTCGGCGACTTGGAGAAGGATGTCTTCCTGCTGTGTCACAACGCTCAGACCTACAACCTGGAGGGATCTCAGGCGAGTGAATCGAGAATGTCCTCCTGCGACGTCGAAGCAATTGAAATAAAGGCATCTGTATTTGCCTCCGCAGATCTACGAGGACTCCATTGTCATTAAATCAGTCTTCGAAAGCGCCAGACAGAGAATCGTGACGGAGGCCGAGCAGGAAAAAGCAATGGCTGCCAGTCAAAGCAATAACGGAGGCAGCACTGAAGACCAGTTCGTACCGAGACAAGGTGAGTTTGCAGCCAACACAACCCAATATGTCCACCCAGGTGACACAGACACAGGTCTTGGCCCCTCACTCATGACGACTGTATCACCTCCTCGGACTTCACTGTCGTACTGAAGCACAGCGCTGTCAACAATAGTGGAGAGTACTGTGGTAAACTGTACGTCTACAGAGATTACATTACAAAGTATCAATACTGGAGAGGAACAAGACAGAGGCGTTTGGAGATCAAGACCAAAACGAGACTAAGACATTTGGAGGTGAAGACTGAGACAAGACCAAGACAGTATATCTCACTGGCCAAACGGTCAGGTCTGAGCTGAAACAAACAGAACCAGCCAGACAGTCAACAGCCTCCAGACTCCTCCATGGTGCTTGGGTCTCCTCCTGAGAAGTAAGGAACAAAAACATCCTCCCACCGTGGCCCTTTTGTGGATCAGTTTCAGACCCTTGATACACGTCACTGAGAAAACACAACAAAACTGAACAAAAAGCCAGAATACTTTTTCTGATCATGGCAGGTTTCTCTCTCTCTCGACCGGTCTTGAATAGAAATGCTGAGTCCACCCAGACAAGAGACCAAGTAAAATGTATTTGAGACCGAGACAAGGCAGAGGGAAAAAAAACAAAGATATTGACACCTGTCTCGTGACCGAGACCATTCCCGTGTACTACAACACTAGCTTCAGTACCACAACTTGTTGACTAATACTATAATATCAAATGAAAGCAATGACCAATAAATGTCAACCAATACTGACCCGTTGTTCCGCAGATTGCAGGATAGAACAGGCATAAACTTCGGAAACAACCCAATGTATTTTGCACAAATAAGTGTTACACATGTGGCAGAAAGCGCCACCAAATCCTTCACTTCAATTTTCTCTTGTTTATTTAAACATGAAAAGGAAAACCCTGATCGTAGCTGCCAGATGTGGCGTTATCATCCCGCGGTAGGTACGAAACATAAGCAGACGGACCATCAGGTTTTCATATGCAAATAATAAAATCATCAAATTGGTTCTGTCAGTAAAACACCACGTGGCACTGTTTCACTCGGCACGTGTTGATGCCTTCCTGTCTTCTACAGTGAAGTCATCGCCAGCGCAGCTAAAACAAGAGTCCACGGACGACAGCGGTTACCAAGGTCTGCCGGCACCACTCCGCTCTCACCTGTACGACAATGAGCAGCAAAACACCACAAAGGACCAGGGTTGAACCACCACAGCATTCTTTTCTAACTGTGTTGCGTCCTCACTCCGATCGTTTCCATTTTCTAAAAGACTCACTTCTGCTTTTTCTACCGACGACACGTTCACCGTCTGCCTCGCATTCGTGTTGATTTGTCATTTTCTGGTCCACGGTGGTTCTCTCCTCCGCCTCGGTCGCCGTGACATGACGTCCGTTTGTGGGAATCTTCTTCATATTTCTCGGAGCATGATCCGTTTTGTCTCCATGTGAGCACACCGGGAGCTTTTCAGTGAATGTGGGTTTTTGATAAAAGACAAAAATCACTTTTGTCCGTTTCTGATACTTGATGGAGTCATTTTGCGTGTAAGTAACAAAGCGACATTCTGCAGCGTATCAGTGTTTGTGTGTGAGAGAGAGGGGGGTGTACTTGTACTTCTATCTTTGTGAGAACTTGTATGGGCTTTTAAGGAGTGAAGACATGTTTGCAAAGTGAGGACATTTTGGCCGGTCCTCACTTTGTCAAGCCTCAGTTTGCGGGTTAAAACTACAAAAAAGCTGGGTTATTATCATTGGGTTTTAGTTTGGTTCAGAGTAAAGGCTAAGTTTAGCCATTTGTTGTTGATGGTTAGGGGGAAAGGCTGGGGAAGGGGTCATGTCAATGTCTGTCAATGACAGTCCTCACTAAGATAGGAAGACGAACACGTGTGTGTATGTTTTGCTATACTTGTGAGGACATTTTTGGCCTGTCCTCACACGGTTTAGAGGGTTAAGACACAAGTAAAAGTACGTTATTATAACGGAGTGTAAGTTTGGGTCCTGGTTAAGGTTTGCCACTGGTTTTGGATGGTTAAGGGTGAGAGGTCCTCACAAAAATAGCGAGACAAACGTGTGTGCATGTGTGTGTGTGGGGAAGGGATGTGGGTTTTCATTGTCGAGACAATCCCTGGAATCATGTACAACTTGGAACATTTGGAAAATAAATTTTAACCATAAAATCCAGCTGATCATATGTCAGTTTTTTTTTCTAAAAAAAAAGCAAGTGCATCCTTTTTTTTAATGCCAGAACTCTAGGATTGCAGGGGGTCTGCCCCCAGGGACATCGCTGTCACTGGACGAGTCCAACGGTCAGACGGTCCGATCTGTGTCGAGTGGTGGTTCGTTCATGAGGGATTCACTCCAGAGAGCAAGTCTTCAGTGACGTGGGGACACAGTCATTTCTCAAAGCGACTTGTGCTTTCCACACAGGCTGTTTCCTTTCCACAATTTATTTTATTTCAAATCACAAACAAACAAACATTGAATTGTGAGGTAAACACAATAGTGTTTTGCAGTTGCTTCAGTGAAAATACAATAAAAAAATAAATCATTTAAAGAGACATGCCATCAGCTGGTGGATCAAACTCCAGTCTTTGGGAGGAGGTCTGGATGTACGTAGACTGTGAGACTAAGTGTCAGATCAATAGACATCTGTATGTGTTTGAGGGGTCATCAAGGACAACGCAGCTCTCCACTCAACAGGACTTCAATCGCAGAGAAGTGAGCCCACTGCTAACGTGGACCTAGATCACATTAGCTGATCACGAAAGTGAAACTGTGAAAAATAATGAACGTTTCTCATTATTTACAGCAGGCGCCACCAGCCTTTCTGCAGCTCTGATCCACTCCAAGGGCTCTACAGGACTCGAGGGGCTACCATGAGTTTAGTCGGACTATTTTCACCTGAGCAGTCAGACTATAGAGGCAGGCTGCCTCAGAAGTCGTGTTCAAAAAGTAGGTCGGTCTGCTGCGAGTCTACAGTTAGTGGAAAGTCAACACGGCAGAGGTAGAATTATAGCCCTTTATCTCCCATGGAAATCTGTTGAGGGTCCATCAGATGCTTCAGAGAACTCTCAGCGTCCTGTTGTTGCTTCTTATTGTTGACTTAAATGAATTGCTGTATATATATGGATAATAAATAATATTCGTCTGAATCTTCACAGTGATGAGTAACAGTGTCACAAGAGAGGAAACACATCATCAAACATGACAATTATGATAGGAAGGTTAACATAACTTTCAAAGCCCGACTGTCTGTCAGCTGCCTGGTGCCACATGTGTGTGACCACTGAGTTACAGATTCAGAGCTGAGCTGATGGCAAAGAAAGGAGCAAGTTTTGTTGGTCCTTTTAAGTAGGATGATGCAGGGTTACCACCACTAGAGGGCGCCAAACGATCTCCCGTTTCTAAAACAAGAATGGAAGGCGTAGCTCAACATGCAAACACAACATTCAAGTTGTATTCCAGAGCCAGATAAACTATTCTGGGTCCAACTAACAAACCGCAGATGTAGTACCCACATCAGCCAATAGAGGGTGCTGCTGGTGGATTATCACAGTCACCTGAAGTCGGTCATATTACCGCATTAGTCGTGAGGTCTTCAGGCCACGGTGAGGCTCTGATGACGTCATCGTGTCGCGTGTTCACACTCACGTCTGCAGGGTGCTTCAAGACGTCAAGCGTCAGAAGGTTCGGGGGAGAGGAGGGCTGTACCCACCCACTCAACACCATGCTGATCATCCACGTCAGTTCACGTGTCAAACATGTTGTGACAAGCTGCTCCATCCAGCATGTAAATACATTAATGATGATTCGATGAAGAATCTACGCGGCACAAAATACAACCGATACTGTTTATGGCGTTAGTTTGTGGGAATCTTCTTCACATTTCTTGGAGCGTGATCCGTTTTCTGAGCACACCGGGAGTTTTTTCAGCGAATGTGGGTTTCTGACTTGACAAGTCAGTGACCTCAGTGACTCAATAGTTCCACAAGTCCATCACAGACTTGATAGTTCCATCAGTCTATTTAAGACTCAATAGTTCCCCAAGTCAGGCACAGACTTGATAATCCTACAAGTCAATTTCATGCTCAATCGTCCACAAGTCTATTACAGACCTGAAGGTTCCACAAGTCCGTCACAGACTAGATAGTTGAACAAGCTCACAAACTGGTTTTCATTCATTAACCAAGTCTTTTATCACGGTTAGTTTCTGGATCAGACACTGATGGAGTGTATTTTGGTCAAGTCTCCTCAGAAAGTCTTCTTCTGCCGTCTGAATATTTCAGACGTACCAGCTTATTCAGTACGTTGAGATTGGGGCGTAGGGCTGCATGTGATGCATATTCACAATGAAGTTGTTAAAGAATTACCTACATTGGTTTTCAATGAAATGACTAAGAAATGACATGTTCATGTTGACTTCTCCATGAGCAAACAGTGGTTACATTCTTCAATGAAGAAGTTCTGGCAGGGCTCTGTGGTCGATGGAGCAGGTTGAACAGATCCAAGTATCCTCACTGAGCTGTTTACTGATTATCACAGTGGGCAGCTGCTCTGGGAGACAACATCTCACCAGAGCTGATAAAGAAGTGAGACACACTAATGGAGATTAGTGGCTTCGGAAGTTAATCTGTTGACAGTCCAGTTTCTCCCTGTGGTCCCGATGACTCAGCTTTAATTGAGAGCTGTGAAGGTCCCAACAGGTTGACGGCTCATCTGCCGCAACATTAATCACGGCACAGTTCTCGGCATGGACAGAACCTGTGAAGAAACCTCATCATGAGACAATCTATGAAGATGAAAAGTTGAGTGACCGCTTGATCATGTTACATTACTGGACTCCACGAGGTGGAAAGAGTCAACTGGGGAACTGGAAACCTTCCTGTGTGGAGTTTGTATGTTCTCATTCATGCACTCAGGTTGGCTCCCGTGGTCCATAAACGGTTGAAACGATGAGGCCATAGACCAGGGCTTCTTCAACCTTTTTGATCTCGGGGCCCATCTTTTCCAGAACAATTGGGCCCGGGGCCCATACAAGGACTAGAACTGATTCATTACTATGGTATCATTTGTGTTCAGTAACCTTACATGGAAACAAACCAAATCCTTGTGAAATGACATGAAACCATGTGATCAGTGCAAAGATATTTGTGGTCGAAAAGAACAAACAGCAGCAGAACCAGGCGCAAGTCATGTTCATCAAATACTAAAGAAAAAGAGAAGAAAAACAATACCCTTGATGGAAACTTGAGAAATGGAAAAACTGTACATTATGAATAAAATTCTGAATAAAATAAATATAATAAAACTGTATAAATATCAAAATATTTCTTTTTTCATAAATAAACTCTAAAGAAGATAAGTAAAGTGTAAATGAAAGTATTGTCATAAAATTTTAAAAACTGCTCCAACAGATGAACAGTGTTTACGGTTTAAAAATGTTTCAAAAATAAACTCAGAGAACCAAGTCAGAAGTTTTAGCAACACTTTATCACAACATTTAATAATCGTTACAGTACAGATACTTGTAACTCTGCATGAAGCCATGTGATATCCCGAGGGAATTCTCACAAATTCCGTGGCTCCTTCCTGCTCACTGCTGTCTGGTTGTACAACGGTAACACCCGACGGGACTGTTGTTGACCACTGTTGATTGTTCATCATTTGCTTTTTCATTATCTATGTATTTATTGAATTTGTTATTATATATTTATTTATTATTATTTACTTATACTTCACTTATATTGTATTTATTTATTGCCATATTTGCTTATATAGCACAGGTATTTATTTATTTGTTGTCTTATTGTTTGTTGTTTGATAGCTTGTGACTTCACGGTTTTGCTTTTATGTTTGCTGATGCTTTGTGGACGTCTTTGATGTTTATATCTTTAATGTCTTGGGTATTTGTTGTGTCTTTGTTGTCATTGGCTGCACTGACAGGTTGAATTCCTCACCGTAGCACAAATAAAGGACATCTAATCTTTGGTGTACAGAAGGAAATATATTTCTGAGTGATATGTTTTAAGCATTTCCATCCACAACCAGAATGGTGGCCCAGGGTGTGTTGTGTTCAAGACCACTGAACCCTGTGAATACGCTCCATGACCAAGACTTTGGGACCAAGACTGAGACCAAACTGAATCCAGAGTACAAAAGCATCAGTCATATGGATACATTTATTTCTTACAGCAAAAGAAACGGTCGTCTTTTATTTTTCAAAATAAATCAAGAATGGAAATACAGTTGAACAAACCACTGGTGGAGCTGGGCTGTATTCAGTTTGGCCTCCGCCTTGGTCTCGATCCTTATTGGTCTTGGTCTTCAGCCTTCAAGGTCTTGGACTTGGTCTGAAGGTGCAAGGGTACGCATCCAATTCGAAACCATAGAGTCTGATCCACCAACCAATCGTCCTGCACCTGGGTTTGACACCAAGCGCCTCAAGCTCTGTTCAGTTCTGAGCTCTGTTCATAGCTACCGCAAGTTCTGTGCATTACTCAGTCAAGCCGAGTTTGAGTTGAGTTCAGAGAATGGTGAGAGCTACATCTCAAGCTTGTGACTTGTTTGGACTCAGATGAAGAAAGGTTTCCCTCCACTTCTCACAACACCTCCAGGTTCCTTCTGGATTTACCAGGCTGAACTCTAACACACCCTTGCTGTGTGACACACTTAACAACGTCCATCACCCCGCTCTCATAGTCTGTCAGGCTTCTCACACCTCCATACGGGCCGAAGCTTCAATTTTAATTCCATGGATACCTTTCAATCTCCACCACCTCTAATCACTGACATCCGCGTATCTGACTCATTCACTGGTGACAGTGATTTTTCAGGAAATGTCGGTAACGCTACTAAGAAGGGGACGTCTGGACCCACTAATCCTTGGAAGGACACATCGTAGAAGACCGTCTTCCACCAGTGCTCCATGATCCGAGTCAGTACTTATTCCCCATGTTTTCAGGTGAGAACAACCACTGTGGCCTGCAACTACCGATTCACAAAAACCTGTCGACTTGCTCACACTAAGATTCCAAATAGGAACTTAAATTACATTTCATCCTTGCTAACCGTTCAATGAAGGGAAGGCTTGCTTCTCATCAGTTGGCCCTTGAACAGTACCACACATACCAGTGTTCATCAGTAAAGACACACGACTGGCGCACTAAGACACAGTAGTGGCTGTCAGAATTCATATATACAGTGAACAGAAAGTGCACTGCAGACGACAGGTTAACTGCATTAATGTAAAGATTTGTTGGACAAGTGTTCTTACGCTCAATGTCAGATTTGGCCTTGTCTGTTTATTCTTAGATCTGGGAAACGTTCTCCAAATCTTCCAAGATCATGTCAGGTTCTTTAACGTCGCTTTTCCCAGACACGCGCCCTCCCTCCCGAGACAAGCTTTTTTTCCGTGAGACTGAAACCACGTCAAACCTCGAGCCTGACTTCAGCTGCATAGCAGGATGCATGGGGAGCACTGCGTTGCCGCGGATGCGATGTGGGAATGGATTCTCCATGCTTCCGGAGCACAACTGGAGCTTGAAAGCCGCTTGAAAGCCCCTCCTGAAGTTCTCGTTGAAGAACCCATAGATGATGGGGTTGACGCTGCTGTTGAAGAAGGCAAGCCAGTGAGCCAACGGGTACACATAGATGTTGATGACCCGGTACTGGTGCTCCGTCAAGCTGGCGTAGTCGCTCAGCATCATCAGGGTCCACAGCGGCAACCACGACACGATAAACAGCAAAGCCACAATCAGAAGCATCACGATCACCCTCTTCTTTTTCCTGGAAACGACATGGCGACGATCCACGCCAAGTGTCTTGTGGCTGCTGCCATCAGACATGGTGTCGCTGCCCCTCGATTGGGGGACAGTCGTCTTGAAAAGGATGAATCCAATCCGGGCGTACATGATGACGATCAGGCTCAGGGGGGCCAGGTAGATGCTGGCAAACAGCACGGTGGTGTAAACCTTCCGCATCTCCTGGTTGGGCCAGTTCTCCCGACACCAGTAGAAGGGGAGGGTCTTGTTGTCGTTTCCTTGGATGATTCGGACTCCGTGCTCCTTTGTGACCTGCAGCATCACCCCAGAGGGACACATCATGAACACCGCCAGGACCCATATGATGACGATGATCAGCTTGGAGGTGGTGATGGTGAACTTCTGCTTGAATGGGTAGACGATGCAGCGGAACCTGGAGATTCAAGGAGATTGAGACCAAAGCTGTAACAAGAGAAGGCAATGGACAATGACGCAGTTCTGAAGCCAGCCTTGACTCAAACTAGACGGTCAGGCGAGCACTTGCTTGCCCAGATGGATGGAATGGAACTTACAACACTGAACCCTGATCGCAGATGCACTTCAAGATACCAGACGTTTGCTTCACAGCAACATTTCAGGGCACTAAAACTTGTATCTGCTGTGTCTTCCTCACCTGTCTATGGCGATGGCCACCAGTGTGAAGACAGAAGCCGACACAGAAATTCCCTGAACCATTCCACTCAGCTTACAAACAAGGTTTCCGAACGGCCAACCTGCAGAGGGGCATCAGACGCAAAGGCCAATCATTGTAGCGTCGAAGATAAGACACAGACATTCATTGTCACCCTCTCAATTCATCCGCTCCCTGAGAGCTTTAGGTGGCGCAAACACCCAACAGCAAGTACAGAGGGGAACAATTTGGGTCACTCCTCTCGTTGGTTGAGTCTTTCAGGACACTCTTGCTTCTTGTGAAGTATGGCACTCTATTTGGGCAGGTTTCTAGATCACTGTTCTAAAGGAAACCTAGGAATACCCATTCTAGTCCTTGGTGAGGGATCAAACTGGAGTTTCTGCTCTGACATGATAAATATTGTCTTCCAAACTCACGCACCTGTAATGATGTTGTCCACAAGAGTGGTTGGCATGCAGAAGATGCCCACCAGCAGGTCGCTGATGGCAAGGTTGAGGATGAACAGGTTGGTGACTGTGCGCATGTTCTTGCTGCGCAGCACGATGAAACACACAATGCCGTTTCCCACCATGCACACCAGGAAGATGAGCAGATAGGAGACGGTGAAGATGGCCGCCACGGATCGCTTGTGGAGGTAGAAGTCAACATAGGTGATGTTCTGCTGGGGTGGGGAAGTCTCCTGCAGGCTCAATGAGGCAGGTTGGCTTGTCTTTTCGCCGGTGATGTTCTGGTCCATGGTGATATCTGAAGTCAACAAATCGGCACAACTGTGAGGGAGAAACCTCCAAAGAACCGGACTTGTACATCATGATGAACAACCAGGAGCCCACATGTGGAGCACTTGAACACAACACCAAGGGGAAGGCGTCCTTATTGCCGCCAGTCATCATGAATCCAGGTTTTCGTCCTGCGCTAGAACCAACTGCAAGTCTTCATGTAAAAAACTGCTCCACAGAATGATCTTTATTCTTCACCGTCTTTAACGTTTCCTGTGACTCCCAAGGCGTCTAACAGAGGCGACTGTATATTCAACAGGGAACTTGGGACACAGACGGGGAGACAATCCAGAGTTCCCTTCCTTTAGTCACTGCGGCAATACATAGCGCCCTCCGCTAACTTGCGGTGCCCTGGAAGTCATGAGTGGCACATCATAAAATACAAAGCAAAAGCAGCAGCATCCTGTGGCTACTCCTCACCACGTCTGTCATTCCTTTACCTGACATGCCATCAACAGTGTCATGCGTCTCCTATGCTTCTCCAGGGCTGTCGCATATTGTGTCACCACGGTTAGCAAGGACCCTGCGTTTGTGTCTAAAAGTAATGACTACAGCATGTGACAAGCGAAGCGAAGCTCTTCTTAGGCTCTCAACAAACCAATTGTCACATCCTCTGATGATCGTGCGTCCATGGATGGGTCAAGCAGATGTTTCCTCACGACCAGCAAGGCGGCAATCTTCCAGGAAATTGATAGTTTTGTTGCCTTCCAGCGGCTGCGGTTAGGAAACTGTTTCTAAATATGAGCAATCTGTCGCTTTATCAATCAGCTGGCTGTGTTTTTCCGCCTAGACTCTTCAGGCGATAAACACTTCATTTGTCCAGTGCCACAAAAACACTAGAGCAGGACAGGTCAGTGAAGTGATGAACAATTCATGTAGTTTCATTCATGATTTAGTACTGTAATGAGCAGTAAAGTATGAACAGAAATTCATACTTTTTTCTTACTTTGTTTAAATAATAAATATGAAAAATAAAGTTCATTATAATTTATTTTTCAATATTATTATGCATACATCCATCATGGGTTAACAGAGGCTTGGTCCCGTTCAGGGATGCGGGGCGTGCTGGAGCCCATCCCAGCAGTCATTGGGAGAGAGGCAGGAATACACCCTGGACAGGTCGCCAGTCCATCGCAGGACACACACGCAGAGGGCATAGCTGGAAACCAGAGAAGACCCACGCGCACACGGGGAGAGCAACTCTGTGAAAGTAGGCCACTATTATTATTATTGTTATTGTTTTCTCTCATCATATTTTATTGACCATTAATCCATGCCATTTTATTAAATGATTTCTTTTGGTGATTATTGTTATCTTTAATTATTTTAAAGACTAAAATTAGAAATTAAGCAATAAATGTCAGTTATTGGAAACAAATCTTTGTCATTTCAAATAAAATGAAACAAAACAATCGTAAAAACAAAAAAACGTAAAATAAATATCCAACGAGCAAGTTTTATTCTATTCTAGCAAAACATTATTTTTTGCGAAAACATGGTCACTTTACGGTTTCATGTGTTACTTCATACTTAAAATGTATAAAGAAACAAATGAAGTTCTGATCGAGTGATTCTCAAAAATAACAGTTTGTTAGATTAACGCTTATTTTATTCTTCTTTTTTTTCTATATTTTTGTTGTCCATCCATATTTGACTATTTGAAGTTTTAATCTTGCACTATGAAGCAAGGTTATTTCTGCGCTCACTCACCAAATCTTCTGAGGACTAAAAAGCAAACAGACTAAAATGCTGCGTCAAAGTGGGGAACATTTCTTGTTAGCACAGTAAAATCAGGATCACCACAGTATCTGTGCTGTCCCACTGAGAGTCTGACCCAAATACATTCATACATTTTAACACACTGTTCTCTGAGTGAATTTATTGTAAATCTGATGAGCAACAACGTCTCTTCAACACAAAGTTAGATTCGTGAAATATCTTCTGTATAATTGTTGGGTCTCATTTTAAAGAGTAAGAGACTGCTTCCATTTAGTTCTTTAGCTCATGACCATGAGTCTTCTGTGAGAGAGAAGTGACCTTGCTGCTTTGACTCTCCGATCAGTGTTACACTGTGTCTTCAATTTAAACTACAAGAGTCAAACGGCACAACAATGACATGCAATGCATTGAATGCCAATGAATCTTCAGGAAAGTCCTCTTACTTTTTTATCTACAATAAATGTGTATATAATTGTCCTGTTACTAGAGTTTCAAAGTATTTTTCCAAATACCAAAAAAATTAAATAAATTGGGGTACAAGTATGCACAAATATCATCAGAACTTTTCCAAATATATAGCAAATATTTTTTTAAATAAAAGGTTCAGCATTACTACAATTTGTTGAAAGTAAATTGGGGTACTTACTTTTGTATATACATTTTATAGTATAATTATAATGGGTTATATATTGCAACAAGCAGTTAATGATCAATCTATCAATATTTTTATATGCAATTTTTTCCGATGTTTTTTTTCCCATTCAATTAACTATATTTTTCTTTATTTTTAGTTTTCATTTGATTGCCACCTGTGATAGATTCATATTCATTTAACATAACATATGTTAATACCTCAATTTGTTAGTTTTGCTTCACTGAAATATTTTTTTCACAAATACAAAATATTGTTGAAAATTGGTTTACCTGTCCAGGGCTTCTGCTGATTCCTCCTCGACAGAGAGTCCAGTGATCAGACGGACATCACATCCTGGTGAGGAGTCGGCGCCGACGATGCTGCAGGACTGATGGAGCTCTTATAGAGAGAGAGAGAACATCTGCTGGGGGCCACACATGTCTGGAGGAGGAGTGTGAATCTGGATTGCTGTGAAATCAAGATCCAATCACGTGATTCGTGATATAAATGAGAAGCTTAGGTTGAGTCTAGTTTGAGGCCAGTCTAGGAGTATATCTTTACATCCACAGACAACTCCAGTTTGCTCCCACAGACAGTGATTGGTGACTCTCTCTCTGTCTGTGAGGGTGGTGTCCCCCTTCCTCTGACCCCATCACCTGCCTCCACTTCATTCATTTCCCCTGCTCAGAAAAATCCCCCAAATCCCCCCCATTTCATTGCTTCCCTGACTTCTGCAGAGTCACTCTTGAATCCTGATCCTGACTCAGTCTGGATACTGATGGTAGCATTGACCCTCTTACTCAAGGGTGGTCAACTCAATTCTATATCGTAACTTTTGTGAAGGGTCATCAAGCAAAACGATAGTCGGGACTGAGAGGAAAAAAAAAAAGAAAAAGTTGGAAATTGTATATCTGTCATCCATCTTTCCTCAACTGCTGTCCATTGAGGGATGCACATCTCCTGGGCAACATCACCACCTCTGAGTGGGGGATCCTGAGACGCTTCCAGAGCAGGGAAGAGATACCTGGACCTGGGTCGACCCCTCAGTCTCCTCCCAGCTGGCTGTGCCTGAATCACCTCCAAAGGGAGGCACACAGGGTGCAGCCACATGAGATGCCCGAGCAACCACATCAGGCTCCTCTCAACAAGGAGAAGCAGGGACTCTACTCCAAGTTTCTCCAGAGTGACTGAACTTCTCGCCTTATCCCTAAGGGAGACGCCTGCCACCCATCGGAGAAAACTCATTTCAGCTGCTTGGGTCCTGGATCTCCTTCTTTCGGTCATGACCCACAGCTCATGATCATAGGCGAGGGTCGGGACAAAGAATGATCTATAAATAAAGAGCGCTGCCTTTTGGCTCAGCTCTCTCGTACACTCGCACAACAGTGCAGTAGAGCGACTGCAATACCACCCCTGCTGCGCCAAATCTCCCTTACCCCTCCCACTCGAGAACAAGACCCCAAAATAAACTTCTCCACTTGAGCAGGATCCTCATCCGAGCCCCCTCACACTCAAACGCAAATCGATACAGAGAGAGCCAAAAGTTGCACCGTGATGAAGACGGAAAAAAAAAAATCTTCAAATGACATCAAATTTAAGTGATTGTATCCCCAGGCCACCAAACTCCAAACCCTCCCCATCAAAGCTGTGTTTTGAAATCCTTTGAATGTAAACAAAAACCAGGATTTACATTTATATCCCCAATAAAAGTAAAGTAGTACAAATATAATGTAGTAAACTATTTAGGTAGCTGTCAAACATTGATACCTGATCAGTTTCACAGTTTCAGTCCTCATAAATAAAGTGAAAGGGCCGCAGGTGGACCCCAGGCCACACTTTGCCCAGATCTACTCCTGCCTCTTACTGTCACGTCTGGTCCGTGACTCTGATCACGGGGAAGTGCGCTCAACATGGAGGCGCCTCAGTGTCATGTCACTTAACATGAGTGTGAACATGTAGCACCAAGGACCTTATGAGATTCAAAATCACAACTTCCTACACAGAGTCATTATTGCTGCCAGGCCATCTCACCGGTCAAGGGCAAGAACACGACATGAAAAAATATCTTGTTGTATTTAAACAAGCTACTTCAGATAGTGAAGTGAACTGCAGCACTGGGTGCAGTTTTTTCTTGAGTGTATTGGAGTTCTAAGTGGTCGACAAGAAGGTGTCCAGCTGGGAGGACGACACGCTGAGACACTCAAGCTAGGATAAGCACTCTGCGAGAGAGGTGAGGCTGTTGACCCGTCTGACACTGTAGGTCAGAGGTTACGATGAAGTTAGAAGGCCAAGAATTCTCAATCATTTCAGAATTAAGAAACAAGAAAGGACACTCATGCACAATCTCATGCAGGGAAAAAGAGGGGCACCAGTGTATCTGCACGCTTCCCATGCGTCAGGTACGCAGCTTCCGCTCTTTTTTACATGGTGGAAAAAATTGACCATCGATCCAAATTTCTTCGACAACACGACCACTGTCTCCAGCCACAGAGAATCTGAACAAACAGCCCGCAAACAGCATTTCAAAATCGACAGAGGTTCAGATCAGTGTTGGCGTTGAACACACTAAACTCACGTTTGAGTGGAGGACTGGTGTGAAATGTTCATGACAGTGGAGCTGCTGTAGAATATTTATCTGACACATTGAAAGAGCCTGCAGCAGAACCCTGACAGAGCTGCAGGGAAAACATTGGAGGGTGTCTGTGGAAACATGAACAAAAAAACTGAAATCCAAACAGACCGTAGAGATGTCCAAGAAAACGACAGCTCAGGAGTGAACAATCATTGTTGAATAAAAGATTTGAAATGACTCATGTGACTGCTCTTGAAATGACTCAAATACACTCATTTAACTGTGGCTCCGCCAAAAGCAAATATTTTCATTCCTACCCAGAGCTGCTTTTAATGCTCCATGACTTGCAGAGAAGGACACGAGTGAAGGAAGTCTAATCAAACTTTGTCAGGCTTTCCTCTCTCCACTGAGGTGTCAACTGCAAGACATTATCTTGAATCTGCTCCAGGATCCTCAACTCTTTTCTTCTTGGAAGAGGAGAGGTCATACAGTGAGTCTCTCCTGGATGACCAAGCCTCTCTTTCTAAGGGGGCGAACACTTATGTATTTTCAAACTCAAGCGATGTAGGGGCTCCTCCTCCAAGCCAGACATCTCACAGATCAAGCGTGATAAAACAAAGTTCAAGTCAGTTCAAAAGCCGAGTAGTTCTTGGTGAACACAGAATCCACTCCTCTCTTAATGACCTTTTGGGGTCCTTGTTCCACCCACTCACATCGGTCAGTCGTCGGCTCTGAGACAAACACCACGAAGACAAGGACACTCTCAACGTCACTTTCTTCACAATAACACTCGTGTGAGGCTGTGAAACAATAGATGGATGCTCATATTTGCCACAGTAAACATCACCACGTTTCCATCACAACCGCCAAGGAGAACAAACAAACTAACGCACAAGTGAGCATATAAACAAATACACATACAGTCAAACAAACAAATGGATGAAGAAACAAAAAAACATACAAACAAAAAGACTTGGAACCAACAAATACATGAGAAAAAAACAAATGAATAAACAACACAGAACGCACAATAAAAACGTGGTCTCCAACAAACGTATAAAATGAACGCCCATACGGTCGCTTAATAGTTACAGTGGTACATGACTTACATGCTGTAACAATACTACAACAGTAAGTACAAGAAGAACGATCGCAACCTCCACAGCTGATATGGCCGCTATAACTGCTACTGCAGCTTGTAGGAATCTACACCTTTAATGTATCTTCCGCGTGTTCGTTTACTCGTGAGAATGACTACCAAAAACCCACAACTTAAAATCCAAAAGAATTTATTCCCTGACAGAGGAGTCTAATTACCCTAACAGAGCTCTGGGTCCACAACTACGCCTGACTTAGCCTTAGCTCCAGTGGTGTAGAGTGACAAAGACTATCTCTGGCCCTGACCCTTTTATGACACATTTCAGTTCATCTTGGGGTGTAGTCTCCACCGATTGGTCCTGGGCTCTTGGGGTCCCCGTTGCCATGGCGCCACATTCCTGATCTGGTTTCGACACCCCTTGGTTTGGAGCGACGTTGATGAATCCTCTTGTTGTTGCCCATTTCCTGGCCTTTTTTGGGTGGAAAGCTGTAAACAGATAATCCAGTCCCCTCCTCTGATTGGCTTTCTTCTGCTGGTGGACTGGCTGGTCCCATCTCTGCCTGGCTCTGCCTGGGTCCATAATTCATCCTCCTGACCCATCGCTGTGCCAGAGGTTCCTTATCTTCCACATTCCTTCACTTGGGGGAAGGTAGATGTTTGTCCCCACAAACTCAGACTCAGCTCAAGCTGTTTGGACCGGTTCTGGGTTAGATGTCTCCTGGGTTCCTCCTTTGTCCTGGTACCAAATGGTTCCTGCCTTTCATAACTCACTCTTCCATACACGCATCTCTCCCCACTATCCTTATCATACACACCTCTCATACTGGATCAAACTGAGGTTACCTTACCCATTATCACTGCGTCTGTTGGATTCAGTCTTTCATTAGACAACACTATAAAACAGTTTATTCAATAGCAGATACTTGATAAATATGATCATAAGTAAAATATCATCATTCCCACAATCCCCCTTTTGATCTCTCCTAAAAGAGATCAACAAAACATCCAAAGTATTATGCAACTTTCTCCCCAGAATCTAACAAAGTAAAAATAAAATAAATGCAGATATACATGTAGATGTAAGCAAATCAAATATAAGAGTAAATGTTTCAAAACATTTCAGACCAAGGATACAGCTTGTCTTCCTCCAGATGTGTCTCCTCATCTCCTGGAACACATAGCATCACATAGACTCCTTTGCCATCGTCCTCCTTAAATGCCCAGGTTGGGTTCCTTGTCCCCTATTGTTAGCCTGCACAGCCATGACATTACTCCCAAGGAGATCACCAGATCCCCAAAAGTCACCAGCTGTCCTTCTTTGTCCATCACCATCATCTTATTGTCCCCCTTTTTATATTTTCCTGCAAAATATGAAATGAGCAAAGAAAACAAAAACTAGTGACAATACATTTAGCTTGAACCATAACTTCAAAAGATCCAGTCCAAAGTAGTTCGGACCACTTTCTCTGCAACACATGAAGATAAATGGATGACGCTGGCGGGGGTCCGTCTGGTTCAGCTGCAAAAGTTGCATCGTCCTGCGCACAAAAACATGAAGAAAGTTGCTCCCAGTAGGGCTTATAGCCGGCTGGTGGGTCCACTTCCGGCTGGAGCAACACCGAGGCTGGACCAGGCATCAGACGACCAGTCAGAAGTTCAAAAGGTGTGAACCCTGTCCGGCGGTTAATGGACTGTCTGATTGCCAAAAGAACTATAGGCAGGGCTTGTAGCCAATTCAGCCTGTTTGTGCACATGTCTTGGCCAAACACTGTTGTGGATGATATACAGAACCAGGTTTATGTTTAAGTCCCAGCATTTGCTCCACCATAGCTACTTGATAGAATGCTGTAAAGTGGGAGCCTATATCAGGTCTAATTAGTCTGGGAAACCCATGGGTTAGAATAGAATGATTAACCAATGCTTTGATGACAGACAACAAATCCTTCCTTGCACACAGATACACCTCAGGCCGTCCTGAAAAAGTATCCACCGTCACCAACATATACCTCTTTATCTACACCGGTGTGATCATGTCTGTGTAGTCCATGACCACCACATCCCCCGGAGTCCTCCCTGACTCCATCGGATGCATCACCCTCTTCATTGTTGGACCAATGCTGAAACTCTGACAAATCATCAAGAAGGACCACTCTTCTTGGTCCCTTCCCTGGGCTGAACCACAGCCTCCTGATCAGTGTTCCATCACGCCGCAGCTGCACTCCAGTCTTGCTTCTCACTGTCCAGCGCACTCGCCTGTAGCTATTGAATAATTTCCACAGTAATTTCAGGTAACAAGTCCTCAACTTGCTTACCTCATTGAGGAGAAACCTGACAGCCTGCAGCCTCCTTGCCGCTGCATCTGCCACCTGGTTACCCCTGGCAACCTATGTGTTCACCTTCATGTGTCCTGGGCATTTAACTACCACCACCGCGCAGGGTTGACAGCCTCGTGTCCAACCTATGAATGAGATCCCCATATGCAACTGGATCCCCAGTCACTGTTACAAAACCATTATGCCTACAAGATGCCAAATCAACAACTCACAACATACACAGAATCCAAATATATCATCACCTTTCTTTTGGTTGAGTACACCGTTTACAACATCATCAGATACTAACACATCTGAGCAAAATCATCCTGGGAGCCTCCAAACAAATACCAGAACGATTCTGTCGCAATGTACAGATCGTCGAGATACTGTACCAAGAGAGCACCTGTAGGTAATGAAACAGTGGAGAGCATGTCACACAAATATTGGCTGAAAATCCCACGGCTCAATTTCCACCCTTGTGGGACTCATGTGATACATGAACGCAAAGAACTTTCTACATTCTGGAGCTAATAAGATACAGAAAAACGCATTTGCCAAATCGCTCACTGTAAACCACTGAAGTTTTGGACTTAACACATTCAAACATCTGTGCGGGTCAGACACTGGAACGCAGGATGTTAATGTTACCTTATTAGTTTCTCTGAGGTCATGTGCCATACGATAATTAACGCAGTCTGCTTTCTTTACCGGTAAAATAAGTGTGTTCCACGCCGATGAGAAAACCTCCAGCACTCCTGACTCCCATCATCCATCCAGAGTGTTGGCGATCCCCTCAGACGCCTCCTGTTTACGTGAATATTGTGGAACATTAACAAACGTGCCAGGTGTGATTTCAAACGTTACCGGTTCACAATCGACACAGTGGCCCACGTCCGCCGGTCTTTATGACCACAGCGAATCAGGCAGGGTGTCCAGCATCTCTGCTGATAATTCATGATCAGAGCGCTCTCGTCCGTGAAACCTAGTTAGTGTGGCCAGAACATCTGAATCTCCTGTTTTATCCTGGATACAAAAAGCGTTTAGCAAAGGTGAAAACGACACACTTGGTACTTGCCCACTCTGTCAGTCTTCCGCTGCCTCACACTGCTTCACCATGGGTCCCAGCTCTCTGAGCACATGCCCGTGAACTGGTTCAAGAAAGATGTGTGGATTAGATGTTTCGGACATCATGAACCACTCACCTTGTGACGATGTCAGTTTGGTAGCTACAGCTACTCCCTGTTTCCCTACATAAATGCAGGTACTTGAGAGTTGCCATTCTTCCCCCTTTAACTGATCCAAATGCTTCTTGGTAGATCAAATCTTGATTTTGGCCATAAAACAGAGTGAGGTGGAGGGGGTCAATCGGAGGTCTTAATGAGGCCACTGAATCGTTCCAGGGCTTCCACAGCAGGAAGGTCGAGTACACACCACCTTCCCCTTCTTGCTCTGGTTTCAAACGAACCCAGTAGATGTCAGCGACTTCATCTTCAAGCGACCTCTGCATGTAGTTGCCAGCACACCCTGAGTCATTGAGGCTGCAGTTCATGTGAGTGCCATCAGCATCATGTGATTTCCAAAGTGTTTCTTTGCTGAGATTCGAAGGCTTGATGGTGGACAGTGTGGTTCCAGTGTCCATTAACATGTTGACAGTCTGTCTCTCCACTTTGACAGAGGCTGAACTCTGCTGCTGCGGTAGATAATGTTGTTGATTCCAGGGCGCTGGTCCTCGACCACCTCGACCTCTGGGGGCTCCCCCTCCCCTAGGTCCGGGTCTGGCGCCTCTCATTGCCACTCCTCCAAAACTTTGTTGTAACACAGGAGGGTGTGGACAGTCTCTCACCCAGTGGGTTGGATCTCCGCAGCAATGACACACTTGAGGTTGTTGCTGGTAGGCGGGTTGAGTGATGCTTCCCCTACCGCCTCCAGGGTCACCCCTCCCACGATCCATGGCTCTGCCTCTCGATTGACCGGTTCCCTGAGCCATCCACATCTGTTTCTCCCCTTTAGCTTTATCCCTTTTTGTTTATCGGTCGTGGCGTCACGGCGGGCTTGTGCAAGTTGCAGCTTCAAAAGCTGATCCTGCATGCCCTTGACCGCTTTTTCAGATTCAGCGTGACGATCTCTGCTGCTCATTTCTGGACGGACGTGCACCAGTTTTATTGGTCCACAGAATCAGGCACTTGTCATAGTGAGAGCTGGGGTCCGTGGCTGGCGTGTGGCCTGGCAGAGTCGGAACTGTCGGGGCACTCTAGGGAACAAATCTCTGATCACTGTAAAAAATAAGAAGCAAAACCTCCAAAAGGAGAAGTTAACTCTACAGAATCAAGTCCAGTCATATGAAGAATTTGGTCAGATTGTTATACTGAACTGCAACATGCACGGGTGATTCTCACCACATCGCCAACTGCAAGTAAAATGCTGTCCATATGTGTCTTTAATGCTCCAATCCACTCTTCACCACCTGCAGTCAAACTTGGCAATTTATTAGTTACCAGGGTCAGATCTTTCATCTCTGACTCATGATACTGCAATACTCCCTGATTGTTGATCATCATTGGATAGTTGGATAGCTCGTCTGCGCGCTCCTGTCTGTGACCTGTTGTGGACTCCGTCATGGGGGGTGGGGCTGCTTCCTCCCCTAACACTGAAGCCACTACCATCATATCAAAAACAGCATTCTGGTCTCCTCATTCTCTTCTATCAGCTTCCTCAGCTCCCTCTTTTTCAACCATGTAGCTGGTTTCACCTCATCTTTCAACTTCTTTCCTTTATCCTCAACTCTTCTTTCCTTCTGCTGCAAATTCTCAGATAAATGTTTCATAGTACATTTCTGCCTCAGAAATTCCTTCTCCTTCCGTAACACCACCCACTCTTTATTTAATCTATTTCTATGTTTTTCTTTTCTCTCCTTATCCACCCCTGCCAAAACTTGTCTCTATCTCCGCATACAAGTCATCCATCTTTTTCTGACTCTCGTTATTCTACTTATTACATCCGTGTAAAATACACACATCCGACTACACATCTTCCTCTGACTTACTAAGCAACGAATTCATCTCTTCTCTTACCAATTTACCTTTTCCTCGCTCTCTCTCTCCCCCTTTTTTTTTTTTTTTTTTTTCTCAAAATAAGTTCCTGACCTCACTATCACAAACCATCAAACTCAAAATAAAAGACAAATGAAAAAACTCTATTTACTGGGCATCAGACCCAGATAAAACTCTATTGTCTTGATATCCGATCAAGTATAAAACTCTCTCCTGGTATCCGACCAGGCATAAAACTCTGTCTTGATATCCGATCAAGTATAAACTCTATTCTCCTGGTATCCGACCAGGCATAAAACTCTACGCTGTTTCAGGGGGTCCCAAAAATCCCCTATGTGTACAGCAACATTGCAAAATGAGATCGCGTCCGATCTCAAGCCAGTCTACGGCGGGACAGAACCGAGTCCAGTTCCAAACTGACTCGCGTTCATGCAAAATGAACCAAAGCCCGCTCTATGGCTGCTTTGCATTCATATGCAAAATGAACCAAATCCCGCTTTTTCGCTGATTTGCATTCACAAAAAAAAATGAACCAAACCCCGCTCTCTGGCTGATTTGCATTCACAAATAAAAAATGAACCAAACCCCGCTCTCTGGCTGATTTGCGTTCACAAATAAAAAATGAACCAAACCCCGCTCTCTGGCTGATTTGCATTCACAAATAAAAATGAACCAAACCCCGCTCTCTGGCTGATTTGCGTTCACAAATAAAAAATGAACCAAACCCCGCTCTCTGGCTGATTTGCATTCACAAATAAAAAATGAACCAAACCCCGCTCTCTGGCTGATTTGCATTCACAAATAAAAAATGAACCAAACCCCGCTCTCTGGCTGATTTGCATTCACAAATAAAAAATGAACCAAACCCCGCTCTCTGGCTGATTTGCGTTCACAAATAAAAAGAACCAAACTCCACACACTTGTCTTTAACCAAAATGACTATGGACCAAACACTGTCTTCCAACCAGTCTCCAAAATAGTTCTTATCCAATATGCAGAATTCGTGATATCTCAAACAGGTTTCTGCTCACCTTTAGTCCGGTGCACCGTGGAGACCAATCGTCCAACAGAAATCAAGTCCGACTCCTCTGTCCTGTTATCCAGCCACCTCACGATCACGTCGGGGTTCAAGCTGGAAGTGGAAGGGTGAATGAAGCCCAGAAGAAACTGACAGGACGGACTTGTTGCTGAGGGAAAAGACCCACGGGGCGACTCACTATTAGTTGCCAGGCTGTAATCCTGAGGGAAGCCATGGAGAGAACAACTTAATGAGCAGTTGGAACAGCGGCAGAGACAGCACAGAGCCTGGTTCCATCCAAAAGATCAACATTTCACACCATTTATCTGCATCGATTCACACCTGAGACTTGTTAAATTCAGGTTGCTACAGGATTGCAAGGGTTTTGACTGACTGACTCAGTGCCTTCCTCTACAATTACCCTGACAAGCTGTCGTAGTCCTGACCTTGCTTTTCTTCCCAGGATGTGTGCCTGTGTTTCTCTTAAAATATTGTCACTTGATGTTTACAACCATAAACAAGAGGAAAAAGTGAGTTGCATTGGCCGGGAATCGAACCCGGGCCTCCCGCGTGGCAGGCGAGAATTCTACCACTGAACCACCAATGCTTGCTGTCCTATTCGCCATGTCGTTTTACTGAAAATGTTTCAGTTTGACGTTTGAAACCTCTGCGATTGTCATTGCTTTTCTGCGACCAGGCGCTTCTCTGGCGCTTTTGTTGGCGAATAACAGAAAAAGCCGCCCTTGAGCTTTGCAGCTGACAAACGTCAAAAGAAAAAAATATCGAAGGTCGGGAGAGCGAGGAAGTCAACCCGGAGGTTTCAGCTGGTTTGCAAATATCATTTCAAAATAAAAGACCAATAGACAAAAAGAAATGGGGTGATTTTGTCGACTTGTGGGATGTAAAGACACTAACCAACGATGCAAAAAAAATATTCAAATTTAAGACGTTCAAACGTGCTTCGTTTCGATCTCTGTCTGAATTGTGTTCAAGAACAACATTGGAGGGCTTAAAGTTTGCAATTGTGAAAGGGCCACTGGGCTTTTGTCATTTTGAAACCGTTGTCTATCGTTGCCTCTGATGAGAACTTCACATTCAACAGTCACAGAGAGACACACTGACCTCCCGCGTGTTGCCTAGTGTTGCACGATCGACAATCTGTGGTTGTTTGGAATTACAGCGCCACTGAATTGTGTTGCATCACCGCACTCCATCGCTCCACTGAAATATTTCAAGTGTTTTACGTACTCGCTGAACCAGACAAGTCGATGCTCTCTGCTGCCTCCCGAAGGTCATACACAGACTAGACGGGAAAGTACGACACAACGTGTTCATAGTGGGGGAAACCACATTAAAGAAGTTATTTTGTTGCCCAAATGTTTTATTATTGTGATTAATCATTGATCAGTGCTCACTACAGACTTGTATTCCCCCACTCTCTGCATCCTCCCTTGTCACATCCCAGCGCTTCCCGACACAAAACCGGCATGAAACATCAGGAGTGGGAAAACGGAGAAACGGAAGAAAAAAAATTATCGTCACTACTTGTATACTCGAGGAGAGCCATTTTCATCTGTAAAATAATAATTAAAAATGAAGCAACTCACGTAGAACGTAACGTAGACTGTCTTTATGGCACCACCATGTGGTACATTTTTACAACTGCACGTTATTTGATCAGCCTCTTGAATCTTCTCCAATTACATGAAAATTACAAGTGGACAAAACAGTTACCTTCAGACACTTCAGTCTTGCTCTCACTCAAATGACAGAGTATGTGGTTTCACTGTACAGGTGTGTTTTAATACTAATACACACATTTCAATTGTGTACTCAGCTCGCACAAAATACTGGAGAATACTTGAAACAAAGTCTCAATACAGTAATAATCAAGACAACACACAAATGCAATTTGTTTTTATAGTGAGCCTCTCATTTATTCATTTCAAATGAGAGAGAACAATAAAGTTAGCAAGTTAGAAAATAAAATTCTAATGTGCAAAAATGGGCAAATCCACAAATATGTACAGTACCTTTGTAGTTCACGGTAGACTGGCCCTTAATATGATTGTCAACCGTATAATGAGCCTATTTATAGGTGCAGAATGGACAAAGAAAAAGTCCTGGGCTTCATTTTTCTTTCTTTGGGATCACACCCAATCTCCAGATTGTTATGTATCTCTATAAAGACAACAAAATAAGCAGACAGAATCATCACATTAAAAAAAAATCATTTTTGTAACAATGTGCAATACATATCAGACGTTTAAAAAGGCTTTTAATCATGAAAACATCATTTATTCTGACAAATATATATCTTGTTTCTACATCACCATGACGTATTTCATCCAAATGTTATTACCCTAGAAATCTAAAATGGCGAAACCATATGCAATATAACATGTAAAGTATAAACATGTTTGCCTAACTCATTAATATTATTAACATAAGGTAACGAACTGTTCGACCTGTTGCATCACAGCGATATAATATAAAATGACAAGGTAATATGTTAAGAGCATATTGAAAGGTCCGCTTTAACGAAGTCTCTCTTACTTCCAGTGTCGTGGAACACTTGGCTGAAGTTTGGGGGCCTGTTTCAGATGCAAGCGCAATGATCGATGGGCGTGTCTTCACGTTGAAGACGGGCTAAACTCAACGTTGAGTCACTGAAGTGGGCAGGACCCTCGAGCTCAAGGTGGGCGGACCTAAACGTGGGCGTACCTGAACGTTGAGCTCCGCCCCGTTGTCCAGGCTGCAGCTCGCCTGGTGAACGGCAGGGGGCGTCTCTTCCGTCCCATAACCGAGCCGTCTTCGTGACTTGGCGCCCTCCGGTGGTGAGAATTATACATCACAGTCCTTTGGCGATTGGTACTGATAATTTCGCCTTCATACGTTCAACAAAATCATGAAAACAATTAGTGAAGCACTTGAACAATAAAGCGACGCAAAGTTCCCATGAGAAGAAGACGATGTTGCCAGTTCATTTTGTAGGCTCGTAAAAAATCAGTCGATTCTTTAGAGGGTGTTTTCTCACTTAAGACGTTTGGTTACACCAAAAGTATGCACGTTACGTCTGCTTGTTTGGATTAGTCTGCATTTCAGGACAGAAATTTTAACTTCAGTCTGGAAACGGACCAAGATCTAAATTCCGGAATCATTTGCTTGACCTGTAAAGAGCTGGCAACCCTGAAGACGCTCTCCGAAGGTTATAGCGGCAGTGAAGGGTCTGCTGACGTCACTGGAGGACTGGAGCTGTTAGCGTCAAAGTTACTGGTCTTCGTTCACTATTAACCTCGGTGTCGCAGTGAGTAAAGACGCTTTAGTTCCGTCTGTTTGGAACCTTTTTCCACGTTTGCACCTTGACGCTGTTCACATTAAACGGAAATATGTGCCGCTGGAGTTTGGCTAACGTCTCGTTTTTCAACATTACATCGTGTAAACTTGTCCAGACGCATAACAACACGACTGCATGGCTATGACGTCATTCACATTCGACCTATGCGTTTTGCATATGAGTATATGCAATTGAGTAATTGCACCTGGACCCCGCCTCTCCGCACGTTCGATGATAAAATGACGAAGCTGTTGTTTAGCTAAGTGCTTCATAAAGTTCCATGGTTTTCCCGTAATATTTTTGCTCAGTATTCCAGTCGTAGTCACGCTGTATTGTGTTGCAAGTTCTCACATTCAAGTTGGGGGTAGCTTGTAACACGTGGTTGGTTGGATGAGAAAATGGCCTTTTCTCTTTCTCAGGTGTAAAATGGATGAATGGGAGGAAGAGGTGAGCAACAATTCGCTTATGTTAACTGCTCTGCTATATATAGATATATATACATATATATATATTAGTGCTGTCATTTTAAATAAAAAAACACAATTGAATATCAATGGTTCCTCATTTTACCGTGTTATACTTCTATTATTCATTTTTGAATTGCTATATTGAGCTTAAGTGCCTATTTGAAACAGCCTTATTTTATGTCAGAATTTTATTTATTTAACTGAATCGCTGTATTTGTTTTACATTTTTAAGACAGCTTTATTTTATTTATTTCACCGTATTGCTGTATTTGTTTTCAATTTTTGAAGACAGCTTTGTTTTGTTTATTTCACTGCATTGCACTGTTTGTTTGACATTTTTGAATAATGCACTTGGCCTAACTGGTTTGCAGATATGCTTGACCTTTACTTTTGGATTTCATTGATGAAGCACCAATAAAAAAAATTGGATTTCAAATCTTCTCTTCTTACTGTATTCAATTGATCAGTCATGCACTAAATTTTTTTAATATCCTAGAACTCAAATTTTTTATCAGGAGACCTTTAGCAGATATGACATAAAAATGCCATTAATTTTATGAATTAATTCCAAAATCCTGTAATTAATTTGATTACTTTTTTTAATCGACTGACAGCACTGATATATGTATATATGTATATGGGTGTGCTTTATTCTCCTCTTGACAGACTTCCAGTGCCAGTCCAGGGCCCAGCTACTTCAATAGCCAAGGTTTTTGTTTTCCTTTTGTAATCAACATTCATCCTATTTTTCATCACCTTTTGTTGATGCTTTCATGTGCTACCATCATGCGTGCTAACATGTCGTGTTCCGACAGACTCCTTGACTGAAGACAAGCGCGACTTTGACAAAGGTGTGTAGCTTTGTGTCTTGACCTGTGTCCGTCGTTGACCTGTCCAATGTCTCTGCAGGCTCCGGTGGAAGAGGCAGAGGAGGAGGATTCAAGAGCTCACCTCCATCAGGTGATAAGTTGGAATTCTTATGCTTAAACACTGGAAACTAATATGCTTGATTCTGATGTTGAATGATTTGATAGCTCAAGTGAAAATTCTGTCATAGTTCCCCTTTTTATATCTTCCACCTGTGTGCCGAGGGGTCAAAGTAATCTTTGATATGAGGTGCACTTGTGTGCCAGAAACATGTTTCATGCCACCTGTGTGTGAGTGAATGTTGTGAATACGATGGTTATCAGACTTGTGTGCTGTGCACTGATGTTGGGCAACAAACGGTGTGGATTGACGTGAGCGGCTTGGCAGAGGTCTGCACTCTGCCAGTGACTTTCTGGTTTGATACTTCTGGTTTGATACTCACTTACTGTCCAAACACCCGCAATTGAATCCAAATTAAAACTTGGAACCCTAGTTGATATGATGAATGCATGTTGTTGTGAGGCACCTGAGGTGTTCTGTTGTGTGATGCAAATAATGGAATTTGACATACTTTTGCTAGAGTTCAGAGTTAGGCCTGTTTATTGCTCATTAATTGAAGTTGGATTTTGAGTTTGTTTCCTCTGTTTTGGTGCAGATGGTGACTCTTGGTGCAAGAATGGAGAAAGAGGTGGAAGAGGAGGCAGAGGAGGCCAAGGTGAGGATCATAAACGCTCCGCTTAGGCCTCCTTTTCTACACTTGGTTTGAAAATGCTCTGGTCCTTATTTCTTTCATCTACACACCTGGATGAATGATCTGTGGCATATATGGTGCCTCAGTTAGCTGTAGCTTGTTCTGGGTTCATTCTCTCCTTCATTCATCTCTCATGGGAGAGTTTTGTCTTGGGGCAAGTGGAAGGACATGATGAACCGACCTGACAAAGCTCAGCTCCAAGTAGCATAAATTAAACAGCAGTCAAAGCTGTACTAGACGTTGAACTCAACATTGTCGTAACCTTTAGTGATTTCATTTGGAACAAACTTAAAATCTTTTCCGATCGACTCTAGTCCTGCTGTTTCCTTGTTGACACATGTTCAGGTGGTGAACCAGGCTTCATAGAACTTTTGTCATGTCTGTTTCAGGTCGTGGATTCGGCAGAACAGAACAGAGTGACTTTGGTAACTTGGTTCTACTCATGTGACCTCGAACAGTCGGGCTCTTTTCTGAATGCAGTCTTTTTTGGGACAGTTGGGTGACCCCTGGTTTAAAGCCAGCATTTCGCAAATGCACAATGTGGAGAAATGACTGATGCTCAAGAACCATTGCAACCCAAAATAACTATGGAAACATTTCACAAATTTCACATCAAATATTAAGTTAGATCCACAAATGCACAATTTATCAACATCCCTCTTCCAAAATGGCATGATGAAAATTTTAAGCCGTTTCTGATGCTCTTCACTGACAATGCTAGTGAACAACGGCGAGATGGAGCTGTGAAAACTATTATTCGAGCCAAAGTCCAGCTAAACTCCAAATACCAGGGTGCAGGTATTTAGTCATTCACATATCATTTTTGTTAGTCCTGTTTTATTCAACTTTGGAGCGATCAGGTATGTTATTTCAACATTGTTTGGGGTGAGATCATGTTGCCAGATCTGGTTAAAGTCTCGTATTTTGACTGAATGGAAGCAACACACGATGGAGTCATTAAAATAAATCCACGTTCCTGTGTCTATGGAAACAATAATGCAGATTCACTGGGGTATTTGGTTTCCTCACTCATTCCCTGAGCGTAGGCTCTCAGGTCACTAGTCTGTGAGTGAAGTTGTGTGATGCTGTTGCCACCTGCAGTCTGATTGTGCTCATTGCGATCTGTATGTTAAGAATATAATTGTCAATATGAACTGTTTTGTTTCAGGTGCTGACTCTTGGCAGAAAGATTGAGATTCTATGTAGTTCAGCCTGCTGTAGTGGGGACAAACTACATTCCTGCCCCAGGAGACAAGGACTTTATAGAAGTACAGCTAAAACAAGAAGCTTCAGCTTAGAGTTTGACTAGGAAAGATGAGATAAAAGCAAGTGAAGTCGCTTGTTGCTGCACAAAACGTTAATTTTAACTACCATAAAGTGGAAATAGCCGATAACTTGTCTACGTGATATAGGGTTAAACAATCGCTGTGATGAGAATTTGACATCTTCCAATAAAGCGATGACAACTAGTGCATGAAATATTCAGAACACTGGACTGTCGGGTTTCTCAATTCCCACACACACACACCTATGATGACCATGGCGGCACGGCAAGCTCTTCAGGTCCAGGATTTCTGCTACAACACGGCATCTTTTATTATACTGTATTGTGTCAAAATATTGTTTTTGTGCTTCTGATCCACTGCAGGTGGTGATCAGAGAGGGCGAGGACGAGGCTTTGGAGGAGGTAAAGTGAAACCATTCGACCAGACTTGGGTCAGATGAAGATATCATTTCTGTTGGTAGGTTACAGAGGCAGAGACAAGCTGGAGTCCCCTCGAGGTTCGATCTGACCTTCTGTGAAGCATTCTGAGTTGAGTTTTCTATACACCTGTTTCCATTTTCAACACAGGACAAAATGATGTGCCGTGTCTGGACGAGGCTGAAAGTAAGTCAGGGTTGTGGGTTCAATCCCCATAGAGAGAATTTGACTTGTGTTTTCCTCTGATCATCAGAACCCAAGGTGACCTATGTTCCTCCAACACTCCCTGAGGACGAGGACAGCATCTTTGCCCATTATCAGACCGGCATTAACTTCGACAAGTACGACGACAAAATGGTGGACGTGAGTGGGGTCAACCCTCCTCAAGCAATCATGGTAGGGTCTCCAGATCCCTGCGTCTCCTGTGACTGGTGAAGTTGACCTTGTTACGAAGTGGCTCCTAAAATCTTCCAGACGTTTGATGAGGCGGCGTTTTGCGAGTCTCTCAGTAGAAACATCCACAAGTCTGGTTACACCAAGCCGACTCCTGTGCAGAAGCACGGTATTCCCATCGTCTCTGCCGGGAGGGACCTCATGGCCTGTGCCCAGACTGGATCCGGGAAGACGGTGAGTCTGCAGCCTTTCTTCCAACTCCCTTGCTCCCCGCCAGTAACACGGTGTGGCGGTGCGCCTCTCCAGGCGGCGTTTCTCCTCCCCATTCTGCAGCAGATGATGGCTGATGGTGTCGCTGCCAGCAGCTTCAGTGAGCTGCAGGAGCCCCAAGCCGTCATTGTGGCCCCAACCAGGGAGCTGATCAACCAAATCTATCTGGAGGCCAGGAAGTTTGCTCATGGGTATTTGGACGCAGAGATGAAGCCGGCGGGTGAAAGTGTTCCTCAGTAACTGCTCTGACTGTTGCAGCACCTGTGTGCGTCCCGTGGTGGTTTACGGCGGAGTTCAGACTGGTCACCAGATGAGGGACATCTCCAGAGGCTGCAACGTTCTGTGCGGGACCCCGGGGCGACTGCTGGACATGATTGGACGAGGAAAGGTAACGGACGATGCTGCTGGACGCGTGACTTGGACACTGCTGGATTGTCTTCTCCAGGTGGGGCTGGCTCAGGTGCGCACCCTGGTGCTGGATGAGGCGGATCGCATGTTGGACATGGGTTTTGAGCCGGACATGCGGCGCCTGGTGGGCTCCCCGGGAATGCCATCCAAAGAGAACCGTCAGACTCTGATGTTCAGTGCGACCTTTCCAGAAGACATCCAGAGGTGACCAGACTGCTGGCTGCTGATGGCCCACCAGCCTCTGGATCACTTGTGGATGCTTGCAGGTTGGCAGCTGACTTCCTCAAGACTGACTACCTGTTCCTGGCTGTGGGTGTGGTGGGCGGAGCCTGCACGGATGTGGAGCAGAAGATGATCCAAGTGTCCAAGTTTGACAAGAGGTGGCAGCTTCTGGAAATCCTGAAGACCACTGGTGAGGAGACTGGCTGCTTGGCTCTGGTTCTAGCTGCTCCACGTGACGTCTTGTTTGCAGGGTCAGAGCGCACCATGGTTTTCGTAGGAACCAAGAGGATGGCAGATTTTATTGCCGTCTTCCTGTGCCAGGAAAACGTCCCAACCACCAGCATTCACGGGTGAGTTGGTGCTTCTGGATCCATGTTCTCCCAGTTTGCTAATGACTGGACTCCTCAGGGACCGGGAGCAGCGGGAAAGGGAGCTGGCCCTGACAGACTTCCGCTCTGGAAAATGTCCCGTGCTTGTGGCCACATCTGTAGCTGCCCGAGGTCTGGACATTCCAGATGTGCAGCATGTGGTGAACTTTGACCTTCCAGGCGGCATCGACGAATACGTCCACCGTATTGGGAGAACTGGCCGCTGTGGCAACGTGGGAAGGGCCGTGTCCTTCTTTGACCCAGACGCGGATCGTCAGCTGGCCGGCTCGCTGGTCTCCGTCCTGGCCCAGGTGAGGAGGAGGAGGAGGAGGACTCGTTCTCAGAGGTGCTGTTGACAGCTCTTAAAGAATTGCTCCTTTTGTTGGTGCCTCTGAGTTAAAGCAGAACACACGAGTGACATAGTGAGTGTTTGTTTGTGTTCCTATTGATGATCAGGCTCAACAAGAAGTGCCCGGGTGGCTGGAAGAGTCGGCCTTCAGTGGACCTGCGTCCTCCACTTTCAACCCTCTGAGGAGCTTTTCTTCTGCAGACTCCAGGAAGGTAGCTGATATCTGTTCCTCCCTGGTCAAAACGATGAAGCAACTCACTGTCAGTGCCGTCGTTTCAGTTTTCTAACGGAGCAGGCCCAGCGGTGCAGCCCGCCACTGCAGCTGAGGATGAGGAAGACTGGGGCTGAAGACGCCTCAGTGATGCCTCCTGTGTTCGTGTTCGGCGTGACATGTTTTATGTTTATTTGAAGCCTGTTTTTAAGTTCTGTTTGAGAAGAATCTGTCTCTGATGAGACAACATAAACCTGTTCACCAAGAAAACTGTGTTCTCTGAAGACAGAGTTTGGAGGCTGATGGACCTCAGTCAGTGCAAACGTCAGAGCTGTTCTGGTCTGATTCCCTTCAGTGTATTGTTTGACATTCAACTAGCATGAGCAGTACATGTACACAGTACATTTACGGAGCTGGTGTACTTGACTATCTGCAAAGGGTTGTTGAATCAGGGGTGAAGCAACGACAGCTGAGATGTTCACCACCACTGCACTGCTTTTGGATCATGGTCAGTGAAGGGGCGTGGCTAGAGGAGCTGCTGAGGAATGGAGGACACAGGGGTTGCTGAACATCATGATGTAAAAATTAACAGGTCATTTGGGTTCGCGGTGTGTATGTGCAGAGCTCCGCCACTAGACGGTGCTGCTGCTGTTGTGTTGCACACCTGCGTCTATCAGTATGTTTCTTTCCATCAGAATAACGCAATTCTAAAAAAGGATCCCCCCGCTGTCAGGGGTCACACCAGTGTTCTGCAGACGAGTGTGTTTTAGGTGTCAACCAAGAGCTGACAGAACAACATGTGAGCTGGCTGTGACGCGACAGGGAAATCGAAAGTGAAAGTGTGTTACTGTTGTTTGCGCACTGGGCGTGAACTGTACACTTGGAAGTCGTTCGCATGAACTTCGACCAGAAGGAGCGGAACTGAAGTGTTACCTTCTAACATGGACTCGTGTCCTCGCACGCTTGTCAAAGGTCAGTGAACCTGGAGTTGTATCGCGCGCTGAAGGATAAAAGAGTATCGATAGTGACACGTCTTCATGAGTGCGTCACAAGCCTGAGGCCTGGTGTAAACGTTCAGCACCGTTATGTTCTCCCGACCAAACACCGAGAAACTGCGCCATACAGCGTTGTTCTGCATTGAAAATATATATAACGTATATAACAATCGGTCGGCCACAGATATAAGCGCCACTTTGTTTACTTATTCATGCAGGAGCTGCAAATGTTGTGTACATTTCCTGGCGTCTAAACTGCCCGTGATCATATCAGTGTATGTTTTGTGTCCTTTTTTTGGAGTCAAACTTACTTGTGTACCAAACAGATGATCGAAATGTCCTATGTACATTTTATTTCGGAGCATTTTCATACTTCATAACAAAGCGGAGTCACAGATCGAGTCGAACTAGTGTCACAATGTGTTATGTTCCTCTATCGGGGCAGAATTCTATCTTGCGCGTATACGTTGATGCTTACGGTAATGACTTCAGCAGCAGGATCCTCGCGGGTGACGTCAACATGAAGGCGCTAGAAAGAACTTCAAAGGACACTTCCGTAGTAGGTTTTGTGAAGAAAGCGCAGAGTTTGGCGGCAATGAAACTGATGCGGCCTGGTGAAGACACACAGGAGGTGTGTATTTTCAGGATCAGGGTCCTTTGAAAATGGTCATATGGCGCATGAGGTGCGTGTAATGTCATTACGGCAGCTGCTGGAACACAAACCTCTTCTCAGTGTCAGTCGTATTTCAAACATGTTCACTCCAAAGTGCTTGTCATATGAGGCCCCAAACTACAGTAGTTTCTAAACTTGACTTCCAACTGGTCAAAGACAAACTTGTTCGGCTCTTTTTTTCATGGAATGGTGGATTCAACGCTGTCACCGTGGAGATCAAAGAAGCGTCTCATGTTGTTGCACGCGTTCTTGTTGCTTGACGGAGACCAACCAAACCACTGACACCATCAGCGATGATGCTCTTGTGTTTGTCTTAAGGTGTGGAGAGAGAGGAGGAAGCTCCTATGGGTGAGGACCATGGCGACCAGACTGAAAGGTGAGAAGATCAGATTCTCCTGTCAGAGCTCCAAACACTCAAAATGAACATCACGCTGCCGCTTCTGTGTTCAGATCAGTGCCACTCACATCAGACACTGCTGGACCCGTTTCTGGACCTGCTCTCAGTGACTGCTCAAAGGAAATGCATGTTAACTTCAGAGGAGGACAGGAGCATCAGAGGAGGGGCTGGTGAGAGAGCGGGAGCAACACATCCAGTAGTCAGATTGAAGAGCACAGTTGTCTTTCTGTCAGGGTCTATCTGGAGGAAGCAGAAGAAACTGGCCTCAGCTGCGTGTCTCTGAAGAGTGACAAGTCCAAGGAGCTTCATGTTGAATTCAAAGGTGGACAAGAGCCTTCAGGAAAGAGGTGAGCTCTTCTGGCCGGCTGTGATTCCATTGATGCGATGGTTGAGTCTGGTACAAAGGCTCCTTAGACTGAAGTCCCTCATATGTTGACCAGCCTCTGCACAGTTGATATGCCAGCATCATAGAGCTAATAACTGTCGGATGTCAGATTACTGGCAGTGGACAAAGTTACCACTTATTGTGGTTTTTCCATTCATCTGGAGGTAGATTATTCGATTTGAGGTGGTCTGCTCTCGGAGCAGTCACGAGTCTTGACCTTCATCACATCATTGGTGTCCTTGTGCAAAGAGAACATGGGTTATTTATTGCCTGATGTTCTTCACAGGGAGGAGCTAAAGGTCTCAGATGTTCTCCAGCAGCATCTGACGGATCTGGACTCCACACTTCAGGTGCGTTCAAGTTTTTGCTACACCTGCTAACTGCAACAGCTACTAGCATAGAAGCTCTGAGTCCTGGACAGCTGGACCTGTTTGGAGAGTCTGGACCGAAGCTTCTGACTGACGGTGAAGATCTTGACTCTCTTGACATCATGCAAGTCTGCTGAGACTCAGACCTGCCAATACAGTTTCAACAGGACCTGCCTCCCATCAGGACCTCTGTGCAGGTTTTCTCTCTGTCACGTGATCGGATCACACGTTTGTGTTTCAGCTCCTTGACGTGACTGTCATGACACTGTTGAATAAGGAGCTCAAAAGAGTCCAAAGGTTCCTCAGTCCAGATGACCAGCAGTACCTGGATGATGTGGAAGAGGAGTATGAAGAAGAGGAGACGAGGAGCACCACAGAGGCTTTCCTGACGATCTTCATCAACATCCTGAGGAGCAAGAATCAGGAGGCGCTTGCTGATCTTCTGTGGAGAAGTAAGAGGATGATTTTGAGGCTTCATCCTTCGATCTAAAAGTCGATTTGAGCTCGAAACACCTGTTGCAGATTCGAGGAATGATCTGAAGATTGATTAGCTTCACCGCCTAGAATCTTCTGATCATGTGACTTGTATCTTCATTCAGGAAGTCGTGCTGGAGCGTGTGCGGGACGACTGAAGAGGAGCCTGCAGAAGAAGTTCCACAGTGTGTTTGAAGGTGTTGCTAAAGCAGGAAACTCTGCCCCTCTGAATCAGATCTACACAGAGCTCTACATCACTGAGGGGGGCACTGACCACTGGGTGACCCAGGAGCACGAGGTCCGACAGATCGAAGCAGCAACCAGGAGCAAGGCCAGATCAGAAACTACCATCAGACAAGAAGACTTCTTTAAAGCCTCACCTGAGAGAGAGCCGCCTATCAGGAGCCTGCTGACGAAGGGCGTGGCTGGCATTGGGAAGACCCTCCTGACACAGAAGCTGACTCTGGACTGGGCTGAAGACAAAGCCCACCACAACTTCCAGCTGGTGTTTCCTTTCACCTTCAGAGAGCTGAACCTGCTGAAAGAGAAGAAGTTGAGTTTGGTGGAACTTGTTCATCGCTTCTTTCCTGAAACCAAAGAACTCAGCAGCTTTGAAGGAGTCCAGGTTCTGTTCATCCTGGACGGTCTGGACGAGTGTCGACTCCCTCTGGACTTCAACAGTCGGGTCCTGACAGCAGCTACAGAGTCCACCTCAGTAGACGTCCTGCTGACCAGCCTCATCAGGGGGAAGCTGCTTCCCTCAGCTCAGCTCTGGATCACCACAAGACCTGCAGCAGCCAATCAGATCCCTCCTGAGTGTGTGGACATGGTGACCGAGGTCAGAGGGTTCACTGACCTCCAGAAGGAGGAGTACTTCAGGAAGAGGTTCAGAGATGAGGAGCAGACCACCATCATCTCTCACATCAGGAGCTCACGAAGCCTCCACATCATGTGTCACATCCCCATCTTCTGCTGGATCACTGCCACAGTTCTGGAGGACATGTTGAAGAGCAGAGAGAGCGGAGAGCTGCCCAAGACCCTGACTGAGATGTACATCCACTTCCTGGTGGTTCAGGCCAAAGTCAAGAAGCTCAAGTACCATGGAGGAACTGGGACAGACACAGTTTGGGATCCTGAGAGCAGGAAGATGATGGAGTCTCTGGGAAAACTGGCTTTTGAGCAGCTGCAGAGAGGAAACTTGATCTTCTATGAGTCAGACCTCACAGAGTGTGGCATCGACATCACAGCTGCTGCACTTTACTCAGGAGTCTTCACACAGATCTTCAGAGAGGAGAGAGGACTGTACCAGGACATGGTCTTCTGCTTCATCCACCTGAGTCTCCAGGAGTTCCTGGCTGCTCTTCATGTCCACAAGATTTTCTTCAGCGCTGGAGTCAATCGTTCCCAACGGACACTTGGGAACATGCGTCACACAGTTCTGCAGTTCTACCAGAGAGCAATAAATGAAGCTGTAGAAAGTCCAAATGGACATCTGGACTTGTTCCTGCGCTTCCTACTGGGTCTTTCGCTGAAGGCCAACCAGAGGCTCCTTCCAGGTTTGTTGACACAGACAGGAAGTGGCTCCTGGACCCATCAGGACACAGCAGAGCTCATCAAGAAGAAGATCAGTGAGAACGTGTCTCGAGAGCGAATCATCAACCTGTTCCACTGTCTGAATGAAGTGAAGGACACTTCTCTAGTGGAGGAGGTCCAGCAGCAGATGAGATCAGGAGCTCTCTCCACAGAGCAACTGTCTCCTGCTCAGTGGTCCAGCCTGGCCTTCATCTTACTGTCCTCAGAGGAAGATCTGGACGTGTTCGACCTAAAGAAGTACTCCGCTTCAGAGGTGGCTCTCGAGAGGCTGCTGTCAGTGGTCCAAGCTTCAGAAGAAGTTCTGTAAGTAGATCAAACATTGAGCTTGCTAAAAACAAATAAAGCTTCTTGAAACATATCTGATGATGCAAATTAAACATGAGGAGTTTGATTTCTTTCTTCATTGTATTCAGACTGAGAGAGTGTCAGCTGTCAGAGAGAAGTGGTTCCCTTCTGTCCTCAGTCCTCAGCTCTCCGTCCTCTCGTCTGACACGACTGGACCTCAGTGACAACTACGACCTGAAGGATCCAGGAGTGGAGCTGCTGTCTGCTGGACTGAAGAGTCCACACTGTCACCTGGAGACTCTCAGGTCAGAACACATCATCTGACAGCCTCAGAGCTGAAATGTGAAAGTCTGAGGTGGAAAAGTTGTTCATCAAATATAATAATTATCTCTCAATTTCTTCATATTGTGATGGAGTCACCCTTTATTTTTGAGTTCATTTCTACTGTTGATCTGATGCAAATGAAGGTGTTTCAAACATTGCAAAAGCAACGTGATGATGATCTTCTGAATGTAAAAGGTCACTTTGTCCTGAAAATCTTTTCAAACGAGTCAGTTGAAAAAGTCTGACCTGCTGAGGACACTTGTCTGGTCCACAGGCTGAGAGGGTGTCAGCTGTCGGAGAGAAGTGGTTCCCTTCTGGCCTCAGTCCTCAGCTCTCCGTCCTCTCGTCTGACACGACTGGACCTCAGCTACAACAACCTGTTTGATCCAGGAGTGGAGCTGCTGTCTGCTGGACTGAAGAGTCCACACTGTCACCTGGAGACTCTCAGGTCAGAACACATCATCTGCTCTCTTCAGTTCTGGACGGTTCTTCTGCTCTCATCATTTTCAGAAACGAGTCCCACAGCAGGAATCAGGAAAGATAGATCAGAGAGAAAAGCGTGTCCTCTCTGAACTCTTGTTTCTTGGTCAGTGAATCAGCTCAGTCGGTGGAGCGTTAAAGACCTGAATATGCGAAAGAGAACACTGCTTGGTGTGTAGATGATTTGTAGACGTCACGTCCCTTTGGAGCAGTGGAATCAACTTCCAGCTCATTGAAATTCATTTTCTGTTTCACTTTATTTTGCATATCCATTTTCAATCCAAGTCAAAATAGAGAACTGAAACATGTCCATGACACTCATCTCTTCCACAGCCTGCGAGGGTGTGATCTGTCAGCAGGAAGTGGTTCCCTTCTGTCCTCAGTCCTCAGCTCTCCGTCCTCTTGTCTGACACAACTGGACCTGAGTGAGAATGTCCTGATGGATCCAGGAGTGGAGCTTCTGTCTGCTGGACTCAAGAGTCCACACTGTCACCTGGAGACTCTCAGGTCAGAACTCATCATCTCCTCTCCTCAGTTCTGCTCCACCACTGGATGGATCTCCTGCTGGACCTCTTTTCTAAAGCCCTGTTCCTCCTCCATTACAGTCTGTCATGGTGTATGATCTCCGAGAGAGGCTCTGCTTCTCTGGCCTCAGCTCTGACCTCTAACCCCTCCCATCTGAGAGAGCTGGACCTGAGTTTCAATGACCCAGGAGGACCAGGACTGGAGCAGCTGTCCGCTGGACTGGAGAGTCCAGACTGGAGGCTGGAGACTCTCAGGTATGGACAGAGTTCAAAAGAGCTTCAGGCTAAACATGTGATCCAGAAGCAGACAGAATGGATGTGGGTGTGTGACGCTACTTAGACTCTTCATCTGAACTCACCACACTAAGCCAAACACTTGACATGTTCTCCTGCTGGACACCAGTGGAAGCACCAAGGAGACAGTGGAGAAAGAGCCGTCCACTTAGCAGCAGGAGCTAATGCTCCTGGAACATCTGAAGTCACTTGCATCTGCTCTCAACCTTCTGCCTCTCTTCCTCCAGGCTGGATCACTGTGGACCAGAGTGGTTGAAACATCTGGAGTGAAGAGGTGTAAGTGTTTGATTCATTCATGGAAACTCCTTGACCTTGTCTTTTTGTACCGGAGCAGCTGTGATGTTCATGACATGATGTGACCTTTGAATCTGCTGCAGGAACTTGTCCTCGGTCACTGACCAGAACGCTGCTCAGCAGCATGGTGTCCAGCAGCAGCCAGTGAGGAGCCTCCGTGCATCTCTAGGAGCAGCACTTTTGACTCTCCTCATCATCAAATATCGATTCATTCACTCACTTCAGACGTTGGCGGAAGAGTCACAGTGTTGTGTTGAAGGTCATCCGAAGAGACAGAGGCGCAGAAGACGAGTCTGGAGAGATGCTACTAATAGTCACATAACTTGTCATTATTTTCAGCATATGTGTCCTGAACATTTCTTCAATAACTGAGCTGATGATTTACATACTCGCATATAGATGCATATAGACATGCACTCTGGCATAATCCATTTTGTTTTCCTACTTCTACTCTGAGGAGATACCTCACGATTGCCACTTATCACATTTCAACACTCATTATTTTCAAAAATAAAACGATGGCTGAAGATGTGATGTGGCCTGTGATGTCTGCGCTGGGAAGAGGCTGACGGCCCACAAGTCCTGTCTGGTGTGTGAGGTCTCTCACTGTGGCCGACAGCTCCAGCCTCATCCTGAAGAGTTGTCCTTCAGGAGGACACTCTGTCCGCCAGGAGGTTATCTGCTCAGAACATGAGGAGGTGAAGAAGATGTTCTGTTGCACTGATCAGCAGGTCAGCTGCTCTCAACACTACAAAGACCACGACATTGTCTCGGCCGCAGCAGCCGAGAGAAGAGAGCGAGAAGAAGAGGAGGGTCAGATTCTAGGAAGAATCCAGCAGAGATTCCAGGAGAGAGAGGAAGAAGCTGTGAAGCTGTTACTGCACCTCAGTCACTGCCGATCAGAAGCTCTCAGTGAGGAAAACTTGTGGATTAGATATCCTTCATTAGGAAGGGTGACCTGTCACAGCAGCACATCAGGAATCTGTTGGTGGAAGACGACCCCCACGCAGGAAAGGAAATGATGCGCCAGTTATGTCTCTGATCAGTTTACCGACTGGGTTTAGAGACAAACCCAACACAACTGTTCTCCCTCACAACCTTAACACATGGCTGCAGGTCTCTACCTCCTCACCTGCTGTGACTCCTGTCTCTACACCTGTTGTGACCCTTTCTACATCTGCTGTGACTCCTCTCTCTTTCGACATCTGTTGTGACTCCTCTTTCTTTCTACATCTGCTGTGACACCTCTTGACATTTGTTGTGACTTACTTTCTACATCTGCTGTGACGCGTCGGTCTCTTTCCGCAACTGCCGTGACTCCTGTATCTCGACACATGATTTGACATGCCTCTCTACACCTGCAGTGACTCCTCTCTCTTTTGACACCTGCTGACTCCTCTCGACACCTGCTGTGACTTGTCTTTCTTTCTACATCTGCTGTGACACCTCTTGACATCTGCTGTGACTCCTCTCTCTTTTGACATCTGTTGTTACTCCTCTTTCTTTCTACATCTGCTGTGACACCTCTTGACACCTGCTGTGACTCCTCTCTCTTTCAACATCTGCTGTGACACCTCTCTACACCTGCTGTGACTCCTCTCTCTTTTGACACCTGCTGTGACTTTTCTTTCTTTCTACATCTGCTGCGACACCTCTTGACACCTGCTGTGACTCCTCTCTCTTTCACCATCTACTGTGACACCTCTCTACACCTGCTGTGACTCCTCTCTCTTTTGACACCTGCTGTGACTTTTCTTTCTTTCTACATCCGCTGTGACACCTCTTGACATCTGCTGTGACTCCTCTCTCTTTCGACATCTGTTGTGACTCTTACTTTCTACATCTGCTGTGACGCGTCGGTCTCTCTCCGCAACTGCCGTGACTCCTGTCTCTCGACACATGATTTGACTTGCCTCTCTACACCTGCTGTGACTCCTCTCTCTTTCGACATCTGCTGTGACTCCTCTCTCTTTCAACATCTGCTGTGACACCTCTCGACACCTGCTAATAAACCAGCCATGTGACTGGAGCTCCTCTTGCAGCTTCAGTCACATGGCTAGTTTATTAAAACACGAAGACAAAGACGATGTGGGGCGACTGAGCTTTGGTTGACAAGCAGCGGTCATCGTTTTATTTTCGATCAAACAAGTTGACGTCACAGCATCAATGACCATCACTCACAGCCATTGCGTAAGCCTCCGCCCGGCATTGTAAGGCTGGTTTTCACTCAGACCACAATAGTGCGTGGCACTAGAATATACAGGCAATCGTTTATCATTAAATTAGAACTGCTAGCAAGAGGTTGTTTATTGAATTAAAGTGGCTTCTGCTGATGTCAGAGACGGAGTTCTCCTCCTTCACAGACTTCAACGTTTGTGTGGAAGCAGCAACATGATTCCCATCCCATTGTGTCGTCATCTTTGAAATCATGATTTTGTCTCTATGTTGTGGGCAGACTCTCCCTCTGCGCCTCCAACCGACGCCGACGATGATTCAACCTCCCCTGCCGACGCGCTTGGTTCCTTCTCAGCTTCGTCTTTATGACTTGTGTCTTCATTGGGCTGCTGTGTCGACGACTGCAAAGTCAAAAGCAACAGTCATCACAATGCTGCATCAGATATGACCACCAGTCCACTGGACATGCGGTCGGACTTGTCGGCATGACGGCAACAGCCGTGGCAGCCGCTGTGAAAGTGATTCAGTGCGCGCGGCTGCGGTGACCTACCGAGCTCTTCTTGTAGGCCCAGTAGGGGTCCTCCAACATCTGCAGCAGGAGTTCGTCTTCCGAGAACTTGATGGGGTCATCAGCCTCTGATTCAGTGGAGCACTGCCTTTTCACTGGATCTTCTTCAACTTTTGTTATCGTTGCTGCAATTTGGAAGATCATCATTTACTTTCAGGTTACGGTGAATCACTTATCTGAAATGTATGAGGTTGGGAGGGGTTGATGAGCCTTCATGAAACAGCGTCTTCTTGTTCAGAGCTGAGTTTGTGGTGCTCTCGCTTTGAAAAGCATGTCTTTCTTTTTTTTTTTTTGTTCTGGACTTTTTCTGCTCATGAGCTGGAAAACTTCTTCTTTTCAGCTTCTCCCTTCTGAGGTGGCCACGGCGGATCATCCTCCATCTCCCCCTGTCCTCTGCTTCCTCTTCTCTCAAACCTCCAAACCTCATGTCCTCCTTCACCACCTCCATCCATCTCCTCTGTGGCCTTCCTCTCCACCTTCTGCCTGGCAGTTCCAACCTCAACATCTTCATCTACCAATGTACTGGCTCTCTCTCTCCTCTGTACATGTCCAAACCATCTCCATCTAGCCTCTCTGACTTGGTCTCCTAAACACCTGAGCACATGTGCTGTCCCTCTGATCCTATCATCATCCTGCTCACTCCCAGAGAGAAGCTCAGCATCTTCATCTCTGCTACCTCCAGCTCTGCTTCCTGTCTTTTCCTCAGTGCCACTGTTTCCAAACCATACAACATTGCTGGCCTCACCACCCTTTTGGACACTTTCCCTTTCATCCTTGCCGACACCCTTTTGTCACACATCACACCTGACACTTTTCTCTAATGATTCCATCCTGCCTGCACCCGCTTCTTCACCTCCTTCTCACTCTCTCCATCACCCCATTACAGTTGACTTAAAATCCCCACCTTCTTTAGCTCTGCATCCTGTAACTCCGCCTGTCCACTTGGCTCCCTCTCATTCACACACACGGATTCCGTCTTACTGCGGCTAACCTTCATTCCTCTCCTTTCTAAGGCAAACCTCCAGCTCTCTAGCTGATCTTCCACTTGCTCCCTGCTCTCACCACAGATCACAATGTCATCTGCAAACATCATCGTCCAAGTGGCTTCTTGTCTAACCTCATCTGTCAACCTATCCATCACCATTGCAAAGAGGAAGGGCCTCAATTCTCCGCTGGGACTGGAGCCAGTCTGTGGAGGGGCAGTTGCGTGGACGCCGGAGAATTGGCCAGTGAGGTACACAGCAGCGCATTTGAGCACTTTAATGTTGCTAAATCGCCTGCAATTTCAAATGTCATAAAGCTTGTCACTATTTTACTGGTCAACCACTGTGATTGGTTGAGTGGGCTGCAGGGCATCATGGGAATTCTTCAGGTTCAAGTCACAGTTCAGCTGAGAGTGATGACCCCTCACAACTTAATCCACCATTAAACTTAATTTAACTTAACTGTATTGAAAGCGCTGAGACAGACTGATCTTAGTCTGGAGTGTTCTCTGCACAGGTCTGCCGTTCAACCAGTAGATGGCACTTGACGAATTTTGATGGTTCATTATAGAGTCGAGGGTGCTGTCTAGTGGGCTCTAAAAAGGTGATACTGTTTCATGAAGCCTCGTGTGTGTATCACTACACAGCTGTCTCACCTAAAGCACACGCAGCGGGGTCGCTGCTGTCCGCCACCTGCAACAGAGGAAAGCTGTCGGTGTGTGACTGGATGAGTTTGGAGACGCGTCAGTCACTGAGGGTCACGTACCGACTTGTCAGTGTTGGATTCAAAGTTCTCCAACATGTCCAGCAGCATTTTTTCTTCTGACAGAGACAGGTAATGCACCTCAGCCACCGTGGGTGTTGCCGGCTCTTGTTTCACACTCGCTGAGTACTTCTGATATTGCTCTGCCAGTATATCAGTTCGGATGGAGTGCACAGGAGCATTGGTGTTCTCCTTCACCGTCTGGTCTTCTTTGGGTTTTGGCGCTGGAGCTGCCATCAGATCGCAGATGTCATCATGTTGTTAGTTGAGTTCAAAACTCCATTTTTTTACCTGCAGAGTTGTTGTCCAGGTCGATTTTCTTTCTGCGATCACGCTTCCTCTTCTGACCCTGAACAAACACCAGCATCGGGATTATGATGATTAAGTCCTCACTCCCTACGTCATGCGTTGACTATCGTCAGGTCAGCCTTCAGCATCGCTCATTGAATGAATATTCATTTCAATCTCCTCTAAAGCACATTTAAAATGACACGTCACCGATTATGAGCAGCCGATAGCAGCGTGATCAGGGAATGCAGATCGGTACTACCGGTCATTGCCGATCACGAAGAAGGATCACGTGTGACTCTGATGAAGCCCCGCTGGTTGTGATGCGTCCGCACATCCCGACTCGCTGCTCACTGAGCGCCAGCATGTCTGCTGTGGAGCTTCTTTCAATCTGTCATTTAAAGTTTGCATCCTGCTGCACAGGAAAATGCTGTACAGGGAAGCACATTCAAATTAAATACGCCATTTAAAGCTCCCGCACGTGACAGAGCACAGAGAGTTTTCTAGGCTCATGAAAGTGAGAGCGCCGTTTCCACAGCAGCAGGTTCTTAGTGCAGCTGACGCTTAGCAACACCCGCCGGTCCGAGCGTGACATTCGGAACGCCAAGCAAATTTTTTTTATGAGTGGCAGGTAGAAGAGGTATCACCGAACCCCATTGAGTGTGACGACTCATTTCTACATGTCTGATGCTACTTCATATATTGAGTACCATGAGCCTAACCAATTGTACTGGGAGTCAATCACTACTAGAAGGACCATGATTTGTATGTGGAACCAGTGGGAATGTTTATCCCCAAGTGCTCATTCTTTCTAACTTGCTAAACAGTCCGGTGACACGTTGCCAACAGCGTGTCTAGGTGGCGCTGACGGCAGACTTCTGCTTCTGACGAAAAGCCCTCCTGACGCCTCAGGGGTGAGAATGTGTTTCATTGAGAATAATAAGACGCAGCTGCGCTTACGTAGTTGTCTCTGTAGGACCACTCCGGATGTTCCTGCTCGTGGTGACGTCTGACCGAGTTGGCTTGTTCAAAATACTGAGCTTGTTCTTGTTTGGATAAAGACTTCCACTGCGGGCACGACACAAAGACAGTCAGAGGGGAACCACACTTAGAAAAATGTTCTGGCCTTCACCTTCTGACCCAGGATGGCATTGACATTGGCACTGTTCCGGATCTTGTGCTCCTCCATGACGAGCGGCCGCTGCTCTTTCATGAAAAGCATGAAGGCATTTTGGGGTTTCTTAATGTATGGTCGCTCCACCGCAGGACACTTCCTGGATTCATGAGACAAGTGAACCCACAAATTATGAACCATTTATGGTCATAGGAACAATTTGGCGTATGTACGCAGCTTAGACGGAACTTCACAGCCTGCGTCCCTGAGCTGAGCTCCTGGTCCAGCTTCATTTGTGTCTAAAGTGCAGGCTGAACAATAACAGCCAGTTCTTGGTTAAGCTTCAAAGATAGGCAAATTAAAACGACACTTGTGATAATTCATCATGATTCGTATTGTCCCGTCTCTCTGGTGATGGACAGGAAATGCTGCTTATAGTGGCTCAGATAACTTGTGGCTTCTGATTTTAATGTTTTGCAAATGCTGTTGGTTGCCGCTAACAAAGTAGCTAGTAATCTAACTCGCTTTTAAAATCAGCAACAGTAAACAGAGGCACATAAGAGAGATGGCAACCAAGTGAACCAGACAAATCCTGAGGACAATACTGAAAGAGGAATTCCAAGGTCTCAGAGAGCCACGATCTGACCGCTCTGACACACCAAGAGTCTGGGCACATATCAGAAAAGATATACACACAACACAACATCTTTCAGTGATAAAAACCCATGGAAAACAGAGCGGACCAAACCAGAATGGCACTCAGATACCTGGGCCTGGAGGTTTTTGAAGGGGGAGCTGGAGAGTCAGTCGAATATTTCAGGACCCCGTACATCATTTGCCTATAAGAGAGGTAGAAAAGTGTGAGTTGACCACACCCTGGAGAACACTCAGTCCACACAAATCCCACAAACACAAGCAAAATAAAAAGGTTAGGACCTTCCCCCAAGGCCAGATCAGAAGGGTGCTCCTCCCCGAGCAACTTCTGGATGACGGAGCCAGAAGCTCGCTCTCAGATCGATTCAACAGAATCACATCATCTACAAACGCAGTCACAAGACTGCCCTACTGGGTGCACTCAGACTCACTGCTCGTCTTCCATATGGTCAGGATCTCCTGAGTTCAGGATTACACGGCGTAAGGAATATTCAGAATGCACCCTCTCCATTGATGGTTCTAGTGCTCTTACCAGGCCAGCTGGTATCAGGGTCTGTCAAAGGCTTTTGGACCCCAGTGACCTCCATAAGGGCATCACGTGAATGAATGAATTCATGAAGTAGTGTTTTAATAAAAAGCGTGTGGCTTGGGGAACTAGAATTTAAGGTAGAACTTGACGTGTGTATGTGTGTGTGTGCACTTTGAAATGTTGACCAATATTGTTGACAAAATATGAGGAATGGATGAAGAGGAAACACTCACTGTACTTCCTCCGGTCCGTGCACGAGGCCATCCGACGAGATCATCACTGCATTGTTGTTCTGAGAAGATTCAGAAAGATCAGGAAATTCAACAACAAACAAACTCAATGAAGTGTTCAAACAAGCGGTGCAACGACTGACGGCTCACGAGGCGCAGACCAGTTTTATTATGTCTCTGAGGCTACTGAGGTCTTTCTGGGATCCAGCAACAAACACTTTTGCTCAATGATATGAGATTGACAAAGACACCAGGACGATGCTTGGCATCCAAACATTTGCCGGACTTGGCCAGCAACCTTTTCCTGATTTTTCCTCATGCCATGTTCGATGGCTGACACAGTACCGTATTGTCAGAACCGGCCCTCAGCACCACGGTGGTATTAGAACTTGAAGAATACATCTGGGTTCTGACCGTCGTATTAAATTCACTGTGACCTGTGGCAGGATTCAGTGAGTTCTGAGTCACAACTTTTGACAGTCAATGCTCAAAAGCACGACGGAGAAATTGAATGAGGAAGTCAAACTCCTGTCCAGGCAAACTCACCAGCTCTTGCATCGGGACCACACTTCCGTTGATGACTTGACGACCAACAGTGTTCTGGTGCCCCAGTGGTAGAGTGTAGTACATGGAGGAAGCGGGGTGGTTCGGAAAACTGGGCTGGGGGGAGTTGTAGCTCAGGAGCGTGTCGTAGCGCAGCTGCAGCGAACCATTATCGTTCTGGACGAGGTCATAACCTTGCTGGACTGAGCTGCTGTTGGGCCTCAGAGTGCCATAGTTGGACTGAATGGAACCGTTAGCCGGGTGGAGGGAGCCAAACTCTGGTTGGACCAAGCCTGAAGCGGGCGGTAACTGGCCGTAGCCCTGCTTGACAGGACCAGACTGCAGGACTCCGTAGCCCTGCGGGACCGAGCCATTCGCTGACTGCACTAGGCCGTAACCCTGCTGGACCGAACTAGCACCCAGCTGGAAAGAGCCGTACCCCGGGTGGACTGAGCCGTTAGTGGACTGCACCAGACCGTATCCCTGTTGTACTGCGTTGTTACCCAGTTTAATCGAGCTGTAACCCTGGTGGACGGAGGCGGAGCTTGGCTGGATTAAGCCGTAACCTGGCTGAATACAGCCGGCGGAGGGTTGGACCATGCTGTAGCTGTGTTGCACTGAGCCATGGGATGGCTGGACAACGCTGTAGCCTTGCTGGACTGTGCTGGCGGTGGGTTGCCCAGCTGGTTTTACTGCTCGATAACTTAACTGTACTGAACTTCCACCTTGTTGAACTGGGCAAAAACCTGGCTGGACTACTGTGCCGGCAGGTTGGACTGTGCTGTAACTCAACTGCACTGACACGTTGGCCTTCTGTATCGAGCCATAACCCGGCTGGACTAAACTATCCGCCGGCTGCATCGCTCCAAACCCTTGCTGAGCCGACGCAGGTCCTGATCCGTTTTCTAGCTGGATGGAGTCATAAATCTGCCTGGCTGACCCATTTGCTGCCTGGATTGAGTCAAAACCCTGTGGCCCGGAGCTTGTGAGCGTCTGCCTGTCAGTGTTGGAACCCCTCTGTATGTTTGGAGACAAATTCTGCTGGACTGGACCACTTCCATGAACAGAGGCGCCATCTTGATGCATCGATTCAAACGCCGGCTGCACGGAACTGTTCGCAAGTGAGATGGTCCCACAGTAGGTCTGTGGCAAGGAGCTGGTCGTCGCTGGCTGTACTGAAACATAGTCCATGTCAGGATGGATGGCATCGAACGCCTGTTGGATCAAGCTGTTGCTCTGCGGGACCGAACCCTGACCCTGCTGATATGATCCAAACGCCTGCTGACTGGGCTCACCGGACGACTGACTCCCTGACGGGCTCAAAGCGAAAGCCTGTGGCACCGTATCAGCATCCATCGGGCCAGCGTCCCCTGCCTGCTGATGTTCTTCACCTTCACCCGACTGGACTAAACTGGTTTCTAAGTGCAACGAGTCGTTGCCCTCCAGGACGGCGCCCAGCGCCAAATGGACCAGTCCGGATCTCATTTGACTCAGATCAGAGTTTTCTGGCCAGACTCCGGGAGAAGAATTGAAAATGTGTGGGCTCTCTGCCATTCTCTCAGACTCCACTTCTGTCGCTCTGGAAAACACAGAGGCAAAAGAGCGACAGCATGGGATTAAAATCTTCAACAATAAAGATGCACAAGCTCTTGGACAGCAGAAATAATGGACCCCACACATGTACAGGTGAGTCACAATCCTTGAACGGAGCTTCGCATCTCCACGATGATGATGTGGTTTTGCAAAGAACCATGAGCATCGATTTCGATTTGATCTTCAGTTCATGTGACTTATCCAGAGGCACTCGCGCAGGTTTATATTTCTTCAACTGGACTTTATTACTGTGATTTACTTTCTTTGTTCTCGTGCCTTTGCAAGTGTTTTTGTTATTTATGAATAAGTGCTGGCTTTCTTGTTATCACAGCACTTTGTTTTTTGTCATTGTACAACTTTATCATGTCGTCTTCACAGTGCCACATGCACCAGGACTGTGTCAGGCATGTTCAGCGGCTGTGCCAAGGTCTCCAATGATGTGACTGAGTTTTGACGTCTGAAACAGACACATTTCTTTTGGACTTTTTCTCTACCGTTTTTGCCTCTGCTGTCTCACAAAACATGTTTTTAATGGTTTCTGCCTGCTTGCTTTACTTACTTCTGCACCCGGGTATTTATCATTCGCCAGACACCTCACAGTACAATCTGACCACAAAATGAACCCCTGCAGGTGCAACGGACAGACATGAAACCTCAGGTGCGTTTGCCTTCCACCACGGGATTCTGCTGAGAATGGACACAAGCAAGTCTCCCCTGCTTTTCCATTTAGCTCAGACAACCACCGCTTTTGTTCTCACTCTTCATTCCAATTCCAAAGTTTTGTTCGGATGAGATCAGCTCTTGCAAGCAACAAAATGGGAGTTACTCCGTCCAGCTTCAATTGGTTGAAACATCAACATTGGTGATTCGTTGGCTTCTTGACCTCCTTCTTCCGTGTGCCTCGTCAGCCTCATGTCCTGTATCCTTTTCTCGTCATCTTTCTCCAGAGGTTTCTTCAGGGGTTTTCCCTCTCTGCCTTGTCCCCTGACACTAACACACTGACCCAATCTTTTGCCGAGGTTGAAGAACAGGGGGAAACCCTACATTCGTTGATATGAACTTGGACTCAGGAGTCTGCTGATGTCATGATTGATAGCGTTTTGTATTAAAAATATGTTTAAAATTTCGGCCGTGAAGATGAGTCCTCCAGGCACCGCAGAGCTGGACAGCACAGGGAGCCGTCAGGGTCTCATCATTTTGTCTGCTCAAGTCCGATCTTGTGAGGAACCATGCCCTTGTGTTTAATGAATTTAACTTGAGAGGTAAAATTTTAATCATGGGGATTTATTTTGGCTGTAAATCATGTACAATAACTTTGTCCAGCATGGACAAAGAGGTAGAACGGAGAGTGCCGCACGTAGGAGACGACAGTATCAGCAATAGTGTTTAGAGACAAAGTTAGGGAGGACGTGGTTTGTGGAGAGGAGCGAGAGTCTTGGACCAAGAATATTGGCGGCCAGTGAGATTTATGGACCTGACGGAAGAGGACAGGTGTGACTTGGGAGGACGCTCAAGACGGGTGAGGGTTCAGGAGGCTGACTCATCCACTAGCAGCAAGGCCTCTGTCTGCGGCAAAGCATTCAGTTGGTGCCCTGGCAACCGCCAGACAGTATGGCGTTTCAGTGCCTGATTTGAAATGTTAGCCAAGTTGTGTTTTGTAGAGAGGAGCTACACCACTGGGTCTGAAGAACTTACAAGTGTATGCGCTTGTATGCTGACCATATGACATTCGTGGTCATCAACTTACTTGATCACCTTGTCTTGTCTCCAAAACCTTCCTCTTAGCCCGGTGTGATTCACAAACGAAAACAGTTCAAGGCAGAATTACTTGTCACTTGATGTGAAGGACGCCATTTACTGGGTGGCCGTGTAAGCAGACTGTGCCATCGCCTCAGATCAGACACCTAAGCGCTCGCGTCTTTATTTTCGCATGCAGTGAACCAACTGCTCTCTCTTTAAAGTCTCTGTTCAGCAAACAAACAGTTAAATAAAACGGCTGGCCAGCGTTTTGACCATGACTTTGAAAGCTCAGTGTTTTCTTTCTTACATCGACAGTGATAATGGCAGGGCAGAGCTTTGATCATGACGCACAGATGCTCAGCTTCTTTAAAAGCACAGAGAAGGTTCCAGTCTGCCCTGCAAGAGGACCACCATCACCGCAGTGTCTGACATTGAAAAACTGTGGGTGTCCCAAGCCATTCAACATGAAACCCAAATAAGAACTTACCAACGACCCCAACCACCTCCAGGAAATGTGCAGATTCAGACCTATTCAAACATGGATAGATCCTCATGCATCTCAACATGAGTTGAGAACCTCCAACAAGAGCCAACCAAGTCATGTTGAGAGGGTTTTTTTTTGTTTGTTTTTTGTCCACTGACTATGACCCCCACATTTTAGGAACCTTTGTATTTCATACCATGGTCTGTGACCAGAAGTGGTGCAAAGCTTCTAGGTGTATTGTGGATCAGTCACTCTACTGAATTTACATGGCCATCAGCCTTCAAACAACAAGCAACAATCCAACCTCTCGTGAAGAAACCAAGTCTTGACACCGTATGACACCCATAACTTCAGACCAAACTCTAAACATTCCTTCTCAGATAAGGTCATGAAAAAGGACGCAAATGAACATGGTCAAAAATGCGTAATAATTTTAGTCACATTTTAGTCATTTTTAGTCAGTGAGAAACAATAAGAATTCTTCTTTCTTCTTTTCCTTTGGGCTTCTCCCTTCAGTGGTGGCCACAGCGAATCATCTTCCTCCATCTCCTCCTGTCCTCTGCTTCCTCTTCTCTCAAACCTACAAACCTCATGTCCTCCTTCACCACCTCCATCAATCTCCTCTGTGGCCTTCCTCTCCACCTTCTGCCTGGCAGTTCCAACCTCAACATCTTCATCTACCAATGTACTGTCTCTCTCTCTCCTCTGTACATGTCCAAACCATCTCCATCCAGCCTCTCTGACTTGGTCTCCTAAACACCTGAGCCCATGTGCTGTCCCTCTGATCCTATCATCATCCTGCTCACTCCCAGAGAGAAGCTCAGCATCTTCATCTCTGCTACCTCCAGCTCTGCCTCCTGTCTTCTCCTCAGTGCCACTCTTTCCAAACCACACAATCCATACAAAGAGAAACAATAATAATTACTTGTGAGAAATAAAAAGGAGGAAACAACTATCTCTCTATCACTTGTAACGCTGCTTTGGTGTCGCGTGGAAACAAAATAAACAAACACGGTACCATGTTGCAAAGGACCGCTGTTAATGGAAGAAGAATCCTCCATACAAGGAGCACAACCTCCCAAAGTTAGGTTACTTGTGTTGAGATAGATGTAAAAAGAACTGGCAAAAACTTACAAGCCCACAAGTGGCCACCATCAAAACAACACAACAAGAAGATGCCTAAATTGCCAGATCAACACCGACCAGAAACCTGCGCGTTTGTCTCAAAAATACACGTGAGTTTGTGATAAGATAGATAGATAGACCTTTGCAGGTGGTAAGATGGGGTGTTGTGGGCAAAGTCAGTGTTGTAGAGGGTGAAAAAGGAGCCAGGACCGTGTCCTGTGGAGCCCGCGTGCTGCAAAGCAGCATGTCTGATGCACAATCCCCAGTCCTCACATACAGGGGTCTGTTGGTCAGGTAGTCCAATATCCATCTTGTGAGGTGGTGGTCCACTCCAGCATGACTCAACTTGACCCTCCAGCTGAGTGGGCTGGATGGTGTTTGAGAAATCAAAGAACACTGTCCGTACAGTGCTCCCAGCCTTCTCCAGGTGAGAGAGGGATGTGTGGAGGAGGTAGGTGGTGGCGTCCCCCACACCGACGCCGGGCTGGTAGGCGCACAGCTCCACCGAGGAGCTCACCTGTGAGAACACCGGCAAAGACAGAATGCAAACCTATGCACCTTCAACACAGTAGAGAAGACTAGCTGTTAATATCTAGTATACCGCAACAAAAACACATGCACAGTCTTTTTTGCTTTATTGTATGAGAAAACCGCTGCTGTTTTGATTCAGGTTTGAAGAGGTGCGTTGACCTGATCACCATGGCAACAATCAAGGGTCTGACCAGGATCACTTTCAAGAATCATACAGCTGTTCCAAGGACGTTTGGAAAAAGCTTGACCATGGACCAGATCAAAGCAGGGTCTTGTGACCTTGACTTAACACTTCTACTGTTCTATAAGGTCAAGAGTGACAGTCTGTTTCAGACATCAGTGAAATGGACACGATCAGAGTTGAGCTGAAGAGTGAAGTCTTCTGTGCCATTTGCCAGGATCTACTGAAGGATCCACTTGCTCTGCCCCGTGGACAAAGCTTCTGTGATCCAGAGGAGGAGGATTACACCTGCTCCATCTACGGCCAGCCCCAGAAGAGAACTAAGCGCTCTATCGCTATGTCCCACGATGGCGGCGCTTTGGAATTACTCAGATGTGAAGAGCCCCCTCACTTTCAAAACTCTGGCTACGCTTTGGCAGCATATTGCAGAGTAGAGGGAGGGAGGTGGCAGGAGGAGGTCGTGGGGTTCCCGTCTGGATTCAGCTGGCACCCCATTGTTGTCGGGTGAGTAGACCCCGCCGGGAGAAGCACGACCGCTTGACTGTCACTCTGGCTGCAGGACAGGTGAGGACCCTCACTAACAATATGTCCATATCATCAGGCTCCCTCAACCGCTCGGCCTATTCTGAGAGCACCTTCGCGACCTGGGACATCCATGAGCTCCAGGTGTCTCAGGCCTTATTGAATGCCGGAGACCGCCTGTGTGCAGTGGCCCAGATGACCAGGAGGAACTTCTGGTTGGGTCATATGAGCCTCAAGGATAGGGTCCACCGCACGACCTCCGCGATGAGGCCCGGTCCCTATCTGAGGATGGGGAGTGGAGAGGCCCAGCCGCAGGGTCCTTCTCCAGCCGGATCAGCCGACTCCAGACGATGGACTACACCTCCGCCTGTGTTTAAATACGGTAATAAAAAACAGCAAAACTATTTGGGTGTCGTCTCCTCTCCTGCTAATACGGTCAGTCGGGTTGAAGGGCTTGTGATTGGCGGTACGAACTCGGACATTCAGTCTTCAGCGGTTAGAGGGAGTCGCATGTATTCATAGAACTGAAGTTACGTTTAGGTAACTCAACATTTATTAACATTTAGTATGATGCAACAAAAACACCTGTAGGACGCTCAGTCAGTTTTGCTTTATTGTATGAGAAAACACCACTGTTGCTGACCTGATCACCATGGCAACGATCAAGGGTCTGACCAGGATCACTTTCAAGAATCATACAGCTGTTTCAAGAAAGTTTGGAAAAAAGCTTGACCATGGACCAGATCAAAGCAGGGTCAAGTAATCACAACTCAGCACTTCTACTGTTACATAAGGTCAAGAGTGACAGTCTGTTCAGACATCAGTGAAATGGAGACGATCAGAGTTGAACTGAGGAGAGAAGTCTTCTTCTGTCCCATCTGCCAGGATGGAAGAGCTGTGTTGAAGATTCTTTCACAGTCCTTGGTTCTCGTGGGGGTGTGAGGCACATTTTGGGGGTGTTTGACATTTGAAGCTTCGCATCTGGCAGTAGCAGGTGATACACGAACTGGATGGTGCAGATCATCTCCAGCGATTACGGCAATGAAATACAACGATGGTCCTTGAACCTCTGCATTGATTCCCTTAACTGCAAAAGATGCCATTGATTTTTCTGGACTTACTCAAGTGCTTCAACTACACCCAACACATAACTCACCCCACCCACAGCCGTGGACATACACTTGATCTGGTTTGCTCTCTGGGCCTCCACATTCACACCATCTTGCCCTCACACTGGATATCTACATCTCAAGCCAAACAAGGCTGCACAATAACCATGCGAAATCTAAAGTCTGCTTTATGGGGACATTGTCTCATTTTGAGGATCAAAACTTCAAAATAAGTGGGTAATTTACATTGGGGTTAACTTTGGTTTCGAGCCCTGGTTTAGGTTAGTCACTAGGCTTAGGGCAAAGGTGGGAAACTAGTTCCTGTCATCTGTTGTATTGTCACTGTATGGTGATGACTGTGATGCTTTCTATCTCGCTTTCTTTTTTCCTGGACGTCATGACTTAATTCAGCTGATCCACCGAGCAACAGATGCTCAATATGAATGTTCTTCCTTCAAGGGCAGATGCCAACAGTCATGTCACATCCACTTCCCTCAACAATGTGCGCAACTCAGTTGTCATTGGAAGACTGAAGCAAAGAACACAACTGCTGCTGATGCTTCAGTTTTGAAGATCAGTAGAAAAATCAACGTTACGGAGTGCAAGGTCTGACCAGGATCGCTTTCAAGAATCATGACGTTTGTTTCAAGGACTTTTGAAAAACATCTGCCAAGATCTAGTGAAGGATAGAGTCGCTCAGCCCTGTGGCCAAAGCCTCTGTAAGAGCTGAGTTGAAGGTTCTTGGGACAGATCCATCCAGATTCAACCATCAGGTCCCAGCAGTCTCATGCAAGCCTTCACTGACCTGACGTGTGACAGGTCCAAATCTTCCAACAGAAACATTCCAGCAAACGCTAACAGCGTGATGCAGTCCACCTTCACTAGCAACGGCCTGGAGGACCAATTTACCTTCACCAATATATACTGAATAGACTGAAATGGAAACTTCCATGGTGAGCGTTTCCATCAGCCTCCGAACTGTCTTCAGAGAACACCACAGTTTTCTTGGTGAACAGGTTTATGTCGTCTCATCAGAGACAGATTCTTCTCAAACAGAACTTAAAAACAGGCTTCAAATAAACATAAAACATGTCACGCCGAACACGAACACAGGAGGCATCACTGAGGCGTCTTCAGCCCCAGTCTTCCTCATCCTCAGCTGCAGTGGCGGGCTGCACCGCTGGGCCTGCTCCGTTAGAAAACTGAAACGACGGCATTGACAGTGAGTTGCTTCATCGTTTTGACCAGGGAGGAACAGATATCAGCTACCTTCCTGGAGTCTGCAGAAGAAAAGCTCCTCAGAGGGTTGAAAGTGGAGGATGCAGGTCCACTGAAGGCCGACTCTTCCAGCCACCCGGGCACTTCTTGTTGAGCCTGATCATCAATAGGAACACAAACAAACACTCACTATGTCACTCGTGTGTTCTACTTTAACTCTGAGGCACCAACAAAAGGAGCAATTCTTTAAGAGCTGTCAACAGCACCTCTGAGAACGAGTCCTCCTCCTCCTCCTCCTCACCTGGGCCAGGACGGAGACCAGCGAGCCGGCCAGCTGACGATCCGTGTCCGGGTCAAAGAAGGACACGGCCCTTCCCACGTTGCCACAGCGGCCAGTTCTCCCAATACGGTGGACGTATTCGTCGATGCCGCCTGGAAGGTCAAAGTTCACCACATGCTGCACATCTGGAATGTCCAGACCTCGGGCTGCTACAGATGTGGCCACAAGCACGGGACATTTTCCAGAGCGGAAGTCTGTCAGGGCCAGCTCCCTTTCCCGCTGCTCCCGGTCCCTGAGGAGTCCAGTCATTAGCAAACTGGGAGAACATGGATCCAGAAGCACCAACTCACCCGTGAATGCTGGTGGTTGGGACGTTTTCCTGGCACAGGAAGACGGCAATAAAATCTGCCATCCTCTTGGTTCCTACGAAAACCATGGTGCGCTCTGACCCTGCAAACAAGACGTCACGTGGAGCAGCTAGAACCAGAGCCAAGCAGCCAGTCTCCTCACCAGTGGTCTTCAGGATTTCCAGAAGCTGCCACCTCTTGTCAAACTTGGACACTTGGATCATCTTCTGCTCCACATCCGTGCAGGCTCCGCCCACCACACCCACAGCCAGGAACAGGTAGTCAGTCTTGAGGAAGTCAGCTGCCAACCTGCAAGCATCCACAAGTGATCCAGAGGCTGGTGGGCCATCAGCAGCCAGCAGTCTGGTCACCTCTGGATGTCTTCTGGAAAGGTCGCACTGAACATCAGAGTCTGACGGTTCTCTTTGGATGGCATTCCCGGGGAGCCCACCAGGCGCCGCATGTCCGGCTCAAAACCCATGTCCAACATGCGATCCGCCTCATCCAGCACCAGGGTGCGCACCTGAGCCAGCCCCACCTGGAGAAGACAATCCAGCAGTGTCCAAGTCACGCGTCCAGCAGCATCGTCCGTTACCTTTCCTCGTCCAATCATGTCCAGCAGTCGCCCCGGGGTCCCGCACAGAACGTTGCAGCCTCTGGAGATGTCCCTCATCTGGTGACCAGTCTGAACTCCGCCGTAAACCACCACGGGACGCACACAGGTGCTGCAACAGTCACAGCAGTTACTGAGGAACACTTTCACCCGCCGGCTTCATCTCTGCGTCCAAATACCCATGAGCAAACTTCCTGGCCTCCAGATAGATTTGGTTGATCAGCTCCCTGGTTGGGGCCACAATGACGGCTTGGGGCTCCTGCAGCTCACTGAAGCTGCTGGCGGCGACACCATCAGCCATCATCTGCTGCAGAATGGGGAGGAGAAACGCCGCCTGGAGAGGCGCACCGCCACACCGTGTTACTGGCGGGGAGCAAGGGAGTTGGAAGAAAGGCTGCAGACTCACCGTCTTCCCGGATCCAGTCTGGGCACAGGCCATGAGGTCCCTCCCGGCAGAGACGATGGGAATACCGTGCTTCTGCACAGGAGTCGGCTTGGTGTAACCAGACTTGTGGATGTTTCTACTGAGAGACTCGCAAAACGCCGCCTCATCAAACGTCTGGAAGATTTTAGGAGCCACTTCGTAACAAGGTCAACTTCACCAGTCACAGGAGACGCAGGGATCTGGAGACCCTACCATGATTGCTTGAGGAGGGTTGACCCCACTCACGTCCACCATTTTGTCGTCGTACTTGTCGAAGTTAATGCCGGTCTGATAATGGGCAAAGATGCTGTCCTCGTCCTCAGGGAGTGTTGGAGGAACGTAGGTGACCTTGGGTTCTGATGATCAGAGGAAAACAAGTCAAATTCTCTCTATGGGGATTTAACCCACAACCCTGACTTACTTTCAGCCTCGTCCAGACACGCCACATCATTTTGTCCTGTGTTGAAAATGGAAACAGGTGTATAGAAAACTCAACTCAGAATGCTTCACAGAAGGTCAGATCGAACCTCGAGGGGACTCCAGCTCGTCTCTGCCTCTGTAACCTACCAACAGAAATGATATCTTCATCTGACCCAATTCTGGTCGAATGCTTTCACTTTACCTCCTCCAAAGCCTCGTCCTCGCCCTCTCTGATCACCACCTGCAGCGTTTCGGCCATCAGAGCAAACTTCAATTATTCAACTTTAAAGCCTTAATAGTAAAATACCTTCACGGGAAAATCCTCGTCCTCCATGGAGTCCTTTGGGAGGACATCAAAAGTTATTTGACAACTTCGACAGCAATCGTACACATGTATGAGTGTCCATGTACCTGATCGATTCTCTCCATTATCCACACCTATGGGAGGAAAAAAAAAAAATCATCCAAGGATATATGGCAGAATATATTGAAGGCGACACTGACCCAAGGTCAGCCCTGATGACAAGTTTTGAAATGTGCTGAACACCAGTGTTGGGAGATCCAGCGGCGCAATCTTGCACAAGGAGTCAGCGATGCCCGTGCGCCCACTTGAAAATGCGCAGGGACGCGGCACATCACTTCTGAACAAGCGTTAAAAAGACACTCAGCAGCCCTGAGTGCGCATCAGGCTACCATATAATACGACTTGTCACGTCTGAGCAGCAGGTATAGCGGAGCAGTGGCCAGGAAAACACATGGGGAAAACAGCAGGGAGCTCTTTATTGTAAATAAATTACTGTATCTACAATGGTCTGATACGACGATGCTCAATACCTTGAAAGTTGTTGTCCCATTTAGAATATTATAGATATATTTTAGTTATATTATATATAACCGCAGCGTTGTTTAAGTCACTAGGTTCAGAGTGTGTGGAAAAACGTAGCAGCTAATAGTCCAGAAAGTACAGTAGATAGTTACAGGTTTGTTATCAAAGGAAGATATCAGCGAAATGTGACTAGTTGCTTCAGTCCAGACACTTTCCATCAGACAATGGTACACCATTATGTCATTGCTGACAACAACCCTTAAATCCAAAATCTTGTGTATTCAGAAAGGACCATTTGTAGAACCAAGTTACCAAAGTCATTGCGCTCCGATCTGCCGAGTCCCCGACCTGAAACACAAATAAAAGTTCCTGTTCTTCCTGAACTCGTGAGGCAGAGATCGAGGTTTGTAGCAACCAGGAAGGAGGAACAAAATCTATCAGAAGTTATTTTTCTAACCAAGTATCGAAAAAGAGGACAAACCGGAGCTTTTAAAATCTTAGGAAGGAAGAGTGAGGAAGTCTCACCTCGGCCTCTGAAGCCACCACTCTCTCCATTCTTCTGCCAAGAGTCGCCATCTGAAACAAAACACTGCAGTTGATACTGACAATTAAAACATAAAATTAAGATTTCCATTCTCAACAACAGACTCAGAAGCGGCAGCATGAGAATGAAACTTCAGTTGAGGAACAACATCAATCCTGCAGGTGCTTGAATGGAGGGTGTGGACAACAGCGTGTCAGCATCAAACGGCAAAGCCACCAGGACGACGCAGACCTCTGCCAGGCTGCTTAACCCCAAGTATATTCCCCACCATTAGTGCCCAAACACCACGCTGAATCAAAGGATTAGGATCAAGGATGACACAATAATACACAATAATAATATTGGTTCGTTTTGAACAATGCGATTTGATGACTTGAAATCGATTCAGTAGCTTCCAAGCCAAAACTTGTGTAACTGAAATGACCTGCACTTGCCGTTTCTTTTAATGGAATCAAGTATAAATGAGTTTTGGATACAAACAAGTCAAAAAATGTCTTGCAAATGCATTCACATTTTATGTGGGTAAAAGTGAAACCAACACTAGAGATTGAACTAACAGCAAGCAAGCCTCTACAATACTTACAGTGCAACTAGACTGAATATTAATTCAAACCAAAGAAACAACCTTCTAAGTGCAATGAGCACAATCTGACATCTGGAGGCAGCAGCAGCATCACACACATGAAATGAGAGGTTTATGCTCAGGGAACGAGTGAGGAAGAACGCCTCAGTAAATCATCAGACCAGGGGTCACCAACGCCTGCAGGGACACACAGAGTAGATCCATCTCTACAGAAACAACATACCTGACTGCTTCTCTCCATTATCCTCATCTATAAAAGCACAAGGAAAAAAAACACCCAAATGAATATTCTGATGGCAACGCTGATCCGAGGTCAGTCTTGAACACCAGTGTCCGGAGGTTAAAAACAACAGGTAATTGTAACCTTCTGGTACTTGAACTTCATTCAGATTATGGAGACTATCAAATAATCATATGAAACTATTCACTTTTGAAGAACTCGACTGTTCAAGGTCACATTAGTAGAACAAAGTTACCAAAGTCATTCCGCTCTGTTCTGCCAAATCCCCGACCTGAAATAAACAAAAAAAAAACAACTTAACTTCTATGAAGCCTGGTTTATGACCAGAACGTGTCTGTAAACCAGATGCAGTCGACCAGAGAGAGGAAGGAAGGGAGGCAGGGAGGGAGGTTTGTGGCAACAAGGAAGCAGCAGGACCAGAAGGGGTGCACCGATCCATATTTTTGGACTTCTGATCCCGATACAGTGGTACCCCGGTATTTGAACGTCCTAGAATTCGAACAAATTGGAGTTCGAATACAAATTGAGATTTTTTTGCTTCGAATTTCGAATGAAAATCCAGAACTCGAACGCCCCCGAAAAAAGCTGGAAAAAACATAACATGCTTGGACCGATCAGCAGCTGGACACGCACCGGGCACCTCTTCACTTCTGGAGAGACGTCACTCACTCGGCAACCCCTCCCACATGCAGCGGCCACACACATAGAGGAACAGCCACCTGCAGCAGACACTCTACATTCACTCCTACAAAAGACTATTTTAAGGCTTGGAACGCATCATCTCTTTTTCCATTCATTGTAATGGAAAAAAATCGATTCAGATTTCGTACAAATCGCCTCTCGAACGGCCTTCTGGAACAGATTGTGGTCGAGAACCGAGGTACCACTGTACTTTAATTTGGATACCTGCCAAGACCAATATTCCTCTGATCCGCTACCAAAGTTCAGTTGGCTCTGTTGGGTTTTTTTTACCATTACAGTGGATTGTGCATTAATAAGAGGAGGCAACTAGAGGTCAGTGTAAGACGACAAGTCAGGAAAACATCCTGACAGTAAACAGTAAAAAAAAAAGAGAAATGAATTAGTGAGAGTTGAATAGGATATGATCTTCATGATCAAAAAGTCAAGAAGTCTCACCTCGGCCTCCTCTGCCTCTGAAACCACCTCTTTCTCCATTCTTGTTCCAAGAGCCACCATCTGGACCAAAACAGAGCAAACAAATGAATGAGCAACAAACAGGCCTAAATTTGAAATCTAACAGTGACCCAAAAACGATATCATTTTACACACTAAATACAAAAAACATACACGTGCTAGCCCTGTCAGTGTTGCAACTCCACATGTATATTCGACACTGATGGTGCCAACACAGGCTGGTGTTTTTTGCGTGTTGGTGTTGAATTGCAATGCTACCAACATTTTTGTGTTTGGTTTGGGGGCTCTAGCGACTGGTCTATGGGCTCTTTCACACTGCAGGTTCTGTCTGGAGACAAAGCTCTTTCGGCTCAGAAGTCCGAGACGTGAACACAAGCGAGTCAGGTTTTGGCTGTGGACCTGATCCCCGCTGGAGACCTGCACTTGGTCTCGGGAAACTCTCGGGCGACTCAGCACTAGACGCCAGAAACTACATGTACCGCGCAACTCCACACAAATATGATAAATGCTGGGCAGCAAAGGGTCTGATCACTGTCTGGGCGCACAACATTATTCAAAAACAACTTCTCAAACTCCCAGAACACTGAGGTGTGCAGCCGGGAGCTGCAGTAAAATTGCGATCCGGTGCAGCGGTACAGGACTCGATGTGTGTGGATGTTTTCCCTTTTATTAGGCTGATAAACATCTGATTTTATAGACAGATTTGCTTAAATGAATAATGCCACGCTCTAATGTAACTGTTGATCTTGCTGCAGCGCAGCTGTCTGCATGAGGACAGCGAACAGGAAAGACGCTGATTTTCCCCAAGTTACTGAAGATCACCAGACTGTTCATTGATCATTTCTGACGTCGGGATCTGGACTTGACTCACTAAAGCCTTCTCGATCGTCAGTAATCTCTCTCACTGTGTTCAACGTGTTGTGAGAGCAGCATGGATCAATGAAGACGCTCCCTGTTACGCAGCTTGTTTCCACCATTTCCTTGTAAAGTAAACATGACAAGACTCTTTCATGTTTAGTTTTGGATGTGAAACGTCTCATTCTGTTACGGCCGTGCTGGAGCCTGGTCATCAGGTCAGTTCTGAGGTGAGGACGACTTATATTGTTGAGAACTGACAGAGAAATAAGGAGGTTAAGCTGGTGGTGGAAAATAGGTTGTCGCGCTGCTGATGACAACTTCCTTGAGATAATATGTTTAACTTAAGGAATTAAGATTCAAAATATTCATCTAGAATCTTCACATACAAAAAACTCACGCCAGCTTGATATTGATGTGACATGCCACAGCTGAACATCAAAGAACTTTTACAGTTTAATCCATGTTATTTATTCTTTCTCAAACTGACGGACCTAATGAATCAGTCTATTGTGAGATTTTCAATCCGTCCAACGTAGAGCTGTCCGTGTTGTCAAGGTTAAAATGAAAGATGAATAGGTCTGTTTCACTGACCACACAGTCGATTTCTTCACTCGACCAGCATGTAGTCTGTGCTACTGCTGAAGTCCGTCTCTCTCCACTGTGCACGCACATCTCCACTGTGTATACCTGTACGTGTCACCCTAATTTGCTCAACCTATACATTTTTACAAATCACAACTGACTTACTGAAGAATTGTCACATGCTGAATGTCAATGATCAAATCAGGCACATAAACCATCCTACTGCAAACATGAGTTGGAACGATGACAACAACAGGTTTCACCAAAGCAACAAAAGCATCCAGCATCAGGAACAAGTCAACCATTAGAGACTCTACCTGATGGAGGTGGGCTCTTAAATCCTCCTCCTCTGCCTCTTCCACCGGAGCCTGCAGAGACATTGGACAGGTCAACGACAGACGCAGGTCAAGAAACAATCAAAGTTACACACCTTACCTTTGTCAAAGTCGCGCTTGTCTTCAGTCGACCAGTCTGTAAGAACATGACAGGTGATGTGTTTTTCACCATGAAAATACGATGAAAGTTGACTACAAAAGGGGAAAAAAAACCTTGGCCAGTGAAGTAGCTGGGCGCTGGGGTGGCACTGGAAGTCTGTCAAGCAGAACATTATATTTTTTTTTTCAAAGCAGTGAAGACAATGCAGTTGATGCTCACCTCCTCCTCCCATTCATCCATTTTACACCTGGAAAAGAGAGAAGGCCATTTTCCTTTCCAACCACGTGTTGCAAGCTAACACCAACTTAGTTGCTAATAATTAGCAAAACATTGCACAAAACACAGAGAGGCTTTGACTTTACAGAGCAAGAACATGTCTAAACGGCATTATATTTGTCTATTAAACGTGCGGAAAAGGCGAAGTGCAGTTGCAATTCGGTTACACGTCGAACTCGCAGGTCAAATTGGATGAAACTAAAATGGAGCGTGCATCAAGAAAGGCACGCAGAATACACGACAAACAGCGAAGCCTCGTGACTTTTGCTTGAACAGTTAGCTTAAAAACGAGCGGCACAAATCTCCATTTAAAGTGAGCCGCGTCCATCTGCAAATGTGAAAGAAAGCAGAGACAGTGAACACACGTCTTGACTCACTGCGAAGCAAGTGTCAGCTGAGAAGGAAGAAACTTCAACTTCGGCTGTATCAACCGACGCTTCGGTGATTTCTGCTGCACCTGCGCTCTTCACCGTAGCAAACGCCGAGGGTCCTGGGTTGCCAGTTCATGACATTCATGCTATTTATCCGGAATTTAGATTATGGCCCCTTTTCCGAGGATTGTAGTAGTGTCCTAGTCTGATCCAAATTATACGACGTAATACATATACTTCTCTACCGTCTCGACCTTTTTTCTGCAGAAACTTTGTCTATGTTGTATTTTTTTAACGTGTAACGTGCAACGCGTATCCTTATCAGAGTGAAGAACACGGCAACATCCATATAATCCAGGTAAAAAGTTCTTTACGTTAAAAACGGAATTATAATCACAAAACAGTCAGAGCTGACCAGAAAAATAAAAACAGTGGAGAACACAGATAACAACGGGGCGAGTGCACCTGAGAAAAAGAAACCCATAGGCGAGAAAAATGCAGTTAAATATGAATTAGATGGAGCCACAGACTCCGCTAGTCTCAGCTCCTCAGGCAGAATGTTCAGAATCAGAATCAGAATAGAATTTATTGCCATGGTCAGTGGGGGTTCCACCAACTAGGAAAGTGCTTTGAAATAAAGTGCTGTTAATAAATAAAATAAAATAAAATAAAATAACCCACAAACAACAAAGGCTGTTCACGAATTCAACAGTCTGACGGCTGAGGGGAAAAGCTGTTCCTGTGACGGGAAGTTCTCCTGCCAGAGGGAAGAGGAACAAACAGTCAATGTCCAGGGTGAGGAGGGTCGGCTCTGATCCCACCAGCACGTCTCTGGGTCCTGGAGACATACAGGTCCTGAATGTCAAAAGAAACTAAAAGAATCTGAAACAGAAGGTCAAGTCGTCCTTCGCAGACTAGAGTCCAGGCAGGAGAAAATTAAGCCTCTGGGTATGTTTTTCAAGGTCCAGTTAAAATCTGTCAAAGTGGGAGCATATAAATAGAATGGGACTTAACATTGAACCTTGTGGTGCACACCACAGGGAACATTTGCTGAAGATGAGGACGTCTCTCCCATGCTGACGGCAAAGGTTCTCTCAGTGAATGTTTTCAAATGTAATAAACCATACAAATGATGAGTGCTGGGTAAACATTTTGCTCAGTTTTGACCCAGGTAAACAGAGCAAGAGACCAAGAGGTGTGTCTCAGACGTCCAAAACACAATGCATTATGAAGCAATAATGATTTTTTTTTTCAGCCTGAACACACATGGACCACATTCTAATGAACACTGGAAAGACAAACTGACTGGACATCGAGGAGCAGAGGTCTTTTGACATTAGTTTCCAATGCATGGAACAAGTGTCCAAACACGGTGATGTTGGGTCTGAACAAAGACTACTCCATGATCGGAGCCCCGACCAAGACATGCCACTTTATGTCCTGGTCTGGCTCTGCTAAGGCCCAGCAGGGGGTTCCATGACACCATCCTAGTAGTTGTGTAAACAAGGCCTGGGTTATGGGGGAAGCTCCAGCAGGGACCTGTATCTCGCACAGTTCCTCTTGTCCCAGGGTCTCTTTTCCAAACATCATAGTGCCGATGGAAAGGTCGTCGTTCAGGCCTTGCACCAGTGTCACTACTGGCAATGTAGTCAGCGGTCAGCTGGAGTCTTGGGGGGATTGACGCTAGCGGAGCATGTCACCTCCGAACATATTTTTTTTGCCAATAAAGTGTAATTGCACATCCACTCTTGATTTTTTTTTTTTCAGACAAATTCAAGCACTTTAAGTCATTTCCAAATACAATTATTCTTTATTGTAAGTTGAAGTATATTACTTTCTTTTTTCTTTTTATTAAGACAAATGACAGTATTTACAGGGCGTCAGGAAGTTACAAGAGGAAAATATGCCTCAAGGCCTCAAGCGATAGAGAGAGAGCATGTCAAGTCCACCACATGACTAGGGTGGACGCGAAGGCATCTCCACACCGCAGACTTGAAGAGGCCTAGCATGTCAAATGGACAGCAGCAGCACCTCGCCAGGCTCCCAGTCCACATCAAAGAAGGTCTGAAGGTCCTCCACCTTGATCCCCTTCCATCCGTCTTTCTCTTGATAGTGACTCAATGAAGCACAGAACTGAACTCTTCAGACGCCACGCAGCGCTGAACTCATTAAAGAGAGTTTTCTTCTCTTTGACCTCATGGAAAATGAGTGCAAATGTCTCATACAAAATTTGGTGATGACTGTTAATGGTCAACTTCCGCTCCCTGAGCTCTCTGCAATTGCACTATTCTGACAGTAGAGGGAGCCAGAATAAAAGACTCTCACCATGCCACGTGTCGCGTTGATCCCGGAGAAGCGATGCAAAATAAAACAGACCAAAATAACCTTTCCTTTTGAACATCCGAAGTCCTGCAGTTTCGCTGCTTCATGTAGTTGAAGTTTCTATGTGACACTGTGTAATGTCACGTTTTAAAGAGAGTCTTAAAATAAGAGAAAAAGACTGCTGCATTGGCCGGGAATCGAACCCGGGCCTCCCGCGTGGCAGGCGAGAATTCTACCACTGAACCACCAATGCTGCGATGGGTGTGGAGATGTAATGCCAATTCTCTCCGCGGGCTGCGCTACAGCCACGAAATAGTAAAAATTATATACAGTCTTAGATGAGACAGCCTTCATTTCATGCACAGCGTGGAATTTATAATAAGCATAATTTCTAATAGCGACCAGGCCGAGCTATTTGTTAGCATATCACTGACATCTATTATCATCTGAATCAGAAAACTTTATTAATCCCAAGGGAAAATGTGTTTGTAACATGCTCTGTACACAATATATCACAATAAATTTAAAATAAATAATATTATAAAGTGCAAAAACAGTGCCAAAAAACCTTTCATTGTATTTTTCAGGGACGAATTGTATGTTTTTATAGCCACAGGAAGAAAGGAGCTCCTGTGGCACTGTCTTTGAGTTGGGTAGTGTCAGTCTATTGGTCCATGTGCTACTGTACTGGACCAGGAGCTGATGGAGGGAGTGGCTGATGTTGTCCAGGATGCTCCTTAGTTTCAGGAGCATCCTTCTCTCCATAACCGTCTCCAAGGAGTCCAGTTTCACCCCCAGTTTCTGTTGAGTCTGTTAGTGTTCGCCACCGTTAATCTGCAGCCCCAGCAAACCACGGCCAACAGAATTGCACTGGACACCACCGACTCATCCATATTATTATACATATTATTTAACCTTGTTCACAAATGAACTTACTTGAATTGTGCAATTTAGAGACAGCGAATGAAATATTAATATGAAATATGTGAGCTCTTACAACACATTTCTGTTTTGATTAACCATCACATGTCAAAAACATATTGAAACACGGAAACATTTTACTTTTTCCCTGAGTCACAATATATAACGAGAAACAGATGATGAATTGTATTGAATTCAATTCAAATCAGTCATGATATATAAAGAACAGTTCTCTCAGCTTTTGGTAGAAGTTTCCTTCCTGGCAATGACAGAATCAAGAGACACGTTCTTCTTTTTTCTTTACTTCCAAAAAGTCGGGTTGCTTCTCGTGCTTGTCACCACTTCAAAAGGCAAGGTGAAGAAGAGAGTGAAGCTGGAAGGAGAAGGGAATTTGTCATTAGAGTGTCTGGTTAATATGCGTCTCTCACCCCTGAGACGTCTTCAAAGCCTGACGCTTCTGCTTTAACCCAATGCTGAGATTTGATGTGGAGGATTTAAAGGGGGCCCCGGGTGATTTCTGCAGGAGCACGTGTGTGCCAGCTGATATCCATGAGTGCCATGCTGAGAGGACTGAAGGAAGGAGGTGCTGGGAGGCGACGCTGGGTTATTGCCAGGATCCTCGTTTGCCTGTTTAACTCTCATACGTGAACTAATTCTGTAATGTTTGCAACTCTGAGTTCACCAGTAATGAAGGTCCTGCTCTCGTGATGTGGGTCAAAATACCCACAAAAGTACTGTGCTTTCCCTGTAGATCTTAGCATTGTAGACACGACTTGTCGAGACCAGAGCACACTGAGACCAAGACCAATGAGAGACGAGATTACCACCAAGTTGGAGACCAAACTGAATCCAGAGCGCAGATGCATGAGCCCATTAGACATATTAACACACATGCTTTTTTTCAGGCTGTATGAGAAACAGTAGCCATTTGGTCAAAATAAATCAAGAACTGCTTTCAGTCAGTTTAATCTGAATCTTCTCCTACTACTACTACTTCTACTACTAGTTTGTACCAACTACATTTCTGTCCTTAAAGAAACAAGTCACTGCTGTTTGATATAAACAATCAGGAAATACTGTCGCTGTTTGCTTTATCGTGAAAAAATAAATAAATAAATAAATATATATATATATATATATATATATATATATATATATATATATATATATATATATATATATATATCTCACCACTGAACCCTTAAAGGAACAGCATAAACATAAAAACTCAGAACGTTACAATATTCTGGCTGTTAATAGGGCAAGTTATTTATTTATCACTTAGACTTAGTTGAACATAGATACTAGGACTGTGGTGGGATAACACTTGTAGGCCCAGACCTAACGTGAAAGGTGTACCTGACTCAACGCGCGCTGTGCGGTTGGGGGACATAAAATGCAACGCCACGTCTTCTCTTGTTGTTCAGCGTCGTATGAAAAAGTGTCGTGCATTGGCCGGGAATCGAACCCGGGCCTCCCGCGTGGCAGGCGAGAATTCTACCACTGAACCACCAATGCGCAGATATGGCTCACTCACTCGGCAGTGAGTGTGAGTGTTACCCAGTGTCTGCAGCCCCTAAAGGCAGCGCCCTCCATTTCCTATGCTCGTTCGAAACCACGGCATATGTAATGTATTTGCCCCAGTCACGCTTGAACGTGAATGTTAAGCTTTCCTGTCATTCATAACACGCTGGATCGTGGCATTTCATGTTGCCAGGTTTTCAGAATCGCAGGTCAGCCTCCTCTGTTTCTCCACAAGTCTTGTATGTGTGCAAACACATGTCTGCTTTTCTCTTGGCTTCATCTCTGAAGTCCTGCTCGAGTGAGACATCACATTAGTGTCCCTGGAAATGTCACCATGGAAACAATCAATGCAGTCTTGTGACTCCCAGAGACAACAGGGCACAAACTGTTGACTGAACACTGCGAGAATCAGAAGTTTCTCAACACCTGAGGGATAGAGTTGATTTGGTCAGTCATGAGATAAACGTGCCAATGAAGTCAGAAAGGCCTTCACCTGATGTCAGTCCTCTTCCCACGTAGGCAATAACTCATGGACTGTTTACACAGGTGCAGAGAGAAACCAGCGGGATGCTGCCATTCGATGCCTATCAAAGGGCATTCTCTGACACCATTTGAGGCCTCTCTCCTCGTACTCACACTACGGTTGATGCCCGCAAATACTTCTCGTATTCATCCAAGATTTATTTTCTTGGTCTTCATCGGCAACTCATATCCTTGAAGGTTGTATATCTGAATGTATATACTGTGTATACTCTATGTATGCACCAACTAATATATCATGATGTAGGTTCGGCTTTCAACATGATAGAAAGTGGAGATTAGGGATGTGAAGATTTAATCTGGAAAAACTGGTGCAAGAAATTCAATAAAAGACAGAAATGAATGTCATCAGGAGGGACGACAAGGAGAAAACCAGACCGTCTCCTGTGTTCAGTGGGCAAAGTGATGTGCTTTGATACCAACCACAGAGCAGGCAAGACTTCAGTCATTAAAAGGGACGTTGATATCTGATTTTTCCCATCAAAGAATGCCATTCACCACTCAGTGGAAGAATTTTACATTGGCTCATTGGAGTACTGACCCATATTGCTTGGTTACTATCGCTATACCTTTGGCGTGGAGCGGAGAATTTAGAGCTCATTTTTTCATCATTTTCGTTTAAAAACTTGTGGCATCCAGTCATCGAAGGAACACAGAAGACACGGCCCACCAAGATTCCAGGAAGCAGCCACGCCAACTTAAAACACACTGAGAGCACCAAGAACCTATGCAGGAAGGCCCCAACGAGAATTGAACTCGTGACCCCTGGTTTACGAGACCAGTGCTCTCACCACTGAGCTATGGAGCCTAGTTGCTGAGATTTTATTGGTTATTGGAAAAAAACTATAACGTACAAGTTAATGGATTTTGGAGTGAACGGCGTACACGCCTACGTTTAGAGAGACACGCTGACCTAGGCATAGGCTCCATAGCTCAGTGGTGAGAGCACTGGTCTTGTAAACCAGGGGTCACGAGTTCAATTCTCGTTGGGGCCTGTACAGTGGATGAGAATCTTTTAAGGACCACCTTATATAGAGGGGTTGATTTATACCTGTCCCGGTGCTTTCAGCAAGACTCCTGGTTCTGTGACACCCTCATTTTTCCTCGTCTGTTTGTGGTTGTGGAGGCATAAAAAGATGTCCCTTTATACTTTATACTTGCCCCAAATCACCAGGTCTTGTGACCCTTGGAGAGAAGCATCCGAAGCCTCCTGTGAGCCTGGATGATGAGGGCAAGAGAGGAGCCAGCTGGATCTCGACCAAGCTGCCTTGTAGCTTGGCAGCCTGTGTGAGCACTGGTGGGTGAGAGTCTCTGCTGATCTTCAGTCTCTGTTGGTTAATGTGCTGCAGTGCAGCATCAGGTTTTCTTTCTTGTATGTGCAGCCCATTTAACAAGCCTTTTATGCAGACAGAAAACAACATTTTAACAGCTTCTCAAAGCATATAGATATTTGAACTAACAACTCAAACTGGATGTTTGCGTTTGTGTGTCCTTAAACAGACGTGCTTGTTCAACTCAAGACGTTGGCTCCTGGCATTTCCTCATCTGCGAGTCTTCTCTTTCATGTGTCACTGCAGCTGAAAAAAAAAGCATCATGGGTGAAATTGTCCAGCCTCAAACCACCCCCGGCGAACGCCATCTCTCTTCTCTGCTTCAGATGCTTCCTCAGGAATTCAGGCATTTTTGGAGATGGCAGGTCATCCATTGCAGTGAAGGAAGAGGAGACTGGGCACCAGAAAATAGCAGTTTGTGATGATGAGTTATATAAATGGCACCCATCTACTGGCGCTGACCCCCAAAAAGCAAACAGTAAATCTCCTGAGGGAGGAGAACAGGATGGGCTGGGTCAACCTGGAGGCCAGAGAGAAGCCATCCGTTCTAAAATCTCTGTGAAGATATCACTTTTATTTCTGGAGCATCAGGGGTCTCACATCATGGTAGATGTTTTAGCATCATTAGCCTGGCGAGCAGGATGATTCTATTCTCCAGCAGACTCACTCAGTTGCCTATTAGAGGATTTAAACCTGTTCACACACAAACAGGAGACAAATTAGAAACCATTTCATGTCAAGTCCTTGAAAACAACATATATTGGCGGACACATACGTAACACAAATGGTCGTCCTCCAGAGTCAGTCGAATGACTTTTAAAATGCTACTGTCGTGAGCTAGTTTTTCTTAGTTGCTTTGGTACGTTTTTCCGGTCAGAAATGAAATTCTCAAAACTGCTTGTCCATCCTCACATCACAGTGTCGCTTGTGCACATCAGAAAAGCAGCCAAGTCCTCATATATGTATGTTCCGGCGTCAACAGCCAGGGAGAAGAAGAGGAAGCGTAGTGAGGCTACGCAGCTGAAGGATCGGATAGAGGAAGGGGCAGAAGAGGGTGAAGATATATACGTGTTACCGATGAGATAAGACACTGTACTGTACTACTGTATCCTATCTTATTACAGTACAACTGCATTTTACATTGTACAATAACTACTACATTGACTGGATGAGAGAAGGAGCTGCGGTGGCAGTTTGTACAGATGAGAAACATATACGTATGGAGTGTAGTTCTACCTCACAGTAAACAGTACAACATTATATAGTGATATACAGTTTTTTGTACTTATTTGTTGTAAATGCCAATAAACAGATGTTTTTTTTTACCGTGACAGACAGTGTCTTATGTTGTGATGTCTATACATTACTGCTCTCAGCTTTAGTCATTACACTGTGTGGTAGCTCTGGGATCCAGCATGTACTCCTTGTTCTTAATCTTATTGTGCTATCTGATGTGCTTTGTTACTGCAGATTAGCTGCTTCATGTAGTTAAAGTTTCTATGTGACACCTTGAGCAGTACCATGATTCAAAATGACTCGAAGAAAAAAGGTTTGTTGCATTGGCCGGGAATCGAACCCGGGCCTCCCGCGTGGCAGGCGAGAATTCTACCACTGAACCACCAATGCGATGCCGTTACTTACATGTAATGCCATTTCCAACCTCTAGCTGCGCTACATCCCCCAAAACAGCGGCAAAATATCAGATTAGACAGCCATGGCACAGCATAATTTCTACCAGCAGACAAGCCAAACTATTTGTCAGCGTATCACTGACATCCATTGTTCGACCTTGTCCATAAATGAAGTTTGTGTTATGTTCATCTCTGAGATTCGCAGCACTGTGCTACTGAACATTTCTGTATTGGTAAACAATGGAAAACATATTGGAACACTTACTGTCTTATGGTTCATTTCATTGCTGAGGATCTGAAAATTGAATTTGCAATACCAATTGGAAAAATATAAAAAAAAATGATGTGCTATGACCCAGCATGTGTTTGGTTCCCACGTATATTTCATGATCATTACTAAATCACATCTCTGTTGCACTTCAGCACATTAAAGAATGATAAATATAATTATATAAAACTAAAGAAAGATTAAATGATAATCCTTTTTAACTCATTACAATACAAGGTTGCCGACATTTTCATCTGTGACTAGCCTTACTGAAACAATACGAATGTTGAAACAGAAGTTGCTAGGTTGTTATTAGGATTTAACTCTTGCAATGTGACATTAAAAAAGCGCGAGTCCTTCTCTCCCACTGCCCTCGTGACAACTTCTTTTTTGGAGCGTGTGCTTGAGCTCATTGTGGAGGATGACTCCTCTGCACAGCCAGCTCATAGCCCTGGTCCTTCATTTACTGGTGAGGGCAACCACGCGACAGTTATCCTCTACACATGGCCTCAGGTGTGTATTAAATACAAACACACACAGAGTGGCTTAAATACATCACACCAATAACTGTGGCTCTCACACACAAGTGCTCTCATTTATTCGCTGCCTCTCCACCTCCGTTTTGAGATAAGGTCTCAAGCTGCTTGACATGTTGGTAACAGTGTGAGCGTGGTGTCTCAACAGAGATGCTTTGGCTGCACATAAAGACGATCAGTATTCCTATATGATCCTTTTTTCCAGGAAAGTTCTGGAAAAAAAATGGAGCTTTGTCATGCTGCTCAAATCGATGAACACCTACAACAATGTAGTACACATGCTAGACCTCTAGCGGGCGCTGTAATTCTCTAAGAAGCGAAGAAGACAGCACAGCACACATCCATATGACGATACAATTGTCGTAACGGTGTGACAAATCAAATGTGGAAAAGAGACTGATGGCAAGGTCAAGCTGATGTTACGAGTCAGTACTGGACTACAAGACTTGAAACAGTCACCAGTGGTCACCAGCTTCAGGTACACGCTCCATCAACACAGGCGTTGGAGCAACCGCTATGGCTTTCAATTCTGTCAAATGCAGTGATGCCAGTAGCACTTTTTTTGTTTTTTTTGTTTTTGTGAGTAACGTGTTACTATTTCAAATCCAGCCATCAGATTAAAGTTACTTATCTGAGTTACTATTGTTGCCATTGTTGGCAAGTGAAATATTAACATTTAAATGTGAACATTTTATATATATTAATCTTAATATTATTATATATTAATCTTATATATATATATCAATATGAATCTTTTATTTCTCAGAAAACTTGGGTGCGTTCCAATTCCTTCCTTAATTCTCAACCTCAATCCTCAAAAATGCGTGTTCTTCCGAGGAACAAGGACTGTCCCAATTCTAAGGAAGTTAAATTGAGGAGCAGAGCTTCCTCAATCTTCAGGAACTCCGCGACCTCCCTCAGTATTGAGGAACACTCCGAATCCTTTGCACAGGATGGCATCAAAGACCAAGCTACAAATGTAAGTATTTTCTTTGTTAACGGAGATATAAAAGACAGAAGACATAAACACAGCTGCAGGCAGCATTATTGTCTTGCATCTTCTGAATTGACAGATGGAACACTGTTTTGGTGTAATGCTGCCCCGACAAGGACTTAGCTGCATGAAGTAGTGTCCCATTTCTGAGGAGGAGAATCTTCCATAACCTTTGGTTTTGAGGAATGAGGTTGAGGGGTAAAGACTAAGGACTGAAGCTGAGGATTAAGGAAGGAACTGGAGTTCAGCCTCGGTGTCTTGTCCAGAGCTGAGGTCTGTGGGATCACAAGACGTTACACTTTACCCAGCATTTCAAAAGCTGTTTGTGTGATGAACATTTTATTCACTTTTGATTTTGTCTCCAACTCCCGCAAGTTGACCTGTCTATCGGCCACACCTGATGCCCGAGCTGAGTCTTGAGACTTGGCATACAGAGAAAGGTGGTGATTTGTAAATCACACACAGTTCTGAGCGCAGGTTGAGGGCGCCCCAACTTCATCTTATTTGTCACACTGAAAAGGAGCCATTGCACATGCAGAGACTTTGGGAGTCAATGGTCAATATTTCAGGAAGAAATACATCAATGATACACTGATGACAGGACAACTTGTTGTCTATATAATATTCTAACAGAACAAACCCATTGTTCAGGATTTATTTACTCATTTTCCAATGTCTTCAACACACTGTGGAGCGTAGTGGGGTAGCGCCCTGGCGCCCTGTACTGAGCAGCCACCAATGGAGACAAGGCAGACAGGGTACTGACATTGTTGTTATCAAAGTAGCTGGATCAAGTGTCACGATGGAGACAAAGATCCAATGTTTAAAAATGTTTCCAATCTGAGACTGAGAAACCAGATTTGTGCAAATAAAAGTCGTTCAATACAGAACTTGGATCGGACCGACACTGTGTTAATTCATGGGGGTCGGTGACCCTGACTTATTGTTGGGGGTGGTTCTTGTTTGTAGTGTCTAACCCTTAAAGTCAACCGGAAATTAGAACATGAAGTATATCTTCTACATGAAAACAGAACTGGGTTCTGTATCGCTGCGGCCCGAAAGCACTGCACTAAAAAGCTCCATAGATGAGAGTGGCTGTCTGGCATATGGGCCCCCTGATAGACTGAAGTGTCTCACTCCACTGAAGCGGAGATTTGCTCCAGTATCCTGCGACCCTGAAGAGCCAAGCGCAAAAGAAAGATGAATTGGTGATTTGCTGTCTTTGTCAGTAACAATAGCCATTTAATGGGACATTGAAACGAATTAGACGGGTGAACAGCGAAAGTAGAATGTGTCATCGGAAGAGCAAAAATCTTTCACCGAAAATATAGAATTTACAGCAAATTATTGTGTCTGCACTTCATCAATTCCCCCTTGGGAATCAGTTTCAGACATTCCAAAGTGGCATAAAAGCTGCATCTCCTCCTTCATCTGGTTCAAATCCCATCATGTTTCTCATCACAAACATCATATAAGCTTGAGGCCATTGTAAACGCTTCACTCAGACACTCTTTAACTTACTTAGCTACACTGATATCTCACTTTGAGTCACGAGGAAAAGTGAACTTTAAATGAGATCAGGTGTTCAGTTCCTGTGCCTGGGATTCAATGAAGCTGTGATGAATAGCCTTGGCCGAGATTGTTCCTAAACACCCCAGAGCAAGAGCAACATCTGATTTAGCAGACGGGGAACAAGTTTGTCTCGCTTCAGCAAAGTTCCTGGAAAGTGTTCTGCAGCTCTTCTGCAAGATGAAAATCAGTCAGGTTTTCAGTATCTGTTTCTTAACACCATCAGACGGCAGGAAACAAGAGCCAATGACTGATAATCCTCACTCATCCAATAACACAGTTCTCTGAAGCATCTCAGTGGCGAGCACTTGAATATCTGTGTCTTAGCTGCAACATGATGAATTCATAACAATGACAGAGCAGTTTTTTAATTTTTTTCTTTTACAATGCATGTTTCGCTCGCGCGGTGAAATATGGAGTGATATTTTTCTTATATGCCGTCACCCTCCGACTGTGGAGCTGTACTTTTTTGGGGTGGGAGAGAATTGTGTTCAGAGTTTCTGTGCAGATACCGGTCAGAGTTGCATGTTGTGCATCATGTTTGATTCACGATTTTACTTCAATATGGCGAGTGGAATTAGAGGAGTGTGAGGAGAAAAAGGATTGTACAAAAAGATGGTGAAAATGAACGTCTTCCAAAGAGATAAGTTCTGGGCGGGATCGAATAGAACGGATGATGAAACACATCGTATCTCAGCTGTGAAAGTCTTGCAAGCGGTGACATTGAACATGAAATAGGGGAAAAAACAGCAATGCAAGGCAATGCATGGTTCATGTGCACCAGATGGGATACAGACTTGCAGGTGATGATGCAGCGTACTGAGATGCAGCAGGCGCAGACATGGACGCAGCCGCAGCAGCAGGTCTGATGTGTAGCGAGAATCTGCCAGCGTCGCACGGCCGTCAGCCTCTGTTTCTGCTGGGTCCATTCTAGTCGGACTATATTGTGACCCAGAAGAAAAAACAGTCACACTAACAAAGATTTTCAGTCATTGTTAAGCAACAATCCTCAAGACCAGAGGAAAATCCAAAATGTAGTTAAGATAATAATTGAGTAAGAAAGTAAAAACGCAGTCGACTTGACAACAGAGTAAAGAAACAGATGTCAAACTGAGAACAGGAAGTTTGGTACAGCTGGAGACAGGACTGTCACCGACAGAACTGCCCGGGGAAACGCACTATGATAAGTTTTCAGACAGAGTTGGGCTTCATATTTGGGCACGAGAACAAGCAAAGTTATAAAAGAACGTGGAGGTGAGCTGGACAGCAACATGCGTCAGGCCTAACGTTCTTTTGCTAAATATATAGCTGTGTTCCACGAGCATAGTTACAGAGTAAAATAAAACTAGACATATGAACATTTGTTATGCGGTGTGTTACACTGCATGAGATGCAATTTCACTCCGATGTTTCCCACTGCCGAGCCTGGAGCTGTGGCTCTGAAAACGCAGTGCTGCAATGCTGCAGCTGAATGCCTGTTGTGCACACCCACCACCCATCTGTTGAGGTTACTAGGCCCAAAACCTGATGCGACACAACTAAAGAAGACGGACCAAACAAGGATGATAACACGGGTCTCACATGTCATGCAATTATTTGACAATCCATCAACTTGTACTGAATTCCAACGCATGAAATAGCGACTCTGTCCAAGTGACAGCTTGCATGTTTATGGAGTTTCCTGAGTAATTTTCCAAGTGGTTCCAGGACCGAATTCTCACTATTTCAGGTCACTTGGTATGTACTTACTTACTTACTGACGGTGCTTGAGTTTGACACCATCCTGTTGAAGATGTCAGGCCACAAAAAAAAAAAAAGATTTATTCCGGTAATAAATATAGCATATTATAAAAGTCATTTGTCAACTGTACTGTCACCTTCCGACGATTACATTTTTAAGTGATAACCCCTTAGTTTATTTTCTCACCTGTTCTGTGTTTTCGGTGTTCACACATTCCAAACAAGTTCCTGTCCACAGGTTCCGGTCGAGCCTACAAAATGATTCACAAGGACGTTACACATAGCTGCGTGACCATTAGGCACCATCTGTAGCCTGCTGGTGCAGAAAGTGAGGGAGGGCCAGAGTCACACAGGGAGGAAGAGGGATGATGGGAGGATGGTAAGCAAAGGACAGAAGACGGAAGCAGGCTGATCACAGAGGAGAAAACAGCAGCTTCCCACCATTGACTCTCAGATGGATCACAGAGGAGGAGCACTACTGTAAAACCTGAACCAGCAACAAACAGCAGCCAGTCGGGCGTCACACTCGTTGCTTCCGGTCCCCTGATTACTGTCTAAAAGATGGGGTTTGCTTGTCGGAGTCCCCGGAGGGTGCGTTTCCACGGCGACAGATGAGATGCGCTGGTAGCAATTAGCAGAGGACCTGTAGTAACAAATGCAACATTAAATGGAGAGGCAACACAGCGAATGAAACAGACTTTGAATATGTTCCCCAGAGCTGGTTAAAGATCCAGTGTTTGGATTAGTCAGGCCTCCATCCTTGACTGAAGCCTAATCACGCAACACCTCCTGTATGAGGCCCCAGAGGAGCGTTCACGGCCCTCTGGAGAGACAGCAGACGCCTGACAGTTGGGGCCACTTTCCTCAGCCGGGATGAATGAATTCTTCAGTGTTTAAAGGTGCTGTCCAATTCAGATGCGCGTTCCCACGCAACAAGCTTTTAATGCAGTAAAGCCAAAGGGCAGACACGTCCGCCATTGACGTGTCACCTGGGGTAGACGTGCAGTGACACAACACTCAGCCCAGACACCACGAGACGGCGCAGACCCGGTCAACAAACATCACAATCCACCACTCTCCATCAAAGTTCTGCCAACGCCTCCGTTAGGAAAGTTGCTATTGGTGGTTCTTGAAGTCGCTAAAAGACTGACTGAGACTGAGCTAGCATGCAGCTGAGTAGCTGGACTATGACCAGACTGGGTGAGGTGCGGCTACAGTGTAATTGTGTCGAATAACCTCCTATAAAATGGAGAAGTCGTGTGTGAAACCTGATGTGCAGTATGTGTTCCTCAGTCTGAGCCATTCTCCACAGTGAATACATCAACCTGATATCAGCTTTGTTTCGTAACGCGATGATGATCTGCAGATGTCTAGATTTGTCTTCAACTTCCTTCCCCCAGGTTGTTTTGATTGTTAGCTCTCTCAAGAAGATAAGAAGACGTGATTTGTTGGGTTATGTTAGCAACGGTTAGCATGGTTGCTAAGCTAGTCGAGGCTCATGCCGCTAATGAAAGCGCAACTCTTCCGATACTCCAAATCTATCATTCTTGTAATACATAAACAACACTCTTTTATTAATAAACTTGCTAAAGTTTAATCAAAAAGCCTGTCGAAGGAAGCGTGTTTGACAATGACGACAGCTCCATGATGGCGGTGAACCAGGGCTCTGGACCTCCAAAGTTACACTTGTTCAGCAGTCACGATCGCTGTCCACAGAGTTCAATTTAACAGTCTGAACGGCTTTGCTCTTCTCCTACGGTCACAGGAACCAGAAGGACAGAAGAGCTCACAGCGCCACCCCTTGTCACTGCGGTGAACTCCTTACAGCTCGATTGTCTCTGCACTGAATGTCAACCAGGAGGACATGACACAATCAGACTCAGTAGTCAGTGAGACAGATGCCACTGAGTGAAAGAGACAGGGCCAAGGCACGAGATATTGCCTGAAAAAGCACTACTACTACGACATTAAGTCACTAAAACTGTCGATTTACACAGTAAAAGTTGCCAAATAAGGTTTGGAAAGATGTGAAAATTGGCTAAGTTGGCAACACTGGCCAAATCCGGCACAAAGCATCATTCAGACCAGGCATTTATCCCGATGGAAAAGCAGCAACTGAGACCAGTCAATACACTGGCTAGAATGATAGATCTGGGAGAGACTCAATGTAGAGGCACAAGAAGCGGTGCCAAGTCATGATGCCTTCAAATTGTGCCTCAACTCCACGCCTGCCTCATATGGAAATTATCAATGTTAGTGCGAACATTTCTGTTTGTTTACAAAGCAGATTCATGAATAAATACAGTTTTCTTTTCAATACAAAAGCAACAGAGACATGAATCAGTTTTCAAACAAAGCTGATGCCTCCTGACCGATGAGCCACATGGAGCTGCGTGAACTAATCCTTCCCATTTGCCGACATTCCTAAATGGATTATCTTCTTGGCTGCTTAATACTGTTTCATTTCGCTTCTGTCACACAGTCATACATGACTCACACTGGGATTCAATTAGCTCGGCAGTAATTAAGTAGGGGATATGCCCCACTTCAGTCTGCTCTGAAAACTTATGGACAGCAGTTTCAGTGAGGATGGAGGAGTTGTTTTTTCAGACTCGACATAAAGTGGATTTAAGGCGCACTGTGCTCAGGAGGCTTGGACTGTCTGCACAGACCTTCACCAGACCTGCTCAGATGCCACATGCAGAACTATTCCAAATATTTCTTTCAAATAAATGTGAATTAAAATAACACTCAGCCTGTCTGTATATATACACACACACAGAGGAAACAGTTGACTTGCTGTACGTGTGAAATTCTTAGATGATATAATAAATGCGAGATTGACCTAGAAAAACTTCATGAACAAACCACATCACGAAAACAAGATAACGTCAAGGAGCGGCACGCTTTTGGTCTCCAGCAGCCAAGTGACTTGTCGATGTTGCCACACTCTCTTCTGCAGCTGCACAGGTGGATCAAGTGCGGTCCAAGGGCAAGACACAGCCCTTTGCCTGTATTTATCTGGTCCTCATGAGGTCAGAACTAGTTATCATTCATTGTCAATTATGAATTTAAATTTGGACAAAAACTTTTAAATTTGATTCTTTTACTGAGTAATACTAATGGTAACAGTATTTCTTGTCCCTAAAAAAAGTAATATTTTGAATATATTAAATTGTGAATTTTACCATGATATTCTGCACGTAAAAATATTTTTCAACAACTTAAAATTTATTCAGAATATTTGAATATTTATTTTTTTAAGCATGTAATGTTACTTCCCACCGGTTTTCAATTTTAAATCTTTTGTGTTGATGGCCCTGAACATTTGTCTCAGCATAATGTGGCCCTTTATGGAACGTAGCAGACTTAAAGGATGTGCAACAACACGATTTTCCAGTCACTGTAGGAGAGGTGCAAACAAGCAGCACTGTGTTGAGTTCAGGACAAATATGAAACAAATCACAAGCCTGCATTAGCGATAAGGGACGATTCATTTACACGTCAAATACAGGTGGAGACGGTCTGTTACGATCACATTCAGCCATGCATCGATGCTGCAACACCTTCAGGCACAGACGTGCATGTACAGTGTGATGGACTCTGAATCCAGCCGTCAAAAACTCACACTAAAGACAGCAGAATGTTACTTTCTGAATAACTAGAAACTGACCACGTCTGATCGGAAATAGAAAAGTAAGCTTCACCTTCAGTACTTTCAACTTCAGCTGTGGACATCACTGACATAATGGACCAACGTCATAAGTCATATACTGTAATTATAGTTATAGAGGGCCTTTAGAGTGACATGCCTGCCTCTAAAAATCATTGTCAAATTACAGCTTGTCAATATCAAACACGCCATTAAAGATGCGTATTAAATGGGTCCAACTTCCTGCATCAGATCCTGGTTTAATTAGATCGACCTGAAGCCGACTATGTCACAGGTCTGTTCCTCTCCGAAACAACTGTCCTGCTCTTTGAAGTGAAGTCTAATTACTCAGTGACTTTGCATGTGCCTTTGCAGCCATGCTTCAGCGTATGTGCGTAGGCGGTTGTGTGTGCATGTGGGTGTGTATTCTCTCTGGTGCACATGACAGAAGAGAGACACCTCTCAACGCTGCTTTCATCTTTTTTTTTTTTTTTTTTTACCTGGAACTGAGCTGTTCAGCTTCTGGTCGGAGCATGAGGGGCGCTGTCAGGTTTCTTCTTTATCATCCATGAACATCTCAGAGGTCCACAAAACAGGCGCTCTCGGCTTCTAACGTTACATTTCGTGCTTAAAGTGTAAGTTATTAAAATTCCGCTGAGTGACTGATGATTTTGTGTATGTGGTATCTGAGTGAGCGATGTTCCACAGTGTTTAACAGTTGAAATGTATTTGTTTTAGAGAGGTTGCCTTTAGTGCACAGGCAAGCTTCTGTGTCTTGTTTACAGCGCCGATGCGGAGAGAGATAGAACGCCGGAAATACTTGACAGCAGGATATGAAAAATGCTAATGAACCGCCATGATAACAACCCATCATGACACATGTGCATGCAGAAGGAAAATGAGAAATGCCAGCAGACCCAGTCCTCGCCTCCTTTAAGAAACTAATCCTTTCAAACAGGGTTGTTTACATTTTTCATGGCAGCAGTCCTTTACATCGTGACATGTTTTGTGTTGATAGAGATTAGAGGCTCCCCATAAAAGATTTCTTCATCCCGTTTATCATTTGCACTACACCCGTCTAGGGAGATGCAACTAGCTTTACACAGCAGGAAGTATGCAAATCGCACACATATCCAGCTGTTCCAGGTTGTTACACCAAATGTGGTGATGAAAACGTTCCAGTTGTTTGTTTGATCTGAAAGCAAATCTGTGGAATAGAGATTTGGGGAGATAGCAGTTGCAGATGAGGGACCACAGCTGCTGGATAAAACACATATGAACAAAAGTTAAAACACCACTTGGCCCAATAAAGAGGTTGCTTTTGTCCCGATTTTGCTGCTTCCAGAGCAGGGAAGGTAAATGTCCCATAATTATAACTCTAATAAGGTTATCCATTCAGAGAATCCTCGTGTCTGGTGTGTGTTGACAGCGGATTCATCCGGATAATCGGCTCTGATAAGGGTCGGGCTGACAATTGTAATTAAGCGCGTTCAATATTTACGACCCAAAATCTCGCTCCTGACTTGAAGCCTTCCGACAGAGAAGCAGGGGAGCAAAGGAGGGACCTGTGATCACATGGTTTCTGGCTTGGACGACCAGCATCTGTTCGGTGCTGTGATAGCCAAGCCAACGGTTTGAAAGATGTTTGTATTTTAGAAGATCCAGTGAGTCCTAGTTTTGGGTAGCACAAGCTGGATAAAGTCGTGGCAACCAACAGAAAGCAATAAAACACAACATGAAGTAACTGCCAAAATTATCTGTCGGCTGTCGGCTGACATAACGGTTCAAACCTGAAAAGTGCCCAGTCCTCCTACTGAGCCACACTGAATCCAAAAAATGTTGGGTCACAGGAAAGCTCTCAATTGTGTTAGTGGTGGTCATGTCCGTACCTTGTATGTCTGTTTTATTATTGTCATGTCCATGTCTTCCTGTGCTTTTATTTTGGTTACTCACAGTTATTCCTGCATTCCCTTTTCCTGCTTTTCCTCCAGCATCTCGAACGGCACAGCTGGCGAGCATTTGATGCTCAAGCCTTCCACGGATATCAACCCTTCGACGCCAGCTTGTGCCGCCAGATGGTTTCTTCGCGTTCCTCATGGTAAACTCTTCCACGACTCAACTCTCTCGCTACATTCCCTTTGAATTTTCTAAATCCTGTGCACGCTCGATTCCCTTTTCAGCCGCTTTCTTAGTTCTCGTTTTCCCTCGCTCCATTTCTGTTTCACTTTTCTCCTTTGCGAGTTTATCCTCGTGTGAGTGTTATCTAGATCTAACTTTTTATTTCTCATTGCTATAGTTATATCCTTGTGTGTGTGTTTTCCACCACCAAGTGTTTTTCGTTGGTTGGGCCTCGTGGGCTTATCTCCAAGTGCGTGTAGTTCCCAGTCCGCGTTCTGGTTCCGGCGCCTTTTGTAATCCGTTTCTGTTTGTTCCAGTCTGTGTATTATCTCATCATTGTTTATTAAATTCTTTAATTTATTCTCGTCTCCGAGCCTTCTGTCGACCAGTACACCTTGCACTTGGTTCCGACCTTAAGTAGCCATGACAGCAGTCTCACTCACAGTGATCTCACCATATAATGCAGCCCTGTAAAGAATGTACTTTCCCACCCATGGTCACAATATGTGTCACAATATTTCAAAGTACATAACCATAGATTACATTTTTGCATGGGTACCTTCTAAATGATATATACATTGCAAGTAAAGAGGATTGTGGTAAATAATTTCTTAAGTCTTATAAACAGATAAAACTCAGCCAACGTGTTAAATGCATGTTCATGGTTGTTTCTGTGGGATGTTTGAGACATAGCTCAAATCACGTTGTTGCTCCTGAGGTGAGAAGTGATGCTGGTCTGATATGTTTCTTGAACTTGGCCGTCCACTGCATATTCAGCACTCAGTGATTTTACTGGAAATGATGTGCCATGTTCATCTTTGTTGATGCAGGTGAGATTTACTTGGTACCACTTTTTAACATATGTTTGCCCTTTATGCGAAGGTCACGCTGCATTTAGCACTGCATAAAGAACTAAACAAATTCACTTTTTTTGGATTGACTCATTGACTGACTGCTTACTGCCATGTTTCATACCACAATAGGGAAATTTGGGTTGTTGGCAGCATATTAACATTAAAGTAGTCCTTACTCCCACAGAAACGACACAGTCAACCCTGTAGAAACAAAGAAGTAAAATATAATGTGCTGAAATGATCATAAAGCCCAATCATGACAGTGAGTCCAGTCCACGTCCAGAGTGCAACCTGACAGTAGGTGACAGGAAAGTCAGTCTGAGAAGGTGTGGCCTATTGCACCGTCCACAAATGCCCTATCATGTCTGTTTCGATCATTTCCCAGGCATCTGCCACCACTTCAGCAGGGAATTCAAGTTGCATTAACATCACCGCTAAAATGCAATAACAACCAAACCATATATGTAAGTGTTTATTATTGTGTCCTGTCTTTCTATTTTGAGAATTCCCCGACGTCTGCCTGCGTTGATGTCAACTGAATGAGCCGATGTCAGCGAACTCTGTCTTAATTCTTCCATGTCTAAATATAAAGTCCCCACAATTTGCTGAACCGCACAATCTTTCTTTTTTTTCATATTCCTGCTGTGGGATCACTTACTTCACAGTGGTGTGATTGTTCCAAATTTCTTCCAGCGAGTGAAACATAGACGCCAGCACTTTCCCTTTAGTTTGAAGACTTGACAGCCTTTGAATGTCCGGGGAGATTTTTTCTTTTTTTTTTTTTTTTTACAATCGTGGAGAACATGCTGCGAGTTTTCCCGCTGAGGCAGGACATGCTTGATCTGGCGGCTCATGAAGAATACAATTAGTCTTCTGCAAGCTCTAATCCAGAGGTGGTTGTATGTTTCTGAAATCCACTCTCATTTTGGTGTTTTAAACAGTCAACTTGTGAGAAGATAAACAGAGCACGTCTCTGTCCTCGAAATGAAGTCGACCGGAGGAATATTAAATCCCATGTCCTTCCTAACTTCGGCCTATTTAATAAAGCGTTCTCCAGACAAAGCTTGTCCTTCACCTCTATATTCTGCCCTTCTCCTGCTGTGCCCCCGCCCCACTCTCCACCCCGCCCACCTATTGTCTAGCACTCATCATCCTTCATTATTGCCCTCATGGAGAATGGAGAGTAAACAAGGCCATCTTTTCTCCCCTCATCTTCCCATCCTTCCTTTTTTCCAGTTGGATAAGCATGGGGGAAGGTTGCTCTCCTTCACCTGGCTCATCTCTGCTGCCTTCATCCATCTATTCATCGCCTCACTTGATTTTCGTTTAATATTCAGGGGAAACAATGTTAACTCTTTTTCCTCTCAGCATTCCTGCCATCTGTCCGCACACCTTCTGTACTGTATTGAAATGCAATAATCATGCACAAAATGAGTCTGTGATTCTCACAGAATTTTTTCCACCAATGTATTTTTGCGGGAAAAAAAAGAAACAATGAGGTTTCTGTGTGCATTGTGAGGCTTTATTTGTTGCTGGAACACCTCTGCTTTTTATTGTAGCATCAGTGGTGTAACGGTACACATACTGTTTCGGTACAAGTGCTTTCATACGTGTCCAGAAAAGGGTGCACACAAGGGCATGGCAGCCACAACAGATCTACAACTGGAGCTGGACGATCCCCGCTGATGTGTCCTCTGGGTCGAGACTTTGACGTGTGATTAGAGTCATCCAGCAGGTTATTTTGAAAAGTGCGTACCGAGGCACCAACTGTGCGTCAACAGTGGAAGCCTCGAAACCGGTTGTACCAAGTGACTGGTTGGAACACGTGGCTCATTTCCAGATTCAAGCGGCATCACAGCAAAGTGAGTGAGGAGGCAGCAGTGCTTACTGAATGTTTGCTGCATTAATGGAATCTGTTTTAAAAATCAATGTAGAATCATTTTGTGGTCAAACATTAGATAAATAAAAATGTGTGGGTTGACGGCATTCTTTTTTTCTTTTCTTCCTTTCACTACGGAGCCCTGGAAGTGACATGCACGTGTTTATTTCTTTGGATGTGACTTTCATGACCTTATTTTTTTTTAGCCGGAGATAACAGTTATCTCAAGATAATTTAAAAAAAAATATCTCGAAATAATTGCTATCTCGGGCAAAAAATAAACAAAGTCATGCATGTTACATCCAAAAAAATTAACACATGCATGTCACTTCCAGGGCTCTGTATTTTACGTATTATCTTTAAAACATATTTTTATTGCATTTTTTTTTTCAATTTTAAGTCAGAAAATTTAAAAAACAAGTTGCATTTGTGTCCCATCCTGGACTGAACATGCACCAGACTGAAGCCATAAAAGTGAGTCGTCCAGATCTTGCTCCTTTATGTCTTGAGTTTTCGGAACAATATCTCGAGGTGAAGCAGCAGACCTTCCTCCATCACTGACAGCTCAACTGAAAATGAGCGAGCTGCATCATGGTGGACACACCAACGTTACAATCCCAAACATCCATCCGTTGAATCAGTTTTTATTTAGATGTTTAGATGTTTGCTGTGTCTCATTCAGTGTCCTGAACATATTTGGGTGGTAACTGTTTGCAAATTTTCCTTCCTGTCATCACACAATTGAGAGAGTCGACAAGGAAAAGTGGAAGATCATCACGTGATATAAACACGACGAAAAAGGAGCGTGATCATCGCTGATTCCTTTGTCAGCGTTGGCTCCGGAATGTTCTGTTTCCGGCCCTGTTGCAGTCACACCCCCCTATTCTTCTCTCTTGGACCCAGTGGTACCTGCCTATCCTCGCAGCTGTGACGTCACCGCGGAGATCTCCGCTGCTCCGTCCAGCGTGCGTCGCGCGCCTGCGGAGCTTCCAGCGGCGTGTGTTTCACTTCTCCTCCCGGGATACGAGAGGAAACTCGCGGACACCACTCTCGTCGTCAAGCCCGGCCCCGGCACCATGTCCTCTGCGGTCACCGACACGGAGGAGTCCGCGCGCAGCTCCCCGCTGACGCCGCTGAAGCTGGTCGGGCTGGTGTGCGTGTTCCTCGCGCTCTGCCTGGACGTGGGCGCAGTCATGAGCCCGGCGTGGGTGACCGCCGACGACCAGTACTATCTGTCCCTGTGGGAGTCCTGCTGGAAGCCGGCGAGCACCGACGACTGGCAGTGCAGCAGCACCCTGGGCTCAGGTAACCTCTGCGGGGGGGGGGGGTCAGCTGCTTCGATCAACTTCATACCTGTCACTAAGAATCACATTATGTGTGTGTATATATATATATATATATATATATATATATATATATATATATATATATATATATATATATATATATATAGTTGAAAACAAACACTGATTAATTATATTATATTATATATAATATTGTGTGTGTGTATATATATATATATATATATATATATATATATATATACACAATATTATATATAATATAATATAATTAATCAGTGTTTGTTTTCATCTCCTCTAGTGCAATGTAAATGAAATTATATGACATTTGTGTAACTGATATCACATGGCTCCGTAATTGTCCTTTAGTCAGTCAGTTTTGTTGTGTGTGTGTATGTGTGTGAGTGTGTATTAGTATTTTCATATGCGTGTTTTTCAATTTGCCCTCTGTGTGTTGCTAACAGTCATTTCCTACGGATCTTTATAGTATATTTTTCTTGAAAACCATCAAGTTGTTTGGGTTTTTAATTTCCTTTGTCAGGGTGTGGTTGTAGCACATGGTTGGTAGAAGTTCAATCTTCTTCTCTGCTCCTCCTCATGAGGAGTTTGATTAAACAGTCGATGATCCAGTGGCAGCTCAGATCAGCCAGAAGTTTCCAGTCACATTCTGAGAACTGGGGGGTTGGCAAAGTGACAGACTTTGGCCACATTAAAGACTAAAGCGGAGCACATTGCACTACATTACTGCGAGGGAGCACTGGTGTCGGGGGCCCCTGTGATACTAAAGCACTTGAAATACCGCTGCATGTAGCTGCCCACCCCGCTGCCTTTAACATCCATTTTACAGATTCACAAACCTTCTATTTGTGAGTAAAATCCAAAGCTCTGACGAGTGAAAAACTGACAGGTTGCTGTTTAAGAGTTGATAAATATGTCAGAATGATCATTAAAGAGGGAATTTAGGGTGTTATGTGAGGAAATATGAATAGGTCTGTAGACTAAAATAACCTTCCAGAGGCACTTTAATGGTGATCCTTGCTTCTTCTAAGAAGTCGAGCATTTGGAGACCAATTGTATTATTTTGCCGACAGCATTGTTCTCGATCAAAGAGGTGGCAACTGGCTGGAAGACGAAAGGAGAGTAGAGAAATTGTCCTCCTCAGTTACATGTTTGAAGTTGTGTGGGACCATGAATCTTCCAGAATCCTGGAGATGAATCTTCCGGAATCCTGTTAAGGAGGAATAAGCTGAATATCACAATAAAAGACGTTTTTGTAGCTGATATTCATGAACCTCTGCTTCTACAGTCACTTAATATAGTAAACTCAATTGTCAGGTTACGTTGTTACATTGCGTTTTCCCCATCTTTTTAAAGCTCAGTATGGAAAAAAAAACGTGCAAATCCCTGCCCACAAAACTGCTCTTCCTGATCACCATCAACAAGTCAATTTGTCGCTTGACAAAGTCAAATAATCGTGAACAGATGAGCTCAGTAGCTGCTGCCACAACACTTTCAGATGCAGGGGTCTCCTGGGTCTCCTCGTGTTGCTTGCCTGACCCAGATTTAAAAATAAAAATAAAATGAAATTCAACCTCCATGATGTAAGGGCATCCCTCAGTCCCTGCTCCAAGTTCTCCCCTTCATGATCATCAGGGAAATAAACAGTCTGTAGGCACTTCCTCGTCATGGTAAGTCCGCCTCTTTGAAGTGGACAGTCAGGCTGATGTACGGATCCATGTTTTGGCTGGACCATAAATCAGTCATTGTGGCAAAATAATCCACGTCCTGCACTTCTGCCTTGACTTTAACGCGCACCTTCTTATACATATCTGGCAGTGCACCTTGTGAAAAATAGTTGCTGGAGGGTATTGAGTAGCGTTTGTCCAATGCATGAATCATCTTTCGAAATCTGTCAAGTTCGACAGTGTTTATTGGAACCATGTCTTTTGCTATATGGAAAGCAATTGCCTCCATAACCACATAACTCCGGCTGGAGTCTGGTTTGAATCCAAAACACAGCTACACAACCGAATACGAGCCTTTTGCCGGAACAAATTCGTTCTGACAATGATTGGTGGGCTGATTCTCTAACTAGTTCTAGGTTTGTCATCCATATTCCTACAGTTTCTTGCCTGTCCCCAAGTTATCCGATCACTACCGTGTTCACGTCACGGGTGAAATACGTGACTACAAGGCTTTGTCAATGGCTGAAGGTGAGGGCTTGGGAGCGTAAAACTCACGAAGCAAATTTGATGCAAATGCAATCGATTTGTAAATGAAATGTGAATCAAGACTAATAGAAAATTACAAGGGTGAATCGAAATCGCAATTTTTTTCTAAACAATTTATTGTGCAGTCCTGCTGTGAATGCAGGTGGGCGTCTATTTTTTCATGTTTTCGTCCGGCTTTTACCCCCCCGCCCCAGGTAAAAGCCTCTGATGGGTTCATGAGTCAACGAGTTGACATCTGTGTCTCTGCTGTTAGCAGATGCTGCAGGTCAAGTGTCCAAAGTAAGGCTGGACAATTATGGTCAACATGATAATCACGATTATTTTGATTCATATCATGATCACGATGAACAAATTATTCAACAATTGAAGATCTTGCTGTCATTGTACTTGCAAACTTTATTGAGCAATGTGTGAAAATGTACCAGTTCTATTTAACCTTCAGCATGTAGGTTAAAGGTTTCTCCCTAGAAACTCCAGTCTGTATGGTCTGGCCTTAGAGAACAGTGGAGACAGGAGACATTTTGAGCTGAGCAGGCACTTGGCGGGGAAGGTTTTTCTGTGGTTGTAAGCTGTGATTTTTGCTTTTTTGTCATTTCCATGAGCTCATGATAGAGGACGTCACTCCTTTGATAATGAACTTCCATATTTGAGTGCACCTCCTGCGTCTCTCCAGTGTGATGAATGACAAGGAGCGCTTGATTTTATCACCCTTGTCTCAGGTTGAGCGCGAGCGATTGTTCTTTTGCATTCACCCACTTCCAAATAATCATTGGTTTTTCGCAACATCTCCAGCAAGCAGCTATCACTGCTGTTGTGACTCATTTACATGTAGCAGACACACTGGAATCTGAACGCGTTCACATTTAAATGCACCATTAGTCATTGCTGAACATTAATGGGGCTGTTAACTTTACGGTGCAGTCATAGATGAGAGTGGATTTCACGGCGTATTAATGACCGGTGCTGGAATTATTTGCACAGAATAGAGGCTAAAGTTCACCCCTGGACTCAAAGGCTGTGCTCTGATCACTGTTGAGATCGTTGATGCTGCTGGGAGACCTCCTCCCTGCTGGAATACTCCACTCCAGCACTCCAGGGTGTTCATGGCTGACCGCCTGACTAATTCATTTTTCAGCATAAAGGGAGGAAAATGGAGACGAATGGCTCTCTTCCCATCATTGTTCTCGTTTTGGTATTATTATCCTCTTAACAGGGATAGATTTCGGCCTTGCTGTCGCACCCAGGAGAGGTCTTGGCGTTAGGGCAGATCCATTCTTTCATGAGAGAGTAGTGTCATGGGAGATGGAGTTCATGAGTCCTTTTAATTGAGGTAGCTGTATTTACTACCTGTGTGGCTCTGGGATCTAACTGACTGCTACCGATTACACACAGGGACCATAACAACGATTCACTTCAGGGCTCCTTCATTGTCGTCTCCTTGTGAGAGGCGTCTGGACCTGCGTGATGCTTCCGATTCATGAGCCGCTTTGCTGCTGGTGGGGCCATGATTTGTGTGTTTGTAGCAGCTGCTGTGTTTGATGTGTGTTGAAGAGCAGCTTGACTGTCAGTGTGTGAATTGTTGTGTGTTTGTGGCGATGAGAGGCAGCCACATTGAGCTGACCTATTTCTGGACAGTCTCCTGTGAAGCCCGGCTGAATATTTCATGTCACACTCTGATTTCTCTGTTGTTGCATCTCCGCACGTCCACTCACCAGTAGGACCTCTGCTGACACGCCAGCTGAGACACTCGGACTCGGACTTCCATCTCTGCTTTACTCACCTTCTGCTTGTCACGCGTGTCACAAGGCCACACCAACACTCCCCCAATTAGAAATCCTGGCTCATGTATGAAGTGTAGTCGCTCTGCCAACACACACTCTTACGGCACACGCACACAGTGATCTGGGGGAATAAATCACTCCCTGCTCACTTCCTTGTCTCGTTCCAGCTGAAGTGAAGCAGCTCATTGTTTCCACTCATCGTGAGATTTTTCTCTTTCTAATAATATGGAAGAGAATCAATCGCAACGATGGAAGGACCACTCACCTTCATTGGCTGTCAGGATACTGCAGAGCCGACAGTGCTGGAGCTGGGTCAGCGCATCAGTGTCCTGCTAATGGGCACTGTGACAGATTTCCTCTAATTCATGCGGCCCATTACACGAAACCTTGCCTCTTATTTGCTGCTCTGTCACCTGACATGGAAATTAGGTGTAACGGGGTGAAAAGTGAAACAGTAGTGGGGTGTCAAAATGGTTAAAAATCAACCCCGTGAGAAGAAAAGACGAAGGAAAGGGGACCGATCCTGTGGATACACTACCTCACCTTCACCTTCACCTTCTTCTGCCGCTTATCCGGGGTGGGGTCGCGGAGGCAGCATTCGGAGCAGGGAAGCTCAAACTTCCCGGTCCGCACAAACCTCCTCCAGCTCTTCCCGGGGGATCCCGAGGCGTTCCCAGGCCAGACCGGAGACATAATCTGTCCAGCGAGTCCTGGGTCTTCCCCGGGGTCTCCTCCCGGTAGGACATGCCCGGAACACCTCCCCAGGGAGGCGTCCAGGGGGCATCCGGATCAGATGCCCGAGCCACCTCAGCTGGTTCCTCTCGATGTGGAGGAGCAGCGGCTCCACCCCGAGCTCCTCCCAGATGACCCAACTCCTCACCCTATCTCTAAGGGTGCGCCCAGCCACCCTGCGGAGGAAACTCATCTCACCCGCTTGTATCCGCGATCTCATCCTTTCGGTCACTACCCAAACTACTACTACTACTACTACTCTTCTTAAATGATATCAGACCAGGCTTTTAGCTAGGATTTTAAACAGGGCATCCAAAGTCCCGCCCCCAAGCCATAACCACACCCCAAACCCCAACCTCTCCCGACACACCATGTCCACGACTGACAACCAACAACTTGCTTTATAAAAAACAAAGCTATAAACATCTATTTGTACCAAAACAACATGACAAATAAACAAGCATCTGAGTCAAATAAACATTAACAGACATGAACTCAGTAGCACACTTCCAGATGCACGAGTCCCCTGGGCAATTGTTTAACTTGGCTGACCCAGATTAATTAAAAATATAATAATAATAAAAAACATTTTTATCATGATTCTTTCCCTTACTCCAAGCCATCATGTGTACAGCCTTGTGTCTCCATCTTTTTTCATATATTTATGCAAGATAAGCAGTTGTATCAGCTGTGATGGTTTTCTAAACTTTCACAACCACAACATGCATTGATTCATTCAAACAATACATATATAAAGCCTTGTCGCTTGATTAAAAACATAGAACTACTCGAATTTTGATCCCTATTTTGCTCTCATTCTGAAAAGGCTTTGTGTTGGTCCGCTTGCCGCTGCGATGCGGGCGAGGCAGGGAGTGCCAAATGTTCCTCCGATTAGAAAGCAATGAGTTAGTTTTGTGAACGATTGTCTAAAGTTTGGAACTTATCTGCGCTTTCCTCCTGTCATCAGCGTCAGACATCCCATCAATAGCAGCTCGCTTCTATGCCACGAGTGTCGCGACTCGCGACATGTGGATCACTGCGAGATTATGGCGGTAAACAAATATGGCGACGGCAATGGCTAAAATACGGTTTCGAAAGGTTTGAGAATCTGCGAATTTGGATCATATTTGGCGAAATTACCGTGTGGAAACAAAATTTAATGTAAACCAGTGAGATGACACTGTGAGCGGAGCATTATACAGGCACTAATAATACATTTAGGGCGTCCTGCCGAGGAAACCGGGCTTCTCAAGATGCCCTCTAGCTAAAAGCCTGTATCAGACACACTGCAGTGTGTTTGTTTTTACACAAAACTCTCTACAGGGCTCTTCTCCCCAGGATTTTTTCCTCATCGTATGGGGGTGACTCCGTCAATGGGAGCAGGGCCCCCCTTAAAAGGAAGACTCCTCGACTGATGGTGAGGGAAAACTCCCCCCTACTCTGGGAAAATCTCCAATCGAATGAGACCTGTCTTTCCTTTTCCATTTAGTTCAATGAAAAATCTAGTTTTTATATGAGTGTGGTGTTATTCTGCACATACTGGGGCTTTTGTCATGGAGATGTTGAGAGCACGCATGAGCATGCACTGGGCCTGAATTTATTTTCCATTCAAATCAACATCGCAATGTAAATGAAAACAAGCGGAAAACACACAAGGCATCGTGGTGAAAATAACCAATTGCACATCCTGCCGGACAAATGGAGAGAGGGACCGGGTAAAGACAGCTGCAGACTGAAGAGAGATTTACTTCTCCGAATTTAAAACTAGCTTTTTTATTGTCACCAATTCGATCAAAGTCAAAACAATGTTGTGACTAAAACGTGACTAAAATACATTGACTTTTCTACACCAAAGAGTTGTTGTGAATTTTAGTCGACTAAAACATGACTAACAAAAATGACATGTGAATGACGAAATGTGACCTGGACTAAGAATTAACTTTGGCACAAGACTAAGACTAAATAGGAAAATGGGCGACAAAGTTAACAATATAAAGAACCACAATCAGGCAGTCAGCCTTGTAGTATGTTTTTGAATGTGATGTGACACATGTTCTCGATGGCTTTGACTGTTGTCATTCTCATGTGTTGTGTGAGCTGATGTTCATTTCCACTCCTCTGCTCTTCACACCTGATAAAGCCAACAGGAAGTAGCATGCAGAGTCCTCCTGATCCAATCTTCAGTTCTACTGAGCTGCTGATGGTGCTGAGATTGAGGTCATGAAGCAGCAGCCAGAGCTGAGTCACACACAGACGACAACATGGCTGTGGCTGCAGAGGTCCTGCTGCTGCTTGTTACTCTCATCACCAGCATCCACGCTGATCTCATCTTCGGACCGGGGCTGACTGTTGACCTCCTCCTGGACCAAACCGCTGACTTCTGCTTGGTCTCAAGATGGGCCAGTGGGGAGAAGATGCTTCTGTGGAACTCTTCAGACTCCATCATAAAACAAGATGCGTATAAAATATCCAGTCCGATAGCGTCTGACTCGGGTCAGTACCAGGTGCAGTGCTGGACTTGGGGCAACGTGACGCACGAGAGGAACTCCACTCTTCTCTTCTGTGGCACTCGAAAGATTAGAAGCCATTATCTCTACCTGCATGCTGGACAGACAGCCAAGCTGACTTGTGACAACGTGGGACCAAACCAGAGTGTTCAGTGGGCCCATTTGAACCCCAGAAAAAACGTTGTTTCAATAGATGATGAACCGCCTTCGGAGAACGAACACCAGCTGGTGATGAACGGACCCTCTCTTCTGCTCTCCATCCACCGACCTTCTGTTGATACGACCTATTATTGTCTGAAGAAGCAGCAGCACATGTGTGACCTACACATCCGTTTCTATGTGAAAGTTCCGTCAGACTATGTCCTCCGTTCGGTGGGGGAGAGACTGGAGCTCAACTGTTCTGACAACAGGGGAAACCAGACACACTTTTGGTCGATGACGAATGCACTGATGGATAATAGAGTGAGTCGCAACCACTCACTGATGTTTCCGTCTCTGACGTTGGATGAATCGGGTAGATACGTCTGTGAGCTGAATGTTTCAGGTCGTGTGAATTACTACCTGTGTGTGTGTCCCGTCTCCGAGCCTCCCGCTGTGGTGCTCTTCACTGAAGGCGAAAACGTCACTCTTGACTGTGGTGACTGGAACCAGACTGTGGGGGTTCGCTGGCTGATGAGGTCCAAGAGAACCCAGGGACGAATGTCACGTGTGATGTATCTAGAACTGGACAACATGTATCGCTCCAACATGAGCCTGGTTGTCAGGAACGTCTCTCTGCAGGACAGCGGAGAGTTCTGGTGCGTGGTGATGAAGGGAGGTCACTGTGTGTTCAGATCTGAGACCCTGCTAATGTTCAGAGAGCCAGAGGTTGATCTCCATCTGGTGAGGTCTGTGCTGCTCAGCGCTGCGATTGTGATGATGCTGTGTGTTGCTGTGACGGTGGTGGTCTGGAGGAGCAGGCAGAGAGAGCAGATCCCTGCAGCTGTGGAGGAGCTGGAGATGTCTCAGCTGTCCCCAGAGTCAGACTTGCAGCAAGAAACTCTGTGAGATGCATGTAAATAACTGATGAACTTTGGCCTCACTGATGATCAAAGTGTGCTCCCTTGTTTGGCTTCAATAAATGTAACATGCTTCTGAGACACTCTACTCTGTGTTTCCTTCATTTACTCACTCACCTGGAGGAAGAAGACACATGAACACTTTGTTACTTGTCATTTATATCAAGAACTTCAATTCGCACATGCTCATTTCCGCACTGCCACTCATCACACCAGATCAAGCGGGAAGCAGAGCAGGAAGCAGCACGTCCTCCTGATCCAGTCGTCCAGTTCCAAGAAGCTGATCTCACTCACTTGCTCTCTCACTCACTCACTCACTCACTCACTCACTCACTCATGCACACACATCAGCCGACATGTGATCATAATGAACTTTGGTGAAGATTTTTTTTACTGTTGCATCACTAGTGATGTTGATGACTGATCAAGTGGTTGCTTCTTCAACGTTCTGTGTGGAGTGTGTGCATGTGTGTGGCCTTAGTCATTGAGGCGTGGCACTGCCCCCTGTTAGACAGTGCACTCAATAACCGTACGTTCACACCTAACGGCAAATGCATGCTTTATTCAAAAGATTTGCATTCAAGTCAACATTGAGCAGGGGATGCAACATCTTTGGGGAATCAGGGCAGCTTTTTTTTCTGTTGTGTTGCGATGGATGTCATTCAAACATGAGTTTTGCTGGTTACAATTTTTTAAAATGCTTTTTCAGTGTGAGAATCTACGCTGCTTTGAAAAGCAATTTTCATCTAAACCAAATGTCTGGCAACACATGTAGTTGTTGGTGTGTACACACACATAAATGATGCACTTTCACGTGCCTGAATAAACTGATGAAAATGTCAGGATGTCAGAAGTCACTTTCCATGTCTGGTGAAGGCATTTAATTGAGCCCCTATTCAGGTTCCCAAAAGGATGGATCTTATAATAGACGTCTGTGTCCTCAAAAACATTGTCACACATTCTGCCTGTTGGCCGTCGTTGTTATCCGCTCTCTTCTTCCTCCACCCTCGGAGCAAACCTCTGTCCTCTCCTCCAACCATTCTATTGTTGGCTTCCTTTATCACCCGTCACTTTTTGCTTTCCCTTTGTCTCTGACTTCACACTTGGTCATCGGGGACCGGTATCGACCAGCGCACGTCCAGTTATGCCTAATGAACAGCTGAAGGGGGAAACATGGTGGCACCAGTGTTCAGTCATTCACGTGACCTTGAGAATGTTATTACAGCCTGGACCTGGCTTTCCTTCTTTGTGTGTTTGTACCCTAAGCCGAGTGGCGCCTGAAGCTGATTGAAAGTAAAATAATCTGGAGTGAGATTTGCATATGATGATTCTGTTGGCCACCCTGCCTCTTTCTCAGTGCCCACACAGCATCTCCAGCCTTCCCTCCTCACTCTCCAGCTTATCGATCCTGCCGCTACTTAACTCTGATGGCCTATCCATCTGTAAGGTTAAACCAATGGCTTCCCCCCCCATCTATTTCAATTCCTTGATTACTTTTTCTTCCCCTTCTTTGTTACGTCCTGGGACTCCGGTTTCCTCTCAGTTCTTCTTTAACGTTGACAAATTGGAGTGTGGATTTTGAAGATGTTAACCCTCTCCGTCTCTCTCCCGGGTTAAGCCACTCCTCCTCCTTCCCTACCTTCCTCTTCTCGTCTCCAGTCTCAGTGAGCCGAGCCCCTGGAGACCGCTGGTTCTATTTGTAGTGTCTGAATGAGGTATGGGAAATGGTGTGGCATTCAGTTGCGTGGCAGACAGACAGGCGGGGGAATAAGCAGCAAACTGCAGCTTCACAAAATAAACACACACGCGACAGTAAAGCCCAAACAGACAATATTGAGATTCCTAGCTGACAATAAAAAACATGCATAAAAGCATTCACTTCAACCTTGCTTAGTATACACCTTTTTGTGTTTCTTTGTTATTTATTTTATGTCGGTGAAACAAATTGACTCCTGTTTTTTAAAATCCTCAGGACATCGAAAATGCTCCAGAGAAACAATCTCGCTGAATTTCATCAAACAAGTCAATATTTGACGAAAATGTTTCCAGTTCACATGAAAATCGGACCCTTGTATCAAGACTGAAATACTATGTCCATGTTTGAAGTGTAATGTGAACAAACGTGTTGCTTAACACAAACCATGAAATGATTACTTTAAGGGATCGGAGATAATTTGGTGCAACAACCTCAACAACTCAGCTCGGGGTGCGTCTGGATGAGCCCATGACATAAAAAAAATGGAAGCCCTCCTCTATTCACAGCCCTAAATGTCTGATCATTAGTGCCTGTATAATGCCCTACTTGTAGGGTGTTTCAACCCAGTAACTAATATGAACGAAATTTGCAACCCTTTTGCAGCCATATCTTGGCCATTGCGGTTGCCATGTTTGTTTACCAGCATAATCTCGCGGTTGTCCACATATCGCAAGATGTGATGATAGGAGGAAACCGCAGATAAGGACCGCACTTTAAACAACTGTTTACAAAACTGACTCTCTGACTATCTTTTTTATTGGAGGAGTACTTTGACATTTCTTTCGGCACGAAACCCGCTTCCCCCATACACCCACTCCCCAGTGCAGTGCAGCGAGCTGCTCTGAGGAGTGAAGGATCACACGGTACTTGGCGAATGTGAGCAAAATAATTTAAACAGGGATCAAAATTCACGTGGTTTTATTTAAACCTTATTATGTCTAATGAATGGATGTTTAAAGTTTAGAAAAAAATACCTTGCAGAAATATATGAAAGAAGATGAGCAAAACTGTAGACACGATATCCCGTACTAATGGAAAAAGTCATTATCCAAGTATGTTTTATTAGTCAGGGTCAGCCAGGTAACAGCTGCCCAGGAGACCCCTGCATCTGATGGTTATCGTAGCACCAGCTACTAAACATTTGTTATTTGACTCAGATCTTTATTTGTTGTTTATGAACTCATTTTTGCTCAAATAGATATTTACAGCTTCTTTTTTACAAAGCATGTTGTTAAGTCAGTCGTTGTTCTTGTGTGTCTTGTGTGGGGAATGGACTGGGGGTGTGGGTTATGGCCAGTGGGCGGGGCTTTGGACACCCTGTTTCAAAATTCTAGCTAAAAGCCTGCGTCTTTCAGATGGTGTTCAAGTCTTCTGCACTGTTTTCTATTTTTGTTTTTCATCGGAGAAGCTGTTGAGGAGTCATCGACTGGGATATCAAATGATATCGGCAATAAGGGGTTCAGGAGTAGCAGTTCAGGGACCACCACAAATAATCTGCTGGCGGTGAGATGCCTATTTAGGGCCTAGGGTTTAGTCCTGTTGAGGGTTGCTCAACCAAGAGAGTGAAGCCCATTTTATTCTTCTGATATCAAAGGAAGAGACTCAAGTAAATCCAACCTACATGGTTTGCCTGTTTATAAACGTGCGAGAGAGAATTCAACTTTGTGATCTAACAAGCAAAAAGAAAAAAATGGCAACACAAACAACAGTCTGCTCTTGGAAACTCCCTGTTGCGCCCGCACAGTCTTGGATTCAGTTTGATCACTAAAATGCTCCTCTGTGTGGACTTGCTTAAACGGCTTCAAAAGGAACTGGCTTTTGCTTTCAAGTCCCCGACATAATCTAAGTATTGTGCGCAGGCTCAAAGTGGGCCAAAGTACTGTGGCACCTTGCGAGCGCGTCGTCGAGAGTGGCTTGTCTGGGCTGTGAAAAGTGTGACAGCCGAGTCGTAATCCTGTCACATGGCCAGCAGTCACATTACATACAGAAAGAGGTGGTGATTTGGAGGCACGCTGGTGGACTGTGGCTGATTAATAGCTCCATTTATCAGCGGAAAACAACACTCCGAACATGGAAGTGACTGTTAGAGCAGGATAAAGTGGTCAACCCACATTGAAATTCTAAATCCAGCCTTGGTATTCTTCATAGTTGATCTTTGTGAACTGCATGCCACACTGCATTTCCTAGAGTTGCTCCAATCGTCTTCTACTGTGACTGACTTGAGAGGCCCATTCAGATATTGGAGTGAAGCCCATTTCCTCTGTGAGTCATTTCAAAAAGTTCAAGTGGAACAACAGCGCAACATTGCTTTGTTTTGAGCTGCGATGTGAAGGTGGGTGAGAGATTGTTGTCCTGATGGCCTGTGGGACTGTGATCACAGTGGAGGGGAGGAGGGAAGCAACTGAGGAGTGCTCAGGAGGGAGGGGGGGCGGTTATGGTCTTGGAGCGCTTTGAATGTATGCAAGAGGAGTGCAGGTGAATGTGCCAACACCACGACCCAGGGGACTCCCAGGGGAAACCGGAGAGCTGTGAGAGTTTGATTGTTGCATCCACCGGGAGTTCTGTTCCGTTGTTGTTGAAAGTTGGTGAAAGTCGTGGGAGAACCAGGCTTGGAAATGTATGGATGTAGTGTAGGAGCGTTGAGGACGGAACTGAGGGCTTGGAGGGGCTCGGATTATATAGGTGTCGTCTGTGTCCAAGTGAAAGTGGAGTCCATGTCGTCCACTGTAGACTGGGGAGGGCTGGGATTGAAAGTGTGTCACAGGTGAGAAATATGACTTAGACTTAGACTTAGACTTTCTTTATTGTCATTGCACAAAACATATTACTATATGATGGCAACGAAATATGGTGGCTGAGAGTGAAGGCTGTCTTGTTTATGTTGGTGGAAATGAGTTCACGATGTGATGACAGTGGTATCGAATGCTACAGATGGTGATGGAAGTATTGGATGAGGCTGAAGGGAAACATCAACAAACTTATGGATGAGTGGAGAGGGAGCTGGGAGAAGTTGGTGTGGGGGGGTGATAAAGTCTGCAGGTGGATGGAGGGTGTTACTGCTGTAGTTGGTGACTGCGGCTGCAGAGTGAAGAGGTGTCTGACAGTTGTTTATATGTAGCACACAACTCTGCTGATACGACTTTGGTGCCTTCAACTTTTTCCTTCCTTTGTGTTTGGAAGTTCGTGCCTGTATATCTGAAGTACATCTGATTTCTCCCGTCTCTCTGTCTTTGAATAGTAAAGTCAGTGCACACACAAAATGGTGAAATCTGACACCCATTCGCTGAAATATATTGGGAGGCAAACAGAGTAGCTGGCAGCAGGTTTCTGTGGCTGACTGCACATGTGTGGTGGTTGGAGGGACAGAGAAGACAAGCACTCAGACTGGCTGCCATGTATGTCAGTCAAGAATAAACATGCCACGGAGTGGAAAACTCCTGATCAGCAGTATTTTTTAAAGAATATATTTCTTTATTTTTGTTGCACTAAGGTGAGGTGACTATTAACAAACTTATTTATGTGTGAAATAATGACTCATCACTTCAATAAGATATAAATTCTCCACTTACAAATAACCTTTTTTTCAGGTCCAAACACCTTTTGAATCTTTCTTTACTGACCACAACTCTCTGGGGGTCTCAGGGTTGGTCAGTGCTGGTCCACCACAAGACAGTTCTGGGTGTTCATGAATCATTGCATGTTGATCATGGATGAGTTTTAGCAGCTGCTAATGTACAAAGTCAAGTTCTCTAGTTCTGAAGTCAGAAATGAAGTGGGTGTTGTGGGAATCTCATGAAGGTTCTTACAAAGAGTTCCTTATTTGAAACATAGGTTGCAGGATCGGGCCCCTTTAATACATCTTTCACACACAATATTCAGATAAATGGGATTTAAAGTAGTTTTTTTTTAATATCTGTGTTGCACAAATGTTCATCCCTCTTCACATAATAACATGACAAACAGCACACTGTGTTTAACTAACTTATATTGCTGACGCAAATGAGTTGACTACAATTTTAACACATATTTAAAGTTCACTACATCATCTTTTTACCATGTTTCATTCTGCTCTGCGGACATGAGAATGATTACAGTAGATGAAAAGTGCCTGGCTGCAGACAGCTGCTGTCAGTACATACAAATATCATGTTAACTTCAATTACAATTCTATTTTCCACTCCCACATTTAAGCCTTCTGAGTGGCTGGAGCTGGTCATGCAGAGTGGGAAGGATCTGCTTTAAGGGAAGTTATTAATGCATGAAAGATAAACCACCTGAGCCCGCCAACATTCCTGTTGCCACCCTCCTCCTCAGCTACCAAAAGCCTATTTTGCTGCACATTTCTTTGTAGTTGCTTTCACAACGTTCCATTTTCAATTTTAAAGATGTGTTGTCAGACATTGTAATCCATCTATTGGCATTCTGCCTTACATCTCTCATGTCACCATTCCTCCTCTACCTCCCACCGTCCATAATTTCCCATTCAGCCTTTAAATCTCTCATCTTTTCTTATCTCCGTCTCTCACTGTCCATCAATGCTCAACTCCTTTTAAGCCAACACCACACAACACCCTCCTGAATGGCTGAAAGGTCCTCCAGCTTTTGCTTGCTGGTCCTTCTGAATGTTTGTGTTGTTTGTGAAATAGCAACAGCAAAAACAGCATCCACAGAAAATGATCCATGTTCACTGTGGCTTACATTAACATTCTGAATCTGAATTGTGTCCCCAATTGAACATTCTGTAAACAGTTGGTTCCTGCTCAGAGGAAAATATTTGGGACATTTTTTGCTCCAAATAATTGAATTGGCCTTTTCTGGCAGGGCTCAGGTGGTGATGTGACAGTCTTGGTATGTGAAGAATTTTCAGCGAGATCCAAATCTGAGCTGTCAGAACACTCTTCAGGATGACGGTGGTGGACCCACCAGCTCAGAAAAATTGGTGTAGTTGAAGTGTAGCGATTAAGGCCACTTTTATTACATGTTTTGTAGTGGTGGGCGTGATGGCAAATATATCATGTCTTTATTATGAAATCATGATTTTATCAAGGTGTATTTTTGAGACTGGTTTGCAAGTTTCTTAACAAACCTCTTCTGTATGTGAAACAGTCATAAAGGGAAAAGAAGCCAACATGTGCAAAGAGCATAATCATAACAAAGGCACGCAACACACTGGCTTTCAATCCACCTGGAACTGAGTGTAATATGAGTCAAGAGATGACTGTTTTCTTTCATCACCACAGTCATTTTGACATGATTAAAACATCTTATTCTTTATTTGTTTTATTGAAAAGGGTCAAATGAAAATGACAACTGGGCCATTTTGAACAGAAAAGATTGAACTGCAACGTCTGACTATTGTACCCGATTATTACAGGTTCTGCAGCTTTGAACCATTTGACTATTTAATCTAGTTTCACCGTCTTCAAAGCAGACATCCTTGATTCCTGTCGCAGATTATTGGCAAGGGAAAAAAAACCATTCTGTCAACTTTATCTGGCGTTACGGGTGGCTTATTGTTCCTAATTTACCTCCTTTCGCATGACTTTATGATCATTTTGTGGAGTTTGCTGTTGAATCTTTGACATTCATTCGGTCAGATTGTTCCATAACAGTAACAACTCTTTAGATTGTTTTCAACGAGTGTCAGTAAAGGTTTCAAAAGACATCACATTAGCATGAGACCCGTTACGGTCTTTAGGGGTACGGGTCAAACCAGAATACTTGTGATATCATCCTGCCGTAGCTGTGTGTGGGCCAAAAAAAAGTCGCGTTTTTGACCAGCTTGTTTGCTCCAACGGTGTGGAGCAGGACAGCGGGCGCAAGTGGCAAAAGTGTCCACCATCTAATATGGTCATATCGCACACCCCTATGTTTGTGTACGTTGGAAACTCTTAATGCGACTGTATCGATGTGGGTGAGGGCATGAGGGGTGTTGAAGCCTGCAGAGTGGCGCTACAGTGGAGGGTGTGTCCCATCTATTTCAGCTGCTTCCCTCGTTCCTTCTGGCTTCCATCAGGGGAGGATTGGATGTTTTATTTTAAAATGAAGTTTTGAGTCATGGTCCAAATGTGGCCGGGAAAGTGAAGCATGCTGAGCTCAGAGCTGTCCTAAGAAAGTTAGAGACTTGTGTTCATATCCTATTCATGAAGAAAGAGGGCTTTATGTGCGGGGATTCCTCCTGCATCTTCAGGTCTGACCTAGATAAGGTGGAGGCACGCTCAAGATGACATGACCTCAGTCTGGACACGTGAAGGAGGGAGACAGGGGACGTGTTGGACAAAGAATGTTAGAAGTGGAGGTACCAAAGGAAGACAACCATTGAGGATCGGAATTGAGATAAAGAAGGACTTGAAGAGGCGTGACTGAGGAGGTTGAGCAAGATACAAGACAGGTTACAGTGGAGGATGCGGAAGTATGGCGACACTCGATGGAAACATCTGAAGGAAGACAATGGTGAGAGCCTGAATTTCAGGTCAGAATTCGTCTGCATGATCTGTGGTATGATGAGGGTGTTTTTTTCCTCCTGCATTGTGTTAGACGGGATGTGAGAGACCCTGAATCCCTCTCTGCGTATTAAAAAGTTTGGCACAAGTTGCCATGCAAAGTACCGATTGGTCAAAAGTCGAGCTTTGATTCTCATCTCTTAAAATATTTTTTCTTGTTCTTATTCCTTCGACTTCATCTCCATTCAGAAACATTTGCATGAAGGAAAAAAAAAACTTGAGAGAGTGTGTATTTTGTGGACCAGTGTGTTGGCTGGCTATTTTGGTGTGCATGAAGGAGCGGTGCCCCCCATATATAACGGTGCGCAGCAGAGCTTTTTTTGCTGAAGCTTTTTGTCAGCTCAGGTGTACTAAGTGCTCTCTCTCTCTTCATTACTTTCACTCTGTCCCCTGCTCCTTCACGCTCTCTCTCTCTCGCGCTCCTCCAGTTCTCCTTCTTCTGGCATTTCTTTTCATGCTGCCCTATCTGTCCTTGTAACATTATGCCGCTGCCTCCCCACGCCACCTGTCTCACTTACGCCTGCTCCCAGTTTTTCCATTTGTGAAAATGCTCTTTTTTTAAACCCTCCTTAACAGTCCTTTGGTTAACCTCCTGACCCTTCGAAGTGGTTTTTCATGCTAATGGGAATTCTGTGACACTGTTTCCTAACTTTCCTCCCACTCTCTATCTGTCTTCATTATTTATTGACTCCTAGTCCTGTTGTTTGAAAAAAAAAAGATTTATTCCTTTTTCTCATTAGCTTGCATTTGCATTCTCTTTTTAACCTTCAATCTTGAAGTAGCTATCTTCAGGGTCGTTTCTGCTCACGACTGTTTCGTCCTTTCTTTCAGCAAATGCAATGAGAAGACAAGATTCACAACTAGGTCCAGAAATCTTTTCACGGATTCAACACTAATATGTTCACATTTCAGGGTGCTCTGCTTCTCCCTCTTTCCTCAGTGGTTGATAGACTGTGTTTCCATTTCTTTTTTATGCTTAATCAGCCATAGTTTGTTCAACAAATAGAGTTGAAGAACAAGGACATGGAAAAAGAAGCATTTACCTCAGCTCTGAGGGTTATTGGACTACTGGACACCAAGGACGGTTATGTTGCTTCGCTTTCTTTTGTTTGCCGAAGGTAACTGACTAGAAGCCCTTTCTGTTCTGAACGCTGGGCAATTTCAGTTAGTCGTGTTGCTTCGCAGGTGAAATTCTACCATTTTGAATAGACCAAAAAATGAACAAATAAACATAAAACAAATGAAGAAACATCATTTTTTTTAACGAAAAAAGTTTTAAAAGAGTTTGAAGTCAAAGGTTTTGGGAAAAAAACTCAAAAGACAAAAAGAATTTGTGAAAAAAATGAAAAACCTGATTAAATAAAAAAATGAATTAAAAATTAAATGTAATAAAGCAAACACTCCATAAAAGGGCGTTTTATTTAGAGCTTTTTTTGGGAAGGGATTCAAAACTTGGATACAAAATCTGTTTTTCTTTGTTTTTTTTTTTTGGTAAAATATCTGGTTTTGGGTGTTTGCCTGCTTCAGGTACTTCAGTGTGTGGCCTGCTCGGTTGGTCAGGTGACTCCTCTTGTAGGGCGACTTCAAATTTTGGGTGAGGGATTGTGATGGATGTTGATGGATGCGAGTATTTGTTCCAACCAATCTTGAACACACACACAGTGTAACCAATCAGGTGTCAACTGAAACTCGCAGCTGCTGACTGACAATCACTGATAGCAAATATGACCTGGTTGGTGAACCTTTCTGGAACAGTTGGGGCTTTAGAGAGATACTGCAATGACTTTCTGCTGGTGACAGACTCACAGCTTGACTCAGACAGAACAGAAGTGTCTCATGGGCTACGTTCAGACTGCAGCTTGAAGTGACCCAAATCCGATTTTTTTTTTGCCCCTATGGACCTGTATCTGTTCTTTTTTTCAAATGCGACCCAGGCCACTTGGATATGTGGTCCTTCAGTCTGAAGGTCGCATTCATACGACCTACACGTCAACCACCGCTCGACCAAACGTACATAAATTTTCATGTCATTGGGGAATTATGAATGAGCTCTTGTGTCAGTGAAGCAGCTTGAATCAGAATGGGCGTTTCTCTGGATGGAAAGTCCTGCCATTGGCCCACTGAACACCATGACCAAAAAAGCTTTCCTAGCTTAACCTTCTCCTTCAAAGCAAATATGTTGCGTCCATGTTTACAAACACCAGGCAGGCTCGCTGTGTATGACGCCGAGTTGTTCTCCAATGCCAAACAGTTTTGGTGCCTCACACTAGAGACACATACATGACACTTTTCATTGGAAATGTGAACAACCTCACAAAGGACATCAAATCTAATCTAAAAAAATAAAATAAAAAATCAGATTTCTTTCAAAAAAATCGGACTTGAACTTGAGAATTCAGAAGGAGGGAGGGTGGAGTGGCCCCACCCAAATGAATGGTGGTTGTACAGAGGCGTACAAGCATGCACAGAAGCTTAAAAAATGTTACTTTACCAAAGACATTTTTAGGTTCTTTTGTTGACGCCTGCCCCACATGTGATGAGGCACTTTATTTTTAGCTCCACTGTTCTTATCCATGACTGCTTGCTTGTTCTCTCGTACCATTATGCTGAGACTTGTTGCCGATGAAAGTCACTTTCATCCACTTTACTTTTCTGCTCCACAGACTGGCAGGTTGCTACGCTTGCCTTGTTGTTAGGGGGCGGAGCTCTGGTGCTGATGTCCTTCCTGGTGGCTCTGGTCGCTGTGTGTATTGGCACGAGGAGGCGGTTCTACGCTCCTGTCGCTTTCATGCTCTTCGCTGCAGGTTAGTTCACTCAGTGCACACATAATCGCAGCTCAATCGCATAAGAGTATTTGCCACAAGAAGCCACACTTTCAATTTGAATGAATGTGGTATTTTACTGAATCAAAGGATGGACCCATACATACATTTAAACAATAAAATATTGTTTACTTTGCACCAGTTTTTATTTTTTTTTATTATTTGTATAAGAATTTCAAGTCCATTCAGAGTAGTGGAAACCCTGGTCATTGTGTAGTGAAAAACCTCCCTGAACCAAAGCAAACAAAAGAATCTGTTTGCTGATGATTCCTCCATGTTTGTTGTTGTTGTTCTCATCCTAGCTGCCACGTGTCTTGTGCATCAGTGGAGCAGCAACTCCTGCACTTACAAAGGTTCCCTGTTGTCTGGAGAGCAAACTGTTCCATTAAATTAAAGTAAATTAAAACAATTTAATGCGATTAAAATATTTTATTGATTGACTCAATAAAGTCCCACCACTAATAAATACACCATTATGAAGGGTCAACATTTAATTACACAGCTTTACCAAGGTTGTTTACCATGTTTTTTTTCTTGTAGAACAAGCTTAAACCCACCGCACATTTTCATGCCATTTACAGCCTCAAGCACTTTGAGTCATAATCGTAGTTTCTAACATATTTTTAGTTCAAGGAACTCGCAATAAGCAAGACATTAGTAGATACTGAGACTCCGAGTCACTGTTGGCTTTGTTAGATCAAACGGTCCAAATAAGTTTTCCAAAATGGTTGCTATATCAGGGATAATATGGTCAACAGCACAACAACAGCAACATCTTGCTGGACATATGAACACATCTCCACCACGTCACAATTTAACCCCAGAATAAAACTGTCAGTCTGCAAGGTTACGAACACAACAGGCGTCTGCCAGAGACATGAAGACGTGTAATGCAAAGAGATCATATGCTACTAGTCCATTACTTTAGTGTTATTATAATATGTCGTGTGTCAAACGTGTAAAGTAGTATGAACAATTCACCCATTCCTACTGCTCACTGGAGACCTATTCCCAGGCGGTGGGGGAGGGCGTTCGGGTTAGGTTGGATCACTGACCATCAGGATGCTTGAAAGTTGAATTTTTCATTTATACTTGAAAGTTTGCTGAATCCACTGAGCAGTGGGGCCCAACTCAGACACCAGGGCGTGAAACAGGCCATGTCTGCATGGCCAAAGTAGAGGCAGGACGTCGATGCTGGCCTCAAAATTCATGAATGTACTGTGAGTCAGAGTCTAAAAACCAACCTACACAAATAGCTTCAAGTGTGTCATGGTCAGCCTGAGTGCAACAGGAAGCTTCAGAGTGGGTCTCTGAAGTGATGGAAACAAATTCCTAATTGACTGGGTACCGTTTAAAATGGGAGCTAAAGGGTTAATATTATTCAGGAACTGAGCAGGATCAGGACCCAAGTGCATGTGATGAGGGGCTCACAAAGTAAAAATGAATCTGACCAGAGTTTTAACACACACACACACACACACACATGCACCCACGCAAGTCCATGGCTGAAGCAGGAGATCAAAATGTGCAAACAGAGAACGCAGAATCTGAAACAGAAAACACAGGCAGTGGTCAGTACTTACACACGAAGACGATACACATAATTAATATGAGCAAACGTCACAAAGGTGGTCATCAACAGGGACTCACTAAGGTGAAGGAACCAAAGACGAAACAGGAAAAGCAGGGATTGGATCAGACACACACACACAAACAAACAAATAGATAAACAGACTCCAGTGAAAACCAAAAGCTCAAGGTAGGTAGCTCAGTAAGAAGCAAATGAGGGAAGCCAATTTACCGAGTAAAAAGGCAGCTGATCTGTCACACGAGGCTGGAACCTGAGCGCTTCAGACAGCTTCACTGGTGATTTGCAGATCAACGCAACATTCACTTTTTTAAGCTTCTCTGCGTCTGATCTGTTCCAACAATGTAACTCTGCAGCTTGTTGTCTTGTCTGTGTCCAGCTTCAAGTTTATTGTGGAGACTGTATAATAGCACACGCCTTGTTCATGGTCCTCCCAAGGGGTGATCATTCGGTTGTTGGGGTCCATCAGCCCACGTCGAGCAGAAACGGGGACAAAGGAGCTGCATGACGTCCAATTACTGCCAGCCTGGGCACCTCTCTGTGCCACACAGAGCATCGCTCTAACAAACAAGTTGACTGAAAGCTTCTGCGAACACAGACGTGTACTGCGCAGACTTCAGTTCAGTGGACTTCAAAGGGACAGAAACACCGTGATGCTAGCGCTCCGGAGAAACTGGGCCATCGAACTCGATAGGATCTGCTTCCGTTTCTGGTTATTCAGCTCGAACAACATGACCACAAATGAAAAAACCGAAGCCGACAGCCAATTTCATCGGTGTAATATTTCATACAAACAGCAATAGCTCCGTTCCACAATGGGACAGTTCCTTCAAAGCCTGCCAGGGGGGCAGAATGTTGTGGGCGGGCTTTTTAAGAGCCATTTTGAATTGCAGATCACAGACACCTCTGTTCCTCATAAGGATTTTTTTTTGGTCGTTTATGCTCACACGAGCTCCTGTGAAGTTTGTTTACACGAGAAAATGGCAGCAGGGGATCCAAGTTTCCAGAACAGTTCACTTCTGTTAAAAATGCTACAAACCAGAGGCTTTCTGATACACTGAACCGTATTTGAATAGAGGCTGACTGTAATGTGTTCTGCGTTTACACCACCAACCCCGCCTGGATTTGGTCGACTTAAACAGACATGTGCAGCTTCTAGCGACATTAAAACATAAAAGAACCAATAACTGTGCACCGTGTACAGTAGCACTATGAATACAATGCGCCACCCAGAACACAAAATATTAGTAAAACGAAAACATCGTCTGAATTAGTGAGTCAGACATCTGAGCACTACAAAGTTTTCAGTGGAACAAGAAAGGTGTGGAGCGTGTTCACATTTCACAGAGCGGTGCTAGGGACTGAATAATTTCCGGAGCGCTGTCACACGACAACCAACATAATTGGTCCTGCCGTGATCCGCGTCTCTACACTCTGGTTACATTGGTGTTGTTTGTGTGTCAAGTACTGAAAGACTGACAAGGCAGTGGATGGAGTAGTGCCAGTTTTGGAAAATGATCTTGAAATAAACAAAAAAAAATCCATCACAAAGTGACGACTAATCTTGGCATCCCTATTCGAATCAGTGAATGGGCACGAGGGAGGTAAATGAGGGTTAGAGGCCTGACACATCTACGCTACGTGCACAGGAGAGAGAGAAATGAGAGGGAAACGGCGGGACCTGTTTCAGAGACAACATGGTGGCAAGTGAAGAAGTTGAGAAAGAGTGAACAGTGTAGTCTGTGACAGAAACGTGTCCATCATCTTAACCTTCACAACACAAGCAGATAGCTACGGTGCCTCAAGTTGACAAAGTGAAAGCCTCAAAATAGACGGATCGATGAGGTTCATGAATCTTTTTGAGAAAGATGAAATAACATGGTTAAAATTGTGAACGTTGCCTTGAGTTCTTTGATGTCCAGTGGCTTCAGCTGTGTAGTCTTGACTTCAATATCAATATGGAACCGTGTCATGCGGAGAGTCTAGTCATACATTTTGAATACAATACATTATTATTCAGTTAAACATAGATTCAAGAAATCTATACGAGTCATAGACAATTAAAAGGCGGTTATTTCATTTCAGACATTTTCCATTCCATTGTGACTTATTTAAATCGCTAAATTTCCACCACTGTTTTAAACGTTTATAGACTATTTCAACAGTCACTATAGCTGCATTGACCGATCGCTTGTTCCAAAAATATGTGAAACTAGTGAATACGAAATTGCCGTAAAAGAATTGAATGCAGTGTTTGTTTATTTATTCACTGCAGTTTAGTGTCAATTTTCCTGGATTTGACAATGGTCTGGAACACTGACCATAAGCTGCAAGTCTGAGTTGACTGTCGAGTGGAATCCGTCTCAGCTGAGATTGTAATGTAATGTAATGTAGAATGAACTAACTCATTTGGATTTCTTTTGTGGATCTGATCCAAGTCAGCTGACGTCATCTGTAACCTCATCTGGACAAACGTGTGGCTCGATCAACTTAAACACGAGACAAGCTCAGAATCTCTGTAGCTACAGTCAGTGTTAAAGGTTTCTTGTCTTAAGACCACCATGATGAATAAAAGTCCCCCAGACTATCTTCACGCTGCTTTGTTTTCATGTTGCCTCTTGCATGTACCAGAGTTGAAGCCATGGCATTAAATTCAGATCAAGTCTCTGGTGCCAGTGGTCCCCAGGGAGTTTCAGAAGAACAATCCTGTTGTTCTGCTGAGTTCATTGCTACATCTACATGAACTCTTTACATAATACATTTCAAAATGAAATACCCGCTGCCCTATCCTAACTGCCTGTGTGTCTTTGTCCACAGTTGTCCTCCAGGCATGCAGTTTGGTTCTCTACCCCGTCAAGTTCATCGAGAGCATCAACCTAAAGATCTACCACGAGTTCAACTGGGGCTACGGCTTGGGCTGGGGCGGCACCATCTTCTCCTTTGGAGGGGGCATCCTTTACTGCCTTAACCCCAAAAACTACGAGGAGTACTACTAGCTTCTTGGCAAGATGTAGCACCAGCACCTCGCTGGCAGTTGTAGGTGGTAGCTGTGATAGTGAGAAGAAGAAGAAGAAGAAGACGCAAACTTTGCCCCACAGAGAACTGGTAGATGGATGTACCAGTTCCAAGAGGAGCAAAGTTCCATTGGGAACAATTGTTTTCATCTGGTTCACTTCATGGCAATGTGGCCCAGAGGTCAGAAACTCCTGCTGTCGCTCTCGTCCTCATCAGTTACTTCCTGCTGGACTTGATGCCACACTCCTGCACGTTAACACTGGCATGCCTACCTACATCTTAAGTTACTGCCGGACTCAAGATCTCACCAATCTTTTCCTTGCACTCTCATCCTTGCTCCGTCAGAAGATTTGTTTTTGATCTTCAGAAAGACCATTTTTCTGTGAGACAAAGTTCTCCCCAGGCAATAAGAGCAGGAAACAAGCTCAATATTCTGTTATCGACCTGCACGTCTGTTGCCACAGCAACCCAAAGGGTTCGAACACCCAGCTGTCACGATTGATTAACCACGGTCTGATGTGTGGGACCAGATTTGGTGGGCCCGTGAAAGGGTTTGGGAAATTCTGAGCTGACTTTCTCTGCACCACCAAGACCCTCCTGCCTGCTGCCTCTGCGTCTGCGTCTGGATGGGAAGCGGACGTGTTTACATGCATATCATAGTTCAAAGTCACCAGTTGGTCTGTAGCTTCACTCCTTTGGACACTGCACTTGAAGGAAGATGGCATTATTTTGCTGATAAATCTGTCCAGGCGGGGGTTTGCACTGATGAGTTCACCTTAATAATAGATTGTTTTTTATTTATTGTAGTTTAAATTTGAAGGGTTTTGATCAACCGTAAGATTTGGAAAGGATCTTATAGAGTTTATTCAAAATATCTTTCCTGTTTTCCTGTTTTAGTCATCTTGAAAGAGTTATTGAATGTGCCTGTTAGTTCATAGTTTTTAGCTGAACCTTACTTTGGATGTTGATATTATTCCTGTTTCTGGTTTGAACTGCATTTGTCCGGAGTAAGAAGCACCATTTATGGTTGACAATCTCCTAGCAAAATGTGACTAAAAGCCGAAACAAACCATTGTTGGTGTGAGATCTTTACAAAGGCAACACTTGTCTCTGACTTGGTAAGCAACCACAGATGAATGCCAAGAGCGTTGTATTGTCATGTGTCGCTCCATATGCTTCATGTGACGTCATTGTTTATTTTTCCCTGCCAAAAGTGGTCCCTCCTCTACAGATACACCATTGTCAATGTGAATGCTTCCTGCAGGAAGTTAATAGTCGGTTAAAAGCCTGCCGCGGTGACAGATGGGCGCGTAACTCGGCATGTAAACATTCCCATTGATGCAGTGGACCTTTTTATAAACGCCAGGTCACATTTCACAACCCGCCGTCTGCAAGTCTGCCCCCCCGCAAATGTCAGAGTTGAGCTCGGTCGATGCTGTTTTTTTAAGCTCCTACATGTGACCAAGTTGATTCTCTCTCCCCATCAGTGTTTTCAAATTTGCACTGCTACAGCAGCGTTAAATGAAAACATCTCTGCCGCCGCAACGGAGCTGTTTTTCTCTTTTAATATCTGCTCGATCCTGTTAGCTCATGAATGGGGAATGAAATTAGCTGGAAAATGACAGGCCTTTTTTAAGATTCTGCCCGGGTACAAGAGCCGTCATGAATATGGAGCGTTGCTCAGAGGGAAGAGGAGGTGCCAAACAGAAGGGCGCTGCTTCTGACGGCTGTGGGAAGTGCAGTCTCACGTCCTAGATTCCTCCCACTTTGAGATAGTAGACGTGAAATGGCTTTAAATATCTTGTCTCTATTGTGGATACCGATGTTGCTTTCGTAGCTCTATCCACTAGTGATGGATTGATGAGGTTTCATGAAAGTGTCCAGAGGCCACTAGATGGCAACAACAACCTTTTTACTTTTCATCGTAAATAAAAAGTGTTTTTATTCTTACTTTATTGCATGATGATCATGTCGGAAGGTGATGGACCTGACCATGTGGCCAGTGCAGCATATGATGTAATGTGGGTTGTAATGACTGTGTAATGACTGAAACAACATGTTACAGCAACATATCTAATATCTGCACTTATTTGAAGCGGATTTCCATGAGTAGAAGGGTAATAATACCAACATTTTTTGATTGGTTACTTTCTTTCATGGTAGCATCATGGAACCGGAACCAGGGTCAGCTGGTGTTTTATGGTGTGAAGCATCTTATGTGTCTGAAAGACGTCACACTGTCATGTGTGACAGCAATGTTTCAGATCAAGTGCCACCGCATTTTTTCACTTCAGTTTCAGCTCCAGTGCCCGGAAGAATTTAGATAGATAATTCGTCCGCACTGGTCGAAGCTTTCCTGTATTTAAGGGTCTATAACTGCTTAGTCAGGATGTTTTTGCTCTCTGTGCTTTGTTGGTGTAGAGGAGCCTTAGGCACTTTAGCACTGTAGCAGACCTGGGCTAAAATATGAGCATCGTTCGGGCTAGCCGTTTTACACGTTACATGTCTCTGAGGGTCAAAATTAGAAACGGCTGCAACAGCTGTTTCCATTAAAAAAAAAAAAAAAATGCCTCAAAATAAAAGTGCCGTGTCTCGAGTCTTTGTTTGAAGTTACGGTCCTTCATTTCAGTCTAGCGAAAATCTCAAGTCCATGCTCCCATGTCAACAACATCTTAGTCTGTGTGAGGTGTTTAGAAGACCACGCTTCAAAACAAGTCTACAAAGACTCCTGACTATTTCTGAGGATTCATTATTGGAGTTAGAGCGACACAGTCCTGACTCGTTTCAGTCCATCCCCCAGTCCAACACACACAAATGTTCCTCACTCTCAGCGGCTCGACTGTCCACAGAGTTGAAGAACCATTTGTCAGCATCCAGCTGATGGAATTCATAATTGCCTCAGCGAAGAGGTCTCCATAAAATCCACCTGATGAATCTGGTCTGCAGTACTTTAATATGCTGCCAATACACGGATGAAAAGGTGGTTTATTTGAGGTAATAAATGTTACTAACCTAGAGTGCAGCTGAATGCTTAACTCCGGTGCAGTTGTGTCACAAGACATGGATCTAGTTTAGCCTCGGTCTGTCACCAGCTTGACCGTCAGGTGGGCGAGCAAAGCTGCAGATCTACCTGGAGCTAAGCGACTGAGGCTGCTTTTGGAACTGATTTAACCCCAATTTCCCTCCCAATTTCTCCTGGTCTTGTTCACAAGAATGCAGCTGAAGCACTTATTTTAAAAGTCAGAAGTAACTTCCGAGCAAAGCCAGCACAGGAGAGCCTTATGCTCGTGCTTCTCCAGAGGACATGAAGCAACTCAAGTGAAGTTTAAAGGCTCCATTTGAAAATCTACCTTCCATATTTGCATTTACATTTCCAAGGACGTGAACTGTGTAGGTTCTTCTCTCCTCGAGAGTGGCTGGGTACAGTTCACTCACGTCTGAAGTCATCATGCTGACAGCCCATACTTCAAAAGCAAGGACTCCTGCGAGTCAAACATGACAGGCTCCTGGAGCAGACAGAGCAAAGTGGAGGACGTCTTTTCACTCCATCATGACAAAGTTTGGAGCAGTGACAGTGTCTGTCAGAAGCAGCCGATGACTTCTGAAAGAGGAACTTGTTTTTCTGCACAAAGCACGTGACCCCAGTTGTTGTCACAGTGCTGGATTGATGGTTCGATAATGTCAGGAGGAAACATAGCTGAAGATGCCGTCAAAAACAAAAGGCTGCTGAGGAGTCGTTTTTTTTTTTATAATAATGTGCTTTAAAGCGACAGCTAAAAATACAACCCAGTGTAGCATCAATCAAAACCCTCTTTCAAACCAAATCCAAACTTCTCTGTTGGCTCCAGTCCGGTTTGTTTTTCAGCACCTTTTCTGTGGGAAGCTGCCTCTGGACACAAACAGATTGAAGTTGAAGTCTCCACGTGTTTGCTTCGGTTCCAAATTGGACACTGGAACCCAAGTCGTATTGGCGGAGATGATCAACCTCTGAGTGGGAGCGAGCGCCCACACACCACTGGCACCAGTTTCAAAACTGACCTACATGCTTTGATTGTAAATGAAGCTCCGAGTGAGACCTTGATTCGCCACGAATTCATTTTCAGAGGCTCGTGTCTTTTAGCCCAGGTCTGAACTGTCGTCCATAGGTTTTATTAAGGAACTGGATTCAACGTAGACATGAAAATGAAACCGCGTCATCTCCCTGTAGGCGGGAGAGAAGAGAAAAAAGCAAACACTAATGATGTGTGTAGGGACTAGGCGTTTGTGTGCGAGTGTGTCTGAGAGTGGCAGCTCACCACAGAGTGCTGTGTGTGTTGGCATGTTTTAGATGCCGCTGTAGAGATGTCAGTTATCAGCATTTATCTCTTTGTATGGCACATTAAAGCACTGAACAGAAAGGCCTTCTGTCTCTGTCTTGTTTCCTGTTTCTCAACTCAACAAAAGTTGTGTGCACTTCCCTCATTAAAAGTTGCGCATCTGATGTTATTATATCAGAATCAGAATTGAATTTATTGCTATGGTCAGTGGGGAGCCCAACTAGGAAAGTGCTTTGGAATAAAGTGCTGACAAAAAAAAAAATAATAATAATAAAATAAACAAAACAACAACAAGGCTGTTCACAAATTCAACAGTTATATTGTTATTATTATATTATTGTTGACATTCCGTCACAAGCTTTTACCCACACAACCTATTGAAGTGCCTTCACCATCACGGTGCTTCGAACCCTCAATAAAATGAAAATTTAATTCAATCCTCGTGAGTATTGCGAGTGAAGACCAGCTGAGGGGTGGGCAAAGCGTTCTTCAAAGAGCCGCAGTGGGGGCGGGGTTTGTTCCAACCAGTCAGGAGGACACCATGTCACCAGGTGTCTGGAGGATGTAATCAGTTTATAGTCTGGTGCAGCTTGTTTCAGCTGAGACCTCATTGTTTAAATAAACAGTGCGTGCTTGTGAGAACTAAAACCTGCACCAGACCTTTGAGGATCAGAATGCCAGGGTGTTGGAAGAGATTGAGGTCAGACGCCAGAGACTGGAGGAGTGGTATCACAAGTGCAGGTCGGTGACCAGACAAGCTGCTGCATTATGGATGAGCTGATGGTCCAAGCGGACAGAGCGGGAGGGCGATGGGGTGAAACCATGTGATGACAGCGGTCTGGTCTCCCTGAAGCTGTGCAGCAAGAACCAGAGCATAGTTGTTGCAGCGATATTGGCAGTCATGATGAGTTGCTCTTCAAGTATCACAGCCAGATTTTTGTAGGGTGCAGCGATCGCCATTTTTTGGGCCGATACCAAATGCCGATTTTTAAAAACAGGCCAATTTTTTTTTCGCAACTAAATCATACGAAAAAGTCACTTTTTTGTTTTTATAGATTAATTACACAAACCTACTAAATAACTATTCATAACATTGCAACTTAGAAAATAAGCAAAGGCAAAGTGCTTCATATAAAATATGTCTTCATATGAACAATGAACAGATCAAACCCACAATGTAAACTTCACTTGTTGAATACCGGACTGTTGCCTTAGAACCTGGCAGACTGCTTCTCTGGTCATTGATGTCCAGGGTATCAGTATCTGGGGCCCTCCAGTCTTTCACAACCGAACGCGGCTGCTTGGCTGAAACAATAAACTCCATTAGTATTGGTTTCGCCTGCGGTTAGCTACGGTCAGAATTCATTTGTTAGCCTCTTGGTAGCACTGGAGTTGTCAAACGCAAATGTCTTGTTTTGATGCTGCGTATGAATCCGTGGTTGCACTCGTTGCAAACTGCAATTCAGTTATTTTTCTTGACAGAGAAGTAGTGCCAAGCAACGCCATCGTGGCTGGCAGGTCGACTCTGCAGCATCACAACAAGTTGCGTGGTTTTCCAGAGAAATGCCTGCTTTGTTTGTCATTTTTACATTGTGATGTCCAATTTTAAAGAGTAATACCACTTCTCATGGTGTATAAATATGAATAGCATCTTATTAAAATAAATAAATGAATCAGAAAAAAATTGGATTATATTTGTCATGTGATCGGCTGATCATGATGACGTCATAAATGCCCATATCGGCACCGATAAGTCCGATCAGCCGATAATTGATCAGCGCTACCCAAGATTTTTGGTAAGTGACGGCCCCACCACAAAACTTATTTTCGCTAGAAGTGACTGTGACTGCTCTGTCACCCACACTTCACTGTCCAGGAACGGGAAAATAAAATAGAGTCATCTGCGTTACTGGAAGAGAAAATATCATATATTCATTCCGAAGCTCCTGCTGGAGTGGTTGGGAATGAAGCGTCCATCGAGGATAGTCGACTGGCTGAGCAATGAAATAGGAAATGAAATGTGTGAAGTCCAAATCAAAACTGCAACAACACGTCATATACTTTCTTTCTGTCAGTGAAATGTTTGTATTGGCCATTTCAACTCCAATTGGTGGCTGAGGCCATGTTCAACCACCAAGGTGTTTGAGACACCTTAAACAACGGTAATTCTAACACAAGTGCATTGGAAATAGAATGAGGACCTACACATAAACAAGCTAAAACCTGACAGAGAGCTGTGACGGAGGATCGAGAAATATTCACAAGTCCACTTTTTGCTGTCATGAAATATGCTCAATATTTTGCAGACCTCAATGTCGGGAACCGTAAGGAGCGGAAAGCCAAGTGTTTGTAGTGTGAGAGATTCAGACAGTGAATCGAACAATCTATCTAACACAACAGAAACAGACGGGAAGCAGCGAACTACTGACCAGGGAAAGAAGAGGACAGAACTGAGAAGAATGTCTGAGACAGGGAATAAAATGAGCAGGTTTTCTGCTACAGGTAAATGAGCGAGACGATGCACCACGTCAAGTGCCGCCACACCTTTCAGAAAAATGGTCTCTTTTTAAAGATGAAATGTCATCAAACAAAGTGGAAACATCAAAACAAGTGATAACACAACGCAACATGGAGGTGGACACGATTGTGACGTTTTTTTTGGTGTGTTTCGAACGGAAAAATCCTCCAAAAAACATAAAAGTAAAGTATATAAAGTCTGTTTCTCGTGGAACTCCACTCATGCACTTCAGCCAAACAATATAAAAACAGACTGCTTATTTCTCATGATTTAAAACTCACATTTTTATTCTCACCAATCCAGTAAAAGTCAAACTTTCCCATCTGCTTCCTTGTTTCTCTACTTATTGGCTGCATTCACACTCGTAGTAAAGTACACAACTGAGAAAACACCCAGCGTGAAAGTGAAAAACCAGAACGGAAGAAAACATGGAGGTGAGAAGAGAATCTGAGCAAACAAACAAGTATGTGGTGGTATGGAGTGAACCCAGAGACAAAAACAGATTTTATCAAACCTGACTGAGAGTACAAGAGGGAAGCCAATTTATCAGCATTGGAGCAAAAAAGACACACACCAACACGTGCACACATGTTTGGATTGTTATTGGGACATTGTGAGGTTTCTCATTGACATAACACTTTCCCAGCCTCTCATCCTAAACCTAACCATCCAAAACACATGACTCACCTTAACCAGGACTCTGAACCAAACTGAAACACTGACACAGATATTTTGAAGTCTTCAGCCTCGTACTGAGGTTTGGACTTGTGGGGACCGGCACAAGTGTGTTGTCATGTATTGATGGGGGATATATATATATATATATATATATATATATATATATATATATATATATATATATATATATATATATATATAAAATAAAGGTCAGACTGGAGACCATTCATCTGCAGTATGTCACACTCATGTTTCCCATGAATCCAATTTTTCTCCACCACAGTGTCATCGTTTTGAAACTTTTGAAGGGTTCCACGACAGACATCATTTATTGAACGGTCAAACGTCAGCAGTCACATAGTTGAATGGAATGACATTCAGTAGTGTCAGTTGCAAAACCAGGGCGACCCTGATGAGTTGGAGAATTTAATGGGCAACCTTCAGATCCTTTTTAAATGTGCTCCGTTGTACTTGTACTGCAGGAACAAGACACAGTGTTAGCATGCACAAAGTAAAGTTCAGCAGACAAGGCTCTGCCAAGAGTCTGCAGGTGAGTTAAAGGTCAGTGATGATGCTGCAGCAGCCTTGTCGGTCCACATCATCATCTGCCCTCCTTCTGTCTGAGTCGGCCTCAGCCTCAAAACAGTCAGTCTGCGACACTGGAACAAGGAAGCAGTTATCAGCACCACCCACACATTAACCGCATTTCTGTGAGGATATATATATATGTAGTGGTATTTAAAATATCAGCACATATGTGGCCATATATTACAGTTGTGTATATACCATCATTGTGGATCTTTCTTCCCACACAGGAATTCACTGACCTTTCTATTGCAGAAAGGCGATTCAACTATGTTATGCTGGCATCTGCTGGTCAGTATTTGCCATTACAGGATACTGTATGTCCAAACATACCATAAAAGAATGGATCAAAATATAGTTTCTGTTCACCCGGGAATCGTGTTCATGTCACTCATGAGTCATCTACAGTCGTCATTTAAATTGTAGCAATGAGAATAGAAAGTTTAGAAAATAACAACACTCTTGAATGGATCATTTAAGTTTTGAAGTTTTCAGTGTCAGATGTTTTCTGATCTCTTCTATCTTCCTATTATTAATATTGAATAATTATTAATGATTACCTCAAAAGACATCAGTGAATCTAGATATCAATTATTTAATGCCTTGCTAAAATACTGTTACAACAAAAAAAATAATAAATAAATAAAATAAAATAAGTAAAAAAAGAAAAAGAATCTGGCAAATACTGAAAGTTGTTCAGTATATTAGTGTGTGGAATCAGCAGGAGGCGGCACTAATTTCAGCCCATTAAACTTGGTCCAGACCACCACTGGACGGTAATAAATATCTACACGTGGCACAATCCAGCCAGGTAAATGTTCGTATCAGTGATCGCCCTGCAACAGCTGACCTGGCGCTTCGGACAAGAGCAGTCTGTGAGCACATCTGCCGCTCCTGCTGTCTCACCTCTGCACACTCTGTGGTGAGCGGCTTGTTGAACAGATGCAGGACAGAAGCCAGCCGTTGCCTTCCCAACACAACCTGTCCTGATCCAGGGAAAACTTCCCTCCAGTGATTCGAAGGCAATTTGGTTGGTTTTCCATTTGTTTTTTTTCCGTGACAAGAAGCAGAATATTGACCTTATTGCTGTCAAAGACTCTATACTGAATGAAGGGATTTGCATAAGAGAAGTTCCTGTGACTCTTTCAGGTGTATCTAAGAGTATTGTTCTTTAAATTGGATTTTGAATGAGTCAAGGTTTCATTGAAGAGAACCTCCTCTAATTTGAATCCAAGGCTGTGACTCATATTCTCCACCACACCACAGTGAGACAGTTGCCAGACTCAAACTCATTACACCGATATATTCATCAGAACCAACACAATTGCCCTTGTCTTCTTCATTTACTGCCATTTAAAGCTCATAAAACGGAATATAAATGCATTCTATAAAAGAGCGATTGTCCAATTTTGACTTCTCACAGACTAAATGGGATCTCAGCTAAGACAATGTGGCTCATCGCCTCTAAAAGTGCGACAAATACTTTAAAATGTAAACTAAATTCAGGCTAAGCTCCAACGTCACATGGAACCTTGAAGAGGTGAACTTATTCAGACCAGAATGAAACAGTTGCAGGTGAATAGTTGAAAGACTCTTTCCAGCTATGCACAACCCGCCTTTTCTAATGTCACAACAACTATATTATTTGTGACCAAACCAATTCATTACACGGCCTGTGTAAATGTGTGGATTTTAATTCATATTACATGTATTTTTCTAGGTATTAATGAGCTGACCATTATTTAATTCTAATACACAGACGTGTACTTCTGTCTGCTTTCTTTTAGCCAGTGTTCTTTAGAAATAAATGCAAAATATAGCTGAAGCTCAATAAATAAATAACAGCACTAATGCCAGTGTGGTGATGATAAGATGTAGAATTAATAATAACAGCCGGGAAACTTGAGAGATATTAACATTTAGAATCAGAATCAGATGTATTGCTATGGTCAGTGGGGATCCCACCAACTAGGAAAGTGCTTTGGGATGAAGTGCTGACATGAACAACTAATACTACTACTAAAAATAATAACAATAACAATAAGCTTCTTTGAAGTGATATTGTCTGTTTTGGAATGTGACATATATAATTGAAATAAAACAAAAAGCTACTCACATCCTCCTCACTTTAAGTTGACGTCTGCAGTCCCACTGTTGAACAGCCATTTACCTTGTAGTTATTCACCGGGTCTGTATGGTACTCTGTCTTCTTGAATGACGACGCTGCATCCGACCTTCAGGTAGTGTGGACAACATTTGCCTTTAACAGGCCCTGGTGTTTTGGCTCCCTCCTCAGCTCAAGAGCTCACCTGCCGGAGGAGGTCCCTCTGCACGGGGTTACCAGGTTGAACCTCTTACAAGCTGCGTGGACACGTGCCATGATACGTACCTCACCGTCACTCTCTCCCTATGTACCTTGTTTCTCTGTGGACCTCTGTGTTGGTTTTGAAATACAGAACAGATGATTTAGTGATGCCGTATTTCACTAGAAGGTCTGCTTTATGTTTGTTTCTTTTCTAACTTTGAGGCTCTCTTGGATCATATTATCACCGTCTCATAATAGAAACACTCAAAGCATAAAAGTGCTCTCAGGCCCTAATGGAGCCATTACACTAGCCAAGGCAAATATCAGTTGATCAACAATGTAATAATCGTCTCAACCCGACTGAAGTTTGGTTTCCAGCAATGAGGAGACACTCCAGCTCATGCTGCTCATACCAATCATACAGTTCGCCTTCCACAGAATACAGTATAAAATTATATATTAAATAACAGTGGAGTTACATTTGTCCTTCAGTGAGCTACCCATGTAAAAAAACAAAACAAAAAAAGGTACAGTAATACATCACATAGATGTTATTATTATTATGAATAATAATGACATATAATATTAATAATATTATGTATTAATAATATTAATATATTATACCATTTTAATTAGAATTGAAGACACAAGTTATCGTATCTTGTCTTCCATTATAATTATGTAATCATGTGAAAGATTACAAAAAACAGTGACTATTGAGGCTGAATTTCTGATCAGCCTTTGTTGTTTGTGGGTTATTTTATTGTTTTAATAACAAGATGTGTTACTATATACATACATATATATATATATACATAAATAACGAAATGAAAGGAATTAAAACACATTTAAAATTTTAATATTAAGCAAACAAAAAAACATGTATAATGAAAACAGTTTTAATAACAAGGTGTGTTACTACACAACAAATGCACTATGGAAAGAAAAAAAGAGAAACTTTAATATAAAGGAAGATAAAAGAGGGCAAAAAATTATATAAAAATATTGTTTATCATGAGAATTTTTCAAAGGTGCCACGCATAAATAACGAAATGAAAGGAATTAAAATTTTAATATTAAGCAAACAAAAAAACATGTATAATGAAAACAGTTTTAATAACAAGGTGTGTTACTATACAACAAATGCACTATGGAAAGAAGGAAAAAGAGAAACTTTAATATAAAGGAAGATAAAAGAGGGCAAAAAATTATATAAAAATATTGTTTATCATGAGAATTTTTAAAAGGTGCCACGCATAAATAACGAAATGAAAGAAATTAACATTTTAATATTAAGCAAACAAAAAAACAGGTATAACGAAAAAAACTTTTCAAAACAAATACGCAGGAACAGTCAGGTGTTGAGAAACAAAACAAAAAACTACACGAATTGCAGCTTGTGAAGTTGTTGGCGCCCCACATTGCGTGACCCCCACCCACGACAGGTCAAAGGTGACGTCATATTCCCATTGCGGAAATCAGCGTCTCTACCGTCTCGTCCAGCGGGTGTCCTGCGATACTCATGGCTCCACGACTACTACACACTATTTCGAGGTGGGAATGCCGGGGCACCCAGCCCACCCCCAAGCCCCGCACACCTGTCCCAGTCTGTCGCCCCCCCACCCCACCCCCACCCTCGTCACAGCGGCCGGTCCCGGTCCCAGTCCCCGAGTCCCCTCGGTGAGCTCTCCCTGTCGCTTCTGGCTCTGGAGACCCTGGTGCGGATCCTTGACCCCCGGCCGCCGACTCTTCCTGTTGGATTAAAGCCGCCGTGTGAGTGACAGTTGACTGGTGACCGATGGCGGAGGGTGTGCGCCCCGAGGACTTCTGCGACGAGCTGGTGGAGGACGAGTTTGGGGAGATCATCAAGTGCCGCTCCGGTAGGACACGTGTGTGTGTGCGCGCGTGCGTGTTGGATTTCTACACTTTTCCCGTGGCAGAAGTGAAATAGTTCTTTGTTTATGACTCATTTATTCGTTTTAAACTTGCGTCTTTAGTAGCTTAGTTTGAAGCGCTACCTTTCACATTGGTCGGAAACCAAACAACAACAGTGCTTGTGCAGGGACTTCTTTGAGTCAAGTTTCCTCCCACGGTCAGAAAACTGTCTATAATGTGTCAGAATTTGAACGCGCCCCGATGGACTGGTGACTTGTCCCGGGTGTCCCCTGCTTTGCCTCTACTAACAGCTGGTGTCACAGCTGACAACAAATCCACAACTTATTTCTTTTTTCTTTTTTCTTTTCTTTATTTCCTAAGTGTTTCAAGAGTGGTGACCCTTACAGTTTTTACATTTCAAAAGGGATATTGTCTTCACAGCAGTACAAACTTAAGTTAGAAGAGAAATATGTCCTAATTCAGACAATATATTAATGACTTAACTGTTTTCCGTAAGTGTCCAACTGGCTTAACAGATGGAGACAGCTACTCAAATGTGAAGTGCGATTGATCTGTGAGATTAATAACCTTAAATACTCAGTAAAATGCTTCAGCAATGTAATATTTTAGAGTTAGGAATATTTAGAGGGAGTGAATTATTGTACTGATGGAACTCAGAGTAACCAATCAGTTTTTTCCTTTTTTTTTTTAAATAACTATTATTATTATTGTTATTATTTTGCCCTGCCACTAATGTCCACACTGGTGGGTTGATGGAGAGACTGCGAAGTACCAGTAAGACCACACCCCATCATCATCACTAGGTCCTTTGACTGTATGTCAGCAGCAGACTCATGCAGATGATCAGCCGTCATTCTTCTTCTGAGTGATGCTCAGAAGAAGGAGACCAACATTCTGTACGAGCTGCTGAAGAAGGCTTCCACCTAGATGGAGAGCACCCTCAGTCAGAGACTCATCTCCCCCGATGACTTTGGTGTTACCTCCGTGGGACTAGCTTGTTGTTCACCATCACTGAGGACGTGAAGCTTTGTTGATGGAACAGCAGCTTCTCGCTGTGTCACAAACCTCCTATCAGCAAGCATCTTGAGCAGACTGACGCCTGAGATCTGCCATTGAACATCAGTTGAATCATTTTCGTCACGCTCTTTGAGAGCTGATTTTCCGCACCAGAGGATCAAAAACCTCTTAGAATTAAGACCCAAACATAACTCCATGTAAGATGAGGTAGCAACTTGATATATTAAAACCCAAAGATCTCTGTTTATGGAAACAATATGATTAAATAACAATATCTTTGTCTTTACTAACGGACTTAAAAATAACATTGCTGTAAGCTATTTTCTGACAGCAAACTCCTTTTGAGACCTGGTAGGTTTTGGTTAACAAACTAGCAATGCTTTGACTCTCAGGATGTTCTGCGTTCTTCAGTCCATGGCGTGTCCAAGGTCGCACTCAAACGGCTAAATATAGAGCGGCTCGCCTGCTGTCTTGTCTCTGCTCCAACTGTCCCCCAGTATTGGTGGGACACTGACTCCATCCGGACATGCTGCGATGACACTTCAGAAGTTTGATTCCTGTTTTAGCTGCGGAAAATACTTGGACGAGCCTGAATGGATCTCTCCTGACGGAGGCTGACAGATGACCCCGAGGGTTTCCATTCAACCAAAGGGAAGGTCCCTCACCCCGACTGACTTTCCTGTTGAAAGGAGAACTCATTTTTCTGTCGTTCACTCTCACTCCGCCTGTCACTCCACCCTCTGTGTCTCACTCTCCCTCCTGTTAGTGGACAGACTGGTGCTGGAAATAGCGGTCAGCTGGTTCGACTTGTGGTGTCATATCTCAGTTTAGGAGGCAGACGTGCGCCCATGTTTACAACCTTTTCCCAGCTTTCTCCGTCACCTTATCCTTCCCTCACGTACCGTAACTCGCCCTTCCTACACAGAGCATGTTTCATCTGCAGCTATTTAAATGATATTTCACTGTCACTCTCGCCCCTGATATAACTTACTCCAATGTGCTGCGACTTTTACTGTCTCTCCCATCCTGGCATTTTGGGCCCACCCACGTAGTTCGGATGGTCTGTCATGAGCTAAATCCGGCCGTCTGTCTCCGCCTGGAGAAGATACTCTGCATAGTGGCGGAATAAAATAATGTATCTATATACAGCTTGGAAGCAAAAGCACTGATAATGACTGACAGAACTGGTCAGGCTGTATTTTGACTTGGTTTCTCATGTTTTCTCTTTTGCGGTTTGTCAGATAATTATTGTATTTCTCTATGAAGTATTTTTCTCAACACATTCCAGGAAAAAAAAGTACAAATAGTATAGAATTCAAACATCAATATTACAACTGGACTGGAACGGCACTGTTAAATGAATGCACAAACCTTTTTGAGCAGATATTGATTCAATCTCCACCTTACGTATTTTGTCTGTGATATTGTCTGTTAACTTGTCTTTAATCCATATTCTCATTTGGGACTTTCTTGTTGCACCTTCTTCTCTTATGGCAGAGGCAGTTTCATCACTGTAGCGCATGTAGCGCATTGTTCCAAAAATGTCACCTTGTTTTTTCCCCCCATTATTATACAGTACCATTAGTAATGACTAGTGGTGGGATTCGATTAAAAAAAAAATCTAATTATTCAGACAATTTGTGATTAATAAATCTCAATTAATCACAGTTTAATGGTATTATTTGAGGTCTTGTTGATGAGTCTGTCGAGTCTGTTAGTGTCCGCCACCGTTCATCTGCTGCCCCAGCAAACCACAGCCAACAGAACTGCACTGGACCCCACCGACTCATGAAACATCCTCAGCATTGTCCCGCAGACGTTGAAGGACCTGAGCCTCCTCCTCCTCCTTTTTTGTAAAGGGCCTCAGTGTTCCGAGCCCAGTCCAGTTTATTGCCTATGTGAACCCCAAGATATTGATAGTCCTCGACCATATCCACAATGACCCCCCACGGATGGAAGCGCGGGTCACAGGAGACATGGTCCTCCTTAGGTCCATCACCAGTTCTTTGGACTTGCCACATTGAGCTACAGAAGGTTCAGCTCACACCAACACCACAGATCTGTAGTCAGTCTCCTCACCCTTGCTGATACTTCCAACTATGGCAGAGTCGTCAGAGAACTTCTGAAGGTGGCAAGTCTCTGACCGATAGTTCAAGTCCGTGGTGTAAATGGTGAAGAGGAATGGAGAGAGAACAGTTCCCTGTGGCGCCCCTGTATTACTAACTCCTGTGTCCGACACACAGTCCTGCAGGCGCACGTACTGTGGTCTACCCGTCAGGTCGTCCATAATCCAGGACACGAGGGGGGCATCGACCTGCATGTCTGTCAGTTTCACTCCCAGCAGAGCTGGCCTGATGGTATCAAAGGCACTGGAGAAATCAAAATAAAAATTGAGGCGTTTACACACCTGAAAGTGTTTTTAGGAGGAAATAATGTCCTTAAACCACGGGTTAAGTTGGAATCTCAAAATTCTATGGCTGTGGTGACTGTTGTGGGATTGAGAGCTACTTTGGTGGTGAAGAAAACCATGGATCTGATTCTTTCATTACGTTGAGGACTGCTTTCCATTGTCGAGTCCCTCATGATCTGATGGGATTTATGATGTTTGATATGTGACGTAATGGAGGCACAAAGTCTGAAATCTTATCATCAGTGTTCAAAGGAAGCTTTCAGGCTTTTACGGCTGAAGCAAGAAGCCTTCTCAGGCCGTCATCGTTTGCAGGACATGACATTGGAGTGAACGTTGACCTTCGCCCAGTTGTGGATGAAGTTGCGCCATCTTGACAGAAGATGGCAGCAGAGGCTGCGGGAGTTTCTGGCCTCCTTCGAGAGCGCTGTGCAGGTCCTGGCAATGGAAAGTCATTTGTGGGAACAGACACGTCTGTTCTGGTGAGATTTGTGCCTGGCAACGTTGGAAGCAGGTTGAGTGACGCTAGAGAGGCAGAGAGCTACTAATCCAACCAAAAGCCAGCGCGAGGACGAGGACGACAGCAGTTGTCAGTCAGTGATATGATGTGAAAATGCTGGGGAAAGTCATTCTTCGGTATCAATAAAAGAAGGAAGTGAAGGTGTGTCATCTGACCTACATGGAGTTTCTGGGCCACCTCCGGCACTGTGTGTGTGTGTGTGTGTGTGTTTGTGTGTGAGTCCCGCGGGAACAGCAGCTTAGATTTGAACTCACACATTCACAATGTGGTCTCCATGCTGATGGAAGTGGGCCAGGCCCTCGCAGCAGGACTCGCCGTGATCAATCAGACAGGAGGATCACCGCGCTGAAGTCGACTTCCGAAAGTATTCATGTGCCTCATCAATGCATTTGTCATCATCTGACAGCTGCGTGGTCTCAAAATATTTATCTTCAGGGGTGATAAAAATCATGAATCTGGAAAAATGTTGGTGATTATTTGGGAATTGTCTCAAGTGTTGCTTATCATTTTGTGTCTAATATTAAAATGTGATTATTCACGATCAATTACAGTGGCACCTGGGTTCTCGACCACAATCCGTTCCAGACGGCCGTTCGAGAAGCGAATTGTTTGAAATATGTATCGATTTTTTTCCCATTACAATGAATGGAAAAAGAACTAATGCGTTCCAAGCCTTAAAATAGGCTTTTGTAGGAGTGAATGTAGAGTGTCTGCTGCAGGTGGCTGTTCCTCTATGTGTGTGGCCGCTGCATGTGGGAGGGGTTGCCGAGTGAGTGAGGTCTCTCCAGAAGTGAAGAGGTGCCCGGTGCGTGTCCAGCTCTGAATGTGCGCTTCTGTGCAGTTTGGCTGTGACAAAGTCATAAACCAAGTCACGCTCTGTCCCAGACTGGCCTCATCCCTGTCCCAGCTCCAGCCCACAACAGGACATCAAACCCTGGAGTGAGCGCTCCAGCACCTCCCCTGTGACACTCTACCACGGTCCAGTGTGGAGACAGGAAAGGTTTTACACCTCAATATGAAGAAAAAACAGTCAGTAAATGGAGCTAACGGACACGTCTGCATACAGAGGCTGCGTTATACACAATAACAAAGCGCGTTGTGGGTCAGCTGTTCGGTCTGCGCACGTTATGTTTTTTCCAGCTTTTTTCGCAGGCGTTTGAGTTCTGGATTTTCGTTTTTGACCCATGCCTACTTTCAACTCCTTCAGGTTGAGGAACAGATGCTGATCTGATACATGTCAGTGACACACTGTCAGCATTGCAGCTTTCTCTGCATCATGAGTCTGACAGGTCTTGACGGAATTGCAGACACACTGAACTCTGTCAACTAAATGTGCATCTGGAATATTGTGTTCCATGTCCTCACTTGTTTTCTATGAGACAGATTTGTTGCTTCTAGTGTAACAGATTTTTCACTTTTAATCACATCCTCCAGTGTATTCAACTGTGCGACTTTGACTCGGCTGCACATACATTCTGCAGATCCAGAAAAATATTTTATATTTTATTTTAGTTTTATTGTTGGGGAAAAACAACGCTTCATTTCAGCAGAGTATAAGTTTGTCTTTATGACTAAATCTAACAGACTTTAATGTTGTTTGTGTTTGACCTTTTCTTCTATTCCTTTGACTTCTACATTCAGTTTTGATCAGAAGAAACCGAGAACAACTGACTCTATGACGACTTTTACCAATGTTAGCTCAAAGCTGGAGCTCTTTATTGGACATACCGTTCCTGAGAAACCATTTATAAAGCATGCTATTTTATCTTTTGATGTAAAATGTGTTTAACCGCCACTGTTTTCTTTCCTTCAGTTTCCAAGAGTCAGTCCTTAACATCCATACGGTGACTTAGGATCCCGTTCTGAAGGAATATCTGTTTTGAATTAACATACAAACAGCTTCATTACGATGCACCTTTTATCCTCAACAGAAGATGGAGGTGTAATTTTATGTCTGCGCTGGCCGAGATGGGTTTCCCATACTCACGGAAGTCGTGTTGTTATTGTCGTGATTGCTTATGTGAGGATTGGAAACAGCTCTGCCCCGAAGATCTAACTATACAGTGTGATGGATGACCCTCAGGGAGATTGCAGGGCATTTCATTTCTGAAGTTTAGTATGTCGATGTGTGGAATAAAGTTCTCCGTAAGAATGTATGATGATCAAATGTATTTTTAACTTGAAATAGAGTTTGATACTTCAAGGGGTCAATGATGACCCAGCTCATTCTGTCCTTGTTTTTCTGTCGACAATCGATTAGATGTCCTTTATCGTCCCACAGGGGGAAAATTCAACATGTGCCAAGACTTTCTGTCTTACTGTCTCGTCCCTCCCAAACTATCTGGACAGCCTCTAGTGTGCGAATGTGTCACCTCAGACAGTGTCAGATCTGGATCATTCAAAAGTTGGGAATTCACTTGGAAGTGCGGCATCTCTGTGCGGCGATTGTCTTGTCATTATTATGTATTTTCTTTGCTAGCAATGAACGACGAACGAACGATGACATTAATAGCTGCAGAGAAGTGCTGAAATTGAGTTTTTATACTACGAAAAATAGAAACTGCATCTGTGGACTTCCGATAATTCACATTACATTTCTCAAATGAACAATTTTAGGGACTGTAGCGCAAATCTCTTTTTAAAAGTCGGTGGCCTGATGCAATTGGAGCGAGTTGAATAGAGATTTTAAGCACAAACAGACCCATTATGAGTGCTATTTTTCATGCTTTTGTCTGGGCCTGTTCCTCATAATGCAGCAGTTGGAGGATGCTAGCGCGTCACAGTGGAACACAATTCAATTAGACCTTACAAGCCTCCAGTAATGGAGCCAGGCTCTGACCAGACAACATTCCTGTGATCCTGTAATGATCATTTCATTTGCAAACAATTGTGTCACTACTGCACATGGATCTGCTCAGACCATCCTATGTTGCAAAAATGTGTCTCCCGTATTTGGGAATATCTGGTCGGTTGAACATTTATCATAATAAAGAACCTGATTCACCTGATGAAAATCACTGATCTGGTGATGGTGATGCTCAAATGATGCCATTTCCGAAGTCCATTCAAGCCAGGGTCCGATGTACAGCACATGCAGTACCTGCAGTGTTACACCTTCTCGGAACTTGAGGACACACAACCTCTGAGGGGTTGAAAACAAGGGAGTCTGTATAAATCTTATCAATATAAATCTGGCCTAGAAGCATGGACTCAAGACCTGGAAACAGAGAATCAAACTGATGAAGAGAAAGAAATGGATATGTGGGAAAATGCCGACAAAATGTTTTGGCACCAGATTGATCCAACAACCAACCGCATCATGTGTCAAGTGTAATAAAGAGGAAGGTGATTTTATCCTCACTCTGTGGACTTGTTAAAGGTTCCTGGTTAATTATGGTTACAAAAATCTTATGCAGCGCAGAAAGGTATTTTGCTAAGCTGGATCTCCATTAAGACTCCGACAATATCAGAATGGATCAAGACTGTGATGGACCTTCTTCCAATGGAATATCTCACATACCGATCGAAAGAACAAGTTTCTGATTTCCACCATGTGTGGCATCCATTCCTTGTGGGCATCTGAGAAGGTGCCCTAGCGCTTAGCTTCGCCATAGCTGGCAGACAGTGCCTACGCTGTGTGCAGCTACACGGGAGAATCAATTGAATCGCACACTTGAATCTAAGTTTTTTAAAAGTTTTTTAAGATTTTAAATAAGCGGGCAGACGCGCTTTTTCATTGACCTGAGTGTCGTCAGTGCTATTAGAAGAGTGACAATAAAAATCTTAATACAACCCTCATCATAGTTTCTGAAACAGACCGAAAAGGCAATTTATTAAACATCTGCAGTAATGTGTAACCCGTATTGTGATTTACAAGAACATTGCTATTAAGTAGAAGAAGGCTTGTAGTGTAACAAATGGGTATCAAGGAAAAAAGGTTGGCACAGTGACAAACCAAGTCTGCACATGTACAGAAAAAATACTTTAGAATCAGAATCACATTTATTGCCACGGTCAGTGGGGATCCTATTAACTAGGAAAGTGCTTTGGGATAAAGTGCTGTCAAAAAATAAAATAAAATAACCCACAAACAAAGGCTGATCACAAATTCTACAGTCTGACGGCTGAGGGGAAGAAGCTGCTCCTGTGACGGGAGGTTCTGATCTGGATGGACCATAGCCTCCTGCCAGAGGGAAGAGGAACAAACAGTCCATGACCAGGGTGAGAAGGGTCGGCTCTGATCCGACCTGCACGTCTCTGGGTCCTGGAGACATACAGGTCCTGAAGAGGTGGCAGGCTGCAACCCATCTCCTTCTAAGCAGAACACATGATGCGCTGCAGTCTGCTCTTGTCCCTGATGGACTGGATGATGCCTGTGTAGAACTCGGCAGTCATAGTTTCCGTAGCTGCGTCAGGAAGAACATTCTGTGCTGGGACTTCCTGATGAGGGACCCGATGGTTGACTCCCATTTGAGGTCCTCAGTGATGGAGGTTCCTAGGAAGCAGAAGGAGTCTACAATAGGAACAGGTAAACCAGCCAACATGAGCGGGGAGAGAGAAACTGTTACTCTCCTGAAGTCTATCACCATCTCCACTGTCTTCTGGCCGTTGAGCTTCAGGTTGTTGTGGCTGCACCAGGACACCAGCCGCTCCACCTCCCTCCTGTGAGCTAACTCGTCTCCATCTGAGATGAGCCCGTTGATGGTGGTGTCATCCACAAACTTGATCAGCTTCACGGACTTGTGGCTGAAGGTGCAGCAGTTAGTCAAACTTATGTGTAAACGTTGGCTCTTTTATGACCTGTGCTACCACCAGAGAGGATGATGACGGAGATCCATCCCACCTTTATGAGAGGGGTATACCTCCGGATGGTGGGGTCCAACTTCCTCAGCTTAATGTCCAACTGTTCCAAATACTGACTACTAAAATGTTGCTAGGGTGTTACTGGTAGCTGATTGGTCAGATAGGCATTTGTTTGTGTCTTAATGTGGCTTTACCCTAATCTTGGAATTGGCTGACTCCAAAACGGGTATAATGGAACCAGGTCAATAAACAATATGAATTGGAGCTTTTGTAAAAGTAAGTTTGAGACTTGCATGAGGTGTTTTTTCATTTCCATTGGAAAGTCACTGAGTGCTGAGTCACTGGACGGCCTTTCAAAGCGTGTCTGGCAATGACCTCTTTTGTTATGCAACAACAGCGAGAGCCATGCCAAGCTGTTGAGTTGCTGTTCCACCTGAAAAGCTCAAACCTCTACTTTAGCTGAAGCGGAGTGTCCTGCCTCACGGAAACTCATCAAATGATCATGTCTAATGCAGTTTGCAGCAAGTCTGGTGGCTGCTCCTTAACCATCCAAAATTCAGTTTGAGGTGGCCGCCACCATGAATCCTCGCAGGTTGTGTAATGAAGGGGACAAGCAATTTTTGGAATCTTGGCCTTCGATGATGTTGCTCAGGTCCTGCACCCGGATGCATGTGATGAGGTGGCTCCTCGATAGTCGCCCACTACTGCGAGTGTGGTGTTTTCATGCACCGACAGATACATTTTATCATCGCTTAAGTCAACATTGGGCTGGTAAACTTCAACTGATCCCAGTGAGAATATTCAGGAGAAGGGGTTGACGTGTGGTATGAAAGACACGGATGAAAGAGGGGGGGGGGGCTGGGGAGGAGAGGGACAAGCTCTGATTGCAGTTAATTGCTGTTCACATCCAGGGCGAGCCTAATCACTCTCCGACTCTGTGTGTGTGTGTGTGCGTGTGTGAAGTGAACAGTCAGTGAGTACAACCCGGAGTTTGGTGCAGCGAGGGTATGGTCGACTCAGTTTATAATTAGCAAATAGATTGCTTTCCTGGAGCAACGTTGCATCCGCTAAACTTGACAGGGATTGTTTCTCACACCATGTTGTGTAAAAGTGGCCTTAATGGTACATTAATAACACCCTTCTGTCACATTCATTTAGCAAGCCTTTGAAACAGGTCTCAGCCCTATATGGAGCTGAGGAGGACGCGTGACAGCTCGTCCTTAAAGTGTAAACCAGCCTCCCACTCAGCAGACGTGATTCAAGGAATGGAGTGAATAGTGAAACTGGGGCTGGACGACGAAGCGTCTACCACAGGTTTCGCACCGTTATCCATATCTCAAAACAGTTTATTCTGTAAATAAAAGATTATTATTTACATTTTATAAGTGCTCAAAGATGTCTGTATGCAATAACAAGGAGCAAGAACACCTTCTGTCAGTAAAACCTTGTGGCTAAATAATTCCAGTGGTTGACTGCCTGTGTAGTCACAGACCTCTGCTGAGTCTGGGTCTGGATTAGAGAGGCTGAGATCCAATTCATTTCACCACAGTTCTACACCCCAGTACGACCCCCCATCACACAGCAGTGTTACTCCAGTGTCTACAACCTCAGAGGAGCAATACTGAGCAGCGCCCTAAATGATACGTTCTGGGAATCCTTATTTCATTGTCCAAAATTTTAACAAAATGTTTATGTTCGAAACGTAAAACAATCACAATAAATAAAACAATGATTTTAGGTCAATCAGAGTTTTGGAGAGCGATACCTTTTGAGCTACTTTTATGGATGGTTTTTTGATGCAAGAAGAAATAACAGAGATCTAACTAGAGCTAGTTCTTGTGTGTAACACAAGCAATACAAGTTAAACTGTTTTTAATTTGATTCCCTGGTTTCACAACAAGTTACTTAAGACCATCTGACAGATTACAATTGATTATTCAGATTCTTAATCGGAATATATTTATTTTGTCCATTTCTTGCTGCGTTTTTCATCCTCCTTTTTTGTTTTTCCATTCCATCGCTCTATGGTTGGTGTTTCCATGTTGCACCAGTTCTTGGTGATGGATTTCTTGCCAACCACAAACCTTTTTCACCGGGTGTCTAGCCATCTTCAGTACGGTATATGATGTAAGATTAATAATATGTAAGATTATTAATATGTAAGATTACATGCTGTACATGAAAGAATGTGGAAAACAGTGGCCCTGAATTTTGTTCAATGTGTGTCGTCCAAGCTGAATGTTTTTTTTTTTCATTTTTCTGTATGCTGTATGAAATGAGCGACATGTCATCCATTTTGGGAATGCTGGATTTCAAAACGTTCCAAACGCTCCATACTCTGTTTTGTTTCCATCCTGGTATAGAAAGGTCTATATTCCCCACACCGTGATGCGAGCGTTTTAATTCTGCATCAACCTTATTAAAAACAGCATATTTTTATATTTGCGGACAACAAAAACATAAAACAAAAACCAGCCATGGAGAAAGGAGATCTATTGCAGTGGTGTAATGAAGTTGAGATTAACTGTAATAAGTTCTCCGAGTGGTTTGTGAAGAGTAATCAAACTTTATGCCTCTGTGATAATGGAGCAGTATCTTTCCTCCATAACATCTGCTCTGTTCTGCCAATTGATTTAAATAACGGGTTGGGGGATACTTGAGTCTTGCTGACGCATCATTTCACATTTGGCAAGACATATAAAATGGCATTAAACAAAAGATTCCTACATTCATCTCTTAAACCTACCACTGCTGCCACATTTTAGAAAGGATTTTTTTTCTATTGTCTTCATTGAAGTTCTCAAGATAAGAGTGTGACCTACATAGTAACTACAGTGGCACCTCGGTTCTCGACCACAATCCGTTCCAGACGGCCGTTCGAGAAGCGATTTGTTCAAAATCTGAATGGATTTTTCCCATTACAATGAATGGAAAAAGAAACAATGCGTTCCAAGCCTTAAAATAGTCTTTTGTAGGAGTGAATGTAGAGTGTCTGCTGCAGGTGGCTGTTCCTCTATGTGTGTGGCCGCTGCATGTGGGAGGGGTTGCCGAGTGAGTGACGTCTCTCCAGAAGTGAAGAGGTGCCCGGTGCGTGTCCAGCTCTGAATGTACGCTTCTGTGCAGTTTGGCTGTGACAAAGTCATAAACCAAGTCACGCTCTGTCCCAGACTGGCCTCATCCCTGTCCCAGCTCCAGCCCACAACAGGACATCAAACCCTGGAGTGAGCGCTCCAGCACCTCCCCTGTGACACTCTACCACGGTCCAGTGCGGAGACAGGAAAGGTTTTACACCTCAATATGAAGAAAAAACAGTCAGTAAATGTAGCTAACGGGACACGTCTGCATACAGAGGCTGCGTTATACACAATAACAAAGTGCGTTGTGGGTCAGCTGATCAGTGTTTTTTCTGTGGCGTTTGAGTTATGGATTTTCGTTCTCAATCTCGTTCTCAATCTCAAAATTTTGTCCGAGCTCTGATTTGTTCGAAGTCCGGGACGTTCGAAAACTGAGGTTCCGCTGTATACATAACTACAGATATTTCCTAAACAAAACAATGTAGTGAGCATGTAATGTTAATGCTGTGTTCCAGTTGCCTCGGAAGTAGCGCGCCTGAGCAAGGGTTGATGTTACGGAAGAGTTCAGTTCGTGCCAGTTATTGAAGTCAGAACAGAAGACAGTGATGCCCATGAAAGCTATTCTCACGCGTCCTTCGTGTAGATAAAAACAACATCTTGATAAAAATGCATTCTCTTAGCATCCTGGAAACTTGCTGGGTGAAGGTTTTCGGAATGTGTTCTTCCTGTTTACGAAGCCATCTTGGATTGCACATCGGCTTGGTGAATTCTCTGGAAGGCACCATAAATATTTGCACAAAACTCCTGCACCATTTTCATCCCAGACTCCACGATGGACCACTGTCCTGTTCACTACATTGCATCTAATGTACATGCCTGCCTACCCACAAAGTTTTGCTGGTATTGCATTTGTAGCTGTGCCCAACAACTATGCTGCATTTCGTTTTGCTGCACATCAGCTCACATCTTTCAGATCTTCTTACGTACAGGCCGGTAAATGCAGGTGTGCTGAGAAATATTAGCATTGTCATGACTCCTTCACATAGCTGGAATTCAGGTATTTCTTGCAAGTCTGTGACTATATTTTAGATTTTGCTGTCTGTTTTCCCATCAGCTTTCGACCGCTACGCTGAGGTCTCTCCATGTAGTGGCGTGTGACTCACCGTCAATCGACTGTTATGGAGGCATGTACAATGCCCATGTCAGAACTAAAGAAGATGTGTCAATGAATGTCATTTCAATGCTGTTGGGTATTAGCCTCACCCAAAAATGAGGCCGTGTTGAACCAAACCGTGGACATGTAGTACTGTGGAAAGTATTAATTTGCAGTTGACTGAAAGCCTCAGAGCGCCTGTTGGAAAGGTTAATTGCTTGTGGAATCAGGGTGAGCTCTCTTTGAGTAAAGAAATGGTTTTAAGTAAACAACACCCCTCAGTTGAATCACCCACAGGATTATTTCACTGGGGTTACTGCCGTCTTTAATAAGTAAACAGAAAATGATGTTTGGATTTATTAACAGATGACCCGGGGCCTTCCCCTGGATCAAGACATGGAATTTATTTCCTCGATCCACAGCATTTTAGAGGTGCCAGTAAATCCCCCCTGTGGCTCGCTCGTGTAATCACGCCTCAGTATAATGAACAGGCTTGAACTGAGCCGGAGATATTACCGACTGTGCTCATGTTCCTCCAGAGAAACTGAGCCAAAAACGTCTTTGTTTACTTGGTGGTGGGAAAAGCGCGACTCCTGAACAGGTCTCGTAGTACTAACGGCTCCATCCTCTGCAGGATTACTCTCTCGGGAAACGTGCTGACATTCATCACTGCTGGCAGTGAGACAATACAGATGCCATAGCAACTGTAGCTGGGGTCAAGTACAGTAGGCACGGAGATTCTTGGCAACTCCAGTCCCTCCCCAAATGCTCCCAACACGTGACAAAGCAGCACATACACTGCCTGGCCAAAAAAAAAAGTCGCCACCAAAAAAAAAAAGGGTCATACACTCTAATATTTCGTTGGACCACCTTTAGCTTACAGCATGCATCCGCTGTGGCATTGTTTCGATACGCTTCTGCAGTGTCAGAAGATTTATTTCCATCCAGTGTTGCATGAATTTTTCACCAAGATCTTGCGTTGATGATGTTGGAGTCTGACCGCTGCGCAAAGCCTTCTCCAGCACACCCCAAAGATTCTCAATGGGGTTCAGGTCTGGACTCTGTGGTGGCCAGTCCATGTGTGACAATGATGTTTCATGCTCCCTGAATTTGAGCCCGATGAATCCTGCCATTGTCATCTTGGAATATGCCCGTGCCATCAGGAAAGAAACAATCCAGTCATGGAATAACTTGGTCATTCAGTATATTCAGAGAGTCAGCTGACCTCATTCTTTGAGCACATCATGTTGCTGAAGCTAGACCTGACCAACTGCAGCAACCCCAGATCCAGCATCCAGGTGGCGACTTTTTTTTGGCCAGGCAGTGTAAATGCAAGTCGTGTGTGTGAGGATCTGATATAAAAGCTCATTTGGACGAGAATCCCGCCCAGGATTGAAACCGTCATGTCATTGAACACACCAGCAGCGGTCACATCCTCTCATCCTGTACCACTGCACGTCCCATCTGCCCTTGCCCCGGCCCCCTGCGGGATTTGTTTCTCACTATAAGTAAGGAAAATGACATGTTCCATATGTGGTCCACATTTATTATCTCACAAACTCATTTGTCTTGTCTCGACCCGCCTGTTCCTCAGGTAACGGTGTCATTAATGAGCATGAAACCACCGTCTCAGCCAGCGCTGGCCTAAGAAGCGAGAGGGAATATGTATTCCCCTCATTTAGTCCGGGACCTGCCATGTGCAATTATGGCACTTGAACAAGCCTGTAATTTTGTCTACCTTTGTGCTCTCCTTGCTGTAGCGATCCCTCAAAGCACCTCACCACAAGTCATTCACGTGCTCCTATTACAATTCTGTAAAAATGCAGTGGAATAGTCAGAATAACCAGGGTGTTGCTTGAGCTATGATTCTGCCGCTATCATGGTTTTACAGGTCCAGTGCATTACCTACTACAACAAGATATACCCTGGCGTGAGAGTTTTTTTGCCGAGTTATTGGCAAGGAAAAGACTCAAAGTTGCGTTCACCCACTACATCGATGTAAGCCTTTTGGGTGTCTGGTCAAAATACCTCCTTGACGCCCCCTGGTCAGCTGCTCTACTCTAGCTGTCCTGCATACACTTCTGTACAACAGTATCTTTGGTCATCTTTGTTTCGACTTTCGAACTGACCACTTGTAATCTGTAATCTTTGTCATTTACTGAATTGGTGACAGTAAAGACGCTAGTTTTTAATGACGAGAAGTGAATCTGCCTCCAATCCAAGCCATCCTCAGGTGGTCCGTCTCTTCATATGTCCAGCCGGAATGTGCGACTTGAGTTCCGTGAGCAACGAACTTCAGTCATAATGATGTTTCTTTTGGGATTTTTCCGCAAAAGCATGGCAAAAACTGTCGTGTTCATATCCACCTCCATGATGCGTTATGTATGTGGCTCTCATTTAAGCATTGGCGGTGTGCAATGCTAGCTCATATGACAACCTTTGGTGTTTAGGCTAGTGTTTGACTAGTGTAGCTACTGAAACTTCTTCATTTCTTTGTGAAACTTCCAATTGCTGCGTTTATATGGACCACAATAATTGGAATTGATATTTTATATGATTGCACATGCTAGAGGTTAAAGTGACTTTCAGATTGAAATCACCCTATACTGGGCTGACAGTTGTCACTGTGCATGCTTGCCCCACGTGACATGACCACTAAACTCATTCTTAACATACTTCAATCCACTTGCACTGCAGAGCCAGAGTGATACCTGTGTGGTCGCGAAATAGAAGCTTGGTTTTCGAACGTCCCAGACTTCGAACAAATCGGAGTTTGAACGAAAATTTCGAGATTTTTTTGCTTCTGATTTCAAACGAAAATCCAGAACTCGAACACGAAACGAAAAAAGCCAGAAAAAACATAACGTGCGCGGACCAATCAGCTGACCCACGGTGCGCTTTGTTATTGAGTATAACGTAGACTCTGTATGCAGACGTGTCCGTTAGCTACATTTACTGACTGTTTTTTCTTCATATTGAGGTGTGAAACCTTTCCTGTCTCCACACTGGACCGTGGTAGAGTGTCACAGGGGAGGTGCTGGAGCGCTCACTCCAGGGTTTGATGTCCTGTTGTGGGCTGGAGCTGGGACAGGGATGAGGCCAGTCTGGGACAGAGCGTGACTTGGTTTATGTCTTTGTCACAGCCAAACTGCACAGAAGCGCACATTCAGAGCTGGACACGCACCGGGCACCTCTTCACTTCTGGAGAGACCTCACTCACTCGGCAACCCCTCCCACGTGCAGCGGCCACACACATAGAGGAACAGCCACCTACAGCAGACACTCTACATTCACTCCTACAAAAGCCTGTTTTAAGGCTTGGAACGCATTAGTTCTTTTTCCATTCATTGTAATGGGAAAAATCGATTCGAACTTCGAACACTTCTGGTACGGATTGTGGTCGTGAACCGAGGTTCCACTGTAATGCAAAACAAACACGTGGAACAAAATTCACAATGAAAATAAAAATGCTAGAAAAAAATACTAAGAGTACTTTAGCATCCTTTGGTTCAAGGTGTTGCAAGGTAATGAACAGTGGTTTGTTTACAAATGAATAGTAGAAGAAGAAGTCCACTGGAAGAAACTTCCGGCTTGGCTGTACAGTTCAAGTAATTCGGTTCAAATAAATGCCTGCTGCATTAATTCTTGCTGGCATCTTATTATGTTCTGATCTCTCATCAGAATACACTTATTTAGGAAAAGTGGGAAAAGAGCCCATGTCACCTCAGCTATTGAGAACTGCTAACATTACTAGGTCTCACACTCAAATTGTACAGCCGTACAAGCCCAGACGTAAAGAATAATAGATTTTTTTTGATATTTGTTCACACCATCTCTGTTTGGGTGAGGATTGGATGGTTGGATGTGGCCCCTTCTCTCTGGTATCAATACGATTAATGCCGGGTAATTTGCTTGTGTGGTGTGTTTGTGGACAGGAGAAATGTTTAAATCAGGCACCAATAGTTAATAGAAAGATGTCTACACACAAGTGTGGGCCCGCTGAAGTAAAAGATTTGACAGGGTTCTATGGACTGGAAATTGGTTGAAATAAATTGCCTCATTTCATGGCTCCATCAACAAAGCCTGTGATTTAAAGTCCACATTCACACACGGGTGCCCACACATTCCAGCGCACAAGTCCACACACACACTCACACACTCACCTATAGGAGCTCTCCAGAGACTGCCTCTCCTTCACGTCAGCGCTCTCAAGTCCCCAACTGCGATAAGTGAATTTTAATTAAGAGAATATAGAGAATTGTAATAAATTTCTTTAATGACCTGCAAATGGTTTTGCTTCTCGCCGAGCAGGAGAGACTGAGAGGACACACACCACTGGCTTCAGGAGAGGATGAGAAGTTGAACGCTTTCAAGGCTGCATAACATTCTGACTCTGATTGAGACTTTATAATCCAGTCTCAAGCACTGAAAAGTACCCAAGCGCTTTGTACATTTATCATGCGCTAAAGTAGGTACACAAGTTGAGTGTACGTACTCCTGTCAGCCAAAGTAGGCAGCAGATTGTGGTGATATTCAGCCAGCTGGTCCGGCTGTCTTCCTATCAGTCAAGCCCAACCGTCTCTCGTGCACACATTGTCAAAGCAATGCAGAGCGTTTAGCGAAATCCCAAGGCCAATGAGCAAGCAGGAATCTAGCCATTTCCCGGGCAGGTGGATGAACAGGATGAGCTAAATGATGCCCATGACTGCTGTAAATAAACGCATATGTTTTGTTGTTCATGAGTCCACTGGGGATGCATACATGGTGCCACTGAGTCCATGGATCAGAAGTGCATCCTCATGCACTTCATTTACATGTACACAAACCTTAGATTATCCTAAGGGTGCTTTCACACTACGGTTGGGTCTGAGTCCGACTCGACCCCCGCCGTGCAGCTTCGCACCTCTGCGCCTCAGGCCTTTTTTTTCTCCTCAGCCTATTTACCACCACCAGCTTAACCTCCTTTTTTCCCTGTCAGTTCTTAACATTATGAGTCGTCCTCACCTCAGAACTGAACTGATGACGGAGCTCCGCCGCGGCTGTAACAGAATGTGACGTTTCACAGCCAAAACTAAACATAAAAGAGTGTTGTCATGTTTATTTTACAAGAAAATAGCGGAAACTAGCTGCGTAATATGGAGCGTTTTGATTGATCCACGCTGCTCTCACAACACGTCGAACGCGGTGAGAGAGATTACGATGAAGTTGAAGTTCAGATCCCGACGTCAGAAATGATCAATGAATAGTCTGGTGATCTTCAGTAACTTGGGGAAAATCAGCGTCTTTCCTCTTCGCTGTCCTCCTCATGCAGACAGCTGTGCTGCAGCGAGACCACAGCAGTGAAAACAGTTGCTGTAGAGTACAGCATTATTCATTTAAGCAAATCTGTCTGTCAATAAAATCAGATATTTATCAGCCTAATAAAGGAGAAAACACGTGAGTTATCAAACATCTGCACACATCATGAGTCCCGGACCGCTGCCCTGCGCTGCGGTTTGAATGATGTTGTCCGCCTAGACAGCGATCAGACCCTTTACTGCCCGGCATTTATCATGTTTGTGTGGAGTCGCGCTGCACATGTGCAGGTCTCCAGCGGGGATCGGGTCCGTGGCCAAAACCTTCTGAGCCGAAAGAGCTTTGTCTCGAGACAGAACCCGTAGTGTGACAGCGCCCAAAGTTGCACATTGGTATTGCAACACGAAATAGTACACTACCGTATTTTCCGGACTATAAGCCGCAACTTTTTTCTCGTGGCCCGAACCCTGTGGCTTATACAATGATGCGGATAAGATATGGATTTTTACCGGGGATGCTCCAATCTATTGGCCACTGATTATGAAAGGCTGATCTCGGCGTGATCGGTGAATGTAGATCACTGCCTGTCATTGCCGATCACAAAATCTGATCACATGTGACAGCCGGCACTCTGATGAAGCACCGCCCACGGTTTGTGACACGTCCGCTTATATACGAAAAAGATCTGTTTTCCTTCTTAGATTTTGTGGGTGCGGCCAATATTCCGGTGCGCTCTATGGTCCGGAAAATTAATCATCTGATTTACCAAATAAAGTCACTATTGAGTAATATTTTTCTATATTTAGATCACAGTGGTCGGAGTCAGAGTGGCTGTTGTGCCAATGCAGTGGACACGGCCTGATACTGGCATGACCTCTGGGCAGAGCTGCTGGTCAGACACACTGGTTATTGGCTAGTTGCTAGTATGGCAGAATGATATGGACAACATTTCACATCTCGATATTGCATGCCAGGTATCTCGATAATTGAGACCATAGGGCTGTCAAGATGAATTGACAGGAGGTGATGAATTAAGTATGTTGTCGATTCTGTTTGTTGATGTCATTTCTTTTAAGCTTAGTTTTTCGCTCAGACTTGCCGCCGCACCGTCCGCGACATTATATTAATCTGATCAGTGTTTAAAGACAGAGGCGTTCTTCGTTGATGGTAGAAGGAGACAAGAGTCTATTTGAATAGTGCGAGTGTGTGTCATGTCTGATCTGGATACTTTCTGACCTTCACTCCATCCTTTTGCTCCTCACTTGAGAACTGTTTTTGAAGCGGGAAAATTGTCGCCCAGATAGTGAGTGATGGCTTCTCTACAAAGCGCAGCCCATTTCTGCATTGTGCTGTCGATCTAAGAGCTGATTGATCAAATCTAATGTCTGAATTACTCTCGGTCAATGTGTTTTCTTGGTCCCAAAGTGGGTTGGTTGTGTTGTGGAGGCCACTTCAGGGAGGATGTTGTTTCAGCAGACTGAAAAGAGAGTTGTGTTTGGACAGGTATTGTTGTGTTGGAGCTCATGTCAGCCATTAATAATTGCCACTCCAGGGAGCTTTCATTAGTGTCAATCTCTCATATTTCTGTGACACTGAATACCACAGGTTTTTAGGGACTTTCAGCAGCTCCAAACTCCTCCGTCGCTGGGATTATTAAACGGAGGCTTTATCGCTTGCTCATTCCTGACCAGGCCGTTTTCATTCCTAAACAGCCAACGTGGTGACAGCGGTGAGGAGTGATGGTCAACAGCCCAGATCCGTCTCCTGTTCGCCTCACAAAGTGGCACTTGCTGCTTTGTTTGAATAGCATCGGAAGGTGCCACTGCCTCCCAAGCATTGCAAATTGGTGATGCATTCTCAAGTGCCTGAAGTTGCTGTTTGCAAAATGGAGTGACAGGTAGTGATACGACTGCAGATGGAAATCAAATTCCCTCCTCCACTCCCCCGCTGGGTCAAAACAAAATCACTGCTGTTCACCATTTCATCAGTGGCTGCACCAACTTACGCCACTTTCCTGTGAACCTGGTTCTCATGGATGTTCTTTATGACCATTTGGGGGATCCAACATGGAGGCGTGGTCTTCGTGTGCGTGACAGCGTAATGCTTGAACCCCTCATGAAAAGACTTCAGTACAGCTCCTTCTTCAGGTGTCGGTTAAAGCTATGGTATCAGCTCAGATTTCCAGACCCATTTTCACACCTTTAATGATGCTGACTTTTCTTTGCTTTGAATATTTTCGATACATATTTCATTTCAGCTCTGTTTCCGTATAAGCTTGGCAACTGTCTTGGTGGACTTTTATCCTTTTTTAACCACTATATTTGTGGATCACAAGTCTTTATCTTTATATTTCATTTGCATTCTGTTTTGTTTTTAAACTTTAGCTAATTTCAGCAAAACATGACGGATCACTTTGTGTGTGTGCAGGTTTTCTTTTCTTTGCGCAATTGTATGTGCATTGATATTGTCGGCCTCGGTGGCCTCTCAAGAAACAGTTTTTTTTCTTCTCTTATGTTTGTCCTTCATTTTGCATTTCTTTAAAGACGCAGTTATTCTGTCCATGACTATTTATTTTTATCCAAATGTTGTCCACTTAGAGCACACACTTTGTTTAGGTGTTCTTGGCTGCACAAACATATATATTTACTTCTTCATTATTTTGCCAAAATCTAATTTTCCTGATGCACCGATTGTAAAATGGCAGAATCAGCAGTAGCTTTTTAGCGTCTGTCTGTCTGTCTGTCTGTCCGTCTGTCTGTCAGAACAGGAACCAACAATGTGGAGCAGTGGAACAGGAAGCCTAACAAAAAAAACAAGTGTCTGGAAGCAGCACATTCCTGTTTTTATGGTAATAATAAAAGGGTGTTATTTAGTGTTCTATTTGAGAAGCATACCCTCACTTCTAAAATTAATTATTGGCTGTAATTTTAAAATGTTCTCCCCGACAAAACGTTCATTGCTAACTCAAGTGTTAAAAACAGACAACAGGATATTACATGATGGAGATTCTCAATATTGTACTGCCAGGTATTTCCTGGAGGAGTTTATGAAGATGAAATTGGGCTATAAAAGGTAAGGAACTATTTCAAAGAGCCTTTTAAGGACATTGTTTTGGGCCCGCTGGTCTCACAGGATCAATGGCTCTCCGTGAACTTACATTAAGAGGCCGTTTCAGAGTCTTCGTTTATGAAGGAGATCATTACTTTTAGTGAAAAGCGAAGCACATCTTCTTGCCCATTAAAAATGAATCAACAAAGGAAGTAAAGCTGTCTTCAGTGCAGTGAGAAGCCATGAAGAGAAAGTAAACACAACAGCACCACATAACTCCTTTGAGTTGACTATATTTAATGTATATTATACATGTAGTTGTCGAGAGCTAGACCAAGACTTCGAGGACTGAGACCTAGTCGAGATCAAGACCAATGAGGTCTCACCAAAATGAATCCAGAATACAGAAACCTAAGTCTTTTAGTCATATAGACAGATACATTTATTTTTTAGTGCATAATAGGTGGAATATGTGGTAGTCAATTTAAAAAATAAAACAAGAACTGAAATGTTTCCATTGGAACATACAAGTACTTTTATGTTCTTGGCTTTGCACTTGGTCTTCTTTTGGTTGGTCTTGACTCAATCTTGGGTTAGATGGTCTCCAATACAACACCATTCAAACCTCCAAAACAATATGGTTGTATTAGAGAAGCCCTGCGCTCCCCGCCTCTGGGTCTCATCCCTGCACCTTTTCCAATTGGTGGAAGTTATGTTTTGGGGATGTGTTCATTTGTACTTCCCTCATAACTCAAAAAAAGCACTACAATAAAACTCCTCTTGCAGGGTTGCCTGGGAAAGAGTCTTTTCTGTGTGAAATGGCTGATGAAAACCGGTCAAGCATAAGGATTATCAGTCACCTCTCATCTTATCTTCAGTACTATTTCTATTTTACCCAGTGCGGGGCAAAGGTTGGGTCTTGCCCGGGGACTGATGCAAAGTAGAAGTGCCACTGCCTGTGACCACAGGGCTGGTGGGAAAACAAAGTCAGTGTTCCGCTTGGTCGCTCACCGGTGTAAATGTGTGTGAAAATGACCTCCATTTTCCTTGGAACTGATGTTTTAATAACTGTGTTGTTCCTCTGTGTCCCTCTAACTTTGGCTGCTGTGTTTGTGGCAGCGTCACCTGGGTGGCCACGCACAGGTCGCCTGGCTCTCACTCGTCTGTGCATTATCCTGTCACAAGACTTTAATGTCGGTAAGATGAGGCACGACGAGACAGAACTAGTTTTGTATGAATAATTGCCTGTGCTGACAAACTGCTCCTCCTTCTGGTCCTCTACTTTAAAAATAATTGTGCTGCTGAAATGTATTTGTTTAAAAGTTTTTCTGTCCTAGTTTGTAAAAAAAAATCATCAACGCAACCTTCCGTATGATGGAACTGAAATGCTTATTTGATTTCTTACTGTAGATTATATTAACATGTAAGGCAAAGCTGAGCATTTCAATTCGCAATGGAGCCACTTCATGCACTGGCTGTTTTTCAGAATGTTTAATTTATAAGATCAAATATCTCCAGTATATACAGTATTTTGCAAATACAGTGGTACCTCGGTTTTCGAACGTCTCGGACTTCGAACAAATTGGAGTTCAAACAAAAATTTCAGGATTTTTTGGCTTCAGATTTCGAACGAAAATCCAGAACTCAAACGCCTCCGAAAAAGCCGGAAAAAACATAACGTGCGCGGACCGATCTGCTGACCCACGACGCACTTTGTTATTGTGTATAACGCAGCCTCTGTATGCAGACGTGTCCCGTTAGCTCCATTTACTGACTGTTTTTTCTTCATATTGAGGTGTAAAACCTTTCCTGTCTCCTCACTGGACCGTGGTAGAGTGTCACAGGGGAGGTGCTGGAGCGCTCACTCCAGGGTTTGATGTCCTGTTGTGGGCTGGAGCTGGGACAGGGATGAGGCCAGTCTGGGACAGAGCGTGACTTGGTTTATGACTTTGTCACAGCCAAACTGCACAGAAGCGCACATTCAGAGCTGGACACGCACCGGGCACCTCTTCACTTCTGGAGAGACGTCACTCACTCGGCAACCCCTCCCACATGCAGCGGCCACACACATAGAGGAACAGCCACCTGCAGCAGACACTCTACATTCACTCCTACAAAAGACTATTTTAAGGCTTGGAACGCATTATTTCTTTTTCCATTCATTGTCATGGGAAAAATCGATTCAGATTTCGAACAAATGGCTTCTCGAAACGGCCATCTGGAACGGATTGTGGTCGCGAGCCGAGGTACCACTGTATATACATTTTCATTTTATTGACATGGATCAAAAGATTCTCAATACGTACCAAAATCATGTGCACGCATAAAATTAAATAAGGACCATGCAAAACATCAAATTATTTTTGAAATTTATTTATTTTATTTGTGAGATAAGAGACACTTGAAATTGTTTCATTTTTTTGGGACAAAGACAAGAGTCAAATAATATACTTCTCCCTTCTCTCAAACCTACAAACTTCATGTCCTCCTTCACCATGTCAACAAGGAGTATAGATTATTTTATTAAAAATGTGACTAACAAAAGGTAAAATGATGATAACAATAATACATGACATAATACATTAAGAGTCTAGATCATGATCAATCTTTCCCTGTCCTCATGAGGGCCACACAAACACCACCAAAGGGCCACATGAGGCCCCCGGGCCGCATTTTGCCGCCGTCTGATGTGAAGTGTTGTGGTTGTTTTGCCATGCGCAGTGTAATGTATTTGTCCCCGGGAAAACTGAAGTAGCAGAAAGGAGCTTTGGACTGATAATTTTGGTTCACCATAACAACACAAGAGCGCATCATATCACTCTTCTTCTTTAAACGCAGCGACAAAATGTCTCTAAACTGTCTTGTAAGTGGCACTTAGAGGGTTCCATTGGCTCTTTCTGTGGATGTGTTCAGCATGCTCTCAGCCCGTTAGCCAATTACACGAGCAGCAGATGACCCAGGAAATGGGCTGATATTCTATTCATGACTCACAAAATACACTTCGCAGAGCTGAGCAGAGATCAAGTCACCCTGCCGCCGATCCTCGCTAGCCATAATTGTCCCTCGTTTAAGTTGCACCTCATTTGGATATTGTAAAATCCAACCGGCTGAAGTTTTCTTAAGCTGGAGCTGTCGATAAATAGTCAAGGGCGCTGAAGGCTGCAGCAGTCTGATGTACCAAAGGGAAACGGAAAGACAGTCAGGCCAGAAATAAAGCCATCACCCTCTGAAAATATCGCTGCTTTTTCTTTCCTCACTTCCAAACAAATAAAGAGCCGCATTTGAAAAGGAGACATTCATCTTCTGAAAACTATGCACGCCCACTCTTTCTGAATAAAACCAAGGCGGATTATTCAGGCCATTAGCGCCATAAAGACTGCTATTTACAAAATACAACACTTTAGATAATGTAGTCATCTATATTTTGGAATTAACGTCATCCATCATGACACCAAACTACCAACAGTCATTCCGATCACAGAAACAGAGGAGGACGCTGTGGGAAATAATTCTATTTAGCATTACGTTTTGCATCATCAGTCAAGCTTGGGGCCCAGATTTATCCTTTCAGTCAAAATGAGTCGTTGGTAGTGGGGTTCCTACGATGGGGACTTCTATTGTTGATCATGTGATTGTTAGTTTTTATGTTATTGGCATCATAATTTTAGAAAAAAAAAAGGTTTGTTAAACACTCCCACCAGTCTTGCGACATGTTCCGTAACAGTTGTGAACCGACCGAGGCCATGTTTGTTGTTCGTGTCCTCAGGCACAAATGGGTGATGTACTGAAACGCACCAACATTTGACGGGCTTTAAATAGCAATTGACAGGTTGTTACACGTTTAATGGACAGTGCCATCCCATGGCGTACCTGACCCCGACCTCCGTCTTTTTTTTATGGGTCTCGCTGCTGTGGGAGGTGGAACTTGTGCTCCAATTGAAAACCTAATGCATCGAACGTGCAACACTGAAGGCGTCAGTATAGGGTCAACAACAGTATATTATATTGGAGCGAGGATGTGTTCGTACTGTCGCTAAGTCCACCATTGTTTTCCGAAAAACAGCGCGAGTCAGTTTGGATGAATGTCTAGATGACATGCATCGTTGTAGTATAAATGCTCTGAGATCTGGCTCTAGATTTTGACGGATCCTATCATTTTACCTCTCTGTATGAACACCACCTAACACTGGTTCCTGAAGTGGTCTGGGAAAATTTGGGGTAAAAAGTGTAATAAAATGACAAAGATATAGAAGGCAGTGTACTGTTCATCTGTTGGCAAAACATGATGACGTTTGGGGGGTTAGAAAAATACGAAATCCAAATCTGCTGTTGCAAACTGAAAGGGGAGCAGTTGAGGAGAGGCTTGTTGATTGATTTTACTTCTGTCCTTTATATTCAACTGCAGCGCTCACTATAACTATGACAACCTGAGACGGCTGTTCAATTCACACATTACTTAAAAAACAAACAGCGAAACTATCATTGGAAAATGTCAGAAATTGTAATTTTGAATGAAATTACTGAACATATAAAAGATGATTCCTCTTAATAAAATTGTCCTTTAACAAAGAGAAATATGGTGATGTTTTGGGACAAAACAGTAAACAGCATAAATTTATTTTACGTCCATTTGATCCATATTTTCCCTTTACGAGGACCAAAAGGGAATGCTTTACTTGAGCAGTATAACTGTCCACGCCGTAAAACAACAGCACTAAGTGTGGAGGTATTAAACACCACTCTACTGTAAATGTCCAGATCATCAGGTCCACTTGTTCCATAACCTGGGAGCGGCGAGAGCGGAAGAATGGCGGTTCAACTGCTTGTGTCGTGATCTTGGGATGTCTCACAAAGTTTGGCCCCTCCAGAACCTGTTAAAATCTCCACTGAGAGATGCAAGAATGATAATGGCTTTAAAAGAAACGCTCACAAACAAAGTGGGAGCTGACGCAGCAATGAAAGTGCAGAAGTCACAGGATCACATCTTGGAGTGTTTGTTAAATAACAAGCTGTGTGTGACAATCAGCTGTGGAAGATATTTTTTTTTGGAGCTGTAGTCCAAGATCTATTGCTTGCTTTTTGTGCTGTAGTTTAACTAAAGCTTTTTATTTCTTTCTTTTTTATTTTTATTTTTTAAAACAAGGAAGCGACAGTCCTGGAACTGGAATAACATAATGAAATAAAACTAAAAATAACTCATTGAGGTAAAACTTCACAAAACAGATACATATACAACAAAAATACACATTTGTAAACAAAATAAATAAAACGTATTGAAATAAAAGAATCCATTTTTGACCCGCCGAGCTAAAAGCCTGATGTTGATAGCAACAGGGAAGGGCAAGTGAAGTAAAATTCTAACCATTTGAAGTTAAATATTTCTTTATCAAACCAGTGATGTGTAATAAAAGAGTAGAAAGCAAAATCTGTTTCTCTCAAACTACTCACGGGCCACAGAAATACTGGCTGCACTTTGACATATACAAGGCACTGCCAGTTGTCAAATGTTGAACGAACAAAAGGACCGCTTCCTAACTTGAGGCTTCAGATCTATCAACTCTTTTGGCTTCTCAGCCATTAAAAACCTGTCCATGAGCACCATCTGTAAACGTTGCACCATCAAGGTCGGGTTTGTACTGATGGCCTTTTAAGTGCTGGACCACAGAGAGGTATAAGTGAGGCATTAATATATTTATGATGGAATGACTTGCTCAGGAGCTGGACCTGTGTGAGTGAATCATGAGTTTGTAACGCTGAATGTCATTGCTTGAAGAAAGTTTGGTCGTAACTAAGAGTGTTATGTTATTGTGCTAAGAGGTTACACACCTGTCACAGCACGCGGATTAGAGTGGAAGGTGGCGGAGACGCACTTTAAGTTAAGAGGAGGAGGAGGAGGAGGAGGAGGAGGCGGCGAGGAGGAGGTGTTAGCGGGAGAGGGAGACTTCGCTGCTTGTCCGGGGAGCAGACGGTGTACGCGCCGCCGATGGAGGAGGAGTAGGAGGAGACTCGGCTGCTCGGTTCGCAGCGCCGGGAAACCACCGGGACTACCGCTGATCCGGATCACACGCGCGCCGACTTTTCTTCTGACTGACGTTGCGCGTGAAGGAGCGGCGGACTTCTCCGCCGCCCAGATTAGCGGGTCAACCTCACCTAATCGCCGGGATTACCACAGATGACCGGCCGCTAGAAGGATGGCACGTTTCCCGGTAAGACGCATCCGAGCCGGTCGCGCGCGTCTGTGGGAGTTGTGTGTCCGGGGAAGAGTTGGTGTCTCTGATGGCGATGCCGTCTCCGGAATAAACTCCGGGTGACAACAGGCTGCTGACGGAGGGCGGTGCTGGGATGAGGCATTCCTCAGCACCTGCGCGCGCGCGCGCCCACTTTGGCGCGCGTGGGATCCAGTACAACACTGTTACATTCATGGAAAGAGGCTTGTCGCCCTGCCATTGTTGGTGTTCGTAATTGATTTGTAGGCGGCATTCGTGCGTGTGTGTAGCCTCAGTGACACCCCGACTGTCTCCTGTACCCCGAGCTTTGTCCGTCTGTTTTACATGTCTGCTTGGTTTCCACTCACAACATCATCGCTGTCTTTTCAGGGACACAAATACCGTTTAAAAATTGTTTTTTATTCCTCATTAGTCCTGTCTGTCTGATTGACAGACGAGTTTTTATATATATATAAAAAAAGTTTTGTTATTTGAGCCTCATGGAGGGAAGTGGTCTCGCACAAAAGCAAGTGTGAGGACATTATAAAAACATAAATAGAATGCATTCATAACGCTGTTGTGAATCTGTGTGCCTCCACATACTGCCGGACCTTTCAAACATTATTGTCGTACTTACAGGAAGTAAGAAAGTTGAATTTTAAATTGTGCTTCACTGATCTTTTTTTTTGTGCTTTAAAAATTAAAAAATTTGGTTTATGTTCTGTTTTGTATCTGCTTCAGTCATCATATTGGTGATCGAATACCAGGCTGGAACACTGACCTCATTGTCTCTTATAAGGTGCCAAAAGGGGGAATTCTAATAACCTGCTGCTGACCAGTGCTTGGAAGCTTCAGGAAACTCAGCAGCTGTAGCCAAGCATTTATTTAATAGATCTTGATAAAGTGGACTTAAAGTGTGGATATAGCGTTGCTTCATCAAGTTGAGTGCATTGATATTTTCTTACACCCCGAGTGAGTAGTTGAATTTGCAGATGGACCCTGTACTTCCTCTAAGAGTGTGGAAGGTCATCCTCCACTGATAGACCATGGTTCATCTGGGAGTGCTCATGATCTAACCTGCCTTCTTCTCTGGCGATGCCGCTCCTGAGAGCAGGCTTCTGCAGACACCAAGCAGTGGCAATAGAACATGAATTGGTCTTGGCTAGGACAACTGGCGAGGTGCTGTCTTTCTGTCTCTGCTGGCATCTGAAATCCAAATAAATCCTGCTCTACTGTCACTTCTATTATCGTCCTCCATCCCCCACTTTTATCTCCATTCACGCCACGTAGAGGTGGTGGTCAGGATTTCTAACACAACCGGTTGTACTTTCGCTTCGGAAACCTTCTTCTGTCCAGTTAACTTCACACAGTTATCTGGGGTCCATTGGCCACAGCTGTTTCCTCACACAGAACCACTCCGCTCTGGAAACATGATCGTCACGTTGCCAGCTGCTGTCACTTCAATGCGCTTTTGAAGAAAAGAAAACCAAGTGCCACAAGAGTTGTGTCGCACTATACTTGGCATCAATATGGAGCGAATGTCCACTCTGTCGTGTGTAATTCTGAAACTGCAAAAAAAAAAAATACTGAAAATTGTTTTTATTGATTGTTGAATGATTCTTCTTCTCGTTTTCCTTGTTCACTTTCTTCTCCCCTTCATCATCATTTTCCACTTCTCCTTCTCTTTCTTTTTGTTCTCTCTCTTCATCATGATCATCTTCCTCTTCTTTTCTGAGGAAACAACGCTGTCTCTCTCCTCTTCATGTGCCCAATATAAGAAATCACAAAATTGAGCTAAGTGATCTTAAATACATTAATTTGGATTATTTTATTGAGTCATTTTTAAACTAAAAGGTACATCTTCATCTTAAACTGTTCAACTCTCTGGAGAATGTTTATGTGAATTTTGATTGATAGAAAATATAAATAAATAAATAATAATTCGATCATTGATTCAGGGAAAAGCACATGGCCACAGTCATGGTGAGTGACAGTCAGAGGAGTTGCTTTGTTGACCCTCCAAGTCAAGCTCTTTGAAAGCTGTTCCTCACGTCAAGTTCTGCATTTGTTGGTCAACATCGTGTGGGAAGTATGTGTTTTAAACCACATTAACGGTTCATCTAATATTCATTCCAGACGTAATAATAATCTCTGGTGACGTTGGAATGCCATGTTGTGCAGCCATTAACTCATTTGAAAATGGTCCTCTACACGGGAGACGCCTGGTACAAGCATGTGGGGAAAAGGCCGCGAGCTAATGTGTGTCAGACATGAGAGAGCAGTTGTGCAGCAAGAAGTGATTATGAAAAATATATATCTGAAGTTCAAATATGAAGGCTTTCACTGCACTCTTAATGTAATGCTGCTCGTCGCTTCAATCTGACTTCAGCAGTTTTTATCATGGGCCGCTGGGTAAAATCCATGTAGTTTGTTCATCTACTTCTGGCTGTGGTCCTCACAGGGATGAAAACACAACGCTCCGGAGGCTGACTTCTCAAAATACTGCCAAATAGAACAAAGGTTAGTTGTCTGTGAAGTGATTAGGCGAACGGTGAGGTGCTTAAATTACAGCCACTTATTGAAAATCCGAATGACTTCCAGCTATAATGCTGAGTCGACGAGTCTCTAGTGCAACATTTTGTCGTGATTTTGTTGTTGCGCTGTCCTTGACTACCAGAGAACTAATGGCCAATTATCACAGTCCCTTTGTTCAGAAATAGATTGGCCCTTCAGCTGAACTCCTCATATCGAAGTTTACAATGAAAATCCACTCCAGGTTTTGTTCACACTGCATGTAATCCCATTTGGTGTATCAGTTCACCCACATAAATGGATTAAACAGAACAAGGATGGGATGTTAACGGAAAATCCTGAAACAAAACAGAATATTGACTATGGTGTCTGTATGTACCTGGTTTATCCTTATTTATGGGGACCAGTTCTTGACAAAACAGCTCCTTGTGGGGACCTTGTGCCTTTGTGGGGACCCCACAAATCCAAACCTCAATTTGAGGATGAAGACGGCGATATGACTGGATCATTGTAGGCCATTAGGTTTCGGTTCAAAATGAGTCTGACTCTTGACTGCACTTGTTTTTCAAAGAAGTTGTATAGTTGGATAGCAGTTTAAATCTCAGCTCGTGGTTGTGAGAGTGGGCAACAAGACTGAAAGATACACCCAGTAAGAAGGTGGTTGTGAGTTGAATTGTGTGGGATGTTGACAAAGCTCTATATTTTCGGGTAATTCCTCAACCCTCCAGTGGCCAAACACTCGGAACCATGAAGGAGAACCACGAGTCTTCTGGTTGATCGAGTGTGATAAGGGGTGATAACAAGGCTTTGGACGTGCCTTTGAGGTTGCCACGCCTCCAGCTTGAGGTTTCTCAGCCAGGATAACATAATGGAGCTGCCTGAGGAGAAGAGGGAGAGATCTCACATTCACTCGTGATTGGCAGAAGCCGGATTATCCGACAGACTTCCAGAACGCTTTGGTCACATCTTGCTCTTATGATTTCAGTTTTCTTTTCTTTCAAAACAGATATGTTGAACACAAGGACACTGGCTTCGCAAGAGGAAGCGGTTGGAAATAAGATTTGAAATTGTTTGTTTGGAAGGTTTTTCAAAAGGTGTTGATTTATTTGCTTCGAGCATTGGTGCCTTCTGCTGAGTCTCACCACGGTAACGCAGGTGGCTGAATGCCCACGTTTGCTTGTGAACACAGACAAACAGATGCTTGTCGTCTGTCAGTGCCCTCTTGTTTTTGTGTGAAGATCGTCTGTGCTGAGCGACAAATATCTCTTCTGCTCCTCCTCCTCTTTCAGATCCAGGCCACAGCAATGAGGTTCAGTCTGATTCTGCTGCTTGTCTGAAAGTTGAATTCTTTTTTTTTTTATTTACCCAGTAAAGATTTGAGTACTTTTTAAAGGTCCACTCATAGTGTGTGAAAGTCCTGTAATATAGACTTTGTTTGTGTGTGCGTGTCTGCATGTGTTACCCTTCTGAACTCATTAAATAAATGCGTCTTTCTGGAGCCACTGTGCTTCCATTATACTGCCTGCATTTTGATTTTACCCTCTCTGACCTTTGTGTATGAGTGCACCAGTGTGTGTGTGCGAGCACCCGCCTTTAGTTGCGTGCTCGATCTTTTAGCGAGCCCCGACTTCTTTGGGAAACACTTATGCACTTTCATGTTTTTCCTCTGTGAGTCAGAGGAAAGATGAAAGTGTTTATTTATTATTCACTTAACTAGAATGTCTTTGATTTAAATTGTTCATGCTGCTTTCAATATTGCCAATGCTTCATGTTACAGCTCTGGCAGGAAATGGATTCTTGATCCATCAACAGGTTATCGATTGCATTGACACTGGTTATACTCCTGCTTTCCCTTCAACACTATCGACTTCGTCTAACCTCTATTTACTTTGCCCTTGCTCTTACTTACATGTTAATGGCTCCACCTACGATACAATACTTTTCCTTCGACATGGACTCCACTGTTGCTTCCTCTTGTGTAGCTCCATCTTCCACCTATCTGCTGCCTCTAAGGTGAATTTGTATGTGTACAAATCTTTAGATTTTTGGCTTTGGAGTGTAAATGCGATCTCACCTGTAAATCCAATTTCAGCGTTTAATTCACTTTTTCATTGACATTGATTTTACAAGTTACTGGGTTCCTCATATTCCGTCACACTTGATCACAGTGAAGGTTGTGGCTGGACACTGATGGTCTACATTAGGTTTTGACTATTCTGTGTCTGAAGCTGTGGTTTCTGAGTGGGCCACTATTTACTACCTTAAACTGTCTGTGACCCTGTTCCTGTGGGGGAGATGGATGGAGAAATGAATTGTTCTGTTGCCCTGGGAGTGATGCCGATGCAAATGTAGCGTTGTGGAGAACAAGCTTGTGTCAGATGACTGTATTTACTGGTGAGTCAGCATTGTTGGGAGTTAACAGCATGAATATTTTATGTTTTCCAAAATGAGTACCGTTACATGTAGATGCGGTGTTGTTACAATGTGCTGAAATGTAAAAAAAAAAAAAAAAAAAAAAAATGCGTTCCAAGCCTTAAAATAGTCTTTTGTAGGAGTGAATGTAGAGTGTCTGCTGCAGGTGGCTGTTCCTCTATGTGTGTGGCCGCTGCATGTGGGAGGGGTTGCCGAGTGAGTGACGTCTCTCCAGAAGTGAAGAGGTGCCCGGTGCGTGTCCAGCTCTGAATGTTCACTTCTGTGCAGTTTGGCTGTGACAAAGTCATAAACCAAGTCACGCTCTGTCCCAGACTGGCCTCATCCCTGTCCCAGCTCCAGCCCACAACAGGACATCAAACCCTGGAGTGAGCGCTCCAGCACCTCCCCTGTGACACTCTACCACGGTCCAGTGTGGAGACAGGAAAGGTTTTACACCTCAATATGAAGAACAAACAGTCAGTAAATGGAGCTAACGGGACACGTCTGCATACAGAGGCTGCGTTATACACAATAACAAAGTGCGTCATGGGTCTGCTGATCGGTCCGCAGTATCCGTAGATATCAGTATCTGAGGGCAGCACAATGTAACACATATGGGTCCAGAACATAAGTAAATCTAACGTGCTAACCGATTACGGCAACTAGTCCAACCAGAACTGCAGGAATGGGGGCAAACGCAGGTCTTCATCTATTTAATCACATCTGACCCTCACCTTCGGCACTAACCTCTGGATCATCAACGAAGCGCACTCAATTCGAGTCAGCCAAGATTTCTTTTTTAAACCGTGCTGGCGCTGATACCACCTCGGATTTATTTTTTTTAAATTATTTTTTCTGTTAAAAACATGCCGATAACCTCCACATTCATGTCCACCTTAAAATGTGTGATTTGTTTTCCAGTTGTTTTTATGTTTTTCACATCGTTAAAATCTGATTGATCACGTGCGATTTGCTCTTTGGCACAATCCTTAAATGGTTCGAAGGAGAAAATGCAGCCGTGGTAGTAGTCGAAGGAAGGAGGGATTACTCCATATCCCTTCTCCAGCCAGGGGTGCTCCAGGCCTCCATCTGTCAGCCCGACTGAAGTGCTGGGGAAAAGCCTGTCAACGCTTCAGAGGTTTGACAACCAACAATATGGCTACAGTTGAAGTAAAATTTTATGTAAAATAAGTTATTACTTATGGGTCAGTTAATGTTCACTACCAGGGAATACAGATGATCTGTTACCATCATGACAGGTTAATGATTGTAGAAGTTCAATACTGCACTGATAATAGCGGTTTTAATGATATTGATGTTAAAGCTAACGTTCCCGTAATACATGTCATGACATCAATCCGAACACTTCGCTATTGACTGACTCACATAATCGGATGCAAAAGAGTTCACCTTAGCGGGATGAGTCACGAGCGTGGCCGTGTTGACCCCTGACCCGAATATTTTCATGATGGTGCACATTTTTCAGAGTAAGAATTTCACTGACGGCCCGAATAAGTGTTGTGACAGAGAAATGTGTCAGGCCACGTGTGTCAGCTCCTCTGGGCGGCAGGTGCTCGCTGGGATTTGCCTCAGTGGGTCAGATCAGCTCCACTCACCTCATTATCGTCTTTGGACAAGGACAGACGTAATCTCCCTGTGTGTTTCTCACCCCTCCCACAACCCCCTTTCCACCGACTCTCTCTTGCATCATCTCCCTTTGTCTACCTGTACCTCTTTCTATTTTTGTCCTTTCCCTTTTATCGCTCTTCCACCCCGAGTTTCTTAGTCCGCCAGCCTGTGGATTGATTAGCCTCTAGTTGGCTGCTGCTCAGCGACCGAGCCCTTTGGTCATGCCAGGCTCTGAGGGTTCGGGTAGCTCAAGTTAACACGGGTGGATGCGTGACCAGCAGCAAGTACAGGAGGCTGTTGAAAGGGAAGCCAGCTCTCCAACCATCCGTTAAAGAGCAGTGGTTGTGCTGTCACCCCTGGCGGTCCACCTCCTACTGCGTACCGTGCCCCGATCATATCCCCGCGGTACCTGTGAAGAGAATGAGCAACCCCTGCTAAAAACACTGTGCAGCAGGTAAAATAACATAAACAAAAAGCTATTGATGGATTGTAATAGTGAGGATGAGCTCATCAATATTGCAAGCAAATGGGAATCAAACATTTGGTGAGCTATAAACCAAAACCAAGGCAGCAATAAACCTGTTGTCCCTCAGGACTGATGCGCACCATCCTTCTGGCCGGCAGCAACAACTCCCCAGCAAGTATTCCGCCTGGATCAGAATATGCAGTACATTTTTTTTTCCTATCGTGATTGCGTCTGTGTTATTAATGGCTGAGCAATAAGCAGATGGAGCAGGGCTGCTGCAGGATGTCATTTGGTGGAATGGCTTGGGATGATTTTTGGATGATCAATGTGCACAAAAAAGCTAGTGTCAACATGCCATGTCTGTCAGGGTGGTGCACCATATCAGAAGTCCGCCTTTGTTTCGCAAATGAAAACACTTGAACTTCAAGTTTGAAAAAAATATCTGAAAGTTGTGTTAATGTGACAAGCGTTTTTCCAGGTGACTCAACAGTTCGAACTTTTTAGGATTACAGTGTAGATCCCACTAAGTAGAACACAGTTTTTACTATTTTCCCAGGGAAGTGATTTGAGTTGGATTTTGGCAACCATGTGGGAAGTACAGTGGTACATCGGTTTTCGAACGTCCCGGACTTCGAACAAATCAGAGTTCGAACAAAATTTTTAGGTTTTTTCTGCTTCTGATTTCGAACGACAATCCAGACCTTGAAAAACCACAACGCGTGCGGCCTGACCAGCTGACTCACAACGCGCTTTGTTATTGTGTATAACGCAGCCTCTGTATGCAGACGTGTCCCCTTACCTCCATTTACTGACTGTTTTTTCTTCATATTGAGGTGTAAAACCTTTCCTGTCTCCGCACTGGACCGTGGTAGAGTGTCACAGGGGAGGTGCTGGAGCGCTCACTCCAGGGTTTGATGTCCTGTTGTGGGCTGGAGCTGGGACAGGGATGAGGCAAGTCTGGGACAGAGCGTGACTTGGTTTATGACTTTGTCACAGCCAAACTGCACAGAAGCGCACATTCAGAGCTGGACACGCACCGGGCACCTCTTCCCTTCTGGAGAGACATCACTCACTCGGCAACCCCTCCCACATGCAGCGGCCACACACATAGAGGAACAGCCACCTGCAGCAGACACTCTACATTCACTCCTACAAAAGACTATTTTAAGGCTTGGAACGCATTGTTTCTTTTTCCATTCATTGTAATGGGAAAAAAATCGATACATATTTCAAACAATTCGGTTCTCGAACGGCCGTCTGGAACAGATTGTGGTCGAGAACCGAGGTGCCACTGTACATGCAAAATGTGGATTTGTATGCTGTACATGCAGATTTCCTGGGGTTGTGGCAGACTGACCTTCAGTAGCCACCAGTGCCTAAATGGATCCACTTCACTTGTAATAGAGCTGCCAGGTGATTCACAAGATTCATCTAATGAATTACATGATTTGTAAATAATGAATTTAATTAATAACATTTTATTCTCTTATCTTTTTAAGGCCCTCAAATAAAGTTACACATTGTAGTCTACGACTCAATCCAATCCACCTTTTTATGTCAAGTTTGAAAATGCTCTGCCTCAGAATCGCCGCCTTACCAGCTCCGTCTTTGTTGAAGTCCGGCATTTGCCGTCATTTTGGCTACCAAGTGCCCGGAAACACCAAGCTGGGCACGACGCATAAACTCTGCATGCATTGCAAAGCTAAGACCAAGCGCCTCGGCAACACAGCAAATGCTCTGGCTCGTGTTGCGAGGCGTCGCCCGGAGACCACAGACACGAAACAGTCAGGGGCACACTGTTGTGCTTCACAAACAGCGGCGCCTGTAAGTTTTTCTCTGAGACAGCTGTGCCACAGCTTCACCAAGAGACTACAAGAACGGTCGCCAGTAAAGGCGGATCAGCCCATATCAATAAAACTCGATTTTAAATCCAAAACTCGATTTTAAATCCAATTGTGGCCCCAACATTTGCACTTGAATACAGTGTTAAAAAGCAGCGGTTCAGATCGCTGTCACAGAAAGATCCGATTTTGAAAAGTACCAATGAGATTGTGGGTGAGCTAAACACACCTTGGTGCTTTGACTCGTCGCTGCTGGTAAACTAGCTGAACGGCGGCATGAAAAGCAGGTAGATGGACGTCTGACTCTGAAAGAAATGTGTGTGGATAGGTGAGAGCCGGAGGAATGAATGGTTGTGCTGCTTGTATGAGTGTGCACGCTCTGGCAGCAGCCGTGATTGTATTGACAGCTAGCTTATTGTGGCAGCAGCAAGACTGGAGATAAATCATCTGAGACTCTTTATGTGACTTCACACACTCGCGGTCGGTGTGAGAGAGACAGGCTGAAGGGACATTGGAGGCAAGGATAATGAGCAGAGTGGGTGTAGATTTTGCATTTCTGGAAACTTTATTTCAGCAAAATGTATTTAAAGCTATCCACAAAATATAAAAGGAAATAAACTGCTCCGTCAGCTGGTTCTGCGAGATATTTGTTTTCTCTTGATGTGATATAGTAAGGATTTCGTAATTTCATGGGCACTTCACATCAAAGACTGTTTCCAGTTGTTGAGTCAGCGTGGCTCGGGTCGGAAGTCTTGAGAAATGAAATGGATAGAATAATGTTTTTGAGGTATGGGATGGAAGTTGCCTGGCCCCTGCTAACCTGCAGTGCTTCTCTGCTGGACTGTATGTTCACAGCTCTCAGCTACATCAAGAGTCTCATCATCAAAACATGAAAACCGTGTGGTACTCATGGATAATGAAGGGGTTCGCCTGGTTAAAAGTTCAGGAAGGAGTCTGCAAAACTGTGGACCCCAAGTTCTGACCGTTTACATTTTGAAGAGATGAGTTGAGAACACTTGTACGTCGTGTTTGATGCCTTGACAGGAATCAAGATTGGTTATCAGACAAGCAAGTTAATCGGATGGAGATGCTGCAGACTGGAAGGCGTGGGAAACTGAAAGAACTAAAGAAGAAATAGAGAAATTTAGCAGTGGTGGCCAAGGTGAGCCAGACTTGAGTCGGATTTTAGACCTTAAACTGAAAAAGAATTGAAGAATAGAATTGTCACAGAAATATCAAGGTAGATAAAGATGACAACAACATGCAGACGAAATAAAAATGCAATGGGATGGAATTGGCAGAAAGAGTTTGAAGTATAAGCAGCACAGTTTGAGGGGAAACGTACACGCTAGTAATACGTAGTGGGGCTCCAATTCAGAGAGAGAGAGAGCTCTTGGGGCTTTCTTGCCGCTGAGAAAGGCTGGTCATCTACGGTATCATAGTGTTTTTTAAGCCACGACACACTTCTTCACTGAAAATAACCTGAGGTGCACCAGCAAAGGAACCTCGGTCAAATGCAAAAGTGCTTACTCTCCAGAAAGAGCTTGGTAATATGACAAAAAATTCCATCACAATCTCACATGTTTTTGAGACAAACTTGCAAGTTTCTGGTCATAATTTTGTCTTGAAGGAAAAAGAAAAATCTGACAATTTAGGCCAAAAAACTCATTCACTAGTTTGGGTCATTTTCGGACAAATCTTTTACATTCTTTGCCTCAGCTTGTTTCATAACTACAATAATTCTTCCTCTCTTCACCTTTTGGAGGACGTTTTGGTTTTACATTTATTTTAGTTTGCCAGCTTTTAAACCATGAAGCATGATATTTTATGAGTGTCTCATAGATCCATAGTGTATAGAAAGAATGAAAAAAAAAAAAACCGTAATCTCCTCACGTTGGTCGTCAACGTGTTCAAATTGTTCATAATTCAATGTAATTTGCTGGCAAACCTTACAAGAACAAAATGGATAGTATACATTGTTGTACAGAATGGTTTTGTTGTTTAAGCTGAACATAAAATATTGAGTAACTTGCAAAAACGGTTGAATAGACCTTACAAACAACATATATTGCAGTCAGTGGCCTAACCAACAGATTAAGGGAGAGAAGTATAAATGAATCAATCACTGATGAAAACATGAATTAACAAAAACATTCTTAAAAAATCATAACTTCAGAGACAAAAAAAAAGACCTCTTTAATCGTCTTGCATTTGAACACGCACTTAAATCTCTGTCCAGAGAGGGAGTTGAATCACACTTCCATGTCAACATAGACATAAATATTCGATGCTGTTAATCCTTGCATGAATCTGTGTGCATCTCAGAAACGCCACGGTTACTTTCATTGTTCTCACCAAGAATTCATCGGTTCCACTGGCAGAGAGGGAAAGGAGATAAAGTCGTTTCCCCCGTCAGACATGTGAGTTACCCGAGGAGCAGTCGGCTTGATAACAATCCCAGTGGAAGCGCGAGTTGCAAGCTCACGCCTTGCAAAGTCTTGCCTCATTTTTATTTCATGTCATATTTTGTGTGAAATTACCATTTTTTACACCCTTGGTCTTTCTTTCTTCATGTTGTTGCAGCATCGCCAATACTGTCAACGTGAACATGAAAGTTGTCTTAATTAAAACATCACAGGCAAATGCTCTTTTATCAAAGGTGGCAGATGCTTTCCATATTCCCAGATGGAATTCTCCAAACCAGTCAGTATCAGGGCAAATCCCAGCTGGCCTTTGGTGTGTGAACGTTTTCCGCTTTGTCTTTTAAAAGCCGTGTGTTTTTAGGAAGGCCTGTAGTCATGCTGCTCGTCCAACCTTGAAGTGTCTGTCGGTCTACCCTTGTTGTCACATGGCTTTGTTACAATTTGTTTGGTTGAAAATATATATCACTAAAAATTGCTCCTGAAAACCAAAATATATTCATTGGGCTATGCATTACTAATGGCCTTTCTTGACCTCCCTATTTGGAAGGTATTGATTAAGATAACTGGGTACTGATCAACACCAGAAAGTCGGGGACATTTTCTGGCACTGGAGATGGATGTGCCTGCCGGAAACTTGAGGTCCCTTCTCTCGCTTACAGATTAGAGCAGATCAGAGAGGTGCGCCTTAAAGCGAAGAGTTGAAAGTCAGTTTACCTGTTTGTGGTTATTTTGTCACAGATTCTTTCCTTGGAGATCAAAGTGAAGTCTGTGGAATATATGTTTTTACTTGGGTGCCGAGCATTTTGTTCTGAGAAGCTATAGTGAAGATGGATTTGGTGTGTCCCTACTTCTGAGTCAGTCTTTGATCACTCAAAGGTTTTTTTTATCATTCATTTTGGAAATATGCCTCAGAAGTCTTACATTTACTGATGAGAATGAGATGAGAATAATTTCTCTCAAAAGAAGTGCTTTATGCAAACACTGATCTCACTGTGAAGACCGTTGTTTCCTTTGTGTAACTGCCAATCTGTTTGAGTGAATGTTCTGTCCACTTGATGATGATTTGTGTGTAAATTAAATTAAGTGTAAATTAAAGGTTTTATTTAATAGATACTTGGTACATATTAGCTAGAGGACAAATAATCAAAATAAATGTAGAGCGCTCTTATATTCACACTTCCCTGTTTAAATTCGGCCAGCACCGATTTATCGGTATTTACGATATTTGTCATCATGATCAGCCGATCAAATGACAAATATAAGCCATTTTTAAAGTATATATATATATATATATATATATATATATGCAGCATCAAAACAAGATATTTGGCCTCGAATCACTGTGCAAGAGGCTAATAAACAAATGGAATGACTGGAGCTAACCTCAGGCGAAACCAGTGTAATTGTTTTGGACGAGTTCCGAAGTGGCTCTAGGTGGACCACAAGCGCATTCAAGGGACTTAATCTCCATGAAACACAGCGTTGGCCATTTGGGAGTGGTTAGAAGCGGAAGACCTGCCACAGAAACAGGTGACTCCCTCACGCATCTATTGAGCTGGGTTTTTAGAAATTGTTTAATTCGTCTTCGGTTCTTAAGTTGTATAAAATGTGCGTCCATGTGTCTAGAAAAGCAAGTTGAAACTGATGATTAACTTAAGTTTTCATCCTTGCCGTAGGAATGAATATACAATGTACAATGTGTATATTGCAATGATTTGAAAAAAGAAGAAAAGAAATCAAAATCTCAATATTCTCCGGACAATTCAGTTCTTGCCTAAAATAATTCAGCCTTTGTGGTATTAGCCTTGCATGTACAACCTCAAAGGAACGTCACGTTTTTGGCGACTCCTGACCCCAACCTCTGTCTTTCTTTTACGCAACACACTGCCCACGGCGTCACTATATCCCGCAGGAGGCGAACATGTGCTTTAACTGAAAACCTAACGCGTCACATGCAACGTCAGACGTCAGCATACCATGCAAAAGTCCACTTTCCCAATGTCAAACTACAAACTGAGGTGTTTGCCATTGGCTGAATAAATGAGGTTTGTGGTTTGCTGGCCTCAGCTGCACGTTGAAGGTATAGTTTTCGTCGCTGATGGAACATTCCATGCAGGACCAGGGTGGGAACCAGACAGATTTGATTTTGCAGCATCTGGAATGTTCACATCCTGATAGCACACCTGAGGTTTTTGATAAAACCCAAGACAAGTCAAGCGCGTACTGCTGTTCAGCCACAATATTTCGGGACATGAATTGCACGCCATATTGTCCAGCCCTAATGCGTGCATAAAAAAAACTGCCCTCTTAAATCGGAAATGCTTTGAAAAGGACTATTACCATCATTAATGAGGACATTGAGTCTTTGAAATGGAGGTAGACATCCTTATGTAAATGTATATATAATGGGGTCTCTTTCATGATCGGCTCAGTCTTCCATCTTGAATCAAGTCTCATTATCACCAGAGTAGGTGTTCTTGGCTTGGAGCCTTGAGGAACCCTCTTGAATAAATCTGTCTTCAGAGGCTCTCTTTGTGCAAGTCATGACATCATGAGAGGAACAGCGCACGTGCTGTTTAAATGTATTTAGATTCTGGTTCCTTAAACGCGCAGGAGGACGTATAGTTACCGGCTCTGATGAAAAGCTCCGGGAAGGTGAGTGTTTGTGACCTTATGTACTCACAACTCAAGTCTGAGGTCTTCCAGTCACATTCATCATTTCTCCTTTTTGAGGCACAGTAAACCCTTGAATCCAGACTCGACGCTCTTCCGAGATTTGCTGCGCCGCATGATATTGATCTGAATATCTCGACAGGATCTCTTTCCCCCCCAAGTTTGCTTTTGGGATGATCTCGAAGTGAAACCATTGTGAGCAGATTAGGATTACAGCAGGTCGAGTGTCTCACTGTGAGTAAGGCACCGGTCCTTTCACTTCCATCTGATTGTGTATTGAGTTTCTGTCAACTGATCAATTGAGAAGGGCAAAGGAGCTTTATTGTGAATTCGGTCAGTTAGCGGCCGCTGCGGGAGTGTGTGAGAAGAGCGGCTCCAGCTTTGGAGTGGATCTATGGTATTGATATACAGTGGGTGAATTGTGTGCTGCTGAGCACGTGTGTGATTCTTTTTTTGGCACAGTCTGTTGCGGTCGGAGGCTTTCTCAGACTGTTTACTGGCGGATAGATGGGCCTTATCATGCTGTGTCCTGCTGGTCTTAACTCAAAGCTGTCTGAAGAAATCAATGCTTACATCTTGTTTATGTCTTCATCACTTCATTTTATTTATTTTCCACATTTCACCTCGCCGCCGCTGTCATGCGTCTTCATCTCCCGCCATCCCTCTCACCTTGCATTTCTGCCACTCATCAATTTCTCAATTTCTGCCCCTCGTACTTTCATTTATCCTCGCCATGCTTTCCTGTCACTCCCCTCTGTAACCTCTTCCCCTTACTTTATTTCCCGCTCTATGAAAGTTGGCTGACGGATGGCTTTACTATACGGAGACAAAATAAAGGCTCCGCAGGTAATTTCAGCTGGAATACATTTTGCATTTCTTTGGCGGCGAGGCCAATTCCAGTTCAAGTCTCGCCTCCATATATTTTATGAGTCAGTGATGCACTTTAATACTTGACTGTGTGAGACCATTCAAACTTGTGATATCAATGTCAGAGACCACTGCAGATAGACATTAAAGAAAATGGCACAATACTAATTTCTTATACTCTATTTTTTTTTTTTTACTGTAACTGGCTCCATTGTAGGGTTGTCACAAGAACTGATATTTCAGTTCTAATGAAATACAACTTACTACCACTGTGAATTCTGCTTATTGACTGTTCGGTTCTTCAGAATCAGAATCCAATTTATTACCATGGTCAGTGGGGAGCCCACTAACTAGGAAAGTGCTTTGGAATTAAATGCTGACAAAAAATAAAATAAAATAAATAACAACAAGGCTGTTCACAGTCTGACGGCCGAGGGGAAGAAGCTGTTCCTGTGACAGGGAGGTTCTGGTCTGGATGGACCGTAGCCTCCTGCCAGAGGGAAGAGGAACAAACAGTCCATGACCAGTGTGAGACCTGCACGTCTCAGTTCCTGAAGTCTTATGGGAACAATACGATTACGTGAGACTAAATCCTGTGTTTTAATTTTTAGTTTTATGCTGGTGAAGTACAAGTACATACAGAAAACAGCTACCATTCGTATTCGAAGTAGGAGTTAGTAGTAGCGCACTTGGAGTAATTTTTTTCCTTTTTTATGGTATCAAATCGGTGTGGAAAATCTATTGTTAGTGACTGCTGAACTTTTCATATTGTGACAGTCCTACTCTGTATGTGTTGCACCAGTCAAAAAAAAAAAGCATCATTAAGAAGGAAAAAAGAAATATACATTAGACGGATGGGATTGTGCAACCTGGGGGCAGTGGGCAGGAATCAGCAAGTCTGGACAAGTCCGTCTCTGGAGGGTTCTGCCCAGCACCGCCAGTGCGAGAGAGAAGAAGGGACGAGAGCTGAAACCTGTCGTGACATGACGGTCACATCCGCTGCCTGCCGTGGCTCCCTGACTAGCAGCGTGCTGCGCTCTCCCGCTGATGCCGGACCAGTGTCTTTAGCTCGTCTGACACCCTGCTGCTGTAGTTAGAGACCACCCCAAAAATGAGCTGGATGCCTCTCGTACAGATGTTTGCTCTAACTAGTTGCACTACAAAACAGCTACTGAGTTATATGTTGAAGTTTTGCTGTGGCTTCAAGAGTGCCGATTGAATACTGGCAAAGGGCTGCCTCATTTGCTCTAAGTGCTACTGCCATTCTTGAAATGTGGCATCATTGTCTTTGTCACTCAACAAAGACACAGCATCAAAAAAGGCAGAGGAAGATCTATGCCATAACTGTGCACCATTTAAGGGGAAGTATTTTTGCAGCAGTAAAAACAGAACAAAAACATGCATGTATTCTAACTCCACAAAAAAAAAAAAAAAAGAAGAGGCTAGTCGCAGGTGGAATCGACCAAGGCCAGTACTTTTTTGTATAAATAAAACCACCAAATTCTGGGGGAAAAAACGTTTCATTTTACAATATACAACTCAAACAAAATGTAGTTGACCAACATAATTGATCATTTCAAAGGTCAAGTACATCACTGTCGTAGCTGCTCTTTGGGGAGTTGAAGAAACCACGATCACACTGCACGAACCGCGCTGAGGTCAAGGGTGAGGAAATTGTGCTTATTACTTCAGAAACATATCTTCAAAGCTGCATCCAATGGGTTGGTCTCTACTTCATTACAGCGCTTCCTGCCGCTGTGATCACACAACATCCCAAAAGACTGAGATTAGAGTGATACATGCCTCCCTCTTCTGTAGTCTCCGGAGGATCTCGATAGGCTGACCCGTATCTTCATTTCCTGTCCTTCCTGTGACGGACCAATCTGCTGTCTGATAATGATCTGTCTGCTGCAGACGTGTGAGGGAGTGTGTTCCTCTGCTGAGAGTGTGTTTGTGTACTGTGATGGGACCGCGAAGTGACCATCCATCATGCTGATCAATATTTCTAAATAGAAACCTCCGCTTCACACCTGGATTTATCCGGCTCCCCTCAGGTTGTTTCTAATATCAGTAGTTTAGAGCTTGTTCTAAACTACTGATATTCTAACTGATAACTACTGAGCTTCTTGTAGCGCTTTTAAAAACTCATTTTTCTGTTAACTAACTTGAAACTCACCGTTGAAAAGATTTTATTACCTGTTATTGTTATAGATTTCATATAAATTGCCACTAAATAACATATTTTTTCTCGATGATGACTATAATTACTCAAGTATGTGATTTTATCCAATAAATAATGTCACTATATACATACTTTTTCATGTATTTATTTATTGGAATAATTTGATTTTATTTTAAATGACAAGATAAAGCCTTTTAAACCTGTAATTTTCTATCTTTGGTTCACTTAATTATAAAAAAATCCATCGATTTTACCTTTTTCAGCTTTTGTTTCCCATAGAAAAATGTGTTTTTATTCATCTGTAGCTGAAAAATGATGCTCAGGAGAGTGCTGGGATAAACACTTCGCCCACTCCTTTTTATTTACATTTATAATTTTCCATTCTTTTTTTTTTCCCACACATCTGTGCCGCTGCCTGTTGGAAGAATTGAGTCATTGTCCTTGTACAGGAGCAACATATCAGACTGAAAATCCACTCAGATGTCACGTGAAATAAACTCAATTTTATTTTCCACTTGGAAGAACCTGTTTGTCCTTGATAGAAGTACATGTTAAAGTGACTGGTCTCTCTGTATAGATCTTGAGTTTCAAGTGTTTCTTGCCGTCCTTGAGGGCGTCATGCCCAAATAAAAATCTGATACTTGAATAACACTCTGAAAAGGATTTGACCAAAGTGCTGCTGTTGTCCTTGACATCTATTGTGCTCGTTCAAATTAAAGACTGTCATGAAAAATAAAAAATGGCATTGTTCCTGATGCCCATGTTTGCTGTAGCTAGTATATAATAACAACAGTGGGAATTTTGTATCAAACTTAAAATACAAAACTTCACAGTCAGCTACACATTAAATGTAAAGTAATGCTTTTTCCTCAAGCTCTCTTCCACTTTACAAACACACTTCTGCTCTCTTGTACCTTTTGGACAATGGACATCTATCTGCTCAACCTCATCCAACAGTGTCATGCAGTAGTAAAAGGTGATGTTCCCTCTGTTGCAGAACGCAGGACAGATTTGGATAGAACACTGCATGATTTAAAAAAAAAAAAAAAAGATAAGAAGGAGTTTAGGTGTGTTATCTTGCGGTGCATTTGCATATCAAAGGCTTTCAAGGGCACAAAACGTCACACATCTATTTTAAACTTGGACAATGGAGCTGAAAGATACCAAACACTTAAGTGGAATTGAACTTGAATTACAATTTGTGTTGTGAAAAAATGGGCTGCAAATGGGACATTTCACTCAGATCTGATGTTGAAGATGAAGTATCACAAAGGACAACCAAAAAATCTCTCTGTCTTCACTGACATGGATGAAGTCAGTCGCACCGATCATCCAAGGTCCAGACACAACTGCTCTTTTTAATCAATTAGCGCTTTCTATTTCTGGCAGCCGTCTTGATTCTGCCATCGATGACATGGCTGATGCTCCGCCAGAGTCACGCTGTCCTCCGGACCATTCTGACGCCTGTCTTGTGGAGTGGCAGTGAATATTTGGATAGACATGTTGGTTATTGCCTGGACAACACAGATACTTTTCCCAGTGTCCTTCATCAGGATGCAAACACATTCAACGGCGCTGTCTAGACCCTCCGGAATTCATGGGAGGTGAGTCAGCAGACCGGGTCGAGCAGTTCTAAGATGCGGTCGGAGTCATTGCAGAGTCAACAACTTTTGGAAGTAATTGTCCAAGATCAACCCTGCAGTGCTGAGGGCTGAAGTCTGAGAGGCAATTAGAGAGAGGTGAGGGTCTCGCTGCCTTGAAAGTCCGAAAACGTGCTTATCTAAAAGGTAGAAAACAGCATTGTATCGGAAGATGAAGCTTAACGCATCAATAAAACCTGCTCTGTTGCACTCACTGCAAGTCACGCTGTGATGAAGAGGTGTAATGAGTGACAGGAAGCCTGCGTGGAACCTGTCTGCGTGCAGAGAACTCGTGTTTGGACATTCAGAGCGTGTGCAAGTGGGACGGCTCACGGAGAAGTGTAGCTTGAAAAGACGGACGGCGGCATCGAGGGAATCGCGGTCATGGCCCGTGCTCGTGTGTGTGTGAGTGTCACTACACTTCATTAACACCTCCATGAACAAATCTGTCAGCGACAGGAAAGCTGCGACCACTTTCACGCTTTGTGTTTCCGTCAGGATTTTCCGTTTGGCAGCTTGGTTTTTGCCACCTCCTCCAATTCAATTATCCAACTACCCCAGTTTCTGAAACTTCCTGATGTATTTCAGACTCTGCAGACTTGTAAAATCCAATCGGACATGATTGCATTGGGGAGATTTCTGTTCATCAAAAGGGGTGTAAATGTGAGCTCCATTGTCACAGGGAAATGCACAATTAGTGCCGATGAGTGCAGCAACAGTGCAGTGTGGCGTCTCTTGTGAGTGGCTGTGCAGAGGTTCAGTGTTGTCATTATATTTCAGCCCGATAAAAGCTCCTGCAGGGTGTGCACAGATTTGCTTTGTTTGTTGGATATAAATACCAGGGGAGGGTTGGGGTCCAGGGGAAAGATTGATTTTGTTTGGCAGCACTATGTGAAACTCATTAGTTCGAATCCGAGCAATGCTAATGTGTGACCTGAGAGAGTATCAAATTGCTGTTGTTTGTACTGATTTTAAGTTTTCAGGCGCTGTAAATGTTAAATGGTACCCAAGACTCTGACTCCTAGTTACAGTATATCAACTGATTGAACCCACACTGGGACTTATGGGCTGTATGTTTCCGCTCAAGGAAAGGCAGTACAAAAATGAACAGAAATATATACGATAAATTAAACACATGAATAGCGTATCTTAACTGAACTATTTAACTGTAAAAAGAAAAATATTCAGTCACTGTAGAGTATTAATAATAAAAAAAAGGCTATATACGTGGCATACACTGGTTGTGATGCGTCCGCACCTCCCTACTCGCTGCTGCTCACTCGGCAGCAGCATGTCTGCTGTGGAGGTTCTTTCAATCTGTTATGTAAAGTTTGCATCCTACGGCACATGCACGGGAAAATGCTGTGCAGGGAACTTTCTCCGTCATCAGACGTTGCAGTCACTGCTGAAGTGACAGCTTGGCGCCTCTGTGACTGGTGGATTGGGGCACCAGATTTGGCGGAGTGGGTTGCCAGAAATTTCTACCGCGGCCCCCTGGAGCTCACCTATCGCTTTACAGAACACAGCCTTTGTGATTCGGAAATCACATTCTCTTACATTGTGATGTTGATTTGAATAGCAAAAGACATTCAGACGTAAGCGTGCCTTCACTTAATAATACTATTCTCTCACATTTCACACCTTATGATATTTCACAAACCTGGTTACCAGTTGTCATACGTGATAATAAACATGAATATCTTCATCTGTGTAGCCATCTAACGTCTTGTGAATGCACTAATGCGTCATAGATGAGTCCTGTAAAATAAATGTAGTCTTGAGAAACCGAATCACTTATTGAAAAATAAATGACAGTGGTAACTTAGGTACCAACCAGAAACATGCAAAAAAATATTACCAGAATATCCCACATTTGAACTGAAGCTTCTGTGGACGTCACGTGGTAGACTAGTCAAGGAGAAGACTGCAAATGGACACTTGAAAATGATCTGTCAGTGCATGAAAATATGGGGTACTTGGACCCTTGAAGAGTACTGCGTAGATATATTCATGTTTGAATGAATGGAATGGTTTGTTTTTCATGTGAAGACTTTCTCCCGTACAGCTCGTTCCACCATATTGATCCAGGGTCATGAATTCACATGAGATTTGGTGTCACAAGTCATGCGTTCATCTCTCACCATAGTCCCCCACTCCTCTGGAGTAAATCCCTGAACCCAATTTAAATGAAGTCATCCCGCAGCTTCATCCTGAATTGCATCCACTTTGGACATTGGTGACTGACAGCTGGTCGAGAAACACTTGGCATTGTCTTCTTTTCTCACCTCACGCACACTCGGACCGGATTCATTAGGTGCACCGTGGTGTCCATTTTCAGAAAACGGAAAAAGGAGCAGATAGAGGGCGTCGCCTGATTCAATTTTGTCTTTGAATCTGTCACTTTTTGTCAACGAACCCCACTTCTTATTCTCACCACAAATGAGAACTGGGAACTGGAGAATAAGACCTCACATTTTAGACTGTGTGCCTATAAATTCTTATCACAGTTTGAGTGACAGTCCTTGCAAAACCATTCATATAACACCTATTTCTTGGTGTCCTGCTAGAATAGACTCAAATAGATCTTTTTTTTTTTTCACTCGGAATTGGGAGGAATATTAATATAAATGATCGAATACATGTGTATTATCCCAGAATAATCATTCATCATGGTTACCTGTTATCTGTTTCAATCCATTGACACCTGGATAAGGAGACATGTTTTTGTCTTGATAAGATAGAAGTGCTTGTTTTTAATTGTGAGAAGTAAAACAAACTCAAATCTGCATTCATCCTCACACCATCCAACTCTTCACATTGTCCAGCCAGAATGTGCGACTTGACTTCTGCGAGCAACAGTCATTATGATGTTTCTTTCTGGGTTTTTCTGTTCAAAACACGCTGAAAACCACTGTGATCCTTTGAGGTGTGGTAGAATAGCCATCTTTTCCAGCAGAGGCCTTGTTGACGTCCAGCATTTGGTGCCAGTTTGGGCTACCAAATGCCCAAAACACAGAGGAGGACACGACGCATAAATTGTACAAGCATTGCAAAACTAAGACCAAACCCCTCGGCAAAACAGCATTTCGGATGACCACATGACAAGTTGCATGATGAGGCAAAGGACGATCGTAAGCAGTGTCAGAGGCCAATAGCCACATTTTTTTTTACTGCGTTGCTGCTACGAGCCACATCCTACTAATATCTAAGGCTGTAAGGCTCACCTGAACAGCTGGTCATGTGACTTAGTGGCAGTCTCTGCGTGTCACAAGGGTGCTGGTTCTCGTCCGGCGTATGTCTCCTGTGCATTTTTTTAAAATATAAATGCATTTTACCGTGATCCTGTTCGAAATGTCAAGATACAAATGTGCGCACCATTCATTTTATTTATTTGTTGTTTTGCATGGAGGCAATAGTTGGTCTATGTGCCTGAGCGATGCTGCAGACTGGAGCGTCTCATCTTGACTCTTTCTCGCTCAACGATGAATAATACGTGAAATACAAGTGAAGCACGGAACTAAGTGTTGATTGTGGATCTGATGATGGTCCAAGTCTGAGGACCGCGACTCGCGTTGCCATTGAATGGACGGGCCTGGTGCATGTGCAGCGAGGTGTTTTGTTTATGTTTCAAAGTTAATCACGATTCAGTTTTTGAGTTTTTTAAATGTATTTCCTGTCTAAACAATCAGCAGCAGCAACTTGACCAAAACCGCAGCCGGTCCGACGGCTCCACGCCGCGGCTCATTTGTTGAAGTGCCGCGTGAAACTGGGAAAGAGCGGCGGGTTTGCACGGCTTGACCTGACCCAAGTGATTCAGATTTCAGTCAAGCAGAAGAAAATAAAACTGTCCACTTCGATGGTGAACTTGCTCACTGGTCCCTTGAAATGTCTCTTTCAATTGAGTCACCTCAACCACCGATAATCAGTCGTCTTCTCCGCCCACTTAGTTATGCCATGCCTAAATGGATAATGGAGGTAGTTTTCTGGGGCAATTTCCTCATCAGCAATAATGACCTGCTCAAGGATCTTTCTAGCAGCCTGTGATTCACTTCACTTGTTTTCCTCCCCGACCCGTGCACAAAGCTTTTGTTACCTTTGGGCTGGTAAAAACCAGCCATTCTCCTCTGAAGCGCGATGAAAGCGTACGCATCAGTCTTCAGGCAAGTCACCAATGAAAGTGGTCACATGATTCGTCGTCACTGCCTGCGACTGATGCAGCGCTGCAGTAAAGCAGCAGCGAGTGTCCACTGCACACGTCCAGATAGTTCATCACAGAGGGCGCCAGTAGTCGCGGGAAACTGACTTAACAGGCGTGACCAGGATGAGTAGACTATTGATCAGCAGCTGTCATCAGTTTAGGTGATCCGGACTGGCATGTATGGCGAGAGGAGGGGAAAAGAGCAAGTGAATTCCTTCCCTAGTTCTCTCTTATACTGGCGGCTGAGGAAATGATTTGTCATCATCAGGGTCTGAGGTTCCCTGAGAGGATTTATGGGCAAATCTAATGTTCACAACATTTATTGTTTCTCTGGTAACTCGTGTTTTGTTTATTCCCAAATCGACAATATTGATGGCAGGATGAAATGTAAATATGTTTTGATCCTGACTGTGTCGGGCTTCTGAAGAGTACAGTATTAGAACTTTATAGAGAACATTTCTGCTCTTCTTCTTTTGCTTTGGGCTTCTCCCTTCTGAGGTGGCCACAGTGGATCATCCTCCTCCATCTGTCCTCTGCTTCCTCTTCTGTCAAACCTACAAACCTCATGTCCTCCTTCACCACCTCCATCAATCTCCTCTGTGGCCTTCCTCTCCACCTTCTGCCTGGCAGTTCCAACCTCAACATCTTCATCTACCAATGTACTGGCTCTCTCTCTCCTCTGTACATGTCCAAACCATCTCCATCCAGCCTCTCTGACTTGGTCTCCTAAACACATGTGCTGTCCCTCTGATCCTATCATCATCCTGCTCACTCCCAGAGAGAAGCTCAGCATCTTCATCTCTGCTACCTCCAGCTCTGCCTCCTGTCTTCTCCTCAGTGCCACTGTTTCCAAACCATCCAACATTGCTGGCCTCACCACCCTTTGGGACACTTTCCCTTTCATCCTTGCCGACACCCTTTTGTCACACCTGACACTTTTCTCCCATTATTCCATCCTGCCTGCACCCGCTTCTTCACCTCCTTCTCACTCTCTCCATCACCCCATTACAGTTGACTTAAAATCCCCACCTTAAAATCCCCACCTTCTCTATCTCCTCCTTCTTTATCCTGTAACTCCGCCTGTCCACTTGGCTCCCTCTCATTCACACACATGTATTCTGTCTCACTGCGGCTAACCTTCATTCCTCTGCTTTCTAAGGCAAACCTCCACCTTTCTGTTCATGAAGGAAAATTTGCATGTGTAATTTTCTAAAGATCCGTATTTGATGGATTCATAATTAGCTTATTTTTAATAGCTCATATGGACCCTGTTTCCTGTTTAGTAACCAATCTCAGTCTGTGTCCTTGGAAGGTGAGTGTTTGTGCTTACCTTGATGCAAAGTACTTTTCCTATACAAAGGAAGTTCTATACATTATACTGTATGTTATTATGATCATCACTCAGGAAATCTGTAAAAATAAGGCTTTTCTTCTTGAATGGAAGCCCATTCCAGTCAGATAAACAAATAAATATGGTGAACAAAAGAGACTCTTCAGCCTCTGTTGCTGCGCGGGGGGGTGCAGAAAATATAAGCTTCACAGCAAACCACAAATCGCGGTGTTGTAAAACTGACTCCATGAGACGATCACAACCGGATCTACACGGCTGCCTCCCGGATTTTGTTAATCACGTAGATGTGGGTAGAACAATAACAATAACAACATAAATAACAATATTTAACCACAGCATAATAACATTTTTTTATGTAACAGAAGTGAGCATTTTACGACTGCAGCTACTTTTTCCGTTTGGTGACTCTATTTCTTTAACCTGGGCTTCCATACATATCTGACCAGAGACATTAGGAATATATTCAATTCCAAATCCATGTTTGACCTGTCCACCAGGGAAACTCGGCCAAGTCTGTCTTGCTGTAAGCACACCAACTGGCAAGCAGACAGACCACCAGATGGATCTTTACAGTCCTCGGAGGTGGTTAATAGAATCAGATGACTTTATTTTGGTATCCTTGGTCCATTGTCTCTGTTTGCCAGCTGGTAATTTATATGTTTTGCTGCTCTGCCACTGCTTTACAAGAGATCTCTTTTGGGAAAGGAAGCTGCTTAACTGTATTTATCTCTGTGCTAAAGCTAGTCATCCCTCTTGAGCTTGTTTAATATTTTTTGCTTAAGAATAAACTGTTCTTTGCACAGGTATCAGTCAAACTTATTGAAAATGCTCCAGTGAATCTTCCCAGGATTTCTAAAGTCACATTTGCATGAATGACAGATTGCCATTGAATTGATCAGCCAAGTGAAAGATGGATGTGGAGTAGTTAAGACAACGCTCCATCACGCGCCTGCAGCCACAACGCAGGGCTGTAAATGGACTTTACGTTGTCCCATGTGGCTCGTCGGTACATAACACTCAAATGTAATTGATGGTTTCTTGAGAAACGTCTTGACTCTTGTTTCGCCTTCTATTGATTTTCTTAAATATTCTGTTTTCAGTTTGACCTCAGTCTAAGCTCCACCCCCTCGTTGGTCTTGGTATTGACTTGGTCTTGGGTGCCAAAATCTCGATCTTGATCTACGTACGCTCTGTTCTCTCTGTCAGGTTACGTGGACTGGAATAATAAAAAAAAAAGAAAATTACAAAGATTTAAGAAAATGAAAGTGTTAGCAGAGGGATGCTATGCATGTATTTTAAAAATAAAGAAAATAAATAAATAGTTTCTTGACAACTACGCTATCAGATTTAACGCCATGGTAAAGCCGACAGAACATAGTCTGTAACGCCGCTAACAGGACAGAGTTCTACACCAAGGTTGGGCAATCCGGTCCCCGTAGGGCCGGGGTGGTGCAGGTTTTTGTAAGACACCTGATTGGTGAAAATGTATCCTCTTGATTGGTTGGAACAAAAATCACCAGCCAATGTGGCACTTTGTGGAACAGTTTGCTCACCCCGGTTCTACACCTAGCCATCTTGCACATCGTGTCAGAAGTGGGATGGTCACGTCAGGTCTTGGGAGGCCTAGCATGTTTATGAATGAGTGATAATAATAAGTCACAGAATTATAATCCCTGTTTGCTGATCTGACTGGATCGCAAAAACCTGGAAATATGTTCTCAAATAAAGAAGAGCCAGGCTTGTGTGCGCTTGTGTGCGGAAATTGTTTCGACACTTACATGAGTAACAGCAGAAAAGGGATCCCTGTCCTCTACGCTTTCATGAGATTTGTGCTTTGAAAGTACTTGTAGCTGGTTATCTCACGAGTCCTGCTGTGTTCCTTATTTTAGTGGAGCCAGAGGAAGATATGGACTATTTCTGCCTCTAACAGACAATATTTTCTTGCAAGGCAGCATTTTTCTGTAGCACCAAAAACTGTTTTCCTGCCTTGAGTTTTCTTCTGGCGCGTGCTCTCTGAATTTGCTCAGTATACAGGTAAGGTAAATGTGTGTGTGTTTGGGCTTTGTGGGGATTTTTGACAAAACGTTATCCTTGTGAGGACCGTATGACATTGTGGGGACATTTGGCTGTACCACTCGAGGTTAAACCTCGATTTCAGGATGAAGACTTCGAAATACGTGGGACATTGTAATTGGGTGTCAGTTTAGTTCAGAGTCCTGGTTAAGGTTAGTCATGTGTTTGTAATGGTCAGGTTTAGGGTGAGAGGTGGATGAGGGATTGGGGACAGCATGAAAGGCAATGAAATGTCACAAAACACAAAAGCATAACGTGTCGTGTGTGTGTGTGTCTAAGCATATATATCTGAGTGAGTTCCAATATTTTGGAAAACACCCTTGTGTGGCCCAAGGTTACACCTCAGTTTGAGGATGAGGGCTTCAAAATAACTTTTAATTGAGTTTAAGTTTGGTTCTGGTGAAGGTTAATTTTTTTTTTTTTAAGTTTTGGAGGCTCAGACCGAAATTTTGTTGTCATAATATAGTGATATGTTTTTGTGCAATGACAATAGGTCGCTCAGTCTAAGGTTAGCAGTGTGTTTTGGATGGTTATGTTGAGGGTGAGAGGCTGGGGACAGCATTACGCCAGCGAGAGGTCCCCAGAAAGATGGTCCGACAAACCTGTGCGTGTGTGTCGATCTTGCGACATTTGATTACCGTATTTTCCGGACTATAAGCCGCTACTTTTTTCTCGCGGTCTGAACCCTGCGGCTTATAAAACGATGCGGCTAATATATAGATTTTGACAGGGATATTCCAATCAATCGGCCACCGATTATGAAAGGCTGAACTCGTGATCTGTGAATGCCGACCACTGCCGTGTCATTGCCGGTCACAAAATCCGATCACATGTGACAACAGCCGTTCTGATGAGGCACCGCCCGCAGTTTGTGATGCGTCCGCTCCTCCCTCCCGACTCGCCACTCGCTTGGCAACGCCGTGTCTAATGCGGAAGCTTTTTTCAGTCTGTCATGTCAAGTTTGCATCCTGCAGCACATGCACGTTAAAAGGCGTCAACGCCACGAATTCAATACGATATTTAAAACACCAGCACTTGACGGAGCGCAGAGAGTTTTCTGGTGCTCATGAAAGTGAACGGAATCAGCCGCGGCCGAATCCGCTGCAGTCTTGTGTGTGTCAGATGCAGCGTTCGCAGTCCAGCACCTGAATCTGAAACTTCTGCAACCGTCCAGAGTGAGAACTTTCATGAAAGAGGACAGCTGCTTCAGCTGAGTGCTCTACCTGTCTCTCGGAGCATCCCGAGTTTTTAGAGTCTAATGAGCATGCTCTTTGCTGGCAAAAATAGTGAGCTTCGTCACATCAAACTGATGACATCACGGGCGTTTTATTTACCTTTAAAGCCCTCAAATTGCGCTGTTTTCACCCGCGTGTCCACAGCTCTGCTAACAGAGACGATCTACTGGAGGGTGAAAACAGCGCTTTCTGAACACTTTAAATGTAAATAAGATGTGAGGAGTTCATGACTGGAGTTCAGAGCATTGGCAAGATTGTTTCATGAGTCTTGACACTGGACCCCGTTTTCAAAACTAGTACTAGAGGATCGTTAGAAGTGATTCTCATGCATTTTCTGTGGCGCAGACAGCAACGGTGCACCCGCGGCTTATAGACTGGTGCGGCTTATGTATGAACAAAATCCATTTTCCTTCTTAGATTTGGTGGGTGCGGCTAATATTCCGGTGCGCTCTGTAGTCCGGAAAATACGGTAATCGTAATTTCACAATAAAGTATTATCTATGTTATTTCCTTTTTGCCCATAACAAAGACCAAAACTGAAACACCCAAATCACAGTTTCACTAGTTTATTTTAAGAGGCTTCTCCTTTCTAAAGTAAACACAGGTTTCCTGCCGCTGTGTAAACGTCCATTACTGAATGACACATTTTGGCCATTTCCTGGAAATATCTGAGAGAAACATCTACCATGGTCGCCTTAGAAACCTCCTGCCGGCTTCAAAGAGCTCCACCTACTCATCTGACCCTCGTCCTCAAAGAAACCATTAAACCTGAGTATCTTCATTTTACTCTGCGTCAATCCTTCTGCACTTTTCCAAACACTTTGCAACAGCAACTGACAGTCTCCTGTGCTCTTATAAGTTATATTAGTGATATCCATCTCCCCTGCTTGTCCTGTATGTAAAGCTATGGCAGTGGCAAACATCTGTTTTGTGCTCGTCCTTCAGCTAAGAACAACCAACCAAGGTCGTTTCCTGCTCACGGTTGATTGACAGCCAGAGACAGTGGCAGTCATCCAACTTTCTACATCCGTTTGGATCATGTTTTTATTGAGAATAAAAGTGGTTTAAGACCCATAATCATATCATATTGTCGACAAAATGTCTGGCATAAACATTGACAAATAAAATCTAGTCCTAATTGTTCAGCCATATCTTGCAACGTCTATTTCCACTGAACACAGAGGTGAAGTGGAGACACTTTCGACCGTGGTGGACTCCAATCCATACCTGAGGCGAAGCAGTTGTTTTCACTCCATCACGCAATACCTGATGGATTTAAAGAGAGTGTTCCAGAGTGGAACAGAGATTGTTTAATCTGCAGCTATTTTGGACTCCAGATTACTTTTATAGATTGGTGATATGACACAGCAATATGTTTCTGTATGTCTTATGGACTAGCTTCAATGTTTGAGTGTTGTCAGTCACACAAGTTTTGTTAAGATCATAGTAGTTACAGTCATATTAACAATACCCTCTGTCACGTTTATAAATCCCTGATCAGATTCAAGTCTGGTCATCTAATAAAATCGTGGAGTGTCAGTGACTTATAATGGAATGGTCCTCTTTTTTTCTTGTGCTATGTTCGAGGGTTATGTCCGATGCAGATGTTTTTGATGGATCAGGAATTGACGAAATGATGACTGTTCCAAGAGTCTGAGCTTCACTATTTCAGCTGAAATGTCTTCACTCTCAGCTGCTCTGCGAGTTCACTGCAAACTGTGGAATGGATTTCCTGTGCTTTGGTGAGATGGAAGAGATCTGCCTTAGGAAGTCATTTCCACAGTTTGCAGTAAGATCGCAGCGCAGCGGTCTGAGGCCTCAGCTGAAAAAACATGTAGCATTTTAGCGTGTGAGCATGTATGAGAATGCACCCAGAGCAAACACTCCCTTACTTCAATCCTGGGACGTGTGGTAGTTATGTGTCAGTTGTAACCCAAAGTAGACGAGAATAAAGTGGAGCGATGGTGTTTGCTGACAAAACGTAACAGGAGAGCGAGACCGTTAAGCGAGGCTTCGAAGCATGCGAACGAACAGCGCGTTCGATGTTTTGGATTTGCAAACGCAGTGTCTGTCCTTAAATTTGTCAAATATCTCTCATGTTGGACTTCAGACGTGGACATCACTAGTCAGTCGGAATGGATTTATTTATGTTCCAAAAGCGAGTATATGATGTTTTGATGATTAAATGGAGCGACGTCTTGTATCCATTCACTTTCTACATTTGTCCGCCTTGGATTTAATGAGTATCAAATGCTTATGTGACACCTTCAGAGTTGCACAGTTGTTTTTAGGATCATGTTTTTGCTGTTTTTGTGACATCCCTCTGTGGTCTTACACTGACCTCCAGTTGCCTTCTCTAATTCATGCATGTGATACCTGGTCTGGGCTCGGGGGAATATCGGTATCGGCAGAGCTGTATCGGGTGGTCATTCACCTGCTCTGATCCAAGTCAGACGACCACGCCTCAGTGACTATTAATGTTGTTGTTGAGTGTTTTTGTGCGCGACGTTAACACTACCATCATGAAGAAAAGTCTCGCAGAGTCTCTCCGCACACGTAGCACAAGTCTTCCTGCTGATCTTTCACAGTCAAATGTGAAACTTCTAGGTCATTTTTCCACAGCCTTCCCTTCTCCATTTGAAGCAAGCAGAAAAATAGAACAGCTGTGTATTAGACGGCTTCAGAAATGCCCTCGGTGCAAATTGACAGATTGACAACCATTGTTTCTAAATGGAAAAATCATTACGCTTCTCTGCCCCTGACTTTGAAGTAAACTGGGGGCTTGTGGAAGACATAGGTGGTGAGGGAGTGATCAACCTATCAATTCAGTTTTGTACAGTGTAGAGCCACATAACTATGAAGACCTGGATCATGTACTTGATGCAACAGTGTGTATTCTATTGTGTCCCTCATTCCTTCCTTCAAGAAGTGCTGGATCCCTGGACGGCTTCCTCGTGAAAACGGTCCTAGCTGAATGTATGACACTACGCTCACCACTGCCCGCGTTCATCTTCAGGGAAGGTTCCTGGTGTCCAACTCCGAATCTGCCCCACCACCACTCCGCACAATGTTCCTCCCCCCCGCAGGCCAGTCACTCTCTCCGCTGTTAGACTGAGGACAGGAAGTGCACTCTGGCATTTCAGGGTGGAAGACTGATTTACAGCTCCAACTAAGCACAGTACTGTTCACAGAGTTAAAAGGCGTTGTGGTGTAATTTCCCGTCCCTGTGAGAGCATGAGCATCAGTCACACGCCGTCCGCTGTTACATGATTAGAGGAGCAATGAAATGTCAGCTTCCTAACTCGACCAATGACAGTGTGGTTTGCTCGACACTGATGCTGGAACGTCCGTGCCTTAATAGAAGCACAGACTTAACCTTTATACGCACTGCCCTCTGCTGCATTGGTGTGCTCATACTACACCGCCAAAAGTGCAATGAAAATGGAAAGAGAGAAGGGAAATGGAAAGGCACTGTTATCAGACACAGGGGTATAGGGAAGTGCAAACGGAATTGGTAAACCGGGAGTTGTTTTGTGGCGTGGTAGAAGTGGTGTCAGTGGGGTTTAGGAGATAACTTACAGCTGGAAAGTTCCACTATTTAAGTGCTTCTGACGGATCAAAGCTGCACGCCTGAGGGGACGTTTGTCCAGTGTGAGCTGTATCGCTCCCTCACACCTAAATGTGCCGGACCACCTGGTCAAGGAGAGATGAGGACAAGCAAGGGTGGTCACCTGTGGCTCTCTCTCCGTTACAGTTGCCCGAGCTTTATGTCTCTGACATTTAAAATTAGAACTAGATGACTGAACATGTCCGAACATAACTGCGTGATCTCTAACAGTCCCGACTCATCGACGCATCCAGTCCATGCTGTGACATTACGGCACGGACGGCAAAATAGGAAGAGTGCAGTGTTGGACAAGTCAGTTGGCTGACCACTTATTGTTTTATTCTCTGAAGCGAGGTGGCCACTAAGGATTTTCTAAATCTTGTGTGATTGTTGGACGCACCTCACACTACTGGATCATTTACAAGCAAGAGGCAAAACCCGCCAGATTATTGTGACCTCTCACCTGTGTCATTTTTTTCCTGTGTTTTTTTTCTCCACTGAATTTAAACCTGGAGCCAGGTAGGCTGTTCTTGTTTTGTTTTTTTTGTTTGTTGATTTTGTGTAACAAGTGAACTAACGGTCACTGAAATGAGTTGAGAACGTTGAAAATGTGTTTTAACGGAGTATAAAGTAGATACATTGACAAACAAGAGACTGTCCTTGAGCGTGGAAAGACTTGTTCACGCTCCATTTGTCGTTTACCTTTAACTCTTACAGCTGAAGATTTCAGTTTATCCTCAGGTTTGTATTGATTTCATGTGTTGCAGCCACTAATATATGCCATGTTTTAGCTTCTTACATTGAATAAGTGTTAGGCTTAGTGGTCAAAGAAAACTCTACCTAGACAGAAATATACTGATGCCTTCTCTGACCTTTAATAAGTGAATTCTTTGTATGAATTTGTGATCCATCTCTGAAGCTTCTGAGTGCATTCATTTGTTCATATGAAATGTTCAGTGTTCATTCAAAAACAAGACTACTAACACTGCTATACTTGCGTACCAAACATAAATAAACATTGAACCAAGCTGCACAAAACTATATGCAATATATCTTGATATAAGTTTACAACCTTTTAAAAAAACAATATGGCGGCTGAATAAGATCTCTGAGACACTTTTATATTTCTGAGTGAAATGATAAAAGAATGCTGAATGCCTCTGATGAATGTTGTGTTGAGGATAATAACCTGAGAGTAACACTCACTGAAGAGCTCTGCTGGGCGCATGATCAGCCAATAAAGTGTTGATAAAGGTAAAGAGCAATTGTTCTCTTGAGCTTGAAACTTTAAAATGTTTTCACTGCGCCTCTGGTCTCCGCAACAGCAAATCAGCCTGGTGAAAATACTGACTTCCTTTTCTGACCCTGCAGCCATTTTCATTTCTTAGGTTCCCGGCAGATTAAAAAACATATGAGCGGAGTCATATTAAATCTCTTCCTTGATTCTCAGTCGATGTTGTCCACCACAGATGCGTCCTCTGCATGCAGCACCCAGTGTCGTCCTCACTCCAATTCCCTGTTTAATTAGCTCATTTTTTTGCTTTACAAAATCTAGTCTTCCAATAACAGTGGTGGGAATTGATGCTTGTCCTTTCTCACCTTGCTCTGATTGATGTGGTGAACTTTGCGTTGCCCAATGACAACAGTGGTAGACGGAAATAAATGGGATGTGTGATGTTGACTTGTAAACACTCATTTCTGTGCTGCCTATTCTCAGATGTTTGTGTGCTTCATGGTGCGAGGGGACCAGACAGGAGGGTAGGAGAAGAGGGTGTTATGTTGAATGCATTTGTCTTCACAGGCGTCTCTCAACATGGGCTTTTATTTGGTAAACAAGTTTAAATTATTGATGGAACCAGCCGTGGTCGAAACGTATGACCAACATTTATCTGGTCTGCAGTAGCTTGTTGGTATTGGCTCCTGCTGCTTTTGCTCCATTAACAATTAAAAAAGACATTTTACACAGATACTTCGTCACGGGTACAATGAATATGATAATTATTTTGTCAATCAGCCTCCTCAAATTGTGCAAAAAATTCACAAGTGCATAGCCGTACTGACAGCACACCATTTGTTAGCTGTTCAACCCCATTAGATCATCAAGTATGAAGCAGACACTTCAAGTCTGAAGCACTACTTAAGCGTCCCTCAGCCCCTCGAGAGCCACCGGTCAACTGCAGATTATGATCACGCCTGACAGCTAGTGTGAGCTGCCAGCCTCGTAGCTGAGTGTTGGGATTCCCCCAGCCCCTGTGGTTAGTGTTCAAACATGACCACGACACTTTGAAAAACTTTTTTTATTTTTGAACTCAATTGATGAATTCCACTGCACCTTTTTTTAAGCTGTTGTGTTTCTCTTCTTGTACTGTGGCAGACACTGATCTACTGTAGAACCGTATTGCAGTCGGAAAAGTCACAACTGTCAATGTTCGATGTGAAAACATTTTTTAAATTATAGACGTTACCTTACATTTACTTTGTTATATTAATAACATGTACAGTATTGTCCTGCTGCCTGGTGAAACTATAGGAATGAACCTCGCTGTTTGTGTGTGGAACAGGAGTGATAATGTTTCAACGTTTTCATGATGGTTGTTTAGAGTAGGGCTGCAACGATTAGCTGACGTCATCTACAACAAAAAATTGTCAACGTCAAATTCTGTGCGTCGATGCGTCGCCTTGCTGTTGGTGTAAACACACACGGCCCGCAGGATGGGCAGCGAGAACTGTTGTTGCAGTGAGAAATGATCACATTCTCAGTAAGATATGTTCATTTCTGTTCCTCTCATTGGTTCCCATCGCTCAGGCTCCGCGCCACCACCTCAGACTGACCGCCTCAGTCACAGTCGTGGAGGAGTTCGAGACGCGACGGGCGAAGTGTGGCTTTGTTTTGTTTGCGAAGATAACGTGTCTGAAGGATGAGCAAACCCCTTCGACACCATGGTGGAATGATGAATGAGTGTTCTGTGTTTGGTCTGTGACACCACACACCCTCAAGCTAACTGCTAGCATGTTGGTTAGCACTGAGTTTTTTTTTTTTACAGTGATGTAGTGAAGTGTCCTCAATGTCTCACCTCCTAATAATAACCAGAACTGAACTAAGGGGCTACACTGAACACATTGTTTTAGATTGTTATTCAAATAAGATTGTTGTTGATGATGATTGTCGATCAGATACTTTATATGCCGTTTTAAAGAACTGGAGCTCTCTGTCAGCTGGATGATGTGTCATTATTTTAATATACTTGTTTAATACTGTATGGTGTCGGAGTATCACAGTGAGAAGATTTAAGCAACTTTAGGTTCAACAGAAATTCAAAGTACGTCGTAACAAAGGTAATCGCGATTAGTCAACTAATCGAAAAAAATACTGAATAGATTAGTCGGCGACAAAAATAATCGTTAGTTACAGCCCTACAAATTTTGTGGTGGTGACTTCAGTTGAGCGTCATGGAGGCTGAGATAATTCACATTCTGCATTCTTTCATTGGTGCTGAGCTGTAATAAAATGTATTCATTTTAACACATTTTCTTAATATTCGTTTTGTTTTTCAGTATAACTTTTTTTGACAACAGTATTTGGTAGTTCAGTGAAGGCAGCGCGGACTCAATTCTAGGCTATGAATGTGAGAATGAGTGTACATATATCACGCGCAAGAGCCATATATAGGTGGCTCCAGTTGTTGTCTTCGGTATCAAAAGCAAAACTGAATGGAAACCTATATTACATATTAATAAAGTTTTCTGATTCTGATTCTGATATTGACAGCCAACACAGTTGCTGTTTTGAAATTGCATGGAGCAGGATGGTCAAGCTGAGACAGGTACAATTTCTTGTTTTTTTGTGTTCATTCGGAGAGTGGATTGCTTTTAAACCCCGGCCCTTTGCAATCCTACAAGATCCCCTCAAGCCAATTAGTTGCTGAAGAAGTCAAAATCAGACAGCAAACTGTCATTTTGCTGACACCTCCCGGGAATGACTTGCATGAGGGAAGCGACCGGAATGTTCGGAAGGAGGTTGGATTGGAAACTGACGCTGTCTGCTGAAGAGTAGCTCTGTTTGTTTTGCACTTCATAAATGTCTGAGTGTTTGTTCTCTGCTCCCGCCATATGTTGGCTGATGTATCACCAGCAGCTCACCTCATCTGTCGAGGAGCAGCCCGGCTCACACATGTGCTTCCAGTCAAACACAACAGCAGAAGATTAAAGAGCGACAATGACCATAGGCGCTGAGCAGATTGCTTGGGCAATTGCACACACTTTGCACATGTAAACAGGATGCCTTTGTGATTCACGATGCAGTGCATGGGAAGGAGCGTCTGACTCGGCCCTCGTCTCGCTCCTATTCGCTTTTGTGACACAAAGGTGGTTCGTGCAGTTACGATATGACACTGCTACTTTGGTTGATTTTGATGATACTTTTTTTGATACTGTTTTAAACAAGTTGGTCGCTTAGCCTTCTTTTTTTTTTTCATGTCCTTTGATCTTAGTTGTTATTGTTCTTTTATTCTGTTTTTTAAAATCATAGTTTTTGAAGCACCTACAAAACTATAGCAACTCAAGTTATTAAAAAAATGTATTCTCCATAAACAGACCAACAAAGCTATTGATTTATTATTAACTCTTAATCTCTAGTCATGACAGATCGAGTTACTAACCTTGTTACCTTGGCGGCTAATGCGACAGAATCTGCGATCTCAGCGAAAGTTTCCAAAAACAACAACCACGTTCACTCAATCTTAGTTCCAAACAAACAGAGGTCACTCCCACGACAACTGAATGCACCTGCTGTATTCTTCATATTTCGCTGTCTTTAGTCCAATTCAGAGCATGGCGACCTCTGGTGGTGAGGAGGCAGAGTTGCACCAAAGTAGTCCGCGTTTCTTCAAGCAACAGGGTGTCGGCCGATGAAATCACTGTTTTCATGCCCGTTTTTAGGATGGTATTATCCAGGTATAACAAACAGCATTCACTCAAGGCACTGGATTAAAGAGGAATGTGGTTAAACTGATGCATTAAGGGACCTTTTAATCGACTTACACGATGCCAGCCTCAGATATCATTGTTCAAAGTAAAGCGGAACACTTTCTTCTACTCCAAGATGCGACGGTCCTCAGAGACACTCTTGGATGATGAAAATGAGTCAACAGTAGAGATTGAAACTGAGGCTGGCGCAGAGTGTAACAGGGAGACTAAAGTGGAGGCGGAGGAAAAGCTCATCCTCACCGCTTCATGTCTTGAATGTAACACTGAGACCTTAAGACATCAATCAATGTGCTTTTATTTGTATAAATATCAGTCATGATGAAGTTATTGGCGCTTAGATGCGAGTTTAACGGACCGATGTTACAAGCTCGGTGCCTAATCAACCTTGCTGGGAAATGCTGTTTTGTCTGTGCAGCCAATGCAATTACCCAAACGTCCCATTTTAAAGAACTTGGAGATATGAGCAGGGACTTTTACTGCCTCCATAATATCAGTCGGAATAATTTCCACAGTGTGATAAAACAGAAAGGTTTACGTGTGTCACTTCTCTCCGGCATATCTTTCTACTCCAGGTTCTTAATGCGCTGAAGTGTGTGCGAGTGTTTGTGTGCATAATCTGTCTTCATAGTACTGTTAATCCGTACCTGGCAAAGCGGCACACTGGGTTAATCTGGAACAGGTGGGAGCTGATTCATGTTGCTCGCACACACACACACACACACGCACGCGTGGATATGAGGGGCAACATGAAAAGGCTTACCTGGCATTAAGCATGGACAGCTGTCTGAAAGTGTGCCAGCTTGTGAGTCCTAATATTTTCTCTTCCCCAGTATTCTGTCACTGAAATAAACTGTCTTGTTCTAGATTACCAGTCTTAACTTCTGAGCCATAGTTCGCTCCCTGTTCAGTTGTGTGTTGAAGTGCCAGATGCGACGGAGTGATTCTCCGTTTCGGAAAAATCAAGCACTATTGATTGGAGTTGCCGCCTCACTTTTCAGATTTGTATAATGGGCAATTAAAGCTGTCAGAAGCTTCACAACCTCCACCATTCCCTCCGCACTCATGGTAGTTCTCCTCCTGCTGAGTTGCTAGAAGCCTCCATGCACTTGTGTCATAAGCAGTTATTATTGTGCCATTCACAAATATGTTGCCTGTTCACGATCAGCTGAGTTAGATTCGGCCATTTTTGATTTGTTTTTATCAATTTCTAACATCATATATTCAATAAACCACTGGCCTCAAATCAAACTCAGCAGATATTTGACTACTCAAAAATCATAACCAACGCTGAACACACAGAGAAGATACAGCAAACATCTGCATCGATGAATGTGATCTGACTCATCGTAAGAACTGGAAGTAGAATGGACAAGCTTTGAAAATGGTCAGTTACAAAGGCTGTAGTCTGTATAAATGTTTGGGTGGTGTAGAAAGTGTCTGCAATGGATGTGATGTCATCACGAGGCAGCAGTCTGGACACGTTTGGGATCTAAACTGGACACTCGTCAGCAAGGCTTCGCTCTGTAACCTTGCATGGCCACAAGATTTCAGACGGTGGGGAGCTTAAGGAAGCAAAGTCTAGGGATGCACTGACCTGAAAATTAATCACGGAAGCTGAGTCAAATTTAAAATACTTGGTCGAATACCGAACAATATCGATTAGCAAATGAGATTGACAAGATTTTGACTATTTTGTAAACACAGTGTAAGTAGTCTAGAATACATTTTAATATTTGTTGAAATGATGATGGGTCGAACAGTCAAAATCATTTCGACTTGTACTGAACAGCTCCAGTTTGGTCACCAGCCATCAGGGCAGTGAATTGTGTTGCCAGATTCCTACAGAAGGACTCCTGAGAATGGGGGAGTGGGTTGCCAGAATCTTGTCTTGCAGAGCTTGTTTCACCTCGTGGCGCGTTTTAGTATTTAAAAAACACATCTTACTGTATTCATCGCACTGTCGATTTATCGCTTTCTCTGAACCGAACGTTACTTTTTTTGCTATCTATAATATAATATACTGTAATATAATATACTACCAAATATTTGCTGCATCCAGAGCAATAACTTGAAAATGCACCATCGTGGTGAGGGACTTGCTGCGTTATGGAGTGGAACTCTTCAACATTCTCTGGATTGACTTTTCTCTGGTGCGCTGTTGCGTCTTTTTGCCTTCTAAAACCTTGTATCACCTTCTGAACATTATCAGGTATTTTTGAAACATGGATGTTGAGAATCACTTAATGTTGTTTTTCATTCAAAGCAATGCTTCAAGGGGCTTTTAGACCCCAGTGAGTGTAACAAGTCGAACTACATGTGATGACCGGTGAACACGTCCCAGCTGAACAAGCATCAGCTACCACACGACTTCCTTCCTTTTAAGCACATACATACATACAGCACACCGTGTGCACCTATTTCATCTCGTCTCGTTCCTTGATGTGCGGTTATAGAGATATAGTCAGACCGGACAGTAAGGTAGTGCCTTTCATCTTCACTTCCATAATCAAGCTTCATGGCCAACGTAATGGCTGCAGAGACTCGGACGTCCTTGACTTGTGTGTTAGATGGTAAGTGCGCTGCTATTGTAGCGTCCACAGATAAAGGTTGTAGGCAGATGAGGACGTCACTCCGCTGTGGTTTCCTTTTAATGCCCTTTGTCTCTACACTTACAATGAGAGGCGAACAGGGAGCATCATCCAGGCTGTAGATACTGTATTCACATGAACAGCCGAGGACGGAGAATCAGAATTAGAAAACTTGATTAATGCCAAGGGAAATTGTGGTCGTAATATGCTCTGTACACAATATATGACAGTAAATTAAAAAAGAAATAATATTATCAATGGCAAAAAGCTATACAAAAGAACTTAGAAACAATGTGCAAGAAAATGCAGGTTCAAGGACAGAATGAACAGAAAAACATGCCAAAGAATCCTGCATTGTCATTTTTTCAGGAATGAATTGTACGTTTTTATTGCCACAGGAAGAAAAGACCTTCCTGTGGCGCTCAGTCTTTGAGATGGGTAGTCTCAGTCTGTTGGGCCATGTGCTTTTGCATTGGACCAGGAGCTGATGTTGTCCAGGATGCTCCTTGGTTTCAGGAGTCTGTTGAGTCTGTTAGTGTCCGCCACCGTTCATCTGCTGCCCCAGCAAACCACGGCCAACAGAATTGCACTGGACACCACCGACTCATAAAACATCCTCAGCATTGTCCCGCAGATGTTGAAGGACCTGAGCCTCCTCAAGAAGTAGAGACGACTCTGACCTTTTTTGTAAAGGGCCTCAGTGTTGCGAGCCCAGTCCAGTTTATTGCCTATGTGAACCCCAAGATATTGATAGTCCTCGACCATATCCACATTGACCCCCTCGATAGAAACAGGGGTCACAGTCGTCCTGAGGTCCACCACCAGTTCTTTGGACTTTGCCACATTGAGCTGCAGAAGGTTCAGCTCACACCATAAATAGATAAACAACATCCTCCACCACAGCCTCACTCAGTCTCCTCACCCTTGCTGATACCTGGGAAATTTCTGCAGTTTCACACAGATCCAAATATAAGTTTTGCTATTTCACCCGTCACTAGATTACTCACCTGCGACAGGACATGTCTGGTAGACTGGCTGCCACCCTGAAAATTAAATGTTAGGTGCAGCAGGGCGAGGCTGTCACCTGCAGCTGGACATCAGTGAGAAGTTCAGTGCAGGCTGTCAGAGTGTAGTTCTTGTCTGAAGTGGGAGAAGGACCAAGCAGGTGGGGGCTACGGTGTGTTTTGTTTTGTTGTTTTTTTCGCTCCTGCACACCTATTCTCAACAATAAGGGTCAAACATTTGTGTATCCTAAAAGCTCTCCTTCCCCCTCTCCAGTCTAATCTGGCCGGCATGAGTCTCCCCTGCTGACTGCTCTCTCTTGGCGGTCGCCAGCTCTCAGATTCTGAAGCTGCTGGATGCTCTCCTCCCTTCCTGGACAGCTGCACACGTGTTCCCTCACACACACACACACACACCAACTGCCTGGTACAGACACATAAAGTGCAGTGGCCCATCTGTGCTGCTGTCGAGGAAGGCGATGCTCTTTATTTGGTCTGGAGACTTTGTGGCTCCACTGACATTTGCCCAAGGACAATATATGGTGTTTGTGTAGGTTGGACACTCGGAGGTCAATAGAGGAGTATGAATATGATTCTGGGGGTGTGTGTGCACGTTTGTCCGTGAGGAGCTACTGTCGTCGACATTGGGGCTGACATGGGCTTGTCAATTCCACCACACTTTCCTGCCATCTCTCTATTCTTCCGCCACTTGTATTTGCTTCTCTCTCGATCCGTCGCTTCCTCCACCACACTCTTTCCATTCACTCCATCACTTCCGCTCATCTCTCAGTAATGACTTGATCTGATTGGATTTGGTTTCAGATTCCATCCGCGGCTAATGGCCGCGACCGTTGCCAGGCAGCAGCTGCCAAAACAGCGGCAAACATGGCTGTCTTGCCGGGCCGTGCCAATGGAAGAGACAGATCACTTGTTTGCAGCGACGGGTCTTCTCTGCTGACACTCTCACTCGGCTCCATTAGGACACTGTCAGGCCCGACTGGCTGGATCACACATTAGCCAGGAATGCAACCATTCGTCTCACACTGGGCTTGTCTATTAAGATGCGTTTTCTTCTCCACATATTTGTACTGTGGAATTGGCATGATGACATTTTAAAAAATCTGTTATGCTAGAATTTAATAATCCTTTTTGTCCACTTGGTTCATGGTAGGCAAACTTTTTATTTTGATCCATTTTCAATTTGTGAACAGTCCTGTTATTATTTTATTTGTTTATTATTATTATTATAAATATATATAAATATATATTTCACAAAATGTGGGCAGTTTGAGGGGGTTGGTGTTTGAAAAGCAGGATAGGATCAGTAAAATCAGATGTCACTACCATTAAATCCCAGTGATGCACATTACAAGTTGGTAGTGGTAGGACTTTGCCGAGCACTTCACTCACACTGGTGAGGCGATGATATAAAACATCCTCTCATGTAGAAAAGCCAAAATGACTGTCGGCATTAACGGCGAGACTGGAAGTTAAGAGGAGCACTGACTCGCTTGTCAGTGGAGACAGAGTTCTCCAGGTGTCCCGGCTTCTGTTGCAAGTCAGAGGCTTGCAAACACCAACTCATCCCCCTCGCAGTCACGTTCCTTTTGGTGGAAGGTGATGTGGTGGAGATGGTGTGGTACTGTGGCCCAAACATTACATTAATGAACTTGGTATTTAGATGGAGGGATATTAAATAAGAATGCAGTATGTTGGCAGCATCCAAGTTGGACATGTTGCCTGGTGGAGCTGCAACACTAACTGATATTTTGATCATCGTCCAATCCCCGACTGTCTTTGCGATTGGTCGAATAGTCGGCATATGATGTGTACAGGTTGATCAACGGGCCAACACGTTTGTTTGTACTGTCGTAAACAAAAGTAAAAAAAATGTCTCTTAGTTGTAAAGCACACTTAAGCACTCAGAAGTAACATCCGACTTACGACCTGCTCGACTTTTGTCCACCCGTACTTCCGACCACGGCCAGCAGGTGCTTTTTTTTTTTTTTTTAATTCAATGTCACTGCAGCACGTAGCAGCCCGGTGTCTCGTACGGCAGCATCTCACTCTCACACAGCGATCCACCACTACACTAGTACCTCTAACCCTCGCGTCAGCTATTTTGAATGGCATTCGACTGGCGTCCAATCTGACCTACGACCGGTTGGTCGGAACCGATCACGGTCATAAGTCGGATGTTACTTGCATACGGTGTGAAATCTTGTTTTGTAACACTTCACACTTGAATTGCTCCAAATGTGGTTTGAAAGCTATAGTGGCAGATAGTATAGTTGGCTCTCACTTAACTCTTTGTGTCCACAGGGAAATGCTACCATACGTTTGATGTTTTGGGTCATGGTGCTTCCGTTCCTTCTGCCATTTCCATGCACGCACAGTACAGCAATGACCACATGACTCAATACGTGATGGTGACAGCAACTACTTTAAGAGTTTAGACTACTAGGTGAGCCCTTGCAGAGTTGCAGTACCCTCTCAAGTTCTGGCCTTTCCTCATCCTTCAAGCTTGTCCTTCCCAGAATCCCCAGAATATGGCCCAGACACTGGTCAAGGAAGGACCAAATAGCTTGTGCTTGTTTTGAAACCCGTAATGTTAAAATGCTAGTTGTTTCTTGCCAATTCTTTGCAGTTGAGTGAAGGTGAACATTGCGATGCACCAATGAACATTTTAATAAAACCTACGTCCATCCATTGTCAGTTAACCAGCGCATAGTCCTGTTCAGGGTTGCGGGAAGTGCTGGAGCCGATGCCAGCAGTCATTGGGCGAGAGGTGGGAATACACTCTGGACAGGTCGCCAGTCCATCGCAGGACACACACACGCACACATACATACGCGTGTCCTATTAGCCCAGCGAGCATGTCTTTGTGCTGTGGGAGGAAACCAGAGAATCCAGAGAAAACCCACGCAGGCACAGCGAGAACATGCAAACTCTTATTTTTAAAATAATAAACAATTAGATTTCTACTGAACAGAATCTGTGAGTGAGCAGGCAAAAGAATGGTTGAGACTAACTAAAGCCTGCTCCGCTCCCCTGGCCACTGCGAAGGGGTGGCCATCGCTTCTGTGTGATGCTAGGATTCTTGCAGTCTGCAGGTGAGCGGGAGGACAAATTGGTCCTGCAGTCTTAATAGTTTCGAGGCTTCATTACTAAGTGGGTCCTTTTGGTCCCAGCTGGAGTTCTTCATGATAATTGTGTTGCTGGGGTTCGGTGCCATCTCCAGGAGTTTTCTCTCGATGAGGCTGGCTGTCTTCCATCCCGCCTCCACAGATATTGTTAAATGAAACTCGGGGCCTAATGGTTTTCGTTCCTGGCCCAGATTAGATTAATTGTACTCAGAAGCTGTTGTCTTTGTTGTGTCCTTGAGTTGTTTACTTTTCCTTTTATCGTCATGTTTATTAACATGACAATACATTGCTTTTTGTGTAACTCGATTTTGCTGCTGTTTGACGACTTGCATGTTTGAGACGTTGACGCCTCTGTGAATAGGGTTTCTATGCTTTGAATAAGACGTGTCTTATGGGCTACTGTTAAATATTCGAACATGTAAATGTACACAAGATGAAAATGCTTTTGCGTTGCCTTCCTGGGGAGAACCCTTTTTTTCCTCTCGCTTACTCTCCGGAAACTGAGCCCATTAAAGGAGACAAAAAGGCTCTTATGCTGCCCAAGTGTTAAAAGTTTAATCATTTTATTTATTGTAAACTTGGACTCCTGCAGCTTTATGCATGGCCTTCACTGTGTTGTCTCCTCTGAGAATCTCTCTGGTAATAGCCTGCGACGCCTAAATTTCCACTATGTGGAAACATTATACTCATTTCTTGCACTGATATGAAAACATTTGGACACAGCAGCTTGCACTGTGCTTGTTGTTTTCTTCAGATCTTTTCAACACCATCTATAGTACGCACTCATTTATACATGTTTAACATAAAAACTCTTTTCATATTTTTGGCTGGATTTTTCATGATGCCAGAGAAAACCATTTTTATTGGGTTACTTCAAAAAATCCTAATAATAAATCACACAATTTAGGATTTGCCCAGAATTAATGAAACACCAGCATATACATGTACGAGACCGGGAGTGGGAGGGGGTCTCACACTTCTGTGATTGACAGGTGTCCATCAAATGCAACAGTGCTATTCTGTGATGTTGAATATGAAACATCAAATTTACTCGCACTGACTCCAAATTTGGTCCCAAAAATGCGAGGATTTGGTTGCGACCTGCATCCCTGTAAATGCAGATATCAGCGATGGCTGCCATTCCGATTCACATGCGCCTCACTGTGCCGCCCTAGTTCCAACCTATTTTCATTGTGCTCATTAACTGACCAGTTGTTATCGACCTTCAGGGAAACTATTCTACAAGGTTCGCATTAACTGTGATTTATTCTCAGAGCTTCTGCCAGTTTCCACTGGATTCCTGTCTGTTGCATTGCTATTGGTGGCTGGGTGAATGTGCCCTGCAAAATTGAAAATAAATCCATCTCGGACCACTCACTGTATCTGAATAGTGAAACCTACGGCCCCCACAAAGACTGTTGAAAACAAGACAGGCTTTTATTTTCTTCCTGCAGATTTCAGTGTTTGCTTGCTTTACGGACGGAGTTCAGGTTTTTCCTGTAAAGGTAGCCAGATGCCTTTATTTTGCTACTTCCTCCCATGGTAGTGGTTAGCTAGACGAATGCGTTGGTAATCTAGTTGTGACAAAAACAGAAGCCTTGCAAACCCTCTTCTGCTGCATGCCACGACATGGTGTAAAGTCATCCCATTCAATTGTAAACTGAATAGTTGACTGTGGTGCCGTAACGCAGGCCAAACACTTCTGGTGTAAAAGGGGTTTTTCTCTGTAGTTTAAGACGATCTCTGTCCTATTTTTGGAGTGTCCACCATTGGCATGTGGTCTGCATGTGACAAGTCATTCAGCAGTCGTCTCTGTCAGTGAAGACTCCTGGCTAATGACTGAGGTAGATAGAATGTGCTCTTAAGTTTCAATGTTATTCACTTTGACGCCACTCTCCGGCACTATCGGTCTGGCTCCAACAATACCTGACACCAGTCAGCTATTTTTTCCTTGGCACTCCTCCACACAGTCCATCTTCCCACAAGCTTCTTTGGCTCTGTCCAAGCACTCCCCCCTAGCTGGCCCTGCCTTCTGCAACCTTCCTTCTTCTCACCTCCTCACCGAGCCTGCAGGTGGCCGTCTTCTGCTCCAGGCGTAGTGATAACATTTCATAATCCCGATTATCCTTCGCATGAATGAAAAGTGTCAAGTCTGTTTTCATGCATTTGCGCAGTTTATCCAGCCTAAAAATACTTCACACGCGCAGCCCAGTGTGTTCAGTGTTCCTGGAAATGACTTGTCATAGCGACTTTTGAGTTCACACCGTCAGCCATTACGCCTGATCCTTTCGTTTTCTGATCCACTGAACGACGCTCGTGAGCTACTTTGGTCATAGCAGGGGTTCCTTTGTGCTTATTTGGAGTCGAGTATGGGGTCGACAGTGAAATGAATCGTCTTCTAGAATACATTTTTTCTCCATTAAACACTAATGATTGTCTTTAATTTGCAAAAGAAAAGTATCAGTCATCAAGGCTAAAGTGAAATAAATCACATTAAAGTTGCATTATAGATGAACATGGCGCTTCACAGTGTGAATTTTATAAATCACTATGTTCTCAGTCAGTATTTTTAAAGGCTCCATTCTACGTTTTTGTCAGTCTGCATTTCACAAGTCTGACAGTGATCTACATGTGAAGTCACATGATTCGTCTCATGTGTAAATTACCTCAACCCCAGCAACAAAGAATGAATCCTGAGTGACTTCTGTGTGACTTCACAGTTATTCTGACACCAGCTGCTGGTCAATTAGTTCATTATTACGTTTTATTCACCATGACTGAGCTCAGCCCGCTCGGAGCCGCCGGCCTGCCTCTCACCTCCCCGGGAATATTATTACGCTTCATTTTCCTCCAGGAAAAAAAAATTCCTGCTACGCTCTAAATCCATCAATTAAATGATCCAAGTTCTCTGATCAGTATGCAGATGGGTCTGTGTGGCGAGATCGCTCTGTGGTTACAATGAGAGTGAGAACAATGTTGCAGTAAAACACGGCCGTGTGCCCTCAGTCTTTTGATTTTCAGTGTTTGCAGAATTGTTTCATTATGTCAAGTCACACTAAATGTTACCACTCATTTGAACATCTCCGTAATATTTATTTCGTTTTGAATGTTTGCAATCGGGAGCTGTTTTTGAGCCATTTTTTCATACAGTGTGAATCTTTTAATTCATGATAAGATCCTTTGTGTTCTCAGTTGTTTGAGGCTAAATCCAGGCCCATTGTTATTATACATGTGTTTAGTCGCCATGTGAAAAATACTTTTTTGATATTCCTAAAAATGCCCTCAAGAAAAAGTAAAAAAAAAAAAAACGAGTCGCAATCATGCTTTATGAGAGTGAGATTTTTGCAAATTGCAGATTAAGTTTCTTTCAGAGGGAACAGCCACCAAGTCCAGGTGCACCACACACACCATCTGATCTCATAAGCAAAACATCCATGATGAAGGAGACTGCGCTGATGGATGGAAATCTTAAGTTTAAAATAACTAATGAGGATAGAAACTGTTTTATGTTTTGTGCACTTTATGCAGCAAGAGTTTGCTCATCACCGGAACACTTCCACCCTGATGTTTTAGCTCATTTGAACAACTAGAATTGGACCATCCTGCTGTCCAATATTAAAATGTGATAGTCCCAATGAATAAAATATGAAATCTGTCATTTGTTTGACTCATTTTATGAGTCGAACCCCACCTCTTATTATTGTGTTGCTTTCCTCCAAGGCCTTCACAGACACTGCCTCAGTTTGCCTGCGACAGACAGACGCTGTGCCATTTTGTCTTCTCAGTAGATGAAAATAAATTGAAAGCCTGGGAGCCCGACTTCTTGTTCAGTTATTCACTCATACAAATGTCACAGATATACTGTTTTTTAAGCTCTTCATTTACATTTGTATGAAAGTCGCATAGATTTGCATTAGTTACATGTTCCATGAAGGTCAAATGAACCCTCAGTTTGTCCTTTATGGGGTATATGAAACTATTACTTCTGTGGTCCACCACATGGACCGAATTTTATATCTCAATATTCATGTCAGGTATTTTAACATCGATGCCATATAACTGATCAAGGGTTTAAAAATAAATAAATAGAGACTGTCATTACTTCAACATTTTTAATCTCAATCCACATTTCAGATTTGTTCTAAATGTAACTTCAAGAAATATTTTATCCACACAAGAGTGGCCAATAATGCTTTCCTCATGCAAACATTTGTTGACTGAACAACCCAACATAACAGACACTGCCAAGACAATTCTTTAGAATAACCTCAGAGGCTCTAAAATGTGAGACCCATGCACACATTTTCAGCTTGTGTTGCACATGGCCATGACCCGCTCTTTCTTCACGCTACAATCGCGGCAGATGTTATCATCCCACTTGTGATACCATCTGTCACATCCATGCAACACACTGACTATGTTTCTGATGTAGTATGGTCTTAATGGCCCTGACTAAGCCACTTGTCCTCACAAGGTGTTTTTCTCAGAATTGGTCCCCACACCAATAGATAAAGCAATCTTCCCCCACCCCCGAGAACACACACACACACACACTCTACTACCGTACACTCCTCCAGATGGATCATACGGCGTAAATGAGATAGTCTGCTCTGTACTTCTATTAAAGTCACGCTTCACCTGTCGCCATCATCTCTTCGTGCGTGTTTGTGTTTGTATGGAAGCGCTACTGTTTGTGCTTCAGTGAAGCTCAAATTGGGTGTGTGTATACCTGAAGTGTTGCGTGTGCAGCGTCTCTCTACAGTGCGCTGTGCGACGTAGCACCTTTTAATTATGGGCGAAGTTTCATTATCAGCTTCATTAGTCAACGCCTGGCCGGTGTCAGCGCGCACACTGGAGTATGACTGGCTGGGCCTGTATACTATTTAACCTGATGTTCACTTTCAGAATGAGAGTGTAATTTATGATCCATTGTATTGGGACGCGGCCCTATTTCCAGCCAAATGAGAGAGGTGGCGGTGAGTTATGACTGGAAGTTATCGCCTGGTTGTCTCCATTGGAATATGTGTCACTGAGTGGAGCGTGTTCAGGAAGCAGAGGGCAGAGGCCCCTGGGGAGCCCGAGAACAAACACTTGCAGTGTGCTGTGTTTTAGCCACATATTTACTCACAGTGGCCATGGGAGTGAGGAATAAGTGTGGTCTTTAAATAAGACCAGTGTAATGGGCTCTACAGTACAACTGCACTTTTCTCTGATGGCCGGTGTGGGCATTCATGTATAACCAGCTGCAGGGGCCTGCCAGGCCAGGGGCCCCCCACAGCCAATAGGCCAACCTGGATGTTGTTTATTCATGAATTCACTCCAGAAGTGAGTATTGCTTAACCTTGCTTTCATTTTGATGTTGGTCTGCACGCGGTGTGTGTCCCTGGTTCAGTATCATGTACAGGGTTCTCCCCAGTACTTCAGCATTTTAGGGCCCCCCTACACTGAATGTTGTTTTTGTCAGAATGAGACTAGATTCGACTGCCGTTATTCTTCCCACAGTGGGAAAGTTTGGGTTGTTATGGCAGCGTGCACACATGGTTGTGTGCATTCTCGTGTGTGTTGCAGTTATTTTTCCTGCTTAGACTTAGACTTAGACTTAGACTTGACTTTATTGATCCTTTTGGGATGACTCCCTCCAGGAAATTTACGTTTCCAGTAACAATAGAGGCAAGGAAGGGCATGCAATAGAGGCAAGGAAGGGCATGCAAACTGAGGCTGAATTTATTGACTGAGGCCATAGATGATCCCCAAACCTGAATCTGTGTAAAGATTGGCAAAAGCCGTCCCTGCATCCAGTGATAACACTATACCATTTGACTGACTTTGATTTGAGAACTGAATGAGTTTGAATATTTTTCTGTTATATTTCTCTGTGTTTTCAGGGGATTGTCTTCCTTTGATAAAAACCCGTTTGATCTGGATGAATGAGAGATGAACCAAAAGTATTTCTCTTTTGTATATCAGCTATATTTCAGCATAGATGAGGCAACTTCTACACAGCAGGAGTGTGGAGTTCTAGTGCTGGTACTCCAGTCAACATCTTGCTTGGATTTTGCAAAAGATCGAAACTGTTGCCAGGACTGGTGCATGTGCTGTGATTTCTTTTACCGACTATTTCTTTGTATTTTGGCAGATGAAAGAGAAGATGTACAGAAGAAGACTTTCACAAAATGGGTAAACTCACAGCTGGCTAAGGTAAGCCACACCCTTTCTCTGACCTGTGCTTCATTTCGGTGAGTCATTTGAATCATATGTGATCGCAGCTCCTCATTGCAGGCAAGTGTGAAGCATTTTTTTTTTTGAAGAACCATGTGTCTATTCACTGGAGGCACAGGGTTCGAGTGAACGTGTGATCCTGCAAATGCTTGAAAAGTTTGGAAGATGCGGATTGTCTGCTGAACTGGCAATTTAATTTGCCAGTCGACAGCACTACACCTCTGAACGGACCCAGAAGTCTGTATGTGGTGCCTTCAGTATTAAAAGCACCATTCCGCAGTGAAATTCTTTGCCACACTTCCTCTGAACCTGGCAGCCAATTTTGGCTATGTTATGTGATTCATTTCTAGCTCATCTGAAATGTCTTTTTTTTTTGTTCGGCACCACTGAATAAAAAGGCACAGAATAAACTACAGACTTTCAATCCAAAGTTCTGCTTAAATATTGGGGTGTTTATTTCTATGTTAGTCGCTCAACATTGCAGCGGAAACCAAACTGTGATTGTGTTTTCCATAGTATGGTTTGCTGTAGAAGGTTTGGTGCCTCCAACCTTCGCTCTACAAATCCCAAGATGCTCTTCTTCAGGGCTAATAAGAAGACTGTGTTGCTGACTTACCATGTCACTTAACTACACTGTTTATTTATTTAAGAGCTGGAGTGACTTTGGCTCAATCTGATGTCAGATTTGTTTCCAAGGCTTCATTCCAAGACATATGATTCTTTTTTCTGAATATCTCCTCTTTGCTCGGCCACGGTGCAGAATAATGAATACCCTTTGGTTTCCTTTGTTACTTCTCACTTTAGTTTGTATTTCTTAAGGCAAACATGATATGCAACGAATAGTTCCCAGATTGCTTCAATTGTTTTGTTTTGGATTTTTTTTGCCGGTGGCAAACATTTTCCTACAGTGACCATATGATAAAATGCTTGAAACTCCATAAAAAATATGTGAATTATGGGTTCATTGTTGCAATTCCTAAAAAACTAAAATACCGGAATGTCTCTTTTATGAGGTGAATATATTGGAAACATAACAAAGTATAACACATATAAATGAAGGTATGAAGCTGTATATTATTATTATTGTTATTTATTTTCTATTAGACCTTAATGCGTTTATGCTTCAGTGACCTTGAATCTTTATGGCCTCTTCACCAGAGTCATCTAGCAGTTTCTGTGTCACATACCTTTTTTTTTTTAAACCATCATGTTGTTTAGATTTTCATTTCCCTTGTCAGTGACTCCCACATTTTCACTCCCACTATTGCAGTGCACACAGTCTCTGTGTGGTTCTAGCATATTTTTTGATAGAAGTTCCCTCTTCTTCTCTGCTCCTCTTCATCATGAGAACAGTCAGTCAGAAAGGATCCCGGCACAGTCCTTCTTTGGCTCCAAATATGACCAGCAGTGTTTGTCTCTCTATTAGCTCAGGTCACTTCAGCACTCTTGCTTTAGTGAACAGTTCATTGGTGTGTGCTCTGTGACTATTCTTATAGCCTTCTGTAGCAGTGGGCTTGTGTTCCTCCACACCTCCACTCCATATAAGTGTGGGAGTATCAGAGTACAGTACAGTGTACTCAGCACTCTCTCATTCAAGTAGTGTTTGCATTTGTTCATTATATACAGCTGTCTGTATATTTCCATTCTCCTTTGGTTATGTGCTGTTTCTATGTGAGGCTGCTCTTCTGTACTGAAACCCAGAAATGTCACCTCTGATACTCGATCTAATCTATTTCCATTAATTGTCAAAGGCAAGCTAATGTCCTCATTTGGATTTTAAAAGACCATGAATTTCTACATTTAGGGAGAGTCAATTTGTGTCTAGACAATTTCTAATTTTCTTCATTTCCTTTTACGTGTTCTCAATGAATGTTTTCTGATCCTTTCCACTGTTGATAAACGTAGTGTTGTTGTATATGTCATGAGTATATATGAACAGTTTGGGTCCCAGATTCGAGCCATGAGGCTCTCCACATTCTATCTCTCGCTTTCTTTATTTAACTTTCATGACATCCACGTGCTGTTGCCTTCTGCTCAGGTAGCTTTTTATTCATCCGTTTGCCCCGATCCCACTTTTGGTCCCAGTTTTGAGACAAAAAAAAAAAAAAAAAAAAAAAAAAATATATATATATATATATATATATATATATATATATATATATATATATATACACTGTATCATGGTCAATGGTACATGTCTACTGGTCTGTAGTTACTAAAGGTCAAGTAAATATATCAAGAACCATTCAACTTAAGGTCAAACAAAATAGTGAAAAATCAAGGAAAAACAATGACACCCACAAATTGGAACAGGAGAAAGGGAAGATGAGGGGATGAACTGAAATTCTGAAAATAAAGAGATGATCTGACATTCAGTTTAAACAGTCACAGCTCAAGCTGAGGTTTTCGCTCCACACAAACCAGCAGCAGTCAAGTTAACGCTGTCGTCAGACAGCCGTTTCCTCCACTAATACTGAGGGGTCACTGGAGTCAGACACAGTTTTACATAATGTCAAAGTTTTATGATAGCATCCTAACATTTCGCACCAATAAAAGAGGTGTCAGAAAATGTCATTTCCATATATTATCTCTAGGACTTTGAGGTTAACCTGTTTCAAGATGGCTGCAGGGGACATTTTCAACACTGGCCGCCTGCTATACAACCGTAGACTGATTTCCATGAATTCACTGCCGAGCACACAAACACAATGAGACCCTGAGCTTCTTTATATTCACTCATCTCCTCTATCTGTTCTCTGAAAGAGATCAACAGTTCTTCATCCTGTTTTTTAACACCTGCAGCAGCAAGATGCAACACACACACACACACTGTCTGACTCACTCAGGCACAGGTTATCCTCACCATATTGTTCCTTGCCACCGAAAAGACGGGATAAAGGGGAAGCCTGAGGGCAGGGCGGTGTTGCACACAAGAGTTGTGTACTTCTGCACTTGATTTTCATAAACTGCCAGCCATCTTGCTTCTTGATTGTCTACGCCTGCCCTGTTGTTCCGTTCACTGAGTTGTTCCCCAAGAGGACTGAATCACTCGTCTTAAATTTAATTTGAATTACTCATCTGTTTGTTTGTGTTGTCTCTCCGCTGCAGGCTGCCAGATCACTTATTTGGCCAATTTCAATGGCAAGGATCTGTAGGTGTGTTGAGTGATTGGCAGATGGAGTGGTGTGTGTGTGTTTGTTTCACGTGTGAGTGATCTGAAAACATACGATGAGAAGAGGTCAGGGAGAGGCCAAACTTCTGAAGGCGTGACGATCACCCCGACTGAAGGGATGAAGAAGGCAGAAAGTCAGATCACACATTTGTGCAGGGTCTCGCACCGAAGCAGCGGCAGCGTAAATGAAAGTTCAGATTGGGACACGAGTGGGAAGAGGTAGCGGTTGTTAAAAGCAGATGGGTGACAACAAGTGTGAGAAGAAAGGGCAAAAAAAATGAGGACACGGGAGGAGAATGGTGTCTGATTTGCTTCTCAACAAACCATAAAAAGAGGCAATTTATCTTTCACAGAGGAGAGGCGAGTTGCTGTGTTGGAGCGATTTACCTCGCCTGAATCATCATAAACCTTTTGTTGCACAGTTGCATCATCGATTACGTTTCTCTCATCATCTTTATCACTTTATACTGTTGAAGTCAAACAAAGCAAAGGACGATATATTTGTTTATAAAACAACCATGGACGATTTTCTGTTTTAAAACAACCATAGAGGTTTTGTAACCCAGTTTTCCGTTGGAAATTCCCGGACAGAGAAACACCTTGTAGATCAGAACAGCTGCAGGTTTACATGTGAACTGCTAGTGCCGTTCTAAATGGAGAACAAAACCCATGCAAATATTACCCACCAATATGTTGCAGTAACCTGCTTAAGGGATTTGCTTGAATACACATTGATGTGGGAACATTTATTTTGGTGGTCTCTGACAGCCATATTCGAATAAACTGTTGAATTATTTTACCTTTATTTTTTCATTTAATGAAATAAGAGGACACAATTTTACTGTTTCTGAATGACATTTTAAGTGCAATTTGCCTCACACGGTTCAAAATCTGATCACTTTACTCATCCATCTGCGCTGCTCTTTTCTCAACCTCAGAATTGATAAAAACAAGCCGACGCTGCCTCGTGTCATGCAACACTAAAGAGAAAATCCGAGTCGCTCCATGATAACCTGATCAGTCTCGACCCTGTCGAGCCCTGTTTCAGCAATTTATTCCATGAGAATTGCCACAGAACATCCAGCAATCTTAATAAAACATCAGCCGCCCTTCTTGTTTCCAATAATCCCACTTTTATTAAACCTACAATTGATGAGATATTCATCATGACGCCTGACACCTGGCTGGCGGGAGGAATTGCCCTCAGACAGGATTCCTTGTCAGGACTGAACAGGACACTGCATTAGGAAGAGCTGTCAGGTGGAGAGGATTTTCATCAGACATGAATTCATTAATGTAATATATTATACACAAGGCCCTGACTCAGATGGGTAAAGTACATTTCCCTTTATATGTAGAACATCAACTGTAAATCCAAATGAAGTATGAGGATCCAGGTGGTGGTCGATTGCGGACTGTGACCTAGTAGGGTCTGTGACTAGATTCTGGAATGCCACAAAAATCTTCATCATGAAATGATCAATTTACGTGGTGTACTCAATTGGTTCTGTTAAATTCAAACACTAAGTAAGTGTCTAACACACCAGCTAATTCAGTGGAGTGTTGCACTAAGTGAGATCTGAGACGCGCCTTTGATGTCACAGGAGGAATGTCCTGTCGGCTGTTCCATGTGCTGTCATTGTAAACAAGCTCTCCAGCTTCAATATCAGCGACGAAATGCTGAAACGTTGGCAGCTGGATGTTCGAATGGCGCCAGTGAAAGTGTGAGTCGGTTCTTCCCAAACGATGCAGTGCTTCATTGAGAACGGGGGCAGCAAGTTCAGAGATCAAGGGACGAGTGTTCAACCTATGTCATGTTCAATATTCTGCAGCCATGCTGTACATGAATCCTGAGGCCTGACAGTTGCTGCCAGTGCCTTGTTTTTCAAAAAGATATAATGAAGATGTCAATGATAAATGACGGCGAGAAGCAACAATGTCAGAACTCACCCTTTGTTTATGTTTTAGCCAGGGTGTAGGTTGATTCAAAAGTCATATTTAAGCTTCCTGACTTGGTGTCAGTAGGTAGTGAAAAGGTCATTATTTCAGTCGAGCATTTACATTGGTCTGCAATATTAGATTTATTGGTCCGTTAATTGCTGTATTTGTGTATGACTTACCCTTTAAATATTTTGTTTTATCCTTCACCTGTGAGGAGATTCCCTCCTGCTATAATCCTGTGGTGTTCACCTTATGTTGGGTCTAGGCGTCATTTTTATTTCAATATTTTTCGCTCTTTTTGGCCCTCATTGGACCCCATACTGGCCCTCAGTCCAAACTGTTCAGCGTATTTTAATGTCTTCAATATGTTCAAGTGATTCGTGCTGTAAACAGTCAGTGCAGAAATATCCATTTGTTAATTGTTTCTCTCAGTTTTACTGAAGGTTAGAGTTTTTTTTTTTCCCCCTAAATGGCTCAAGAGGGTTGCTGCTGCAGTAAAATGATGCCGGAGGGCATTAAATATGGATTGATAGCTCTTTATTTACTAGCAAGATCGGCCCTGCTCTTGTGTAAATAAACCTTTTTTATTGTGCGTCATTTCATTTTACGTATATTGCTTTTGTTCAAATCGTCTGAAGACATTGTTGGCACACAGCGGCAGTGCCTGTCTTCTCACTGTCCTCTGCAGTCGTCGGTATTTAATGTGAAGATGAAGGATTCCATCTCTGTCCAGTCAATCTCCACGTCTGTGTGCACCTTTAATTTGTCACCAGTGAATTGGACTCAGATAAAGCACATGATGTCACTCCCATCATGTCCAGCAGACTATTTCACCGCTCACGAACCCTGTTGATGACCCTGCTGACCGGACAGTCTGTGCTTCAGAAGTCAGGCAGAGATGGGCCCGTGCCCTGATAATGTATTTGTCATGGACAAACATGAAGTACTGCTTCACTCCTGAACGTTGCATCGACCCATTCTGAATCAGGAATATCTTAAACTGGGAGAAAACAATCACTGCAGATGATGAATGGAACGTGTGAGCTGGAGTGTGCGTGCGTGTCTATTTCTAATTTTGGAGCACTTGTGCCTCATTGAAATAGATGGCAGCGCTGCGAGATACGAATTAAGAGAGACACATTTCACTGCTTCTTGCCTCTGAAATTGCTGATAGCACATTGCCGTCGAGCTAAATTTGGTAAGAAGAAACTTAAAAGCTGTCTCTTTTTCCCCTCGTGGGGAGGCTTCCAGGACCATTCTTAAATGAATCTCGAACATTAAGTCGGTGTTCTTCTTTGAATTGATCGGAGGCTCTGTATTCGTCTGTCTGGATGGTGCAGCTGGGACACAGAAGAAGATGAAGGCCTCTCCTGAGTTCCTTTATCTTCATTTCAGATGGAAATGCTTTTTGTTTCAGGGAATTCTGTCAAAATGACAAAAAAATAAAAAAAATAAAAATCATCATGTTATTTTTACGCCGGTTTCCATCTTGTCAAGTGGCTCCATCTACATTCAAAAACACTTGCACCTTCTGTCAGTCATACCTTTTTAGTCATGGGAATGATTTGATTAAGACTTCATGTTTCATTATTAATAGATCAGCACCAACCATATTTACATAGATTCAGGTCACATTCTTTCTGTACACTACAAATCGCTGGTCAAATGAGTAACGGAGATTTTTTCAAACCTGATGCGCCTCTAACTTGACCACACACCTTCATGACACAAGGATGACATTGAGACTCGTAAACCATCAAGTTTGCTCTGTGGTTAAAACATTGGCTAAAAACCAAACATATCTGCTCCAAAATGTGAGGTGAGAAAGAATAATTGTAGTAATGAAGCAAGCTGAGGCAAATAATGTAAAGATTTCTCTGTAAATTGCCCAAACAATAAAGTTTTTGACCTAAAATTCTCTTTCATTTTGTTTTTCCTTTATGTCTGACACTGACCAGAGACTTGCAAGACTGTGAGATTGTGATAGAATTAATACAGTTATTTAAAATAAATAAATCCTGATGTGTTTTTGCCATAAAGCCCACCCCTTTCTGGAGACATTTTTAGCCAAATACATTTTGTTTCTGCAAATAAAGTGCCAAAATAGCTTCTGTCAGCAGCTAAATATTTTCACAAATTAAAGTGGATTTTCTACAGGACTTTTAAGGGACCACAGTAGGGCTTTCAATGGACGAAGTGTGCTGTGGCTTAAAAATGGTTGACAAACACTGTCATCTGTCAGGGTCAGAAGGGTCGGCTCTGATCCGACCTGCACGTCTCTGAGTCCTGGAGGCATACAGGTCCTGAAGAGGTGGCAGGTTGCAACCCATCACCTTCTCAGCAGAAGGTACGATGCGCTGCAGTTTGCTCTTGTCCCTGGAGGTGGCGCTGTTGTACCAGATAGTGATAGAGGAGGTGAGGATGGACTGGATGATGGCTGTGTAGAACTCCACCAGCCACTTCGTCGGCACTCGTAGTTTCCGTAGCTGCCTTAGAAAGAACATTCTTTGCTGGGCCTTCCTGATGAGGGACCCGATGGTCGGCTCCATTTTGAGGTCGTCAGCGTCTCATGTTTTCGTCCGTCCGTCCACCTAAGACTATGTAGGCGGGTGGAATGGGTAGCTAATCTGGTAAGCTTGTTGGTTCCTTGGGAGCTGGGTGTCAGGTTTTTTACGTAGGCCGGTAGATGGGTTGGCTGGCATCTAGGTGTGCTGTATGATGGTTCTTCGTTTTCCCCGGTAAGAAGATATGTAGGCGTGAAGTTAGAGAGGAAAGTCACAACTTTGGTCCAGTAAATTGTTTTTTAAATTTGGGTGGGCACTCAGGGAGGTGTGATGTACACAGGCATTTAAACACAGATTATTGTGCGCATGTTGTTTGTATTGCTATCTTTATGGGGACATTGTGAGGTTTGTCATTGTCCTAACCCTTTCCCCAGCCTCTCACCCTAAAGCTAACCATCCAAAACAAATCGCTAACCTTGATCAGGTCTCTGAACCAAACTTAAACCCGATCATAATGACTCCGTTATGAAGTCTGCATCCTCAAATTGAGGTTAAGAGTGTTTTGCGAAGCCAAGTCCCCACGAGGCAGGAAGAGACGCGTGTAAACGTCCCCACATTGATTCACATTGTGCCCAGCCACAGGTCTTTTCATGATTCCAATACCCATAATTTAACGCCCACCAGTGTCCTCACGACACTTATCTCCCTGTATTTACAAGGATGGAAGACACACTGTCCTTCGTCTGGAGGATATTAGATGAGTCAACAATGTTGATAAATATCGCACAGCGCAACAAATAGAAAAGACAACTGAGGAAAAACATTCTGTTTTTCTCAGAAATCTTCATGGTATTGTGCTGGCGAGTGTTTACAATAAGCTATGACTAGACAGCCATGGCAAGGCTCTCGATTTACCACACAATGTTCTGACCCGAACCTATGGTCACAAGCTCTGAGTGATGACTGAAAGCACACCACTTGAGAAACAAGGTTTCTCTGCAGGCTTATCTATAGGGTGAGGATCACTGACATCTGGGAGAGGCCCAAACTAGAACTGCGGTTCCTCCACACGGAGAGGAGCCAGATGAGGTGGTTTGGACCTCTGGTGAGTGTGTCAACCAGGCGTCTTCCTGGAGAAGTGTTTCAGGTCAGGAGGAGGTCACGGGGCGGACCCAGGATGTTTTGGGGGAAACGGATAAAGGCTGGATGGACGGCCATCTTAAAAATGTGCAATGATGGATAACTGAGTGATGAGTGACCATGATAGCGAAGAATAGGGTGTTGACGTAATTGGCATGATGGCAACTGCAGACCGACCTCACGAGCACCAAGCTCATGGGAGGTGTGAACTTGTTGGTCGCCATCATCGTGTTAAAAACAAGTGACTGAGCTTCTCAGAAGATCTCTGAAGATCTCAACCTTGACTGTGGTCATATTTTAATGCCCTTTACCTTTTCAGCCGGGTCCCTTATCCTTCACCACATCAGTCCACATTTTATGGAAATGCAGTCTCAAAGAAAGACAAAAGCGGGGTGAAGCAGAAAATATGGACTGGAAAGATGGAGGGAAATCAGATTATCAGCAAGGCATGATGGAATCCAGAGATAGTAAGTGTAAAATATGAGTGGAGGGGAGAGATATATGGCGCAAGGAGACACCGAAGGCCTTTTTCTGGGGACAAATGCCTAAACATTTTTTTTTCCCCAATAGTGGTGGTTATTTTTTCCAAGTTTTTTTTTTTTGTTCCTTCCTTCAGTTGTGGGGCCTCATTTTATCAGTGCATTCCAGATGCACGAGACAAGCCATGATTTACATTTGGAAAGGAGATTTGTGTAACCAGGACAGTAATATGGCAGACTTGATCCATGATGTCGTTTGTTCCTCACGACGTAAGAAGTGGAGTGAATCTGCTCTGGTTAGATTGTTTACTCCTCGTCCTGAGCCACTTCAGGTCCTGGACGATTCATCGTACGACGACTCCTCATCATGGCCCCACCACGAACATTTCTTTTCATAAGAGACCAAAGCGCCACGCTCTGATATAAATCGTGCCTTGCTGAAATATTAATGGAGCCAATGATGGCAACCCTTGTAGCGCCCGCTTGTGTAAGGGTTGACCATATAAAGCTGAGTGAGGTTCTTAGTGTCTTCAGGTTCAACGCATCATTCCCATTGCAGCCATAGAAACAAAGCTAATGAGTGCAGTTATGCAAAGGTGTTTCTGTGGGCGGCACCTGGGCCTGAGGTCAAAATGTGTCGCATTAACACAGCGTTTCGCACCATGAATATAAGAACCTTGACTCCAAATATTAAGCCATTGAATATATCAGGTGATATATCATGACTCTTGAGCTTCACTGGCCATTATTGTGTCTCTCTAGTCTCTTATTTATTTAATTTGGAGCGCACTGTTCTTCATATAAAAATAGTGCTCTGATTTGCTGAACTTAATCTCTGGCACTTGCTGCCGTCAAGGTCCAAAAATAGTCTTGAATGTATTGAGCCTGCAGCGTTCTGCCACGTGAAGTGGCCAGCTCGCAATCTCGGTCTTGTCAGTCCCGGAGAAGCACAAGCTCTTGGGTGTTAACTGCTATCTTCAGATTTAACCCAGGGATGGTCTGTGACCACCCGGAGGATGCGTCTCTCTGCTCCCTACATCTCCTCCCACTATTGTAATGACCCCGCCACCTCGACATGGGACTCAGTTGATCTCACGTCGCTCCCTGCTTCTGTTTTAATCATGTGAGGTTTGGTTCCAGCTCACTTTTCATTTTGGAGCGGCGGTAGACTGGAACAGAAAAGCACTCGTGTACTTCTTCAATATTTACGGCACATTATTAATTGATTTCCCTCCTTGTGTCTGTGTTGCAGACTGCAAAGCCACCTGTGGAGGATCTGTTCTCAGACCTGTGTGATGGACGACGGCTGCTGGAGCTGTTGGAGGGTCTAGTGGGTCACGACCTGGTGAGTCCAGGGAGAGACGCGTCTCAAACGCATGCTGCAGTGTCATGCCAAATACATGAAACACTGCATTTTAGGGCTATAAGCCACATCAGGGTAAAAAAAATGTACATTACAAGTGGTAACACCATCCTCCGCCAAAGTCATTTGTATTCATTGCTCCCCTTTTTGAACTGGGGCTAGTAAAAAAAAAACAAAAAAAAAAAAAAAAAAAAAAAAAAAAAAAATATATATATATATATATATATATATATATATATATATATATATATATATATATAAATATATATATATATATATATATATATATATATATACACACATATATGTATATATATACGTATATGTATATATATGTATACGTATATGTATATATATGTATACGTATATATACACATATATGTATATGTATATATACATATATATACATATATGTATATATATATATATATATATATAGTTTGTCAATAAAGTTTTGAAGTGAGACGTCACGTTTACATATATATATATATTCAATGAACGATGTCAGTAAAATGACTACCTTTAATAATGTGGAGTAAATAAACATTTCTCATCTGTTGCCACTCACTCACACGTGGTCCGTCCCTTCAGGTGTCTGACAACACACGCAAACTTTGGTTCAGTGTTCCTGTTATTTTGTTATGATGATGTTTCTCTCTGGATTCTTTTTCCATTTCAAGACACCACAAACCACCATAATCGTCTCCATTTCTGTTCTGTATGTTTTCCTACCCACTTGTGAACATACTGGCTTTCTGGCATAGAGAACGACCCTCTTGTTCAGTGGAGGGACACACTGTAAAAACTCAAAATCTCACCAAGTTTATTCAGCCTCATATTTATTCAGCCATTTTCCCTCAAAATATCTCACCTCGTTTGATTTAAGATACATTTACCTGCTTGTGACATTTCAGTAAGATGAAGGAAATTCTTTTGAGACAATACAATCTTAAATACGTTGTTTTTTTCACTTGGCAGATTTTTACACTTATTTGATGGTAGTTTTACCTCGATACCTTGAAGATTTTGAGTTTTAGCAGGAAACAATCAAGACGACCGCGGGTGCATCACAGACAAAATGTAAAGTTTACACCATGGTCATGTCAGTCGGCAACTTCTTATCTGAGAAATATGGTTGTCATGACACTTGAACATACTCACTCTGTATCACTCCATTAGTTTTTCAGCTCAATTGTGCTTAGGCAAAGAAAATCCCTTTTTATTTAAAATCTTTTGCTACTGACACGCAGCTATTCTGCCACATTATTTGCGGAAACGAAATGCAGAAAATGTTTAGGTAATATGGCAAAATATATAATGATTTTTTTATTTTAACTGGATCAATTTTTTCCACAATCGGACATGTATTTTTAAGAATAACTTGCAAGTTTCTGGTCAGTGTTAGTCCTTAAAAAAATCTGACAATTTAGGCCAAAGAACTTTATTCTAGTTTGGAAAAACTTTGCCTCAGCTTTCTTCCTAGCAATGATGATTCTTTCTCTCGTCACATTTTCGAGCGCATTTATTTGGTTCAGCAGTTAGTTTTTAGCCACAAAGTAAGCTTTGATGGCTTTGAAGTGAGATGTCACGTTTGCTTTCATCTCAGTTAGTTCAGACAGTTTTAGGCATTGTGGTTCTGACAAGGAGCACCCCATGAAGGTGTGTGGTCAGATGTGAAAAACCCAGTTTCACATGTGTCCGGCTTCGTCACTCTGAGTGTGTGAGAAGAGGAGCGCATGTGCAATTGATGTACCACTCGATGCCTCAGCATAGATCTGTAGTGTATAGAAAGAATGTGACCAAATCCATCTATTCTGCTCAGATATTTCATGATGTAATGTCATCATGTCACCCACCTCTATCTCACCTGGATCAAAATAAAAAAATAAATAAATACATGAAAAAAAAAATAAAAATGTGTAATTATGTGTAATTACACACCATTGTTAACAAATGCTTAAAGGGACTTGATAGAAAATCTGAATGTGAAAAAGGTTTTCTCAAACCTTATTTATCACAGGGTGCTCAGGAGTGCTGAGTAATGCCATGTGTAAATAAGCTCCAATATTTACACCTCTGGTGCCTGCTTCCCTGGACGATTAGGCACTGTTGAGCTTTGCCTCAGGCTCCAGTGGATTATTCCGCAGAATTTCTGCTTCATCAGTCCAGTGAAACAACATAATCCTGCCTGTATGAGAAACAACAACAGACGTTCATGTGAATGCAGTCTATTCATCGGCACAAGTCGCAGCCAGAATTTGCAATGTGGAGTTTGACTACATGACCTGAGTGAATACAGCGTTAACTGCAGATTGACCTCAAACCTCTTTACTCAACATACAGGCCCAAAATTAAATTATAATGTCACATACACATTTCTCCCACAAGTAAGACTGGAGCCTGGGGTTAGTTAATTGTTTTTTTTAATTTTAAGACAACTCACCTGACAGCATATATTTTATTATATATATCTATATTAGTACCGTAAATTCCGGACGAGAATATTAGCCGCACGCACTAAATTTAAGATGGAAAATAAGATCTTGTTCATACATATGCCGTGCCGCGGGTGCAGTGGTGCTGTCTGCTCTGTAGAAAGGTCAGTGGCTCACTCGGCAGGAGGGTCGCTTCTAAACTAGTTTTGAATACAGGGTCCAGGATGGAGACTGACTCATGAAACAAACTGGACAATGTTCTGAACTAGAATCAAGACGCATCACATCTTTCATTTTAAAATGCGCCTGCGTGTCCGAAGTTCCGACACCACAGCCGGTCTCAGCTGCTTCTTCTCGTCTCCGGTCCTCTTGGACATCGGCTCTGTTGGCGGCGCTGCAGACCTGCGGGCAAAAGTGCTTTAAAGTAAATAACAGCCTGTGATGTCGTCGGTTTGATGTGACGAGGCTCAATATTTTGACTTTAGACTGTAAAAACCCATATATTAGCCACGGGGTTCAGACCGCGAGGAAAACAGTAGTGGCTTATAGTCCGGAAATTACGGTTATTATGTTGATTTTAGAATCATAAGACAAGTCCAATGTGTGTATTCATGACTATTTTTTATTGAAAGAAAATTTAAAATGTCATTTACCTAACACGGTGTCATAGATAGGATACGGCAAACATGGATCACTTTATCTGATATAAATTATTCTACACTTATCCGAGTCTCACTGAGACTCACTCCGTGGCTGTACATTGCGAACTGCAATTCGGTTGTCATTTTCTTGACAGAGCAGTATTACCAAACGACCGCCATCGTGGCTGGCTGCCTGTCTTTTGCACCGTCAAGTAGGTGTCTCTGCAGCATCACAATTAGTAGTGTGATGCTCTGACAGATTTTTCATGAAAACATGCTGATGTGAGTGCTGCATGTAGCCGGTGAATCTGGTTCTTCAAGCTTTGTACCTCCTCTACCCAGCAGCCAAGGCCGTTTTATTGACTCTATTCTATCAAATATTTTTGTCGCTGTGCCAGCAGGATTTATTTGAATCATAAGCCGAGCCCCAGAAAGCACAAAGCAAAACTGTTAAAACTTTGCATGTGAACTGCCTGTTGGTCAGTTGTCCTGTTTTCCATTTCCCCTCAGGTGAGGTTGGAACGGGGGTTCACGCGAGTCCACTCACTCAACAATGTCAACAGAGCTCTGCAGATCCTGCAGAAGAACAACGTGAGTTACACTCGCACACACTCATATCATACATTTTAATCACTGCATATCTATTTGCCTGCTGACAAGACTTTAATGGATGATAATGATGTCATAACTACCTTCAGAATAGAAGCACAAACTATGCGTTTCTGAGCTCTTTAAGCAGCATAGAGGTCACTCATCAGTGGGACACTTGCACCCTAATGTTTCAACTTTATCATTCTGATGTATTTATTCATTTATTACATGATAATCTGGAATTAATGAATTAGAGATCCTCTCATGTTTTATTGGTGTAGGCAGTACAGACCTTTGTAGTCTGTATTTTGAGTTTAAAAGTCACTTATTCGTACTCTTATTTTTAATTTTTTTTATATGGGAAGAAGCTGTGACATTGTTATGGCATTGTGGCATGTCACATGGTATGTCACACTGACCTTGGCAATCAAGCTGATTCTGATGTTGGAGTGAAGTTGGTCAGTGAAGTCATTTTAAGAATTGACCTTCAGATATCACATGTGAGCGTGCCAGGACTCATCACTGTGAACTTCCTGTGGTGTAACTAATCTGTGCTGCAGGTGGAATTGGTGAATATCGGTGCAGCAGACATTGTTGATGGAAACCACAAACTGATCCTTGGGCTCATCTGGAGCATCATTCTCCACTGGCAGGTAAGACTTTGGGACGGTGAGCTTGATTCGGTATGTGTCATTTTTGAAATTGCATATTAGTCTGTTTAAGATTATAATGACACAAATCATACTCAGATTCTTTTTAATCCTTGAGAGCCTGACGTTGTCCCTATGTACCCAGGTATCAAACTGGGTATTATTATTATTACTTTGATTAATAATAATACAAATAATAATAATAATAATAATAATAGCAATGTAACAATAATAATAATAAGCTGAAATTTACATTTCCAGCAGCAATAGAGGCAAGAAAGGGTCAGGAAGAGCATCACACAGAGAATAAAAAAATAATAATAATACTAATAACCTAAAAATAAAATAAAATAATAATAATAGACTTAGACTAGACTCTTTGGGATGACTCCCTGCAGGAAATTTACATTTCCAGCAGCAATAGAGGCAAGAAAGAGTCAGGAAGAGCATCACACAGAGAATAAAAAAATAATAATAATACTAATAACCTAAAAATAAAATAAAATAATAATAATAATAGACTTAGACTAGACTCTTTGGGATGACTCCCTGCAGGAAATTTACATTTCCAGCAGCAATAGAGGCAAGAAAGAGTCAGGAAGAGCATCACACAGAGAATAAAAAAAATAATAATAATACTAATAACCTAAAAATAAAATAAAATAATAATAATAATAGACTTAGACTAGACTCTTTGGGATGACTCCCTGCAGGAAATTTACATTTCCAGCAGCAATAGAGGCAAGAAAGAGTCAGGAAGAGCATCACACAGAGAATAAAAAATAATAATAATAACAATAATAATAATAATAATAATAATAATAATAATAATAATAATAATAAGTCATCATCTGTCCGTCAGTCCCAAAATTGAATTGGAATTGAATGGAATCTGTTCTTCTGTTTTTGACCTATTTTGCTGACAGGACGACCATATTGAACCTCCTCAGTGGAGGTACTGACATCTATAGGAAACTATTCTCAAACCCTGTGGTTTGCATGAATCCAGGCCTTTTGCTTCTTGTGCTTCACCTTCTAAACTGGCCACATCATTTCTGTGAATCATGAACTGGCCTATGCAATGTTGGATATTTTATCAGCACTTTTCATTCCTCATTAAATTGACCAGAAGCTAATGTCTCAATCCTTGAAGTTTTGTCGTTGACTTAATGGTGCGATTAATGGCAAAATGCGTTCTATGATGAGCTGTGTTGCTGCGACTGATCATGGTAAGTATGTGGTGGCGTGTGCTCATGGCTACACCCAGGAGCTGCCTTCTGTGTGGGCTCATACGTGTGTCGGTGTGTGTATAAAACAGCCTTTGTCGGCCGACCCCCCAATGAAAGTGGAAATGCATGCAGTGACCTACTCCCAAATGAGTCCTTTTTTTATCCTGGATGAATCCCTTACAGCCGTCCGTGGCTCTGCGTGTGCCTTCATGTCAAGTTGTGGGGAAGTGACCCTGCTCTAATAATAGCCTCTGATGCACCGTGTCTGATTCGGGGATTAGTCGAGCGACTCTCCCGTTTCCCCGCATCCGTATGTGCCTTTTTGTTTACCTTGCACTCCACTTTTTTTGGTTTTGTTTTCGTCATCTTGTCTTCCACTCATCTCTTGGCCTTGCTGGAAGCTCGGCGAACACACAAACACTGTCAGCGGCGTGTCTGGAATAGTGAGAGAGGCAGATGAATGGACTTAAATACGCGCGCGCTGAAGGAAGTGGTGGGAAACGGACGACACATCTTTGGCGTATGTTAATGAGCAAGCAAGCGTAGCGGGGAGAAAGGTGATGGTAGATATGCATAAGTAATGCACCGCTGGGCAGTGAAAAGTATAACGTCTCTGCCTTCCCCTGAGCTCTGAACAAGTGCTCTAAAACTGTCAGTCAAAGCTGCCAAAAATCCAGCCACACACACACACACAGACGCACAGTGTGAGAGCGTGTCCTCTGCACCATGCCATGTGGTGGCACATATGCAAAGTAACTGTTGACAGTCCAAGTCGCACGTCGCTTGAAAGCCACATGTCTCCGTATGGTAATGTTATATCAACAGACAGCTGCATGGAATTACATTCACTCTTGCTCCGACTGGAGAAGCCTGTGAATATATGTTGCGCCAACAAAACGGTATTCTTAATGGGAAGTGAAAGTTGCCTCCGTGGCAGACATTTTCCTTAATGCTGGTTTTCAACGTGTGCGGTGAAATAAATATGATGATGAATGATAATGACTAAATATGGAGGAAGGACAGTTTGAAATCAATTAGTTTCTGTCCTTGAATTATGTTTTTATAAATAGGTGGTTTATTTACAATTAAATAATAAATGCATATCATTATTATTATGACTAACTACGACAATAATTTGCATGTTTTCCTATTGTCTGGGAAATCTATCCATCCATCCATCCATCCATCCATCTATCCATCTATCCATCTATCCATCTATCCATCTATCTATCTATCTATCCATCTATCCATCTATCCATCTATCCATCTATCCATCCATCTATCCATCTATCCATCTATCTATCTATCTATCTATCTATCTATCTATCCATCTATCCATCTATCCATCCATCTATCCATCTATCCATCTATCCATCTATCTATCTATCTATCTATCTATCTATCTATCTATCTATCTATCCATCTATCCATCTATCCATCTATCCATCTATCTATCTATCTATCTATCTATCTATCTATCCATCCTCTGTTTGTCTATCTATCATCTGTCTGTTTGTCTATCTATCTATCATCTATCATCTATCCATCCATCCATCCATCCATCCATCCACATAACTATGTCATGTCTATGATATGTCATGCCTATAGATAGATAGATAGATAGAATGTCAGGTGTCTATCTAGATAGATCGCTCGATAGATAGATAGATATATAGCTGACCAGCGTAACTCTGGCGATGTTTGTGTGCAGGTAAAGGATGTGATGAAGGATGTGATGGCGGGCCTACAGCAGACGAACAGTGAGAAGATTCTGCTGAGTTGGGTTCGTCAGAACACTCGCCAGTATCCTCAGGTCTGTAACCTGTTTTCCATATATTTGGTTATTGTGTGCTTGTACTCTTGCTGTGTGACCCTGCTCAACACAAACACCATTTCAACAACATATACGCGCTTTTATTTATTGACCATGGTAATGTCAGGTATATGTTTTTGTTTGAAGCCAAGGCCTCTGGCCTGACAAGGAATCTTCCTATTTTTAGATGTATTTCTAACCTTCACATCAGCATATACAGATTGCCAGGTAATTCGAGTGGGATTGGCTCAGAGCCAATGAATAATGGATTACTTCATCATAGTTTACAGAATCTTTTCAGGATTAAATGGCCTCGAGCAGAAATAATTTTTCAGGGCAAAAAGCATTTTCAGAGTAAACGGAATTCAAATCAAACAAGAAATTCAGCAACGTAGATTGAAGTGAGAGATTGGGCTGCAGAGATTTGTTGTGTTTACAGTGGAATGGATTTATTTCCTTTCATTTAAAATAAAGTCATTCCAGCTTTCAAAACCTGACAATGTAATTGTTGACCATCTCTGGTTTTCAGAAGTTTGTTGTTGAAAGAAAGGTGGTAACAACATTTCTATTTTTATGCTTTGCTTATCCATTGTTCAGTAGTGATCAATATCAGTTTGGCTTCATAAATTAAGTTACAAGTTACCGTGATATACAGAATATTGAATATTAGTTGTTTTAAATCACTGAATTAACTTTATTTGTGATGAAGCAGTCATTGTAGAAGATCATAAGCATGTATGGCAACTTGACAAGGTTTCTTCGTTTTTACGATGTGCATTGTTTTGCTTGAGCTAGAACTGCTAGGAAAACAGACGTATGGAAACCTAAAATTTTTGAAATTCCAATTGCAATGAATGGTAAAAGTTGATCTCACTCCATGGGGGTCACAAGGGGCAAACACAATTAAGCTTCTCGCATACGTTACATATATCTACATGTTTGGAAAAATAGATGCGCAGTCAGTGCTCACAACCTCATCCTTTCCTCGACTCCTTCTATCGTTGAGGTCACATAACATTGAGACTAAAACATGAATCCAAACTACTGCACCTAATGAGAAATAGATCAGTACTTTGTGTTTTATTGATGAAGCATGTTTTAGGGTTTTTACGGTGTATTTAGTTTCCCATATTTTCTTTGTACAGCTTGATATGTTTGTGGTCATTAGTTAAGACCAGTACCACTGAACTTGGTTTGAGTATGAATTTGATCTGTATTATTCGAGGCTAAATGTGTTATATAGAGTGGTTACAGTGCATGTTTGGATTCTCCAGGTGAGGGAGCATATATTACCATGAATAAACTACTTAATCATTGGTGTCATAGTATCATTTCAGCCAGTAATGAATCACTGTTAGAACGGACTGTGCTTTTTACACATGACATTTATTCTAAACAACACTGTAATTACTGGTTAGTAGCAGTAAATAAGCCAGTTTATGAATGGAAATCTAAAGTGTGTCAGTTTGTACAATAGAAGAAGTAGTTGTGTTTTTCAGTGAGCTGGTTGTGCTGCTCTTAGTCTCAGCATATTTTTGTGTCAGGTGACTGTCAAATATGAATATGTCTTCAGACTGATGGCTCTGAGAATGGACGCCTGTATCGGTGGTTCAGTGGGCGTCGCACTCAATTCTGACATTGGCCTTTAAATGTCCATTATCTCTGTCCTCAGGTCAACGTGGTTAACTTCTCCAGTAGCTGGAATGATGGATTGGCCTTCAATGCCCTCATCCACAGCCACAGGTACCATAGAATGACTTTTTTTTTTGTCTGCCAGAGAATGAACCTGTGTGTTAACAGAGGAAGAGCTGGGTAAAAAAGTAATACATTGAACGTGTGACTGGATAGACAGGTAAATGTCAAAGCTGTGTCGAGGGAGACGGTGTGTGTGTGTGCGGGTTTATTTCACCGCCTGTAGAGCGGTTGATGCGTCACACGTAATGAAGTATCTCCCCATAACAGTGGAGACGTGGTAGATACCATAACATACCATGCCAAATTTATTTATAAAGCACTTAAAAAGCAATACAACATACTCTCTAAGTGCTGTACAACTGTAAAATCAGGATAAAACAGACATTTGAAACAATAAATGCATGACATTAAAACAGGGCAGATTGATCAAGCTGTGTGTAATAGATGTTATATGATATTATCCCTTTATTATTATACTTATTAGGCATATTGGGCAGTCTGGCTGACCTCAGGCTTTTAGCTAGGACTTGTCACAAGGTGTCCCAATCGACTGGGGAGGTAGGACGGACGACACGCCAGGACGCTCTGTTGCCTCTTTAGCTATGAGGATGCTTGTTCAAGAACTTGACTGACTTACAACGGCTTGCTTTATAAGTCCAATCTTTGCGTTGATAAACAGCTCCTTGCAACTTTACAAATGAAGAGGCCAACACCCGCCACCCTAACCACCAAAATACTCATCAGATTAAGAGGGTTACAGTGAGTTTAGTAAACAATTGTGAAACGTTTCAAACTCCCTTCAAGTGCGTCTTTCATCCCACCAAAACGCAAGTGTCGGGAGATGTGGATAACCGGGAGATTTTGCCGGACAGTGACAAAGCCAGGGGTCCACAGTGGCATGAGGATCAGCGTATTTCAGTCTGATCCAGCAACATGACCGGGGAGAAACACCCTTTCCATGGAGACCAGTGTGATGGCACGACAGTTAGGATGCCATACAAGCACTCATGGTCGGGACTTCAGGGCGTCCCCAGGACTACCAGAGGCCCCTCTGGCTAAATGCCAGCTGGCTGATGTATTTTGGAAAAATCCCCCTCAGGTATGCGGGGTCCAATAACCATTGCATGTCTCAAGATCAGATGATTGCTGACTTTAATTTAACTCCCCAAATAATCCTGTGTGCATCAGCTCAAACCAGTTAATAACCGTATATTTCATGTTTAGGAGAGTAAATCTCTGGGCTGCAAGTTTATTGCTACAAAGTCAGCTGTTACTGATCCTGGGGAATATGCCAGGAGCGCAGCAAAACATGATCAACCTGGGACACGACCCACCTCCTGACATTAACGGCCTCAGATGCTGTTGTGAAATGTAAGACTTTAAAAACACAGATTAAGGATTTCGCAAATGCCTTCTCAGACCTGAGCTGTTTGAGTGGAGCTCGGTGGAGGCGAAGACGTCGGCGATCGACAGACTGGAACATGCTTTTAGCAAGGCGGAGCAGCACCTGGGGATCGAGAGACTGTTGGATCCTGAAGGTAGTTCATGCACACACACCCACACACACACCTACACCCAGTCTGTTCTAATGTTGTGTGTCGTCTCACCTTAAACCTGACCATGCAGAACAAATGGCTAACCTTAACCTGGACTCTGAACCAAACTTAAATCCAACTGTAATGACTCACTTATGACCAATTCGAAGTTTTAATCCTCAAATTGAGGCTCAAACTTGTGGGGACCGGCACAAGTTTCATACCACACACATTTCAGCAGGGATGGACAATTCAATTTCCAAGGGGCCACATTATCTGCTGAGGCTGTTGTAAGGGGCCGACTAACCAACACAGAGAAGGACGGAAGAAAATTAGTTTCGCTGTAAAAATGACCTGAATTTTCTGACAAAATATGATGGGTTTTACTGAGTTTGTCTTTATGCAGTTATTCGGAATGAAAAACCTTGAAATAAATCAGCAACACAGGTGAGGACTGAATGAGCTTTTAATGAAGGTTTCCTGACATGTTCAGGGATCATTTCTCTCCAGAACGTTTGGGTTGTCCTTTCATGAGGAATTCTGAAGAGTCAGAATGTGCCAGGCAAAAGGTTTCTTCCACAGAAACCAGGGCAAGGACAACATACACATAATAAATGCTGGCGGTCTACACCCAGACGGCTGGCTGAGGTGGATCGCTGTGGACCGCTGCACCGTTTTGGTGACCGGTCATTGTTAAAGAAAATCTCCGGTCACATTTTGCCCTCGGTAATGACACTCCTAGCATCAGATAATTGTGTTTTAATAGGCTGATGACGTCGACTGTTTAAATATCTGTTTCAATCCCAGCTAATTATGTTTTTAGTGGCTGTTCGGAGATGAATGTGATGATAGCAATGGGACCATGACTGAGCTCTTAATGCAATGTTTACTGGCATCATTTTCCTGTAGGCAGAAAGAGTTCTCACCCTAAAACACCCCTGGGTTATATCTGCTGAACACAATGAAATACGTTCTTGTGCTAACATCAAACGAGACTAAAATTGCTGAGTTTTCCTGAAGGTTTCGTGATGGAACACAGCGCAGTCACGACCTCCATGACTTGTGCGTCTTGTCTGGAAGAGCGTGATCAACGACACAACCTCGCACGCTAACCTTCTCTCTTTACAGTATATTTCCTGAAATACTCTATTTACGTTGTCAACAGAGACACACACACGTCAGGTTGTCTCCGTCTTCTATCCCCTCCATTTTTCTTCCCGTCACCCCCCACCCCCTCCTGTTTTCCCACTGCCTCTGATGGTGTTCATTTCTCTGCAGTGTCACAGCCTCGGTGTCATCTGTCTCCATTAGTTCTGACCCGGGCTGACTGGGGGCCACTGACTGCAGCCACCTTTAAACCACTACAATGTTTCATTCCTCTCCACCTGCGAGTGCTAAATTAAGCTGCAGAACGGCGTACTAATATGGAGAGCTGATGGACAAACACTGATGCTCTGGGAAATAAAGTCCGTTGGCCTCTGGTTATTCATAAGAATGCTTCGAAACAGCGCTACAGTGAGCAATTCCAGCTCACGGTCAGGGCTTCTAGGCTTGGCTGTTCTCGTGGGTGGTCCTGAGATCCTCATTCGAAATGTTTTTGAATGTATTTTACCGCAGCCAAAGAGATTTTTGGGATCATCGTCAATTATTTTGCCTCCTTTTATGCGGCAAAATAAGGGGCACCCCTTGCTTAGCACCATCAACCGCAATTCAGATCGTGGAAAACTGAACTGCCTTATGAAGAGCACGTGAAGGTTCTCACAATACTGTGGTGCCATTCCTGATACAAGTGGCTGAAATGAGTTCTCTCCAACGGGTGGCAGGCGTCTCCCTTTGAAAAAGGATGAAAAGTTTGGTCACTTGGAAGAGACTCGGAGTAGAGCTGCTGCTTCTTCTCGTTGAGAAGAGTCAGTTGGGGTGCTTTGGGCATCTCATGAGCTGATCTTTGGAGCTGATCTGTGTTATTGTCTGGAGCCACCAGTCATTTCTTCTTTTTTCTTCTTTGTCCTTCTCTCACTGTTGTGCGAGGATGCTGCTGCCACCTGCTGTCCCATTGAGCCCACTGCTATGAACAGTATTTTCAACGCTTTTAAAGCTAAAACAAATATCAGGCAGTAAGAATATCACGACATGGTGTGAATGAGCGGCCCGGCGGAGGTCGGCGTCCTCATAGCTTTACATGTTACCGGAGATCTGCGCCACTTTGCTGGCTACATGGTATTGAACTATAATCGTAAAATGGGAATCATTTATTTGAAATGGAATTTATGGACGTCATATATGCTTTCAAATGGCTTCAAAACAATCATGAGTCTTCACAGAGCGGCTCTTTTTTTATTGTTAACCCTGCGACTGAACTGTGCTTCCTTTCCTCCTCCCTGGCAGATGTGGCTGTGCCTCATCCAGACAAGAAGAGCGTCATCATGTACGTGACGTCGCTCTTCCAGGTGCTCCCCCAGAGCGTTTCTATGGAGGCCATCCAGGAAGTGGAGACGCTCCCACGGGCGGCTGCAGGCAACGTCACGCGAGTGACTGCTGAGGAGCACTACCAGATCCAGACCCAGCAACGCTACTCACAGCAGGTCAGAAGAGTTTCACGGTCACGCGGCGATGCGCTCTGACTTGTGTTTGTCATCTCGCGAGGTTCCTTGCTAGGAGGATGTGATTCTTGATCGGTGGTGGGGCAGAATCATTTTGTACGGTCGACCATTGACAGACCTTTTATTGTGTGGGGCATCTGACAGATCAAACTTTGCCCAAGATTTTGCACAGGCTTTTGCGTGTGACCTCCTGACATCAAGATATCTGTGCTTGTGACAGTGCTGACAATAGCCATTTTTGGTATTCGTAGAAGGTGGGACGTCGACTGGTGGACATGGTAACAGGAGCATCCTTTACCACGCTCTGACGTCAGGTTGGTGTTGGGTCATATGATCCTCCAGATCAAATGCTACACTAATACCTTCTACTTCTGCCGCTTATCCGGAGTCGTGTCGCAGAGGCAGCATTTGGAGCAAGGAAGCCCTAGCTTCCTGATCTGCACAAACCTCTTCCAGCTCCTCCCGGGGGATCCCGAGGCATTCCCAGGCCAGACCGGAGACATAATCTCTCCAGCGAGTCCTGGGTCTTCCCCGGGGTCTCCTCCTGGTAGGACATGCCCGGAACCCCTCCCCAGGGAGGCGTCCAGGGGGCATCTGGATCACATGCCCGAGCCACCTCAGCTGGTTCCTCTCGATGTGGAGGAGCAGCGGCTCCACCCCGAGCTCCTCCCGGATGACCGAACTCCTCACCCTATCTCTAAGGGTGCGCCCAGCCACCCTGCGGAGGAAACTCATCTCAGCCGCTTGTATCCGCGATCTCATCCTTTCGGTCACTACCCAAAGCTGGTGACCATAGGTGAGGGTGGGAACGTAGATCGATCGGTAAATCCAGAGCTTCGTCTTGTGACTCAGCTCCCTCTTCACCACTCTGGAACTGCAACCTTATCGTGGTGGGGGAGTTTGTGTACCTTGAAGGATCCTAGGAGCTATGTTGTCAGGGGCATTATGCCCCTGGTAGGGTCTTCCATGGCAAACAGGTCCTAGATGACGGGTCAGACTAAGAGCAGTTCAGAAGCCCTTATGAAAAGATTACCAACAAGGACTGTGATGTGGCATGGCGCTGCCGGGGCCCCACCCTGGAGCCAGGCCTGGGGTTGGGGCTCGAATGCGAGCGCCTGGTGGTCGGGCCTCTGCCCATGGGGCCAGGCCGGACCTAGCGCAAAAAGACGGCAGGGCCGTCCCTCCTGCGGACCCACCACCTGCAGAGGGAGTCATACGGGTCGAGTGCAAAGAGGACTAGGTGGCAGGGGACCCAACGACCTGCTTCGTGTGAACATTCTCTGGCTACACTAATAATAAACATAAAAGAGAGGTTACTATAGGTTTGATAAGGCATCAATTCACGGCTCCAACTCATGACTTGACCACTCTGTCAGTCTTTCTCTTCCTGGCATTTTACTTTACAAACTCATAATGTCGTCTCAGTGATCCCATGATTTGATTACACACAATGCTAATGTCCGCCTTGCCCTAAACATCATCAAACCCGTCTGGTGAGTTATCACCTTCCATCTGTTCTCCGCCGTTTAAATACCACACGGCGTTTAAAATGTCACAGAAACTGATGGAATGATCTGACAACACAATCTAACTGTCAAATGTAATGACTTCCTTTTCCAAGAAAAGCTGACGAACGCTGAGGTGGCACATTGATCTCTCGCCCGCTGACATGTGATGTGTTTCTATGCTCTTCTGTTTGCAGTGACTAAAGATACACGTAAGTCTCTATGTGAGAGTTGCTCATCGGCAGCTCTGGTGGACTCAAGTGTCTGATACGGTGGCCCGCAAGGGCAAAAAACAAGCAGAAAAATGACGCAATTGCAAAAATGGAATCACATTTTCAAAAAGGAAAACACAATTATCAAAAATATGGGCCACTTTAAGAATATCTCTGCCACAGTTTTCCTTAGCCTTGTATGAATGGTTCAATAGAAAGCACCAAGCCTCTGTGATTCGAAGACATCACGCTTCACATTCAAACTGAATTGATGTTTCATTTGGTAGCTGACAAGTGCAAAACACATTGAAAAAAAAAAACATTTAAAAACTTGGAAAGACACTCAAAAAAGGTTTGCTAAAGAAGTTTGTAAATGTATTTCACTATTTGTAAATTTCTTTTAGTTTGTAAATGTCTTTCTAGTGTATGCAAATTTTCCGAAGAATCGTGCAGAAAGTAAGAAAAACAAATTGCAGAGATGATCTGGTAGTGGTTGCTGGAATGTTCCACTTGTACCAATCGCTGGGGATCACCATTGGAAGTCGACTAAATGCAGAAAGATGGTAAACAAATTTACAAACTCTGAAAGTACATTCACCAACTTGATTGACACTGACAAACTCAGGAAGAAATGTGTTTGTTAAAGGAGTTTGTCAATGCGTTTTGCACTTCTCAGCCACCGTAGTTTCATAACAAGTCGATGATTCTCTATCATTTTAACTCACCAGGACTGTTCAAACAAATTCAATGATGAACGCACATGTTCAGTATCCCTGAGGTGACTTCACAGAAATGAGTTTCGTCACTCTTCTGTCAACTATTGTCTCTGACAGCCTCTGTTTTTATGGCAGTTTTCATAAAAGTTTATGGCCAATGGTAGAATAAAAAGGCGTTTTATGTCATTAAACTTCATCTTGTCTACACTGCAGCAGCCATTTCCTGATCTTAATTTAACAATAGCTTGCTCAATTGAGTGGACGAGTCTGTGGCTCGAGTGCTGTGTCATTTTCACATAAAAAGTCGCTACATGTGGCTGTTCTTTCAAGAAAGACACTTTTTTTTAATGGCATTAACAACAATTCGGCACCAACTCTGCAGATGTCTAATCGAACCTGACAGCGCAAAGTTACTTGGGCCACGAATCCATCAGCTGCGAGTGTTCCGACGTCCAGCTGTTGTCGTTACAAGAGAGGAGTCACTCTGTCAGTTCGACCTTCAGTCCAACATTAAGGCTCAGAGATGGTGACGCAGATAACACTCGGAGGCACTGTCAATTGAACAGAGATTTGCAAGGCTGGCTTTCTTTTTTTTCCTGACGTTAACAAGAGCGGATCTGTAATTGGAATTGTTGTTGAAGGGCCTGATCTGGTTTGATTGCTCTTCTCTGCGTGAGTGAAAGTGATGCCAACAGATGGAAAGTTTGGCGGTCAATTGTTGCGTTTCATCTTAATGTTCAATTATATTTTCAGACTCAGAAAAATGTCTTTTGACCTTGCAGACATGTGAAGGTCGTTCTGAATTGATCATTTCCGTTTCAGCGAGCCCGACCAACAGTACTGTTCTCCTCTGTAGACTCGGGTCGGGTCACATCCGATCCACTGTCGATATCAAGGTCTTTCTGACCACAAAATTGCCAGTCCATGCAGTGGAGAGTTCCGATCCATGAGCTGAGTCTGATGCTGCGTTCCTGTTACTTTGGAAGTAGGACGTCGTAGCTGTCACGTTCAGTGTGTTCCAGTTGTCAAAGTTGGACAGCAAAATAGCGATGTCATGCGCACCAAACTTGAATTAATGTGCGCTTCGGTGTCAACCAGAAACTGGATGGATCAATGAAACTCTGCATATTTAATTGATTCCAAAACATCTACTTCCTGTTTAGGTTCAAGGGAAAAGGCGTTCGCTTCCAGTCTTCTTTTGACATCAGGTTGCCTTTTTCTTATTCGCCACACAAGCAAACAGAGCCCTTGTATTGGATCAGAATAATATCTGTATTCACTGATATGAAGCAGTTGGGATTGGATCAGATCAGAAAATTCCTAGTTCCTAGATTCAATGGAATATCATCGTAGCATGAGTGTTGGCCACAAAGTTAAAATCAATAACATCAGTGGTATGTCTTCATTCATTGAGCGTGCGTCTGTATACCTGATTTAAAGTTGAGCATCATCATTATGGCATGCGTGTGCCCATCTGTTGTGTCACGTCATTATGTTGAACACGCCTCGACCATCTGCTTCTTCTAATGGCGTCCATCGGGTTCAGCTTGGCCTGCTGAGAAGAGCAGACCTGTTGACTGTTGTTCAGAAAACGCACTGTAAATTGGGTCCGAATCTGGGAACAGCAGTGAAACTGCGCTAACCTCAAATGATGAGTCGTGTCCTCACGTCCTGACCTTTATTGCCGAGTTAAGCTCGGTCAGGGTCGTGCTATCACTCCAGATGGCAGCTGGGTCAGAGGAGCTTCCTGTAGAAATGGATGGTAATACCACCGTAATATCTCACTTACAATAATGGAGGCATCCGCCGCGGCATCAGCACTCTGTCTGAGAAGAGGAGCGGCTGAGAAAACGTCGCATGAAGGCAGAGATATGAAGTCCGGACGTGGGTGAGATCTATGAAGACGTGATCTATATGAAGATGTCCAGGCCGATGAAGAGGTGGGATGCGGGGAAATGAGGAGTGAGCTGGAGCAGTCAAATTCGTAGCGCAGGAAGCTACTCAGACGGCAATAAAAGGAGAAAGAGAGGGGGAAGTCAAGTGAGAAAAAACAAGAGTTACTGACAGTGGCTATTATCTGCCACCTCGCTCCTCTGTCTTCATCAAAGCCCTTCCGTCACCAGCTCCTCCTCATATCAGCGTCAAACTACCACCTGGGACCTGTGAGGACAAATGCTTTTTTAATGAGAACATTCCAAGAAATGATTCAGCTGAATAATTCATCAGACCTGGAAAATCGCAAACCTGCTTTTCTGGAACTTTTTCTGGTGTGTGAAATCTTTTGCAGCTGAATTTCCTAAATATCATATTAAGATGACAAATTCCAGTACGTTTCCGCTTTTTTCCTTGGAACGCCACTGAAATTCAGCTCAGCATCGACGTCAAGGCTGCGATGCCCTTACAATGAAAATATCAAAATGAAGAAGACTTTCAGTCACTTCAAGCTAATTCACTTTGTGCTGAAGGTCATTGGAATCCTCTAGCAGAAGTAGACAGGTTTTAAACTTTACTTTGCTGTTGGACTCAGTCTGCTCCACCTTGAAGAGGCCATGAAAAACCAATGAGGGCTAATAATATATCGGCTGCATAAACAGAAATTATGAAGAAGACGACAGGAGCCGCCCGGCGGAGGTGAGGGTGTTGATTGATAGCTCAGAAGGAGAAACTGAGACGGAAAGACATTAAAGTTTTATGAAGCCTGTGGTGTTAAGGTTGACACCAGAATTTAGGCGACAGGAATCTTCAACTAGATATTGTTGTGTATGTGACTGCTGTGTGAGTGTCAGTGAACCTGGTTTACCTTTACGTGTGGTTCTTGACAAAACACCTTCTAGTGAGGACCTCATGCCTTTGTGGGGACCATTTGTTTGAACCCCACGAATCCAAGCATCAAATTAACAGGATCATTATAATGGGCTTTACTGTACGTTTAGTTTCGAGTGGTAATTTACGTTAACCATTTGTTTTTGGAAGGTTAGGTTTAGGGTAAAGCCGCTGAATTGACCTGCGTTTGTGTTTGGGCTTTGGGAGGAAATCTGAGTGCCCAAAGGAAACCTATGGACTTGCAGCAATCCCAACAGTAATGCAGGGATATGTCAATTTTTTATTTTTTTAAACAAATAAAGTCAAAGCTGTGCAATTGCCAAGAGTTTCCACGACGCTGCCAAGACTTAGTTTGGCTTGTTTTGCTTCTCCTTCTCCAGTCATCAACCATGAGGCCAAATCACTGCCGGTTAACCCTTTGTCCTTCACACAGCTGCCTTGAGTTTTTGTGTCCTATTTTGTCTTCACTGAGCTGAAACGTGAAAACCTTTGTCAAAACAGTGATGCTTGCATCGCCGGCTTCCTTCATACGTCCTGTACCACGAATCTGTAAGACCCTCAAGTAACTGAGTGCTATTGCTATGATTATTTGCTGACTTCAGCCCCAGCCTTGGCACCTTTTCTTTCCCATTACATATATACACTTAAGTTTTCTTATTCGGAAATAAAACTCTCAATATTTCTTGCCAGCTCCAGTAGTTTGAGTTGCCACAGTACCTCACATTTGAGGCTGCTTATTAGCCACTTTTCCCAGACTTGGAGGCCGACCAGCTCTGCATAAAAACTTGTATTTCGTCTAAACATAATCTCTCGCACTGATTTCATACTATGATTGTGTCTTGTCTTTGATTATGTAGATAAGACCCCAGCTCAACGACTCATTACTGCGACCATTAAACGTTGAACCTTTTGAATATTTCATCATGAGCGTTAACCTCGGGTATAAATTATGAATCATACATCGCAGTGAGTTGAGCCGCAGCACTCTGCCAGTGACCCGGACGTGAGTGTATTGTCAACTGCACGTCTGCCCCTGGAGGCCTGTTTAACCAGCACGTCTATTATGTTTATAATACTTACCTCTGTCGCTGCTATTAGCTCAGGCCGCAGTTTAGCTCCACCAAAGAATGTTTGTTATGCAGTCCAAGCCTTGTTATTTGTCTTAGAATTGTTGTGTTGTCATGCAAATCAACTGAAGTGCCTGCTCAAATGTAAATAGATTCAAGTCGTGATGACATTTAAATTAAGTCATTCAACTTTTTAAGACATTTTTTTTAAAGAAAACCTGCATTGAACAAGGTATGACAAGCTGTCTTCAACATCATCCTTCTTTTGCTCATATTAAAGACTCAAAATGATTTAGTGGTGAATGAAAAACCCGACTGACAGTGAGACAGCAACTACCTTCTTTAAGGAGCTTCCCTTCACTCAATGAAGACACAGCAGTCAGTCAAACAGATTGTGGTGAAAATTGACGCCAGGCCTTGCGGTTAAACCGCTTCACCACCAGTGACATTTGTGCTCCAAGTGTTGGCTTGTCATCCTCAACCTATTGTGCTCTTTCAGTTATGAGATCTCACATATTGATATAGTACCTTCACATCAAAACAAAATTCAAAATGTTATTCCTATTGTATTTCCAAAGCTCTATCTGTGGATGTCCTGATACTGATACCAATATTGGTTCATTCACTAATACTGACCTATTTCGCTGTACTCATACTTGTACTTGTACAAATACTGGCTCAGGACAACTCCTAACACCTGCTACAGTGTTCCTCACTATGTTCCACGGATTACGTGGATCATGGGTTTAACAAGGCTGTCAACTCTCAAGTATTTGAGGGTCGTCGCAGGTATGCATGACAGGAAGGTAGGTTCTCCCCGATTCACGGCGCAGTGTCAAACCTCCGCTCAGCCTCAAATCAGTGACTATTCCATTTTTTAGGGAGCGTTGAGACTGGAAAACAGCACTGAAAAGTGATGTGAATCCGGGAAAATGTCACAATAAAACACTGTGTGGAGGCATTGTTCGCATCGTGCCGTAAAAATGCTCCACCTGTGCGTCTGCACCGATGAGTGTTGATCTTTGATCAGCTCCATCCGCGCTTTGAGAACTCAGATACTGGAGAATGTTTTTTTTCTGCATCATAGTTTTAAAAATGTTACTTTAAAGAAGACGCTCTATAATGACATTAGTAGTTAGTCAACTCTGGGTGACATTATGGTGCTGATACTTCCTTCCATTGTGGTGCTTCTGCTGTCACGTGTGGTCCTGGAACATAACCCCCGCGATACACGAGGGAACACTCCTGGCAGTAAGCTTAGGTATTACACATCAGCATATGCATAGGCTGCCCAGGATGAAGACTGTGGCAGCGGTGCCATGTTTGTTTGGGGAACTTGTGCTGGAAACAAATGATATGTTTGTTGTGGTATTTTTAACTTTGGGCCAAAAAGTGTTTTCAAACCAAAAGGATGTTCTGTTTGCTTCGGCGATGTAACTGTCCACTAGTCCAGTACGTGTGATTTCTTTATTGCTAGCAGCCACCTGCGAAGCACAACTCATTCTTTGCCAGTCACAATGTAGTCCACGGTGACCTTCTTTTTTGCCTGGAAATCAAAACACCTTTTCACTCCCTCCTTCTCCATTTAAACCCTACATCCGACCTCATTGCTCTGTAAAAAACAGATCCCATCCAGACATATTCTGATGGTCTTTGTAAATAACCCTATCTCACCTGAAACAGCTGAATGTCCATGACTTTGTTGCGATCCAGGTGCATCAATGTATAGCTGCCAAACTTGGCTGAGTGCCCTGTAAACATTTTACCTACCTTCTTATTATTATAATGATGAACATCAGAGTAGGATGATTTTTAATTCATCGCCTATAGAGCAGACTCTGCAGGTGTTTTCTTCTTTTTGAGGCTGCGCTGCTAATGCACACTGCTCTGATTTCCACTTGCGGATGATGGCAGGCTCCAGACAGTTTCACCCTGGAAGCATTATACTTGAAGACCTGGACAACAATTGCAGTGTTGTCGTGATGGATCCAGGTCGAATGTATGATGCACTGATGCACACAGGGCACGACTGGATGGATCAAAAACAACACCTCTTGTTGTAATGCTTATGAGATTCCATCTACCTTTCGCCGTAGAAAAAAAAATACAGAAATTGAATACTGAACACTGTATGCTACAGACTCAGTTCTCAGTTCAGAGTCCTCCGTCGATGGGCACTTATGTTTATGAAATAAGCAATATTCTGTACAGTCAGTACTGTACACAGAATAGGCGAATACACAACGGATATCTACAACCATTCAATACCACATTATTGTAAGAATTCATTTTAATCTTCTGTTGATGGCCGTGGAAAATCCGCTGGTGAAGCCCGTGATTCCCTGAGTTTCATGCGTTTCGACATGTTAGCAGCGCAGTGTAATTCACCGCGTGTTTATGGTTTCATTCAGGATCTGTAGAGGGAATAGCTTTTTCTAATGTTTCCATGTCGGCACCCATCGTGTTAGCTGCATTGGCTTGCTGTTGCCAAGCTTCATCAGATGTTTGGTTTTTAGAGTTGGGAAATATGTGCTCTGATAACTCCTGCTCTACATCCACCTGCCAAACCTGAAGTTTCCAGGAAGTTACAGGCTGTGCTCCGGAGACTTCTGGTGGAGCGGTAAACGCTCTCAAACCCACATCAACTCTCTTGGTTTGTCGATAAATGACGGAGAGTGATGCATTGTTTCCCTAAGTGCTGCAAGTCTCTGATCTCCACCAGAGGAAACACAGAATGTTTTCATATTTTCAGCTCAGTAATTAGGTGTTTCTGAGGTGTTCTGGGTGGATGGTGAGATTGAAGCTTACCGGAGTGTTTTTGCTTTTCTTGTGTTTTTTTTTTTTAATCCATCTGCAACTACTCTGAGCAACACATCATTTATCTCCGCCTCGCTTGTATCAGCATCATTAAATCATGTCTGTGGATTTCCTTCAAAGACTTCCTGAAGAATCAAAATCTCTTCAGCAGAAGATAAAGTAAAATTGAATGATGTGCGTGTTCCAAACCCTATTATTTATTTTGCCTACATTAGTTTTATACCAATGTAGAGTCAAAGCAATCCATGAGATTGTGAGTAGATTTAAGACGTGTGTGCACAATTGTGCTTTGTTGCAAAATAATGTTTGTCATTTTTGCCAGAGACACATAAGTAAACTGTTTCATGTTCTTCGATGATGATGTTGACCAAACCTTTTTTTTTTCTTTTTTTAATGGTGCATGTATATTTCAGCTTTTCGTCTGATTCAACCGTGTTAAGGAAGTGAACCTTCTAGACTTGTTTTCTTCAAACATCACTCATTGTTTGTTTGCCAAAACAAACAAACAAACAAAATGTGATTGAAACCGACTCTTGACATTGTGTTTCCTTCACCCATGTTTCGTGACACGACTTATTCTTGGACATAGTTTCCATAAAAAGAAATGTAAACGAAAACAAATGTCTATTTCGTTCACATCTGTGTATACAGCCTTGTGTCAGTCAGTCAGAGGAAGCTGCTCTGTTTTGATCTTCGGGCAGATTTAATCACGAAACCTAATTAACTCCAGGAGTAAAGCAAACACCTACTAGCGTGTAGTTGAGTGGGCCTCTGCGAAATGCGTTTCCTGATGGAAACCAAACCAAAATCTCATTATTTTGCAAAGCGGGCTCAAAAGTTCACCTAAAATTAACTTGACATTTGGACGGAAAAGGAGCTGTTTGATTATTCATGCCACTTTTTTTCCTTCACGTTGGGTGTTTTTGGTGTGGCCTGTATTTCCTCATTCTGCTTCTGGTTCTGTTTGTGTTGTGTGCTTTTCTTCATTTTCCCTGTCCTGTCTCACCCATCTCTACATGTTGTGTCTCTCTCTCAGATCACAGTGAGCGTGGCTCAGGGGCGAGTGCGGAGCCCCTCCCCTCAGCCTCGCTATAAAAGCTATGCCTACACCCAAGCTGCGTATGTCAAGTCGCCTGAGCAAAAGAGGAGGCGGTTTACTGAGCAGGTCCGTGTCTTGCGACGCTAACACTCACGCCGTCTGTCACAGGCTGAGCTTGTCTTCCTGTGTGATAAAAACATTTCCTCACATAAAAATACTTTTTTTTTTTGTATGTCTTGACAATATTTGCTCCCCTTTACCTGTGTGAGTTTTTGTTACGTCGAACTCATGACAATAAAATACTCCCCAAAAGCAGGTACCTATCACAGGCTTGTGCTCAGACAATAACCAAAATATATCTTTAAACTTATGGATTTGTTTCTAAGACAAGCATTTCTCAGTTCTTCAGAATCCGGGGAGAAATGCGACGCGTGAATAAAAGCTATCCTTGGTGTAATAACTAATAAAACAGGACGCATGTTCAGCTCTACCTTATCTAGCGGCGTAAACGTGCGACACAATGGAGATATGAAGCGAGAAGGCCGTTGACTGGAGCAGGGCAGTTATCAGCAGCGGGGATGTGCCGTGCAAATCTTTTCCGGACCTTATTACCAGAGAGAGGAAGAGAGCGTGAAGGGGGGGTGAGGAGCCAAGATAAAAAGAAAGAAGTTGTTAGTGTCCAGATCCATAGTGGACACACATTGAGAGAGACACCAGGAGAACAGGGACAAGTTGTTAGGTTGGACATGGAGCCAGAGATGTGCACTGGCACTTCACAAGCCTCATTTTATCTCGCTCCATCTTCTGTTTACCTTTCAATCCTGTTGCCTCACTTTCATGTTCTTTCTGTCCTTGTTCGCCTCTATCTGATTTCACCTGTCTCCCGTCCAGTTCCTGAGCCCGGGTCAGGAGGAGCTGCAGCGAGGCCTCAGTCCGCTACCACCAGGGTCCACCAGTCTGGAGAGCTACCAAGCTGCACTGGAAGAGGTGATCAGTCATCGCAGACTAAACAGATTTGAGTTTTGTGCTCTGAATCTTTTTTTATGTTTCTGTTGGTCCAATTAAAAGAAAAAAATGTTTTTTTCCTTTTCCTCACTGCTACTGCTATTCATCATCATTGAGGTTGTTTTTATGTACTGTAATTCTGGTGACTGGTTACACCTTTATTAAAGTTTTTCACAGTTTCCTTGTTTTCCCAACCTTTCAGGTGTTGACATGGCTCCTGTCTGCGGAAGATGGACTGCAGGCTCAGCCACCTATTTCTAACCAAGTAGAGGAGGTGAAGGAGCAGTTCCACACTCATGAGGTGAGATGAAAAGTGGCGATGCTTCAGCTGCACTCTCACTGTCGGTGTTACAGCAGTCAGGTGCAGATGTTAGCTGCTCACACATGGGACCCTGAATGTTGATGTTTGAGGAGGAGACAGAGAAATGATGTGGCTCACTCTCACCAGGGCTACATGGTGGAGCTCACCACCCATCAGGGGAGCGTTGGACGGGTGCTGCGGGCCGGCGCCGCCCTGCTGGCTGAGGGGAACCTGACTGATGACGAGGACTCTGAAGTCAGAGAGCAGATGAACTTGTTGAACTCCAGATGGGAACATTTAAGAGTGGCAAGCATGGAAAGGCAGAGCAGGTACATCACGAGACTCCCCCTCTGTCTTTGTTGTTTTTCTGCTCAGAGTGTTGTGTTTAAATGATGTTCAAATTGCTAAGAAACCCACGCAAAGATACATAAATTGTCATAGATAATTAAAAATGGCTCTGAAACTATAACTATATATTTAAAAAAGGTTCCTCAAGAGTATCATCTGTTAGTAGCTGAAAACCTTTTATATTTCTTGGCTTGCTCCGGGAGCTTATTTTTTCTTTTTTTAGCACAAAAGGGTTGAGAAAACTGGTGAACAAGGTGTGTATTAACTCTCTAGTTTTTTCAATGGAATGATCCATTTTGAATGATCACTATTTCAAAAGGCTTTGGCTTAAAAATGGTTAAGGCACATTGTAAAACAGCAATCTTCAGTCCGACCCAAAGTTTGGGAAGAGAGCAAATTCAGTCTTCTCATTTTTATATCACGACGTCACCAGTGTAGACAGCCATGGACTATTGCAGAACTCTTACAGTTCTCAGATCCAGTCTGTCCATTGTCAACAACATCGACACTGATCCTCATTGAACACATCGGCTGGTACCACCACTATTCACACAGTATTTTCTCCCATGTGTTCATTTCTAATAAGCAGCAATAAGCAGTATGTGCTGCTTGTGGACAGGCTGACGGACTCTGTCACTAGGCACAGAAGCAACGGTGCTTTGTGTCTCGCTGTACGGCTGAATATTCCTCCTCATAATTTGAGTCAGTATAATTCGCTCTCTTGCTCCATGTTATACTTCCACTATGAAACTACAGCCTCCCTCGTCCCCTCCATCTGTGTTGACTCTGAACTTTCTCAGATTCTTCTCAGATGGAAGGCTCCATATTCGCGCCTTGGGTGGTTTAAGTGGCTTTTTTGGAATTTTGAGACTTTGGTGTTAAAAGAATTTACACTGTATTGGCAACAGTCTGCTGCAATATTTTCACTCGGTGCTGTTCAAGATGCGCCTTAATTGGCTGCAAACACTTCTTGTTGATTAGGCTGCATAACAAAACTGTAAATAAACACTCCAGCATGTCAATTTCAAAGTGCTCAGTGTTTGGATTTTTTTATTTTTTATTGCTGCGTCCCTCACAAGACCTGCCCAAGATAGAGCTCTGCCAAATTCAGGATGTGAAAAACGGCATATCGAGAGTGTCGGTTTCATCATGAATGCAGAGCTCATCTGTGTCCTTTGACGTCAAACCACTTTCTGCATGTTGACTGAGCCGAGCCTTTGTTACCCGGTGAATTTTCAGTTTTCCGTTTAAAAGATAAATAAGAGATAAATATTAGGAAACACTTCATAGCGTTCAAAATGCATTTTAGCCGACCGGAGAGACGCTTTTGGGTGAGGTTGCCAAAATCCTTTAGGTCTGGTTACTCGCATAATTTATACTTATTTATATTACAAACCATCATTCCATTTACTGCTTTAGTTTTTGGACAAGTCTGAACTAAAGTGAGCTGGCAGGAAAACTTTTCGGTTCTTACGCCTTGTCCCTTCCTTTGTCTGGTTTATCTCATTTTCATTTCAACGTAAAATTGAACCCAACATGTGTAAACAATAGCCAAATGGTTTTACTTGTGTAATTTAGTTCCGTCTTATCCCGTTATATCAATAAACTTTCCTGCAGACGTTCATGGACACAAAGGCCGCGGTGGTTCTCATTATGTTGAGTCCAACGATAACTGACACTGAGCCAAATTTAATTAACTGTTCAGCTATCGCCTCTGATAATCTTGTTGATTCGTGCCCAGAGCCTCGCAGACACGGCCCTGACTAGCTAATACCGCCACGATAAGACAGCAGGAGTCTGCTCTGCTGCCGCCATGGACGCCGGAGCAGTGTTTGTGGCTTTTATCATAACACTCTCTCTGATCAATACTCTGAGCATCAGTATGCAGCAGCCATTCATCTACTCATCCTCTACCCTTGTTGGAAGTTCTGAAGAGCTTTTTGTTTTTGAAGTCACTCTGGACTTGGATGAGAGCGGGCTTTTTTGTGTGCTTGGTTTTGCAGACTCCACGAGGTTCTCATGAACCTGCAGCACCAGCAGTTGCAGCAGCTCACCGACTGGCTGGATGTGACTGAAGCACGGATCAAGAGGATGGGCGACCAGCCTTTGGGTCCGGACCTGGAGAACATCAAGCATCAGGTGGAGGAGCACAAGGTGAGTTGCTGGTGACGACACAAGGCTGGTCAACAATGCAAAGATCACTTCAAACAGAGGTGTTAAACATACGTAACATACAAGACATTCAGGTGTTGCACTGTGTTTCACTAGACAGTATCATTGTGGATGTGTGAATGAGTGAAACTCTTGAAATGACCTGCATTTATATTTAGCGGATAGATGTGTGGTAACCATTTTGGCTCAGACAATGGCAGCATTTGAAGTAAAAGCTGTTTCAGCACCAAGGACAGCGCCACTACTACTTACAGCTCACACTGATGCTACATTTACTGTACATGTACTATGTTTGCTGGGTGTTTTGAGAAACAAATATTTCCCCATTCTGTCCTGAAAAAGAATGTCATCCACGTGCCATCTTTTTCCATCATCATCAGATGTCCGTGCACTCCTCCAGCTGTGTCCAAAAGTGTTTGTGTTTTGGTAAAAATGAGTCATATTTTAACTATAAGACACTCTGTCTGAGACTGAGACTGAGATTCGCTGTTGGTTTTAATAACCTGTTCGTACTGTGTGTCTCTCCAAATGATTACATCACCTAATGATAAGATCAAACAGTTCTTTTAGTTTATAATAGTTTTGCGCTGCAGTAAAATTGAGGTGGCATCACCAGCGACCCTTCAGTGTCTGCGGAGACACATGCTCTGCTCGGAGGACGCTTCTGACATGATCAGTTGCCAACAAATGAGAACTTAACACTCAGTTTTCTAGTGGACAAGGCAACACAAACGATAAGTTTTCCAAAAGCTATTATTGTCAGAGAGGAAAAGTTTTCATGAGGCCAATACACATGAAAATGTTCATGTAAATGTGGCCTAGGTTTGCTTTGCTGATACACAATACAAAACACTGTCAGCACAGTTTGACACCTACAAGGAACAGTTGACCATTTTCTACATTTTATAAAATTCTCATTTGTTGACTTTCTACTTTCTATTTTCTTCTTTCATATTGCTGTTGTTTCATTTGACCATATTTCCAAGCGATCCACAGCTACTAGAATCCTCATTCGCGGGGTGGTTGTGAAGCTGAGCGAGCGGATGGAGAGCAAAACAGCTTTTCTTTCATGCATGTTAAGAGAGGGAAGCAATTGCTGACTCATTTCTGTGATCTGGCTTTTCCCAAATTCAAGTGTGGGCACTTTGCTCCTTGGATACTTCGTTACAAACGCTAATTTTACGCTCCACAAATATAAAAGATTATTGCTCAAGTGTGTGAGGTTAAAAGATGCATTTCTCAGTCGTGGAAAAAAAAAGAAAATATTTGTGGAGTCGCCAAGTGGTTGAATAGAATGACACCGCATGAAGTTCTGGAAAGAATACGTTATTTTCCGATTCCAAAACTGTCTGACCGATGGATAAATGAGATGCTGATATACTTTTATTCATCTAATTATATATGTATTTTATTTCCTTTTATAACTAATGTATTTATTTTACTTGCCTGGGGTAGATGTTTGGCTCTGGTTTGTTTGTACAGTGATTGAGTTTGCTCTAGCTTTATTTCAGTACTTCTTCCATTTTAGTTTAAATCCTTCTGCATTCATATAAAGAAAGAGTGACAATCATTTATTTTTGTACACATACATGGATTTAGGGTCTTGGGCCACTGATTCCAATTTCCAGTTTAACCTGAATACGATGATAACTGGAAAATAGTTGGAGGGACATGAGCGCACTGGTGACAAGGTCATGCCACCTGAAGCTCAGTTATGTTCCTGTTGACAAGCTGTTGGTGGCGGACGGTGGGCGTATATCCCTTGACCTTTGATGCTTACACCAGCCAGCCGTGCACAATGTGTAGACAAAACATTAGAGCAAAACACTTTCTGCTGTTAAAAAGTATGTCGTGCTTTTCAGTTACTACAGGAGGACCTGGAGTTGGAGCAAGTAAGAGTGAACTCTCTGACCCACATGGTGGTGGTAGTGGATGAGAACAGCGGAGACAGCGCCACTGCTGCCTTGGAAAGTAAACTTCAGGTGAGCAAATGGTATTTAAATGGTTCTCATTGTCCTCCGTGCTCATGTAAATGAGACATTAACTGCCCATCTCAATTGTCAGTTATTTAAACTCTCAGTTCAAGTACTGAACACCTGTTTGCTCAGGCAAAGACACTGAGCAGGATGTGTGTTTGTCTTCATTATCGTGTTATGATTAAAACTTCTTCGAGAGGAACAGCTCTGCTGCTGCTGCTGCTGCTGCTGCTGTGTTCATCACTGCGTCCGGCCGAGTGCCAAGGCTTCTCTCTGTTTGTGTGGCTAACTCTGTCATGGCTCTGATGAATGGCCAGAAAACAAGCTGGGATTTTTTCAACTTCTGCTGGTTTGTACATGGAACTTAAGGGATGAGCTCGTAAATCCATTTCATAAAGAATCCTTTTTTAACTTTTTACAATGAGACTGGAGCCGGACTCACACCAATCCAGCACCTCCAAAGCACCGTGAGCACTTTGCTGCCGGATTTTATTTTGAAAATCCAGATGCTCTTATACTTTTATTTTCCTACCTCCTGCAACAACGATCCTCTCAACTCCAGCTTGACTGGCAAAAAATCGAATTCAATCCAGCACATCAGATTTGGTGCGAGGGCTCAGATTGACTTTCATTCATTCTATTTTCCACGCACCGCGACCTCATTGTTGGTCGGCATTAGGCTTCAGTCGCAGAGCTGCGAAGAGTCGAAGCGAAGATTGAACTGCGGCTGACAAGCACCGGCAAGGAAAGCACAGAATATACATGAGTAATAAATAAGGCTTGACTTTATAATGGAAAAAACGTTGTGTTGAACATGCTATGATGAGTCATCATCAGACAGGAAGCAAGCTGTTTGACTGTTTCCCAACATCTGAGGCTGCTGTTCTCCCTGCAGCCACATTTAATAGTCCCCAGAACAGAAGAGAGATGGAGCGCTGTGCTGGCACGTGGAATGCAAATCGCCGGTGTCTTCCCTGGTTCCCTGCTGCTGTTGAATTGTCACTTGATTAATTACAGGACGTTCACTTCAGGATTAACCTGCTGGGCTCTCGCTCTCCTTCTCCACTTTCAATCTGCCTTTTTTTTTGCACGTCATTGTCTTTTAATTCCCTCTCTCCCTGACTTGACCTGACCGTGCTCTCGGGTGTTCTGTCGCCCTGATGGCTCTGTTCAGAGGGATAAAGGGAGGCCGTCTTCAGCTGCCGCGCGTCAGGCTTCTGTGGTGCCCAGATTGCTGGATCACTTTTCATCCTCGGGTAACTGCCGAACCCAGGGGGGTTAAAGATTGCCTCCTATTAGCTCCTCAGAAAATAGTTGAATGCCTTGAGTTACTTAAAGAGCAGGGTTTTTTTTAATGCACTTTCTAACAGAGCAGTAGTAAAGTTTTCTGCTAGTAATAAAGTGACATTAATCTTGTCAATTAACCAGTGTGGCCGCGGGCCAAAGCTCCCTGTTGTGCATTCCGGGTCATTGGTGCCTCAGTCAAAAGCATTTTCTGAGCTGACACTGAGCCAACACTACGACTGCTGCACCCCCCCAACCTCACGTGTACTGTATGCTAATGATCTCGCAATACATATTTATTCATTGTATAGAGTTGGAGTTAAATCCCCAGGCCGTCTAATCCAAAAAAAAAAAAAAAAAACCATGGGTGTGAGTCATCAAAACAAATCACAAAAATAAACAAAACAAATGGGAATGTAGCACATAATTCGTAATAAAAAATAAACAGATTCTACTCCTACTACTACTACTATTACTAATAATAATAATGATAATAATAATAATAATAATTCTCTTTAACCCTGAGTAACAATTCCTACTTAAGTACTTAAAATGTGGATGTGACCAAACACAATGGAGGGCGTGGTCTGATGTGCGGCGAAAATCCGTCCTTTTCCGATGCACGAGTGAAGATTGATGGTGTGTTTTATGAAAAGGCATTCAAGTACTCTTTTGGGATCGAATGTCAATTTGAAGGCCCGTATTGTGAGCTTTATACATCACCTTTAACGGATGCTATTTGCTCTTCAGTCCGGAGGGACACTTGATGCCTCTGCAGGTTAATATCAGAACATATTGATCTGTAGTTACTCCCACTCAAAACATTCATGAAGAGTGAGTGACAAAATGACCTTCTGTGGCTGCGTGCCGCAAATATCCACAATGACTTTTCAGATATCATTATTCAGGGTAAGAGAACAAGTCAATTTTTTTTTTTTTTTAAGTATGATACATCTGTCATTGTCTGTGGAGGTTTCAGGGTCCGAGTCTTCCATCGACCAGATGTTGAGTTCTCATTCATTGGAGAATGAAACTATGCTGGATCCAATCTGCAGTTAGAAAAAAAAACATTCAACATAAAGTAAATGTGACTATCCCCGCATTCATGTCAACCGATTTTGTGTGTGTCTTTGTGCGTTCGCAGGTGCTAGGTGACCGCTGGGCAGCCATTTGTCGATGGACAGAAGAACGCTGGATTTTGCTCCAAGAGATTTTACTAAAATGGCAGCACTTCACAAACGAACAGGTGCATCCGAACTCTCAGTTTTTTAGAGGAAAAAATACTAAGAAAAAAGGTTAAAAATTCAGTGACCAAAGGTTTTGGAAAAGTTGGAAAAAACAATTCTCCAAAAATGAGTGCAGAGGAAGCGTGGCTTGGCATATTAGGCAAGCCGAAACACAAGAAATCCACAGAAGCTTGTTTCCACTCAGTGGTCAGGCTTCACTTCTTGGTTCGGCTGAAATGTATGAGACGATTGTTGGTGTTACTGTGTGCTCCTCACTGGCAGCGAATTTGGATTGAAACAGACTTGTGTTAGCAACTAAATAGTTTTTCTTATAAACATATCTTTATCCATATGTTAATGGAACCCAGTTGGAGTCAAGTCATTTTCAAAGTTATTTTCTTATTTTCTTTCTGCCTTTAAAAATGCATTGTTATTTATTTATTTTATTTTATTGTGTTTCGGTGACTGCTGTCAATCTTGCAGCAGGATTGTCATGAAAGAAGGTTCGCTACCTTCAGACCACTGAATTCCTTAAGACAATTAATTCATTAAATGCAACAGCTCCTTGTGCTTCTGCCAGACCTTTGTCGGGCTTCAATTAAGGAGCTTCAGATGCAAGGTGTTCTAATCCAGCGAGGAGTTTAACCGACCATCCACATATACATTGTAGTAGGGCATTTATTTCAGTCTCTCCCCTCCTCCCTCCCTGCCTTGCTTCTCCTCTCATCCCTGCAGTGCTTGTTTGACTCCTGGCTGACACAAAAAGAAGAACAAGTTCGCTCACTCAAGACCTCCAACCCGAAGGATCAAGTGGAGACAGCGGCATGTCTCCGTCGTCTTGCGGTGGGTTTTTTGACAACTCAGAAAACATTATCAAAACGATTTATTTATATATTAATATATATCATTTTTTTCCCACCAGACTATCAAGACAGAGCTGGAGGTGAAGCGTCCCACCATGGACAAGCTTTGCTCCATGAGTCAGGACCTGCTGTCCAGTGTCAAAAACAAGGAAATGGCCAGCAAACTGGAAGCAAGACTGGACAGCTTTGCTCAGCGTTGGGACAAACTGGTTCAGAGTCTGGAAATGAGCAGCTCCCAGGTATGTTTCTTATCTCTGTTTTACTAGTTAGCTCAGTGTTTGTGCCTGGTATTTTCATTAAGAGAACAGGGTCTGTTCTTTCACACCGGTTTCCGAATTTAAATTTGAACCGGCTGGTTCAATCCTGAAACATTGGTTCACGGCTGGAACCCCTAAAAGTTAGTTTCTGAACTGTGACGTCATTGGAGTGCGTATTCAACATGTCTGCAAAGCACATCAGCCAATACACGCGTACTTGGCCAGATGCCTCCGTTGCGATGTCTGCCTCTACATCATCATAAATCCTTGCATGTTTGGTTGTTAAATGAAAATACTCTTTCAGAATATTTGAGCGATTTTTGCCAGTATGTTCCACTGGAGTAGAGTTTAGAGCGCCCTCCCACTTCTCTTCTGTTTACACGTGCATGAAGGTGAGGTCCTGAGAATCCAGATCCAGATCCGTGTCGGTGTGAAAAGCCTCAATTGTGAGCTCATTCAAGTCAGTTCAACGTCTTCGATTCTTGCATGCTCTAAATGAGTGTCCAAAATCAAAGCATCAGGATATTGCTGACAAAGCTGTGGGAATGTTTACAATCTCGAAATGACATTTCTTTTCATTTATTAACAAAAAAAAATGTCTGTTTTCTTCAATTGACATGAAAATTCATGGTTACTGAAAACTGCAAAACTCCAAAAAATGATCTTCAGTCATATATGTATTTTTTCCATTTCAAGCAAAAGATGCCTCCACGCAGTTCTCACCTGCTTTGACTGTTAAGTAACCCAGTCAACAGTGCGCTTGATCTACGGTGTATAGAGAAATGTATCTTCCACACACAGGCTGAGTTCAGTGCTGGTCCTGCTGAGATTAAATAGCTTGTGATTCTGAAAGGCAGCAGGGACACCAGTGAGTCTGAGTCATCCTCTTGTTTCCATCCAGACACATGCGTGCAAGCCAAGCTGGTAGTTTGTAAACCTTGTCTTAACAAATGCTGCTTCTCAACTTGAAAAGAAATTAAAAGTTGTCCTCAAATGTTTCAATTCATGAAAGCAAATAAATTTTTTGGCGGGACATTTTGCTTTATGGGGGCATTTTTGCCGGTCCTCACAAGCCTCAATTTGACAATGAAAACAGGTGAGAGGCTGGGAAATGGGAGGTCCCCACAAAGATAGGAATATCAGTGTGTGTGTATGTGTGTGTGTATAAAATACTAGATTGTTTTTCCGTGCTTGCACAGAGGAGACTCACTATTTTGGATGACTGTAATGAGGTGAACCCTCCCAGGGACGACGTGTTTGTTCAAGTTATGAGCTTCACTTTTGAATGTCACTCGCTTAAAATCCTCATGTGCGTTCTCATTGCCGTGTCTGTCATTATGATTCAAGTAATTGCCTGATTGACCTCTGCGGGCAGATTGAGTTCCCTCGCTTCTGCTGGGCACACACTGGTTGCCATGGCAGCAAGGCTTCCCCAAAGCTCGCGGTTACTGCTGGGCTCTCATTAGGCTCCACTGTGCCTTTGTGTTTTGGTGACAGAGAGCACTTCTTTCAGAGATCAGTGGTTTGTGCCTCGCCTCACGCCACTGCTCTCCAGTCTGAGGTTGTTGTGTCCAGCACAAAAGATGCGTATAATCTATGTATGTACGATGATGAGTTGCCAAAGTCAAGCACACACCCACATGCAGTGATTTGTGTGAATAGAAACATTCCGACTGACTTGGCAGAGTGGGGTTCCACAGGGATCTGTTCTAGCATCACTGACTGAAGTTGAAGTTGAAGGCGCAGCGGATAAATCATTCGAGTGTCGTCTCAAACAATCTCTCCAGATTTTTAATCACATCCTCACTTTGTTTATTTTATTTTATTTTATATTTTCCCTCAGCCCTTTATTCCAAAACACTTTACTGACCATGGCAATACATTTGATTCTGATTCTGACGATAGAAGACAAACAAAGAAACAAAGAAAAACACTAGTGTTCGTCCCAAGATTTTTTTCCCAGCACAGTGTCGGTGTTTCGGATATCCGCGGAGCACATGGTATATCCTTGACAGACACACTGAACTGGATCAAATCCAAGCACACTGGACCCCGAGGCTCCAATCTACTGTTCAACGTTATCAATCCGATGTTCTATTTAGAATCCAGAAGGGTTCAAATGCTGAGTCCTTCTCAGAGGGATTCGAAAGTCTTTCTGCTAGTTTTGAAGTCAGTGAACTGGATGTGTTTCCTACAGGGCCTGGACCCGTGTGTGTTTTTTGGCAGTCCTGTTTTTCCATCGTCAATTTGTGGCCTCCTGAACCTGAGCAGTTTTTTTTATGCTTCAGTGGTGGCTTCTGCTGTGGAAAAAACGATGTCTATAATTTCATAAACCGAATATACCGGCATCATTGTTCGTCCATTGTCATTGTCAGAATGACTTTTTTTTAAATGAGCTGTGTCCATTCCAGTCGTATCAGAATCAGAATCAGAATCAAATTTATTGCCATGGTCAGTGGGGAGCCCACTTACTAGGAAAGTGTTTTGGAATAATGTGCAGTCAAAAAGTAAATAAATAATAAAATAAAATAAAATAAAATAAAGTAAAATAAAAATAAATAAATAAGTAAATAAAATAAATAACAACAAGGCTGTTCACGAATTCAACAGTCTGACGGCCGAGGGGAAGAAGCTGTTCCTGTGACGGGAGGTTCTGGTCTGGATGGACCGTAGCCTCCTGCCAGAGGGAAGAGGAACAAACAGTCCATGACCAGGGTGAGAAGGGTCGGCTCTGATCCCACCTGCACGTCTCTGGGTCCTGGAGACATACAGGTCCTGAAGAGGTGGCAGGTTGCAACCCATCACCTTCTCAGCAGAAGGTACGATGCGCTGCAGTCTGCTCTTGTCCCTGGAGGTGGCGCTGTTGTACCAGACAGTGATAGAGGAGGTGAGGATGGACTGGATGATGGCTGTGTAGAACTCCACCAGCAACTTCGACGGCAGTCGTAGTTTTCGTAGCTGCCTCAGGAAGAACATTCTCTGCTGGGCCTTCCTGATGTATGTATGTATGTATGAATGAGTGGACCATGAAGGATAGGTCTATAGTCCAGTCTTGATCACTGGAGCTCCACCTGCTGACCAACTGTCTTTATCAATTCAAGTCAATGACCATTTTAACATCTTCCTGACCACGTCAAAACTAGAAACTACACTTATTATTTTAGACTTCATCTGTCTTTTCGTCCCCTACTCAACTTTTCCCTCTGGCTCTGCGACCACACTGGTGTTAGCATCGCAAGATGAGTGTTCCAGAGGTATTGTTTTTTCTTTCTCAGTCAGTGACTTTTGTTCGGAACTGAAAAGATTAAAATAGGAGGCGTGTTAAGTAAAGAAATAGACAAGAGGCCACCGTGACCGACACTTCTGTACCAAGAGTCTTTGGTGAGCATGGCGTTGAAGTGAAGTTGGGAACAGTAAATTTACATGTAGCGTTTTCAATTTAAGCTCCTGACTTTCAAATGAGAACACAAAAGGTTCCAAATCACGAGCCTCGCTTGTGGCTAGGCTACATGTGTGCTACTTCTTTGCTTAGCGTGATAATCGCTCTGTTTATAGAGCGATCAGTTTCTGTGTTTCCGTTGAGATTCGGGTTGATTTTAATGTCATGTGACGTGTATGTGCGGTTATTTGCAGCTCTCAACTGCTGTCAGCGTGACCCAACAGTCCGAGGTGACCCACTCGGTGGCGGCGACTGTCACCAAGGTGACTGCCAGAGAGAAGGTGTCATCTGTGCGCCAGATGCGCGAGTCCCCACCACCACAGAAGAAGAGGCAGGCGGTGGTTGATTCTGAACTCAGGAAGAGGTAAGTGTTCTGTGTGGGCTTCGACTGGCACTTGTTCAAGATTCACGCGGATCCATCTAATTTCAATGAAACCTCCAGTTTCATGCACCCGTTTCTGCTCACTTATCTCAGCAGGTAAGACGAGAAGCTCTGCAGTTAATCATGTCTGTAGTGACAGTGATTATAGTGACGCTGGTGGTAGTCAAGTAGATGTGTTTAGAATAGTCAGACTTCAATGACAAGTTAACTGAGTGCAATACAGCCCCTTGTCATTCTCATCTGAATTCAGCTAAACTTTTCTGAAAAAACTTTCATACATTTGAAAGAATTCTATGTGCAGCATATTTTCTTGAATCGGTTTTAAGCTTGATGCTGAGTTTAATGTTAACAGGAGTTGAAAATAATGACCACGCATTTCCAAAAATGAAATGTAATTTTCATATTCTGCTTCTTTGCAAGACTTTACATGCTGGTTTTAAATTTCTTTTTAAATTGAAAGTTTCCATTCACTGTAAAATTCAACTGAAAAATAACAAAACAGATGGGAGATGAAAATTCAGTTGTATTTCGGCTTAGTATTGAGTTATGGTGAATAGTACCATTTATTTCATCGTTTGATCTCGATGAAGAAAATGTCATGAAGCTCATATTTTAGTGAAGAAATGCCACGGTGGAAGAGAAATGTGCAGCAACAGAGTACTTATAGTTCATGTTAAATCGGCGAGTGTTATCACCTCATGCAGGTTTCTGTCAAGCTTGTGGTGGCCCCTTTGATTTGAGCTCTGACATTGAAACAGCTAAGAGGGACCCGCCTCAGGATTAAGCCGTGCTTCACAAGTGAGCAGAGAAATCATTAAATCAGTTGTGAGATGAACAAGAGGAACTGAAGTGGAGAGAAAAGTACAGTCAGTGCGCGCTATGAAGGAAAAAAATAACCAATAGACCAACTGACCAACGACATCCTCAAGTCCGTAATGTTTTTCTCAATGTGTTGAATTCGTGAACAGCCTTGTTATTTTTATTTTTATTTTTATTTTTATTTTGTCAGCACTTTATTCCAAAACACTTTCCTAGTTGGTGGATATAAATTAAATTCTGACTCTGATTCTGATTCTTATCATTGTGGGTATCGTTGGTAAACATAAAATGAAATAATAAATAAATAACTATTTATTTAATGCACAGTGTAGAATGTCTTGTCATCAATTTCACTTCTTCTTGTTATTCCTATCTTTGGTTCCTGGGGCAGTGTACAGTAGTTCTGTACTGGATCGTGTGGTGGTGTTTTCCCACTCACCACAGGCGTTTTTCTGAAACCTGTGTGAGTTACAGCACAGTCAGCTGTTGTCTCCAGCTAACCACTTTACATCTGATGTGATTCCGCCTGATCAGGAAAATATTTCTTTTTAAAAAACATCCCAAAGTTTCCTCCTCAGTTTCTTGTTCCTTTCGAGGTTTCATGCTTTTCTCTGTCTACAGTTTGTTTCTGACTGAAGGCACCAGACAAAATCATGTGTGAAGAAAAACCTTCACAGAACACAAACTCGGCATAAATAAAACAGAAAAGCCAGTCTCACGACACTTGGATTTGCCTCCGAGTATTCAGCATTCATCATATTATGCACTTCTACTACTGCGTTTTATGGAGCTTAGAGGTGGAAGACAAAATGAGAAATCGGAAACTCCGTCAAGGCTGGACTGCGGCTTTCTGTTGGGACTGGAGTGAATACTAGATCTCCTAAAACTATAGGAATGGTGTTTGCTTTTATCAGATTGTCGTTCCCAGTTCTTCTTGGAGGTGACGTCTGATGGATCATTGCTGGTGACATGTAGAAGGGATGAGTGTTTTTCTTTGTGTCTGACCATTAGTCAGTTCAGTTGTTGACAGGTTTGCGCTGCATGAAAGACTTGAATTCCTGACTCGGATGTCTAAGTACATGCGCAGCTAATAAGTCTGCAGAGAACTGTCCGTCTGAGAGCATTAGAGGCCCATTTGGAACAGTGATGTGAGTTTATTTATATCAGCTTGGATGGAAGTGGCTGAAACAAAGCGCATGACTCAGACACTCACTTAATGTTTTATGCAGGTTACTTTGAGCGAAAAGCGCAGTGGCAGACTCCCGAAAATTGGATGAAAGGCAGGGGCAGATTTTTGCTCAAACAGGAAGGAGCGGAAGTTGAGAAGCAACAAAAGAGAAAGAGAAGAAACAGTTTGTGGACTGGGATTCAAGGTTGCTGGCTGTGTCATATTTGAGCTGTTAATTCACAGAAGTTTTTTTATTTCTATGATTCGCTGACATTTGTTTTTATCCTTCTTCCTTTGTTCTTTTTATTCATGTGTAAAAATGAGGGAAGCCCAGTCATGGTAACAATGTGAGACTTTTGTTTGTTGCCCCTCGATGACAGTTTTGTGATGGTGTGTGTTCTTACTTTGTGTGGCTGCAGGTTTGACGTGGACTTCACCGAGGTCCACAGCTACATGACCCGTGGCGAGGCCATCTTGCAGAGTCCAGAGTTCTCCGTGTCACGAAAAGATGGCAGCATTCAGGACCTGCACGACAAAGTCCAGGTGAGTGTTTGTGGCCTGCGCTGGGTTGCAGGACTGTGACTTGATAGTCAATAAAATACTCTGCAACAATTGCTTCAGTTATCATGAAGTGGATATTTAAACAGAGAGCGTTTGTTTTTATCCTGATTCAAACTATGTTTCCGATATGACAGACAGAGGAAAAGTGTTCAGAACAAAATGAGATATGCTGAACTGGATTCACTTAAAATAAGCGTTTAAATCCATGTAGAAATAACAGATTGAAAAATACATTCAGAAAAATGTACATGGTAGATGTTTATGTCCTCGTTTATGCTTACATGTTTTTAAGTTTATATACATGTATTTGTTTACAATTTTTGTATGATTGCATTTTTTATTTTCCACAAGTATTGATTTCTTTGTCTACTTTGTCGTGGGGAAAAGTAAATATGTTCAAGTGGGTGGTCCTACCCCATAAATACATATGTATACTGTATCAGAAAAAAGATACAATATATAAATAAATGCATATTTAAACTTTTAAAGCATCAGGATATCAATTAAAAATATAGAAATATGGCCATTACAAAATCCTACCATGTAGTTATTATTTATATAGTTTTTATTCATTTATTTATTATTATGTTTAAGTTTTAACATTTATTTCAATATGAATTTATTCTATGTCGCCCCGACTGTGAGGGCTCTGCAGTGAGGTGAGGTGTAGGAAGGATTCAAGGTGAGAGTATGAGTGCGTCAGGAGAGGAGCAAAGAGGGATGTCCATGATGATGGTTGCTGATAGTACAGTGATCTACAGCTCAAGTTGGCAGAAGGACTGATGAAGATAAGAACAAATGCCTTTACCTTAAACCTTAATAATGAATGAATTCGTATTATTCTTGAAATAAGTCATATTTTTATATATATATATATATATATATATATATATATATATATATATATATATATATATATATATATATATATATATATATATATATACAATTTTTTTTTCATATTATTTATTCTATTTTGTCGTGAGATATTTTGGGGATTTTGCGCACTTAATTATGATTTTGTTATCGGTGAAATGCTAAAATGTGATGTGGGTTTTGAATGATGTCTTGTTTGCTTGTATAAACAGATTATTACTTCCAGATTATTTGGCGCATCAGTAGTGTTTTTTTGGAGTACCAATTAAAAAAAAACCACTCATATTTAATATCAGTTATTTTTTATTTATTGAATTGTTTAAACATTGTTTTAAAAAAATCATCCCTAATTTCAACGACACTGTTGCTGTGCGCTGTGATGCACGAGCAAATTTCAGTTACGCCCATCTGAAGTCACACGACTTGGTTTGACTCCGATGCTGTGATCATATTTAATAGGAAAACACTGAAAACATGACACATTGCGACATGTATGTCTTTTATTTACTTCCGATTTAGTGTGAGTTTAAACTCTACTCTTAAACTTCCTCTGCCTGTGTGGCATGTTTTCCTCCAACTTTGTCTTTCTCTCCTCCATCTCCCTCACTTTGCTACAGGCGATTGAAAGAGAGCGGCCGGAGAAATACCGAAAGCTTCAGGAGGCAACACGCACAGCGCAGACTCTCGTCGAGCAGGGTAACTAACACACACACACACACACACACACGCGCGCGCTCTCTCGTGCACACCCTGTCTGTCCCCATGGCAACAACCTCACCTGTCCCACCCTCGCTCCCTGTCTCCATAGAAACACTGATAGTGAGATGAGGAGACGGAAAGAGAGATGTTCCTTTTCTTCGCGCTCTTGTCCGTCCTTGTACAATTGTTGAGCCTTCGCAAAGCCAGAGACACTCAATTTCTACTTTTGTGTTTTTCCCCATCTGACCTTTAACCTGTGTTGCATCACGACCTGCGGGAACATTCTTTAACATGTCACTGCACTTCAGCGAGGAAGATCAGAGGTTTGCTGTGCAAACCCTATATGGCATTCCTAATATTTAACTTCAGTCAATATTGGAGTCAATTTCAGCATAGTGTCTGGTTTAAAAGTTACTTAATGTTAGTATTTAAGTCAGTCCTCCATCCGAAAACAAAACGTGCTTCTTCTTCTCTGCGGTGTTCCTTCATCTCAGCAGATGTGCTCGTGCCCCGTTTGAAGTCTTCATGCTCCGTTACTGTCTTTCATGAAGCTAAAGAGATTTTTGAGACTGTTGGTGACCACATTCCAAGTAAAGTTGGGGTTTGGTAGGTGAAAACTAAAGGGGCTCATCTGATGGAGGAGTGTCTATTGATTTTCTCATCGGACCTTTTTGGCTTCAGTCCGAAAACACTTCAACTAGTTCTGTGGATGCTAGTCAGAGGTTTTTCTCTCTGATTTAAGGGTCCCACTGTGGCCTTTTTTTCTTCAAATCACTCATATTGAAGTAGGTTTGTGTGAAAACAACGGCAGTTTTAAAAGGTACATCAAGTTGAAGTTTGCAAAATGGCCACCAACTCCAACTACAAACATGAGTCTGAGTCCCTTCCGTTGTTGGTAACACGTGCTGTTATATACTTTAGACTCTGGGCTTCCCTCCTCCCCCTAGTGGATATATTTGTGAACTGCTACACAGGGGTTTATTTGTGTTTTCTACATGGCAAGATCACAGCATCCACTCCAGTGACAGCAGTTTCAATGAGGAGATTCACCGATTCTGACATCAAAGTTCAGATCCGGACAGGTCTTTGAATAGCTCCTTAAATTGTGCATGAGTGGGTCTCGGCAAAACCTGTGATGCAGCTGCTCATGTCTGTCAAGCGGTCCTCAGTGTGTTTGCAGCAATTGACTGCACCTGCTGTATTGAGAACATCCTCCAGGGCTAATGTCCTGCAGCAGCAGCAGCATCTTATCAATCCATGGAGCTGGCGTGAGGCAGTTTGTGGGAAAGTCAAACACATCTCCATCTCAGATAAAAACTCACGACTACAAAGTACGCTACTTTGTTTGGTCCTTTGGTGTAAGATGAAGGAGCTTATGTGGTGTTCCGAGGGGTGACATATTGTGCAGGCCTATTTCTGAAGTAGTATTTCTCAGGTATGGTTGAACATGGTTCTTTCATTCTTAAGTATATGTTTAGGCAGGGGACTCCAAACCGGTCCACAATGGAGAAAAGGTCTTTGAAGTCAAGATAAACTCTGTCACATAGGACGGAATCTGTGCAGCGACGCTGAACAGAATATTAGGTCGTCGGTTGTAAACAGCTAAAACAGCCGAATTAGGATTCTCACTGGCAATATCTGGGTGCAGATATTGGCACAAATATGCCCCACCACTCATGGCTTTAAAAGTCAGTTTTGAAGTGTCCGATGAAAACCCGCTGGATTGCTCTCCTCCGTCATCATACGAAGCTGAAGAATGAGTGTGTTTAAATATTTGCTTGATGAATGTGGGGACGCTGCTGAGAGATCGCCTCATCTCTCTTGTCAGTCACGCTCTGTTAGTATAGAGATGACTGCGGTGGAAGAGTGTATTTTGAGTTGCGACTGACTTGAGATATGAGTCAGAAGTTCTATCCTCCTTCATGCAGAATTGGTGTCTGGTCTATCTAAAGCAGAGAATAAGAGTCTAAACAGAATTATTTGATATATGAGGTGTAGGGCTGGTCAGTTAATCGAATTTTTATCGGGATATGATTATGTCTTCCTTTGACAATTGTCTGCTGAACTTGAAATATTGTCTCCTGTCTCCACTGTTCTCTAAAGCCAGACCATACAGACTGGAGTTTCTAGAGTGAAACATTTAACCTACATGACAAAGGTTAAATAGAACTGTTAAAATATTATTTGTATGTTACACGTTGATTTAAATGTAGTTCATTGTTCAATAATCTTTTGAATAATCTGAATTATTATGTGAATCAAAATAATCGCGATGAGCGTTTTTGCCATAATCGTCCAGCCCCAATATGAGGATTGTTTCCAGAATAATTATTGATGTTTATGACCTCCATTGGCACCTCGTGGGTCAGTCAGTCATACGTTGCAGGGGACCTAGTTTGGTGGACAATGGCTTTGATTCTGATGGACGTTTAAGCCTCTTGTTAGCCACATAAAAAGACTTGACCGACCTTGAGTTTTACAAGGTGTATGATGACAACAAGCACACAAACACGCTCGAAATATTAGCTACAGTCATTTACTCTGCATTTTTGCTTTGTTGAAGTGCAACAAATTTATGGTGAAATTCTGATGTTTCATCTTGACAAGCATCACCAGTCTAATCGCTCATCCAGCTAACTTGGTGCTGAGTATCCTCACTTAGAATCCTAAGTCAACATTGGAGAAAAATAAAGGAAAAGAAGAAAAAGAAGCAGGATAGTATGAAGTGTCCACTTTTGTCGAACTTTTAACCTGACTCAGGACACGTGGTTCTCAACCCAAAAGTAGTCGGGAAGCTGCTTTTATTTTGTTTTTATTGAGCTGACATATCGTGTCACATGTTTGACCAGACATTTTTGTCTCTCCTATATTTTATATTATATATGATCTATGTGTTTTAGGTAAATTGGATTTGGGTCCCAGCTTATCATTAAGGGGGGACAGTGCTTCAAAAAAGCCAGAGCAGTTGTGCGTCGCTGCTCCAGAGGAAACAAGTTGCGTTTTTATTGGCACATATTAAGTCCACTTTTTGGCAATTGTAATGAAAACATTATTTTTTTGGCTGGTTTATGTCTGTCATCACAGAGAAAAAGATGCGACATTTTAATGTTAATGGTCATAATGTTAAGTTATGCCCACTAACAGGTCAGATGTCCACAAGAACTTCCAGCCACTTTCTGTCGTCCACAGACTTGCCTGCCAAAGTTCGGCCTTTTCCACGTCCAATTATCCGCTGGCTCCTGGGCTTTAGTTTGCCCTTTCAGCAGCCGGAGCATCAATCCATCTTCGTACAACTTTAACATTGATTTCTCTCCCCTGGAATCTTCCAGGTTTTCTTTGGGCCAGGAGAATTCTAAGAGCACTTTCAGACAGCCATTTACATCCCAAAAATGTCAGTTACCTGCGAGCATGGATGCGTGCGCCTGTGTTCAGTAAGCAGGCAGATGAATGGCTTTTGCTCCTGTAAATATTGATGACTCCCTCGCTCCCCTACAGATGACATTCACCACATCCAGCGCTCACTGACTGCTTCGATTCATGTCCGTCCCAGACAGAGGGGCGAGACGCATGCATCACCCAGCGTGTGTGTTTATGTGACAGTTGTCTCTCCGTGTCTTTCAGAGGGGAGTCGTGCCGATGACATTGCGCAAGCAGCAGAGCAGCTGAACCAGCGATGGGTGGGTTTCTGTGCCCTTTTGGCTGACAGACTGGCGTGGCTGGCCTACCAGACAAAGGTACATGAAAGGGGTCTTCACAGTTACACACACACACAACACGCAGAAACTTTCTTTCTTGTTCAAGCCTCTATTTCTGAGGCCGAGGATGGCGGGGCTCTCCGGTGGTCAGTGACGCTTTGAACAAATGTTCTGTGTTCTGACATTTTTCAAGCTCCGGGTGCTATATTTAAACAGTCCGTTCAGTTTCCCCATATTCATTCAACAATTTCGAGGCATTTTGATTCGTGTTACATTTGTATGGGCCCAGTTTCTTTTGTGTCCGTTTTTAGTTTTTATCTATTGCTTTTGTTCTGTTTTATTTTTAGTATGAATTAAATATGGTCCTTTACCTTCATGTTCTTTTTTATTTGATTTATATTCTGAATTTTTAGGAAACAATGAATACCTGCTATTTACTTAATATATAACAAAAAAATGGAGTAAACTGACATTAACATCAGTATATTAAATAATAGCAATAAGCAATAACATTTTTAACTGTATATATTTTGGTTCATTTTCTGTACCTGGCTGGAATGGGATTCCATCATTTTTCTTTCCTGTAATTCAGTTGGATTTTTATTATTATTTTTCTTTAAGCCGTAATTCAAGCATTTACTTTTATTTCGCCACATATTGACTGATTTATAATGACAGTGATTTTGTCATATGTCTAATATGGGCAGTTTATATTTTCCCCTCATATTTATTGAATTATTTATCAATTATTATGAAAGGTTAAATAATTATTAAGACCGTCTTTGTCATGTTGCACAGCCCTCACAACATCTCCAGAAGAAGATCTGGCTCCACTAGAAATTTTATTGCCCACTTCTGGCTCACTTTAAAAAAAATTTTTTTATGTGTTTTATTTATTTTTTATTTTTTTATCTGACGTTTATTAGTTTGACTCCTGCCTAAAATACTGAAAACTAAAAAATGCTGGTTAGATTTTCCCCCCAGGCCTTGAGTTTCACACATGCACTTTACTGAGTGTCTGTAGATTTATATTTATGGAAAGGTGATCACGGAAAGTGAGGGAGAACTACTACCACAATTGAAGCATGGAGGTGACTTTCAAGCCTCGGACTTCTCTCTGTGAAAACATCTATTATTTTGACCTTATAAACTCTGACGTTTAGTTCCTACAGGAAGCAAAAAGTGATGTGTTGTTTAACACTGTCTCTCTGCAGGTTCTGGCCTTTTACAACTTGTACGAACAGTGCGAGCAGGCGGTAGAAAACAGTGAAAACTGGCTCAAAGTCCAGCAGCCACCAGCTTCGGAACCAGAACCTCTCAAAGTACAGCTGGAGAGATGTCGGGTAGGTGATGGGTTTGTGTTGTGTTCGAAACATTGGTTAAATACTTGCTGCTTGATGCTTCATTTATTTGCAAAACAGATTTCCTCCTGCTTCATTTATTGTGCAGTTTGCTGTTTAATTGTTTGTTTCCTCATCTTGTTTTTCTTATCTGGCTTTCTGTCTCTTTCCATGCTTCTGTTTGTATCAGCTGTTTTATGTGAGTATTTTATTAAACAGTGAGAAGTACGGATGTAACTGGTAGCACTTAGGCACAATGCATTAGAAATGCATTAGAAACTCCCTCAATGTCATTTCAGATAAAAACCTACTGTATTTAAATTCGGGATGGGACTTTTTTCTAGATTCATTTTGATGGATTAGTGACTGTAAAAGATAATTCAGTGATCAATATCACAGATTATTTAAGTGTCTGTGTTATTTTCTGGGAACAAAAAAGCTTCTTGTGGTCAGTGAGATGACTCTTACAAACACTGTCACTTTTACAGCAACATTGTTGTCAATGACCCCCAGTTATTGACATATTTTAAGCCGCTCAAAATAAACATTTGTTTCATATGCTGTTATGAACTTCCACTATTATTCGGACCGGTCTGTTCTTTCATTGGGAAAACCACAGGCTCTCATGGCATAAGAGGAGTCGAGCCTTGAAGGAGGTTCACGATTGCACTTGATCAATGTGTCTACATGACTGTATCTTCTCCTTCAAATCCCACTGATGCAGCCACTCTATCAACTCCAACTCTAAAGATTTTAATAGACCACGCAGACAGTCGTCTTGACTCCCTTAATCCCACTGCTTCTTCCTCCAGACCCTTGTGAGGCTTCTGAGCGATTGTTCCGAGCTCCAGTGCATCTCAGCACATTCTGCTCAGATCACAACACAATGCCGACGGAAAATCGGTTTATTTTTAGACCAGACCGAGGACAATGTGTGGCCCGGGGTCCACATGTGGCCCATTGCCTGTATATACCTGGCCTTCAAGAGGTCAGAGTGGAGACTCTAATCGTATAGCATTACTTTTGACAGCTTCAAGTTGGAGCTCACACACCTAGCTTGTTGTTGATATATTTTTATGTCATACTGTTTCATAAAGAAACTTAAAATATCCTAAATTTTACTTGCCATTTGTAATTCCCAACAGCAGTCAATCTTATTTGATCTTATTTAATGTTTAGTTGAATTGGATTTTTATTTGTTTTTATTTATTTTAAATTTATTAGTTTCGGGGTCTTCAGCTGGGAGAAGACCGAGGGGTCGACCCAGGACCAGGTGGAGGGATTATATCTCTCCACTGGCCTGGGAGCGTCTCGGGATTCCACCAGTCGCAGCTGGTCGGGAGAAGGGCATTTGACGGCAAGGGTTACGTGCATGAGGATGAATGAATGAATGGATGGATGCAAAAGATAAAAGATAATATCGATTTTAAGAAGGTCTCATAGGACACAAGGCAGGTGAATTTAAAGTAGGTATGAGCAAAACAAATCTGCCCTTTAAATGTCTTTTAAAGTGGAGTCAAGTCCATGGAATCATACCATTTGAATGTTATCCTTTCAGAGGAAATCGGAGGTTCATACATGGCTTCTCTGCTTCTCCCTGGTTTTGCTGAGCTGGTCCAATTTCCTGCTTGGCTTCCCATTCATTAGCACTTGGCGCTGGGTTTAACTTTTCTGATTCTACATTAAACAAATGAAGTGGAACTGTGAAATTTAAAACACAATACATTGCCACGTACTTCTCTTTTTTCATGGGTCAGCAAAATACATTTTAAGAGTTCATTTCCAGCTTCCAGCTGTCGGCTTCAGAGGAGTGGACTAAAGCCTGTGCTCCCGCAGGAGGAGGTGATCCGTCTGGCCTCCCTGCAGCCCCAGGTGGATCTTCTGGAGAAGAGGCTGAAAGAGCTGAAGGAGGCCAAGGAGGGAGACGAGGACCCGACAGCCTTCCTGGATGCAGACATCGACGCCTTTAAGGAACATTACAACAAGGTTCTGGAGGATCTGAGGGCGAGAGAGAAACAGCTTCAGCTGGGTAAGTGCAGATGAGGGAGGGATATGTTGGTGAGAGGCCTGGTACTGTGTCTCCGCCGAGGCATTATAGATTACTCTAGAGGAGAGGAAGTGATCAGTGTGGGAACCTCCTGGTCTGTGGCACACATGGTGAGATTCAACGCGCCTGGCTCTGGCTTCTGATTTCATTTTTTATGATCAGGAAACATGACATTTTAGGTCCTATTCTATTTTATCTATCAAACCACTGCACGTCACCATCACGTCAACTGCCACAGCCGCAAATATCGCCGTCATTTGATGTCCACATTACAAAAAAATGCACATAAATGGAACTGCCAAAGTTCATTTCTTAATATATATATATATATTCACTCTACTGAACTCTAACAGATATATATACAGGTATATATATATATTTTTTTTTAATTACTGTATTAACAGCTAATTTAAAGTGAGATAATACACTATCAAATCATAATTTTCCTTATTTGAACAATTTCATAGCGTAATTACACATTGTTAACATCCAACATTTAAATCTTTTTTTTCCCCATTCTGTCCTTCTCACATTTCTACAAACATAACCATATCCATAACACTGATCGAATGACGCTTTGATACAATCTGAGGTACTCGATGTACAGCTTGTGTGTTGTGTGCTGTCCCTGAAAATAACTCAACACACAGTCAGTGATGTCTAACCCACCGGCATCGAAGGTGCGTGCACGTACGTATGAAAAGGTTCAGATATAATTGAATATTTGAAGAAGAAATGCGAGGGTCGGACTCGCTTTTGTGAGGTACCTATATACAAGTCTTTTAATGTTTTTGATGCCTTTGATCTCAACAATATTGAAACCATCAAGAATTTAGTTTGGTTGGTTGTTTTGGGTTTTTTTTTTTTTTCTATGAGTGTATTAGGTTTTCCTTTGTTTCTATTGGATGAATGGCCGCTCACACCCCAGCCCCATCTTTTTTCTAGATAAAATAACCTCTTTTTACAGCAGGAACCCAAAACACTTTAACTTTATCTCACAGCACATAGTTACTGATACATGCATACATATAATATTACAATATTATTGCAGTAATTACACCCTGAAAGTGTAATAAATAACTATTGTAGGACAATAATCGTTGAATCCTAGTATGACAGATTTAAAATTCATTTTAACTATGCGTTGGAAATTGACTGTAGACTGTAAAGCGTCTTTGAGCAGCCAAGAGAAGAATTTGATGTATTATTATTATTATTATAACTGTATCAAACTGTTGTTAATGCCTCTCAATGAAATATGAATCCCTCAGTAACTCTCTTCTCCAAACGAATCCCAGTTTGGATTCACTTGGCCTTCCAGAGCAGATGGTCATCAGCTGGAGAATATTCATGGTGCTGGCTGTGATGCTGCTTGGCACAGTTTGCAGTGGATGCTTGACACCATGACAACCATATGGACCCCGCATATGTAGTGCAACAGCATTTTAAATAGTGACCCAGAAAGGAGGCCGTCGCCTCCAAAATAACAAGCAAGAAACGCCACTAGCATGGCAATAAGTTTAGCTGAAGAAACCCATTTTAATTTGGATGGAGACGGAAGAAACGAGAAAACATTCCTAGTAATATGATGGGAAAACTGAAATGAATGTAGTCGCTCTACATATCCCGACTGAACCTGTTGGAACAGGAAATATTGAGTGGCAGTTGCCTCGCTGTGCTCTTGAAGGTGAACCTGGCATCTGTAATCTGCTTTCTGCTGAACTTCGAATCTGTTCAATACGATGGTTTCTCCTCCTTTATGAGAGTCTAGCGGCTTCACATTTGTATGTACAGATGTAGTTGATATTGAAGCCAACACCGGCCACATTTTCATCTGCCTCAGATGAGGAAAGTGATAGTGCAAGAAGTGAAATAGATGCAGCCAGGCAAACTGATGCTGGGAGTTATTTGTTCCACTTGAAATACTGTCAAACCAAAACCCTCCTGATATCAGAAAGCAAAAGCAAGAAGCCAGATGCAATGCTTCTCTGTCGACAACCAAAAATATTGAACCATAGATGTTATGAGGATTGATATCGTCCAATCTTTGAGTCCTCGTCCTTTTATTAAATCCAATTCTGTCGCTCTTTTGTGAAGCCTGTTGGAGAATTCTGTGGATTTACTTGCTCATAACGTTTTTCCTCAACGTCATCCACAGCATGCCAAGCTCCTCAGCTGACTGGCTGTGGAAGCGGAGCCATGTTGTCGTGATCAACCACTGGGATTGGTTGACCAGACTGCTAAGGGAACCGTTTGGGGTCAATACTGAGAGTGTAGAGACCAATGCTACTGTGTCTCACGTATATTTGTGTGTAAAGTTCTTGTACACACAAATCTGGCGCCCACAAACGCATTTGTATTTCTATCCTGGTGGGGACATTGTGAGGTTTCTCTTGGCAATAACCCTTTCCCCAGCCTCTCCCTCTCAACCTAACCATCCAAAACACATGGCTCACCTCAACCAGGACTCTAATCCAAACTGAAACCGGATTATAATGACCCAGTTATTTTGAAGTCTTCATCCTCAAACTGAGGTTTAATCTCGTGCCGTCCAGCCAAATGTCCCTTCAATGTCATATGGTCCTCACAAGGATAATGTTTTGTTAAGAATTGGTTCCGATAAGGAGAAACAACCCTCGATTAAACTCTCAGACCTGAATAAAAATAAACAATTGTGCTTGTTTTTGGTGCAAATAACAAACAGCAATAGATGGTAACAGCACTTCAACCAAAGGAGAAGGAAAATACCATGAAGAGACGTGTAAAGCAGTTAGTGTTTTAACTTTGGTGTGATGCGCTCTCCCACTGTGGGCGTCAGTTTGACTGCTCCTGTTGTGATGCCGCACCTCCCCTGCATCATTTTCCCTGTAGGTTTTGCCAATTCCAGACAATTCGTCACCTTCTTTGCGCGAGATTCAATGAGAGATGTTTTGAGGAAGCCTGCGTGATGCTTTCGTCAGGCGGAGTGAGGCCAGCACGGACAGATGCTGAGACGAAATTGTTGGTTCACACTGAAGCATAAACTAGCATGGAGCCAACAGCGTTTATTGTAGAAAGAGAGGGTGTAGTAGAGAAGCAGGTGGCGAAGGAAAAATGCTGACAGCAAACTTTTTTGTGGATGGTTTCTCTCTCTTTGTTCATTCTTTGCCTTGCACTTTTGGATTACCAACATTCTGTGTGCAAAAGGTTTCTAACCCCCCCTGCAGCTGTTGACAGGTGCATTCATTTTTCTGAAAAGGATTTTAGTCCTTCCTATCTCAACACATTGACTTGTAAATATGGTTCCGCTTAGGTCGGCATTTTTTGAGAATGACAATAAGACGGTTCTGAATTGATTGTGTTGCTGTTGAGGCATTATTTTTGAAGCATTATATTGCTGAAAGTCTCACATTTTTTTAGAGAGTTATATTTAGCCAGTACACTAGATTTGGAGTTCTCGAGACCAGGAATGGTCTGGAGGCTACTTTCCCGTGGTCTTGGTCTTGTCACGGTCTCTGCACTTGGGTTCAAATTTTCTCAGTCTTGCCTAATCTCGGCCGCCATAAAGGTTACTGAGATCAGTGTTTCAGTTGGCCACTTTAAACTTTGAATACACAGCACATCAGCAGTTTGGTTTTGTTTTTTCTTTTATTTCTTCAGCATAGCGCCACGATTTTTCTGCAGACAGCGGTAATTGTTTTTGACTCTATCATGACTACTTTCACATCATGATAGAAATGTGGCACAATGAAGGAGGAAGAGATGTGCCATAAATTTTTTCCAGTTAGCTCCGGATTTACTATTGAACACAGAGGTTGTGGGTTTGATAACCTGAATATTCTAAAGTTTTAAAAGAACCATGTATTATCTGTGCATTTGTTGGGTTGTTTTACATTTAATATACTGCTATTGTTTGTCAGTATTGATCAGTTGCAGTGATTAGAAATGACAATGGCTGAATAAATAAACAGCACCACTGGCCTCTGAATAATGTCTGTATATCGCCCTGTTTACTAAATACTAAGCCCAACCATCATGTAACTGTAACACAGTTGACTGACCAAAATATCTGCTGCATTGAAAACCTGTTTGTAAGTGTGAGAGCTTGTCAATTGCATCCATCCAAAGCCTGCTTTCCTGAAGCCATTTTCTTTCTAGGGGTGAAATGCTGATCTACCACTGGGGTACAACAAAAGTGTGGTCCTTATGGTGTGTCTTGGTAATTGCAGATGATTCTCAGATTGATTTCCTTTCTCTATAGTTTGTCTTTAATTCATATTTATTTTGTTCATGCCCTAAAAACACACTTGGTTCTTGCTTTCCTAATTCACCTGTCAGATAGTACGGCTTGAGGTTTTTTAAGAATGAAATAAAATAAAGTGTCATTTCACATTTTGGATCGGAAGAAACACCACTTTAAGAAGCTCTTTGTGTGAACTTGTTCACTGCACTTACATCCACTTTGACTCATTCTGTCTCCCTCCATTCACCAGTGCTGGAGAGTTTGCCTCCTGCGCGATACAAGGAGACCATCTCGACACTATTGGCATGGTTACAGCAGTGTGAGGCCAAGCTGGCGGTGCCGTCCACGGCCGTTACCGAGTATCCAGTCATGGAGCAGAGGCTGAAGGACGTCCAGGTAAACTCCCACACATCAAGGGACTGTGGCAGTCATCGTGCGATTTAGTGTGTGCCATTTCTAATTCAAATTATAAAGCCGCTCACTGTGCTTTTTAACACCCAAATAATACAGAGGACTATCCAAAAATACACTGCAAGAAACGACTGGTTTAGGGATCAGTATATGGTGGCAGATTACACCGTTTAACAGGCCTTCACCGGTTGGAAAAAAACTGGGCCCTTTTTATTCCCGTAAACGTACTACATTAGGGTGAAGTTCATACCTTGGGGTCCGTTGCCATGGAGACTAATCCTCTGGCTGCTCAGACCCTGGACACCATCCTTACACTGGATTGGCTGATGCCACCTGTGTCTACTTCCTGTTTGAAGGAAGTAAAACACTGTTTCAAAATAAAAGTAGGCAACCAATGGGGTGGTGCTAGGATGCACTTATTGTGAAATCCTCAACCGGTAATAATGGCATGTCTCAGAATGACTTGCTGCAGTGTCCTTGCTGAACAATTGCTGTTCAGCACTGAACACTGTCGTCTGTGCGACTGAACTCTGCGCGGAATTGATGCTGGAATAAAGCACTTTTGAGCAACATACGTAGAGGAGTAACACTTTTAAGTGTCCCCTTAATAATTCAGTAAAGTGCTGATATTCAAAAAACAGTGTGTACTTCTCATGCAGTGATACAATTAAAAAACAGTCGATACTGAGCAGGGGTGAGAGGGGTGGGATTTTCACGAGAACTCCAATAAATGTCAGACCCCTAACACAGTTGGACGGAACTGATGTGGGATTCACTTTTTCTCTCAAGGATTAAAGAATGAAGAATGACAAGCACTTTTCTCATTGATGGGAAAAGGGGCGAGTGCCGTGGGGTGCTGTGCACATACCTGTTTACGAGTATCTTCATGGTTGTCTTAGTTTATTGTTATTGTGGATGAGCATTCCAGGAACACCTGCTGGATACACTCTGCAATGGAAATATGGGAGAAACAAGTCACCAGAGACATAGCTCTAGTTGACTTGTGTCAAGTTGGCATGTTTTGGATTTGTTTTGAAGGTTGGCAAATTCAGTTTTTTCTTAATGGAATTTGCGAAGAACTCCTCCCAATTGACTCAAGGCCTGTGTCCCCCAGTTATCGTTCAGGTGCAGCTTCCCTTCAGCAGCTACCAAACTCATTTGTTGTCTGCTAATCTCTTCATAAGTGAAGAACTTTTTGGCTCAATAAACAGACTGACTCACGGAATGGAAATCCGACCAATCGTGACTTGTTTCTGTTTCCTTTAATATTTTCAGCCATGACCTTTTTTCCTTGGGGGACAGCCTGGATTGTGATTTAGCATTGTGATTAGCATGGTTGAGTTTTTTATAAATTGTTGTTTAAATGCTGTCTAGTGCTTTTGTGCTCCTCTGTTGATTAAATTTCTCCTTTTTTATTTTATTTAGAGAGCTTTCATGCTGCATTGCATGTGCTTTATGGGGCTAGGATAGTGCCAACTGACACTGGCAGTAAAAGAAAACAAAACTATTGGCTGAAAAAAAACTATATTGGAAGGGGAAATAAAAAATGGCAGTGTGTGTGTGTCAGTGTTTTTGTTTGTGTGTTTGTCTTAGTCAATTTGTGTGTTACTAACCTTCAGTTACTTTGAATCTTAATAGTCTCTTCTCCAGAGAAATATTGCAGTTTCAGTGTCAGACACATTTTCTTGAAAACGGTCATGTTTTTAATTCCCTTTCTCAATGAGTTCCACATTTTCACTCCCACTATTGTAGTGTCCCAGTGTTGTTCTAGCATATGGATAGTTCCCTCTCCTCTTATCTGTTTTTAATGCAATTTTTATCGATTTTTTTGTTGTTCATTTTCCTTTCCATAGTGCTTTACATGTGAATGAGAAGATTCCAATTTGGCTCCGAGCCCTGCTACGAAGCAAAGCATTCATGATGAAGACGTGGACACTCAAAGCAGGTTGAGAGTCGACGTCTTCTGTACCCCTCTCATCAGGAACACAAATTTCATCCATCTAAAAACATTAATTGAGAACACAGACAAGGGAATGAAGCGAATGATAAATGCTTTGTTGGCAGCAACTTGTCTTTGACTATTAATGGAAAGAGATGGCGGATCAGAGGTGACATTTCGAGCAGCTCTCATGGAAACAGCACACAACCAACAGCAGAGTGAAAATATACAGGCAGCTGTGCATAATGAACAAATACAAATACCACACTTATATGGAGTGGAGGCGTGGAGGAACACAAGCCCACTGCTACAGAAGGCTATAAGAATAGTCACAGAGCACACACCAATGAACTGTTCACTAAAACAAGAGTGCTGAAGTGCCCTGAGCTAATAGAGAGACAAGCTCTGTTGTTTAGAGCCAGAGATGGACTGTGTCCAGATCATCTCTGACTGACTGTTTAAACTAACTCACGATGAAGAGGAGCAGAGAAGAAGAGGGAACTTCTATCAACAATATGCTAGAACCACACAGAGACTGTGTGCACTGCAATAGTGGGAGTGAAAATGTGGGAGTCACTGACAAGGGAAATGAAAATCTAAACAACATGATGGTTTAAAAAAAAAAAGGTATGTGACGCAGAAACTGTTAGATGACTCTGGTGAAGAGGCCATAAAGATTAATACTAAGTGAAGGTTAGCAACACACAAAAAGACAAATCTTTAAATGCCTCTATAAGTTTAAGAAGCCTGAATGAAACTCAAGTGACTTCTTTTACTTAGTTTACTGTTCAACAAGCTCCATCCTGAGTAGCTCCATGGCTTTGTTTCATTTTGTTGCCTCTGTGGTGGCTTCTATAGTGCTGAACACAAAGAGCCGAGAAGTGATTTGAGTTTCACAGCCTGCTTAAGTCAAAACTCAGATCATAATTTGGGAGTCTCTGACTCAATACAGTTCCTGAAGGATGAAATTCATCCGTTGTTTTTTCGCCTCAGGTTCAGAGTGTGGACATTACAATGCAGCAATTGTTCTTTTCACATTTTATGTCATGTTTTCAAGATTCAAACAAATTTTTGAGTACACCAAGCCCTGATGATTTTTTCGCATGCATGAAATGCTCATTATGGTTGAAGTAGTTTTTAAAAATCGATGAACGAACCTTGCTTGACTGACTTACACTTGAAGCCAAGCAAGGTCAGCCAGTTGAATTACTTTCTGAGCTCTGTACAATGCGTTTTCCTTAAATAAAATGTATGCATTTTGTTCTGTAAATTCATCAACATGCCAAAATAATAACAGTCATAATAAAGTATTAATAACAATTATTACTATTAGTATGAGCATATGTTGTAGTTGCTGCTGCTATAAATCATTCTGGTACGTGTGCATATTTTTATCAGGCTTCTTGTGTCATGCATGTTATCATGCTGCATGTTATCATGCAGCATGAGAGCTGTTGTGGGTTTTTGTGTGTTGGTCTACAAAGCTGCAATTACGAGAGGCGAGGTCGTACATTCCCAGCGGAGTGAATCGCTGCTACTGTTTTATCACAAATCTGTCGATGGACACAGACACACACTTTTTTTTGTGTTGAAATGACATCGACTCAAAATTGTTTCTTGTTGAGCCCTAAAATATCATTAAGTGGTTCCACTCTTTAATGGAAGTCAAGGTCACACTGTCGGCCAAACGCGTGTTTGTTGTGCATTTGTTCTCCTCTCAGCTGCGTTCCACCTGATAATGGTCTTGGAGCCGTAGCAGGGATCAAGCCTGGTCGCCGGAGATTAATGAAAGTTGATTGTAGATAATAATTAGGGGGTTCTTTCCGCATACAGATCAGCCGTCATTAATTCCTGACTGTTTCCTCATGACAGAGGCCTGCGTGGGTGGAAGTCTGGCACTGGGGCCAGGAGCAGTCTTTAACCTGTATGAACTGTGTAGTAACGTCACCATGGTGGCGCTGGATTGATGCACAACACATGTCGGCTCCGTGGCCGAGGAGACACAAGGCAGCAACTTTAGACGCAGAGCTTATGGAACCACATCCAGCCCCTGGAAGAGACAGCCATTTTCCGTTCGAAAAGATGAACGCATCACTTCAATTCCCACTTCAAGGCTTCAAGGCTCAGAAAGGTGTCTGACGGCGAGCATCCGCAGAGTGCCGCGCTTGCGTTGACTAGTTGCGCCGATTCGTCCTTGAGCAGGACCGAAGCCGGCATAGCTTCAGTGCCTTTGCTGTCATTCAAACAAAGCTTTCTAGTTATTTATTCGACTGTCAACCTTTTCATTCACACAAAAACTGCTGTACTTGGAGCACATGATTTCATAACCATCTTTCACAAATGTTGTTTTTTTTCCTCTATTTTATGATTATTATTTGAGGTATAACAGTCGACAAAGATGGACAAGTTTTGCAACTGTATGAAAAAGTTAAATATATTGTCTGATCAATATGTATACTAATATTTTCAGCTTACACCTTTGCACTTTTGAGTAGAAGAAACAAAAAACGTGTGGTATTATCTCTGAAAAAGTCACATGATTATGAACAAATATACATACCGAATTGTGAACAAATGGACTGGATTGAAAAATTCATTAAATTAATGAAAGGTTTTTCAAGAAATGTATGGCATTCCTCACTTGTTCTGCATGAATTGCCAGGTGACTCAGCTCTGAAGGTATCGTGCTCATCCTATAACTGCAAGGTTGCTGGCTCCATCTTAAATAAAATAAAATCTTAAATAATCTCCTGTTTGGATCTAAAATAAATAAGTAAAACGTTAATAAAAAAAGGACTTAAAATGTAGTTACTTATTAAGGATGTCACTTTCTCTCAGTTTCAAATAATTGTGAAAACATTATGTTCAACAGTTTATATTCACAGATAGTTGAGGTCAAAATCGCCTTTGTCAAACTCGGGCAGCAAGAGAAAGTTAAGTGTATGTGGCTTCATTGGCTCAAAGGCTCTCACTTCTCACCCCTCCATGTGACGCCAGTCTGGACCCCGCTGTGCAAGTGGCTGAGCTCAGCTCGGTGATGGGTGTCCAGTTCAAGCTAAACAGAGTCTTGATCCCTGACATTTCTTCAGCGAAATCTAGCCTCTTCTGTCCCTTGAAATTCATCCCCCACGCTGGAGTAAGAGGAACCAAGTGGTGTGAAAGTGCTGTCCTTACAACAGGGCTGCCAACCTCAGCGCTGCTTGGCTCCCACCTGTCTCAACTTGCCTCACTCAACATCACGTGGCCCAATTATGATCCGACACCATGGCATTGACGTGTCTTGACGGCTGATAGTTATTCAATAAATCCTCGAGAGCAGGTTTTACGGCCGACCCTCCAGAGATGCCTTTGATAGCTCTGCCAATATTGTGTTTGACAGAGCAAAGATTTTCTCATTGACTAATGGACTTGTCTGTTTGTGTGGCAATGTGTGAATCTGTTCATAACAGGCAGCGTATTCTGCAACCATGTGGTGAAGCTACTGAACGCTGAACTCCTGAAGCAGAGGAGATACCAAACTGTTATCTGATCTTCCTCCTAACTTACTGTAGTATGGCTTACATCAATAAAAATACAAGTTGTTTCACTTTAGTCTTATAAAACGTAGAGCAGTGATTCTTAACCATCGAGCGCCTCCTAGAAGACCACTAAAAGTTTTTTTGTTTTCCTCCTTTGGGCCGTGAGACGCTCCGTTTTAATTCATGAGCCAGTGTGTCATTGCATCAACTGGACAGCTGCAAATCTGTGACAGTTAACAACTATGGAGCAGTTCTTGAAAAGAAAAAATGATAAGGAAATGATGACGCCCCAACAGTAAAAACATGAAAGCACCTGTTGAAGCTGTTTTGAAAATTTATTAGAACATTTTGTGGCAATACTTTCATTTACTTATATCTTGTTTGGAGTTTTAATGAGATATTTTTTTTTTATTTTGTGATATTCAGACATGGTTTTATTATATTTATATGAATTTTATTCATTTAAAAAAAAAATTCAACAGTGTATTTTTCTCCCTTTTTTTTCTTTAGTAAAGTTTTGATGAGTATCACTGGTCACCTGGTTCTGCTCCTGGTTGGACTTTTCAAAAACAAATACATTTCTTTGCAATGATCGCATGGTTTCATGTCATTTCACAAGGCTTTGGTTTGTTTACGATTAAGTAGATTAAATATGGTTATCGATCACAAATGAAGTCAAATGTAATGGATCACTTTGATTACTTGTATGGGCCCCGGGCCGACTTGTTCTGGGAAAGGTGGGCCCCAAGATCAAAAAGGTTAAGAACCCCTGACTTCGACTACCTTTACTTTTCTCACAATTGGGAAATGTGGGTTGTTACGACAACACAAACTCTAGAAAACACTATAGAGAGTAAAATAGACTGAAGTAGACAGAAAAGTAATAACAAAAAATCAAATGTACAAATGAAGAAATACGTAAAAATAAAATAAAACTTTTGCCCAACAATGAACAGTGAGTCCAGTCAGAAATCACCATCGTGCAACCTGATAATCATCTGGCTGGTGTCGCTGACGTTGTTTAGGAGAGACCCCACAACGGCGGTCCATGTCACCGCACCCTCCTCACTCTGCGCCCATATCCAGTGCGACAGACTTCTTTGTTCTGTTGCTCCCATCTCAGCACTGGGGGAGCAGCCAGGTGGCGTCGCAGGCATGGAGTTGATATGTACTGCTAACTGTGATCTGGAATGCAGACAATGAGCAGAGCCTCCAAACATGAGGGTATCTCTGTCCATGTTGGGTCCGGCATATCCAGACAAAAACAAGAGAAAAGTACAGCAGCAGGTGAAACAAAAAAACACAGAAAGCTCAGAAAGAGCAGGAGCTGCCGAACTGACTGCCACTCTTATGAGGGTACGAGGGCTTATGTGGGGAACTGCAGCCTATCCCACACACGTCTTGCTTTTGGGCGGCAGGAGGAAACCCATGCAAGCACGTCGAGAACATACAGACTCAGCCCGAGATGGAAACCAACCTCTGCAGTGTTCTTGCTGTTCGATGATGCCACTAACCTCTACTACCGTGCGGTCCAATGAAAACACAGTCATTCCCACTGCCGAAATGTTGGTGGTTGCTTTATCTACCATTCATGTCTTTAAGCAGTTGTATTTTTTGCTTGGTTACTTTCCAGGCTCTCCAGGCGGCTCTGGCTGACCACCAGGGAGAGGTGGACTATCTCACGTCGGCTGTGGAGCAGGTCTTCCAGAAGGCTCCTCCTGACATCAGCCAGAAGTGAGATGGCTACACACGTTAACATTTTTAGACCGTCGCAAACTCCAGCTGGTGCTTGCCGCATTTTCCAAGAATGAACTGATCTGATGCAGATCCTCAAATCAAGAAAATGAATGAGTCCTTATTGCTACAGTTCTTTGAGTTTGTCTACTATTTTTTTTTCTTAAACAAAACAGCAACGCTTTTCATCCCCGGCTTATTAAACTTTAAAGATGTGCGGCTGTTGTACATCATGCACACGACGTGGAGATGTGCAGCGGTATATGAGGGTCATAAACTGTCTTCTGTGTTGTGGTGGAAAAACAGATTTTGGTGGGTGAATATTACCGCCTCAAGGTGTTAATCTGCAACAGAGGCTGATTCTAGTGAAGCTTGACCACCCTCGGGCTTCTGTTCGTAGCATCCAGTGAAGTTAAGACATGGCTCTGCTTCGTAGTGAGCTGAAAAACATTTACCTTTTTTGTCCTCGTGCCCACTTCAATGCTTTTGCCTTCAAACTTAGCAAACCTTTTAGTCGCATGTGCTCTCTCTGTAACTCCGGGACCTTTTTGTGCACCTCGGCTGGTCTTTGTATCCAGGTATCGCACAGAAATGGACAATGTCATGGCCCGCTGGAGGAGACTGAGCAGCACGCTGGCAGAAAGTATTCAGCGGATCCAGGAGCTCATGGCCAAGCTGCTGCAGTTTGAGGTGAGGCTGGTTATGTCTGAGTCGCACAAGGTTCGCAAATCCTGTTTCTCTCTCTCTGTCAGAATGATGTGAAGACCCTGAAGAAGTGGATGGCCGACGTTGATGTCTTCCTGAATGAGGAATGGCCAGCGCTGGGGGACTCGGAAGCCTTGGAGAAACAGCTAGAACAATGCACGGTGAGGGAACCCATGCATGAAAATGGCATCGAGAATTTTCACAGTGATGCTTTTTAGCAAATTCAAGATCAAGGGAGGACTGTGGAAGAAGAAAAAGATATCATAAAAAGGTCGCTATAATAGCCATAAATAGAGGTTCATGGGAAGTTAAGACAAAATATGTTGTCCAGGTAGTGTCTCCACCTGGTCCTTGGTCTTCCAAGGGAATATTCCAAGGTGGAAACTAGATCTCATACTTTCTGCCTGCTCAATTTATAGGTATACATATCCCCTGCTAACAAACAAATCACTTTTTTACGGGTTTTAGGGTGGACTTTCGGTGACTGTTCCAGGGCAAAATCGACTCGGTCATAACTGGAGACTAACAAAAACTTTATGATTACCGACTGATATGCTGGGAATACACATATGAATAAGCAGTTAAATGATGGTAAAAAATGCTCTCTGATCTAAACTCGGAGACCAGCAGTTTTATGAAGGAAAAAAAAAAATCACGATAAGATAGTCAGGGTTGTACCTAGAAATAGTGTACTAGAAGTAGTGTTGAATGACTGTGGGGCGCAGAAATTGCAAACTCTTGACTTTATGAACAGCAGAGAAGAAAGGTGAGGATTGTGTCCCTGAATGAGCCAAAGTTGAGGACAAAATATCGAAGAAGCAGCTCCGTGATGTTGAGGCTAAAATTCATATCCTCGAATAAGAATGCAGGGTCTCAGGAGGTTCATATACGCTGCATCATGAAGTGTGTCTGAGCTTCACTGTTCCGTAAACCTAGTTTTGCAGAATGGAAATAATGGCTCTCTGTTTGCTCCCACGCTAAATGAGAACTATAATTTCAGATGAGCCTAACTGAGTCGGCAGTTTAGTAAATTAATTTGCTCCATCACTTGCTCACTGCAGCCAAGTCAAGGCAGAAGATTTAACACTAACTTTGACACTACCATAAGACAAGTTCGAGCAAGTAGCCTCCATGCCAAGCTGCAAAAGTGAAAGAGATAAGATAAAAGGCTTAAAAAAAGCAAAAAACTCCAACAATAATTTGCATCACGAGGAACATTCTTCAGTCACCTATTCCAGATGCGCCTCATTATGGAATGTGATGTCATCACCGTATCATGCGTGATGAATGGCATTGAGGAGATGGATTGAAAATTGCTGCTTAAGACACTTGAATCACAAAAACATTGTTCTGTGCACTCTCCGCAGCAAAGAGGTCACTCATAACTGGAGCACTTCCACCCTGAAGTTCAACTTCAATGGATCATTCTGGACTCAACTATTCAAATACAATTATCGGGATTAATTCATTTTCAAATCCCCTCATTTTAAAATGAATTAAATACTTGTATTATTACTTAGATGTAATAATACTTGTATTATTACTTGTATGACTTATACTTGCGTGTATGTTTTACTAGAATCCCACCATTTGAGTTTGTGTCTTGGTATAATACTGTGCTTCATGTGATCTCTGCTGGTTTCAGGCCCTGGTCAATGACATCCACACCATCCAGCCCAGTGTCAACGGCATCAATGAGGTGGGACTGTACCTCAAGAAAGAAGCTGAGCCTCCATTTGCTGTCCACATCCAGAAAGAGCTGGATGAGCTCAACGCCCAGTGGGAAAACATCTGCAAGCAGGTACGCAGCGTTCCTGCGAGACATCAGAGAGCGTTGACCTTCGACAAGTCTTTCACGCAGCGATTGTTGCAGGCCTATGCGAAGAAGTCAGCCTTGAAAGGAGGCTTGGACAAGACCATGGCTCTGAGAAAGGAGATGCAAGAGATGCAGGAGTGGATCAACCAGGCCGAGGAAGACTACCTGGAGAGAGACTTCACCTATAAGACACCGGAGGAGCTTCGCAAGGCTGTGGAGGAGCTCAAGGTGAGCGTGTTATTGATCGTGTGGTGACTCATCCTGTTTCACATGATTTTTTGCTACTAGCAACAAGCTGTGGAGAGCCTTAGTTTCTAGCAGCAACTTCAAGTTGAACAGTTGTGTTGTAGTCCAGACCAACTAACTCAAGACCCAGACTAGAGGAAACAGTCGCCAGGACTTTGATGGCCACAGACCAAGCTGGGACCAAGACCAACAAGGGGGCGAGACCAAGTCCAGACTGGATGCAAAATAAAAGCACTTGAGTTCTTGATATATTTTGGGGAGAATATCTACCGTTTCTTTTGCTGTAAGAAATAAATGAGTCTGTCCATATGACTACAATAGACTCATGCTACTGTACTTTGGATTCAGTTTGGTTTTGGTCTCGAGTCTGAGTCTCGACTGGGTCTCTTTTTAGGTGGTCTCGACTACAACACTGCAGAGCAGCGCTGTTGTTCTCACTGTGAGGATCTGATTCCAGGTGCATTGGACTTATTCGACATCTCCACATCTTGCTGATGCTTTGCCATCTACTTTTGAATTTTCAAAATGATGTGGATCCATTTCTTTCCCCCCGTCGCTCTCTGATCCAGTTTAAATCCAGTCTGACTCACACCTCCACCTCTGTGAAGTCAGCAAGGCCTCTCTCTCTATCATTTGCTCTTTATCGAATCCTTCTCCAATCTCTCCCGTCACTCCTCCGCTCCATCGATTGTGCACTTTTCTCTCTTGAATGTAAAGTATTCCTCATGCTAATTCCAGCATTATTCCTTCATAATCTTCAGCAGAACTTTCTCTTATCCGCCGCCACAAAAAAGTCTTCGAGGGAGTCGGTTGAAATTAAAAATTGATTTCACTCTGTTGCTTGCGCCTGCTAATCTTTCCACCCGGCTCATCATTCTATCACCTCCTCTTCCTCTCCTCTTTATTTGTCTGCTCTCACTCTGCCCTCTACTTCTGCTCCATCTAATCCTCCCATTCTATCTTTCTCACTTGGGAAAATATTAGCTCTTCGCATTGAGTCATCGATTAGTTGGCTTTCTTGTCTTCCCCCTCACACGCAGTGACTTTGTCAACAGAAGATTCATTGATTCATTTGCTTGTGCACCCATCCCTCCATCCTTCCATCTGTCATGCCTCCTTCTTCCCTTTCCAGCTGTCTTCTTCCATTTTTTTGCTCTGCAACATTAATATAACATAATATTCATGTTGATCTGTGGAGAAAACTCTATCACAAAGTCGGTTTTTAAAGTGTCTGAATCACTCTCTGTTTCCGTAAAGAGAGCCCAGGAAGAAGTACACTCCAAGGAGTTAAAGGTCAAACTCCTGACCGACAGTGTCAACAGTTTCATCGCCAAAGCTCCGCCCACTGCCCACGATGCCTTGCGCTCAGAGCTGGACGTGCTGACCGCCAATTATCAGCGTTTGTGTAGCCGCCTGGACGGGAAGTGTAAAACTTTGGAGGTAAGATTTCAGTTCATCAGAGGAAAATGAAGCTGGCCATTGAAATGGACGAAAAGCAGTAAAGTCTGATAGTTTTGTCGTCAGAATGTGACTTATCTCTCATCTCTAATTGCCTGTCAAACAAAGTTTGGCCAACGTTCCAAGTCACATTCAGCTACTTCAGTATTGATATGTCATTTTTTTTCTTTTTAATATTAACAATAAAAGTGCAAAAAGACTGAACTGAGTTTTGAAGGTTAGGATTCTTGTAAAATAGCTCGAAGCTTATATGTATTTCAGTGCTGCCATACTGTGCCTCCTTTTGTGTTTTCCCTCTTAAATACTTGGTGGAAGGACAAACGCTCACGATGTAGTGTACAGCACAGTGATTTTCAACTCTGAGTTAATGGCTTCACATAAGTGAAGGAACCATAGCAACATTGATTCTGGCAAATGTAGAAAGGAGACACTTCAGAAAGACTTCTCTTTCCAGTTTTAGCCTTTAGGCTCCAGTTATAGAAGCTGGGAAACAAGATAAGTGACGTCCGACCAGTTATTCTCAGGCATGCCTCGTCATAAATATGGTGAATCTTGGATTTTGTGCTGAGGGTCATGAGGATTCTTCCACTTTCCAACTTGGCACGACTAGAACTCACCCTGATCTCATACGGTTCAGTTCAACCATAAACATTCACGGCTATCCTGTAGCTCAGACCTGGGCAAAGTGCGGCCCGAGGGCCAAATCTGGCTCTTTGACTGTATTTATGTGGCCCCCCGGAATCAGAGTCAAACTATAAAACTGACATCTTGTTGTTGTCTTGTGCATTGTTTTTTAGTTTAGTTTAGTTTGACTATTTTATTTATTATTTATAATTGTTCGTCTTTTCCGTTGTTGTTTTAGGAGTGTTTCTTGTCAGAAGTACAGCAGAAGTAGATTTTGAAATGTATGAATCTTTAAATGGAATGTGTTTTTAATTAAGTAAAACACAACAAGACATTTATATTGTGCATTTATAAAGTTTGATTTCCTATTCACGCATGACATCACTTTTATTTTCAATTTTCTCTTACCTTTCTTTGGGTTTGATGGCCCCCCTCAACGGTCACAATATATATATATATATATATATATATATATATATATATATATATATATATATGTATATATATACTTCCCTCCTCCGCTTTAGCTCATTGTTGTAATCTCAACCACAAACCCTGTCAAAAATGTTTATAGTTCGGTTCGCTAAATCATCGGAGCAAACAGTGTGGGTCAGTGTGTTCACTGAATGTGGTGTGTATAGTACACTGTACTGTACAGAAGCTGAAAAGACCTGTGAGTAACCTGTCCAAACTGCACTTGCCAACATGGACTCCACCACTCCCACATTCTCCCTCATCACATCATTATTGCAACACTTATTTATGTTAAACATACACGAAGAAAAGAAGCAAAAGATCACGGCATCTGTGTCGCCTATCCTGCTTCATGTGATCCAACCCTTCCTCTTCGAAACCTGCTTGTGTTTCTGACTGAACGGCCTCCAGCGAAGTGCTGAAGGAAACCCCTGGTTAATTTATGACCCGAGTTTTCTTCATGTTACTTTTCGAAGCAAATCCGATCAATATGCCAGACTAAAGCAACTGTTGCAAATTTCCAAATGGAAACCAACTTATCAAGTGAGCTGACAGTGAGCAGATGTTGAGGCGCCGGTCTGCGCCGATTCTGCTGAGTCTGTGAGCGTGAATTACCGGCACTTGTCACCGAAGCGTGAGATAATGAAGTGATGGGAGGACGTCGAGCTGCTGCGTGAACAGCCACGTTATTTGACGTGACTTTTTGGATCTGACGCGGGCTTCCTGCTCGGCTGGTGCGCTTCCGTTTCGCCAAAATCATCTGCTACTGTCATGGTTAAAACCTTTATTTTTTCAGCGAATATCAAGGGCATATTCAGTTCTTGATGTTGGCGCTTGTCACCGGTAGATTGTAGCGATGCTATGGCCCGTACTTTGCTCTGTTCTGTGACCTCGTCCTGGCACCAGCTGCCTCCTCCTCCTCCCTTGATACAAATCCTCCTCTCTCTTCCCACAGCCTTGTCTTCTTAAGAAATAATTACCCTGGTGTCATGCTTATCCACTGTTCCCCCACTCTCTTCTTCACAAGGTTTTGTTTCATCACTTCATGTTGTTTACTGTAATAACTGTGAATGGCTTCTCCCCCTGATGTAACCGCCGTGTCATGCAGGAGGTCTGGGCCTGCTGGTGTGAGCTGCTCTCCTACCTGGAGCAAGAAAATGCCTTCCTGGACCAGCTGGAGCAGAAACTAGACGAGACGGAAAATCTTGAAGGAAGCGCTGAGGAGCTGCAAGAGGCGCTGGATGTGAGTCGCAGGAGGCAGAATGTTTGTTGATGGATTTATAACACCACACCCACACTGATGGAGTTCAAATATGAGAAGAAAAAGTACAGATATTAGTCTTCACCTAATATCCAAACCCTCGCCTGTTGCTGTTCCACCGTCTATAGTTTTCCTTTACTTTAAAACTCATAAAACAAATATATTAATGTCATTTCTCACAACTCTCCTTGTATTTTTTCGTTCTCCTTTAGCGCGTCTTCTCACTATTTTCCTGTTGTTGGAACTCTTTAGCCGTGAGAGTAACCCAACGTTTTGTTTCCCCGAAGACGCACAGCTGACGTGTTACGTTCTTAATTCATCTGAGCGGATGAGATGAAACAGTGCTGAAGCTTAGCTCGCCTCCTCATCCCCAATCTGCTTCCATCAGCTGCAAAAACATAACAGGCCGTTTCAGACGAGATGAAAAGCAATTTGTTCCGATGAGCCCTAATTGACCTTTTTTAATATCAGTATCTTCCTCAACAAGTTCCATCTCCTCCCCGTAATTAATAACTGGTGACGGTAACATCAGACACTCAAATTCGTTTTCACAATTGGAGCAACAGGATGAATGAAAAAGAATCAGACCTCATTAGAGTAACCACATCGCGGCGTAATTGAGTATTGTTTTCTTTGTGTACAGGGGCTCGAGGTTCTGTTGCGCCACCCGGAGGACAACAGGAACCAGATTCGGGAGCTTGCTCAGACTTTGATGGACGGAGGTGTTCTGGACGAACTGATCCAGCAGAAGCTCGACGCCTTCAACACACGGTGGGATGAGCTCATGGCGCGGGTGAGTTGGAGCTCCAACTCTCGCCGTCGATTCCCATCCATAGTGGAGTGAAGAGTGCAGAGCTGAATGCTTGGGGTTCTGTCACTCCTGTTTCCTCCCACTGTCCTAAACCATAAAGAGGTTAATGGTGACGGAATCATCCATGAATATGAGTGTGGGATAGTCTGCAACTGGCTCGACACATTAACCTTTTTGGCTCCAGTTTTTTTTCAGTGAAATATTCAACCCTCACATCACTATTTCAAAGAGTTGTAGTTTTAAAATGGCTTGAGATAAAAGCATGCTCTTTATGAGAGGAATACTCGGTGCGACCCGCAGGGGTCGAAGTAAAATCACTCATCTAATTTGAATATTATGAGCAAGCGGCGGCCGTAGCGAATTACAGATGTTTACATGATACGCTGATACACATCCTCGTCTCTCAAGCGCTATGAACACGGCCACAAATGTTACTCGGGTTGAAGTAACAGGTGTCCACCAACTGCTGAAAGTAATAACTACATCAGGCTCCATATTTGCAGCTGGGCTTGTATAAATGCAGTAATATTTCATTTAATAGGGAATATACAACTTTATAGAGTTAATAATAAAGTCAAATAAGTTGCACTTCTTTGGTCTACTGTTTAGCTTCTATGACTGTATATAGCATAGTGTTTAATGTGTGAGGATGACACTGTGCAGTGGGCGGTTCAACAACCCAATGGTCATCTTCTTCACACTTTGGTGTCTCTGCAGGCAAGACATTGAAATTGCGATGCAAAAATACACCAATTTTTGGTTTACCTGCATGTAACCTAATGGAATGGACTGTCCAAAAGTGGTCCCGGGACCATATATGGTCAAATATACAGACACTTCTGGGAAAAATGATAAGAGAGGAGGGAGTTTTAAAGAAAGCAGGAGGCTGTTTTCAAGTTTTTTGTGTTTAGTGTGGGAGGAAAAACACCAATATTTACACACGAGGAAGCCTCCAAATGTAAAAGGCAATATCACATTCATGTTTTCTGGTAAACAAGTAAGAGTGAACGAAAATACTGATACACTCAAAACCCACGATACTTGATAATACTGTTTTGCCCTAAAAATTTACAGCACTTGCAATATATGGCGCTGCCAGTCCCACGGGATGCGTATCATTCAGCCAGATTCTTGCCATTTCAGAGCCCCATGAAGGAGCACCAGCATATTGATGGCCTGTGACTTGTGCCTTATTATATTGACCCCGTGTGTGAGTTGGACTCCACCGGGTAAAAAGGTTCATCAAAGCAGTGCTGACATGACTTGACTTTATTTCTGATGCGTTGATGTGTTTATCATCCCCAAACTCAGATGTGCAAAAAGCAGCACTTTCCTTAACGACCCTCCAAAGTTTTCATCTCCTCTTCAAGACTGTCATCAATCTTTCCCCTTCTTCTATCACCTTTTTTTTTTTTTTTTTTAACTTTGCCTCCCTGCTCCTCATCACTCGCCTCCCCCCGGTCACCTCTCTCCTCCCCCTCCTTCCAGCCGTCATCCCCAACACGGCTGCGTTTCTCAGCCACTTGTGGTGATGCTCAGTGACAGATTACACACTGGCACACAGAAACACACACACTCTTCCTGCCCGCTGGGTTGATCCTCCCTCACAATAGCACCAGATTAATGTTCTTCTTGCAGCCTGATAAGCCTCCCTTTGTTTGTCAAACCAACAGAGACAGTGTGTGTATTTGGTCCTCCGTGTGAGTCTGAGTGTGTGACATTCTTTTATTCTGGACTACTTCTATCTTGTGGGAACGGCCCTTTGGTGTCTGTGTAGAGTCCCACGTCCTTTTGTTTCACCGTGTATGTCAACATGTGCCTATGAGAGGTGAGGTGGTGCTGTTTGTTTGCGTGTCATTTATGAAGCGACGCAGGGCTTGTTGACTGGGGACGGGGCTCTGCGAATATCTGTGAAGACAGATGGAGGTGCAGGAAGCGCTCCTCCAAGATTATTGCCTCAAAGCCTTTCTCTCCTTTGACCTGAAGGGATGGAATCAAGCCAGTGTTTTCTACCGTTTAGGTTTGATCACAGCTGGAGAGCCAACTAAACTAAAAATACCCTTTTTTTACATTTTGAAAAACTGATCAGTGAAGAACAACCAGATGCAAAACAGGATTTGTCTTGCTTCCCATCATCTTTCTGTGTCTATGTAGAATCATTCGGTGGAAGCATTGGGACACTTACCATCATTTATTTGCAACAAAATTCGATTGTGAAAACAGCAAGGTACTGGTCTGGGCCATAACACCACTGGGCTAACTACTTACGACTCATCTTATGTTCAGTCTCTAGACTTGCTTTGCCACAATCCTTTACCATGCAGTTTTCCCTCTTTAAAAACAAACATACAAAAAAACAAAACGTGATGGCTTGGGTCAACCAATGGAAGATTTTGCCAACATGATTTTTGCCACCAGTCAGACAAATCGCGACTGTTTTTTGTCGGATGCAGTGTTAGTTCTGGAAACGATTCCAGTACCGCAGAGTTTGCACTTGTCACTTGCACTGATCCACCTGTTGCTGCGCTCACATGCTCAATATAAAACTGCACTGAGCTACTGTACCATTTCCGTCACGTAAATGCCATGTGAAAAAGGCCATCTCACTTTCATGAGCCCAGAAAACTCTCCATGCTGCGCCAAGTGCTAGAGCTTTAAATTGTGTATTTATATTAATGTGCTTCCCTGCACAGCATTTTCCCGTGCATGTGCTGCAGGATGCAACTTGCAATGACAGATTGAAAGAACCACCACAGCAGACATGCTGCTGCCGAGTAAGCAGCGAGTAGGGAGGTGCGGACGCACCACAACCAGCGGTGGCGTCGGCTAACACACGTGATCGGTTGTTGTGATCGGCAGGTAGTGATCTGCATTCACGATGAAATCATCCAATCACAATTGGTGGCCGATTGATCGGAGCATCCCTAATTTAAAGTATATGGTCACATAGCATTGCCTCTCTCTTTTTCAGTTTTTGAAAATATCTGTTATATGCGAGATTCGAGGTGTTTAAATGAAGGCTCTTGTCTGAGAGAGGACCTGCATTCATCCTGTTTACCTGCCGACACAGACAGCCGTAGAATAACAAATAATATAATCAATCAGTCATAAACTTTCATATCTTCCACAAGTTGAACCTGAAGAAAGAGCAGGCCTTATCTATCCTCTTCGTCTCTGTCTAAGACAGCAGTACAAGTGTCAGACAGCTTAATGTCAGCAGCATCGGCTGGAGCCCAGGAACGCGTAAATGCCGAGACAGTGGAATATAATCTCATTATATTAATGTCCCGCCTTGAAACGGCCACGGAGATAAAAAGCAGTGCACGCTTGAAACAATGTTGTTTCCAATCTCCGTTCGCACATCAAAAAACAACACGTTTGCCATTTTAATTCCGGCTTCTTGTAACCGCAGAAAACCAATAAGAAGAAGTGAGTTGCTGCTGAGGAGCAGGGCTTTGCCCGATGGCAGATCCAACACGAGGCAGTTAAGCAAACAGCAGCTCTCCGTCTCCCTTGTTCACAATCACTGCACGCGCGGATGTGTGAGAGAAATAAGTAATAATGGTGGGAAATTGAGTGTTTTAATGAAAATGTGTATTCATGAGGAGACAATTGCCGTGGAAATGAAGCGCATTGCCACAGGGAGGATTGTTATCAATGTTTGTCTAAATATTTAATCCCATTCAAGGTCTTATTTCATACTTTAGAAACTGAGATGTGATAGCAGGGAGAATAAAAAGCCCGGTGATCCGTGGAGTGTGTGTGTCTGTATCAGTGTATGTGTTTAGAAGACGAGGCGTCTCCAGGCTCAGGGCTAAACTTGGAGTCATTATCCCTCTGTATGGGATTAACATGTGCTCTGTAATCACATATGCACTCTCTCCGCTGAACACACACACACACACACACGACCTCTCTCGTGCTTGTGATGTAATTGGCCGGTTGACGGCAGGGTCCAGATAATCGCCTCGGCAGAACAGAAACACCTCAGCACTTGCCAGGTGCAAATAGTTCTTTGACAACTGCGTTGGATGATGTCGAACGTCTTGCTCGGCTGCAGCGGCCTTGACGCCTGAGGTCAAAGGGAGACGGCATGAGAGAGAAACCCCGGAGTCCGTCCCTCAAGACGGTACACGCAGCTCCCGCCAGGATGGTTTTTAGTTTGGTAGTTTGGGTGTTTGTGCTGCCTGGGTGCCGTGTTTAATTCATCGCTCTGAGGACCTGCTGAGGACGCCTTGTTTTTAATGACTCCATATCAGCTTGAGTTATGGATGGTAGAAACATAATGCTTGAAAGAAAATGAACTGTGTTATTGTTATTGTTGTTTTCAAAGTGATATTAAGGTTTTGTTTTCCAGGACGTTCTTTATCACCTCTGCTATGAAACTTTCAAAAAGCAACTGTCAGAAAATAATCGTGTTATTATTTTGTGAAGTGAATGCAGACAAAAAGGATTGACATGTTTCCAATGTCCCAGGCGGGGCTGAGGCAGAAGGAGCTGGTGAAGAGTGTCCAGTGGGCCAGGGACAATGACAGGACTCTGAGAGACATCCAGGACTCTCTGCTCAATACTGACCGCCACCTCAGCACATACCTGGCCGACCATATTGATGCCCAGCAGCTGCCACAGGAGGCTCAGGTCTGTCTGTGTCTTCAGGGCTGCTTTCATCCTCGTGAGAACACAGGGAGATTTTAATGAGACCACTAATGTGTGCAAGACTCTGGAGTTGTTGAAGTTGCAGGAGCCTTTTCCTTACGGTTTACTGCGCTCTTGTGGTCGGGAGAGGATGGTACAATGTGTGTCATAACAAGTAAAAGCTGATTTTCATGATAAAAATGTGGCCCATCAGAAAATCCAATCGGAGCTGAGTGGACATGATGCCACTCTGGAGGAGATGAGGAAGAAGAACCAGGACAAGGAGTCATCCAAGAGCATCATGGGACAAATAGATGTCACCCAGGTTGTCTGAGAGTCAGAGATGGGTTAAGCATTCTAAAAGCATCTGAGCTGATTCTTCCACTTTCTCTCCGCTACAGAAATTATTGACGGACGTGTGGACCAAGTTCAGACTGTTCCAGAAGCCGGCAAACTTTGACGCACGGCTGGCTGAGTGTGAGCGTGTCTTAGCAGGGGTCAAGGGTCAAGTTGGTGTGCTGGACATACGCAGCGTGGAACAAGACGTGGTGCAGTCTCAGCTGGAGCAGTGCATGGTGAGTGACTGGTCGCTGGATGATGTGCGCCAGACCTGAGCCTCCGCCTCTGCCCTGTTCTGCCTCATCAGAAGTTGTACAAGGTGCTGAGCGAAGTGAAGGGGGAGGTGGAGACGGTGATCAAAACGGGTCGACAGATTGTGCAGAAGCAGCAGACTGAGCAGCCGAAGGAACTGGACGACCGAGTGACAGCTCTGAAATTACTCTACAATCAGCTGGGAGCCCAGGTCAGAGGAAAACCAGACGCTTTCGTAATGTCTGCGGCGATGTCGATACTCATAACCCGAATACGTGTCAAGGTTGACTGTGAAACACATGCTCATGCTTGCTGTGCTTAGATAACAGAGAGCAAGTTGGAGCTGGAGAAGAGCTTAAAGTTGTCAAGGAAGCTTCGGAAAGAGTTGAACGGACTCACCGAGTGGCTCGCTGCCACCGACGCCGAGCTCACCAGGCGCTCCGCCGTGGACGGGATGCCCAGCGACCTTAGGGCTGAAGTCACGTGGGCTAAGGTAGAAACCCCGATATTAGTGACACGTCAGAGCTTAGTGATAACACGGGGTTGTGTTTGTCTCCAGTCCGTCCACGTGGAGACGGAGAGGCGGCAGCCGCAGCTCCAGTCCGTGGTGGATCTGGCCGCTGCCCTCAAGGTCGTGCTCCGGGGCCACGGCGGCATCGTGGACGACAAAGTCAGCCTGCTGCACTGCAACTGGATCGCCGTCACATCCAGAGCCGAGGAGTGGCTCAACCTGCTCCTGGTGAGACTTGCAAGACTAAAAAAAAAAAACAGCAATGACGTGTCATCTCAGCTAATATTATCCTGATTATTCCAAAAATAACTCATTTGGTGTGTGGCTGTGCGCAATGCTTTCTCAGGACTACCAGCAGCAGATGCAGAAGTTGGATGGAGAGATAGAGGAAGTGAACGGATGGATCAGTGGAGCAGAAGGAAAGATGGAGGAGATGGACAGCCAGGGTCCGAATGACGCTGTGCTGAAGGTAATTCAGTCTTGATCTAGTTGCAGGGAGAGCTGGCGGATTCATGTGGATGAGAAGGTGAGGTTTGTGGTTTATGGGTAGTTTGTGTTTAATATGTGCCGTTTGTCTATAATGGTGTCAGTATATGGGGAGAGATGAAGGGTCCTGGATGGTGCGGCTGCTTTTCCAACACATTATGAGATAAGGATTTCATCAGTGAAAAAGCCATCAAATGGTTTCATTGCCGAATGCCATCTTGACTTGTCTATTTAAGGTTGAACATGGCGCATGTCTGTGCTCCACAGGTGCTGCGTGCAGAGCTGGAGATGATGAAGGGAAAGATGGGGGAGGTCCGAGCTTTGGCCCAGGAGCTCATGGCCACTAGGGGGGAGAACTGCCAGGCTCAGGTGGGACCGAAGGTGGAGCAGCTGAGCCAGAGATTTGACACCATCGCACAGCGCATCAGCTCTGGACTGGTGGGTCAAAATAAACTTTGACAAAGGACTGACGTGTTTCCACACTTTCTTGTCTGCGCCAGACTGTCTCCCTAAATTCGCTGTCTTTCTTTCCACTCCATTTGCCTCCAAGTCGATTCAAAAGTCACTCCAAATTTAGTTCAGAGTCTGACTAATCACATTTCCCACTCTGACTCTAAAGTTCCTCCCGACTCCTCACTTTTAGGACTTCAGGCATTTGCAGTGACTTTACCTTAAACTCTGTTTAATCTACTACAACTGCTGCGATTGAATTTATCTTCTCTGTGATGCTAATGATCTTCCTTTCTCCGCCCGTCTGTGTGCCCGGGGATCTTTGGGCTGCTGCTTGACAGACGGCAGCGACTGCCAAGGAGCTGGATCAGTACCACAGCGAGGCGCAGATTTGGCTCAATCTGCTGGAGGATGAGGTGAAACAGGGGGAGAACCTGAAGGAGGAGGACTTCCAGGAGGACAAGGTTTCAAGCAGGCTTTAATCTCAGCACACTGAGCTTCCTTGTGTATCAACGTACCTTGATGTCGCGCAGAACTTTGAAGAAGGTGCTGTGAATGAGCTGCTGACGAGAGGAGAGAATCTACAGAAGAGGACCACAGATCAGGACAAGAGGGAGCAGATTAGACTGAAACACAACCAGCTTAGCAGCAAGTACACCACCGTGAAGGTAACACCCCGACACACACGGGAAATGTATCCCAGTAGGAACAATGCTGTCATGTGTGTGACAACTCTCCTGGGGCTGAAAAAAAAATATATATATACATATAGATAACATGGATAATTCAAAAGCTACATTTGTTTTGTCCAGGATCTGCGTGTCCTGAGGAACAGGAAGGCGCTGGCCATCGCCCCTCAGTGGTACCAGTACCGGAGGAGGTCACATGACCTGCTGGCCTGGCTTGATGACATCCAGCGCAGTGTTGACCAACTGCCTGACCCTCCTGAGGGGGAACGGGTCAAGGTGACCACACCCAGACACTAAACATACACTGCTCCCACCGCTCTTTCTTCTGTCATCCACCTGTGAGCGTTCATGTCTTTGCATTCCGCCTTTTTATTCCCTCAACATTTCTGGATTATGTTCACGATACCTATTGTTTCCTACCTTGTTCATCTTCATTCTCAACTATCTTGGTGTCTGTTTTTAACGTTGGAATCTCTGAAAACCTCTCCTGGATGTGCTCGCTGACCAATAGCCACACGTATAGTAACTTTTTTTTTTAACAGTTCATGAAAAATGAATAGCTGGTGTTGTTAGTTTTATTATGTTGAGTGGTGATTTTGAGCTACTTTATTCAGGAGAAGGGTGGCGTTATCAGAATAATGTGTTTTCTAACTCTTCACATTTACCTTGAGGTTGTTGGGTTAGTCTCAAGGCCATCCAATCCATTTTCACTCCCACGGCGTCAAATGGCGACTATTTTCAAGTGGGCTTTAGTGTCCAATGTTGACGGTGAAGTCAGACTTCTGCGTTGCACGTTGACGCATAGGTGTTATAAGATTCCCTGCCTGTTATATACCAACAATAACTTGGGTTTTAGAGCGATCGGATGTCATGTCTAACTCTATCCCAAGGTCTTTTACTTTGACTCGCTGCCTTTGGTGTCAAGATCTGCAGCGGAAGGCGGAACATATCTCATTGGAAAGTCATGAGCGTGAACGTGACTTGGAAGTCTGACTCCAAATCTAACTTGAAAGTAGCTGTTGTTCAACACCTGGGGCGTGAGCATGTGTGGGGCCATTACAAAAGCACTCCACAATTGGCATGAGATTTTCAGATTGATTTGTTTATTTGAAGGTGTGAGCTTTTTTTTTTCCTGTTCATTTCCTGACTCTGTTTGTGTCTTTCGCTTTCAGATGATCACTATGACATTTCGCTAACTGGACACTGCAGTCTCTCTTTCATTCCAGCATGCTCTTCTTTCTTTCCCCCATGTCACTTCCATGTGCTCACCACCGCTGTTCTCTTTTCTTTCTTAATAAAGTGAAAATCCAGTCTTATTTCACATCATTTTCACCATCGCATATGCGGGCCATTTTCCTTCCCACACACTTATAAACTGCGACACAAAGTTGGTGCTAACAAACATCGTAAATGTCTGTTAATGTCTGTCCGGTGTTGTCCGTGTTTATGAGACATCAACATGCTTCTCTGTGCTTCAGTCATGAGCCACAGCTCCACGAAGTGACCTGCCGGTTCATTTCATCCAATAGGAAATTGGCTCAGAGTTCGACAAGAAGAAGGAAGAGCTTAAGGAGGTGCAGGGTTTAGCCAATCTGCTCTCTGAAGCGGGAGCCGCCAGTCTAGTGGAGCCCCGTCAACTCCAGCTCAAGACACGCTGGGTTGAGGTGGAGGGCAAGTTCATACCCTTCAAAAGACAATGTGTGAGTTTCTGTAGGCACGAATACTCTTCCACTAACAGATACTAATGAGATAGTGCCGTGTGCACGTGCTGTAACCCGTCCAGCCCGAGTGAACACGTCCAGCTAGTTATGATGAGAACACAGACAGTAGATACACAACACTGTGCTTAAGCATCCAAAACCAAAACAGTTTGACCTGTAGCTTGGCCACTATCACAGTGGGGTATTAACTTGTAGAAGAGTAAACAAGTCTACTCAAGTCTACATTTTGTTTCCAGTTCAACAATAATTTTGAGTCATGGATTTCAGCTCCTCAATGCAACACTGTCATTGATATTAATGAAACAAAAAGGAGTAATAAAGTGGGGTCCCAGTTTAAGGAAAAATTATATTACACTCATTACATCTGCATTTTTTTCCACTGTTTTTTTTATATATATTTTTAACGTATGCTGTTCCTAACCAGCTTTTGTCAGGAACAATCTCCCATATTAAAAATCTTCAATTAATTGGTCATTAAAAAAACACATATGTTTTGAAGCATATCATGACTCAGCAACGAGTCCTCCCTGTTTACATGGCAGTGCAACTCATCGATAAAATCTATGGCATACATTAAAACAACGTGAATTTAGCTTCAGTGTTAAAGTTGCTTCCATAGTCCTGTCCAAGGACGGACGTTTATACCGATATGAATGTACCATGAGACCACGCATCCTATGAGGTCTCTTTTCAAAATGCATGTCGCCACATTTCGTCCGTTATGAAGAGTGATGATCTCCTTGCTTTTTCGTTTCTGTTGCCTCTTCATTCACTTGACACATGTGACCCACAATTACGTTCCAATCTCATCGGTGCCTCTCGCTCTTCACCTCTGTCACCGCATGCATGACCCCCGACAGTGTCCCGACCTGCCCATCACTGATGATGTATGTATCTACTGGTGGAGTCCCTAATGATGCCGACAAACACCGTTGATCTCGGACCAAATACACACCCGAGTGTCCCCCCGTGATGAGTGGGAGTCCTGTAATGGAGGGCCTCCCAGGAACATCATTAGTGCCATTTTCATCTTTATTTCCCCGGAGACTCAGTCACTTAACGCGCTTGTGCTTTGTCTGCAACCCTCTGCCGTCTGAAGAGGCACTAAAGCGCTTTGCTCAACAGCTTTTGAGCACTTGTAGTTAAACCGGAGATTTATTTCTAATACCCTGCGCGTGAATGAGAGATCACCAGTCTGCATCCAGGAAACCACATCTCTGGAAGCTTTGATGCTTTGATTCTGAAATAGTTTTTTTAATAGTCCTGATTTTAATATCCACTAAATGCTCACTGACATCTGTCTTTCAAGATGATGTCCTTCATATATTCACAAAATGATGAGTAATTGAGAAAAAAAAATTATATGTATTTATCGGATATGCTTATGTAACTCTGGTTATTAGGAGTTGGTGACACTCGAGTTGTGTATTTAGTCCAGATATCAACATGTAAGATTAGGAGAGAAGGGGAAACACCTTAATTCTTGTCACATCGGTTCACTATTGAACACATGACTGTGGTGGTTAATCTGTGCTGTCAAGTTTGGAATCTGAAAAAAAACAAAAACTTTTTTTAAATATTCAAATTGTTTTAATTAATTTATTCATTTATTTTCGTCAAAATGTATTTAATGACTGGTTCTTCAAATGAATTATTTTATTAGAAACTGTTTTTACGTCTTTAGATTGGTTTTTAATGACATATTTCTATACAAAACTTTTTTCTTTCTAAGCTTCTTTTTTTCAAATCGAAACTTGTTTTTTACAAATTTGAAACTTTTTTTAATTAAAAACCTTTTCCAAATTCACCTTTTTTTCCAAAATTCAAACCTTTTTTTTAACAATGCAAAACTCTTTTTTTTTTAATTCAGACTTTGGCTGTTGCTTATTTAAAAAATGTATGAACTCAAAACTTTTTAAAACATGAGACATTAAAACAATAACAACATTATACTGCTACGACTACGCCTACTACTACTACTACTAATAATAATAATAGTAGAAATAATAATAAGATATCAGAACTTCTTTTTTCTGTTCAAAACATTTCTTTATTTCTAAAGTGTTTTTTTATGTCATTTTTTTTTTTAAATTCATAACTTGATGCTGCAGATTGACCTCCATCCTTTACACACGACTGAGAATGGTTTAAACCAGACATCTGGATTAAACTCTGATTCTCAACGTGCCGAACTGCTTCCCTTTCATCTCATCATCCTTCCTTGCTTGTGCTGCTGTTTGCTATTATTTAATAGAGCAAGCACACTGTGTAGGCTTCATGATCAAATGCCTCGTATAACAGTGGCTGTGTTGTGTTTAGTAATCGGAGGGAGCAGAAAGTGCTTCCTTGATATGATCTCAAAATACAATACCGATTAAGAGAGAAGTAGTGGAGAACCTCCTCTGTTGTGATTCGTCTTGAGTGCTGGTGTGACTCCCCCTCTGCTTTGTGTTGTGTTGCCTTCACCTTTGCCTCTCCCACTCTGTTTTTTTCCTCTTTCTTTCGCCGCATGTGTGTGTGTTCAGGAATATCTCACGGAGCTGCAGGCGCTGCTGCGTTCGGTGTCGGAGACAGACTTCAAGTTGAACTCTCCAGAATACTGGCCTGCAGCATATTATAACCTGCCTCAGCAGGAGAAGTGCCTGAAGGTCAGAGCCGCTCCATGCTTTCACCCTGAATGCAACAAGCGATGACTCTTACACAATTATATCATGAACAACAGAAGTTGGCTCCAGGTGCATTTCAGCGGCCTTAAACTGGAAGTGGAGTCAAGTCTGTGCTAGTTTTTGTTCACCTAACATTTCATGTTACTGTTGTTAGACATTGTGCTCTTGTTATTTAAATGTCAATTTCTCTTTGTATTCCATCCAAATTTGTGTCTACATTTCCTGTTAAATAAATGTGCGTCATCTGTTTATCAGAGAGTAATGTTTTATACTGTATAGTTGACTATTATGATATGTAAAACCAAATGTAATCTTTTATTAATGACTATCATCATATCTTGTCAAGATCAGTTTGATGAATTTTTATGATGAATGTGTTGGAAGTTCCTCGCAAACTAAGAATTGATGCTATTATTTACTGAATGCACGATGAAACCTGGCCGTATTCCATTTAAAGTGTGTAGCTTTCCAACTGGCTGTTTCAAATAATACGTTTAAAAATAATAAAAATAATGGGATGCTCATTTATTAAACTGAACACCATTTCAGTAAGGCAAACTCGGCTTTTAGAATCATACCAGTTTACATTACACTAAACACTAAAGCAGATTTTTTTCCTCTAAAATGATATCTAGAGATAAATAAATAAACACACACTGGACTTCTGTCTTCTCTTTGTATGTCAGAGAACCCCACAGTAAAAGTGTACTTCAACAGATATTGCTGAATTCTAATGTATATCGTTTCATTATATAGCATGTAGAAACATATTTTAATACATCAAATGATGAATTTCCATTCAAGTCAAAGCAGTAACCATCCCCCATATTTACAGTATATTGAGAAGGACATGCACCTGATGTAGACGTGTTGTATTCTGCAGTTTAATATGCCATTGTTTTTGTGCGTACTGATGGTTGTCCTCAACCTTCCCTGTCTGAAGGAGGTAAAGGAGAGTATTGACAAGCTCCGAGACCCTGTGGCGGAGGTGTTGAGCCGCAAGGATGAGATGGTCGCCAGTGCCCGTCCCCTGGAGGGTCAGAGGATCCAAGAGTCTGCAACCCTGCTCAAAACCAACTGGGAGAAGCTCAATAGGCTGCACCAGGACAGGCTGAAGTACGGAGCAACTGGGAGAGTCAGAGGGAAGCCCGAATAGCCACTGACCTCCTGTTTGTGTGCACCAAGGCGCTGGCAGGATTGCTACACCAAGTGGCAGAAGTTTGTTTCGGATCAGAAGGTGGTGGACGATTGGCTGAACGACGGGGAGAGCTCTCTGAAACTGGCCGAGAGCGAGCCGGAAGCGCACAGGCAGCACCTCAGGGTAACACACGCACACACACACACACGCGCGCGCACGCGCACGTCTGCCCACCAGTGATGGGGCTCTGTCCAGGTGGCTCGGGTTTTTCGAGTCACAAGATACACACCTTTTTTTTTTACAGAATTTTGGCCACAACATTTGAGGATGTTGCCTGCATATCCTGAACCATTTTCAGTTTTCTTAAATCTTCTTCTCAAACCTCTCCATCTCTCCACTTAATTAATGAGCGTCTGCTATCTTCCCATCTGTGTCTCCTCCTCCTTTTCCTTCTCCTCTGCACATAAAGGAGACTATTGACTAACTGCAAGCTCCTGCGGACAAATCGTTGAGGATGAAAAAGTATCTAAAGCATGTCCTCAGGAGGGTGAAAGAAACTTTTAGAGAGAGAAAAACATGCCAAAGAGTCACGTCTAGTTCAGCCATCGAGCCGAGCTGCGTGGGGATGCACTGGTGTCCTTTCTCATGGGCCGGCCTCCATTATGTCCTGAATCGATTTTTAAAGTGAAGACAACCTTTCATCTCCTTTCATTCAATACGTTCCTCTATTCCTGCTCTACATGGTGTGACACTAAATCAGAGAACATCTGAGTTCTCAGCACTAGACCTAGACTCCTCCAATGGGATCTTCACTTCACACTTTACATTTCACCATCTTTTTTGAGTCTTTTTTTTATAGCAATTGGTGTGAATCACTGTGTAATGGACACCTAAAGTTGACTGGAGCGAGCTGGAATGGAGCAGTTCACCCAGCCAAACTGGTTCAAACTATGAGTCATTCAGAAGTCAGGAGGACCTTGTGTATGTGTGTGTGTTGCGTCGCCGTCAGGCGTGACCACGCTACTTGCTGGTGCTATGATCTGCTCCGCTTGTGCTCCTGCTCTCAGGTGCCAACGTCTGTTCACCATCTGCTGCCTGCAAACACAAGCTGATACCTGGCGCGAACCTGCTGATAATTATAGACTGTAAATGCACTTTTGGGGAACTACAACGTGAATTTTAAAACCATCAGTGCAGTCATTTGACTTGAACTGGTGGGTACTCCCTGGTCATGATTTGACAGCTAGATCTAGGTGCCAGTCACTGCCAATCGCACGACTTTCACTCAAATAAAATACAGAGCTAATTTTAAAAATGAATGTGGGAGTGGGAGGTTTCTACTGACGACCGTTCAGTCTCTGTAGTCCCAGAGTGAGAGCTGTGCCCGGATTCTTGGACGCAAGTCTGATGTTGGTGTCCGCCAGGGTTGTGTGGTGGGGAGGGCTTGCGGTTTGGTGTCCTGAAGAGCCACTTCTCATGGATCCGTCACGCTGCGACCTTTCGATTGGTTTGCATCTGACCGTGAAGCAGCTGGGATGAGGATCAGCACCTCCAAATCAGAGGCCATGATTTTCAACTGGAAAAAGTTGGATTGCTTTCTATCCGAGTTGGGACCGTACCTTGGAGTCAGAATATTCCCTGTGCTTTTGCTTGCCATGCTATACGGAGCACTTGTCCAGTCCTGCTGGACCCTGCTGCCTTTGCTCTGCCTTCAAAAACATACGGTATCCTCAGCTGCTGGTTTTTATGCAAGGCAAATACATAGTCCCCTCCCTCACAGTCAAAACGTCTCTCAACACTGTAGTTAGCCACGGTTAAAAAGTTTCTTTCTGCGCTCCATAAGGGGCACTGTTTACGTCGCCCACCACATGGAACATTGCAGGTTACAGTGAACAGATTGTGGACTTAATGTGTAGGTAAATCTTAAGTGGGTCAACATAGTTCTTCCACACTTCATCACATGTTAAGGTGATGCTTCAGCTTGTAGATAACGCTGAATAAAAACTGAAGACCATCATAGGTCCCCTTAAATAGTCTTTTGAGGGCATCGGAGACAGTCCACTGGACCTCTTCACAATGTTTTTGCTTGTTCGTGTTTTTTCTAGTCTTTGTCAACCTTTTTAAACTTTTGTCTCCCATTGCTCTGGTATGTTTGGTCAGTGTTGAACACCAGCTGAGTTGCCGTCGTCTGATCCTGGTGTGCGCCTTGTGAACACCAGTAGAGTTGCCGTCGTCTGATCCTGGTGTGCGCGTTGTGAACACCAGTAGAGTTGCCGTCGTCTGATCCTGGTGTGCGCGTTGTGAACACCAGTAGAGTTGCCGTCGTCTGATCCTGGTGTGCGCGTTGTGAACACCAGTAGAGTTGCCATCTGAGCCTGGTGTGCGCGTTGTGAACACCAGTAGAGTTGCCGTCGTCTGATCCTGGTGTGCGCGTTGTGAACACCAGTAGAGTTGCCGTCGTCTGAGCCTGGTGTGCGTGTTGTTGTGCAGGACCTGACCGAGGCCATCCCCATGAAGGAAGTCGTGTTGGGCCGAGTTAATTCTGCCGGGGAGGACATCTGCCAGATGAGCACGCCGAACGATGCTGCTCAGCTCAAAACACAACTCAACTCACTCAACACGCGCTGGACGAACGTCTGTCAGCGCCTGGACGAGCGCAAGAGGAGGTAAAGTGAGCGTCCCTCCTTTACGGAATCAAATACACGAATGCGTCTGTTCCTCTGTCTTCAGGTCTGCAGAAGCTCGCACTACAGCTGCGGAGGTGCAGGAGAACATGGGCTCCCTCTCAGCCTGGCTGGACAGGGCCGATGGCGTCCTGGCCGTCCCCCTGCAGCCGGCCGAGCCACAGCACATCAGGGACACTCTGGGAAAAGTCCAGGTAATGCTGCCACCAGACACTGCTGCAGCTCCTCGGTGTGGGTGTGTGATTGAATTTATTCCCGGCCATGCAAATGAGACACAGTTCTTCATTCTTAAAGAGGACTCTGAATAGCATTAGCATGTGCTCGTGTGTCTGTTTAATTCCATTAGTTGGATATTATTTTTTAAATGAGATGCTCGAACCAAATCCGTCCTTGTTGTGTGGGTGTTGATGTTGTGTTTGTGTGTCATTTCGTCCAAAAGGCTCCGGAGCTGAGATAAGCTTCTTAAATGATTGTATATTGAATTAAGCGGCGAAATCATTTTCCAATATGTCCGTCGCACGTCAGGGATGTGTCGAGCAGCTTCCTGCTAAGAAGGCTGCCGTGGAGGATTTGAACCTGAGGCTGAGGCAGATAACGCTTCCTGCGGACAAACATAAAGACCTCAGGATCATCAACGGTCGCTGGGCGCAGGTCAGCAGCCGAGCCACACACGCTCACAACCAACCTGAATAACTGTTGCAAGCTCATATTTGCAGAAAAGAGATGGACTCCTTTAAAGAGATTTAATCGAATTCATTCGAGAATTCATAATTCATTCAATGTCAGCGGATGTTCTCCAGTTATGAGGCAGCTGTGCTGCGTTAAAGTGCACTGAACATCATTGTGTTTTTGAGGATTTTTAAACTTACATTTTCCTCTAATCTAGTCTCTTTTATCATGGACTTTTTTGGTCATGACATCACATTGTTTAATGTGGTGCCCCTGGAATTGGTGACTGTAAAAAGTTCCCTATGATGGAAACTTTACATGTGATTCATCTGTGTTATTTAGATCTTTATTTTATTCTGTAATTCATTAGTTGCGGAAAGTCTCAGCCCTGAATTTTTTGATACTCTCATTAAAATAAAATGACAAATTCCATGTCAACAGTTAAATAAAAGATACTTACTTTATAAGGCATTTTCTGCAATAAAAACTGACTCCATGAAAAATGTCATACTCAACATCATGTATGATTCAGGAACTGGCTGGAAAATGGTGATTCATATTTTTAGCGTTTGTTTGCTTTGAATGATGCCACTGATGAATGACTTTTTTTTTTTTTGCTTAGGTGTCCAAGGCACTGCCTGAGCGCCAGTTGGAGCTTGAAGGTCTGCTGAAGGAGCTTGAGGCGCATCATAGTCAGATGAATGACTTGTCCGCTTGGGTGTCTGCCACTCGGGCGAAGCTGGAGCAGAACCCCGATGACCCACCACCCAGAGTACATCTTCAGCTCTGCAGCTTGACTCAAGAAATAATAATAACTTTATCGTTTTTAATCCTTGTTTTCCATCACAGCTGGTCGAGGAGGTGAACGCCAAGCAGCCCGAGGTTGACTTTGTTTTGTCACGAGCTGATCGGCTGTTCAGAGAGATGCCATCCGCTCATCAAGACAAGGTGAGGACGTCTCCTCTGGTCTCTGCAAAAGGGCCTCCTGAGACGCCTGTGTCTATTGCTTCTGTCAAGGGGATCAGAAAAACCTCAAGACACATAGTTGTATTATCATTACAGGTTGAACTCCATTAAAATGTATGGAAAATGTACATCATTAATTTAGCATGATTCATGTGATTTAAATTCTCGATACCAGAATGATCAAAGTTAAGCTGAGTATGTGCGCAGAAGTGCTCCAGTCATGAGCAAACTCTTTGCTGCTGAGCCAGTGCACAGAGCAACATTTTTGTTTTCAGACTTTTATTTCAAGTTTTTTTTCTTTCTTATACTGAAATTTTACAACAACAACAACAGGTGAAAACACAAAGCACATGATGTTGTGTGAATGCGTGACTTGGCGGAGCTCCGATTCCGGTTCCGTTCTCTGTTTGGGTGAGATGGTTTGGTCTTCCTACATAAAAGCCACTCGTGTTTGCGATGTAGATGGTGTCGAGTGGATGCTCAGTATTCATGAGCTCGACTTCAGTGCCCCTCAAGCTAACATCATATTTCACTTTCATCTTAGCGGCAGCATCAAGCTATTGATTCTATCTAGTTAATTTCAGACCTCCTTTCCTTTGAGCTGACCGATCTAGACCAAGTAATAATAATGGGCTTTATTCATGAATCACCTCACTCACCAAAGTGTCTCACAAGACAACACAAACAAAAGGTTCGAGTGAGATTTAATTATCACCGCACAGGGGGATGTAAACCTGGTGAACATCAATAATACATACAGTACAACCCACAGTGGGACGAGCTCGCTGCTTCATATGGCAGTACAAGGGTATTGTTTATGCATCTTTGTTTAGTTTACTTTGTCATCGTCGTGTGTTTGTGTTGTTCCGAGGATGGTTGGAAATTCATTCATGTTGTGTTGACAGTTGAAGTATGAGAAGATGAAGGAAGACTGGACAGTCATCATGGAGTTGCTGCGACAGCACAAGGAGAGAGCCGCACTCTTAGCGTCCAGAAAAGCTCGTAAGGATGCGCCTCACGAAATGTCAAGGCTGAATGAGCGCGTACTCACCAGCGTGTCGTGTACTCCAGATGAAGGCCTGACGGCAAGCGCCGCACCTGCAGAGTCTGCAGCTCTTGCTCAGTTTAATAAATCGTGGGCGGAGCTCACCGATTGGCTGACGATGCTTGATAACATGGTCAACAACAAGCGAGTGGTGGTCGCCGATCTGGACGACATCAACGAAAACATCAGCTCGCTGAAGGTCTGAAGCAGCAAGCCCTTTCTGCTGATGTGGGAGGATTGATTTTGGTGCTTGTTTCCAGGCGTCTCTGCAGGAGCTTGCCCAGCGCCGCCCCCTCCTGGAACGGCAAGTGACAGCAGCTCAAAACTTGAAAAATAAAACCAGCAATCAGGAAACTCGGAACGCCATCACTGAACGCAGTATGTCACCTGGACAGGCTGGAACTACCTTGCTGCAGGCCTGAGTGTCGGAAAAAGTCTTCATCCGTGACTTTCCTTTCTCTCGATTTCAGTTGACCGTCTCCAGAATCACTGGGAGGACTGTCAGACCAAAGTCTCGGACAGGATTAAACAGCTTCACAACATGCTGCAGGACTCCACTGACTGGTTGGACGCCAAGAAAAGGGTGGATCCACTCATCCAGCAGGCCACCGAGAGGCTGGAGTCCCTGCAGGAGATCACCTACTCGGTCGAGTCCCTAAAAAGACAAAATAATGAGCTGAAGGTGAATAAACTTCTTCTTTTTTTTTTTCACCACTTAACTCCTGTTTCTGTGCAGCACTTTGCCAATGATCTGCAGAAGTGGCAGTACCAGGTGGACGAAACAAACGCCTTGGCAGACAAACTGCTGACACTGTATGCAGATGACGACACACACAAGGTCACTCAGGTCAACAACAACATGATGATGACTTGGACTCACATCAGCACACGGTATTTAGCTCTTTAGTTCATTGTTATGTCATTGACTCATATCCAGCTTTACTTAGTAATAGTAAAAACCCAGTTTTTAATCAATTAAAAAGTTTGAGTTTTGACTACCTCCTGTCCAAAACTGTCCTCATACTTAAACTTGGCTCCTCTTCCATTTAAAAGTAACCTGACCGAATGGTTGTGCACCTGTAATCACCTGTATTATTTGTATTGTTTATAGTACATACAAATATGTGTTCAAATATTTACATAATATTCTTATTTAAATGTTCAATATTTGAGGCACATCTTTATTTTCAATCTGGAATCAGTGTGTGTGTTGGTGTTGTTAATCACTCGTATAGTACTTTCCATTGGTTAGAAAAGGAAAATAAGGACATTTAAAGTACACTAGTCTGTACTATAAATTTGCACCAGTAGTACAATTGCAGTATAAATCCAAACAGCACTCACTAAAACAGTACATCCTCCCTGCCCTTTGGAATAATTGAAATGTAAGAAATGAAAACTGTGCATTTTAAAACAGGTTTAGTTTTAGAAAGGGACCAGCTACTAAAATGGTTCCGCACACGAGCAACAAAGAGTTTGATGAAAGTATAGTATTATTGCTTTCCGTTGAACCAAACAAAGCCATTATCTTCCAGTTGTGTGTTTTGTGTTTATTTTGTATGTGGGATCCCTCAGTGTTTCAGATCGGGAGGCGGCTCTGGAGGGGGCCTTGAAGTTGTTACAGCAGTTCTACCTGGACCTGGAGAAGTTTCTCAACTGGCTGACGGAGGCAGAAACAACCTGCAACGTGCTTATAGACGCCACTAACAAGGACAGACTGCAGGAACAGCCCGAGGCGGCCCGGAGCCTGCTGGCACAGTGGAAGGTGAGACATACAAATATGTTGTCTTCATACTCATGTTGCTTCCTGACCGGGAAGGGCGTAGCATATCAAAAGGGAAAGTCCATAGATGCTGTTGAATTGCCATTGAAGCCTGTTCAACTGTGAGCTGCTTATCTCAGTGAAACTTTTCAAAGACGTTCCAGCAGCATGTGCACTCTTTCTCTCTGACACCCAAGCATGGTTGCACAGCATACCAAAACACAAACGGAGCCTGTGAACACAGTAGAGGTCATTTTGCTGAGTGAAATACTGTCGAACCCACCCTACAATGAAGAAGAAGTCTTATGGTAACACAAGGAAAAGCTAGATTTCCAGACGAAGGTTGAAGACTTCAAATTCAGGTTCAGTCATAACAGCTCAGTCCAGCTTTTATTTTGAAGTCTGCCACTCTCAGACCTTCTCATTAACTTTTTTTCCACTTATTTCTTGTGTGATTTGTTGTAACATTTATTCATCTTTACAAAACAAACATTTTCCCTCACAGAAACTGCATATAATCTGCTAACTTGCATTTTCTATGGAGCTGCAACCAGGGAAAACTATTTGAGTCTCATAACTTTGTGACTATTGCTTGGAAAATGAATTAGAAGAGACACATTTTGGGGGAAAAAAGTTAGTAGAGGCCTGGTTTCAATTAATCCAGGTTCAGTCATCTTGTCATCTTCCTACAGACGACTGAGGAAGTTGTCTCTTGGTGTCTAAAATAAAGCTTCCAGACTCACCATCTCAACACCTGCTCTCACCGATCACCCAATATCATGAAATAATAATGTAGGCAACCCTGAATAACCTTCTAATATCATGTTCTAACATGAAAAGTTTCACAAATGCATGATAATATCTTGTCTTAATGTGATAAATATCACAAAATAATGGCATTATAGTGCAAAATATATCATGTCATTGGTGTTGCAAGTGTCACCAGATAATGTTATTTCTTATCATAATGTGATAAATATCACAAAATAATGGCATTATAGTGCAAAATATATCATGTCATTGGTGTTGCAATTGTCACCAGAAAACCTTATTTCTCATTATAATGTGATGAGTATCACAAAATAATAACATAGCATAATAATGTGGTAATGCTACAAAATAATGTCAGTAATATCACATTAATATCTTGCTACTCTGTGGTACCACGAGAATCACTGATACCATCACAAAATGACATCATAATTATTCCCAAATAATATTCTAGTATCTCAAAATAGTGTATTATCTCAATGTAGTATAAGAACCACAAAAAACACATATCATGGTGTTTTAATATCCCAAAAGAGCCTTCTAATATTTTGCTTTAATGTGATGAATATCACAAAAATGAGTGACTCTGTCACAAAATAATGTTATAATGTCACATAAATAAAAGGACATAATATCTTGTTATAATGTAGTAAGTATCCCAGTATTGACAGCACTGAGCTTCCATACTATTCTTCGCCTGAGAGCTGCTGTTTGCCTCTTGTCTGCAGTGGACCGGGAAGCCTCATTGTTATCGCAGGATGTGGTGTCGGAAATCCTGTGGCGTGAATGTTTCCTAATCCTACTTTTGGCGCGCTCTCAAATGTATCACCTGTGTGGTGCGGCTCCATACTTCCCACCTGACTGGGACCGACCGTTCTCCCGAGCTGCACCCACGCCGTTTGATTGACAGGTGGCTTTCTGTAACTACAGCAGAACTTTGCTTCCTTCTGTGGAGGCGCTTTGACAGGTTTCCGAAAGTGGACTTGGAAATACTTCCCTCTTGTCTTGCCTCAGCTGGTATGACAGGAATGCTGACATGGCTGCATGGGGACGTCTTATTGGCTGGCATCTGCCTGGGAGACAAATCTGGGCTTCTCTCCACCAAGCTGCTATGTGGGTGTCGAAGAGAAGACTCTGTTGTGCGAGAGAACATATTCTGACCTCGGCCTTCACCCTGTTCCTACTCACACACCACTGTACATCTTCCTTCCACACACTCGCTGCTCTCCTGATACAACGGCGGCAGTGTGCAGCACTCAGATAGGCTTCTGTGCTCAATTATTGTGGCGCATGGCAACACGGCGGAGCATCCAGAGAGAGCGCGCGCACACTCCCGGGCTACAATTCTGCATGCAGATAACGTTTAATTAGAAAATGAGCACACTCAGGGTTTTATGCAGCCTTTCAAGTTCTCCCTTCCTCTCCGCTCGTCTGATTCTTCCCTTTCTCTCCCCCTTTGACTTTCCATCTCGCTCGGCTCGCACCCTCTAACTGCATCCCTCTGTTTATTTGCACCCTTTTTTTTTTTCCTACTGCGTCTCAAATCTCTCGCCTTGTCCCACACACACACACACACACACACACATTAACAGAAGGCAGTGCTGACATTTCAGGCCAGTCTTGAGGGACTAGATGAAATGATGGCTGTCAGTGTTTCACAAGTGTGAATTGGGATTTCCAAGAGATGCTGCGCAGGAAGGTCTACCATGTTCAGGTCAGAAAAAGCAATTGTTTTCTTATTAAACTTTTCATTCCTTCACTTGTCGAGCTGAAGTTTAAAATCTGACTGTGAAACACACACACACACACACACGCACACGAGGCGATCACTCCTGAGAATCTGTGCTGTAGTCACTGCAGCGCCATCTTCTACGTGTTTGTTCTATTCTTGTCTTTGTTCTCCAACGTGGTGTAATGACTCATGTTTCCCCCCGGTGTCATTAAAAATGTATTTAATCTAATTTATCTGACAACGTCCAGAGGGAACCATTTCCTTGTACTGGATGTTTTCATCTTTTAAGAACATTTTCTTGAATTTCCGTCGCCGCAAAAGAGTGGAAAACATCGAATAGATAATAGGCTGTGTGAAAAGTGCTGTACGTTTGATTTATTAGCTCGGCAGTTATTCTGCTTACTGAGCCATTCATTGTCGCCTGCTTTCTTCTGCGAGACAGAAAGATCATTTGTAATGCGTTCATGTCAACCTCGGCAGAGTGACTCCTCAAACTTATGAACTGTTTATGAAATTATAGTTTATTCAAACAATGAAAGTTAATGTTGCGTTCTGAAACTTTAACTGTATCTCAGAGAGTTTAAAAAGACAGATCTGCACTCATGTCCCCCTTTTTTTTTATATTTATTTTTATTTTATGTTTTATTATTTTTTCGTATTTCATATTTATTAGAAATTTAAATTCAAAATGGCCACCAAGAGTCTAACTTTGTACGATGTGGTTCTGTGGAAAAGCTGGGTCTAGATTTCAGTTATGAAAGCTGGTGCTGAGACTAGATTTGTTCTGAATTATTTTCTCCAAGTAACAGATTGATGGCACGTCAACTTTCTTTCTCTGGGAACATTTTCCAGTCACCAATTCCAGGTGCACCATGATATATGATTTGATGTCGGAACCAAAACATGCATAAATCAGATTAAATTTTAACTAAAAAAAATTAAAAAAAACATAGCAGAGAGCTCTGTCACGACTGGAGCCCTTCCATGTTTAAGCTTATGTGAATAGGTTCAACTTAAATTTAAGTCCATTGTAAAACAGAATGGAGAAAATAAGGCTCTAAAAAAATAACTGAGTCTGATGATAACATATACATTACAACACCACTAGTGTTTTCACCGAACGACCAAGCCTGACCTGTGCTTGTTTGCTCTTTAGCTGTCCAATGACTTCATGAGAAATGCTGACATCAAACATCAGCTAGCCGGCAGAAAATCATTGGATTTATTGAGCGTTGAAAACTAATAATGATCTGCCAGTCAATACTGAGGTTTCCCCATCATCTGCAGTGAAAAACCAACATGAAGAAGTCCTGCCTGATACAAGCCCAGATTAGCCTCTCCAGGCTTGCACAGCTGACGCTGGCGTTTTTATTAAAGAGGGTTTAAATCTGCACAGATAATGGACATCCTTGCTGTTAATGAACATTGAGTCGTTCACGTTCTTTAATCTTCTTTCAATTAACAAACTGCTTTCTTAAGGCGCTGATACTCTTCACTGCGGTCCAGAGTTGAAACAGGCTCACGAATGGATTATCTGTATGAAACCGTGTGCACATGGGCTCCCGTGCACGTTACACTGACTGAATGCTTCTTTTAAAATGGCCCTGCTGAGGTGCATTAGGAGCCGCGTTCAAGCTGAAATTGCTTTTACACAGTGGAATCAGTTCATCAGAGGCTGACCCCTTCCTCAGCTTTTTAGACGGGCAATGGAAAAATGCAAATGAGCCAACGTTGGCATCTGAGAAATTGGTCAAACTTCTCCCCTCCCCTCTGTGATGGTACTGCATGTGTGTCACCAGGAGCTCCAGGCGGAGATTAGCAACCACACGGAGCTGTATCACTCCCTGGATGAGAATGGTCAGAGGATCGTCTCCTCTCTGGGAGACACTGAAGATGCAGCTCTGCTCCAGAGACGTCTGGATAACATGAGTCAGCGCTGGAACGACCTGCAGAACAAAACCATGAGCATGAGGTGAGAGCAAGTTGGTGGACTTCCACCTTCCACCTGAGCCTTGACTTTGCACTTTCAGTCCTGCACATGGATACAACAGGTTACTTAAATAGAAAATAATGCTTTTGAAGTAGAGAGAATAGAATTCGAATAACCTTTGACCTATTTTTTTTTCAATTAAATGATTCCAGATTCCATTAAAGTCAAGAACATGAACACTGCTGCCTCCTCACTCACTTTTATAAGTTGCTTGTGTGTGTCTCAGCACTCCTGTCATGCAGCGATGATGTCACACATCTGTGGAAGTGAACACGCTCTCTGTGGGGAAGATGGTTCTAAACTAGCGAGAAAGATTCTCACAGTCCAAGAGCGGTGAAAGTGGGGTGCATCTGGAAATGAACTGTGCTATTCAGTTCCTAAAGCACTGGGGGAACCCTGACACCTCTAGCTGTAACTGTATGCTTGAAAACGTTTATTTCTGCCGACTTCAAGTGATGTCATGGAACACTGGTTCACTGGTGGAAGTTAGGGGTCAAGATGAGTCCAGAGAGAAAGACTGATCTTATTTCTTTTCCTCTAGTCTGGTTAGAAAACCTCCTGGCTTCATCGTGTTGGCCATCAACTAGACTCAGGTTTTGACTTTTGATAAAATATAAAACCAGATACCTTATATTGGTGATGTATGCGCTCAGTAAAACACCAGTCTGTGTTTCCACATCATCTGACTTGTTTCACGGGAAGGTGTTCCATCTAACTTAAAGCTTGTTTGTGTACAATTCAAGGGCCCACTTGGAGTCGGAAATGGCCCCTTGGAAGCGTCTCCACATGTCCCTGCAAGAGCTTCTGAACTGGCTGAGACAGAGAAGCGAACAGCTGGAGAAAGAGCCACCAGTCGGCGGCGACGTGCCTGCAGTGCAGTCACAGTTGGACACACACCGAGTAGGAAAACACACCTCCATCAATACATCATCATGGAGAAGCTTTCAAAACACTTCTCTGTAATGGTGTCTTTGAATTACAGGTTGCTTATATTTACCGCATTTGAACCTTCCTCCAAGGCGAGGTATTACGGTAGTGTTAGAGGGTGTAAAAAGGTGCATCACTAGAATTCGACTTTTTATCCTAAAAGCCTTGTGATTTTATTTCCCGAGTGGACATGCGGGACTCTGAGCTTACTTCCTGTTGCGCTTCTACTCATTATGCAAATCAAGCGCCAGTTGTGATAAATGGAAAGCAGAGTTCCCCGAGTTCAATGGAAATCACATTCTATGCTCAATTTTTGGTAAAAAGGCGAGATGATTGGTGCTGCTGATTTGATCATTTCCTGGATAAAAGCTGCAATTACCCTGCAGAGTAACCCATTTCAGAGTGAAGGACTGGCGCCGTCACGGCTTGGAGTTGACGTTGTGGAATAAACTGGCCGGTGTTCCTCCTGACAATCTCTCGGTTTCTCTCATGTCTTCGGCAGCACATGCCTTTGACCGTGTTCTGTGTGTCCTCAGAGCTTCAGGAGGGACCTGAGAGCCAAAGAGCCCGTGGTGAACAAGGCCCTCGACGATGTGGGAATCTTCCTGTCCCAGCTGCCAAGAGACACGCCATCACCCGAGCAGAGAGGTCCGACTCCGCCCCTGCTTACACCACTCTTTCTGTTCTTCATACAGACTTGGCGCAGGGGTTAAGTTGGTCCCCCGCGGGCTCGCAGACTCTCTTTGATCTCGCTAATGCTGGCAGGATTAGGAAATAAAATCTGCAGTCTGCGCTATAAGCTCTTTTATTTAGGTTAGCTTCATGTAACACGTACATTTGCATCCCCCGCCGATGCTCTGCCCCATTTAAAGCCATGGATGAGGAGCCATGAGATCAGCAGGCTTCTGCTGGGTGCGGTCAAACACGAAGTCATAATCACCAAGAGCAGTGTGGGAAGTGGGGCACACGTTAATTATTATATATATGGAATGTCATGATGATACATCAGGAAGTGGCTCCTCGGTTGACACTATCTGCTACAATCCAAAATACATTTTCTTTTATCGGGTCAAACCTCGTCTGGAATGTCTGAGCAGTGGAAAGAAGGAAGCAATAGGAGCTGTATTAATATCTTCATTTTAAAAAGTCAGACGTGATGAATTTGGAAAAATCTGTGTGAAACCTTAAGGCTTTTAATATGAGCTATGGAAGCGGCTGCAGTGCATTATGGGACTTGGTGGAAGTGCTTCATAGTTCTGCCACTGCGATGACGAAACTGTTGCTTTTTCTCTTGCCAGTTCTGACCCACATGCCTCAAGTCCTTAAAATAAGTGTTCACAAGTTGCTTTTGATCCAACATATTTAGTAACAGTGTCATTTAAAGAAACTAGGGCCGGGACTTGAACAGATTCATTTCGATTAATGACAGACAAATATCATGAATAGATAAAGATAACACGGATAAATCTGAACATTTTTCATATAACATTCAAGCTGCAACGCATTATAACATAATGTCATAACCGAAACATTCATGACTGAAGCGAATGATTGAGGTCGCAATGAAGGGCGGAAAAATTAAGTTTAGCTAAACACAAAAACACATTCTGTGCACCAAATTCTAATGTAATGAAAGGCCATCTAGTTGAATCTAATACTTGAATTAACCATAAAACCGTTCTCATTCAGTAGGTTTTTTATTTTTTTAATCAAGTCCAACCCTTTCAAGAAACAGTTCTCTTATACTCTACGTACAGCGTGTTTGTTTCTAGGTCACCTTCTTATTAAATCCAGCATTTTCTGTCGCTGGATCAGACGGTTCCAGAGTGGATGCATCTGAAAGTGATGACTCGACTGTCCTGTCTGCCGCGGCTCGCTCCCTAAAAGTCTCACGTCATCTCACGACAATAGTGGCAGACTACAGACTCTTCAACCACTCTTTCATTCTAATGAGAGGCAAACTATTGTGTTGCTCACAGTGTGGCACATGGAGCTGTTGCCAGTAAAAACACAAGTCAAAAGTTGTATTGGCTCAAAGTAGATGGAAGAAAGAACTAAGAGTCAAAGTGAAGTTCATGCAGATTACATGTTCGGTTTGTTATGCTACTGTACGTGCCATGTCGTCTTTTTTTCTTGTTCTTAGAGCAGTACAACGGCATCTACAGGCCTGGCACATGTACTACATTGTTTCTGTGTGCAGTCGAAAACTGGGCCCAGCGCATGTGTTAACCTGAAACGGTGGAGAATGGAGAACTTTTTTTTTTTGAACTGTCAAACCAACCAGGAAAAGCATGATTGTATTTTCTGTAAGAGCAGAGAGGGTAGGCAGAAGGGGCAATGAATTCAAAACGCCAACCGAGACAAGACTGGAGAGTATGGAGACCAAGACGAGACCAAGGTGTTTCGAGGTGGAGACCAAGACAAGACTAAGACATCGTATAGTTTCAAACTGATCCACAAATGAGCTGCAGTGGGTGCAGGCACACGTTGCTTAACCAATCAGGTGAAAAGAAAAAAATAAATATCAAAGAAAATACTCAACAAAACTGGACAAAAAGCCAGAATCCTTCCTTTACCTATTATGCTAACCAGTCATGACAGTTTTCTCTGTCGGTCTTGTATAGAAATCCAGAGTCCGCCCAGTCCGATATCGTGACAAGACCAAGTTAAAATGCCTTCGAGACCAAGACAAAACCAAGACCCTAAAAAAGTGGTCCTGAGACCAAGACTGATCTTGAGTACTATAACTAGTACTATAACTTTCAGCTTGGTTATTATTTGGACAGTTATTTAGGGTTGTTTAACTGGGATTTGCCCAATATAAACTGTGTGCGCTGACTATTTTGCCCTCTTCTTCCAGACATCAGTCCAGAGGAGCGAGCTCATAATGTGGGGCGCATCCTGCGTAAGGAAGCGGATGACGTGATGACCAAATGGGCCCAGCTCAACAACAGCTCTGCTGACTGGCAGAGGAGACTGGAGCTCGCCCTCGAGCGCTTGAGGGAGCTGCAGGAGGCCGAGGACCTGCTGGATGGACAACTGAGACGAGCGGAGATGGCGAAAGAAGCCTGGGAGCCTGTTGGAGACCTGCTAATTGACTCACTGTCAGAGCACATTGAGAAAGTCAAGGTTAGATTGAAGCTCAATTATGACCCAGAAACGTCAGCGCTGTTCTAATGCATCATGCGTGTCAGCAAGCAAAAATATGAGGCTTGGCATCATGACAGCTGCAAAATGGATTTCAATGTCAAACCTTGTGAATCTTCTTTTCAAGTCAGGAACAGTTGCTTTCATGATTTCCGGAACATTTACAGTCAGGTCAATTGTTAGCTGGTTTTCAATCTCACCAGTTAGAAGAAACAAAAGTGAGCTAGTTTTTATATCTTTAGATCGAATTTTCAAATATCAATTTCATTTTTTTTGTTGTTGTTATGTTATTGTTTCATGTGCTTCTGACCTAAAGTTGTTTACACTTTATTTTCCTCTCATTTCATCTCCTTCTTTATGGGTGTTTACATATATATATGTAATGGAGCTGGTGACAGAGAAGTGTTCCCTTAAAAAGAAAGTGACTGAATATGTTCTATTAAGATTCCAGCCCTAATTTATTAAATATATTCTGACACATCAACTGAACATTGATATTCTGTCACAGAACTCGTGTCTCTAATGTGTTTTTCCATGTTTCCCGTAGGAGTTTCAGGAAGGCATTGCTCCAATTCAGGAGGACGTTTCTCACATGAACCGGTTGGCGTCCACTTTCGGCCCGCCCGACATCCAGCTGTCGGCTAGCAACCTGGAGCGAATTGAAGATCTGAACACACGATGGAGACTGCTGCAGGTACACGTGCATATCACACTCCATGACACGCAACCGGATTAAATCCCGTTGCGAAAGCTCATTAAATACACATGTTGAGATGCTCTTGTGTCTCACTCATTCTGTTGAAGTGAACCTTGACAAAACTAGGAAAAAGATCCATTAGATTCTTGATGACTGCAAATGAGGCTACGGATTGGCACCAGCTGTCACTGGAGGTGATGATGTCATGTAAGTTCCTCTAATGGCAGCCACCGACAGACACCTTGGTGAAACCGTGGTGACGGCAGCAGACTGCTGGTCCCTTTGAAGTTATCGCCTGTCCAGATGCTCAAACTTGACACACGCACAGCACACACACACACATTTGTTTGGCTATTTTTGTGAGGACCTCTCATTGCCATAAAGCTTTCACCAGCCTCTCACTCGTAACTTTACCATCCAAAACACTTGGCTGACCTTAACCAGAACTCTGAACTAAACTTGTGCCCAATTATAATGAACTAGTTTTACTGGCGCTTTAACCCTCTAAACCTTGTGAGAACAGGCCAAAATATCATCACAAGAACACACACACAGATAGGGAACTTCTGTCTGTGCACAGTCGGCATCTCTGTTTGTGCAGTATATTTTAAGCAAAGCTTTAAATACAGCATCTATACTTGTTCTCCGAGGGCCACAAACGTCTCGATGTGCATCGGCCTGCGTCAGATGAGACCATTTATATTCCGGTCTATTCCCACGGTTGCCACTGATATGAAGCAAATTGTCCTTTTAAAGAAGGGAGTGTTTCATTTGGATGGGAAGAACGGTTTCCCTGCCAGTTTTCCGACCGCCACGTTTCATCACAGGTGGTTTATTAGAAGCGACATGTTTGCCTCGGAATTTTGGCACCGGTGTTGATATCAGTGTGGGCAGGTTTGGGTTTGATCCAAGTAAATCCTTGTGATATAAAAGCTCTGAGTTGAAGTCACTTCTCAGGAGCCAAAGAACAACGTTGGGTTCTGTGAAAATGTGGCGCTATGGGGTTTATTAAAATACGCAGAGATCACCTTGCGTGTGATCATCGACCTACATCTCCCAAACTCTAATCCTGAGGAAGTTGTTATGCTCCGCACAGCCTCTTATTAACAAACAGATTGCGCATGTTACGAAGCAGCATAAAATGTTCATTACTGCCCATTTAATTGTTATGGCTGTTTCTGTGTTTTTTTTAAGCATATCTAGCCTTGTGAGGACCAATTTGGGGGAAAACAGCTCCTTGTGGATTCCAGAAAAAGTGCTGTTAACACATCAAAACAGCAACGTCATTGTCATAGGTTTGGTCTGGTTAAGGTTAAGCATGTGTTTTTCATGGTTAGGTTGAGGGTGAGAGGCTTGGGACAGCGTTATGGCAGTGAGTGCAACGATCCACTTCAGCTGTCAGTCGTATGACAGAAATGTTTAATGTTCTAATGTCTTCTCTCAGCAGTGAGTCCGTACTCATGAACGGCAGAATAAATGCTTGACAGGGAAAACAAGGAACAAAGGGCCAATAGTTAAAAAGTGAACTTTTTTAAGACTAACTCCAGGAACGCAGTGATTGACATGAAAAATTATTGCATTATTTTTACCTTTAATGAACGCCCCCGAGTTAAAAACGGCACCTAATAAAGTTTATGACAGAGACATCACAGCTGCAAAAACAGCAGGAAAGCTGGTGAAAACTCAGACTAGGGGGTCTTTTCTATTCAGTTTTTATTGTTGGTTCACACAGCTCTCTCTGTTTACCTTTGAGTTGTGATGCTAATGTAGAATGGCGGTCAAGCTACTCGCCTGAACACGCGTTATAGGGAGCCTCCGCCCCTTCTGCTCGGCCCATGGGACCTAAGATTGGAAGGTCCACTTTGCCTCGGACCCTCGATCACTCATATGTTGTACCTCGACTATGTTACGACTATGTAATTATTTGGACTACAAATCAAACGACACAGCAGAATCCGCTGATGCAGATGTAGCGCTGGTCCCACCTGCTGGCTCTCACTCAAACAACTATGGAGTCAAAGCCAGCGAGCCAGTATTGTAGTTTACTACTAGATATTACACAAAACCTGAAGTCACTTTTGCTGTTGAAAGTCAGTGCTCTCACTGCATTAGATTGTATTGTTCAAATTTACTGACATCATATGTGAGGTCAATGGCGTATTTCAAGCTAGATCAGAAAATAACTTCTGTTCATATTTTTCGTGGACGGATGGACGTGACTTACTGCAGGCGCTCCATGCCAATCTTCTTTCTGTGTTGCTAGAACATCACAGCACCACCCATAGGTGTGGCATATCTACTACATCATTTTACACAGACGAAATACAAATGAGTTTTGTGCTTGGAATGAATGGAACCTGATTTTAATGGGCGCATCATAAACATAAGTCTCTCAGCAGTTATCTTATTGCTGTGAATGGTTCATTTAGAGTGACTTGTTCTCCCCAAAGAAAGTCATCTGCTGGGGCTATTATTATAAGAAATGTTCAAGACAATCCACACAGAGCTCTGTAAGAATTAGCCAATCAGGTCTGTGTCAGGTCCCTCTTTTCCCTGCATGGGCCCAGAAGGCAGGCAGCTGTGGCAGGCCTCGGTCAAACACACCCACAGCTTTTCAAGGAAGTTTTCCAGGAATGAAGCTGAAAAAATGACTGCAAACACTGAATTATGAGACGTAAATATGTGCTGTCAGAAATAAAATGAGATGTGAAAATTAGGGCCGGGACTTTTACGTGTTATTGTGGATTAACAGAAGAAAATGGATTCATTCATCCAAGTAACTCAGATGAATTTATTATAATTTATTGATGAGAAAACATTTTTCAGTCTCCAATTCCAGGTGCGCCATGATGTACAGTGTGATGTGATAAAACATTCATGATGAAGGAGACTAAATGGATGAGATGGAATTTTCAGTTTAAGAACATTTCTACCCTGATGTTTACGCTCATGTGGACAACTTTAACTTCAGTTTGATCATTCTGATATCAGATATAAAAGTGAGATTCATTTTTAATATTTTTTTAAATGACTGAAAATGTAGCTAAATTGAGATGGTGACATTACATCAAAGGTCCAAAGGCTGATGTGAAAAGTTGTTGTGCTACATGAACATTTGTGATGAGATCGCGTCTGAACTTGGACGGCACACGGCCCAGGTGGGTTCTGTGCTGATCCTTGTCTCCGTGAGGGACTTACTGGTGTGCAGGTGAACGCTGGCATCAGATGAGGTGCTTCATGCTTCTCAGTCGTGCGTGTGAATGGATTGGTTCGGCGCTCAGATCCGCTGCCCTCTCAGTAATTGCGACAATTCCGACTCAACAATCCCACTCCTCTCATCTTTTTACGATTCTAATTAGGTTTCTCTGGATACGGGGAAAAACGACTCGAGTGAGGTGGACTCCAAGGTAATTTTGATGTTTGAATTCATGCGGCTTCGGCGCATGGAAACAAGGCCGGTCATTAGTGGGGCTTATTTCATCTTCATCCTGTTCTTCAGCGTCCGTTCATACACACGAACCCACACACACACACCACACACTAGCAACCCCTGGCCTCCTCATCTAACAGTCTGAATAGCTAATCCACCAATCTGTCCACTCCGACCGGATAACAACTCATTCCTCAGCTCTGAAGCTGCTATCAAAGAAAGGCCAGGGGCTTCAAAGCATCTGATGATTCACTTTTTTACATCCCGACACTAAAATCTGCTGCTAATCGGCCAGTGCCAAAAGCTCTGCGTGGTGGCCAGAGCATCATGTGTTGCCTGGGAACATGATACGATGGAACATCGAGTCAGGGATTACAGACTTGCAGCGTCCCTGTTGAGGGGGGATCTGGCTGCCAAGCGTTAGTCCCGCACACATCTGAGCCGAAAAGCGTCCACTGGCTTTTGATGCGAAAGCAGGCCCGGGTTTATTCTTCATACTGCACTAAAGCTGTGTCATAGACATCGATGAATCATTCCCTATTTTGGAAATCCTGCCGGACAGTGAGAGCATGCACCTTCTGAACCATATTGTTATCGTCCGTGTGTAAGAATTACCGGCCCCTTTAAACGTATTCCTCAAAAAAGATAGTTTAAATGCAGCGGCAGTTGGTCTTTGCGGCGCCAACTGATCCCCAGAAGGGCCAGAGTGGGTGCAGGTTTGGTTCCAACCCATCATCAGTCCAAACTTTCTCCAGCCAGGTGTCTGATGACTGTAATCACCAACAAGAACCCACCACATCCATTTTGTGGATGAGTTTGAGACCCCTGCTGCTGAGGGTTTTGCCTTCCATTTCCCACCTTGCTCTCGAGTGTTTGGATCAGTTTCATCCAGAGCCGAAACAGATTGGCCCTCGATCCCCCACTCGTACCTACACAGCGCTGCTGATTTGGCACAATTATCTGGACTCCATCTAGACGCACTGCTCATTTAGAGCACGCAGGAGACTCACAGGAGAACACATCTCCTCATTTCTTCACTGCAAACTGCATTATCGCCCCCGTGCTTGTCTCTCCATCGCCTCCATAACTCTCACGTCTCCGCGCTTGTATTTCATCCCCCTGTTTTCCGCTGTCGATTTTGACAATGATTTTCAGTTTTCATATCTTACTGCTGTTTTGTAATTTAATGTCCACATGAACTCATTCCGAATAAACGCCGTAAAATTGTCGTTTTCATTTATGTAACTAGAAAAAGTAAAATGGTTTTAAAAACTTTATTCGCATGTATTTATTTATTTAGCATTGAATGTTATTGACTTGGTGAAAGTGAACAGAATTGTCTCCTTTTTACAGTTTATAAATGTTTAAATTACTTATTGATTCTGTCCCGTTTTCTTATTTTGTTTTTACACTATTATATAACAAATAAAAGAGAGGTTGACGTAACGTTGTCTGTTAGGTGTGGTATTTGTGAAATGAATTTTTTTGCTTGCTTTGCCATCTTTCCGTCAACCTTGTTTGAAGACATGTTTGCCATTGACCACCAAAAAAAACTGCCATCAATGCTATGTACTCATTGAGTGTATGTTAACTTATGTTAAATTCAACCCATGCAGATCATTTGTTATTGTCATAGCCGAACACTTGGCTTTCAATGGACCCATGTGTCGGGGAAAGAGTGTGTACGGCTCTGGTGTCTCCTGGGTGCTTATGAATGTTTCTTATGTTATATTTGGTCTCTCTCTGGCAGATTTCCATCACAGAACACCTGAAGCAGCTGACAGATGCGCACAAAGACTTCCAGGGTGAGGAACAGTCACACAACCTTTAAACGCTGTGACACCTTTATTTAGTCATTCCCACATTTTATGAAATGTATTATCTGCAGTACATCCTTACAGATTATTTGTGCCCATAACTGCGTATTTTTGAGGGGAACTGTAATCCAACAAGATTGTGTGTTGGTAATCTGAAAACAAAAACAAACATCATGACATATAACACAGAAGGAGCAAGTATTTCAGAGCTACAGCTTCATTCATCACACTGAGACTAAATCTCAATCCCACTTTATATTGTTTTCAAACCAAATCAGTATGGTGAACATGACAACCCATGCATCAGCTCCTGGCTTGTTGACATCAGAGACTCTCCCATATAACATCATTAAAATGTTTGCTTTACAACGCGGGTCAAACATCTGGTATTCAGGAATGACAATCATGCCTTTTGTGGTCTCACCAGTAAAGTAGCATTCACTTCTATCATGTATTTATATGAAGCTCAGTTAAGATGGCAGATTAATGGAGTAGAAAGCAATGAACGTCCCGAACGGTCGGACACCTGGAGACGTCAATGTACCCGGTTTAAATTACGGCTCAGTAATTAAACATGCTACAGATGAGTGTTGCGTGTTTGCTTTTCATAAACATTAAATTAGAGAAGTGTTGTGCTCATTGTAAACTACAGAGCCCAACACAGGAATCTCTTGGATGGAATTTACAGAAACAGAGGCTTAATGAAGATTGTGTATATGAGATTTTGGCTCATAAACGGATGCAAGAACTCCATCTGTTGTGGTGCATGATGAGGCTGAAGATATGGGAGTAGGGCTTCGATGACTATGTCTCTCAATGAGTTCGCTGTGAGGAGATGCGGCTGAGGATCCGGGACCATCGCGACTCGTGACATCACAACCATAGGATCACAATAATGGAGACTGAAGTGTGATGCAACATTTGTAAACATTCAATTCACTCCTCACTTGTAAAGAACTTTTACTCTGTACTAGTAGTATATATATATATATATATATATATATATATATATATATATACACTACACTACACTACACTACTACTAGTATACTACTAATATATGTATATAAGACAGACCCAAGTGAATACAGAAGTAGTTCATTCCCACAATAACATCAATTTTGAAAAGCGACGACCAATTCATATGCTGTAAAAAATAAATGTATGTGTCTGACACATATATAGACTCATGCTTTTGTATTCTGGATTCACTGTATTGGCTAAAGCTTCAATTTTCCGATATGTTTGGTGTTAAAATGCTTCCTCTCCAGCATGGCATTATTCTGCTGGTGTCGCAGGAAACAAAATCCTGATTTATCCACCCAACTTTTGGGTGAGTAATAAGCGACCGGTGCCGTTGGAAGAGCAGTAAACATGATGTGGCGCGTGATGATACTGACAAATCAATTTCACATCACACTGCGATGTTAATGCACTCTGTGTGTTTTCTCAAACTCCCCCCACGATACGTTCGATCTGTTTTTAACCATTTTACCTGTGGGGCACAATATTGCTGGTGGGGCGGGCAGCTGCAGCCGAGCGAGCTGATTGGCCGCAGATGCATTCCAACTGTGCTGACAATTCCCAAACAACAACGTGTGTGTTAATGGTTTTATGCGCCAACTCTCATGGGCAAAATGAGGGAGATAATTAGCCATATTTCTTGTTTTCTGCTGCTGTTCATTTTTCACTTCGATTACTTTGAGGAAAACTTTCTGCTACATGATGCGTTTGGCGAGCAGCCGCCCGAGCACTTCCTGAACGGGTGTGCTTTTGTCGACGGTGCAGTGGAATGAGTGGTGAAAAAAACTACAGCTCAGTGTTTTGTTGTTGACCCTTCCTTTTTCCTTTTTGTCAGCAGGGTCTGTTGAGAGCCCCTTTGAGCAAGGCATTTCCCCTAACAACGTGCCATACTACATCAAGTGAGTACCGACCGGGGTGCAGATCTGCCGCAGCGCTTTAACCTCTCCAGACAAGCGTGGGCTTGATGTGTTCAAAATTCCACAGCACATCTTAACAATGTGGCTGTGTCATTTTGACTCATGGCGCTTTACATTTTAACTACTTCATTAGCTATTCCTCCTAACTATGACTCGCCGACCTTAGTCAAATATCTAGTTATTTCATCACTCTTTTTTACACTCTTGCCGGAGTTGGCAGAATCTGCGGTAAAAGGGGAAATGGCTAACATTAACATCATGTAGGTTTTTATTATGATTTGCATATTTTTTTTCAATTTTTTTATTACTATTTGCATCACGACAATCAGACTAGTCGGCATGTCACATGCTGACTATTCAGCTAACAAGACGACTGACCTAACTCTCATTCGTCGCAGCCCCACACGGAACAAGTCAGTAGCTTAACATATTATATTTATGAGTGCCAAACAGTCATTGCCAACAACACCGACTACACATACTGTGACTGTTACAGTTAAGATGCTCATGCTCAACGAAAAAGCCAACAAAAATATCGAGAGGAAACAATTGTTTTCTCTCAGAATCCTAGGATTCGATTACTTGAATCAAATAGATATGAGTAGAGAATGTTTCCTTGTCGATGTTGGAGTGTGTAGCACCACCCGTCTGCTGTCTTTGTCTTTGATCTGTAGACAAGTGGAGCCCAACCCAGTCCACACCACTGTTTGCTTTGCTGTGCTGCTGTTGTGCTCAAGCTTCTTCATATGCTTCTGCCATACACACGCTAGTTTGCTTGTTTTGAGTGCATAATGTCACTCACATTGTTTTCCATACCTGCAACAGCTCCATTTTTATGGTGCACTTTTTGTGAACAGCGGAGAGAATGATTCCATCAGAAAGCATCTGTTCGCTTGTGAACAAGCCCTAAGTCCAGGAGTGTCAGAGTCAATAACACAGGAGGACCTGTGTCTCTTGGCTCACCTTTGGCTAACTTGAGTAAAGCGTGCCCTTGTTTCATGTACATAAACTATACTCCGACACAAACATACATCATTTAATTTCCTTCCATCTGGACCAATTTTAGGTTTTTGTTTTGAGGGTTTCAGATCAGTTTAAGATCTTGGCTCACTTGAAAACAGCTTGAACGCTCGTCCTCTTGGGTCACAATATCAGCCTGCATTTGAGGTGATATAGTATTTGGTGTCTTGAAATGAATTTAGTTTCTCGTCAACTGTGTGTTACTGAAGACCTTGCGTGCTGCTTTAAACATCTTGGTGGACTGGAAACAAGGTTTAACCTCAGACGTGTTTGGTGAAGATCCCAGCCTGAAAAGCAGCTGTGTTTTGTTCCGCTTTGACAGCAAACCAACATCAATGGAAATCTTTTTGTTTTGTCTCTGTTTAAGCGTTGCCATCGAACAGTGATGTGAGCCTTAACAAGTTTGCAGATATTGTGCGTCCACGGTCATTAGGGAGCCGAGTCACTTAGAACACAATAAAAAGCGTCTCTGTGCAGACAACTTTGATTTCTCTGTGAAAAAGCAGAAAGTGTGGACGGGAGGTGCAGTCAGAGCCAGTTTGATTCTCCATTCATCTCGCAGGAATAAAGCGAAAAGTATCGACTTCCAGTGGAAAACTGACCCTGTCTTGTTGACTTTTTGTACAGTTCAGTATAAATGAACTCTGACGGGTGAAATTGCAGTGTCGGCCCTGAAGGATTGTCCTGTCATTCAGGAAATATTAACTGTTTCTATACGTTCTGGGGTTCATTTTGGTAAAATCGACCCAATAAAGGGGCATCTCTGGAGCTAACTACTAGTTTATTTTTCTGATGATGTAACCTGACTCATGACAGCCAGTTTCGACAGTCAGCCAGTTTCATCTTTCTGTTCTTTTTTTTATTATTTTTTTTAATTTACTTTTCATTTTGACTGAGATGTCTTCACTCGAATATCTTATTTACTCAACAGAATATATTGAGTGACCCCGGAGGTGCAGTGGACTTAGAGTCACAGCTGGCAGTTATCGTCACCTTATCTCAGGATTAAACCAATTGATCAAATTGAATTTGTTTTAGGGTTTGGGGAGTAAAGCTCCAAGCCCATAGGCAATTGACTCCAGCACTGTTCAGTTATCCATGCTGCTTTCTATAATGCAATAATAAGTATCATGACCCTGCCTGGTTTTCATTTGTAAGGTCCCCAAATGCAGTAAAAACGTCTCTTTACTGCTGACCGGCATCAGTTACAAGGTGGAGGGTCGTAGCACGATCGTCTCACAGGTTCTGTCTCCACACCGCAAGGCAGATCCGTCACTAGTTCAGCAACAGAATCAGAGCAATATTGACAGGCTAATATTTCATATTGAAGAGCCATTAAATCAAGCGCAGATAAAGTAATGACTTGTTTGTTAATATAGTCCTGTCAGTGTCCTCTGACTCTCTCCTAACTCCATGCTGTAAGATATTAACCCCACTTCCTGCTGCACCTGCACTAAAATGTACAGGCTTTGTAATGATCAACTAGCAGCTAAGCATGTCTGACTGGCCTCCATGAACTAGTTCCAGCCAAAGTGGCTCAAGTGTGTGAGCAAGCGTGTGAGCTGCGGTGTCAAGTGGTGGAGGTGAAAAGGACAAGCAGGGACAGGGAAGTGACAGGTTCTTCTCTCCACATGCAGAGATAACGTTGGACCTGCCGTGATGACCCAGACTCTGTGAGTGTCAGCTGATCACACGCGCACACACACACACACACGTGCACGTCGTCCCCATCACAAATATAATTCATGTCTTAATGTTGTGGGTGGGACTCTGTTAAAACTAACTGAAGCTTTTGTAGTGAATTAATCGCGATTAATCACATTTTAATATTTCACCCCAAAATGATCACATTCACGGTGAAACTCTGTCCTGTATAAAGTGCAGACAGAGTATCTATCCTGAAGTGCAATGTCATTTCATCTCCTTCATCATGAATGTTCTTGTTTTCACATCACATTGTATCATGAGACGCACCTGGAATTGGTGAGTGACCAATATTCCCTGAGAGAGAAAGTCAATACATGGAGTTTTTGGACTGAGTATTTTGTTTTGTCTGTCATAAATGAATCAAGATTAACCCGTTTTAAGTTCCAGCCTGAGTTTATGTGTAAATTATATACGTAGGTCACAGTCCTTAGTGAAAGGATGTGCAGCATGACCTCGAACGATGTGAATGGATTGATGGATCGTGCTGTAATAGCCAATCACAGATGAACGCAGGGATGCAGCCACTAACATAACCACGCATCCTTCCATTCAAGCATTACCAGTGTGGTGTCCTTGCCTCACACACGCAGCGGCAGCAGCGGCGGCTGCAGCAAACATCCTTCAAACCCACACAGCCTCTACATACTTATCAACACACCCATGCTGTGACTGCAGCAGGCTGGATACAAGTATGAGCCATGACAACATACGGCTGAGGAACTTCAGTGTGAGTCCGTTACTCCTTTAACTGGGGATTGTTTTCCCTCCACACATTCATCACATTTGCTGGACATCTCACTCCATCTCCCCGCCACACTCCCACACAGGTAAAACTGGAGTCGTGGGCTGCAGGAACTGTGGGGACTTGCCTATAAATGACAGAGTGTTTCTGTGTGCTGGTGCAACATAGCCTACATTCTCTCAGGTCTACAGCACTGATTCCCAAAGCAAAGACCCCCCCCTGCCCCCTCTTCCTGCATGCCCTCCCGTGAGAAAGGGCCCTTTTCTTCTTTCTCCCGAGTCTTTTCTCTGACTCTGTCCCGGCTCCCTGTTTATTTCTCTCCATCACAATGACTTGGATGTGGAAATGTGCGCACCGTGAAAGAGCAAGGAGCCTCCACTCTCTCATCCGATCACTTGTCAGGGAGGTGGAAAGAGCTCTCTCTGCTTGTGTGGAGCTCTTTTGCTCTCAGAAACATTGGGATGGGGGAAGGGGACGCTCAACTCCGCCCCAGATGCGTCAAGATATGTGAAGGCAAGAAAGAGCCCCCAGGAATTTGCGTAATTTCAAAATAAAAGCGCTTAGTGAGTCGCCAAAATTTTGCCATTCAGTTTTGTCGCAGCCAAATTGGCGTGTGTACAGAGCCCAGGGAGTGACACGCATGTGTTTATTTTTTTGAGTGTCACATGCATGACTTTATTTTTTTTAAGCCCGAAATAACAGTTATCTCGAGATAATTTTTATCTCAAGAAACGATTACTTCCTGTAACCACTTTGTCTCCCACGGCTTCGTAACTGTTCGTCAACGTTGTCATTTGCTGTCTGCAAGTCAGAATATTGCTGACGGCAAAGTCTGTGCGCTTTTAACACTGTGATCAAGTGGCTTCTACTCAAAATAATACCACGTGTGGCATGCATATTTATTTTATTTATTTATTTATTTTCTCCCGAGATAATTTGTATCTCGGGATAAAAAAATAAAGTCATGCACGTCGCTTCCAGGGACGCGTAATACGTATAGCTTAGCCACATATGGTATTGTTTTAAGTAGAAGGCGCTTGATCATAGTGTTAAACTCGCACAGACGAGCAGACAGTGACTGACAACGTTGACGAACAGTTACGAAGCCATGGGAGACATGGTGGTCGAGATAAATGTTATCTTGAGGAACGCATTATCACGCGATAAAAATGATCTCGGGATAATTGTTATCTTGGGCAAAAAAAAAAAAAAAATACAGTCATGCATGTCACATCCAAAATAAATAAACACACGCATGTCACTTGCAGGGCTCCGAACATGTATGTGGACTGAAACATGCTAAATGAATTTCAAGAGATCACTCAGAGAGTGAAAACTATATGGATCTTGTTCGACATATAGGTGTCTTTATGTTGTGATTGTTGTTGTCCTAATATTTAAAGTTTCAGAACTACTACGTGGGGCAAATGACAACTGGTGCCTGGTTGTTGATTTTATGTTATATTTCCGTTCTGTTAATGTAAGAACAGTAATCCCACCAGGCAGCATTTGAATGTTTGAGGTAAAATATTAAGTATATTTTAGAGGCGCCGTTCTCCCGCTTTTATTTTGAAGAAAGCGGCGGAAGCACATTGCATTCCACTCTCGTGCCTCACTGGCCAGTCACCCCCCCCCTGCAACCGACCGCTGTTTGCAGAGGAAGCCTTGCTGATCTCTCCGCACTGACTCGCTCGCTCCTCGGCTATCTGGGACGCTTCCCATCCGGGGTTTGGAGACGCTGGGTTGGTGCGCGGAGGAGCTCGTGTAAACCACTCCACTGTTACCGGGGAGTCGATACCTTTCTTGGGACTCGAGGTGTCGCGGACCGGCGGCGATGCGGGAGCAGCTTCGGAAGTGAGTGCGGGGCTCGAGGGTCTGTGTATTGGGGTGATGAATAATGGGGATGCTGGCGGTAATGCCGTCAACACGCTTTATTTTCCCAGTGTTTTGCTGAAATATCCTCATTTTTGCGTCCATCTTTGCTTGCTTCTCGCGTGCTGTTCTCCAAAAAATGCATCCCAAATCAATGTCACAGAACGAGGACTGGTAACGTCTGCTACCCACCCGGGAGAAAATAACGTCCTCGCTAATGTCAGGCGCAGTAGTTTGTTTTTTTGTGTGTAAAATTCGTCATCGGGCCAACACTTTCTCCTCCGTACAGTGAAGCGGCTGTCCGCCGCGAGTGTTGCGGGAGGAGGGCGCGAGTTGGCCGGCTAGAAAGGCGCTCCGCCGGTCCTCTCCCAGCGCCCGGATCTCTTCACGATAGATCGAAAAGCAACGTGCTGTTCTAACGACACACACACACACGTCAAGACGACACAATACGAGCACGAACCTCCCTGCGTTTATTTGCCCGTGTGTGTCTGAATGTGTCCGGACAAGGCTCCGTGTTTGTTTCTGCTCTGTAAAGACCCACGGAGCGATGGTCCTGTGTTGCATTCCTTCACAGAGGTGCAAAGACAGTCACCTCCGTGCGAGCGAGCCGTGTGTGTCCGCCGTGGCGCTTAGTCACATGAAAATTGAGAAGAGGCCACTGAGTTTTCCTTCTTTTTTGGGCGAAACCGCGTGTGTTCGCTGCAGTCGAGATGCAGCGTCTCCCGCCACGGTGCAGATATGTGTGGTGATGTGCGGGTGATGGATATTAATTGCTGAATGGAGACGTGCTCGGACCTGACTGTTCTGGCTTTGGAGGTGTCGCTGTGTACCTGCTGCCGCTTAGTGATCGTCTGGTATTGTCACGGCAAGATGCAAAGTAGCGTTGTACTGTCGAGAAGAAGATAATTCCACATTACTGGCTCCAAAAAATCGGTCTATCACCATAAAACCAATTCTGTGGAAGAATTATTTTTAAAGAAATAAAATTCAGGTATTTTCTGCATTTTACTGCATGAAAGATGTGAACACTGTTAGAGACAATTTCTGAAAAAAATAACCATAATTTGTCAGAGGTGGGCAAAGTGAGGTTGGGGGGCTGCATGTGGCCCATTGCCTTCTGTTATGTGGCCCTCATGAGGTAAACCTATTTCGAAATGATTCCCGCTGTTATTTTTTCTATTAGTCTCGACTATGTCTATCCCCAATGTAGAAAATGTAGTTTTGTGTCTTTCAATCAGGATTCTATTTTTACACAGTCATTTACAACTTTAATGGATAATCTTCACGCTAATATTAATAATCAGACTCTTGAAATAAAATGTGTGTTACATTAAATAATCATGCTACCAATTTCCTAATGTGTGTTCACGCCTTTTGATATCTGTTTTCAATACACTTTTTAGTTTACATTTTCCCTCCTAAATGTCACTTTTCTTATTTCTTCTGTCTTATATAATAAATTATTAAATGACATAATAGACATTTAATTTACCACCTCTATAGTTCATCTTGGACGGCTACTTTGTCTAAGATGAAATACAGTGGTGCCTCGGTTTTCGAACGTCTCGGAATTCGAACAAAAATGTCTAGATTTTTTTGCTTCGGATTTAGAACGAAAATCGCCCCCGAAAAAAGCCGGAAAAAACATAACGTGCGCGGACCAATCAGCTGACCCACGATGTGCTTTGTTATTGTCTATAACGCAGCCTCTGCATGCAGACGTGTCCCGTTAGCTACATTTACTGACTGTTTTTTCTTCATATTGAGGTGTAAAACCTTTCCTGTCTCCACACTGGACCGTGGTAGAGTGTCACAGGGGAGGTGCTGGAGCGCTCACTCCAGGGTTTGATGTCCTGTTGTGGGCTGGAGCTGGGACAGGGATGAGGCCAGTCTGGGACAGAGCGTGACTTGGTTTATGACTTTGTCACAGCCAAACTGCACAGAAGCGCACATTCAGAGCTGGACACGCACCGGGCACCTCTTCACTTCTGGAGAGACGTCACTCACTCGGCAACCCCTCCCACATGCAGCGGCCACACACATAGAGGAACAGCCACCTGCAGCAGACACTCTACATTCACTCCTACAAAAGACTATTTTAAGGCTTGGAACGCATTAGTTCTTTTTCCATTCATTGTAATAGGAAAAATCGATTCACATGTCGAACAATTTGCTTCTCGAACTTAGAAAGCTTGCCAAAAACGGATTTATTCACCAGAATAAAGTGACCAACTTATTAGCGCTTGAACGCAAAATCTAAGACGCAAATTCTGTCCTCACAGCAAAAAGACGTCCTCTCAGATATGTTGCTTACTGCCAAAGAACATCAGCCTTCCCAGTTATTCTGAGTCTTTTTCCTCCACCCCTCCTGCGTCATATTCTAAAGGTTTCTCTTGTAAGTGCAGAGTTAATGTAGTGTGCCGCCTGAATTCAGACAGCAGGTGTAATTCGCACCCTGACAATAGACGCACAAACTGATTGTTGTGGCGATAGTGACAGTGATGATAGATTAACCTGGTTTCACCAGACTTAATAAAACAGTCAATGAGCTGTTGATAGTGCTGTTCTTATCTTGGATGGCTTCAGTGGTATCAGTGCAGCGACGACAGTAACGGAAGGGAAGGCGCTCCAGTGTGAGGCGCATCTACTTTATTCCTTCACAAACTCATGGATGGAGTCTTGCGATTGAAGATGAATCTGATGAGAAAGTAATTGAACATCACAAAGCAGTTTCATGATACACTCTGACAAATCAGAGTCATCGACTGGTGAGTGGGAGACGATAACAATGTGCTGCTCTGTAAGAACGTCACCAGCCAAATGTTACTGCCATCAGTCTGGTCATGCCATTCTTGCCGTCTGTGGCAACTATATTTCTGACTGTCTTTCAGTCAAGACTGTCATTTGTCCTCCCTCCATCAGTAACACAATTCAGGACACACGCACATCGATATCAGTTTGCAGTACTTTGATATTGTATAGAATAAAATAGGACATTGTTGGACTTTAATTCAAGTGTGTTTTGTTGGAGTGTAAAGGTGCTTAGATGTTTCCGTATAGGGCCTTGGTCCGGTCCACACACGGGCAGATCCTTGTGCACGTGGAGCTAAGGTGTTTGCTCTGTGGCAGTCACAACATATCCACAACTGGAGCTGGAAGATGCCACGTGAGATACACAGCAAACTAATAACAGTGTGAGAAGAGGCAGCAGCACTCTTGTTTTCTGCCTTACTGGAATCTTTTTCCAGAATCTATGAGGAATTATTTGGTGCTCTAATATTGGTTAAATGAAAGGTTTTGTTCAACTGTTGTATTGCCGTCCCTTTTCCCCTTTATATATATATATATATATATATATATATATATATATACACCGTATTTTCCGGACTACAGAGCGCACCGGAATATTAGCCGCACCCACCAAATCTAAGAAGGAAAATGGATTTTATTCATACATAAGCCGCACCAGTCTATAAGCCGCGGGTGCACCGTTGCTGTCTGCGCCACAGAAAATGCATGAGAATCACTTCTAACGATCCTCTAGTACTAGTTTTGAAAACGGGGTCCAGTGTCAAGACTCATGAAACAATCTTGCCAATGTTCTGAACTCCAGTCATGAACTCCTCACATCTTATTTACATTTAAAGTGTTCAGAAAGCGCTGTTTTCACCCTCCAGTAGATCGTCTCTGTTAGCAGAGCTGTGGACACGCGGGCGAAAACAGCGCAATTTGAGCGCTTTAAAGGTAAATAAAACGCCCGTGATGTCATCGGTTTGATGTGACGAAGCTCACTATTTTTGCCAGCAAAGAGCATGCTCATTAGACTCTAAAAACTCGGGATGCTCCGAGAGACAGGTAGAGCACTCAGCTGAAGCAGCTGTCCTCTTTCATGAAAGTTCTCACTCTGGACAGTTGCAAAAGTTTCAGATTCAGGTGCTGGACCGCGAACGCTGCATCTGACACACACAAGACTGCAGCGGATTCGGCCGCGGCTGATTCCGTTCACTTTCATGAGCACCAGAAAACTCTCTGCGCTCCGTCAAGTGCTGGTGTTTTAAATATCGTATTGAATTCGTGGCGTTGACGCCTTTTAACGTGCATGTGCTGCAGGATGCAAACTTGACATGACAGACTGAAAAAAGCTTCCGCATTAGACACGCCGTTGCCAAGCGAGTGGCGAGTCGGGAGGGAGGAGCGGACGCATCACAAACTGCGGGCGGTGCCTCATCAGAACGGCTGCTGTCACATGTGATCGGATTTTGTGACCGGCAATGACAGGCAGTGGTCGGCATTCACAGATCACAACGAGTTCAGCCTTTCATAATCGGTGGCCGATTGATTGGAATATCCCTGTAAAAATCAATGTATTAGCCGCGTCGTTTTATAAGCCGCAGGGTTCAGACCACGAGAAAAAAGTAGCGGCTTATAGTCCGGAAATTACGATATATATATTTATATATATATATATATATATATATATATATATATATATATATATATATATATATATATATATATATATATATATAAATGCGCCCTGAGAAAGAAGCATTTCACTGGCAAGGAAACATGGTTTCTTATACCATGTATATGACAATGAAGACTTCAAATGTGAATTTGTTGCAGTGCAGAAATTCTTAATATTCACATTTTCAAAAATGCTCCGCTTCCTCTGGCATTTTCCCTTCAGGGGTTGCCACAGTGAGTCTATTATTTTCTTGCTGCATCATGTAATTGGACCATTTTCGGAAATGAAAATACGATGACGGAAGACAGCCAGTTAAACTGACCGTTATAACACCGCCTATTGATGGTGCAGTTTCAGAGCTGGAGTAGAGGAAACCTGTGGCAAGCTGTCTTTAATTCTGTTATGGAAGGATTCTTTTTATGTTTCTGGTGGTACACATTCATTCAGGTGCCGTACCATGACATCTGCCCTTTTTTTTTGACTCTTTCAATATATTAACTCAAGTCCTATTTCCTTTTCTTTTCCTTTTTCTTTCTTCTGTTTAAAACACTGAGTTTTTAATGCATTCGAGCATTCACTCTGTTGTACTCAGACGTGGACATTTGAGGTTTTCACAGCATGGCGCTACACGTGGAAGCAGATGGCTATTGCATCCAAACTAAACAAAAATATTTTTGGTCATTCTGAATCTCAGCCATTTATGAATTATCATGGCATAGCACTCTGTAGAATATGTCCCCATTAATATCTCAAGCAGTGAATGACAGAAATATTGTCAGAACCCATTTTACCAGACAGTTAATCGGGAACTATTTTCATAAATGAATCCCTTTTAATCGATTATTGTGAGTCACATTGACCGTGAGTGATGAATGATTTCCTCTATATGTAAACCTGCTTTTTATCTTTTCAATTAAGCAGTTTTGAACTTAACAACACGTCCACAGTTCATTTTGGATTCGGCTTTTGTTTCCAGCTTAACAATTCTTCTGCTGACATCATTACTGAGATCGACATGGTTATGAATCTTTAAGTTGTCTCTCTTGTTCAAAAGCGTCTTATTTCCTTTAGATGCCCAGCCAGTAAGACATTCTCGCCAACTCCACTGCAACCTCTTATCTGACGCCAAAAAGACAAATGCTTGCTGATGCTCTGCTTTTTTTTTTTGTTTCAGTCTCACAATGAAGCTGTTTATTTTAAGGAGAGACAACTGTCCTGAAATAACAGAAACCCCAGCCTACTTTAGTAATTCTAATTATGCCATCACATTATATGCTATGTGATTCAAAATAATTTTATTTTAGAGCTCAGGATATTCCTCAATATGGATCATAAGTATCAGAAGATGTGTTGAAGTGGTGAGTGTCTTGGTTATGTAACTGAACAAAAGGTAGATGGAACATCTAAAGGGTCCGTTTTTAAAGATATTTTATTCAATATCTTTAATTGTTTTTCAGTTTAGCTCTGGACTCATGTGGGCAGCTGTCTCTGTCAGATCCCTGACTCCACCGCCACTGTATTGCTACCACTTTGATTTCAGTCTTTTGTCAACAAATTGCTTTCTAAAGAGGTTCGCCGTCCATGAAAGACAGCGGAATGTCTTTTTAAATGGAAAACATGATCATATAGACACAGCCCCTGGCAACTGCCCTACATTGTATCCAGCTCAGGAGTATGACTGTCAGATGAAACCGCCTCAAGTGCACATTAATTTTTGGTCAAAGTGAAAGCTGCCCTTCTGTTCCAACCCTGAGACTCACTTTCTCACTTTCTTTGTCACCAGACATCTCGTCTCTTTGATAAGGCTGTCCTCAAATTCACATCCCCAAAGGCCGGCTATTCTCACGCCTCTTCTGCAGAACAAGACAGTTTTGGTTTTCGATGAAAGCTGACGAAACAACCCATAAAATGAATCATTCATCCGACAGTTGTAATTGAGAGCAGTGTGAAGTGACACCCGTGTCTGTCGATCTATTATTGAAATCTGCTGACGCCGCGATGAGCTACTCGGCTGACAACCGAAATTCACAATGTTGTGTCTGAACGCGTGGAGTGTTGTCTACGAAAGAACACCTGACTTCAAACTTTGGTCACCAACAACTTGTATATTCCTAGATGTAGGAAGTGTCAAAAATTCTAAATTCCAAAAGTCACAATTTTAATTTTATCGCAGTCTTACATGACTTATTTCTGGAAGTTTCAGTTGCGACCAAACTTCAGTGTGTAAAACACTGCTAAAAAAAGACAAATCTATACATTATTTAAAAGCAAAAGTAATAATATGTAAAAGAAAACTATTTAGGCCAATTAAACAGATCGATTTCTGAATAGATTTTAATGTAAGTAGTTGTTATATATATGACTTGTAATAAATAAGAAAATATTGAGGTTTACTTATACAGTAGTTCCAAATTCACCGTCTGTTTTTAAAAAAAAATTATTTAACCAACTTACAGTGAGGTAAAGCTGAAGTGAAACAGCGTCACAACTCAGACGGTGGAGTGGTCGGCCTGTGACTGAGAGGTTGCTGTTGTCCTGATGGTGCACTGCGTGGCAGCCTACTGCCGTCAGTGTGTGACTGTGATCATGAGTGGGTGACCTAGTGCAACATGCTTGTTTGCTGGATAAGCGTGGTGTGGTGTGTGGTCCAGAAGCTAGTTTGAGAATGAATTTGAAGTTGCACCTTTGACTAGTGAGAGCGTCAACTGCCATTTATCGAATGTGACTTTTTCAGGGATTTGAACAATCTCCTCACTTCATCCGGTCCTCACAGTCTAATATCATCATGTCACACACTCGTGCTTAGAAGTCGTATTAAACATGAATTTCTCCGGTGGTTAATGCAAAGTAATTTATATATTCAACATGTCCCGACTGAGCGAGAAGCTCGCTCGGTGGTAGATTTTCTTCGTCGTCTTCGGGCGCATACCATCAGCGGTTGTCGCAACAAGTCGTCCTCTGCTGCCGTCACTTTGTTCTGGTGACTGCCTGCATGTGATTCAAGGCCTCTGCCAGCGGAAGTACCAATGGGTCAGGCCCAATCTACCTCCAGGACACTGTTAAACCTTAAACTCCTGCCCACTCCACTTAGCGTCGCCACTCACAAAAAATTCATGTGTTTGTCCCCCAGATGTCTTGAAGCAAAAGTCGATCTCTTGAATTTGGATGGCAAAGAATCACAGGACTCTGCACTGCAGTCATAAAAAAAAAACAGCCTAAAACATCGGTCCATGTGTTGGTGCGAGTTTTGATACTAAAATCGCAAACTTGATATCAATAACAGGGAAAGTATTTGATACTTGATACTATTTTCCTTATCACAGGGATAAAAAAATGGCATACTTCCAAATGCATAAAATATTTTAACATGAAGTAAATAAATTATTGAACAGACTTGAATTGAATAAGCCTTTATTTGTCATTGTACCACAAGAAGTAACAATGAAATTAACAAATAATCAGAATATGGAAAAAAGGCTTTTCACTTACAATTAAATAAATATCCCAAATTTCTTGCTATTTTTATTATCGATATTATGGCAAATATTTTTGTGTTCGAATATTTTTGAGAACCTTAGTCGGTGCCCTACTTTTAGTTTCAGTGATGTGTTGCTCCTGATGAAATAAGCTAAATTAAAAGAAAATATTATGACACGCCGCATTGCACGTTTGTCCTGCCTTTCTACTTTCCCCTTTTTGCAATTGTCCGGCCTTGAATTATTTCATTGAAGCCTTATTGCCCTCAAAGATTTCTTCCGCCGTTTGAAACCAAACCTGATGTGGGTGGGAGAGCGAGTTCAATGATCTCTTCTCCCCAGTCTGCTTCTATCAGATCACCCTCAAGCAAGGCTGCAAATCCCCAACCACAGTGCCCATGGTGCTCAGTATCCACTGGTTTATTTCATTTTTTTTTGACAGTTACGATGCTTTATCAACACTTCAGTCTGCCCCAGAGCCACAATGCATGCTCTTTGGAGACGGTGCCAGTTTTCAAAGAGCTTGGCCGGAATGTGAGCTGCGTGGTGCCTGCCGGCAATCATTGATATGGTTTAGTCTGTGAGATGTTATTGCTTATTAATCCCAATGGGACAGAAGCAGCGAATACCAGGGTATATTGGACGGCTAGTTTCTCTGTATAGAGTTTCTAAAGCAAACCCCTCCTTGTGCTGGAACTCTGAGCGGTAGATGACTTGAAAGCTATCTTATTTAATCGACTGGTCAGCATATGACGTGCAGGGTTTTCCCCAGCGCTTTAGCTGCATGAGCGAAATCTCAGCATTTTTCAGCTGTTTTTGCCCATGTGTAGTGAAGACTGTTAAGGAAGACGAGAAGATTGACTATGCGCTCTGTTGTTTGTCTGGACAGCTCTACACCGCCTCAAACACCACCAAATAAAATAGATCATTGAAATTAGTTTTAAAACATGCCTTAGAAAAAAAAAAGTGTCATATTGTTTCACCCATCGTTTCCTAGATATTCACCACCTCATGAGCTTGTCCAATATTTATGATTCATATAGCATCCATCAGTCGACTTGTCTGATTGTAGCGTTGTAAATAATAGTAAAAAAAGAATGTGTGTAAATTGTCGCAAGTACAGTATTAAATGTTTTTAAACGTAACTGCTGAAAATGTGGCTTGAGCACTTTCCAGTCCTGATGGTCCGGGAACCTCAGCTGCAGCTTAGTCAGGGTTCTCCCCGGGATTTACGGGGTGTCGCCAATGTAGAGTTGGGGACAGCGATGTGTCAGAGTTTCACGACGGGAAAGACAAAATCAGGGCAAGTTATACATCCTTCACAGCCCTCCTTGAGGTCTAACTTTGAGTTCCGCGTGACTGACGGTGAGGGAGGGCTGACATTGCAAGTCGCACTTCAGTACGTGTTGAGAAAAACTGAAATCCCAGCACAGGAGGACAGAGTCCTAACGTAAGGAGCCACTTTGCTCTGTAAACCCTGGGGAATACCAAAAGTCGATGATGGTCAAATGTGTTGCCAAGTTGTTGCAACCCTAGTCCCTGAGCCTCAGTCATTTCTGGAGAGAGTACACTGTCGACAGCGACTCCTTTCATACGATTTCTACGATGTAGACTAGTGGTCGCAGCCCTAATTTGAATGCTTCCTATCTCTTGCATACCAGTCAGACATTTTTCCTAAGTTCGGGATGAGTGCTTGAATTTACATGAAGTTTGACGGCGACTCTTAAACTAATTCATTACGGACATTATTATTTCACGGTTCTTACCAACGTGCTGATAAATAAAGCTCAGAGCAGTCGTCCCGCTGAAGTGGGATTCCACTACTCATTTAGATAAGTTGAACTACGGAGAGACTCTGTGTCTTGGAGCCACAGCGGCGTCCTGGATAACACAAGCTGTGTTGCGATTGTTATTGTAAGAATTTGTCAGAGTGGCGCTGAGAAGCAAGCCGCAGACGAGCTTAGGTGCTGTTTGCATGGACTCCGCTTTGAGGACTGCAAAGTAGCTCTTCACCACAGGACCCTTCGCCTCATTATCTGGAGTGGGTGCGTGGGAGAGAAAAACGAGTGCATGCTGTGCAAAAAGGGGTGTATGGATTATTATTCGTACGTGCTTTCCAGACAAAGGTTAACAGCAGGTTTGCTTGTGTGTGACCAACTCGATATGTACGCTTTTAAAGGCTGAGTCTGGGCTGCATCTCTGCACTGCCACGCCTCGGGCCTGAATTAAGAAGCAGAAAACTCCTCACCGTAACTGTATTTTAAACATCCCTGGAAATGTCTACAAGTTTGCTTCTTGCGTGGCCTCCTTTAACTTTCCCAGCTACAATTCAAGTGCTCTGGTGGAGAGTCAGTTGTTTAATATGAGTTTTGAATGTTGGCATCATAACAGTCCGTTTAACAGGAGATTTATTTAAGTCTGCCACTCAAGTTAGGGGACTTAAAAGTCACGAGATGTGGGGTTACGTCAGCACACACAGTAATTGGTTCCTCTTCAGCTGTTATTTGTTCCATTAGCTTTTGTAATTTGACAGCGGTCACACAGTTGTGTTGTTGTTGTTGTTGTTTTTTCTCTTCCAAGTAAGGCAACTTTGTTTCGAAGTATATGATGATGTTCTCGTAACCCATTGATTTGTTTGAGCGTGCTATTTTTGATACTGTGTGAAATGGATACATATACAGTGGTACCTCGGTTCTCGACCACAATCCGCTCCAGACGGCCGTTCGAGAAGCGATTTGTTCGAAATCTGAATGGATTTTTCCCATGACAATGGATGGAAAAAGAAATAATGCGTTCCAAGCCTTAAAATAGGCTTTTGTAGGAGTGAATGTAGAGTGTCTGCTGCAGGTGCACTGTTCCTCTATGTGTGTGGCCGCTGCATGTGGGAGGGGTTGCCGAGTGAGTGACGTCTCTCCAGAAGTGAAGAGGTGCCCGGTGCGTGTCCAGCTCTGAATGTGCGCTTCTGTGCAGTTTGGCTGTGACAAAGTCATAAACCAAGTCACGCTCTGTCCCAGACTGGCCTCATCCCTGTCCCAGCTCCAGCCCACAACAGGACATCAAACCCTGGAGTGAGCGCTCCAGCACCTCCCCTGTGACACTCTACCACGGTCCAGTGTGGAGACAGGAAAGGTTTTACACCTCAATATGAAGAAAAAACAGTCAGTAAATGTAGGTAACGGGACACGTCTGCATACAGAGGCTGCGTTATACACAATAACAAAGCACGTCGTGGGTCAGCTGATCGGTCTGTACACGTTATCTTTTTCCGGCTTTTTTCGGGGGCGTTTGAGTTCTGGATTTTTGTTCAAAATCTGAAGCAAAAAAATCTTGAAATTTTTGTTCGTACTCCAATTTGTTTGAAGTCTGAGACGTTCGAAAATCAAGGCACCACTGTATATGAAATGTTGAAAATCTAATGACGTAGATGCAGAATAGTAACAGTTAGGATGGAATTAAACGCAAGGGATCGAAAGGACGTGTTCCAGCTACGTGCAATAATTCGTATTAGAATCCAGTAAATATTTTTCAACTTCTGTCATTTATGTTTTTTCAGCCAGCCACATCATTGAGTCATCAGCTGTACATGGCTGCACAATTAGGCAAGTCGAGCAGGAATTCACTATATGAAGAATAGATATAGTATACGATCATAATGAATGAGCCAAGAAAATTATTGGTCAATCTCAGTTATCAGATGGTGGATACACCTCTTTTCTCTGACCTCCAGAGTTCACCGTGTTCTGCATCACACTGGTGACAGTGGAGACTGGACAAATACGCCACTTTGAAATATATCAGGTGCATTCTGTTGTTGCTGGAGTGAACTCTCATTAGATGTCTCATACTAAAGTAGAGTAACCAGTCAACCAGTCTATTAGAATGCTCGTGTGTTGGTGGTTTTGCCAACTTGAAAAAGTAGGTTTCGTGACAGATGCTTCTAAAGCTGGCATTTTAAAACCAATATAAAGAAATCAAGAATAATCCTGATCAAATAATATACTTTTTTCCATTTAATGATCCTTACTATGGAAAGAATTGTATATTTCTTAGCTACACCTAAATTGCTGTACCGTGACCATTGAATAACTTCTTATACACCGTCTCAAAAATATAAATACAAAAGCATAAAATATGGCTGTGAAAGATGCCAGTGTCACATGAATGTCGCCCTCTGTTATCCTCACATTTGATGTGCTACTTGGTGGTGTTGTTGGCGTCAGCCTTGCAGAGAGACAGAGCTGGAATAGAACCTATTTCCGAATGGTATATTAGCATGGAAATCATAAGCATTTGTCAAATCAGTTGCCTTGCTACTGTCTGTGTAATAACACTGTCCAAGCACAGAGATTTCATGACTGCTATCGACACATATCCTTTCTCTTTTTTCCTCATCTCCTGCGGGTCACATAAGGATGAGAGTGTGCCAGAATGTGTGAGGAGACGTTGACACAGCGGCCATCGACTGCTGCTTCCTGCGTCCTCTCTGACTCTATCAGACCTGTCTTCCTGTGTCATTTTCGGGGTGAATAAGGGCTTTTTCGGTGTGTGTGAAATGCCTCGACGTGTTGTAATTTTCAGTGTGGAGGGCAGGAGCCGACCAGAGATAATGTCATTGTGTGGGATTTGGGAGGAAAGCTGATTGAATTCATCAACGACAGAGCGTTAGTGAGAAAATGAAAAAAAACCATTTTGTCTTGTTTTGTTTCTTTGGCTGCCTTAACAGTAGCGTTGCATATTTGGTGGCAAAAACTGTATTTTTTCAAAGGTTTGATTCGCTTTCATGACACATCTTCAGCTCAGCACAGCGGTGACTTGTGATAGCTTTTTTTTTTTTCTTCCTCTGTTGAATCAACGGTACAGATCTGCGAGTCCACACACGTTGTCACTATCCTGAATCCAAATGATTTTTTTCTCCCATTTTCTCTTACAGCCATCAAACCCAGACGACATGCTGGGATCACCCCAAGATGGCGGAGCTCTATCAATCCCTGGGTACGATCACTTTCCTTCCCCTGTTGAATAAATGTGGAGCACTGGGCCTTCACTCTTCTATACATGAGCGAGAATCCACAGCAACAATCCTGCTTCAGTTGTTAAACTGTTGAAAGGAATAACTGCAACAATATTGATTATAATATCATAACACTAAGTAGGGAGTCAAGTTGCTCATTCGGCTGGTATTAAGGTGTATATTGCATTTGCACCTTTTCATTTCTTCATTTTCAAACCTGAGTCAAAGAAGAACCTTTAGGCAAATATATAAATGTAGGATCACATCAAGGATCCACAAAGATGCTGCATCAACTCCCCCCTTGTGATCGAGGGGCGTCTTGGGGTGTAGAGCTGCAGCGAAATTAAATGGGATGTTGGTTGTTTAATCCAACTTGGCAGAGTTTTCTTTTTGAGCAGAGATCTCAATATGAGGCCGGCGTTCAATCACTGGCACAATTTAGCCCCCACATTTTACTGACAGAAGGTGTTATTGCACACCAACTGCCTTGTTTATTTATAAAGAGTAACGATTCTCTTTCTAGCCATTGCTTTGTCTGTCATTTTGTTTTGATCAATACAGGAGGAAGGTATTGGCTGCACAAGTTTTGTCACTAATAATTAAACCTAGTGCTGCACAAGGTTGGGAAAAATAAAAAATAAAAAATGATGCAATATTATTGACAGTAACGCAAACTAACAAGAATTCTCACCAGATAACTTGTGAAGTTTTTAGTTTATTCTCACAATTGATCTCAAACAACTAACAAATTGGCGAAGTAGATAAAAATTGACAAAATGCAGAAAATAAATGTTGGGGAAAAAAATCAAAATGACAGTTACCTGGAAGATTGAATTCCCTTTATGCAACTCTCAAATTCCAGTGACTTTTAATATTGTTATTATTATTATTATTATCAGTTGTCGTATTAGTAGTAGTAGTAGTTTTGAACGGCATAATACCCATGTTCACGCAACAGATGAAGTGTCAATTATTCAGGTTATTTATGACATTAATTATTGATTATACTTATGATGTACAGTAGTCTGTGACTGAAGCGCCTGCAGCCTGGGAGCATGTCATTTTTGAGTTGAAAAGTTACGGCACCTGCAATATTTCTGTGCCATTTGGGCTTCTCGTCACTGCTGCAAAGACAAAATGTTGCCTCCACCTACTATGTAGAGTCATGTGCTCTACTATACAAAGGTCATCTTCAACATGTGTGTGTTTTCCGAAATCTATATAATGCCACAACATTCCAAAATGCAAACGTGTAGATGAGTATTGAAGTGTCGTTATTCTAACTTTGTGTCACGATGTTTTTCTTCCAGCTGACCTGAACAATGTTCGATTCTCTGCCTATCGAACAGCCATGAAGCTTCGGCGACTACAGAAGGCCCTGTGCTGTAAGTCTCTCTCTCTCTCTCTCTCTCACTCTATCTCTCTGTCTGTCTGCCTCTCTCGCTCCCCCCCACTCCCTCTCTGTCTCTCTCTCTCCCTCTCTCTGTCTCCGTCTCTCTCTCTCTCGCCTCATTTATACTGTCAGTCTCACTTGCCGTCTCTCCCTCTGTCGTGATTCCCTCCTCCTCCTCTACTTCTAACCTCTACATTTGTGGCCTCTCGATGGTGTGTGTGTGTGTCCATATGTGTGTTTACTCATCCTCTCATCTCTTGCTGGTGGGTGTGGAAAGTGCGAGTTGTATAAGGCATATGGCTTCAACCAGGCACCTCTGAGCACTATTTATGTTAGTCAGCCTCCATAAATATTCACACCAACACAGACTGCAGCAGAACCTGTGTATTTTTACCCCTTTTGACTCAAGTTTTTTGGCTTCCCGTTATCATGTGGTCCACTTGTTCAGATTATTTTTGGTGTTTGCTGGGACTTCTCTTCGTTGGTGTTTGACAGTTACGTTTTTAAATCTGAAAATCCAAGGGTCGCTGTGGATTAATTCCAATTGCTCACAATTAAAAATTCATTTTAGCAATCTGGTTCATAGAAGGAGCTTCAGGAGGGAGGATGGTGGCAGAGTGCTGGGATGGGTACCTTTCACATTTGAACCAATACTGTTCCGATACCCACTATGTGGGAGTTGGAACCATACTAATTTGCAGTACTTTGGTGTGTGTTTTAGCGGTCATAATTGTTCTTTTGATTCTTAATAACATTTATGTCAGAGCAACACACTTTTCTCTGGTGCCACCAGCGGACGCAGCGCTCTATGTAAACACTTGATATTCAATGGACCTGAACATACTGTCCCACACAGCGACACACGTGCTCAACTGTGGATGGACGAGCTGCGGTTACCAATGTCATTCCATTTTGGTTTGTGCTGTGGTGTGTTCTGGTTCAGCTCGGAACCTTTCAGTCTCTGACCGTCAAAAGAACTTGATCCCATTTCATTTTACGTGAATCACTACTCAACAGAATCATCCTGATAAAAGGAGTCGGTTCCACTCCCTACTCCTGGCTGAGAGGCTGAAGTTGCCGTGTTGCTCTTTGACTCCTTTTTTCCGTTCGCTTTGCGCATATCTCTCTCCCATATTTGTAAAAACAAGAACGAAGCTTCAGATATTTTTTGACTTGCCCTCGCCTCTGCTCTACTGACAACCCGGAAACCAGCTTCACACACATGAACGAAAAGGTGACTGTTGTTTAGCATGAGATTCGTGTCTCAGAAGCGTGGGACCTTTTCAAGTGGAGGTCCGGTTAAAGCCATTTGTTATGAGAGCACGTTCTAATCTGTCAACCCTGCTGAACAAACCTGCTGTCTGATGCAATGTTCTCTCATTACTTAATGTGAGATAAAGATGACTAATCTTTTACTGTATTGATCTCTCGGCCGGGTTTGCCTCCTACTATTCCGTGGCTAAAGCTGAAGGTCACCTTGCCACCAGGAGTTCTGCTCATACGTCTGAATTTCCTATGGTTTGATGAATGGATGTATTGTCCACAGTGGACCTGCTGAGCATGCCCACGGCCTGCGAGGTGTTCGAGCAGCACGGCCTGAAGCAGAACGAGCAGCTGCTGGACATCTCTCAGCTGGTCACATGTCTGACCAGCCTGTATCAGCGGCTGGAGCAGACCCACGCCCACCTGGTCAATGTCCCGCTGAGCGTGGACATGTGCCTCAACTGGCTGCTCAACGTCTATGACACGTAGGCGACACCGCATCTGTTGCTTTTGCTCGCCTCCGTGCACAAACAAACTGTGTTTTCTTGTTTCCACAGGGGACGCACTGGAAAAATCCGAACTCTGTCATTCAAGACTGGAATCATTTCGCTCTGCAAGGCTCACCTGGAGGATAAATACAGATGTAAGCCACATACTGCTCTGCTCAAGCAACACCCACCCCCCACTGTGATTATTCAGGCTTTTACTTCTCAGCCACCTTTAGTTTGTAACACATCGCGAGACAACTACATTACAGGCGAGTGCGATACTCAGTTGTCGTAACTAGTTCAGATGCTGGCACCATCTCATGACGTACTGAGAGGAGCCACCTTCTTCCACTGCAGCCGTGGAAGATTTGAGCGACTTGTCAATAGTTTTTCAGGCAGAAGAGAAGGTGTGCAGGACTGCAGCCCCGTTCATTTGACATGGTTCTTGACGCTTTGAAGATTTGGATGGTGCAGATCAGAGGTGGACATCAGTCGACTCCAAAACACAAGATCTTGATGCATAGATGATTAATAAATGTATAAAACTAAAGCAGATAATTACATTGTTTTACACTTATAAGGAATATGGATACTGATGTAAAGAAAATCCATTAGGTCATGATGGCTTAAAGCATAAACAAAGCAACTCTTTTTATGGTTTTTGATGGTGTTCCTCCTCTCTACCGTTTTGATTCGTTGACATCATCTTCAGCTGTTAGTTTTCATCTGAACACCATGACAATAGCCGTCGCTTTGTTTGTGACAAATTTTCAGGTGTGTTCTCTGACCTCGCTTCGACCATTTTGTATGAAGAGCTACATTCACAACTCACAATTTAATTGTTGCAAATGCGTTTGGAACATCCACCCACTTGGCAATGTTTCGGCATTTCAAGCTGAAGAGCTTGTTGGCATTGACCCCCCACAGATTGGCCGACTGGAGGCGCGTCTCAGGATCTCACGTAATGCGACACTGCGCTGAAATTGTGTCACTTTGGAATAGAATATTAGTAATAGAGTATTAAACATATTCAAATTCAACAGCTTTGTAAACGATGAAAGATAATTTCTCACTGCAGCTATATACAGATGGTTCATAATTCTCTTTTTATGCACCTTTTGCACTTTTCACCTGTTGTATCCGACAAATACATCATTAGCTGTTGCCTTTTTGTGTTATATTTTCTGCTGAAATCTAATAAAAATGATGTCACATTGCAAGTATTAATTGGACAGTCAGAAATGTGATAAATACTGTTCACTATCTAATACCAACATATTGGTTTTCTTTCATTTCCTTTAATTCAGGGTTTATAAGAAAATTGATTCCCAGTTTGTTTTCTCTCCGTGGACTCCCTGCACAAGTGTTAATTCTCCTTATCTTCCTTTGCTAGTTTTGTTCAGGCAGGTTGCCAGTGCGACAGGCTTCTGCGATCAGCGGCGTCTGGGTCTCCTTCTCCACGACTCCATTCAGATCCCGCGACAGCTCGGCGAGGTCGCGTCCTTCGGCGGCTCCAACATCGAGCCGTCCGTCCGCAGCTGCTTCCAGTTTGTACGTTCAACCTTTTACATCTCGCCATCAAACATGATGCTCGACCACAGGGCACTCAAACTCGATTGACCGGGGTTAGGGACACCAGAGGCGTCTTCGGGCCTTTGGTTTTTGCTTCACTGCCTTTCTGTTTCTATTTAATGTCTTCTGTATTGATGTCATGTCTTCATATTGTCAAACTCACATGGAGTCATGAGTGAAAATGCTAAGTCCCGCGTACCTGCAACAACATGGCGAAGGCATCTGTGCCTTAGTTAAACCTATTCAAGCTCATATATCATCCTTAGGAATTCACTTCCTCATTGGTTTCTTACCAACTCTCATTGGACATAGTGTCTCGCTGAAATTGGTCACCTGGAGTGGGGCCATGGAACTGCATTGCCTGTTGGCCTCGAGTTTGAGACCTCTGCTCTGTCACATTACTGAAACATTTATCTACACTATACCATTGCACTTATGCAGGATTGTAGTTCATACAGACAGCCACTGTCTGTCACGTGTCATGTCACTATGTTGTCAATAGTATTACACACTCTAGTTCACAATGACATCAATTTATCATGGACGGACCCGACAACCTACAGCGGCTCCTGATCCTGTGTAGAAACCCACTTGCATCTTTCTAGCTCTCTTTGGAGAAGCACAATTTTCAGCTAGAAATTTTTGTTCAAGTCTGGAGAGCTAACTAGATGGTGAGTACAAGACATTAATATTATAATGTGTCATTCTTAGGGCGTGGTACTTAACTGCTGTTTTGTATTGGCCTTTTAAAATAAGAAGCAGCTAAGAATGATATAAAATATTGTGACCAAATGTTTGTTGTCTGCAACAACGAAACGCTACTTCATTTTTGCCTTTTATTATGGGGTTTGAAGGCAAATGCTCTTAAGTGTAAATGTTGATGTCATCCTGAACATGGAGTCCAGATCTATATTTTATCTCATTAAAAGCTTAAATATGTTTTATAGTTTTGATGTACAACATAACAAACGTGGAATCAAGTTTGAACGTTATGGATAAACCAAATACACGAGGAAGTGTTTGCTTTTAAGGGAACTTCAAAAGCAAAATCCACACATTTGATTTATGATTTTAAATTCCTCTTCATTCTAAATTATAATTCTTCTGCAGGTTTCATGTTAATGAACTCAGATAAACAAGTTCCTAAAGCAGCAGACACAGCAAGCGTCTAATGAATTTTCAATTGTGTGATTGACGCGGTTTTCCTTTAATTTGCTTCCCAGATGCTTTCCAGCCAGTCAACACCACCACACACATCCCCTGTATTTCCCCCCCAAAAAAGTAATTTCAATCAGACGGGATTATCCCTGAGCCTCAAGAGATGATCCAGCATTTCTCATGTTTTAAGTCCTGAATTTGGCTGTGGGATTATTAAGCTTTATTTCTATTTTTTGGATGCTCCAAAAGAAGCCACAATTCAATAAAAATGATTTGTATTCAAACCATTGGAAGTTATTTTCAAACCTCTTTACTGCTCAATATGCAATTATATGATTCCGATTAATATTGGCGTCATTGAAAAACATGCGCTCTGGATATACATTTGACTGGGACACAATTTGAATTTGTCCACGATGTTTTTGTTGCCTTTTGCTATTGAGACATATCTTCAATTACACGGTAAATTATTTTTATTTTTTTATAAAGCACTGTACAACTCTAAGCTGAAGAAAAGTCTAAATGTGAAGTCAGACAGTCGCAGCGTGTGATTCCTACTTAGTTGTCGGTGGTTGTTTCTAGGCCAACAACAAACCAGAGCTGGAAGCAGCCATGTTTCTGGACTGGATGCGGCTGGAGCCTCAGTCAATGGTGTGGTTACCTGTCCTTCACCGTGTGGCTGCTGCAGAGACGGCCAAGCACCAGGCCAAGTGTAACATCTGCAAGGAATGTCCCATCATCGGATTCAGGTCAGTGCATTCAGGAGAGTGCAACGCCCCAGCATGCCAATGATGCCCCCACTGTGAAGTGCTTACTCAAAAATGTGATACCTTTTTGGTGTCACTTGCCATATATAGCTTCCAGTTTGATTAGTACTCCCAACAGTATTTGAAGAACAGCTTCTCTGTGAACACAATGACACGATAATTTCGTTTTTTTAGGCTTTATTTATGCTAACTGAACCCTGACTGAATTTAGCTGAATAATAATAATATATGGATTGCATCCATGAAATGCAGCTGTTTCATGGTCTCTGAACAGAAGCACTGTTCTTTTTTTTAAATCTCAAAAACCCAATCAAGTAAAAAGATATTACTCTGAATTATAAAAATGTGATGTGCCTCATAGCCACTGTACATAGAGGACGTAGTACTGTACCTCTATAGTGACATGTGGTTGACCATTTGACATTTTTAGATTATTCAACTGGTTTTATTCAATAACATTTTGGGTAAACAGGATGTGAGTGGCAAGCTTTTATTTTCAAGTGAAATGGACCTGGTGCTGGATCCACTTTGGCACATTCTGCTGAACACTGATCACTATCACTCCTCTGAGGCTGTAACACCATCAGGTGGATGTTGCCTGTTTAATCCTGTTCAGGCAGCATTTTCCTCTCCTGAATCAGCAGAGGTCTCTGGTGACGCAGGCTACTATTCATGTGAACAATTTACTCCCAAACTTGTGATTTCTACAAGTTTTATACTGCAATAACCATACTCTCAAGTTGGACCAGTGGAATATGTTCAGCATTTATTATTATTAAAATGTTAAATATCCATCCATATCCATGACTGTGACCTTTGTAGCCAAAAAAACATTAAGATCCATGGAAAATGCCAACTTCTATCATGTTTAATCCAAACACAAACTTGAATTAAATCCTTTCTGAATGTGAATCCACATCAACTGCAGCCAGCCGCTGGTCACAACATTATGCCTCGGACATAAACGGCTGTGTCTCCAGCTGGATGAGTTTGACTTGTTTGATGGAGGGATTGAAGTGCGGTAAGCAGAAGGTAGTAGTTCTACACTGCTCTGAAATACACTGACAACTTTCAATGGATTTTTGATGAGATGGTATAAAGCGCCTGCTGGTGGAGCAGTTGTCCTCAGATGTTTGCTCCATCTGGAGACAAAAGGGTCATGCACGCAATGTAAACAAATGCTTATCGAAAGTAAATGGGAAAGCCAGCAACTGTCCGTGAACCAAACAGGATGCTGCTACTTCTCGTTGCTCCGAGGGAGAAATGAATTGTCCTCATTCACCACTGACTCATAACACAAGAGACTCTGGTTCTGCTAGAAGCACAAACATGCATCTGCTTCCCCGTCTTTCATCAAATGCCCTTCCTTCTGTATTTCTTTTTTGAAAGTTTCGTGAGTAATTGTCCTTCTAATCTAATATAACTTACTTTTGGCAAAGAAGAAACAAGACGCGACAAAGATGCTGTGCATGTGACAATAACTGTAACTGAATATGATGAATACATAATGCAATGAGACAAAAAGAAATGAGGGTAAATGTGGTTTAGACAATGAAAACTATGGTAAAATGTCTCTTGACTCATTGGCACCTCACTTCCAGTGCTGCTACCGCTCATTACTTGCAGCATATTTAGTCGGTGCGCCTGCGGTGCTCTTGTTAACAAGTTAAGAAGCCAAGTTTACCCGCCTGACAGAGTGAGAGAGAGAGAGAGAGAGGCCTATTGCTGATGTTACGTTGCACTCTACTGCACCACTGAGGAGCGCGCACAGCTCTGTGAGACGTGCATCGCAGCTCCACTTACACATTGATCAGATAAAGTGCCGTTGTTCCAATCCTTTCTTGTTTTCTCGCTGTTTAGTTTGTTATTAAGGAACGCTGAGTGTAATTTCTGCCGCTGCAGGTGTTTATTTTCACCGTCAGCCTGATCGAGATGAAGGTGCCACATACTTAATAGTCCATATTTAAAAAGAAACGAAGAGCATAAGGTGCATGGCGTTGTGTAACAAATGCATCGTAATTATATTGCTTCTATTAAAATAAATAAACATGGACAAAATACCTAACTTTTTTGGAGGCACAGTAAGGATAACATATGAGGCATGTTATATGTGATCCTGACTCTATCTTTAACACAAGTAAAATGCACCTACTGTAGCTGTTTTTGTTCAGTACTCTAACAGTTTTTATTCAGGTGCCTCTGGTTGTTTTTCATTCTGGGGACTAAGTTCAGTCTTATATATTTATGTATAGTCAAACAGGTTTGTGACAGTCTGTAGTTTTCTGTACTTCACGTCGTCACAACTAGTTAAATGGGTCAAATAGAATCAAGTCAGATCATTAAAATGAAACAGTCATCAGTTTTTGTTGACTACAGCTGTTAACTTGCTGAAAAGCCTCAGACTTTTGGTTGACTAAAAGGAGACGAAAATGTCATTATCAATATGTGTCAACTAAAGCTTTATGAAAATAGCCACGGATGAATGAGACTAAATTTCTCAGACTTTTTGTAAACTAAACAGAGCATAGACATGACTAAAATGAACTGAATAAGAACTAAAATGACAGATTCTTGCAAAGAAGCGAATAAAACTAAAATTAAAACAGGCTGCCAAAAACAACACTGTGGTGAAGCTTTAACAATGTGCTTCGATAATTCGTGTCCTTGGGATCCGGGTATTGAAATGTCATCGTGTGGCTGTGATGGGATCATGTGGTGAAGGCTGAGAAGAATGGCAGCAGCGCCACATGTGGCCAGAAAAAGGCTTTTAAAAAGCCACATGAATTCAATTGAACTCTGACGTAGGCAGTGTTACTCGATCTTCATGGGACCAAAAACAGTTTAGTTTTTGTTTTTTTTTAATCGGACAAAACTCAAATTATTTTTAGACTTTTCTTAACGGAAAAAAAAATGCTGTCCAGTTCTGCAGCTGCAGCCGAGCTGTAAAACTCCACACCTGCACGCATGAATGATTGATAAGAACCAGGGTCGTATTTGTAGCGCCAGCCCTTACAATAGCAGTGAAGCCCAGGAGGGTTTTTTTCCCTCTCTCCTAAAGGTCGGGAGGTACGTTTGTTCATTTGTTGGTGATAAATTTTAATGAAGGGTCCCTGGTGCCAAAGGATAAATTTCTCCTTTAGGTACTCTGTTGAAAGAATTTTAACTACAGGTTCCCCCCCGGAAAACTGAGCCGTAAATTTGCTTTTAATTGATTCTTTCCTCCGCCTTCTGTTTATATGGGTTCATATTCGGTGCTGCTTTTCTTCCGCTGGTCATTCCTCTCATACTGACTCACCCTGCATGTGTCTCCCTCTCTCCCTCTCTCTCTCTCTGCAGATATCGCAGTCTGAAACATTTCAACTATGACATTTGCCAAAGCTGCTTTTTCTCCGGCCGCGTTGCCAAGGGACACAAGATGCAATACCCCATGGTGGAATACTGCACTCCGGTATGTCTCCTGTGTTGATGATATAAAATCACTTTGTAAACTGGATCCGACCATTATAATCAGCTGGGAGGCTGAAACCAAATAGTTGTTACTGTCCATACGATGAGTCGTATGTCACCTGTTCTGTGCTGTCTGTTCTGCGATATCCAATATCCATCCCCGGAGAAGGGATGTGACTGGGTGTGCTCAGATGAGCTCTTGAGGTTTATCTGCTATGGATATGTTTGGTCGTATACAATATGACCCTTCATCCCTCAGTGTTCAGTTTGTAGTTGACCACCAAGGTGTTTACAGGTGAGCACCTCATCTACAACTTCTACTATGCCCCCATCCGCATTTCCTAGAGCTTCCACTAGTGTTGTGCCACCAAATAGTCCTGGTGGGTTTTTCTCTCACTTGCATCACTTTCCCCAAGCCTGTCTCAGTCCCCCAATGGTTATAATGAAGAACAGGCTGATGAAGTTTGTGACTCCAAAACATGATCGCAAATCTCATTTATGGTCGAATATTGACAATGAACAGAGACGATAAAATGATATCCACAAATGATGGTCTCGATAAGCTGGTTAAATTGAATTTTGGGGCTACATTTTTCAACAATCTTTCAACAACACGTGTTTGAGTTAATAACGAAAACACTACATTTAAGAAAAAAAAACAGCTATACGACCTAGTAGTCAAAAATGTTGCAAAATCCAGTTGCACAGATGTGTCACTGTAGTAAAAAAGAATCTTCCTCACTGACCAGTGCAAGAAATGCCAGCACCTCCTCATTTGCATCGGCCATGTTTCATTTTTGTCGCTTCCTTAAAGCGTGACACTTGTCGTGCTCAGTCAAAATGTTGTTAAATGTCTTCTAAAGGTGCTGCTTTTTTAGGTGAAGAGAGTGATTTGTGGACAAACAGGAGTCAAATAAAGCCTGTCTCTGTGATACTGTCGTGACGCCGCGCTTGTAGGTGTCTGCAGTCGGGGAGTGAAGCAGCAGTGACTTTAAGTTCAGGCGAGGTGACGCTCCGACACTGAAACTCGAGCAGAGCCATAAATCTGTTTTCGTGCTCTTGTAAATGTAACGACAATGAGGACATTAACTTCAATCACTGTGTGTAATAAAGCGCCCTGAGCCAAGGAGTGAAATGTGTCTTTGGCTAGATGTGTGTGTGTGTGTGCACTGGTGTCCTCCACGCCTCCTCAGTGAACAAAGCACTGTTTGTCTCCTCTCTCTTTCGTGCCAGACCACATCAGGGGAGGATGTCAGGGACTTTGCCAAGGTGCTGAAAAACAAGTTCAGGACCAAGCGCTACTTTGCCAAACACCCACGTATGGGCTACCTGCCTGTCCAGACCATCCTGGAGGGAGACAACATGGAAACGTGAGTCACACTGTACTCCATGTTCAAGTCCAGTTCGAATGATGTTCCCTGAGGCCTGCACTCGCTTGGTGATTGAAACTTGACATGGCATCAGTAAACCTACCTTAAAAACACCTCATACGCGAGGTGAAGAAGCGTAGTTAGCTGCGTGTGATTGTTTCTGAGCACAAAAATCATCACGCCACATTTTCTGCTGATCTGTTGCAACCCAGCGTATGTTGAAGCTCCCATCATGCTTTGCAGCGCCCGCACCCCACTTCCTGTGTCATCAGCTTGTGTTTTCTTGTCTTGCAGTCCAGTCACCCTGATCAACTTCTGGCCCGTAGACCATGCGTGAGTAGACACGTGCGCACAAAACAAACACCCGAACATTCTGCCTTGAGACACGGAGCAAACTGAGCTTGCATCACACCTTCATTGTTTGTTGTCATGGTGGGTGTTAATCACGCTACCCGCTTGATCCTGCATCACCCCGCGCAACTGAGGAGGCGAAGCTCATGTAGTTGCTGCTGGAAACACAATCGGTGCCAGTGTGTTTGTGAGAAAGCCAGTGATCTGATTGTTGACTGGCACTTGGTCGTGTGATCATATTGGCGTGTTTCATTTTGAATGACCTTGTGCTGCCGTCGCTGCAAAAATAAGTTGTTAGATCAAGATCAGTGTCAGCTTTGTGACTCCGAACTCGACACTTCATCATCAATCCAGCCAACTTATGAATATGTAGCAAATAAAATCACTGAAGCGTAAAATGATAAAGTTTCTTTTCATCTTCATCTCTGTTAGTGTTGCGTCGAGGGCCAACAGAAGTCTCTGAATCAGTGTCCTATTTTCAGTTCATTTAAATAGTTCAATAAAATAACAAAATAGATTCTTATGAAGCAACCACTTTGCAAGAAAGTGCACTGAGACCTTTTTTCCACCACAGTACCTCACAGTAGCTCAGTGGCTGCAGCCTGGTGCTCCTCTTCCCACACACACCCAAAGCAAAGAAGCCGGTGAAATGCGCCACTTCCAATTGTTTTTAAACCTGATGCACCTCTAATTTGAAATTTGACCACACATTTTCACGACAGAGGTCTCGCTTCAAAACGTTATCGACACTCGTAGACCATCAAGGTTTGCATCGTTGTTTAAACTAAAAAACTAAATGCAGAACCAAATAAATGTGCTCCAAAATGTGAGCATATAAAGAATTATTGTTATGAACCAAGCGGAGGCAAATAGTGTGAAAGCTTTGCCTGGAAATTCCACAAACTAATATAAAATCATGCACTAAATTACGTTTTAGTTGTTTATTTTACAAAGATACTTGCTGCTGAAATAAGCTATAAGAGTTATAAAATAAAAATTCCAAAAAATGAAAATGGTATTAAATTAGTTGTATATAAAATAAAAAGTTCAGGATTTTGGAAAGCAATAATATCGGTTTCCAGTTAAGCCAAGTTGGGGCAAAAAAGGAAAGGATTTAAGACATTTGAACATTAAGACATTTTGAACTTTCCAAGGGGGAGTATTCCATTGACAAATGTGGAAACTACAGTAGTTGTACATTATGGCAAATGTGCCTACTGCTATAAGCATTATAGCTTTATTACTTTTGCTTGTCAGTTCATGTTGTTTTGAGATCTGCAAGGCAGAGATGCGAGCTGCTCAGTGGACAGCATGTTAAATAGTTGTTTTCCTGTTGCACACTTCTTATTTTGTTTGCCGTTTAATGCCTCCAAATCATCTTGTGAGTCGTCATTTTCAAATATTGGCATTGGCAAATGCTTCCAATTTGTGTGTGTGAAAGCATCTTCAGTTTTACATGGGCATGACATGAGCTTAATGTAACATGAAAAAGCATTAAATGACACTTTCTGAGCCAGAAAAAAGTATAAAATATCTTGAAACAAAAACTCATTCAGTTTTCACAGCAAAAAAAAAAAAATCTTGGTGAGAAGAATCTTTCAGTAGTGGTATTAATATTTTAATGCTACTTTCCAAAGGTGTTAAACCGTTTCAGGAAGAGTTGTTTAATCCTCCCGGACTCCCGGTTTATTATGTCAAAACAGGGGTGAGGATGTTTGAAGTCAGGCAAATGTGTTCTGATTAAGGGTAGCAGGATCCAAGCGGGGAGCTTATTTACCAAGAGCTTCGCAGCACCGCACATCTGTGCTGCTGACGGAGGCTGGCGGCATCGCTCTCCTGTGGATTCATGCTGCTTTCTGCACGTCCTTGTGCATGTGTTTTGATAGCTCAGCCCTTGCTGCTGTGGATGTCTCACGAGTCTCCTCTGCTCCTTCTCTCTGCGACAGACCCGGATCGTCCCCGCAACTCTCACACGACGACACACACACTCGGATAGAGCACTACGCCAACAGGTAACTCCTCTCCTCTGCAGCGCCGTCGTGTGAAGGATAAAGTTCCCACTGCTCCAGTTTTGACTTCACCTGCTAGAAGCACTGCAGATAATAGCTTCTCCAGAGATCTCGCTCAGGCACAGGATGGCATTTGGCCATAATTTGCTGAGATTCCAAACATCTCTTAAATGTTTTCGAGCAGAACTCACTGGGGATCAGTTGTCCTAATTTTGCCTTTTCAAGTTGCTTTTAGTGCTCTGTCAAATACAGCCACTCAGTTACTGAAGTGAATCTAAAGGCTTCGTACGCCACTTTTTTTTCTAACTTTTACTCCTTACTTTACTTGTACTTCTGTTGTGGACTGAGAAGACTGAAGTTCAATAAGCTAATAATTGAATTTTGTCTTGATGTGATATTTTTGAAATACTTTTGAAATACTATGAAGTCTTAAAACGGGCAAATAGAGAAGGCAAATACAACTTTCATGGCTGACAGAGACATTTTGACTCCAGAAAAATATCGTGAATTCATGCAAATAACGTAACAACGTAACATAACATTCAGTCACACCTTAGAATAGGGAGCACATGCTGACTATTAATAAGCTAGTCACCTGCTGACTGGCTGTTAATAATCAGTAATTATGATGTTATTAAGAGTGAACTTTCAGTGACCATTTCGGGGCAAGATGACGTAGGATGCACATTGGTATTTTAAGATCAATAAGTGGTGTATTTATGCTAATAAATGTCCCCTAATCTTGAGTCCCACCGGACGCTCTTTCACACATTTATTTAGTCACCATTTCCAGGTGCGCCTCACTTTTGTGATATCATAACAGAAACATCTACGACGAAGAGATTAGTCGACATTAGATTGTGCAGATAAAAAAAACCTCTTAAACGCTGCATTTAAATAAAAATGTAAATGATCGACAAGTGCAACAAACAAATGCTTTTTTGCTGTTTTATCTGAAGTGTGATGTCATCACCATGAAAGGAATAGACCGATAATAAACCAAATGATCAACCCAGTCATCGAAAAATATTAACATCAGAACAAATGACTGGATTCAGCTCATAAATATCAAGATATATCCCTTCTGCATGTTTTTGATGAGTAAGCATGAGCTTAATAGCTTTTAAACACTGCTTGTTTAAAAACTGGAGTGTCATGCAATAGATAAAAATTATTACAGATATATTATTTCGTTTTATTCCAAGATTCTCATTATCTAATCTAATATTATTAAGTTATCAAGTATGATTTTAAAAGGGCATTTTATTACAAGGTACTAAAGATAAAGTGAGCATTAATCATGAAGGGAGTCTAATTCAGATAGGAAAAAAGAGGAAGACAATTGTAAACTTTGAAAAAATCTAAATAAATAATTATACCAATAGTTATATTACAAATTTCTGTTATCAACATTTCCTGATGAAAAATTATCTATGTTAACTATTTTCTACCTATTTTGCTAACAGACAGCTCAACACTGGCAACGTTGTTTAGTGGAGGTTAAAATTTGATTTAAAAAGAAAAAGAAGATAAATAGTTTGGCATTATGTTTGGAAATTATTAATTATTCAAAAAGACCTTTTCAAATTTGGAGCATTTTCATGATTTTAATTCATTTGTGTTGAAAATTCTCTTACATTTCTGAAATAATGCTTTCAACTGGAATTTGTTTTATGTGGTGAAAATACGCAGGGAGATTTGGCAAAACATCACACAAGTATTCAGTAGCAAAAGTATAAACAGGATGATGAGAACTAAATTGTTGATGTTATGCTGTGTGGCAAAAAAAAACAGTTGAATATGGCAATCACTAAATGATATTTATTCATGATGACGGGTGCACCTGAGTGCCAGGCACGGATTGCGCATGTGGTGTCGCTCTAACCTGACAGGAACTGCGTTTGTTTGCAGCGGGCCGTGTGGCTTTGCCCTCATTGCTGTGTCTCTTCTCCCTCTGCAGGTTAGCAGAAATGGAGAATCGTAATGGCTCTTATCTGAATGACAGTATCTCACCCAATGAGAGCATGTGAGAAACGCTTTTGTTGCTTGTTTCAAACCTGCTGCTGTGTCTGACCTGCCATTAATCTCGTCTGTGTTTATGTTCAGCAATTGGGTCGTCTGACAGTCCTGTGCTGGATTGTACTAAATACATAGGAGGTCAAGGTGTTTTGTGTGATTTTAAATCCCAAATCTGTTTTTGGTTATGTACCACTTACATAGAATATCAGGCCAGTTATGACATGTTTTTCATGAGCTTAAAAACAAATGTCCCTGAACAAATTCAATGGCGGAAGCAGGTTTACATGTATTCTATGAGTACTGCTTCTTCATGGTCCATAAGAGTCTTCTGCTTGTTCTAAAGGATAAACCTGGGGAATCACTGCAAGATCATGTATTTAGAATTCCTCTACACGTACATTTATTACAAGTGAAGGCAAACTGGTGTGGTCGAGAATTGATGTTATAGCTACTGTATTATCGTGTAAATACGTTTTGAAGACATTAGATATATGTAGATATTTAGGACATTATGGGGTTAGAATTGTGCCAGTTTTACTGAGGCCCCTTACTGACAGAGGAGAGTGAAAATAACGTGTGGCCATGGGATAATTCATCTGACGTCTGAGAGTGATGCAGACTGTTGAGTGTTGTTATGGAGCAGTTCCAACTAACTTAAAGGTGGGATTAATTGTTATGACATTCTTCCGTCATTCACACAAAGAACCTTCTAACCTCACCACAACACTGTTGACTCTGATCCCTCCTCAGATCCTAATGCGTGCAGTTACTGTTATGTATAGTTCAGATTGGCTATCAGAATAAAAAAACATTGGCTGAAAAACACAATCAGTTTTAAAAAATGGGGGGTAAAAATGCCTTTTTTCCACCCCAGTACCTATGTGCAATTTTTATTTTCCATTCCAATGTCCTCTGTTTCCGCTGATGAAAGCTGGCACTATTCTGGCCCAGTATGACATGAGATTCCAAAAAATCTATGTTTATTATTCCTCAATATTCTTACCAAAATTCAATTGTTCCTTTTTAACTCTCTGAAGGTAATTGCATCCTAGGACGTGGATCTCCACCAGGGCGTTGAGTTCCATTTATTTTTTTAATGTATTGTCTTCTACATTTAATGTATCCTTATAATTTGAAGTTTCAAATATTGTTGATTGCAATGAGCACAGTGGGACAGCAGGTGGCAGTAGTGTTCTGAATGAGAGCTTCTGCTCTGCAGAGCGTGGCAAATGATTTGAAGATTCATATGGTCATTTAGAACACCAAAAAAGTTCTGTGCACCATGATCAGCAGTTCCTGACACTTTTGGTGGAATCCTCTTGTTTAGTTATTTTGCTGATGGCTACGTAACCTTCCTGGCAAAGGTTGAAATAAGACCCGACTTAAATCCTTTCACAGCAGTAACAGAAAATAAAGAAAATGATCTCTCTGTTTTGGCCCTCACTAAAAAGGAAGTAGCAAAGCTCATCAGTTGTCATGGTTGGTTGCACCTCAGCTGAAGGACACAAGCTGTTTTCGGTGTTTTGAGTGGAGTTTAGTGACTCAGTAGGGCCTAAGAAGAAATCATCCGAGGCGCTAGTGTCTTTTCTTGTCGGCTCAAACGCAGTGTTATTTGAAGGTGGTGAACAGTTTCCTCTCTTCTCTTTTTCTCACTCACTGACTCGAGTCTTGGTCCCTGTGTTTGCAGTGATGATGAGCACATGTTGATCCAGCACTACTGCCAGTCTCTGAACCAAGGTTCTCCTCTCAGCCAGCCCCGCAGCCCGGCCCAGATCCTCATCTCCATGGAGACGGAGGAGAAGGGCGAACTGGAGCGTGTCCTCAACGACCTGGAGCAGGAAAACAGGTCGGTGGACCCGTCGAGCTTCAGAACCTCTGCGCCTCGTAGACTGCTGAGTCAGCACCACGAGCAGCGTCCCATTCTTCTTTGTCGCCCGCTGCAGGAAGCTCCAGGCCGAGTACGACCGTCTGAAAAAGGCTCATGACAGGAAAGGTCTGTCTCCGCTGCCGTCGCCCCCGGAGATGCTGCCGGTGTCGCCTCAGCGAGCGCGGGACGCTGAGCTCATCGCCGAGGCCAAACTGCTGCGTCAGCACAAAGGGCGCCTGGAGGCTCGGATGCAGATCCTGGAGGATCACAACAAACAGCTGGAGTCGCAACTGCACCGACTGAGGCAGCTGTTGGAGCAGGTACGCACTTGATATTCCCATAGACGCCCCACTTACCGCCCCGCTCTCTGCTTAAATGTCCATTTGTTCTTCATTTGTTTGTCAGACGGATTCCAAGGTGAACGGCACAGCTCTGTCCTCTCCATCCACCTCATCTCAGCGCTCCGACTCCTCCCTCCCCCTGCTTCGTGTGGCAGCCAGCCAGACTACTGACACCATGGGTGAAAACAAACGCACACTTGGCGTCTATTCAAAGCTGCGTCTCGGGTTTAACACACTCTCCCTTTCCCCAGGTGACGACGAACTGTCCAGCCCTTCCCAGGATGCATCAGGACTTGAGGAGGTCATGGAGCAGCTCAACAATTCTTTCCCTCACAGCCACGGTACCCCTCATTTTTGCACTACCCCCTCACATCTGGACAAACACAGGAGGACTGCTTCTCGTGTTTGGTAGAAGTGGAGAAACTCAAAAGCTCTAAATCATGACGAAAATCTGATGAAAAACATTTGTGCACAGGTGCTGTACATGTATTTTCAAAGTATATTGTAATTTTTATACCTGCAATCCAGCTCTTCTTTACTTTGTTTCTATTTCAAACTTGAAATAAATATAAAATATCATGAAACAAAATGTAATTTTACCTCCTTAAGTCAGCGTGAGTATGTATTTTAATTTTAAACTTCAAGTGGGATCATATTGAATCTGGGGCTACAGCAACATTTTATATCGCAAAAAAAGCTCCCACCTCCTTCACACAATTGTCAGTAAACGTTCCTCTGTCCTGCACTCCTGCATCTCAGATGTTTGTCTTTTCCTCTGTCTCTTGATTTGAGGGTGATTGATCCTCTTTCCTTCTCTTCTTTTCCTTCTTTCTCTGTGTGAGCCAGGAGGGAGACGGGGACACCCATGAGAGGTCAGTGGCTTGACTCCCGCCTTTCACTGTGGTGCCTTATCATTCTGTCCACCTTTGCTCTCCACCTTCCACTAATCCTGTTCTCATCCAACTCTGAGTGAAAACAGTTACACGTTTGGCTGCCAGTTTCATGTCGTGCAACACGTCCATTTGTACTACGTATTGCTCATCTCTACTAAGAGAACAGGGTAGTGAGTGACGTGACAAAAAACATATTATACTATTTTTTTTCAAACATACACTTCACACATATTTATCATATTTTTATCCAATATTTATCAAGGTATAGGAAACATCTTATTTGTGTACATTGGTGTATTGTGGTGTTGTTTACAGTGAAGTTTTGCAGATAATATTGGGAAAACATAGTCAGCCATGTGCATGTGGTTTTACTAGATCGACCTCACAAATGCGATTCAAGGTCAGAGATGAGCAGTGACAAACCACCATGGACAGTCGGTTCTTTCTCTCTTTTTCTCTCTTATCAGCGTTGAAATCTGCTGTGGTGCTTACGTATTAAAGGAACATGTTCATAGATAAAGGTTTCAGTCCGTCCCCTCTCAGAATATTGCAGGAAGCGAGTCACAGCTCTGAAGGAAGCTGCTGTGTAGGATGTGCAGTCATCTCTCTGCAGCTTGTGTGTCGCGGCGTTGTCGGTACAACTCCCAACCTTTCTGTCTCCACTCTCAGGTCCCAGCATCGGGAGTCTCTTCCACATGGCCGACGATCTTGGCCGCGCCATGGAGTCACTGGTCAACGTGATGACGGACGAGCAGAGCGCCGACCAGCACGAGGCCCTGCCCTTCTGACCCCACCCAACCCCCCACCCCCGTGTCTCCCTCCCCTCCTATCGCATGCTTTTATAGTCAAAACAACTGGATTGGAAACACAGTTTACAAAGAGAATATATAACGTCTATTTTTGTGAGAGATTGCAGTTCCAGCATAAAAAGATACAAAAAAGATTATAACGTGTAGATTTGAGTAGTTTCTTAAGACGTCCTGGACTCGTTTTATTAATAAGAGAGGCTGGTTTTTAAACTTCTATGCAATTGTATAAAGAACATAGTGAGCGGGGCAGAGAGTGTCGATACAAATAAGTGTGTTTCGTGTGTTCGTGCCATCTCTTTGTAGCCGTGAAGACGGGCAGAACATTTGTACTAGGGTGATTTCTAAGAGCAACACGTATTTGTAATAACAGCGTACTACTTTCAAGGTAATGCAGGCATCCTGGATCTTTGCCGTACGTTGTGTGTGTGTGTGTGCGTGTGCTGAGCGTTGGTGTGCGAATCTGAAGGTATCATTTACCGTGTTTTTAAATCCTTCCATGTCATCATCTTCATCTTCCTAAAACATTTGGGCCTTTTCCCAGTGAAGGAATATTGTCTCCTGACAATGTTCTGAGGCATCCAAACAATGGTACGCGAGAATATACCATACATTCGACTGGCAGTTTGCTTCTCTTTCTTTGTCTTGGATAAACACCTGCTTATTAGCATGGCTGTAGCATGTTGGTCAGCCTGGAGGGTCTGGACTATCTAATATTGCACTTCTAAGAATTGAACTGTTGAAGGGAGTCAAACTTTTAGAATACATTTCCTGTCTGGTTTCCCACAGTTTTATACAGTTTTTCCCAGAAGTTTAGGCAATGTGGATCCATTCATCCTTTCAAACACTATTATTATTATTATGATTATTATTGTTATTATCATCATTACTATTTTTCTAATCATGGTTCCTCAAAAACCAAACTGCTTAGTCATCATTGCTAATGCGAATTCATTCAGTTGACTCGCCTTAATGCTAATCTGTTCAAGGTAGATGTGTTTCTCATTTACAATATTGGACATGATGTTCAGTTTCACGACAAATATCTCTTTGCTTTCAAACAAATGTGAGTTTTTTTGACCGCCATTTGTGCTCTAAAGAAACTGAAAAATCCCATAAGTTACTTTTTAGGCCTCACTGTATGCTGTCAGGTGCAAGACTGAGACATGGCTGCACTGAAACGCAATATTCTGGTTGGCTCAAGATGAATGTATGAATGAATGACCCTCCCCTTACGTGATCCAGAGGAAAACAGGAATGCTCTGCTCTTGTTCGTTTTGTGTTCAGGCTGCTGAGATCCAGTATTTCAATGAGTTTGTGAGAAGTTCAGATCTTTGTGGACTGTTGCACTGGAACATTTTTGAGGGTTACTTTTACATGACGAATTGTAGGATGGTCCTTGAAGAATGTAAGGTACATGCTACAATTAAAAATCAAAAATTTTGACAAAGGCATTTTCATTTACACGACAAATAGCTACTTGGCCAAGAAAAAAAACGACACCTTCTTCTGCTCCAACATGGTCATTTGAGCTGAATGTTTTATCAGGCGTCGATATTGGAGCGTTTCTATGACTCCTGAACTCAAATACATGTGCACTACTGTCATACCTGGAATATTGTTTTGAGTGTCTTTTTAGAGTGTATCATTTTGTGTGCGGTTGAACTGTTATATCATGTGTGACACGAGTGAAACTCCAAATTGAGATATGACAAGTCAGTATCGGGTGGTTCACATTGGTCACCTCATCCCTGCGGAGTGATTCGCCAGGTTTCTGTTCAGACACTGAATTTTAATTTTATTGTTTGTCATTCTGGCATCCCCCTCGACCCCCTCGACATATCAGAGTCCACCAAATATATGCCTTACTACTGTATTATAAAATGCTTTACTGTATATCAATAAAGCACGCAGTTATGTTCTGATAACCGTCTGTGTGTGTGTGTGTTTGGATGCTGGGTGGTGAACGACTGAACATTCCCATCCTGCTGCATCACAGGAGACTGTCAGCTCAAGATGAACTCCTTCGGGAGTGATTCCCCAGCTCATATAATTGGCTCACTTTCCTATAGACTTCACAGAAATGGGCTCCATTTGTCATTCTACACTGGTGTTTTATTTTGGATAAGAGTCTGCGGAGTAAATGGAGAGCCAAAAGCCATGTCGGCTTTGCTTTCAGACAGCGGATCAGTGGTCCGGTTATGTGAGGTGAAGCGATGCATTATTGTGTTTAATTGGCCCTGTTGGGTTTTCTAACGCGCTCCGCCTCTTCCTCAACTATGAGTTTGCATTTCTTAACAGTACTGTTTCACACAATTTAAACCCTTACAACTTGTTTTGTTTTTCTTTTTAGTTATATATATTAAAAACTATTGATAAACAGGTATACAAATTCAGTCGCAGCGCTAATTTAATCTAAGTAGTATTCAATTTTATTTATTTATATATATATTTATTTATATATATATATATATTTATATTTATTTTATTTCGTTTGTTTGGAATCCTCATACTTTCCCTCAACATTCTTAAATAAAAAGTGGAGAAGTCGCACCTTCCAATTTTTTTCCCCTTAATAAAATGTATAAAATCCCATTCTTGAGTGATATCACATCATTCTACGAATGAATGATTTTGAATGATATTCTGGACATAAACTATTCGACCGAGTAATTCGACCTCAAACCGTCTTGCCACTAGAGGTCAGCACTATAACTAAGTTTCAATAACATGGAGATACCCCGGATGTTGTTACGAGTCACGTGACCGATGACGACCCTCTGTTCGGCGATGTCGCTTCTGTTCAAACGTGACAGCAGTGTGATGCGGTGTGTGTAGCGCGTCAACATGGCTGGGTTTGGCGCAGAGCTGACGGACTACCTGGAGGGCAGAATCACTTTTGAAGAGTTTGACAGGAGGAGAGACGAGAGGAGCAAAGAGGTAAAGCAGCGCGGAACCGTCACAGACGCTGTCGCTTGTCGTAGATTTCTGTGTAACATTAGCTGCCGTTTTTACGCAACACTCATTATGGTACTAAAAAGTACGGCATGCTGAAGTAGTAATGTCAAATATGGTGGCACTTTTGCGTCATTTTAATCAGCTACATACTCGTCGCAATGATAATAATCGCCATTGTTGTGGTCTATTGGATCGAGTACTCGGTGCTTGATTGCATTGGTCGTGAACGTTGAGAAGCTCGGTATTCGACTATATAGATGTGTGAGACGCGAGTATCAATAAAGAGCAGTTGACTAGCACTGTGGGCACCGTTCGGTGTTACAAACAACGTCAAGCTACAACAATTGTGTTGTGCGCAGCAACACTGGTTTGAACTTCACTTGCTGCAGCCTAAGTTTGAGTTGTCTTCTTTCAGCAGCTTGACGATGGCACTGCGATCCCAGAAGATGTTGACAATGAAAAACCATCGACCTCAAAGCAGTCGCTGGCCAACATTGGTACGGTGCTAACATTTATGAGCAGAACACTCGATCGCAGCAACATAAAAAATATATATTTGTCAAACAACCTGGAATTTTTACTCCAATATTCGCTAACTGGATCTCCTAGACTAAAATCTGAAATCATTTTTATTATTATTAGTTCAAAAACGTCGCGTATAAGTGATTCATTTGTGTGTTTCAGAAGAAGGAGTCAGCCCAGGAGTCCAGCTTGCCTTTGCCTCCATACTTGGAGAAACTGCCCCCCCTCCATCCTCGGAGGAGGATGAGGAAGATGATTCGTTGAGCTATGTTGATGACTTGGGGGACCAGGATTTCAAGCTTGAGGAGGAGGAGGAGAAAGGAGCCAAGGCTCAAAGAACAAAAAAGCGGCAAAGAAGGCAGAGAAAGGATCCCAGTGACGATGAGCAGGATGAGGACATGACGGTCGGAGATGTGTTTGCACTGGAGATGGAGCTGAATCGAGAGAACAAGAAGATGCTGAAGGTGAGCAGTTGTGCAGCACAATAATCAGATGTTTGTTTCTAAACGTTAACGTGTGGCAAAGGCACGACGCAAGCGTAGCAAGCTACCCCGAGCTCTGAGAGGCCTGATGGGCGAGGCCAACATTCGGTACGCCAGAGGAGATAAAGAGGACGCCATCATGATGTGCATGGAGATCATACGTCAAGGTACTGTGATTCATTGTTCTCGGGCTTTTCACAGCATTCTGAAAATTCCAGTTCCACCTTTTCAAGATGTCTTTAACGTGTCCCACCTCCTCCAGCCCCACTGGCGTATGAACCATTCTCCACTCTGGCCATGATCTACGAGGACGAGGAGGATCATGAGAAGGCTCTGCAGTTCAGTCTCATTGCTGCTCACCTCAACCCCAGCGACTGTGAGGAGTGGATTCGACTGGCAGAATTGTCTCTGGAACAAGGAAACATTCGACAGGCTGTTGTCTGTTACACGAAAGGTCAGCGTGACGTTCTCTAAAACAACATTAATGTGTTCAATTTGTACCTGAATCATTATTTATTTCTGCTTGAGCAGCCATCAAGCATGATCCCACAAATGTGCGTTATTTGTGGGAGCGCTGCAGCCTACACATGAGACTTGGGGAGCACAAGCAATGCATGGACGGCTACCGACGCATCCTGTCTCTTCTGCCTATGGAGGAGGGGGAACACTTCATGCAACTCTCCAAGGACATGGCTAAGTACGTGACAAATACACACAAGCATTCTTGATAACTGTTCTTTATTCAGTTCAAGTCCTATGACAGTTAAGGTTATAATCAGTCACAAGCAATTTTTCTTGGGTTTTCTGTAGGAGTTACTATGAGTGCAACGACTTGTCCGCAGCCCTGAATGTGATCTCTGACGCATTGGCCCGGCACCCCGACCTGGTCAGTGATGACATCATCAACATGGCCTCCGAGCTCTATATCGCTAACCATCAGTACAGCAAAGCTTTGCAGGTAAACGTGTTCAGCGTTTTATCGTGCTACGGCTTTGGATTAGTATGTGAATACGCTGTGTGCGTCCTCAGGTTCTGGTCCAGTTTTCTGGCGTTGTTTTGATTCAAGCTGAGCACAAAGGAGAGGCTACAGTACCCGAGGAGAAAGGGTCAGAAAAAATGAATGTGGAGGAAAAGTCAAACGTTGAAAATGCAAAGACGAACAACGACATGGAAACTGCTTGGGATGAGAATCGTGAGTCAGTCTGTCAAAAACGAGTCAGCTTTGTTTTCTTAAATGTTCTATTTTGTTGTCTAACTTTGCTGCAGAATTCTAAGGTTTCATGACAATTCATCCCTATATTACCGGAAATATTTACTATTACAGACAAATACATTTTGTTGTGTATGTAATTTAAAGTTATTATTGGTTCTTCAGGACACCAAAAACTTTCTTGCTCATGACACCTATTTTCAGTCATGATGATGTGCGCATCTCGTGTCTCCAGGTGTGATTGAGGATGTTCAGGTTCCAGACAGCATCCCAGTGGACCTGAAGGCCAAACTGATGATATGCATGATCCATCTGCACATCTACACTTCTAGTCTGGAGGTAGCCAATAACCTTGTGACACAGTGAGTCGTCCGTTAATACTCACTTCGGCGATACTCATTTGTGCCCCCCTCAGGCAATGGTGTCGTCACTGATGACGCAGAGTCCAGAGGAGATTGGTGATTTGTACTTGGATGTAGGAGAAGCTTACCTGGAGAAGGGCGAGTATCTCTCCGCTCTGCCTCTGCTGTCCTCTCTGGTTGTGTCAGAGAAGTACAACCTGGCTGTGGTCTGGCTTCGACATGCAGGTATGACAAAACAGCATCTCATTTTGACGGTTAAGACAACTACAGTTAGAAACCCTGAGGGCGCAAGTTTTTTTTACTGAAATATTTCACTTTAATATCACTATTTCAGAAGGCTTTGGCTTGACAACTTTTGGGGTTGAAGGTATACTTCAGTCTTCAGTGTGAGCCAAAGTTGGGTTGAAGTAAAACCACTCGTCTCATTGTAATAATTTATGGCGCCGGTGATAGAGACTTTTACCGACTGGAGACCGTCATCCTCACCTCTGAAGTAACAATGAAGATAATGATGATGAAGGTCCCGTTAAAGTGTTATTGTACTGAAAAGACAATGCAAACCAACTGAAGGCAACACAAACAATTGTAACAGTGATGAAGTCATGTCTTGTTTTGTTTGCTTCCCTTGTCCTCCAGAGTGTCTGAAAGCTTTGGGCCAGATGGAGGCCGCAGCAGAAAGCTTCACAAAGGTGGTGGAGATGGCTCCTCAGCACCTGGAAGCCCGACTGTCACTAGCTACGCTGCACCAACAGCTCGGCCGACCGGAGTCTGCCCTGAGGGCTCTGGAGTCCATGTATGACAGTGACACTCTGGCTCAGGACTCTTCAGCTGCACAGAAGGCAAGGACCCACTAAATAGTCCCACTGATCAAACTCTGCAACATATTGAATATGTCTGCCGACAGGAACTGAAGCTGCTCCTGCATCGTTCCACGCTCCTGAAAACTCAGGGGAAAGTGCAGTATTACCTGGATGCTGTCATCAGCATGCTTGCCATGCTGCTCAAGGTAACACTCAGAACACCTGCTTGTCTCAGGTGTATTTTTAAATCTATGTGTCTGCCACTTTCCAGATGGCCTTGCAGCGTGCAAAGGTGTCTGTTCGCTCCGTTATTGTCGGGGGTGAGACGCACCTGCGCCTGGTGAAGGTGGCAAGCGTTGCTCCGATGAATGACGAACTGGAAGCTGCTTACCTGGACCCAACTGGTATCTGCCTGTGACTGCGTTGTAACTTGTATGTAGGGATGCACAACATGTGATTTTGTTTTTGTTCTCACTGTTGCCACTAAGTGATAAGTATCTGCAGCCAGTTTCCTTTACAATAGTCCATGTCTGGGCTCTACAGCATTTACTTTCAAAACAGCTATTTTGCTGCTCTAGAAATCAGTCTGGATTTGCAACATATACCAGAATTTTTTTTTCTAATTCTACCTTCGTCAGCGAACAAGCATAGTGTTTGGTTCAATCATGCGTCAAATGTGAATCCTGGTTTATTTTTTAAATACTGATCGTTGTACTTTGAGTTTTCTCTCCTCGTGGTTCCACTTTTTTTGCTTTGATGAGGTGACAAACTCTCAGGAGTCGTCTTCTTCTTTTTCTCCTTACATCTGAGTGAATTGCAAAAATTACATTTGATGCTCATGTACATGAGCTTATGAAGCATCACAACCATATTTTGTGGCTCACGAAAATAGTTCTCAGGGCACCTTCAACGAAACCCATCCCAACACTAACATCGGTCTCATCTCTCTCAGGTAAAACCAGCATCCTGTCGAAGGAGGACTGGTGGCAGCTGCTGCTGACGTGCATGCGTACCCTCTGTGAGGTGAAACGCTACAAGGAGGCTGAGCTGCTGGTGGAGAGCGCCATGGAGTTTGATTCTTTCTACGAGAGCAAGCCCAAAAGGAAGGAGATGGAGTGCTTTGGGCTCTCAGCCGCCTTCCTCGACCACAATTACCACAAAGCCTACGACTACATCAGGTAATAATCCCAGGCCAGAACATCATGACCCACTGCAGAAGAGTTTCTCATTCCCACTTAACACTTAAGCAAAGTCGGGTAACATGTCACCATTGGTTCTTCAACTAGGCCATAAACTGTTGTGCACGGTGTGTTCTGGGACTTTTTTTCATGATGATCTGTTTTTCCAACATGCAACTGCACTATAAAACTGACTTATTTGTTTAACTCTGACAGGTTGATGCTGATGGAGAAGGTGGATTGTTCACAGCTTTGGAATGTGTTCAACCAGGTGCACCCATGTCCTCTGGCCATCCGCTGGCAAACCTACTGCAGTTTGCTCATTTCCGTTTACCTCCACAGCTGACCACGTGCTCCCACCATCAGCGACATCATCGCTTCTGTTTGCGGCTGCTGTTGAAACACCCAGAAAATCACGCTCTGAGTGTTCTCTGTGGACACAATGCCATGGTGTCAGGGAGCTTCAAACATGCTCTGGGTACGACACACTAACACAACGTGAAAAGACGTCTCAGTTTCTAGAGAACTAAGGGATGAAGTCCAAAGCTATTTAACCTCTTAGGTCCCCAATCCACATATGTGTAGACCGCATCATTGTCTTTCACTGACATGGTATTCTATTTTTTTTTAAATGTGGATCAACTATCCACACACTGCCCACACCAACCTGTAGTGATGCAACAACATAAGAGCCATTTCAGTGGGGAAAAAAGGAAGGAACAAAGGCACACACAGAGACACAAGAGAATGGCTCTGGTGTACATGCAATATGTAGGATAAAGTCTCCAGCTTCATATGACATACGGTATGTTAGTTACATTGTAATTATTATTAATAACAGTATTGTGAATAATAATTCTGCAAAACAAGGTCATTCTGCTTTGCAAAAGCAACTTTCCTTACAGGACAATGTTTAGTTATTACTCCTTCCAAGTCATTCCTATCTCAATTTGCAAAAAAACAAAGCTCAAGAAAAGCAAGGTCTGACCTGCAGTTGTGACTTCATTCAAATGGACTCCAAGTAATTAATTTAAATTCGTCTAGAAAAACAAAATCAATGCAGATCACACAGGTTAATCATGTATAAACTTCTTCTCTTGGGTCACCGGTTCCTGGTGCACCACATTATACAAAGTGATGTTATAACCAAAACATCTGTGGTGAAGGAGAGAAAGTGAGAGGATTAATCGATGTTTAAAAACCTTCAGGTTAGAAACACGACAAATGTTAGGGGTTTAGAGTTTGCTCATCACTGGATCATTTCCACGATGTTTAAGATGTTGTGTACAGATTCAGCTGAAATTTGATCATTCTGGTGTTAAACACTAAAAAATGTGATTAATGGTGAAATCTCTGATTTTATTCATTTTCATCCCTTTACATCAATAGTTAATTATGTGTATCTGAGCCCAATAATTATGGATGGTTTAACAAGGTGAGAAAGATGAAATCAAACATTGAACGGTAAAATAAATAGCAGTAAAAAGCCAAACAGGTGGATGATAAATTCTTTAAAAGGTTTGTGAGTCATCATAAAGATGGTCCAGAGCCCCACCAAAAGCGAATCATCTGTTCCTTGGCACATTCCTGACACTTCCTGAAAATGATAATGTGCAAGTTATTTTACAAACTTTGATCAAAACATAACTGTGGGGCCCAGAATACTGCCACCTTGCATTGTCAATGAGAAAAAAAAAAGGAACAATTGCCTGAGAAGGGCAGTAATGGAATGGCATCGAAAAATGCAGAGCAAAAAGACAAAAGTGCATTTTTTTAGTGTTCTATTATCATTGAAAAGCTTTCTTTTTATTTGCATACATAGTTACATAAAATATCTTTTTTCTTCTTTGTGCTGTGTTTATGTTCAGCCTTCTGGTTCTCATCAGGGTGGCACCATTGTATCATGCAGGGCGGGGAGAGGAGGGGCAGTGGGAATGGGCGGGGTTTGCTTTGGCTCTTTTGGCTCTGGAACAGTATTTGGCTGAAAAAAAATAAACGGTGGTGGGAAAAAAAAACATTGTTTATGTTTAAAAAAATGGACTGACACGTGTATTGAACTTGGAAAACCCCACTGTAGGGAAAAAAGGACTTCTGACAAATAGAAGCCATTGATCTGTACTCTGATTTTTTTTATTTTCCTTTCCAATATTGTTTCTTCAGTCAGTAGTTCTGTTTTCACTGCCAGTATAAGGTAGTGTTATTCTAGCCCCCTTGCAACCTCCTTGTACTTGAATATTTTTGTGTCTATCAAGGCATTGGCTTCTGTAAGTTGGCCGTAGACGTGTTTGAAATACCTCAAATGGTACACTTGGATAATCTTTCTGTCATGACAGTAGTCATTATATTTAGGCTGACCTCATGCTGAAGCTGTGATGAGGAAGACGAGTGTTTGGAACAGTATAACATCTACCACGGCTAAAGACTATAGCATAGCAATAGCAAATACAATAAATATGAGGCTCTTACAATGTTTTCATCTTTGTTTTTTGTATTTGTATCTAACTGCAAGAGTTTGTTTTTGCGTGTCTAGGACATTATACCCTGGCCTTACGGGCTCAACCCAACAACCCGCTCAACTGCTTGTACGTTGGTCTCACCTTCTTCCACATGGCTGGGCAGAAATTTGTGGCCAAAAGACACACCCTCATACTACAGGTTGTGAATTGTCTGTCTGTGTGTGTTACTATGGAGCGCTCTCTTTCACGGTGTTGCTCATGTTTCCGTGTGTACAGGGTTTCTCCTTCCTGTGGCAGTATGTGGCGTTGAGAGGCGTGTGTCAGGAGAGCCTGTACAACCTCGGCAGAGCGCTGCACCAGATGGGGCTCACACACTTGGCCATACATTACTACCAGAAGGCTTTAGAGCTGCCCCTGCAGAAACTGGAGGTGGGTCAACAGAGGCTCATTGATGGAGTGGCCAAAACATGTTTGTAGGTCTGTTAAACTAGTTACGCCTTCATCGATTTGTTCTCATGCTGGTTTTCTCCCTCCAGGGTATTCCGGAGGATCAGACGGACCTGAGTCGGGAAGTGGCCTTCAACCTGTCTCTGATCTATCAGAGCAGTGGCAACATGGAGATGGCGCATCAACTCATCAACACACACTGCATCGTGTAGAATAATGCGTCCAGGTCTGTCAACATCCATGTGATCATGGTATTCAAGATGTAAACAAGTTATTTTTCCATTAAAATATTTATTTCTTTATCGGGTGTTTTGCCTATTTGTCATCTGTGTTGTAGGTTTAGGAGGCTATACTCCATGTAGCTGAACAGTTTTGCTCTTATTTGTATGTCATTTCACCTTCCTTCCTGAAAGAACTCCATTTGGATACAGTGTTTTTGCCTGGGTCATTTGAATTAATTTCACTTTCATGTTGGAAACTGAAATTATCAACAGAGGAGGCTTTACCCTTGTTTCTTCACATATCCACTACACCAGAAGGTAAACTAAAGCCTGGGGGCCACATGTGGCCCTTTTGTGTATCTTTGTGGCCCTCTAGAGGGAACTCTAAAATCAATATTAATATCAAATTATTTTATTTTATTTAAGTGTTTCATATCTCCCAAATAAAGTTAATGATTTTTTTACTACATTAAATTATTATTCATAATTGAAAGTGCAAGTATGATCAGTCTGAACCAGTCTGAAACCTGCAGTTTATACCACGGTGCAGCTAATGAATGAATTTTTAGGGTTAAACGCCAAAATATTGAGCCTTGTCACATCAAACCGATGAAATCAGAGGGGTTTTCTTCTTCTTTTCCTTTGGGCTTCTCCCTTCAGTGGTGGCCACAGCGAATCATCTTCCTCCATCTCCCCCTGTCCTCTGCTTCCTCTTCTCTCAAACCTACAAACCTCATGTCCTCCTTCACCACCTCCATCAATCTCCTCTGTGGCCTTCCTCTCCACCTTCTGCCTGGCAGTTCCAACCTCAACATCTTCATCTACCAATGAACTGTCTCTCTCTCTCCTCTGTACATGTCCAAACCATCTCCATCTAGCCTCTCTGACTTGGTCTCCTAAACACATGTGCTGTCCCTCTGATCCTATCATCATCCTGCTCCACTCTCAGAGAGAAGCTCAGCATCTTCATCTCTGCTACCTCCAGCTCTGCCTCCTGTCTTTTCCTCAGTGCCACTGTTTCCAAACCATACAACATTGCTGGCCTCACCACCCTTTTGGACACTTTCCCTTTCATCCTTGCCGACACCCTTTTGTCACACATCACACCTGACGCTTTTCTCCAATGATTCCATCCTGCCTGCACCCGCTTCTTCACCTCTTTGTCACACCCTCCATGGGCCTGGACAGTTGACCCTAAGTACTTACAATCCACCACCTTCTTTATCTCTGCATCCTGTAACTCCACCTGTCCACTTGGCTCCCTCTCATTCACACACAGGTATTCTGTCTTACTGCGGCTAACCTTCATTCCTCTGCTTTCTAAACCTCCACCTCTCTAGCTTATCTGCCACTTGCTCCCTGCTCACACCACAGATCACAATGTCATCTGCAAACATCATTGTCCAAGGGGTTTCTTGTCTAACCTCATCTGTCAACCTGTCCATCACTATGGCAAACAGGAAGGGGATCAGAGCTGAGCCTTGGCGCAGTCCCACCTCCACCTTGAACTCCTCTGTTACACCTGCAGCACAGGTTTTATATACCTTCATTTAGCTTAAAGCTCCGCCAGCAGAGACAATCTCCTGGAGGACCAGAGACGAGAAGCAGCAGCTGAGACCAGCCGTGGTGTCAGAGCTCAATTATATTGGTGGCATGATTTGAGTTCAGAACATTGCTAAGTTTGTTTCATGAATAAGCACAGAAATCACTGACCTTTCTACGGCAAGTACAGCGCTGCTGCACTCGCGATTTATACTTTATGTTTGCTAATGTTTGAGCAAAATCAAAATCAACAAACATTCCTTCTTACATTTGACAGGTTTGTTTTATATTCTGGTGCACTCTATAGTCTGGAATTGACGGTACACGAGAGAAAAAACACTGTCCTAAATCTGGGCCACGACCCTCGTGTTGAGAAACTCTGGCCTGAAAAAGCTGGTTTTCAGACGCTGACTCTTGAGGGGAGTGTTTCCGCTAGTCTTATTCTGCGGTCCGTCTCCCGTGTGTGAGCTCATGAACGACTGCCATGTGTGAAAGTTGCTGCCGAGAACTGCGGGGGAAAGTCGGCGTCTATTGAAGAGCGCCAGTCGCCTCCATGATGGAAGAGCCAGCGCGCGAGCAGCGGAAGCGGCGGGCGGATGTGGAGGAAGCAAATAAATAAGATATGAACGCGGATTCCTGCCCGACATCACGGAGCACCAAGAGCACAAGGGAAGCGAACCGACGACCATGATTTCGGAGGAGTAGCCTGACTTCGTGCATATAGCGAGTGTTGGCTGCCGAGGGGCAGCAGCGCTTCTCCCGGAAAATGAGGCGCCGAGCGCCGCCTGGAAGCCGATGAGGCGTCGCTGGAGTCTGGGCCGAGCGGAGCTCCGTCGTCCATGATCGGACCACTTGTTTTCGGCTTTCCTGGCACAAAGTACGAGGCTCGAGTCACCTGAGCGAGGCGGGTAAGATCCACGGAACTCGTATTTGTCTGGAATGAAAGCCCAGTTCGGGTTGTTTCGTGCACGACAGGCTCGCACTTGCAGCCACTGTAAAATCTGTTGCGATGGCAGGCGACCACCGTCGTTTGCAACTGATAAACACCGAAGTATTCGCGTGTTGCGTTGCATCAAGTGCACGCGAGCCGACCTCAGTCCCAGAATAACAGCCGATCCTCTCAGATTTCCTCCCTGACAACATCATCTGACCACCACACTCAGTCGTGCTACAAAAACACGCTACAAAAACAATCAGTTTTGCGTCACTGTCAACTGTCAGCGCAACATTGGTGACTAAACAAAGACATCACAGTCTCATTGTGTCTCTGGTGTGACGACAGGAACCTCCTGATTTCCCATATAAAAGCTTTCCTTGGTTGACTAGTGGCTGTTGTTGAAGTTGTGTTGACTCATGCTCCATTTTTTGGTCCTAGTTTTTGTTAATGCAGTGATGGAAGCCAGATACAGTCAGAGATTTTGTTAAATGACCATTGAAGACTTGAATTTTAGGGGGTAATTGATCCCAAAAATAACTGCAGATTTAAAGTTTGCTTTGCTTCTATGACTTTGAATGAGGAGTTAAGTTGACAAAGGGTTCTTAAATGGACTTGAAATGACCTGTGTGTCATCCCTTTTGTGGGACTGGTGTGAGGAGATTTGTGGTCACGTTTGTCGTCTATTGCCACATACTTTCCCACCGTTCTTTGCTGCTGGAGCACTGTAAATACACAGCGGCGTGTGGATGTGTGTAGCCGTCGCCCAGTCATGACCGCCTCATTGTTCTGCAAGTGCTGCTATTTCAGGACTGTGTGTGCGTGTTTGTATGTGAAAGACATTAGTCCTGTCTCAAGTTCCTTCAACAACAAAAAGTGGAGTTCACCATCCATATAGTTCCAACATTCACTTGTTGAAATGGCACTTTTAATACTTCTATTATTCATTTTTGAATTGCTATATTGAGCTTAAGTGCCTACTTGAGACAGCCTTATTTTATGTCAGAATTTTATTTATTTAACTGAATCGCGGTATTTGTATTACATTTTTGAAGACAGCCTTATTTTATTTATTTAACTGTATTTGTTTTACATTTTTGAACAATGCACCTGGCCTCACTGGTTTGCGGATGTGCTTGACCTTTACTTTTGGATTTCATTGATGAAGCATAGTTCACCAATAAAAAATTGGATTTCAAATCTTCTCTTCTTACTGAATTGAATTGATCAATTGATTAAAAAAATGTAGTATTTTTTTAATATCCTAGAACTCAAATTCTTTATCAGGAGACCTTAGGCAGATATGACGTTGAAATGTGATTAATTTGATTAATTTTTTTAATCGACTGACAGCATTAGTAAACAGGCATTAAAAAGAATGCTAATCAGGAATTATATTTGTAAATAGTTGGTATCACCTGTGTCGTGCTAAATGTTTTGTTACGTACATGGGGCTGTTACGTACAGTCGATTACCGTAATGGACTGTTTGCTGAGCCACTGCGGGCGTCGTCTAGTTGTGTGGTCAACGCTCCGTCATCTGCATATATGCTAAGACTGCGACCAAAAACATTAAAAGTATGGAAACATTTCTTAAATATTTAAGTATGATTGCTTACCTTTATTCACGATACAACATTTGTGATCAAAATATGAAGGTTACACTACTTTTTATACTTCTTTTCAAGATTTTTGAAAAATGCTATTTTCATACTCGACTTTCGTTTCAGTATTGTTTGTCGCCCGGTACACGTCTTATGCCCACTAGCCAACTTATGGTTAAGCTAGTCAGTGGCTAGTCAACTATCCAGTTTCAGCCCCAGTTTTAAATTCTAAAAATGTAGTTTGAAAGGTTGGTAATTTGGCCAAGGTTTTGTCTTGCTAGCCTTCAATGTGTCCATTGCGAAATGTTCCGATCCCTTTGATATTTTGGGATATGATGGTATCTGTCCAACTCCTGGTGTTGCAGCCGTAAAGCACATATAAATCAGAACAAGTGCCGACAGGAAATCGGAATTCAACCCTGATCTTTCATTTGTAATTGAAACAACTGCAGAAGTGCATGTCTTTTCAACAGATTCATTTGGTTTTTGCCTCTGTTTTCCTGCACAAACAGACCACATGCTCGGCATCTCTTCGTGGACTGGGTCGCTTTGCTCCAGAGAATCCACTTTGCGATATAATTAGACTGTGGCAGCTTATTTTTTAATGCCCAAATCAGAACTAGTGTGCTGGGATGCCTTGATGATTCACAGACCCAGCTGCTGTTTTCCTGTGCGTTTAACCTAGCTGAAACATGCCCTGAAGATCTGTGAAACTAGCGCGGTCCTAGACCGTCTCTGTCTCTGGAAATGCTTTTCATCAGCAACACGACGGACTAGAATCGCTGATAACAGAGCAGAGCTTCATGCTCACCAGTCAGTGTGTATATTTAGTTTCAAAGTCTCACATTTAAAAATATCTCGCTGACTTGACGCGGAGGAAAAAGGTGCTGTGATGATTTCGAATCGCGCTCCTGAATTTCATTTTCCTGACTGTGTCTGCTAGAGAAGAGCAAATGCTGCCACGCGGGTTTCATGAAAAGTTCCAAATATTGCTGTTGTCATCAACTCATGGCGGTTTGGGGCTGGACTTCACGGCTAAATTGAAATAGAAATTGTCTGGAAGATAACACTATATTACAGAACAATAGCACCAAAATCACCTTGTGTCTATTTAGATGATGCAGTTGTCCCTTGTTATGGACCCCAGAAGTGAATCATGGTGCGCTGGAATTAGCAGCCGGTGAGTTTGTGTGTCGACATCATAAGACCTTTGGTTTGGACCTAGCTGTGGAGTGTGTGTGTGTGTGTGTGTGTTTCTGCAGTGTGGTACCAGCGTGCTCAGCAGCCACCTCCTCCTCGTCCAGGGTGGAACCTTTGAGCTCAAATCCAACATGACATTCTTCTAAATGGGGGCTGGGAAATCTGCACACAATTGCTGGGGCAGTAAACGCAGCCCAGCAGATGCTGCTTTCTGTCCTAGGAGATGTTTTCCTATAGGGAATCAATGCTCTCATCCGCAGCACATTTGGGTGTTTGAGGATGTGATGTCTAGTGGAAGGCTGCTTCTGTATCTTAGGAAAAGATACCAGTTTTCACATTGAGTAGAATTGTTTATTTATTATTGTTGTTTTTTTCTTTTGTTGTGCGTGTTTTCTGAGGTCAAATTGTGTGTGTTGTGAGCTGGTGGTCAGGATTATTTCTAAGTTTACTGCTGATGTCAGTCTCCTTGCCTGCACCTATTAATAGCTAATCTTGGAATTTAGAGAAAACTGTCAGGAAGTGAGTCACACTTAAAGCTTTTCTGTTAACATGAAAAATAGAACTAGAGATAATCAAATAAAAACGAAAACAATAAAAATAAAAAGCACTGTTTCATTTTTTCAGTTTCATTTTCTGCTTCTCTTTTTAAGAACAAGGGATTACGTTCTCTTCTTCTATGGAAGTAGTGATGTGTTCGTTGTTATGGAGAGTCTAGTCTTGCCTAATGCGTGGAAGACTATTCAGAATCACGCAGACTAGGTGAGGTCAAAGGTCAGATGGTGACGTGCCAATGGGGGCAGTGTGAACTGACAAGGGGGGCAGGGAATGGAAGAAGAGCCTCAGTCACAGGTGCGGCTATTTATAGCTGCAGAGGGCGACCTTGAAAACTAAAATCAATGTCAAATATAAATTAAATGAAACCATTAGTTGGTGCAAGTGACCTCACAACTCTTTGTGTTTCATATTTGCACACAGAGTATTAATGCTCTGCAGTTTATAAACCTCTCTGGAGTTTTAATTTCTGTTTTGTGTTTCAGTGAGGAACTGGTAGATATCGATACACAGGAACATACACAATACCGCAGCATATATATTTTTTTATATTCAATCAGATTAGATGGCCTTTATTATTCCCACAGTGGAGACATTCGAATAACAAATACTTAAAAAAAATACAATTCTAATTTATAAAGTAAACAAACAAAATGACGACAGAACTGTTTTATTAAAGAAAAGAAAAAATAACTCAAGCAATAATAAATAAATACAATAAAATGTATGTTCTTACTTGTAAATCAATGCTAAACAAATAGTGATGGGCACTTCCAGTGGTAGGGCTGCGTATCGCCACGTCCTTCACAATACAATACTGTCACGATATTTTGCCCATGATAGCAATAATATCGCTACTCTGTGATTCTGCGGTGGATGACATATTGGATGACATTTCGTCCGCTATACATCATGATAGATGTGATTCTTGAGAAATTCTGAATTTATTGACTAAACAATTCTAGTTTTCAATCATGAAAAGTAAATCTCTCTCCAATCAGCAGCGGTCCATCTCTTCATATGTCTCACCAAAATGCGCGACTTGAGTTCCACGAGCGACAGACATCCGTTATTATGAGTTTTTTTCTGGGATTTTTCCGCTAAAAACATCCTGAAAGCATGTGTCTTGATGTTTCTACATGGTTTCTACGTGGTTTACGCTCATTTAAGCCCTGGTGGTGCACCACACGTGTTTTACATGGAGCAAAAACCTTGCACTGAATCCATTTCAGAACAAATTCAAACCAGTGAAACTAACTATATATTGCAAAGTGACTGTTCTTTCCACTCACACAGCACATTTTCACGTCGCAGAGTCTGCCTGTAAAAAGCAGTGCTATTACCCATGTCGAGGGGTGGCGTGGGGAGCTCAAGTCCTTGTTCTGGTTCAACTCAATAGTCACCAGAGTCAGAAGTGCAGCTATATTATTGGACTGGGTATTTTAATGGACTCGGTACTCAGTCAAGCTCAGTGCTTGACTGTGGTCATGACAGAGAGACCACCAAACAGGAGTTTGAAAACATCAGAAGCCCAGTTTGATTTGGTGTTATGTTTTTATATCCTAAAATAGTTACTACAATACCTGCGTTCCTGGTATCAAGACAAAGTAAGAAAGAAGATGCCGTCGTCCACGCAAGCTATTCTCCCTGAGCCTTGGAACATAAGCAACTTCTTAATAAATTCCATTTACAGCAAGGTAACCTGTTCGCACTATCAACAGAATGAGAGGTCTTTGGGTTTCTGATGTGCTTGCTCGATATTTTTATCACTCTACCAGGGCCGCAGGAAATGACTTGGCAGGCTGGAATTGCCGGGAAAAGTGGAAGGTTCTTCTACTTCCCTTTCAAACATGGAGACTACTTGTTTGCCCCCCGTGACTCATGTACACTTTTTTTTTTTTCATTCTGCAATACGCTTCCATTTCCATTTGACAAAGTCATCTCCTTCAGCAGCAACAGTGAGGCAACGTTGATGCCGCCGGGGCAGCAGCTTCCCCCTCCCTGCGTAGATTTGTGAGGGAAGGGATGAAATGAATCCCACTCTCAAGTTATCCCATGACCTCTGTGTGCCTGTTTATTTTGGCAGTTTACTGTGGTGGAATTGTTCTCATAGAATATATGTGGTATAACTAGGCACCTTCCTTGATAGTTAGTAATTATGCCAAGTGAGTTCTACTTGTCTTTGCCTACTTTGCGTTTCCTAGTGTGTGTTGGAATTGTTATCATAGTCAGACAACATCAACATAGTATTAAAAGTTGTGTCTCTGACCAGCAGAGTTCACTTCTTATTGACGGATGCTTCTTGTTCTTGTAAGCGTGGATGTCATGACTTGAAAAGTTTGTCAAGTGTGCATCTGCAAACACGGTGATCTGGAGGGCGTGGAGCTGCTCCATGCACATGCTCCGTGCTGGTATCACTCTCACGCCACTAGTGTGCGTTGAGATTGGTGAGACAGCTGGGTGGAAGCGTGGCCTCACAGTGAGAGACGGCCCGTCAGCAGCTGGGACAGTCCAACTGCAGATTGATGCCGTGTGGTAATGCAGCAGATTAGAGACCGCATTCTGTCAACGCTAAATCCACCCTCTCCACCATTCCTACTACTTAATCCCGCTGCTGGATCAAGGACACTTCCCTGTCAGAAACACTAGATTTTGGTCTGATTCTGATTTGTTCGTATACGTTTTTTTTATTAATATGGTTGTATTCTGAACGTCTTTTATAAGCATCTGACTCCAATTTCATGTTAGGGATTTACAGCACTGTGCTGTATGTGGGGCATCGGTGGTGAGATGAGCTGCATGCGTGGACCGACCCACTGACACCCCATGTTTAGCTAGTCACATTGCTGTTGGTGAATATGTGTCAGGGCGAGGGAAGGAGAGGATGATGGGGGATTCAGCCATGCGTACCAGTTTAGAACGCGTCCAAATTTAAGATTCCTCTTGAATCGCTCGGATATATCCAACTCTCTCAAACTGCACACTTGGCATGTGGTGTTGTTTGTGAAAATCGATGGCGATGACGATGATGATGTGGCAAATGTCCGGTTGAAACTATATTAGAATTGAAATTGCTCAAAATATGGTGTGAAAGCCATGTGTCCTTTTGATATCTCCTCTGTGTTCAGATGCTTTGGGTAGCGACGGTCAAGTAGCCTCAGGCATTTCTCCTCTTACTGTACATTTAGTTCAGAGAATGACGACGTCATGACTAGTTGACTCATGAACCCGTCTTTGTCTCATTTAATAGTCCATTATAATTGACTCTGTTGACTAGTCCTTACAGCCCGAGTGCACCATAGTGATATTTCATAAATAAATGCTGGAAAATGTCCAGGTAGGAACATCTGTCTCAGCGAAGCCAACTACGACAATTGTTGAATTTGACGATTCCAGGAACTGTGAAATACAACTGAAGGTCGACCTGACTGGGCCATAACCATAAAATAGCTTTAATGCATATGATATTGTCAGTGTCCCATCACATTCTCTGAGGAAAATACCTTTTGTTAAGAACTCCTATTACATTGTTGTTATTGTATTGTTACACAATCTTTGGTCTGTGACTGGTTGCAGCGCTATTGTGCAGATTAAATATTTATATACTATCATAGTATATCATCAAGTATCACGATATTTGAGACGCAAATATACCAATACACTGACAGTTTGACTGCATTGATATTTTCTTACTCCCCGTAGAATTACAGTATCATGTTATCAAGCACAAAATTCCATTTTCATATCTTTCATATGCGTCTCCTTTTTTTTTTTTTGGGAGGGGGGGGGGCACCAGGCAACAGCTAGCATGACGGTTAACATCCTGTATATCCTGTGGTTCTATTTAACACTGCAACTGGGCCCTGATTCACGGCCGATCCCACAACAAGATGAAATCCCCTTCATGTGTAGGAAATGTGGACAGCAGACGTGTGAATTAACTTCAAGGTCACCATGACTGGTGCAGCAGATTCACACTATGCTTTGTTTACCAGTTCACTTGGTACTTGGTTTGGATATTGTAATTAATTTAAGCATTCAGTTACTTCCTATGTATTCATGTATTGAATAAACCTAATTACATGTAAAGTTGCAGCTATTCTGCAGGGGTCCGCGTGTTGGCCATTGTATCTGGGTCACATTTCCTGGACACTTATAAACCAAACATGAATTATGCATAACACAGTAAAGTCCTCTCTGCTGAAATATTCCAGACCTCTAGACAAGCTCTGGTTTGATACTTGATCCTCCGTCTGTTCTGATTCTTTGTCCTCCGTCTATCTAACATTAACATTTTATCTTTTATGTTAGCAGTGAATCTGAGTAGCAGCCTGTGATAGTGGTCGATATTTATTGGCTTCCATGGCGAGCGGGTGCAAGTATTGGCTGGTGACAAACAAGCACAACTTTGACACTTCTAAAATGTCACATTTGAAAGTTGTTAGAATGGTTTTTAGGAGTGTGAGTGTCAGTCTGGGACGTGATTTCATTTGCTCTCGGGCCACCTTTCTCTTCCTGCTCCATCAGCACAGCTCATTTAAAAGCCTCCGGTGTGTCTGCGCGTGACGCTACATCCACTTGTCTTGTGAGGGAGCGAGAGACAGACAGAGGAAATGAGTGGTAGTCAATAACGGGCTCTGAGAGATGACCGGCACAACAAGACAGCTGGCTTGTATTTGTTAGAGAAGCTGGTGGGCTGAGCCAAGACTGACCTGCATACTAACTGACTGGTTATTTGCCACAAATAAACTAAAGATGATCTATTTCAATCATGTAAACAACTACGTTGCAAAAAAAATGAGTGAAAAATATAAGAGAATAATAATACTGGAAGAAGAGAACAATAAAAAATAGTTACGCTTTAGATTGGGATCACTAATGAACATGTAATAAACTGGTTATTACTGACTGTTAATAATGAATTATGACAGTGGTGTTTAGAGAGAATCACTCTCATTACTCTTTTTTTGTAGTTGGAAGAGTGTAGTTTTGTAGGCGCTCATGAAGTCATAGTGAGACTATAAAACCAATTCAAATATTTTCTAGTCCGTTGTCCGTTATATATATATATATATGCTGTATATATATATATATATATATATATATATACATATGTATATATATATATGTATATATATATATATATATGTATGTACGGTAAACTAAAAAAGGAAGAGTTGGTGTGTTGCCAGTTGGTGAGTCAGTTTTGATCTCGTCCATGATTTGCTCTGACCAAGACTGAAGTGCGGTCAAAGATGGTTTTGTTTCAAATTAAAAATGTGGTCTTCTTCCTCTCATAGGTCTCTCCACGATCCCTGAGCAGTGACGGAAGGTCTCTACGTCCCCTCCAAAGAGAGATCCCCCAGCTACCTGTCACCCCGCCAACCTCGCTCCCCATACCTGGGTGGTCTATGAAGAACACTTTTTAATCTTATTTCACAGCTTTTCTGTGCTCAGTGGAATAAGTGCAGAGCATTGCTGGCGATCAAAGAGGGAGATGGAAAACTGGATCTGCTCTTGGGAATGTCAGTGACGACAACTGGAATGATGGATCTCTGAAGTGCCTGGTTTCTAGAGGAACCCACAGAGCCAAAAACATGTCCTGAGAGAGAGAGAGAACGGTGTTCTACGCTTTCATCTCAATAACATTTTGTTTCAGTGAAGACGAGGCAGAATTCAGTAGCTGCTTCTCAGTCGGCTTCCAGCTACCTGGACCTTTTCTTTCATTCTCTCCTGGGTCCTCTGACTTGGCTTCAACCATTCGCCCCTCTCTCACAACGGCAGTCCTCCCCCCCCGTCCTCGTCCCCAATCATCCTCCATTCCTTCTTCCCCTCACCATCATCATCATCACCACCACCACCATCAGCAACATTATCACCACCACCACCACCACTTCTCCCCATCGTCCCCTCGTTTCTCACCCCCGCCCTACACCACGTCTGCACCAGTGGTCATCATGGCTACGGCCGCCACAGCGTCCTCCTCTTCATCTTCCCCATCCTCGTCGTCAGCCAACGGCAGTGCGCGAGAGCATCTGCTGGCCGTGCGCCGGCGCCACCCGCACTCCCGGCCCTACACCATAGGGCCGGACAATCTTCGGAGCTTGTCACTGCAGGGCTCCGTTGGTACCTGTGCGTCGACGTGTGTGACGTCCGAGGAGCAGTCGGAAACAGCTGGCGTGAGCCTGCAGAGAGCCAACAGTGACACTGACCTGGTGACGTCAGACAGCCGCTCTTCACTGACAGCGTCCACGTATCAGCTGACTCTGGGGCACACTCATCTGGTCATCTCCTGGGATATCAAGGAGGAAGTGGATGCCACGGACTGGATCGGCCTGTACCACATTGGTGAGTCCATGTACACCTTTGTCGTCTTTGTATTCAACAATAACATTAACTAGGAAAAAACACTGTGACAGTGCAGACCTCTGCCAAAAACGCAGCATTCAGTCTAATCAATGCAACGCCTTTCGTGATTCAAGAATTGCATTGACTCACGGCAAGTAATCCAAGAAGGGCCACAAGTGTATCAGTACACGGTAGTGGTGAGTCTCACCTACTGTAAAAATATCGAACGGGCGAAGAACGGGGCCACACACGATTAACCATAACTACTGGCTGATTTGTTTTTAAACTGATGTTATTTTACTTGAAATACAATTTGATTTGAAAGTTTCAACTGTTGCTTTGGGGCTAGAATAAGCGGTGACTATGCCAGCACTATCCCAGTGCAAGTACAAACAATTGGATCCCGAGGTCGGAATCAACAGGCTCATGAAACAACCAAAGCAATCTGATGATTTACATTCTAAATGTTTTCTCTGGACCCAAATGTTGCAGGCTCCCTTTTCCATTGCACTTGTTGCTTTACAATCTCAGATTAAACTGAGTAGTTTTTTTTTCATTGAGGAAAAGTGAATTGCTTAAATTAAGTTGGAATCTTTTAGTTTCATTTGTGAACAGACGCTAAGTGGAGAAACGTCTTCAAGCAAATGATAGTATGTGAGTTTTTGTGCCATTGTCTGTAGCGCCAGCATTTTAGGTCTTAAAAAACACTTTGGAAACACAGCTAACTTATTGTTAATGTGGTCTGGCACTGGGACTGCTTTTATCATTGAAAAATCCACATTCTATCATTCTTCATTGAAGCCAGTTGTGTTTGAATAACATTGTCTTGGTGTCAGTGATCTTCAAGATTCTGATTTTAGCACATACTTTGTCGGAACAAAAGTATGGACATGTATATAGCACATTATTTGTGATGGTATTCATTCTTTATTAAAAATGCAAGTTTATTATTAGATACCGTTTTGGACTTTTAAGTCCAAAATAAAGAACTTGTATATTAAGAACTTGTTTCTGGATCCACATAGAAGGAAAATGGGTCGTCCGGGGGTGTAGAACTGTGGTAAAATGATCTGGATATTGTCTTATTTAATCCAGATCCAGCTCTGTGTTCTACTGCTCTCTCTGAGCAGAGGTTTTTGTTGATGCAGGCTCTCAGTCACTGAAACAATTTCATCATCTACCGTCATTGACCTTCTTTTGTTCCATGGGTGCCACTCAGATGTGTCGAAGATAACCTGCCTGTTCGAATTTGTACAGGCAGTGGTTTGTAACATCGTGGTAAGGGGATGTCCCAGTGGTGGGACAGTGTCTGTAGGTCTGTGTGTGGGAGGGGTTTATGTTATGTGTTGATATATTTGGTAGCAGAGCCTAAAAACCTGTGGTTATCCTGGTCTAATGTCTGTTGTAGCAGTGTGAATCGATGATGCTGCTGGTTTCTAAAATGAAAGAGACACCTTATTCAAAATGAGACCATGTCCATTCAGACCCTGGTTCTTGAGAGCAGTCTTTCCCTCAGAGAAGAACTGGTGAAATCTGAGACTTCCATTCCTCCACACACGCTGGAGCTCTCTGTTGCTATTGATTCACTCGGGGTATTTCTGGGATTCCTCTTCCCCTGAGATACGGCCTCTTTCCTGGCCTGGCCTTTTTCCTGCTGGGCATCTGGAGATCCATAACCTGACCCTGCTGTGTGTCTGACCTGTGTGCGAAACCAAAAGAAATGTGTCACGGTGCCAGACTGTGGTTAACAAGGCTCGGGTGGATGTGTGGTCGTCAGTTCAGGTGTGAGGAATACTTATTTGTTGTCACCAACAAAGGCTAAGGATTGATGTTGACCTGGCATGACAGAGGCCAAGTGATACGACTGTACCTACGGCAGTAGTGGGGGCTGGTGACAGACGACCCAGGGGGAAACAAGTCATTTGTCATCCTTTGCAGAGGATGTAGACATTAATGTTTGATGCCTTGACAGGCTCAGGCTGTCGTATGGTTTATGACGTGTTGCCATCGTCTCCCTCAGGAACAAGCTGCTTTGTTGGTGACTTGTTAATGGAGGTTTGGCTTTCATGCATAGACTTTTGATGAGAGCCACATTCAGCGCTCTGCAGAGCTCTCCTCCTCCTCCACCACCAAGGCGATGGTTTTCAGCAGGAAGCTGTCCTAAATCATACTGCCTTGAATTTCGGGATGGTCTCCCGCCAAATATCTAAATATCTATACAATATGATCATGATTTTGGAGAAAATAAATAATTTAATTTTAAAGGTGGTTTTTAATAAGTGTTATTTATAATACACAAAACCGCTACATGTGGAATAACAAGGTGCAAGAACACCTTTGGTCAGTAAAATTTTAGGACTCACAAACCATATAGAGAACTCTGCTCAGAAAACAGAAACAGATCTTCCTTAAATAACCAACAGCAAACCTCCATCAAATTTCTCTGCAGTTCTACGGCCCAGGACGGCTTTCCATCGCTTAGATGGTGTTAATCCTGAAGCTACAACCTCAGAGGAGAGATGCTGGGCCACTTCTCCAGCTCCACCAACAAGTCCAGTGACACGGGTTCTGATTCTGGTTTAAAGATAAGAGTTTGCCTCAAATATTGTGGTGTGTTTCAACTTTCACAAGATGTAGACATGCATGTAGGAAGTCGGATGCTTACCATTGGCTGGCTTCGACTTTCTTATCCTCGACAACCAGGAAGTGAGGCGTGTGGTTGGAGGCTCTTAGCAGTAAATTGAAGGGCAAGCACAAAAGTGGCATTAGCAACCTCCTCTGCTTAACATGCTGAACATGGGAAATTGACATGTTGATGATTTCACATTATGAATATCCTGACTGTTCACATCTTGATATCGATAGCAGGCTTCTCCCCATCACTTTAGCGGCATATGTTTTCCCTATGATGGAATTTTGCCCCCCCCCCATGCTGAGATTTTCTCAGCGCAGGGGGGGTTTTCCACAGTTTCTGTTGGCATCAAGTCAAGTGTGACTCACATTGTCGGTGTTGGTACCAATCTGTCCTCTTTCTGAATGTGTCCTGCCTGCCGTAATATCTGGCAGATACAATAGTTTTATTCAAATGTTTCAATGAGCCAGAGAAAATTGCAAAGAAGGATGAAGGGGTATTGTTTTTATTTGATATGGCAGCAAAATTCGAATGGACTCCTTAGCAGACACTTGTGCACATCTGAACATCCCTCTGTTGGAGCTAAATTGGCAATTATCTGTTGAAAAGTGAAGTCTATGATGATTCAGTCTCACTTCGTATGAAGCTTTTCAAAGTAATACTGTATAACACATACAAATCCCCAGCTGTCCTTCATGTTTTTAAAGGTTAGTGACACTGTGAAATGACTGTTTTTGCTTTTTATTAAATGCCTTTTCTAGATGAGACCTGTGTTGCCAATGTGTGGGACTCTAAGAACCGAGGCGTGAATGGCACCCAAAAAGGACAAATAGTGTGGAGACTGGAACCTGGACCCTACTTTATGGAGCGTATGTTAACTTGCTTCTACTTCATATTGTTTTTTTTTTATAACGTGCCTTACAACCTATGAACTCTCTGCAGCTGAGACAAAGATCTGCTTCAAATACTATCATGGTGTGAGTGGAGCACTGAGAGCTACGACTCCGTGTATCACAGTCAAGAACCCCGGAGTACTGGTATGTCCTAAGCTGTATTCAAAGTTTCACTAAACACTGCAGCTTTGCAGCTTTCCACACTGCCACATTCCTCAGAAATTACAATATCATTTTGTTTAGAAAAAAAAATTAAAATAAATTTTTTTTTTAAGGTTTCATAAATATTTTTGACGTAGTCTATGATTTATCTAAGCACTAAGATAAGTTTTGGCTATGATTTTTTTTTTAATTTACTTTCAATTGATGAATTGATTCATGCTTTCTCAGGTGGGAAGTGAGGGACAGGCTGTGGACCAAGCAGCTTCCGAACTTAGTCGCAAGCTTGTAAGCTTCACTCTGTCAGGTGGGTGTGCTCGTCGTTTTTCACTTTCACAGAACTTCCATCAAAGTCTCTTTGAGTTGGAAACACGCTTTCTGTTGCAGCTATCCGGGCGGTTGGCTTGAAAAAGGGCATGTTCTTCAACCCAGACCCATACCTGAAGATGTCCATTCAGCCAGGGAAAAGGAGCGGGCTTCCAAAATTTACTCACCACGGCCAGGAGCGCAGAACTTCCATCATTGCCAACACTACAAATCCTGTGTGGCACGGAGAGGTTGGCAGAGACTCACGGCAGCAAATAACTATGCAGTCCAGAAATAACTAGGGGGAAGAAGTTGTTTTTGGAAGGAGCATTTACAGCGTGTGAGGCAGATATATTTACTGATCCTGATTCCATTTTTTTTTCGCATAATTTGAAGTGCTTTGTCCCTCTGGTACCTGTAAAGGTTATCTATATTACTATATTATTAATGCGTTCAGCCTCAAAATAACAATGTCACAGGGACCCTTATATGTATAAAGTCACATCTGAATTCTCTGTATTTTCTTTGAGAAGTCTTGGAAATAACGCCTTTGCTCTCTGGCCTTTGCCCCTCCCCACCAGAAATACACCTTTGTTGCTCTTATGAGCGATGTCCTGGAGATCGAAGTGAAAGACAAGTTTGCGAAGAGCCGGCCAATCATCAAGCGCTTTTTGGGTCAGCTGATCATCCCGCTGCAGAGACTTCTAGAAGGGCCAACAGCTGAGTAAGTCACACAGCTCAGCCAAATGCAAACACACATGGGTTTTTATGAATTTATTTTCTCAACACTTACATTATGGCATGACATTTAAACAGAAGTAGTTTATTACAGGGAGAGTTTTCAGTCCATCCTGTGTAACAATTCATCATGGATAAACCTCTTATTTTAGGAATGTGGAACATTCATTTTAAGCACAAAACTCATGCGCTATTCTCTGTTAGTTTCCTCTCTGCCTCTCCTAACTTGTCGATTTCACTGTGTCCAAATAGCCAGCAGCCAGTCAGCTACAGTTTGTGTCGTCGACTTCCGACCGATCATGTCAGTGGGCAGCTTCTTTTCAGAGTGGACATCACGTCTACTGGACATGAAGGTGTGTTAAACTCCATGTGTGGGACTTTTGTCGATCTCGTATCTTGCATAAGACCCTTGTCTCTTCACAATATAAGGCTCCCCAGATGCATTGGGGATCCTCGGAGGCACAATGAACATGGATCCAGGGAGCCCGTCTGACGATGAAGACCTCCCGCACCCGTCATCTTCAAGGGTGCTTTACGGACCCTCGCCGAGCATGTCTGATGAAGGTCCCCAGCTTGTGAATGGGGCGTGTAACTATAGTGATTCAGTGTGGCGAGATCCCAGCCAGTCCGGGGCTGAAGATGTTTTCCCCCCTCCTTTGATTCCCCACACGCACAGACAGGTGTCGCTGAACGATTACTTAGACAATATTGAGTCCCCGCGGAGTCCCAGTGACAGACCTTTGGTGGGGCCGCTCCCCAAACTTCGCTCCAGCTTCCCGACAGACACGAGACTCAACGCAATGCTCCACATCGACTCAGATGAGGATGAAGAGACATCAGGACAACAAAGGGACCAGTCACAGGAAGGCAAGGGCTCCGATGCAGCAGCATCAGGACCAGCTGCACCCGAGTCGTCGCAAGAGTGTGGAGCCGCTGCTGGGGCCGCCATGGTGACAGAAGCTGGTGCTTTTGCCGGGACTCAGTCTGAAGCTGTGGCTCCTGACCCTGAGGTCCAGTCTGGGTCTTCCACTGGTACAACTGCCGAGGCTGCAGCGGCAGAAGGGTTAGATGGTCACCACGAAGCATCTGGGGGAGCTGCTGTCGGAGAGACACTACAGATAGGGCCAGTGGAGTCTGGTCGGGAGCAGAACAGAACCAGCGTCATCCATGGTGGAATCTGCAATTCCTCTCTAAGCAACTGTCCGCTATCACCCATACCAGTAAGTGGTTAAAGATGACAGCTGATCTTACCACAGGTGTACTTAAGCATGTCTCTCTGCGTCGTGTGTAACCAGGAGGTGGAAACAAAAGAATTGGCTCCAAAGGCAGAAGAAGAAGGTGCCGAGTCATCAAGCAGTGAGGCAAATGGGCCTGTGGCTGGAGGCACCACGGCTGATACCAACGTGACAGACGCCGGAGCTTCTGAAGGTAGTATAATTCCCAAGAATATTCTATTCTTCTCAATGGGCTTTGAAGAAAGAATTGTCACAGTCACTGTATATTAAATTCACTGTTCAAATGTAGTCTCAAAAGATGCCAAAAGATTAAAACTTCTCGTGCTCTTCTCGATGTGGGAATTTTAGGAGCCACAGCTGGCAGTGTGGAAAGACAAGGAGAGCAGGACGAGGAGCAGCTGGAGGTCTGGAGAAGGCGATCTGAAAGTGGATCACAGAACCAGGAAACTGGGTCTGTGGTAGAGGAAGGTAAGTAGTTTGACTGCAGGGCCCACTCACTCAAATGAGTCTCAGTTTTAGTTGATTTATTGTTTGACTATCTGCAGGCGCAACTGCACAGGTCAACGGCCACCAGTCAGTTCGCTCCTTGCCCTCTGTCCGCCACGACATCAGCCGCTACCAAAGAGTGGATGAGCCCCTCCCACCAAGTATGTGTGTGTGTGTGTGCATAAAGAACAAGGTGTCCCTTAAGACACGTGTTTTCAAATGTGTTCTGGTGGTGAAAATAAAAATAAAAATCAAGCTCTATATCAGGGCAGTTCTATGGCCTGCTGCTCCATCATGCACAGATGGAGTCGTATGTCGTCATGTTTATAGAATTTGGATAAGGAATCACAAGCTTGTCTCTGTTGAGGGATTTTTGCCAGAAGAAAAATCTATAAAATAAATAAGAAATTCAGGAGAAAAAGAAATGCACAAAATATAAATGGAATTATATTGAAAAAAAATATATGGGAGAACAAATGTAAATGCAAAAGACGTTGCAACAAAGCATGTCTTTTTCAAACATCAATGGATAAAGAAACAGATAAATGAAATATTCTCAGGGAAAAAATCATGCAACTATTGTATATTCGGGTGAAAAAGACAAGCAAATTGAAAAATATATTTTTGGAACCATGGTCAGTATTGTTGAAAATAAAAGACAAGTGTACAATTAAATAATAAAAATAAATAGAAATGTATGTATTTAAAGGAAAGTAGAACAACAGAAGGAATTCAAGTGTTCAGATAAATGTGCATTGAAACAGATTTAAACAGTTTTACTCTCATCTCACGAGGGCCAAATAAATGCAGGCAGAGGGCCTGGATCTGTTGTCCATTTGTACCTAGATACCTCAAGTCTCAGTAGAATGTAACTCGTCCAATGATGATGCTACGCCTGGCTTCGGAAGGCTCCAGGTGTCTTATCATGTCTCTGTCGCTCTTTACCAGACTGGGAGGCTCGTATCGACAGCCACGGTCGAATCTTCTATGTGGATCATGTAAACCGAACCACGACCTGGCAGCGCCCCACTGCTCCACCTGCCCCACAGACCCTGCAGAGATCCAACTCCATTCAGCAGATGGAGCAGCTGAACCGCAGGTATTCAACACACCGATGATGCCGTTAGACTTTGCAAAGCAAGTCCTCACAAGGTTCTTTTTCCCCTCAGATATCAGAGCATACGGAGGACGATAACCAACGACAGCAGACCGGAGGAGCTCCCAGCCGGGGAATTGCTGCCAGACGAGACTGATTTGCAACCGTCCTCCTCAGGTACTCCTCGAACAGCAACGTGTCTCGGCCAGGGTGGATTAATGATTCATCTTGTCTTGGGTTGTAGTTGAGCCAGTTGAGACCACCAAACCAGAACAAGACCATAGATGCGGGAGAAAGCGAGACAGAGACCAAACTGACATATAGAGCAAACGTCTAGTTTCTGAAAAGCTATGAAAGCATTTACATTTTTGATACATTGTTTTCTGGTCTCGCGCACCTCATTGGTCCTGGTCTCAACTCTCCCTTTAAGTCTTGGTCTTGGACTTGGTCTCTGTATGCGCTGCTCTCTGTCAGGACTCAGGACTGACTACAGCACGAATCGTCTGTACTGTTTGTTGACAGAGCTGCGTCGGGACAACAGCGTGCCACAGGCCAGCTCCAGGTCTCGACTCACCCTGCTGCTGCAGTCTCCCAGCGCCCGGTTCCTCACCAGCCCGGACTTCTTCACTGTGCTTCACTCCAATCCTGTATGGACCCGTTTGCTCTCTTCAATCTGCCTAACGTCCCTCTGTTCCTTCCTCATACACCATCCGCTACCACACTGCTTTTCAGAAAAATAGCAGTTGAAACTCAACATTTCCTTGACCAGGCTTGGTTATCACAATCGCAGCTCTTACACGAGCACTGTAAAAACTATTCATAGCAATTACATTCCATCTGATTATGACACAAACACTTATACAAGAGTACAACCAACCATCGCAGTTTTTAAGATGCGTACATTTTTATGTAGGTTTACTTTCGATGATGTCCTCTGTTGATCTCTTTTAAAAACCTTTATCTCTTCTCTTTTTCTCTCTCATCTTTATTATATTTATTGAGTGAGCTGACATCTCATTATTGCCTTTGATGCTAAAACGTGTGGCTGAAATTCTCTGGTACACTGGTGGTGGGACGTCAACTAACAAGCCTTCCTCTCTGTGGTGGCTCTTTCGCGGCTGTCACATCTGTCTCCCGGCATGCCTTCACCGCCAGAGTGCCTACCGCATGTTCACCACCAACACGTGTCTGAAACACATGATAAGCAAAGTTCGAAGAGACGCTCACCACTTTGAGCGCTACCAGCACAACCGGGACTTGGTGGCCTTCCTCAACATGTTTGCCAACAAACAGCTGGATCTGCCGCGAGGGTGGGAGATGAAGCACGACCACACTGGCAAGGTGGGACCCACCTGTTTACCGAGCGTCTAACAGGCTTGTTTCACGAGCAAGCGCCGTTGTCCATCCACAGCCTTTCTTCGTCGACCATAACTGCCGAGCCACGACATTCATCGACCCCCGGCTGCCCCTCCAGAGCGCCCGCCCCCCAAGCCTCCTGGCGCACCGGCAGCACCTGACCCGCCAGCGCAGCCGGAGTGCTGGCGAGGTCAGCCCGCGTAGACTAGTGGGTCTTCCTCCGTTTTGCGACGGATCATCTCATTTCTGCTGGTGATAAACTCTTTTCTTCTTGTTGGCAGGCCAGTGAAGACTCCCGCCATGGTGGCCCGCCCATCATACCACGCCCCTCAAGTACCTTCACCTCCTCCAGCAGAGGGCAGTGCCAAGACGTTGTACCTGTGGGTCAGTAAATATCCTTTGAATCATTTGAAAGCGTGTGTTAAAATGTATGTGCTTTGTGAATGAGCGGCTCTTCTGGTTTTTTAGCTTACAATGACAAGATTGTGGCTTTCCTCCGACAACCTAACATTTTCGAGGTTTTACAAGAGAGACAACCTGACATCAACCGCAACCATTCACTCAGGTATGAAGCTGTCTTTGGAGACCAAGATAGAAAATGTCTCGATTTCATCAGAGGCGATTTTGACTTGTTTTAATTTTGCAATATAATAATGCAGTAAATGTGACTTTGAAGACAGTGCTGTGCATCAGTGGCCGTATTGTGACATCAGCAACAGAACACACGATGGTTTTTTGACTGTTTTACACGCACGTCAGGTTGAAAACATTGACTGAAAGGAGAAGTGTCCCACTTGTACATGCAAATCATGCTGTGAATGTGACATTTGTCAGCAGTTGCTCTTTGTGCGGTGTGAACAATATATATTTGACAGATTTTTTTGATGGCAATACTGTGTTTGAGAAGCTGAAAGCTGCTCTGTGTGGTGTGGCTGCGTTGTTTTGGAGGATCCTCAGGTTTTGATCATTAATTAATCACGATTCATTGCACTTAAATGTTTTACGAGAGTGATCAAATTAAACTGAAGTTGTCCTTATCACTTGTGAGCGGGCTCCAGTAAACTCCCAGAACATGTTTTTAAGCTTAAACTTTCCTCTCATTTAGTTATTATGACATCACACTATATAATGTAGTGCACCTGGATAATATGTGCAAGTAATCTGCATTATTTGGGTTGAATTATTACTTATCTTTGTGCTGTGCCAGCCTTATCCATAACACAACAGAAAGGCGTGGTGTGTATATATGAAAAATTCAAAGTGGAGACATGGAATCTGTTGCTAGGGAGCTGCTGAGCAGCTGTTTGACTCTGTTCCGATGGCTAAAAACATATGAACAAAATGGCGTGTGTTTGTGAAACCACAGGGAGAAAGTGCAGCTGATCCGCACAGATGGAGTCTCAGGTTTGGCAAGGCTGTCAGGAGACGCCGACCTCGTCATACTGCTAAGGTGAGGTTCTATTTTTGTGTCTGATGAGTCACTTGTTGCCCCATTTTATAGCTCCCTTACTTTCATTCTCGATTCTCTCACCAACATCTCTGCAGTTTATTTGAAGAAGAGGTGATGTCCTATGTGCCTCCTCATGCCTTACTGCACCCCAGCTACTGCCAGTCACCTCGGGGGTCACCTGTCTCCTCGCCACAGAACTCGCCTGGTGAGACACGCTCCATTTCAGAAGACAGTCCCATTGATTGGCTCTAGAAATGAAACCTTTGGTGTTCCCTGTGTTGCCCTCAGGCACTCAGAGAGCAAATGCTCGAGCTCCAGCTCCATACAAGAGAGACTTCGAGGCCAAACTGCGTAACTTTTACCGTAAGCTGGAAACAAAAGGCTATGGCCAAGGACCGGGGAAGCTAAAGTAAAGACCGTGTGCTGTGGTGAGCGTGGGGTTGGTGGGATTCTCAGGCTTACAAGTGTGCGCTTTTTTTAGGTTGATCATTAGACGGGACCATCTGCTGGAAGATGCCTTCAACCAGATCATGTGTTACTCTCGTAAAGACCTGCAGCGCAGCAAGCTCTACGTGAGCTTCGTGGGCGAGGAGGGGTGAGTAAAGACCGAGTCGCTCACCGAAATATCCTGAACATATCTGCGTCTTCAAATTTTCTGATGGTTTGTTCAAACCATGATGCTGAGTGTGATTTTCCTTCCAGGCTGGACTACAGTGGGCCTTCCAGGGAATTCTTCTTCCTGGTCTCCAGAGAGTTGTTCAACCCTTACTACGGTCTGTTTGAGTACTCGGCCAATGACACGTACACAGTCCAGATCAGCCCCATGTCCGCCTTCGTTGACAATCACCATGAATGGTGAGATTTGTTTTTACAATGTTAATCACAGGAATTGATCATACAATTCTGGTGGAGTTCTGAAGGTCCATTTGTATGTTGGGAGCTTTAGAAGGAATTCACTGTGTTGCTTGCAGAAGGAGAAAGCTTGACACATTTATTCAAATCACTAAAATCAACTTCCATGTGAGAAGGAATGCTGTCCCCAATTCCAGAGCCCAATAGATGGCACTCTTGGCTTGAAAATCTTTGAACAACACCTGAAATGTGACCTACTGAAGGTCAATGAGGGCCCTTCACAACTGACAACCAAATGGTTTGGATGCTGCGGCTGCAGCCTGGTGTAGGTGCTGCATGTGCCTGGGCTTAGTGATGACATTGCATCATGTTGTAGGTCGAATTTTTAGAAACGTTTTTTCCGAGTGAATGACAGAACCTGGTTAACAAAACACGACTTCTCTAGGATCATTTTCCAAGCTGCTGTCCGTTCCACTTCCTGGTCTGTCCACTTCTTAAGAGGAAATTACACACCTTTTAATTTGATGCTGGAATAGACTCCAGCACTCCCCGCAACTCTCAACAGGACTAAGCAGTGGTTGACTGAAGATGTATGTATGTGAACGGGATCTGTTCTCGCTACTTCCTTCCCTGAGCATCCTACACTGAGCAGAGTGCTGTGCCAATTTTTACATTTGTTCCTAATAACTTTAAAAGTTTATTATTAAAGTGTTTCAAATTTGATCAACTGCTTTTCTGAACAATAAATCCGTCTTGTAACTGTAACTGTATCGACCTCCGGTGGAGAAATGAAAAAGCAAAACTGACTGACAAGTTCAAAGTTGGCATAAATGTAACACTGTTTTGACTTGTTTTTATCGTTCTTCCTGACTTGCCAATACGTGGAATTTGCTGTGATTTGTTTGTATTGACAGTTTCAGCCTGCACATGCTTGTGGTCAGACCAAGAAGTATCATGTTCAGATTCCAGTTGCAGTAAATAGAAATGTTTCTCTGACATGTAATTTTGTATTGGTAAGTCGGTACAGATTTTTGAGCAATGACAAAGTACACGACAACATATGATGATACATTTATCGTTCAAATCCTTTATTTGAAGTTTCATTCTCTTAAAAAATGGAAACAAAAAAAAAGTTTTCTTCTAAATCCGAATGTAACTGCAGGACGCGAGGTCATCACTAGGTGGCAGCACAGACACATTTGGTGTCTACAGTACATCTGCTACACTGGTTATATTGTAACTCGCCTCCGTTTTGTGTGAGCCAATTCACTCCTTGAGTGAAGGAGGTGTGATATTGAGGTGGTTGATGTGCGTTTCCTGCCCTGTATTTGCTCCTTATACATGTGTTTCCTTTGGTCCAGGTTTCGGTTCAGTGGTCGGATCCTGGGTCTTGCTCTCATTCACCAGTACCTGCTGGACGCCTTCTTCACCAGACCTTTCTATAAGGGTCTACTGCGTATGTACGTACGAGCAGGTCACTTCTCCACCCGACCGTCTCGTTGGAGACGGGAGTTTAATGTCAACAACACTGGTCCTTATCTTTGGTCTGTTGCCGCTTCAGTCCCTGCGACCTCAGCGACCTGGAGTACCTGGATGAGGAGTTCCACCAGTCGCTTCAGTGGATGAAGGACAATGACATCGAGGACATGCTGGACCTCACTTTCACTGTGAACGAAGAGGTTTTTGGTCAGGTAAGCTGGATTTCCTTCTTAAGACTGAAAAGAAACATCACTATTGTTTCTAGTTGTATCTGTTTAAAGAAGGTCTAAGAATTAAAAAGCAGTTATGACGTAGATAATCGGCAGAAAATGAAGTAGAAATGATGGAAAATGATATTTAAAATGCATTGATTTTATTGTAAATAATATGTTTAGAGTCAAACCATCTAACATCAAAGAGCGTTTTATTTAAGTATTATACTGTTCAATTATTTTAAAAAATGTTCCGATAATCGTAAGTGTTTTGGAGTACAGTATTCATATTAGCAGAACATACTGTATAGGTGGAATAGTGTTGCCGTTGCATGTTGCCCGCTGGTCTTTAATACAGTTTGAACTGGGCACAACTGAAAAAACACCACTGGTTTTTGGTGGTTACGTGTGAATGAAATGTGTTGCTGCAGATCACAGAGAGGGAACTGAAGCCTGGGGGTGCCAACATCCCCGTCTCAGAGAAGAACAAAAAGGAATACATCGAGAGCATGGTGAAGTGGAGGATAGAGAGGGGCGTGGTCCAGCAGACCGAGAGTCTGGTGCGAGGATTCTACGAGGTACAAGTCGCTGATTCATTACACACCGTTACAAGAGAGTGGTCAGGCGGGATGGGTCAACAATGCCTCACTCAATCTGTCTCGACGCAGCTCTGAAACGTGTTCCATACTAGCGTCATCTGCTGGAATGAATCCAGCGATGGTCGATTTAGATTGAAGTCACTGCCTACACTGATACATGATGCGGTGAGACAATGTGAAGTCGTGACAAGAGGCATTTTTGGTCCAAGCCTATTGATATTGAATGTATTTTATATAGAGTTCTTGTTGGCACAATATGAGGGCACAACTGACTATCTGAACCCCTTCATGAGCAGTGCAGTGGTTGCATTTGATCAGTAAATGCACAAATAAATGATAAGGTTTGTGAGAAGTTAAAAGGCTGGATTCATCCCAGGTGCATCATTTGCATGCAGAACCCTGTGGTGCCGAAACATGCACGATGTGCCTCAGTTTTAAGTGAGAAAACTGATGCCACATTTGACGTTCAGATATAATGAATAGATATTTATTCTAATAAATGGATATTGGGTGACTCATTGCAGAGATGGCACTGTTCAGGGTCACAATGATGCCTTCATACGCGCATGTGGCATGAGACATGACGGCACTGCGGCACGTTCAGGGCCTTCACTGAATGTTCTGGAACGACGCTCACTTTATAGACCACCAACATTGTTGGATGATACATGTGAAAACACTTTGGGACATAAGCATCAATGTGAAAATCCACTCTGAATCACTCTCAAATACGTACAAGCATTGTCGTGCAAAGTTTCCTAGAATAAAAATATCCTCTAAAACATGGCAAGGAACCAAAGTTCCTCTGATTCATCCATCACCGTTTTGTTTCGGTGTCCCAGGAGAGTCTGTATCTGTATCATAGGTCAGATCTAAATCGTCTGTATCGCACACCCCAGTTTGCAAATTGAATTATTTTCCAAGAACTGAGATGGCAGGAATGTGAAACACACTTTAGCTTGAGTCTGCAAACCTTATTCACTTCATTTATCGCTGTAACATTAAAACTAAAACACTACTCTTCCTTTGACTTGTTGCTCATCGATCGACACTACAGGAGGCGCCTGTTTAATGACACACCTGTATCATTCCGACTAAACAATTGTGCCACCATGCATGTGTGTTGAAAGGTGGTGGACGCCCGGCTGGTGTCTGTGTTCGATGCCAGAGAGCTGGAGCTGGTGATCGCAGGCACAGCTGAGATCGACCTGTCAGACTGGAGGAACAACACCGAGTACAGAGGAGGTAACCCACCTGTCCCACAGTGTGGAGTCTCTTTGTGGGTTCTGCCTTCATTCATTTTGTAAAACTGTGCTTTAATGAACATACTGATCCTGCCTCCGTTAGGTTACCACGACAACCATATTGTTATCCGTTGGTTTTGGGCTGCAGTCGAGAGATTCAATAATGAGCAGAGACTTCGGCTTCTGCAGGTGAGACCTGCAGGACGGGACCTGACCGGAAGTCCCGGCTGCCGCTGCAACACAAGTGGATGAACACCTTCAATGATGTCCTCACATGGCCAAATCACGTGTTCTTGATGTGTCATTTCAGTTTGTCACAGGGACCTCCAGCATTCCTTATGAAGGCTTTGCTTCTCTGCGAGGAAGCAACGGACCCCGGAGGTTCTGCGTGGAGAAGTGGGGGAAAATCACCTCCCTGCCGCGGTAACTGTTTCCTCATATTATCTTATCAGAATCACAAAACTTTATTAAACCCAAGGGAAATTGTGTTCGTAACATGCTCTGGACACAACACATCACAATAAATTAATAAGAAATAATATTATAAAGTGCAAAAAAAAGTGACACAAAAAAGCTTAGAAAACAATGTGCAAGAAAATGCAGTTCAAGAACAGAAAAACATGCCAAAGAATCCTTCACTGTCATTTTTTCTGGGATGAGTTGTACGTTTTAATAGCCACAGGAAGAAAAGACCTTCCTGTGGCGCTCAGTCTTTGAGATGCGTAGTCTCAGTCTGTTGGTCCATGTGCTACTGTACTGGACCAGGAGCTGATGGAGGGGTGGCTGATGTTGTCCAGGATGCTCCTTAGTTTCAGGAGCATCCTTCTCTCTATAACTGTCTCCAAGGAGTCCAGTTTCACCCCCAGTTTCTGTTGAGTCTGTTAGTGTTCGCCACCGTTAATCTGCTGCCCCCAGCAAACCACAGCCAACAGAATTGCACTGGACACCACCGACTCATGAAACACCTTTTTTGTAAAGGGCTTCAGTGTTCCGAGCCCAGTCCAGTTTATTGTCTATGTGAACTCCAAGATATTTAAAGTCCTCGACCATATCCACATTGACCCCTCCGGATGCAAACGGGGGTCACAGGAGACTTGGTCCTCTGTAGGTCCACCACCAGTTCTTTGAACTTTGCCACATTGAGCTGCAGAAGGTTCAGCTCACACCAACACCACAGCTCTGTACTCAGTCTCCTCACCCTTGCTGATACATCCAACTACAGGTATGCCAGAGTCATCAGAGAACTTCTGAAGGTGGCAAGTCTCTGACCGATAGTTGAAGTCCGTGGTGTAAATGGTGAAGAGGAATGGAGAGAGAACAGTTCCCTGTGGTGCCCCTGTATTACTAACTACTGTGTCCGACACAGAGTCCTGCAGGCGCACGTACTGTGGTCTACCCGTCAGGGAGTGCTTAATCCAGGACTATATATTTATGAGGCTCAGTAGCACGGTTCTGAAATGCTGCATCAAGCTGCAGTATAAAGTATTGTTGATAATATTTACTAAATTGTAAATATAAATAAATATAAAATTATAAGTGAAGATAATTCAGTGCAGTGTTATACTAAGCAAGATCCTGAGACGCACCTTAGTGGTGTCACAAGTGGAATAGTGTCACTATTTCTTTAACATTTAAGCTCACACGCGTTATATAATTACATATTAGATATATTTACATCTATTTCACCATTCAGTTTTGGAGCACCGATCATCTCTGATGCGTTTCACCCAAGATCAGGTCATCTTGGGTGAGACCTGCTCTTCTTCCTCAAAAACAGTTGACAACTGACTCAAACCTTCATTGCACTCATCTGTATCCCACCGAATGAAAATAGTGATTCTTCTGTCTTAGAGGTTGAATTTATGTCACAGACCTTTGCTAGCTAGCTTCACTCAGCGGCTCCTCTCCCTCCAGAGCGCACACCTGTTTCAACCGACTGGATCTGCCTCCTTACCCGTCCTTCTCAGTGTTGTATGAGAAGATGCTCACTGCGGTTGAGGAGACCAGCACTTTTGGGCTGGAGTGAGTCCACCAGCAGTCTCTACCAAAACGTGGTGAGAAGCTCACAAGGCACTCTGCATGCTGGGACATGTATATATAATACATTATGTTTGACAACATCTTAATGCTCAGTGTGTCCAACAGGATGAATGCAGAAACACACTGCCTTCTCAAACTCATCACCTGTTTTTGACCAATCGGAGACCAGGATTCCCAGATCTGAGACTGGAGCCCTGACACATTGAAGAGTAAACAAACAAACACTGCCTTCTGTCGCAAGAACTGAGTGGAATCAGCCTTTATAAGCGAAACAGAAACACCATATTTTGATGGATGTGAGGATTCCTCAACCTGGATTCCTGCCAGGAGGTCATTTCTAAGGTGTGCGGGACTTTCCAGACGGTATTTGTGAGTCCACACAATTGCTTTGGTATCCTTGCTATGAATATTTCAGTCTACGAGAACAAATGTTTTTCTAACCTTGTTGCAAACGGAGAGTTGTCGTTTGAATGTATCTAACTTTCTGATGTTGAATATGTTCAGGGCAGTATTTTAATACAGGGAAGCATTCAAGAGAATGAAGCGGATCACTCACAAGTTTGTTTGAGTACTATTGTTTCACGCTTCTTCTAGTGGCAGATTTAGGGAACGACACGTTGTTTTCTTGTCAGATGAATATCTACAGTGAGCTATATTTATATATGAAGGTCTGTCTTACTTAAGCTTGGATTTATTTGACATGAGGTGCACAGTGGTTGTACAATATGATCACATATTTATCGTTACGGTAAGGTAACATGCAGGTTATTGTAGTGATGACTCACCTGCTCCTCCTCAGTGTCCTGTGGCAACGTGATGTTTCTGTATCTTTAGTTAAGAAGCTTTAGTTCAGCCGGCATATACATAAGAAATTCATTTTCATTGGTTTAACTCACTTTCTCTCAACTAATGAACACAAAAAAGTCAGTTGGTATAAGATATCACTGTTGTTGTTTTTTTGTTTCTCATGTTTCCACTTTGCTATGTTGCACTTTGGTTCTCATGTTTAGATATTACAGACTGGGTTTATTCTTATGAAGATAGAGGAGTAGAAATGTGTCAGTTTCTGTAGCTTGTTAAGAGATGAAAACTGTTATAGCAGTCTGTCCATATTACGTCGAGTTCCTCAATGTGAGGGGGCAGTTTTTCATAGCAAAGCACAGGGTAACCAACGGACTGACTCAAAAAAAACGTTTTTTTCCTGTCTCTCTAGATCTGCCACTGATGATATTAGCTCGGGAAAACTGCAAAAATGAGCATTTACTTCAGTCAAAATTTGATTTACGCTCCGTAATAATCATTTGTTTAATTTATGTGTAATTATGATTTTAAAAAGAAGTGGCACATTTTGTCAACTCAGTCTGTGGCACGGTTTTATGATGATTTTGGACCCCTGTTGTCTGAAAGCGGACTTGCTTGTGGACATTTGTGTTCCTCAGTTCCTGCAGGTGAATTCAGGTAGAGCATAGTAATGCATGGACTTTTTCTGTCGAGGTTGTTACCGGTGCGGTTTGAGGTCAATCCTTTTCGTCCTCTTCGCTCACATTCCCTTCTGCACGACGAATGTACTGTACTGTCTGTCCCCCACCGGGACGGCATCACCCGAACCTGTCGACTCCCCGAGCGTCGTGATGCATTTCCTCGTGACTATACTTTAACCATCACCGTTCTGTTCCATGTATTCACCCTCATTTGGAAAACAGTGATCCGATCTTTGAGCTCTATTGATACATTTGAAGATGTGATGATCCCAGCTTGTTTTTATTGGATAACTTATTGTCACGCGACAGACGTTGTTTGCATTTCTATACGAAGAGCACTGCCCTCATGTCTCAGACGGGATTGTACCAAAGTTGCAGCCGCTTCACGCCACTCAGCCAGCCACTCCACTGTACACTCCACCTCACTCTTGGATATGAATGTTTGCAGCACTTGTGTCCTGAAATAAAATGTCATCTCTATGCAAGACTTACACCTCGATTGAATGACTATGATTCATCGTAGAAACTCCACCATGTAAACACACCTGTCCACAAGACTTGAAGTTTATCGTGAGAAAGATCTGTGTTGTATTTGGGAGCAACAATGATACATATTTTATATCATACATAAGTATTTTTATTTCTGCAGAAAATCACTTTAGCAAAAGTATAAGTAACCTATGAGGCTGTTACTATAACTGCGTCACGTTTTGCAATTTTGTCTTAAAAGTCTGAACGCAAACTTCTACATCCACATGACAAATTTAACAAACCTATATGAGCTCCTTCAGAATGGACAGAATATTTGGATGCTGAATCTTCAACCCCAACGTCCCCTTCAAATACGGCCTCGGATGTGTGACGTCATTAGATTCTTCAGCAGCGCGTCCAACTCTTAAGATCATCGTGTGACAGGTGCAACCTCATCTGTTTTATTGTAGCTACGATGGTTAAAGGAAAACTCTGGGCAAATGAAAATACTGACGTTAATTACAGAGAGGTGACATTCCACGTCCCCGGAGCTAACTGATGCAGCCCAGGGTCTCTGCGCCAGCCTTCTCTCCTTCCACTGCCACCCAAATGATAGTGCACCCAACTTCTGGAGTGCCCTCCACAGGTGGTGAGCCCATGGGGCGACAATGGGATGGATGCAGTATGGTCCATGCTGCTCTTTCGGTGTGTGCCCGGCTGGGTTACGTGGGTCACCCGGCCACCAGGCTCGCTGACGGGCCAAACACCCAGGCCTGGCTCCAGGTGTGGGCCGCGGTCTCCATTTACCCTTATCCATAAAGTCGTCTGGACCGTACTTAGTCTGACCTCTCATCAGGAACCTGTTTGTCAAGCATGATCCTACCAGCAGCACAACGCTCCCGACAACATAGGTCCCTGAATCATTGAGGTACTCAAAACCCATGATAAGGTGACGGTCCACAGAGCGGCTGAAATGGCTTTTCTCTGAAGGGTGGTAGGGGTCTCCCTTAGAGATGGGGTGAAACGTTCGGTCAGGCTCGGAGTAGAGCCGCTGCTTCTCCACATTGAGAGGAGTCAGCTGAGGTGGTTGGGGCATCTCATCAGGATGCCCTCTGCACCTTTGGAGGTGTTCCAGACACGTCCAGCTGGGAGAAGACCGAGGGGTCGACCCAGGACCAGGTGGGGAGATTATATCTCTACGCTGGCCTGGGAGCGTCTCGGGATCCCCCAGTCGAAGCTGGTGGATGTCGCTCGGGAGAAGGGCGTTAGGCGTGACCTCCTGAAGCTGCTGCCCCCGCGACCCGGCAACAGATAAGCAGGTAGTGGGAAAATGTACTTAAGGACAGTAATGAAGTACTTTCACTTTGTTCCGTTACAACACTGAGAAAGGATGAGATGAGGCTGGCCAATGTGCTCTAAACTTCACCTCTAGTCCTGTTTCTCTCAGCCCAACTTCATCGGCTTGTTCAGGCTTTTTAGCGTCTGCGCTGCAGGAACATCTGCTGGAGTCTGCTGCGCACCTTGAAGGACCTCAGCTTCGGTAAGAAGTCTGTGTGTGTCTGTGAAAGCTCTCCATCTGTCCTGTGGTCGAGGCTGTCCACGGCGCCGACCTTCATGCCCATAGCTGTGACTGGTGCAGAACATGATTCAAACGCTTTCTCCAGGTAGATGATGGCGCTCTTCACCGTCGATCCCGGTCTGGTATGTGAGCCGTGGAGTCACCCAACAGTGGATCACCAAACAGCAAACAAGTGCATCTAGTTCAACTCAGGGGCATAAACTGTGCTCTGGAAAACCCTGCTCACAATTCTACCCTGAGTGTGTCGGTGGTCTGACTCTGGTCTGATATGGTGCTGTTGATCTGAAATGAACTGACTCTGACTGTCTATAAGATTCTATTAGGTCACCTATATACGTCCCGCAGTCATATTAAATCTAACTTTTCCTCCAGTACAGTCATGGACCTTTGTCTTCGACTTTGTTGTCCACCTGTGCAGAGTGCTGAGTGCCAGCCGTAAAACTAAACTCCAAGTCCAATAAAATAAAAAGGAATCATTGAAGACACACACACACATTTGGTTTTTTTTTATCCATGTGGGGACATTGTGAGGTTTCTCATCTAAACCTAACCAACCAAAACACATGGCTCACCTCAACCAGGACTCTGATTCAAACCTGCGCCTAAATATTAAACTGCTTTTACTGACATTTTAACCCTCTTAACCTTGTGAGGACAGGCCAAAATGTCCTCCCAAAAACAAGTGGCTTGTCAAGACACGCACACAAATAAGAACTTCTAGTCTTCATTTTCATTTATTCATCTTGGTTTTTCCACATTATAAACGGTACAAAAACGTTGCAAGGGCTGAAGGGCTTTGTCACATTTATTTCAGTTTACTGTGTAACAGAATCTCACATCTGAAATCCTTCTTACTACGGAAACAAAATCCGACAGCCGCGCCACAGACGGTCTGTCTGTTGTAGCTTATAGGTTTTAAACAAGCAAAGTAGCGCTCAACAAAGACTACTTTCACATTCAATAAAATCTGACTCATGGAGACCTCAAGGTCAATAACTGTACAGTTACTCAATGGAGCTTCATCTCACATTAAAAGTGTTGAATGGGGCACATTTGCGAATGAGTAACGACAACACAAGGTGCTAAAGTGACCTAAAGACATGTCATAATCGTACAGTGTTCTCTGATGATCTGAAGGAACTAAAACAGTTTCTGATTTGGATGATGACCCTTGAATGCATTTCCCTTTATTTTAAGAATGAGGCACATGTTCGCGTCTAAAGTAAATAACAAAGCTGGAGTGTGGTGGCTTCACTCTTGATCATCATTATGTCATATGGCCATGGATCGTTGTTCAGTCATCAATTCAGAGGTTTTTTGGCTCTCTAATACAGTCATAAATGAGAGTGTGTCTCCACCTTGGGCTTGACTCTGACTTCAGTGCTCTGTAATGGACGGGTCTGACATGTGGAACTGATGGACCAACAAACAAAGAAGACTCCATGTGCAACAAAAACAAACTTGGTTATAAAGTGAGCTGCCTCGGATGTTTAGCTGCTGTCGAGACAAACTCTGCAACATACAGTGCATTCACAGTCCGACTCGGTGCTGTGTTATGATTTCAACTGCCTTTGTTTTCCAAGATGTTGGTACTCATATTTTAGTTTTTCAAAACCTCAAATCTGGATGTTCCTCTAGTCTTCTGCAGGAGATCATAATGATGTGATAACCTCAGTTCTCACTAACCTGTTAGTGTTTTCTTCAACTTGTGACGTCACTGCTGACAAGTTTTGGCATTCAAGATTTGTTTGTTTCTTTTTTCACTCAGCTGTGCCTGTATGTCCTGCAGGGAGAGTCTTGGTGGAAGTCATACTTGCTGAGGTTGGGCGGGTAGTAGGTGGCGGTGAACATGTTGCTGGAGGGCAGAGGAGCCGGGAAGTGGTTGCAGGTCTCCTCATTCACGCGGAGGTTATTCTTGTTGAGCGTCTGATCAGAGTGGAGGGAGAGAGCACGTTACTTGCTCAGCTCTGCCATGTCATTGCACCGGAGTCGCACCTTAAACTCCATGGCGATGTACTTCTCGTTCTTTGGCACAGTGTTGTCTTGCTTGTTGTAGGTGAGGTGGTTTGGTGTGCTGGGGTGGATGACTGCTGACTCAGCTGACGCCCGGTTCAGGTGGTGGCAGTAGGTGAAGACCAGAGCAGAGAGAAGTCCGGCTGCAAAGAAACTGGCCATTCCTACTGCTATCAGCTGGAACACGGTGAAGGCTGGAAGCAAAAACGGTGTGTTTGATTCCTCGGCTGGCAACGCACTCGCTGTTATTTGTACTTACATCCACAGTTCTCATCCTCCTGTCCTGGTAAAATGACTTGAAGCAGAGAGAAAATGACTTGATCAAATAACCAAAACATCGAGGTAAACAAAGTAAACAGGTCATTCTGAATGCCCCTCCTTTCCCTCTATTATTTGCATTTGTCTCAGCATTATCGTGTAATGACAAAGTTCACAGTCCGTCGACAGACTCTTCATTTGTATATTCACCTGGGACCTCATGAGCCCTGCACGGCCTGGACTGGGTGATGTTGCCCTGGCAGGGCTGGACCCCGGCTCGCTGGTCCTCACCACAGCGACGTACGCGGTGCTGAAGACCCTGGTCATCGCAGTCCCCCCACTGAGTCCAGTCACTGAAATCCACTGGGGATGTAGAGAGGATTCACTGCTCAGCTGTTCACAGTGAAATGCTGTGGGCCGTTTCAAATCATTTCAAAGGTCTTGTAGCTTTGTCATATAATAATATTTCAGATTCATAAAGTTCTTGTCGATTCAGTTATGGATGAACAAGCACAATCTTTTTCACTGTGACAAAAAGAATATATAGACATCTTAATGCATATCAAAAACATAAAAGTGAATGCTCATATTTTGTATTTTTGCAGTGAATAAACATCTTTTGGGGGACATTTCATTGACTTTCATGTCCTCCCTCTAAACCTAACCATCCAAAACAAATGGCTAAACTTAACCAAGAATCTGAACCAAACTGAAACCCAGTTATTTTTGAAGTTTTAATCCTCAAATTGAGGCTTAACCTTGTGGGTACTGACAAAAATCTCCCCAAAAAGCAGGATGTCCTCACTTTATTTAAGTGTGTTTCCAAGAGTTGGTCCCCACAAGAATAGATAAACCTAGTACATGTGCACACGCACACACTCACCTCCACACACACAACATACATACAAAAAAAACCGACATACAAAAAAGAAAAATGAATAAATAAATAAATAACCTCCCTCCTCCCAAAAGAAAAAAATATCTCCAAGCTTCTATTATTCAGAAAAAAAGGTCATCTAATGTAATTGCTAAAAAAATAGAAAAGACCAGTGGTATATTTTGCCTCATATTGCTCCTTGCCTTTCGCTCCTTAAATTCCTACCAAAAATCCTGGAGCTCCTGACATTGCCACATTAAGTGAACCAGCTCACCTCCACATAAATGTGTGTTGCACAGTGCTTCTTCTGTGTGGAGGCCTAAACAGAGTTTTCCACCATTAGCCGGGGCCGGATTGTTGCACGCGCGAGTGCGTTGATAGTGGCCACCCCCACAGAGGGCGGAGCACTGGGACCAGGAAGACCAGCAAGACCAAGCCCCGTTTGCTGGACAGAGTCCAAAACACCTGCATTAGTAGCGCTAGGAAGTAGTGTGTCGGTCAAGAAAGTTGGTTTTACCTCGGCATGGTTGCATGTTACAGTCCTGGTATTCCACTGGGGCCCCGACACACAGGCTGGGATTTGTCCGGCCCTCTGCCGATGAGCATCCTCGTTTACGGCTTCGAAAACCTCTTGAACACTCCTGGGAACAGCTGGACCACGTCTCCCAAGAGCCCCAGTGAGCTCCTCTGGGCTGCGACGAGGTCCTGCTGCTGGTTCTGACCAAGTCTTTCACCAGAGCTGATATCACGCCAATGCAGGAACATTAAATTGTGTCGCATAAAATGATGGATTAGAAATGGCAAACTTAACAAAATAAGAAGACTGGTGGTTCTTACAATCTGTTTGACATCCTCCAGTTCCATCGTTGGGACAAAACCGATTCTCCATCTTTTTCCTTCCCAGCTGGAGCAGCTGCGGCTCGGACAGAAGTGCTCGACAAGTGTATCGGAACCTCTGCTCTTGGCGGGATCCGTCGAGGCTAACATTAACTGGCATCCAAGGAGTCCACGGGGTGTTTCGCCGAACCTCTGGGCACGATTCCAAATTACACGCCTTATATTCCTGCAAAACAAAGATGATAACCAATTTAGCAAGCGCCAATGTACTCAGCATTTATGTGTGCGTGGCTTTTGGACCTTTTTCTGGTCCATTCTTGATGGGGGAAGGCGAGTGGGTTGATGTGTATATTTACATGTATTTTTTCTGTACAAGTAACATCCGACTTACGACCATTATCGGTTGCGACCAACCAGTCGTAAGTCAGATTGGACGTAAGTCGAATGCCATTCAAAATAGCCGACGGGAGGGTTATAGGTGCTACTGTAGTGGTAGATCGCTGTGTGAGATGCTGGAATACTGTGCTGCCGTAACTGTCGTACACGTTGCCGGGCTGCTACATGCTGCGGTGCCAGACACTGAATAAAAAAAAAAAAAAAATCTGCTGGATGTGGTCGGAAGTACGAGTGGATGTAAGTCGAGCAGGTCGTAAGTCGGACGTTACTTGTACTTTTGATCTGTGGTTGTCCAGTCAGGCAGATGTCCATCTGCTTCCTGGTGCAACCAGTTTGCAAGCAGGACATGTGGTTGGTTGCTAGCTGGGATTTTAAGTTAGGCTTGTAAGTCTGACGTTCTCAAGACTCTGGAATCAATCAGACATGATCTCACAAAGACCTGCTTGTTGGATATTCCTGTGTCCAAAACGGATGACTGATGCTTAAGTATGAGATATGAGCAGGATCTGAGATCCACTAGGGATGTAGAGAGAATGTTGTTTAGAGTGAACGAGGATCGCGTAAAGGCAGGTGGGATAGTCTGTTCTGAAGTGACAATAATTCACAGTACCAGTGCACATCCCGGACAGCTGTTTCCATTCTCACAAGTTCTAGTTCTGGAGTGCACCCCGCCGCCACATTCAGCACTGCAGTGAGCCCAGGATCCCCACGGCGTCCACAGCACTGGCAGTGGGCAAGGCTTCCTCTCATTGCACAACCTGACAAAGACGTAATGGAGTGGTGACAATCCTCCCATCGGAAAGGCAGGCGAGCAGTCATGTTGGAAATGCTACTACCTCTCCTCACGACCTTGGCCCACACAGACACGGCCGCCGTGACGTGGAGAGGGGTTGTTGCACGACCGCTGTCTCACCTCAAAACCAATACCACAAGTGCTGCTGCACTGGCCCCATGAGGACCATGGAGTCCAACCTCCATTCCTGAGTTGCAAAGGAAAACGCATGCTGTAAATGGTTTTACTGTAACAATGAATTTGGGGATCTCAACCATCATCCTTTGCGTCCAGCCACAAGATTCAAAGAGGCTTATTTGTCACACGAATAATAATAATAAATAATAAATGAACTGAAAATAACGCCCACTGTGGTTGAAATGATGCCGTACCTTGAACAGTTTGCCACCTGGATGGTTGGACCCTTGCATTCGACTCCACCACACTGGGCCACCGGTCCGTCGCATGAGCGGGACCGGCACATACAGTTACTAATGACGCCCTCTCCGTCGTTGTGGTTACACGCTTGCCACGGTGTCCAAGGGCCAAAGCCACCATCCTGCGTGAGGTTTCTCACCTCCAGAAATGAGACGTGACAACTTAAAGGCAATTAAACCTGCACCCAACCTCACAGTTCAAGATGACTTACTGGACACTGGCTGATGTTTTGCCTCCAGTGGTTGATGTTGCTGCTCTCCTGGAGTGTGGTGCACCTCTTCTCTTTGAGATCCCAGCCACAGTAGGGGTCACGAGCTTCTATGCAATGACTAGCATGAGTTCAGATCACTGTTAGGCTTTTGACAGTTTTTTGTTTTCTGTAAAATCTTGAGGTTTGTACTTCAGTGGTTGGCATTCATTTCAAATCCTTGACCATCAAATCACCGTTCCAACATTATGACAATCATGAAGATCCAAAGGTTTTTTACCTTTCACTTAGGTAGCTGGAACAGCGCTCTAACGGGATCTTCACCAGTCTGTCATCGTATCCCACAAAGAGAGACCTGTCTGCCTCAAGTAACCTGAGGCTCTTGATTGGTCCAATTTGGCCCTCAGGAAGGATCCTGAGTTCCTCCAGGAAGCATCCACGGAGGTTTTTGTCGGTGGAGGCGAGAGTCTTCAGGATGGTGCCGTATTCTAGTTGAGCAAAACACAAGTCGTCTTCAACTGAGTAGATCACTTTTACTGCTGAGAACTATTACCTGTCCCAATGTAAAGGACATGGTAGAGGTCCTCTTTGCCCTGCACCGTGTCCACCACTAACTTAGAAAACCGCAAATTGTCCTGGCTGAGCAGAGGGTTGACGGTCACGGGCTGGACCACGTCGTTCATCAGGAAGAGCCTCTGAGCGTCCTGGAGACTTCTTTCTGTCAGGTTCTCCCCAGGCCCATCCTCCTCCAGTGTCCCACACTGCACATCACAGAGGAAACAAGCAGTGTCTAGTGAGAACTCTGCAAACAAAAAGTAGAAATGTACGAGAAAATGTCAAAACACCTGAAGTACCTGAAAATTTGGAATGGGATTCGGTGTGGACAGCCATGCTGTTCTGGGGTTCTCTTGGAAGCGGAAGGGTCCATTGAAGGCTTGAGTTATGCCGCTCATGTTGAAAGCACAAACTGCAGAGGCTGACAAGCTGTTGCTAAAAAGGCGAAACGGTCATAATGGCCAGACTTTACCAATAAAAATATCTTCACGGTTATTGGTAGACTCACACATTGGTCGTGAAGATGCCGTAGATCAGGTTCTGCTTGGGCTCGTAGAAGGTGCTTTGAAGCTCATTGTAGTAAAAGGGGATTTCTCCCGAGCGGGAGCAGTTGAGTCGAGCCTTCATGAAGGTGGTCCAGGTGTCTTCCAAGAGGAAACGACCGCCCATGTCATTCTTGCACACCCGGGCCACTCGAGAGAACACCGTCTTCCCGCAGTCGTTTTCAACAGCCGTTTCCCGCAGGAAGAAGTAGGCAAACCGCTCGATCTCATACACTGACACAAAGTGAGGTTCTGGAAAAAGAAAACTCAACGTTCATCAGAGAATTCTGAAGCGTTTCTCTCATCTTATTTTACCATTGAGCCATTTGGAATTGTATTGAGCTGTTCGCAGTGGCGGAATATTCCCCAGACTTCTGTAGATGACTGGATCCCGTCCGGAGAAGTCGATCACAGTGGCTGCATACAACGCGCCAGTCTCAGTGACCATGGCAGTGGAGTTGTGACGGGGGTCGTAGGGACAGCGGGCCACACCGTTTACCGTGTCTAACACTTCACCAATGTTGTCAATCTGGGAGGATAAAAGGATTTCAATAGTCAAAATATCAGGTCTCAGTTTCAGTGCTGGCTTAGAGACACGGCACTCACCTGCCTTGTCATGCAAATGGGAGTGAAAGCGTTTGTCCCACATGTGAAAAGAGTCATCCCAGTGAGTGACAAAACACGAATGTAGTTTTGACACTCCTCCTGCAGAACAAACAGACAACAGTTCATTGCACTTTTCAAGTCTTCGTCAGATACGGTGAGGATCATCAGTCCACTCAACCTCTGACTTTCCCTTGCTCTGACATGAACGTCGGATGTCTTCATCAGGTGCCCACTCAGCCGCCTGGGGTTCAAAGATGTTGAGAGTCAGAGTCAATTGTTTCAGGCACAATTTTCTTGGAAAAAAAAGCAGTTCATCCTCATGGCTCTACAGCCACAGATGACAACATAAAACTCCCTCATAATTCAGGTCTCATACTGTGGGACTACTAAAGGCCATCGAATCTAATCCGTTGAAGCCAAGGCACTTGATCAAATCTCAAATCTCTGTTATAGCTCACTCCCATGGCGTAATACAATATATTGATATTGAGAAAGTCGACTTTTGAGTCTTATACTGACGCCAAAGGCTGCTTTCAAGGTTACATGTCGACACATGGGTGTTTCTTTGGGGAAAAAAAAAAGTTTTCCTTCCTCTGTAGCACCGTGTTCAGAAGGTCTATTCACCGTCTTACACTGAACAGCACTTGCTATTTCTAACCCCACGATGGAATATAACTACATGACTTTATTTTCTCTTTATAAATACACAGAGAAATATTTTACATGCAATAATGAGGTTCGACAACATCTGTCAGTAAAATTTTGGGACCACATTGACCCACACGAACGTAGGCGAGTGGACTTAAATAAGCATTACCCAACTCATTTCACTACAGTTCCACAGCCCTCTAAAAAGAGGAAAAATATGGATTTGTTTTCAGTTACAGCACGATTACCTCAAGCTCACCATGGTTTATTATTATTGATAAAAGAGTATGATCCACTCGTGATGAATTCATGCAGCTGTTTATGTTATGAAGAGAGTCCAGCAGAAGAAAACTGTTCATGATCTGGATTAAATAACCAACACCCATCGATTTCACTGGGGGAAAATGCACCCCAGCGTGACTCTTGACTACAGCTTGAGAGGAGTGATACTGACCTTTCAGTCAGCTTTGTGTGGCTAAGAAGGATTAGACTTAGACTTAGACTTTCTTTATTGTCATTGCACAAAAACATGTCTAGTGATATGTTTTTGTGCAATGACAATAAAGAAAGTCTAAGTCTAAGGTCTAAGGCCTCAGACCAAAATTTTGTTGCTATGATATAGTTATTACCAAAATTTTGTTGTCATAATATAGTTATTACCAAAATTTCGTTGCCATAATATAGTTGTTATGGCAACGAAATTTCGGTCTGAGGCCTCCAGTTTCCAAAAACAAAACTATATGTCCAAAAATAAATAAGCGTCTGACATGTGGATCCTAGTTCAAGTTCATGTTGTTCAAGTTCATGGTTTACATTTGCCTCAAGTTCTTAACTGAATTGAAAGTAAAGGTTCGCCACAAATGTCACACATACATTTTTGATCAGCTGCTCTTTTGAGGAGCCTCCTGAATGTCTCTGTGATGCCTCCAAGAGACGTAAACAAAGTGACTTTGGCCCTGCTGACGCGTGATGAGCAGAGGGAATGGACGATGTTGATTTTGTGACGTTAAAATCTGTTCATACCTCTATGGAGGTCATGATATATTGTTTGGCCCGAGTTCAGGTTTAGCTATATGTTTAACCTAAATATACTCAGAGGCAAGAACTCACCTGCAAGAGGGAGACGTTGTTTATACTCAATCTGAAGAGGAAGTTTCTGTGGGGGGCAAAAAAGTATGTTCAACATGAGTGTTGCAACATATGAAACAGTAGGGCTGCAACAACAATGAATCAATAGTACCTTTAAAAAATGATAGTTGCTGACCCACACGAACGTAGGTGAGTGATAGTTAGATAGCTGTTGATTTGTTGCGTTATGTGGCTGTTTTGCTGTCCGTAAAAGAAGTTAAGTTCAGCCAAGCCAATGTTTGAGGAAAGACTGTTTCAGTCTGTCCGTCACCAGCACACACACAAGTTTATTCGAATCTATTCATTTCTTTGTGTTAGTTATACACTGCCTGGCCAGAAAAAAAAGGGTCATACACTCTAATATTTTGTAGCACGTGTTTTGATAAGCTTCTGCAGTGTCACTAGATTTATTTCCATCCAGTGTTGTATGGATTTTTCACCAAGATCTTGCGTTGATGATGGTGGAGTCTGACCGCTGTGCAAGGCCTTCTCCAGCACACCCCAAAGAGTCTGGACTCTGTGGTGGCCAGTCCATGTGTGAAAATGATGTCTCATGCTCCCTGAATTTGAGCCCGATGAATCTTGGCATTGTCACCTTGGAATACGCTCGGCAGTGTGTGTGTATGTATCGCCCATCTGAGCCTGGCGCGGTGCCATGCAGGTCTGCGTTACCCGAGCGGAGATCTGGCTCAATGAACAGATCCAGGTGGTGCCAGTGCCGTGTAAATGAACTCAACCTCCGACAGTAAAATAAAAAAAATCGCCTTAAATAATCGTGAGCTGCAGCACTGTAACTCAATAAAGCGATTGCTGTAGGGCAGTTTAAATGTTCTGATTGTGAGGTTGGGATGGTGATGATCACCTCGCTCCAACAATAAGTTGGTTTCTGCTCAGGTCCAGAACCAACTGGGAGAAATCTTTCACGCCGGGATGGGAGAACTCAGACACCCACTGCTTCAGCGCTGCAAAACAAGGACAGACGTGGAATGGTTACGAGGGCAGCGCAGCATGTTTCACCTTCGGCTTCACTTCAACCAGGCATTCAACATTGTGCACTTCACAACTTGAGGTCCCCTTGCTCAGATTTCATACCCCATCGCCACTTCGGTTTGTCCTGTGGGACCTCATTTATCAAACATTTCTATCCCATTCAGATCAAATGAAATTAGTTTGACGTACAGTGGCGGCTGATTTGGGGCGACAGCTCAACAAAACTGGACCCAAACAAACCCCCATTGAGCCTCTTCTACCCGCCGCTCAAACTTGCCAAAGTGAAACAAATGAAGTGAGTGAATTACAGAGCAAATCACTGTCATGATTGCTGGTTTTAAACCCTGACCTGCTTTTGGGAGAAACATATTCAAGACTGCACGGTTCACTTCCAGCGTTCTGCTCAATTGAATTATAGTGGAAGTGTTCTGCAAATGATGAACATATGATGAGGCTGTTGGAGAGAACCTTTGAAACAGATGCACTCAGTCGTGATGGCAACTTTGAAACGGACGGCAAAAACTGTTCAAGGAGGAGACCTCACGCTCCCCCTTTTTTTTGCTCTCTATTCACCTTGATGGCCGACCACTGGGTGCTCTTTTCGGGTGCAGTCTACGGGCTTGATTTGCAGCTTTTCGGACGGACAGGAACGCGGACATAGGAAGAGTAGGCCAGTGAGGAGGAGGGTCCCTGCCATCCAGCCTGAAACTGCCATGTTTAGGACCGAACCCAGCCTTCATTCGGGCTTAGGGACACATCTGTTGGAGGGACATATGTAGTGGATCATTCATGAGCGGATCAAACACACAACATGCAGGCAACCATGCAGAGAAGATCAATAAATAAAAAAGACAAAAACATTTGTGTATATCAAATGAATCAGTTCGGCCACTCGATCGGACCTGGGCCAGTCCACTCTTCGACCATCCCCTCGGTGTCAGTGGGTCGGTCACGGCAAATAAAGCTCAAAAGGCCAGAGCCAACAGTTTTTCTAATGTCGCCCCTGAAAACCACGGGGGGCCCACAACAAAGCCCTTCATGAGTGAGGAGACCCTTTCTATGTCAGGGCCGGGATCTGAGCCAAGAGGGGCTGTGACCTTTGAACTCGGTGACAGTCAGAACCTATTGTAGTGGATCACAATGGCCATGGTGAGAACACATGGTCGTGTTTCAGGTGCTACAAGAGGGAGCGTTTCAAACATTCTGCGTTCTGCCTAGACACTTTCCTTCCTTTCTTCATACATATTAATAGACAAGCGCTTTTGACAGAACAGTGCCATAGTTCTAAAAGCTGGAGGAACTTATGATAGCGCACCTTTACCATTGTACAGTTCAAAGAAAAATACCAGCCAGTCTGAAGCTTCTCGAGAGTGACAGTTTCACACTGCTACAGCGAAGGAGCGCCATCATGCACAACACATACTAACTGTTATACAATATTAGGACCAGCCCGGCAGAGGAGAAATGTTCTGTATTACTCTGGGCCGGTGCTTTGACGTTGGATTCACCCGATGGTGTATCTTCTGCGTGCGTGCTGAGGAAGGAAATTCTGGGTGCACAGACCAGGGTAACCAATCGGGTGGACACTAATGCTAAGATGTTGGTTTAGGGACACAGTAAATAAAATTGTCCTCAAAGAGTTTTTCTTGAAAAAAAAAAATCTTGGTTTTAGTTTCTTTTTTTAGTAAAAAAAAACTATTTATTTTGTAATTATCTCATAGTTAGTCTATCATGTGACTGAAAACAGAATCATGTTTGGTGACAATGTGGAGCATTTTTTTTCATACAAACCTCTGGAAGGACAGTTTCTCATGTAATGTAATGTCATGTGAGACTTATTGTTTTGGATTAATTAAATACAGACAAAATTATTTAATGATCCAATGAACCGAGATTGAGATGCGCCACATTACCTCCATGTGCTATCATTTTCCTACCAAACATTTTAACAAAACATGACAAAAATAAACAAAAAAATTCAGTATAAACAATAAAGACAAAAAATTTTGTTCTGCATACTTTAAGCAGCAAAGTGTCGCTGTAGCACTCACTTCAGTGTGAACAGACTCAACTTCAATTTCGTCACTCGTGTGTCATGTACTGAGATGTGATTCACTGTGAATAATAAAGTACAAATCCTCCAATCAGTCAAAAAAAAATGTCCCATTTTTGCAAATATCTTTTTCTATGCAAACAACCAAATGTATTTATTTTTAAGTTCCTCCTTTTATTTGAATCTATCTATATTTATCTGGTTTTGCTTGTTCAAATCCCTTCAAACTGCTGGCACAAGGCTTTTGTTGGTGGGTTGGTCTTTACAAGTCAGATGACTCAAATGATGCAAAATAAAATGCTTCACAAAATCTTGTGCTGAAACAACGTAATGAAGATACAAGCGAGATTCACTCCAGGGTACATTTACCTGTGAATGTTTTCAATACAGTGAAACATTCCACACCCACATACTCAGCCTTTTTGTTGCTCTTTACCGTAACCAAACACCGTGTTTAATTTTTGTGGTGAGAAAGAGTACTTATTTATTTCAGTCTGATGAGAAGAGCAAGTTACTATGTAGGTAAAGTAAATCACTATTTAAAAGATCACAGTGTACAGCTGCTGGAATTTGTTTGCTCATGCCGGTTTGGTTTGGAAGCTCCATCAATGTCTGAGTGGTGGAAGCTGGCTCGCACCCCGGGTCATGTTGTTCTCAAAAACAAACCAGTCCAGACACATTTACACATAGATTCCGACCATGAACCCATCGACAGGCTCATCCTCCGAGCCAGAGGTCCGGCCTGGTCACGTGATCAGAGCCAGTGGCAACATCAGCTCACAACATTGGAGCGATTACAGCAGTTAGATGTGTCTTTTGCAATGGAATAAAAACATCATAAGTAAATGATGAAACCACAACCACTGCTCCAGACCCCTGAAGGAAGGGACTAGGTGAGGACGTTGGCAGATTGGAATGAGATTTTCTTCTCATGGGTAAAATCTTTGGGTTTTACTGTCGATTCAATAACAATCGGACTCAAGTCCGTTGCTTCCTTATTCTTCTGTGGGATCAGTTGTTCATCGGCTAAATTCCGTTCCACATGACAGTTCAAGTCGGGAGCGATCTGCTCTAGTCCCCAAACACGAACATCCGATTGCCGGCAGCAGCCATTCTCCGAGCTGATTGTCAGGGAAAATTCACTATTAACAAACCCCAGACAGCCTCGGCAGGTGCAGGTTTTTGTTTCAGCCCTCAGTTGCCTTAGGAGTGTAATGACTTGGTGTCGCTTGTTCCAGCTCGAGCCTCATTGGTTAAACCCTGTCTGTTTGCTCAGACAATTGCTGCCCTTTGAGGACTGGATTGCCCATCCTTGTCTTACGGGCCAAACTTATGAGAGTCAAGATCATCGGACGTTTGGGAAATTGGGACAGAAACAGCCTGTGAGCGTCACATGTGTGGCCCCTTTTGATGTAGCCCTTGATGCAGCTATTCTGACTCCTTGATGGCAGCAGTTCTCTCCTAACAGCCGCTGGACAAATGTCCGATTGTCCAATGTTTCCATGGAATTGTGCTTTTAATTGAAGAGCAGCTGCGTCAGCATTTTTTCACTCCCTCTCTCAAAAAAGTATTTTCCCCCAGTGATCCATTTTAGTCCTTTTGGTGGTGGGGAAAGTGTGTATTTGGGCACAAAGGTCACACTGGAGACATAGATGACTTCATGTACATTCAAGTGCAGGACTTCCTGCTTCAGGATTATAAAACTTTCTAGAAATAAGAATGGCAGATAAGAACCCAGTACAAAGAGCCGATCAATAATTCTCAATAATATTTTGTTTGACTGAAGAAAGAGCGGCACACGCAGGTCATGCACTCACTGCTGGATGGGAACAGAGTCTCTAATTCATGTGACTGGTGTTTGGTGTCTGCAGGAGCTGAACTGACAAAACATGTGACCTGCAGACACAGAAACACCAGCAGATTTTATGGCTAAAAGGTTTACGTTTGTCTTCTATCAGCGTAAGCATCTTTGCATTTTTGTGCTTTCGCAGATTTATTGGCCGCCCCGCGCGTCATCGCTCCAGTTCCGTGTAAACAAAGACTACAGTGAAAGATTGCAGCGCTGCTGGGGATAGATGGTGCTGCTCAGAGCCTTGCACTGGACCTGCTGATCCGTCCACTTGCCCCAGAAGCTGGACTCCAATCTATTTTCATCAGTTAACTTTTAAAACTCAACTGACCAAAACAGACCAAAGACTTCACACATTTGTTTTACTTTGATGTCAATTTCCATTGGAAATCCATCCAAATGTACCAGTAGTGTACATAAAATCACCCAAAACATTGAGTGTTTTTCCCTCTGAACATCTTGTATCATCTGTCTCAGAAACACATTGTCTAGTGGCGCAGTCAACCAACGTTTGTAGTTACTTAATGAAGGGGAAGAATCTACTTCCGGGATACTAACTAATTCTTGGACAATGTTTTTGTGTTAGATGTCGTAGTTTCCGGCTTGGATTTTGTGTGTTCTCCATGTGCTTTCATGAGTTTCCTCCCACAGTGAAAAGACATGCAGAGGTTGGTTGACTGTGCTAAACCGTCCGGAGCTGTGTGTTGTCGGTCCTCTCACCCAAAAGTAGTTTGGATAACCTCAAGCTCCCCACCACCCCAAGCAGCAGAAGTGCCTGGGCTTCATGTGTGGATGGAAAGACATGACATTCTGACATTTCGCAAAGCCAGAGACAGCAGTGCACAAAAGGTCTTGCCCGAACAAGACTTGGGTTAATGCAGCGATGCCAAGTAAAACTGTCCACCTGTCCTGCCAATTGAAATTCTTAACAATGACCACAACACTGTCGTGCTGACTGAACAAGCAAAGTGACACCAGTCAGCGGGAGTAACATAAAATGGAGCACAAATATCTGACCCTTGAAATCGCCTCTTGTCTAATTTCTGGACCACATCCAAATATCATGAAAACACTCGGAACCTCCCACCACTCCCAACCTTCGACACTTAAGATTGGACTCCGAACTTGAAATAACAGCGAATCATAACACTGGTAAGGCACTCTAGCAGCTTGAGTCAGACACTTGAGTCTTTTTTTTTTTTTTTCATCGAGTAGTAATGTCAGCTACCCACGAAGTCGGGGCATGCAGGTTTGGGCAGATGGACACAGAGGGGGCATCCAGAGTCTCTCCATCAAAATATTCAGCGAGGACCATTTCCGAGTCTGTGTTCTCAGCTCCTTCCTACCGGGGTGAATGGCCTCTCTGTGCCGCCTGCCAACTATCTGCCAGTGGCTGCTCTCTTTTACAAGTGAATGGACCAAGTTTAGACGCAGCTAAAAAGACACACTAACGCGCCATGGCTGCGCCACAATAGCCGCTCGGGTAATTTGCCAAACCTAATGATGCCGGTTTGGCCCAGACGAGAGGAGGTAGAGCGGAGGAATCCTAAACAGGCCCACAGCTGCATCGCTCCCCTCGTCTCCCCTCGTCCTCATGTCCTGTCATGAACTCCATTATTGCCACTTTTTCTGATCAACAACAGAAGTGGGTCAGTCCCTGCCGCTCCAATACAAGATGCTTGAGCGGGACCTTCAACCTCCCAAACATCAAGGACCATCCCTGCTGAAGTACTTCAAACAATGGCTACATTAATTCGATCCTGTTTCTGAACCGGCGGTCAAGATTCGCTTTTCGTTTCAAATCCATGAGGCGAAAAAAAACAACCAAAAACTCAACAGTGCGATAAAGAAACAGTGTAAAACCAATACGATGGGCTGTGGATCCTGAAGATGAAAGCTCTCTCAGACAGACACAAGCGCATGGCAACACACATTCACGGCGTGAAGGGGAAAGCTTCCACTCCTCGCCTCACCTCAGGAACACTTTTGCCATGCAGCCTATCAGACAGATGACTCTTGAGCTGCGTTGCCTACAACATAAAGTGGTTTTACCGGAGACTTCATTTTGACAAAAACCCATACGTGTTTGCATTCTGATTTTTTTTCTCGGCACAGGGAAACACTACATGCGACAAGTCTGGATGGAAACTTGTACCTTAGCTGCCTTGAGCACAAACTAAAGCTGTATAATGGTATTCAAACTTGAAACAACAAATTTCTTTGCTGACTTGTTTTCTCTTCACCACAGCTCTACTTACATAGCTAAAGCTTTGAAGGAGCATCTGAGCTTTATCAGTCCACATTTCCAGATGTGGATTTGCAAAACCACGTTGAGTTTTAAATGGAATACAATTGGAATTCAATGGTGCAGTATAGCAGCTGAGTATGGAGTTGCCCTCCAATTTCATGACTTTAATGCAAGCTGTCCTATCGACCGATCATTCAATAACTCCCCATTTCAGTCAGTCACTTTTAGATGTGGGCTCCTGTGGCAGTCTTCATTTTGCATGTATATTTTTCTGACTCTGACGGTTTTTGGACTCTCATACACTGTGGGTCTCTGGTGTGTTAAGTGTAAGCTTAAGAACAAGATCTATTAAAGCCACGGGGGACAACCCATATCACACCAGCTTTTTGTCTTTAAGACGAACAACCCCACCAAACACAACTGATGGCTCTTTATGCCATTTTAAGAATCTTGACATCCACAAGCAACAATGGCTGATCTGGAGACAGGAGGCGTCTGCTAGCTGAGCCCCGCAGTAGCTGATCTTGGGGTAGCAAAATCACACATGGTTGAAAGCACATAGAGTTAGACTAAACCCAAAAGAAGGAGCAAGTCTCATCAGCAGCACACGCACATTCAAAAGGAAATGTAGAGTCAACATACTTCATCATCATATGAGTGATTCCAGAGGCAGTCGTGTGGCAAAGATCCCGTGCTACATTGTACCAGAGAGAGGAACTGGAGGTCGAGTGAACTTGTTACACATGGACACACAGTGGCGCGCTGGTCGGACCCAGCGCAGGGTGGTGGGAGGAGAAAAGTGGTGTGTGACGGGGCGGGAGGTGCGGGGGGGGGGGGGGGGGAGAATAAAGCATTCCTGTTTGCACCAAGTAAACTGTTAACTCTGTCACTGTAGCGGTGATGTGTGAGTGTCTGGACTCTTGCCTGTGCCTTCCTCCTGGTGAGGCTTTTTCGTAGAGGATGCTGCTTCACCTTTAATGCTCATTTCCAAACTTTTCCAAAGAGAAGCAAAATGGCTTTGAAAACATAAAATATTGGATTTTGTTTGTCAAAACAAAATCCAATAAGGCCCAAAGGAAGCCCCTTGAATGCTAGTCAGGAGATGTGTTGGTAACTCTAATGCCTCACTCGTACTATAATAGGATCACTGCACCTGTGTTTTGAAGGTGGCACGACTTTAATTTTGTTTATTATTTTACTTCGCTAGCAAGCGAGCAAGCAGATGGCTGAGCAGAGTCAACTGAATCCCACCAACGTTTTGAATTAATTTATTTTATTCACAACGAATACATCAAATAATAATAAGAATTTTCAGCACATGCAGAAGTATTTTCACTTTTATCTTCCCCCAAATCCTAGAACGTAAATATTTTTTTTCTTCTCAATGATAAGTATTTTTTTCTTTTTTTTTTTATATATTTGTGACATTTTTTAAACCATGTTTTAAAATTTGAAACTATTTTTCTTTTCCAAACTTGATGCATTGATTTTCCTCCCTATAAAAGAAACATCAACGTGAAACAGTTTCAGCCATTGAGTCTAGTCAAATTACGAGTCCGTCTCCCAACATCCCCTCGTAGCACTCACAAAGTTTCCTCTTAAAAAGTCTGTCACCAACAATGGCACGTTATTCAACGAGGGAGACGTTCGAAAGCAATGAGTACTGTCTTTGGATTTGAATAATTTGGAAGTACTTTTGGTTGCAAGAGCCAGAAAGTGAAGAAGCCACATCCTCAACTATCTCCACCGCATGTTGTGGGTATACTTACGTGGTAAATGGCTCTTTCTTCCATGAAAAGAGCTCCACAGAGATGAGAAACGGCCTCCTTGCTGCCTGTAAACATACCTGGCTTAGAGGGATGTACACAGTGGAAGTGGGAGCTGAGGTGTGACCACATATTCATCTATTAAAGCAGTCAGTAAATCACACCCAGGGATAACTGGCAGGAAGTTTCGACTCCACTGAAGGAGGAGTGGGGGAAAATATCACCAGACTCATCTCAGCTTTCACAGGGAAGTCGGTCCATCTGTTAAAGTGGGAAAACTGGACGGAGGTTGGATGAGCGGATCACTCTTCTCGGTGTTTGTTTTTGCAGCTCTCTTGTCAAGTTGAGACGCTACAGGCCGAATCTGGAAGCTGAAGGATGTGATGGCCCCTCTGAGGTGGACAGTCCTGCTGCAGCAACCTCATCGCTGCACTTCATCAAAGCTCGGCATTTAGAGCACATGCCTACTGCAAAGTGCTTTGGAGCGGTGCTGGAATTTTGCTGTGACTTTGTTTATCGCGGGTGTTCCTCATTAATCTACCCGTAGAATCTGTCTAATCCAGCTAACAAGGGCTCCAGTGGTTGCTCAACAAGGCCTGACCCCCAGTCTTCACAGCTCCCTCACTGCGTCCACCTCCATTTCAGCCTTCAGTGGCTGCCTTGTCCTCCACATAACGCGCCTCTGTGAAACAGTGTCACAAAGAAATATTTACTTTAAATGCTGCAAACAGTCGGCAGGCTCTCACTTACACAGGCCTGACTGTGTATATGTCGGAGAAAAAAACACGCTGGGGTTTACCTTCCTGCTGGAGAAACACGCTGCTAACAGCCAGAAATAGGAAACAGGGCTGCGGACAGAAGCAGCTCTGTGAGGGAAAGCAAATGTATGTACTGCAAGGTCAAATGGAAATCCTAGTTTCAAGAAATGTATGCCACACAAGGAAGGCTATGAAAATAGTTACTTTTGGTTCAACCAAGTCAAAGACTACATTAAGTTTGTCTTTTGATCTATATTGACCACCTTATGGACACTATAGACACGTATAAAATTACACACAGGAAATTCATTTTTTAAAAATGTTTGTATTACTATTATAAATTCATCCTTTTTCATGTTGTTTTACTTTTACAGCATGTGTCAACAAGCTGAGCGGACAGAAATTAATGCTGAATTAATGTTATGGCCATTTTTACAAATGGTCTTGAACATACCACTGAATCACTAGCGTATCTGTCAAAAACTGATCAAGATATCAAAATAATCTGTGTCAGAATAAATACACAGACTATATGTATATAATATTTTATTTTCATTAAATTGTCTTCAAACATATTTATTGATTTTTGTGGTCAAATTGCAAGAGTATATAAATTAAAACAGTATATAAAAACAATAAAAACAATAAAACAATCTAATATATGTATCCTTATTATGTTGGTATTTTTATGAAATTGTTATAATTATATTAACCAAAAACCAAAATATTAATGCCCTCTATTGCTATTAATATCAGAATCAGAATCAGAAAGAAAAAAAACCTTTATTAATCCCAAGGGAACTTGTGTTTGAAATAATATTATAAAGTGCAAAAAAAAGTGATACAAAAGATCTTAGAAAAACAATGTACAACAAATGCAGCTCAAGAACAGAAAATGTGCCAAAAAACCCTTTATTGTATTTTTATATTAACATTGCCGTGTCAACTTGCATTCGATTGAATTAAATAATGCTAATTTGAGCTGAATTTTAAAATAAACGGCAATAATACCTCAAAGACCAAAGGGCCATTGCATCATGTTTACTCATAATTATCCAACAAGATATTCACCACTTATGTGTAATCGTATTTTAAACATATATTACTTACACCCTATTTTCTCAGTGAGCTTATTTCCCTTCTGTCCTTCGACCTTTTGACTTGACGGCCACTCACTTCAACAAGAAAAGAAGTATTTTTTTTCTTATTTTCTGTCCCAGTAAACATGTTGGCGACATGGCTGTTTTAAAACGCTTGACCGGCAGGGGGCGATACACACTCGGCCTGCCAAAAGAACGCGAGAAGGAGAACGTCTTCCCTCGCTGCGTGAGACGGAAATCCCCCTTAAATCACGCATGCGCAGCGGGTGGAGCCTGCGGAAGGTCTTTTTGTTTGGAGACTCGACATCGGTTTGATTCCTCTGGTTCAGCACCGCGTTTTTTATCTGCATTAAATTCGGTGAGTATCCTCGTCTCGCACTTTCGGTGTAATCACACTCAAACCACCTCTACTTCACCAAGGTTTGCCTACTTTAATGTGGGAGATTCGGTCTTGTCGGCAGAAGACTGTTAGATTTATGGACGCCTGCGCTGAGGCCAATGGTCGCTATTGCTTTTTACTCAACCGCTTCCGCACTTCAACTATGCGTTACGTAACTTTAGCCAGTCGTGTTTCGACGACTTCCCGGTGCTACATGTTCTACGGGCGTTTTTTGAAACGTGTGCCAGTCCGGTCGGCGAGTCACAGGCCTGTGCTAACCGCACTGCCTGGACGCATGGCAAGGCCGCACCTGAGCTAATGCTAAGCTACAATTGGCCTGCTATAGTTGTATTATCCTCTGTGTGTCGAAGCTGAAGACGGAGTTTTAGACGCTGAAAGATACAAAATTCATCATACACCATCAATCTGCTTCATTTTTGTGTGTGAATTTGAAGAGTAGATACGTGTGCCATCCTCCATCTTTGTTTTCTTCCCCGTTGTTCCCTATCAGGTGCTCTTTGCTCCTGCCTCTACGATCAATCACTTCCACGTTATTTACCTTGTGCGTACCGTGATTTATATTGAATGTCTAGTAGGCAATACTACATATTGTTTTTAACTAAAGTTGCCTCTATTAGTCCACTGCTCTGGTGTAATTAACTACAGCGCAGTCATAAAAAAAAGTGCTTTCCAACTCGTTACAGATCACTATGTCTTGGATTGAAACACTTTATATCGACCTGTGTTTTTTTATAAGCTTTTCCTGAGGCGTTCCACTTTCCAGAGTGCTGTGAAGACACCTTTTGGAATAGTACCAGTTATGCAACATCACTAACAAAAGATTTATGTTGGCCACACTTGTGTTACGCCCACATCCTGCCAGTAGAAGAAAAGGAATCGCTTGTTTTAACATTCTTTTGGTATCTGTTTCCAGGGTGTCTTTTATGAATAATCAAAAGCAGCAAAAGCCAACGCTAACAGGCCAGCGTTTCAAAACGAGGAAAAGAGGTTTGTACTCCGGAATGCTGGTAATTCCTTGCCGCCCTTCTGTGGACTCTTGGGCTGAATTTGAGCGTATTTGTTTTCCTCAGATGAAAAGGAGAGATTTGACCCTACTCAGTTTCAAGAAAGTATCGTACAAGGCTTGAATAAAACTGGCACTGACTTGGAGGCGGTTGCAAAGTTCCTTGATGCCTCTGGCGCCAAGCTCGACTATCGCCGCTATGCAGAGACACTCTTTGACATCCTGGTGGCTGGCGGAATGCTGGGTAAGCGCCACTATCCTGATTGTTATTGTTTGAGTCAAAGCTCCTTTGCTTTCAAATGTGTGGCACCTTTGGTTAGCTGTGATCTGGAGTTGTCTCATATCCAGCTGATGGTTGGCATGTTTTGTCCCGCAGCCCCAGGTGGAACTCTCTCCGACGACATGACCCGTACTGAATTCTGCCTTTTCACGGCACAAGAAGACCTGGAGACGATGCAAGCATATGCTCAGGTGAGTGTGCTTGGGAGTCGATTTTTAAACATCATTGCTCTCCACTCACCAATTTCTTTCTCTCAAACCAGGTTTTTAACAAGCTGATCAGGCGTTACAAGTACCTGGAAAAGGGTTTTGAAGAGGAGATCAAGAAGGTGTGTCTTTATTAAGTGAAGTGGCTGCTTGACAAGTCAACTGTGTTCTGTATTGGCTGCTTTTTTAAATTGGAATTTCACTTGTCAGAATAACAGTCCCTCCTCCACACGAAGGTGCAGGGACTGCCCTTCAAATTGCTCTCCTTGTCTAATGGGCAGCGCTGAGGTCTTGTAACCTGAGACTGTTTATTCCCCCACACCTTTCAGAATGAAGTGTGAACTGGAACAAATCCCACCAGTTCGAATTAAGTTGTGACTCGAGCTCCGAGATGGAGTTGTTAACCATCAACTATGAAGCAATCCTAATACACAGATGACTTTTTGTGTTGATGAATGCTTAACATGCCACACCTCTCTGGCATGCCAACGATATCCCAAAATTGCTGTGTGAGGATTTACGTCTCAACCGAACTAGCCGCACCAGACTTGACAATCCACTGATTCTAGGTTAAGTCCTGTGATCCTGTAAGTGGGAACCAAACCATGGCACACATGGTCCTTTCCCAACTGATATTAGCCTTTAAATGTTGGGAGAAGTTCATATCTACAGCTCACAAATCTTTCATTATCACAAGTCAAAATGGAAAACCTCAGAGGGTTGGAAGGGCATCTTTTCATGCTTTCATCTTTAATTGAAATGTCAGCCAAAAGTTGAGTATCTCTCTGTGCATGCGCAAGTGATCCAAACATCCAGCCCCAAGAAGTACTACACCAGAATATGAGCCAGAAACTAGTTTTTCCCCAGTGATGCCTTGATACACCCCAGGACCTGACAAGGAGTGTCCTTCTGTTTGTCTCCAGATCCTCCAGGCACTTTCTCCTGCTGCTCTGATTTGCATTTGCTTTGGGCTTTCCTTTACAGTGCAAGAGTAACTTAGATAAGCTACTGAAAACCAACCCAAGATTTAAGATTTTTTTTTTTGTGTGTGTCTGCAGTTGCTGCTGTTTTTAAAGGGGTTCACTGAGTCTGAGCGCAACAAGCTGGCTATGCTGACTGGCATCCTGCTGGCCAATGGCAACATATCGGCCTCCATCCTGAGCAGTCTCTTCAACGAGAATCTCGTCAAAGAAGGTGCAGTTACCATTCAGTACAGTGCCAGTAGAAGAGTCTGTGACGTTCTGTCTTGCCTGTAGGAGTGTCAGCAGCCTTTGCTGTCAAACTGTTCAAATCTTGGATCAATGAGAAGGACATCAACTCTGTTGCTGGCAGTCTCCGCAAAGTGGGCATGGACAACCGGCTGATGGTGAGATGGATAAGCTTGTCGGACGCTCTTGTCTCAGCACGAGTTTAGTTTTCTAACCGTTCTCCTTTAAACAGGAGCTTTTTCCTGCCAACAAACGGAGCTGCGAGCATTTTTCTAAGTATTTCACCGACGCTGGGCTCAAGGAGCTCTCTGACTTTGCCCGCAACCAGCAATCTATTGGTGCCCGCAAGGAGCTTCAGAAGGAGCTCCAGGAACAGATGTCTCGTGGAGACCCGCAAAGGGAGGTGCGTTCAACATGCCCCAGTCCTTTTTTTCTTTCTTTGAAGCACACTTCCAGGGTTGCTTTCAGCAGCTTGAGCACTAACGTGACGTCTCCTCTCAGATTATTGCGTTCACGAAAGAGGAGATGAAAAAGGCCAACCTCTCCGAGCAGACCATGATCAGCATCATTTGGACTAGCGTGATGAGCTCGGTTGAGTGGAACAAGAAGGAAGAGCTAGTGAACCAACAAGCCATCAAACACTTGAAGGTGCAGCTGGCTCTTTGAGAAGTGAGTCTTGTCCTGGCTCATTTGACTGACTGCTTTTCCCCGTGACTCCCTCAGCAATACAGCCCTCTGCTGAAAGCCTTCACCTCCCAGGGTCTGTCTGAGCTCAGTCTGCTGCTGAAGATCCAGGAGTACTGCTACGACAACATCCACTTCATGAATGCCTTCCAGAACATCGTGGTGCTCCTATACAAAGGTGGGTCGATGTTCTGCACTCAGCTGCTTTCTGACTGGTCACTCACCAGTTTGGAATGCTTTGGTTTGTTCGAGAGAATTCTTCATAACTATAGTTGAGTACATTGAATCCCTTGCTGTAATGTCACAACGGTTCTGAACCAAATGGTGTGCTACCAAATGTGTCCGCTTGTGGCATGTGTTCAGACTGCCACTGGGTGATGTCGCATTTCAAAACTTTTTGAGGGAAATTACACTTTATATAAAGTATTCAATATTTGTCAAGCAAGTCATTTGCCAAGACAGTTCTACTCTGACTTGTACAGTAACATCGTCAGACCAGGAAGTAGCCTGGACAGGTGAAAGGCTTGTTCATTCACACACTTTTCCCTATAAATGTGACTTCTGTGGTGCACAAGTCTCCACTCAGACGTTTTGGTTTTTGTGTGACGGTAAATAAAGGCAGTAGCCTGTACATGTCAGCCAATCACAATGTGTCTTCAAGCCAGGAAGCAGAACATATGCTTGGCAAATCACTTGCTGCTAGAAACCATCTTTCTTTGATATAAATGTTTCTTGCGTGGTAGAAAGTGAATCCATTGAATCCTTCATTTCAACCTTCATTCACTTGTTAAAGAGTGACTAAATGTCTGAGTGCAAGTGCTGCATGTGACGTCACATGACACATTCCTCTAGATGACACGTCTGGTACCAACACCAGTGTGTTCAGACAAGGAAACAAAACCGGTTCTGAACCTGAGGAGTTGGTTCAAGCTTGTGAACTGTGTTGTCATCTGGTGGTGTCTGCACAACACCAGCCAAGACAACGAGGGGTGCTCTGATCAGGATTGTTGAGACAGATCACATGGATTATCGATTTGGAATCTGAGTGTGGCTGTGATTAGTCCTGTGTACACACGGGAAAATGATCCATTAAGTCTTAATTTAGACGTCAAGATAGATGCAGCAACTGAACATTTGATGTGAGACAACACTGAGGCTCCAGCAGACTCTGAAGTACTCGCACACAGCCGGAGCTCCCATTGAAAGAGAGGGAGAGAGAGCACTGAACTCTTCTTCCACTGTGTTGATGGCATTTCCTGCTCCAGACTGCGGTTTCAAGTCTGCTTCAGGTGGCAAACAAACATCACTGGGAAGGTGGCAAATGGCTGGCTGCTGATCACCTTCATGTTCTGCTGTGAGCCTCAAACTGTCTGTGCTACTTCCAAGTGCCAGATGCCTTGGCGATAATGGCTTGTCTTCTCATCACCAGAAGTCATTGTATGCTTGATACTTTCAAGCAACAAACGCCCTGAGCACATTGACTCGTCATTTTAAGTTTACTTCAACATGAGCTTTAGCTCCACTTTAACTGTGATGAGGGCTCCTTGATAGAAAGCACCAAGGTTCTGAGAATCCTCTTCCCTATGCTTGCTTTGTTATAGCAGGCCAAAGGTTGTCCGTGTTCCGGGGAAGTGGGGAGCAACGGGGTGAATGTTAGTCCTGTGTGTTCTAAGAGTCTGCTTCATTTCTCTGTCCTGCAGCGGATGTATTGAGCGAAGAGGCCATACTCAAGTGGTACACGGAAGCCCACCTCGCCAAGGGAAAAAGCGTTTTCCTCGAACAGATGAAAAAATTTGTCGAGTGGTTGAAGAACGCCGAAGAAGGTAATCAGAAGACTCCCTACCTGTTGTATGTGTCTTCGAAAAGAAGTCTGAGATGTTACATTTTTTTCCCCACAGAGTCCGAGTCTGAGGAAGAGGAGGCGGACTGAGAACCTCCACCGCCATTTTTTTTCTTTTTCTTTCTTTCTTTCTACAAGTAGGGACAGGAGCAGTAGAATGTCTTTCCCCCTTTTTATCGCTTCTACCTCCTGTTGGTTATGCCCTTCCTCCACTCCAAAATATCCGAGTCATCTCAATATTTTTAGGTGTTGAGGCTCAATGATGAGGTCTGTACATGATGAATCTGTTCTGACGTCTTTCATGGTAAAATCCCTCTGTAATTTGGATCGATCATTCTGTGTGTCCCCCTCCTTTCCAACTGAATCGGGATGCGTCACTTACTTTTGTAAGACATGGCCTGTTCGTACACTTTGCCAAAACGTTGTGCCCTCTATTCGGAACCTTCCCCACAAACCAGGCCTTCTCTCTTCGACTGGTGGGTAAATGCTGCCGAGAGTTGCTCCAGTCAGAAGACGTACCCCATTGTAAGATGCCTCGCCAGCTCATTTATGGTTTCTACTTTCTTTAATCTGATAAATCAATTGACTTTTATATGAAATAAAGATTATTCAAATGCCGACATGCTGCGTTCTTTACAGTGGTTTACCTGCCTCAGTTATGCCGTTCTCTGGTGCTCCAAGGAATTTGGTCTGGCGTGTAGCTCCTCAGGCTTCCAAGTCGATATCTAAAGTTGTATCTTTCAACTGTAGCACTTAAATGATCACTCTTGTTTCCACTTTTATTTGCTTACAAAAATACATTTTCACAGTCAAATCTTCATTCCAAGTGCATATAAAAACTCCACGATCTGTTGAAGAGGTAGGCCGTTCTAATTTGGTCTGAGGTAGTGAGATAAATCGTCACCAAATTGTCGCGAAAATACCCCTCCTGCACTCGAGGTGTCCGGCTCAGAAGCTCGCCCACACTGTCGAATGTAACACGTGGAGAAATTGTGCAACGGCGCAAACGTAAACATGTATCACTTCATGTAAGTAGGTGGAGTTCAATACTTTGTGCACAAGTGTGTTGGGAGTCTTTCCAAATGTGCTCAGAAAGTACGTGCAGCTATGAGACAGAATCTGACTGGAAATTGTCAAGCGGAGAGTCAACTTCACATCTTGGGCACTTCCTGTTTTGACTGGCAGGTCCAGGGCCCAAGTGTGGATGGTTCATCCCAGACGTGTCGCACAAACCCAACATGTCGCAGCAAAAAGCAGTGAGCGACAGAAACGTTCCGGTCGAACCATCTCCACCCCCGTCTTCGATGACTTATAAAGTGACTAAGACCCTGTTCAAGTGACCCCCCACCCCCAATTTCCATGTGTCGGCACAACCTTGCCATTAAAATAAGCATCACCTTGGTCACCTGACAGCAGCCACTGCAGTTGCTTCAGTTACCTCCATGTGACTGATGGTGTATTTTTTTAGGCGCTGGACACAAGGTGGGGGGAGTTGTTGGGTTGTTTTTTTTTCTATTTGTAGGATATAAATACCCCCCTCCCCCCCCTTCAGGTCAGGTGCAGCTTTACACATTGGCTCAGCTTTCAGTTCCACCAAAACATAACCAGAAAGTGCTCATCAGTGGCAGTCAGCTCGTCAAAAACAAGTACATACAAAACAGAGAAACGGGTCGCGCCGTTCCTTCGATGACGTCAGACAGCTGCGGAGTGTTTCCCGCCGTCTCGGAGCTGTGGATCAGAAGACAGGCACGTTTTTACACGGTCGTTTTGCATCAAGTTTGACCCTAAAATGAAGCCTGAGTTTGTTGGGACGAAGTGAAATGGTTATATAATTGAGCTGGTGTCGTGACAGTGTCATCTATTTTATGACATCAACAGCGAGCGACTTGCAGCTACATTGCAATATCGCTATTTTAACTGTTGCTTCAAAACACCTTGAAAGACGGGCTCGTTTTGGTGTGGTACCCACCAGTTTCCTCTGGTTGCTGAGGCAGAAGGTGCAGATGGGCCGCAGCGGGGGCGCGCTGAGCACGGCGGCTCCGTGCAGGAGGTTGTGGTAGCGGAGACACGGCTGTCCGTCCCCGGTCTCGTCCGCCAGGAGCAGCACGTTGGCCAGGTGAGAGATGTAGCTGGAGGCCAGCCGCAGCGTCTCGATCTTGGACAGCTTCCTGTCGGCGGGCTCGGTGGGGATGAGCGTGCGCAGCGCGCTGAAGGCGCTGTTGACGCTGTGAGTCCGGTCCCGCTCCCGCGCGTTCGCCGCTTGCCTCTGCTTCCTCGCGCCGGACGCGCGCGCCTCTCGCCCGCCGCCGCCGCCGCCGCTGCCGCCGCCGCACCTCCGCCGCCTCGTGCGCCTCCGAGCCTCCGAGTAGCGCGCCCCGCCGGCCTCCGCCTCTTCCTCCCTGCGAGGGCTGCATCCGCTGTTGGACCTCCCGTCCGAGGTGGTGTCGCTGCCGCTGTCCGGCTCGTCCAGGTCAGAGGCGAACCCCTCGTGCTTCATCCTGCTCGGATCGCTGGGTCTGCGAGCTCCGGCGCGCTGAGCCCGAGCATCACTTTATCCTGAGAGTGAAAATAGCACCTGAGGCCGAGCAGCTGCCGCCGATCCGGTGACCGAGGTGCTGCGTGCAGCGGCCGGCCCCCCGGCGGAGCCGCATACCAGCCGCGTTGAATGACGGCTGCTTTCTGGGTCGGCGTTTGTCGCGGAGAAGGCGAGACAGGTGGAGTGTAAAGGGAGGCGAGGAGGCGGCACCTGTTGCCGCCAGATAAACTGGGCTGCACTGATATGGTGATCCTCCAGCAGCGAGGCGGCAGGTGCAGATTAAAAATACTGTTCCAATCAATAAGGGGGAATAATGGCGCTGCGCTCCCGCGATTGAAGAGGCGACCCGGATGCCGTTTCACCTCCGCTGAGCCGCTATCGGTGAGCGCCATATTACGATGCAACAGCACCACCTGCTGGCGGTCCACAGTTCCACGACGAGTATATAACAGTCCGATATCATCTAACCAGGAATCTGAATCAAACTCCAATTCAATTATAATAATAATCATAATAATAAATAATATTTGATTATTTATTTGATTATTTATTTTATTATTCATTAATAATTATACTTGTGGGTTCCGGTAAAACCTCATACGGTGCCCACAAGTAAGAGTTTTTCCAAGAATTGGTCCCCACAAATATAGCTACAGAAGGACGCACACACGCCCACAGGAAAAGACAGCCCCAGTTTTTACCTTTTATTTTGGGCGATGAATGAATACATCCACTAGAGGGCGGTGAATCCCTTCGTTTAAACGAGTTGGAGTTCTCTGGAACACTTCCACACGACTGTTGTTTATTCATTAAACTACACCTCCATTCATTGTTCAGTGTCACTAAAGCCTGTTATTTTGTTTGAGCCCCTTTAAAAGGATTCTCAGATTTATGTCAATGTACCCAGAGTGCCCCTTTTCAACACTGCAACAGTGTCATGGTTTGTGCAGTTTCATGTTTTTGCTTTGTTCAGCCAGCTACAGAAGAGAGGAGGCCGTGTTGAACTGGGCCACAGTTGGTGGTGCAGGAGACGCTGAGCTTTTGGAAGGAAACAAGTGCTTCAACTGAAGCGAGGTTAGACTCCTGCTCCGTCAACCAAGAGCAGCAAATTGTCTCAGCAGCTCCTGTTTTGGTTTGAGTCATGATCTGTTCAAAAACAATGTCTCGCGGTGAGAGCGAACATGACCCCATTAATCTGCTAATCCCCATGACCCCTTCAAACCCAGACTGTGGCGAAGCGGCAGGATCTCTAGTCTTGTGCGTCCTCGCAGCTCACACCTTCGTCTTCACGTCCTCCTTTATCACACGCACAAAGCTCGACGGTTGTCTTTAGCTCCTTCTTTGGCCTGGTATTTCTGGCGTCCAACTGTCCCTGTCTCTCCTCTCTCTGTCCGAGTCTGGCCTCCCAAACTTCTGCCTGAAGTGTCCCTCTGAGATCTTTCCCCACTCTAAACCTGAGCATCTCCAACTCTGTCTCATCTGGTGTGGCTTCTTATCTTCACTTCACTAACAGTGACAATGATTCCTCTCTCTGTCTCCAGGTTGAAGTCATGGTCTCAGCTGCACTTCTTATACAACAGTCCTACACAGAGCATAAACACACAACACACAGACATGAAGATGACAACACAACTTTTCTATATGTATATTTTTTTTATTTAAAAACATCCATAACAAAACCTTTATAAAATGATTACACATGTTTAAAGATATATACAACTGCAAGTGTGTGACAGTAACCAACGACCAAATAAATAAGCACATACATGTATCTATATAGAGATCTCCATTCCTGACAACTGATGAGGTCACTCACCATGGGGGTGAAAATATTGTAGAATATTGTTATTAAAAATATGTGCTCACCAGAGTTAACGTGGAAAAGCAACCACACAAGGGACGGAATCGTACCTTTTCATACAACTTAACCTCCATCTTCTCTCACGGTTCATGTTATTTTCTGGCATTGTTTGTGCATCAAGAGAAGAGTTTTGAGCCAGTGTCTGTTGCATTGTGCTGCTGTTCCCCTGATGAGTTTGGCTCTGCGGCGAAGATGACCTTTGACCTCTGCGGGCCACTTTGAATGTTTCTGTTGAGACGGAACTGATGTGAGGCGTCGGCATCATTGTCCTCGTCCGGTGACAGGAAGCTGCCACAACAAGAGTCAAAGACATTTAGAAACCTCCTGTTCTCCTTGAGATACTCATCCAGTCCACGTTCTCCCGCACCTTTCTGGAGCAGAGAGACCCGGAGTACCCGCTCCGGCAGGCGCAGACGTTGGGTCGCACACAGCGGCTGCCAAACAAGCACCTCTGTTCACAGTGAGCTGGAAACATTTCAGGTTTATACAGATGGCTTTACTGGCTCAGGAGCAGCTTCACTACTGACACGTGCTGGTTTACTACTCACGGATTTGACACAACATTCCTTGCCACCCCGGTGGACAATGACAGGTGTTGGGACCCACACACTCCCCACCGTTCAGACACTTCTGCAGGCAGTTGGCTGGAAGGAAACCAACTCCGGTCAGTGTCACTGAGTAGCAAGTTGCTCATGTTTGTCATCTGTTAGCCTCTTACGTTTGTCACAGATTTTTCCTCGCCATCCGGAGGGACAGTCGCACACATCTGGACCAACACATCTGCCGCCGTTCATACACATGGGCTCGCACACACCTGAAGGAGAGAAAGAGCTTCAGAACGCGGCCCATCCTCGATCGGGTTTTTCTTTCAAAGCGAAGCTTGAAAGAAAAATAATGTATTGTTATGGTCCATGCAGAGAGAAGAGAATGCTTTTAGAAACATCTTTTGTATGTCTTGAATAATAATGATAACAATCAAACAATAAAAAAACACATTTAAGATCAATTTACCTCTTTTTAAAGATATATGTAAACTATGTGTTGATGATGTTAAAGTCAGGTTCGGATGACGCGCAACACAGACTTTGATAACTGCTCTCCCACACACATTTTGACCCAAGAAGATGACCAATAGCTCCATGTCTGGAAAGTAGTTATTAGTAGTATTTTTATAATTATATATGATAATAATAATTCATTTCGCAAGTAGGTTTTTCAACCAATATAATATTTTCCCTTGTTAATTCAATAAATGTTATTAAAAGTATATATTTTTAAAAGGTAAAACACTTTTCAGTGACATCAGAGGCAGCAGGTAGGAGTCAAGGTCACCAACAAAGAGTGGTAAAAACTGACACTGGGTTCCCAATAAAATGGATCATGATTTATTGGGATTCACGCCAGAGGTGTTGCAGGTCATAAGTGTCTCATAACATGCAACTGTTTTAACAATGAAAAAATAAAGCAGAGTATTAAAAGGTTCTGGTTTCGTAGAATGATTCACACCTTTGACCATCTTTGATAGTCAGCTAGTCTGAGTGATCACTTAATGCTTTAAAAGAAACAGAGTGGGGCGTCTGCTTGAGTTAAAGCACGTCCTGACAAGTGCTTCGTCACTAGACCAACACAAATGACTCGGTGTGAACTGCATGACAAGGAAGCAGCTCTGAGCTTCTGGAGAGTGAAAGAGTTGGATTGGTTGGAATCAGGACATGGAGGCGAGTCAAACCTCTTACTTCTCTCACAGCGCCCCCCTGTGTATCCCTGCAGGCAGGAGCACATGTTGTTCCTCATACACAGACCTCCGTTCTTACAGGGTGGACTGCAGACAGCTGCGCGGGGAAAAAACATCAGCATTCGAAAGCCACAAAACAATCCACAATCCTTGACAATTCTGTCACCGTTTTGACAGTGCGCTCCGTAGAAGCCATGAGGACACTCGCACGTGTTTGGTCGCACACATGACCCACCGTTGAGGCAACCTGTGGAGCACACGGCTGCAAGACAACCAGCAGAGGGGGACACTCTTGAAACTGAGTCGTACGCTAAAGCAATGTTTTACGTGTTCACAACTACTCGACATACTACTGACCGGTTTCACAGGACGGTCCGGTCCAGCCTGGTGGGCACTTGCACTCGTCTGGTGACAAACACAGACCTCCGTTGTGACAGTGGCGGCTGCACACCACTGGAATCCACAGGAGCATTTAATGCACAATACCGACATACACTTATCCTGTATCGAATATTTGGACTGCCTGAATTAATAAGTCATGTTTGGGAGCTTACTGGTTTGACACTGAGGTCCAACGAAGCCGTACGGACAGGAGCAAATCTGGAGTCCGACGCATGTTCCGCCATTCTGACAGGGCAACCTGCAGAAGGCTGTCAACGGTTGAGAGTTATCACCTGCCTTAATGTGTCTCAGAGCCAGTGTTGTAGTCCAGACCAAGACCAAGACATACAAAGACCAAGTCCAAGACCAAGAATTTGGGGGCTTGAAACCAAGTCAATAATAAGACCAATGATGGAGGTGAAACCCAGACCATGACAAATAGACTTATGCTTCTGGATGCTCTCTTCTGCTTGGTCTCAACTCTGCCTCTGGCCCTCAAAGTCTTAGTCATGGACTGGTCTCGATCTTGACTGGCTTTGGTGGACAAAGCTACACGGAGCGAAACTGGGACTTCATCTACCTTCCTGGCAGGTTTCTCCGTGGAACCCTCCGAGACACTGGCACACCCCAGGGGCCACGCAAGAGCCTCCATTCTGGCACTCAGGCTCACAAATAGCTTGGAAGAAAATCCAGTACAGCAGCCATCAACACCCCTCAACACACAGCTGTGATGTACAGTCTATAAGGTGAGTGGTCCTCACCTGTCTGGCAGTCAAGTCCAGTGTAGCCAGGTCTGCAGCGACAAGTGTTCGGGGCAGCACACTCCATGTTCCTGCCACACGTGTGTCGGCACACAGCTTGACAAGCGGACAGAAAAGATATTTCCTTTTATCATATTTAGTTTTTTTCCAGAACTTCTTGAGGTTTTGCAGATAACTGCTCTATTTAACTAGATAAAAGAAACATATTTCACACTGACCTGGCAAAAATAGTTGTCTTGAGGCAGAGGTTTTCAGATAATTATTTTAGTGTCGTTTCTAGCGTTTTGAATTGACCTTCACCTGGACTTGTTTATCGAACAGAAATAACTTTTATTGGGATAAATGGCGACGATTAGGGTGGCACTTTATTAAAGATGGATCATTTTTGTCTGTAATTGTTTACCTAAAGTCTCCTCTATCACTGCCTGCCTCAACAGTGCCACCTCCAGGGACAAGAGCAGACTGCAGCGCATCGTACGTTCTGCTGAGAAGGTGATGGGTTGCAACCTGCCACCTCTTCAGGACCTGTATGTCTCCAGGACCCAGAGACGTGCAGGTGGGATCAGAGCCAACCCTTCTCACCCTGGACATGGACTGTTTGTTCCTCTTCCCTCTGGCAGGAGGCTACGGTCCATCCAGACCAGAACCTCCCGTCACAGGAACAGCTTCTTCCCCTCGGCCGTCACACTGTTGAATTCGTGAACAGCCTTTGTTATTATATTTAATTAAATTAATTAATTTATTTTTATTTTACTTTATTTTATTTTATTATTTATTTACTTTTTGACTGCACGTTATTCCAAAACACTTTCCTAGTTAATGGGCTCCTCACTGACCATGGCAATAAATTTGATTCTGATTCTGATTCTGACATAAAATACAACAGTCCTTGGCGCACGGCAGATCACTTCACTAATATTTACCACCGTAGACAGAAGTGTTTTATATCTTAGTCCGGTTTACCTCGGCAGGTCTGACCGTCTCCGGTGTATCCAACTGGACACCTGCCGCAGGCGAAGCCTCCGTCAAATGTAGGTTCACATGACACGCCAGGGAAACACGGCATGTCTGCACAGGTCATTCTGTCCTTACGGGCCGTGGTGCGGCTCTGATCGTGCGACTGTACGGCTGTCGTCCTCTGGAGCGAGGAAGAGGGTATCGTCCTGCCGGCGGTCGCGAGTGTCTCCAGGGCAGCCGTGCCTACACTCCCTGGTACGAGGTCGTCTCCGTCAGCAGAGAACTCAGACTCGGGGAATGAGTAAGACAAAACCGTGAAGGCGGAGGAGAGTGGGTGGGCGGGGCGTGGGGGGGACCACGGTTTGGCTCGGGTAGACGTCAGGTGGTTCAGCTGAGGGAGAGTCTCTAAAGGCTTCAACTGGGTTGATGTCTGCGGAGGAGGTGGAGTTGCCTTTGCAGGTGCGGCGCCACCATGGGCCTGTGTGGAGATGTTCATTAGCTTGGCGTCAAAATAGTGCAAAGAGGCTGGACTCACCCTGGAGTTGGGAAGAGCAGTAAACGTGGCATGAGAGGACCTGGCAGTGCTGCCTTGTTTGCTGGAGTGAGTGTGTGTGGTCTCTCTGTCTGCCTTGAAGTTTCTGGCCACAGTGACTGCCTCCCTTCGCCCCGTCCCTCCTCCACGTCCTGCAGAGGAGGCCGGGCGGGGGGCGTTGTCCCGGTTTGCTCTGGTGACAGAGGAGGACTGGTGCCTGACGCTGTGCCTGCTGGGCAGTTCTGGTAAGTGCAGCTGCGCGACCCTGGTCTGGCTGGCTCCCTGAGGGGATCTGCTGACCTTCGCAGTCTGAAGATGAGGCAGGTGATTCGGACCTGACGACAAAGTTTGTTACTGCACCCCAAATCAGACTAATATTACACCACATTTGTGGTAGAAGACAGAAAACAACACCCACAGTGGAGGATATCTTGGTCACCAAAAACTGAGAAGTGAAGTCCCACTTCAGAGCTGCTTAGCTCCCGTACCTTGCTTTGCACTCCTGGTGCAGATGCGTCCGTTGCCATGCAAGCCAGGCGGGCAGCGGCCACACACGTACCCAACGTGCGGTGGTCGACGGTTGATGCACTGGACCCCAGGAAAGCAGGGTCTGCTGGCACATGTGGCCGAAACATTGGCGGCACCTGTGGACGATACACAACTGCTCTCTGTATGGGACTCAGCTGGAAACACAATTCAGCTCACCTGGTGTTTGAGTCGCCTTTTTCAAAATTTTGTTTCCAACTTTCGACACATCCTCCAGCACCTCCCTTAAAGCCTCGCTTTTGGAGGAGTTCTTTGGTTCATTTGTTTTCCTCACCACTTCATCACTGGTCCAAGAATTGCCGGGCTCTTCTTCTTTTGCCGTAGCGTCGACTGAGTTCAGGGTATTTCCAGGAGTTCTTCTCAAAGTGGAAGCCTTTACTTGACCTCCATCGGTCTCAAACCTGATCCTACTCCTCACATCTGAACCGCTGGGCATCTTCTGGAAAGTATTTGTCTTGGTTTTTGCCGGTGGTGGATGGACATCTGTGGTGAAGGTTGTTCTGGGAGCAGACGTGGAAGTGGTGGCTGCAGTGAAAAGAACAGAGAATAAAAAGGCTTTTGAGTCGAGCTTCTGACTGGCGATCAATCGCCTGGAAATGAAAGGAACCGTTTTCTTGCCAGCTTCACATGGCTGCCCTGAATGAAGGATTTCTAGAGAGTCAAACCAAATTGGGGATACAACCTTGTTTCACCGCCCCTTATCTCCATGCAGCATCCATGTATCATATCTACATGGTGCCGGCACCTTATCGTTCGGCACAGCAAGATCATCCCCACTCCCAACAACAAGTACATCCTGGGGGCCTCACACTGCCCTTCGCTGGAATTTATACGTCCCTTATCTGTCCTTATCTCCATTATGCATCATTCATTACCATTTGAATTGTAAATACAACCTGTTATTTTACGTCTTTGTTTTCTTTTCCTCCTTCTTTTTGCTTTTTTCTAATGCTCACTTTAACAGTGTGTCCCTCAAAATAGAGCAAAGATTTTGAAAAAAACACCTTGTAAGTAAGTGCTTATAAGTGATGTATTCACATTTTCCCTGTCGTTCTGTAAGATTTTTTTTTTTTACGATTTTTAGTTTATATTGAGAATAGTTCAATGTACTGTAAATAAAATGAAATGAATGTAACTAAAACATTTTTCCTAGGTGTAGCTCCACTTGCCTATTTTATAGTGTTTAAGTGAAAAATTATAACATTGATGATTTATTGTTTTCTGTCCATCTGTTTGTTGGCCTCTTATCCCAGTTATAGCATATCGTGTGGCCCTTAAGGAAATTTAAATGCCCACCACTGGGTGAGACCTACATCAATCTCCCAATCTGCAAAAAAATAAAAATGCAAAACACATGCACAAGTCTTGTACGCAAAAAACAAGACTCACTGAGCACTTTTGCGTTGCTATGTACAGTCAGTTGTTCTGATCAAACTCATGACCCAGGGGCCAAAGCTATTTGACCAAGTCCAATTTATGAGGCCGAAAAGCGCTATAAACTGTTGAAACTCATTTGAAGTGGACCATAAACTGGCTCACCAACATGGCACCACAATGTCATGACCAACAAAGATTAGACATTTGTTCTTCAACAGGCTCATAAACTGAGACGTCAGCAATTGATGTGGAAAATTCAGAAAAGTGACGCAAGTACAGCAGTGATTTTGTTGAAAGATGGGAAGGCGGGTGAAAGGTGTGGGTCAAGACGGACGACAGACTGTCTCCAGTGAAATGTAATCACTCGTCCCACATTCCATTTCTGGTATGTCTGGAACATTTCATCAAAATCTGTAACTTTTTGTGTTATATTGGGCGCAAAGAGTCAGACAAACTCATGCCGTGGAAACAAGACGATGCTGTCCTGGACATAAGCAGCGTGACGTCACTGTTTTAAAGTTTTGTTTCCTGATTATATTTCAGTTTTTTTCCTGTTTTATATTGATACGATTTCAGGGTTTCTTCCTGTTGGTATTTTGTCCAGCGTTCTTGCTTTGTCCCCTTTGTTCTTCAGTTCTGTATGTACCGTCTTGTCATCCAGCCGGAGACCGTGTCTTCTAGTCTGAGCCAAGTCAAGCATATAAGTCTACGTAGCGTTGTCGGTGAGGTTTTTGATTTGCTTTCGCTTTTTGTTGCAGTTAAGTGGAAGCTTTTGAGTTGAACAGTGTGTTACTGCATCACCTTCTTTTTGTGGTGCTCTTTCTGTTCTACTTTTTTTTTTTTTTTTACATTGAGCTCTGGTCTGGTCTGGGGTCTGGGTCCGCCTCTATGAGTGTAACACTTGATCTCTGTGCTCACACCAGTGACAGATGATGGAATGGAACATGAAAAATGCCACCGGCATTTGTTTTTCTTCTGGCCAGTTTTATAGTCGCTCCCTTTGTTGTGCATTCCTGTGGTCATAGCACGCAGAATAAAACCATAAATCCAATGATAAAGCATCTCAGAGCTGTCAGTCATGTTGCATCATTGTATTGGAGATCAATGACAAAACTGAGACCTCAGTTCAAGTGCATGCAGCTCGGCATGAAGTCTGTACAAAGGCAGCACTGCCTGACACGATGGTGTCTAAATGAGTCCACATTTTGGATCCAGACTGACGCCATGATCTTCAAACAGAGCTCATGTTTCCTCCTGCCAGAGCCAGGGCTTTTTCATCTCAATTAAATACATCCATGTGATTAGAATAAAAGCACATGAACAAACTTCATCGGACCCTGGATTATCTGAATTCACTAAATGACTGTTACGTAACAGACCTCATGACAGAACAGAGTCAGCTCGTGAGGAAGTGAACGAAGAAGGCCGTATAAATTGACATCTCAAACATCTGCGCACAGCACTGAGGGAGAAATATGTTTCCATGAAATGACTTTTACTGCAGCTCCACCTCTTTTCTTCAGTTTCCAAAGACCCTATCGAGGTGGTTTTAAAGGCTTCTGCGGCCGAGGAAACACGATTAACAGGACTGAATTTTCACAAGGAATGCTAAACGCTATTTAAACCTCTGGCCCATTGGATCCTGGCTCTGGGCGTTGATGTGTCTCAGAACAAGACACTCATCCCTTTGTCAGTACGGACCATCTAAGCAGCTTGCTCAGCATATTTCCATATCTGTCACATTATTATTTTAAACCGTGATGGGCTGCTGAGGCTTCATGAAACAGTCCTTATTTTTAAAGCTCCATGAGGTGGTGCTCTCGGTTTAAAAATGATGCAAAGTTTTATTGAAGTGGTTGTTCAATTCCAAGGATTTGAGAGCAGAAAGTACCGAAAATAAAGACACTGTTTCATGAAGCCTCATATGCCCATCGCTAATGTCAAACAAAACAGAGGTAATCTTTTGACTTTATCCAAACAAGAACGTTATTCTCAGATCAGCAGAGATGGCTCCAGACAAATGTTTCTGATGGTTCAATCTCAGGGGTGCGTCAGAAAGGGCAACAAAATTAGATGTGAACAATAACATTTTAAATGCGCCAACATGTTGGTCTCACAACATTCGCCCTTGTATTCCAGTTTCTGTGGTGATGAGTTCATGATGTTAACTGACTTATCCCAGACATACCTTCTATTCTGGTTCAACACTACCATAACGTTTTGTGTGCACGCGCCCTCAACATTAGCCAGGGGTTGCTTGACTTTTGGAAGTTTTGGACAGGAACACTCCAGTGCGCTCCAGTCACCCTGTGTGTCGCTAACTAATGAAATTCACAAGGCCGAGTCCTAAGTTAAGGTCACGGTGCAACATGATAAAATCATGATAACAACACATTAGCTAGCAACACACTGTGATCATTTAAGTGTTGTGTCTCTGGCCCCGGTGTAGAGCCGCCACTCCGTATGCGCTACACTTAGCTGCTTCACAATGACAGCAGAAAAGCAAGTGAAATGACTAAAAGTGAACCTCATGCTGCGGCACAACAACCTCACCCTCACACAGCGTGCCGTTCCCCAGCATGCCCTCTGGACATGGGCCACAGCTGAAGGAGCCGAAGCTGTTGAAGCACTGGACTCCCGGGAAACACGGCTTCCTCTCACACTCGTTGATGTCTTCCATGCAGTTTGAACCTGCAGATATCAAACTTCATTTGCACAGTCCAGTGGAAAATGTGATTTTTTTTTCTTCCACCAGCTGTAAAAATGTGGCATCACGTAACAGCTGTCTTCACCTCTGAGGCCGGCGGTGCACTCGCATCTGAACCCGCCGACCGTGTTTGTGCAAGTGCCGCTCCCGCATGGAGAAGACAGGCACTCGTCCACGTCCTGGTTGCAGAGGTCACCCTGGGTCCCGTCCGGACACAGACACAGGTACTTGCCACTGCCGGCCGGGAAGTTGACATCCGTCACGCACGTGCCTCCAGAGTGACAGCCGCATGGTACCACAGCGATCTGGACAGGAGAGGACGCCGTTCATTTGGAACACATGCTTCTCCTGATAAGAACACTGGAATTTGATTGGCAGCTTGGCGCTACCTCGATGGAGAAGGTGCTTTGGGCGTTGCACTCGTCTGAGAGAGTGAAGCGAAAAGAGTGATGCTCTTCTGCTTCAACAAGCGGCGGGACCCTCCAGATGAGGAGACCAGCTGGGGACAGGACAGCGCCGTTGGCTCCTTCCTCCAGTTGGAAGAGAAGCGCTGAGCCCTCTGGATCCGACGCTGCGAACTGGAAGACAAAGTTCTCCCCGGCGAAGGTCAGCAGGTCATTTTGTGGCGGGAGGAAGGCCGGAGGCTCATTGACTGAAAGGTAAAGGGCAGAGTCGCCAAAATAGCATTGCGTTAAAAGAAAATTGAAAATAATGCTTGTTAAAATCAGAGCAATCTCCTCGCTTTCTCCCAAGAACTTTATTCAACTATAATCTAACAGTCTCTCGGCTGCGAAATGAGGATATTGTGTGAAAACAACTGGAGCCGTGGGCGAGATCACAACGGCGGACGCACATTTTTACCTCTGGGGCTCTCGCTCTAGTCCAACTGCAGCTTTCTTGGATCATCTGAACAAGATCATGTTGCTACTGAGATCACACGTTTCCCAACAGATGTTCAGCTGGACGGACGCGAGGAAACATCTGCTTTGTCGGACATGTTTTGGGGAGTCATTTTATGAACAACTGCGGTTGCTCCTTCACATTTCCGATTCCCACCACAAGGTCAATTCCTCGAAGAGATTGATTTGGAAAACAACAAAGCCAGAACTCATTTTGAGGACACGAGTATTTCACTGCATTGTTTGTCAGCCAGAAATGGTTTCAGGGTCCGGACCTGCTTTTTCCCTTCCACAGGCTGCAGACATCAGTGTCTTATTTCAGAGCACTTACCATACACCTCTTTACAACACAACGGAACTGTCATTGATCCAAAATATAAGCGCACCATGAGACCTTCGCTAATGTAGCGAGCGACACATGTCAGTCCCTTTAAAAGGGGAATATTTTCAACGCGGACTTTAGTGTCCCACAGTCACCCTTTCATGTTGTATGTCGACAGTCTTCACTCCGAAAATAGTTGGGAGTGAAGACTGTACAAAAAGGTGCAACAACACTAACTGCGATTCTTTACACCGACACAGCTTCTGTTGTCCTTAACTCCCAGCATGCACGGCGAACCTTAAAATGAAGATTCTTATAAAAGGATTTTTTTTCACTTTTGCTGACGTCACTTCCCAACTCATGAGCGACAGGTTGGGGCCTGAAAGGGCCATTGCTTTGATGTGCTGATGCAGATAAACAGGATCTGAGGTGGTCTGTGCGACTGCCACTGGCCCAGCAGTTAAACACTGTTTTCACTGTAATTTATCGTCCCTGGGCCCGGAATCAGGAATTCACCACCTACTTCAGAGTCAGGCGTTCAAAGTGATAGCACCAGCTGTTGTACGCTAATAAAATGCTGATGATAATATTTTAAACACACTGAGCGGCTTGATGGTTTTTATGGGTCCTTCAAAAATATATTCACCTTTATGTGTTTGTTTTTTTAAGTTTGTACAATATATGTTAGAATGTAGAAGTATTTCATGAAGAGAAGGTGTACCTTGGTTCACTGACCAGGAGAATTTGGAGTGGGTCGGGTCGCAGAGGAGGCAAGGGCTACCGGGACTGGAGTCCCCCTCGGCGAAGCACATCCCATCTATGTTGCACGTCCCATCCTGGTGCAGAGAGCAGCACAGAACACAGGCTGTTACCAGAGCCATCATGGACAACAGTCGCACAGACATGTTAGTTTACGTAAAAAACAATAAATAAATAAAAAATCACTAAGCATTCAGGGAGTGCCGACCTCCGCCAGGGCACCCATATAGTGACTCTTGCAGAATATGGCAGTTCAACGTCCTGAGGCTGTCACTACAGCAATGGTGAAATTCAAAAGATCTGACTTGGACAGCAGGTGGCAGTAGCTTGGTAAACAAAGCAACAAAGTCGCCTAGCTACACAGCTGGTTTCAACGGAGAGACACACCCCTCACAGGACTCTTGGATCCAGATGGTGATCATGAAGATCAGTGGGCATGTAACATTTGTTACTTGTCCCATGATCAGCATTTTGTAAAAATGTAATCCCAATTGTTTCATCTGCTCTTTTTTATTATTTTGCAGAGAGTCATCTTGGTAGAAATAAAAAAAAATATTGTTGATGCAAAGAAAGACATAATGATATATATTCACACAAAATAGCAGAACAAACACTGTGAAAAAGGCTTTTAAATATGAAAATAAAATAGCTGGAACAAATGAACTTCGAACAGTGTTCTACCTTATTGATATTCATGTGCTAGCAAAGCATTTAATATCCTACCGAATCAGACATTCTAGGGCCCCTTTAAAAGCAGAAAGGTTTGTTTGTGTTCTCTCATGTTACCTTTAACTTACAGAGTCCTGAGCGTGAAGCCTCGCACTCTTGACACACGCCATCAAAGATGGTCAGCACCTTCACTTGGCTGTACTGAGAGCCATCATTGGTCACCTGGAATCCAAACATGATGCTCAGGGAACAAACAATCGATCTGGAATGACTGTCAGAAAACAGAAGAGAACCTTCATTTCCCAGCGAGCATATGGTTTGTCATCCATCATGAAGTCCTCTGTGTTGACTGCAGTATTACTCAGCGAGGGGACGGAACAGTCTAAAGCCTTCGAGCTGAGAAAGATGGCTTTTGTTCTTTGTTTTTCACTCGGAACCCACTTGCCATTCGTGTACTACAGGAATGGACAGAAGAAATTTGATAAGAAACCTTAAGATTCTATTGAAGCTCTCTATGTTTCACCTTCAGTCTGGTGGCGTGACAACTCAGGTCCAGAGAGTCGATGAAGCCGAGGCCGAAAACTCTCACGACGCGACAGTTGGATGCGCGGATATCACACAATCCATTATTCTCAATATCTGTGAGCTCAACTGGTTGACCTGCGGAAGGTAGATGTATTTCAGACAGCATGTTTAAAGTTTCAATTCATTCAATGTTGTTGGTGAATTTGGACTCACTCATCGCGAGACTGCAGTCATAGAAGCTGTAGCCGCGGTTGCACTGACAGCCCCATTCTGTACACACTCCGTTTCCGCTGCAGAGGTTCGGGCAGCGCAGCGCGGTCACCACCCCTCCTGGCGCACCTTGAAGCTCCACCGCCCGCAGAGTTCGGTTTTCCAACAGCCTTCGCTCACATTCGTTTTCAAGGTATGGCAGCAGGGCTTCATCCCAGCCGAGGTCATCCTTCAACTGCAGGTCCAGAACACAGAGATCCACTGCCTCATCGAGACGGCGGCCCAGCACGTCCCGACACACCGCCCCAACGGTGGAATTGGCCAACGCCACCTGACACACCTCCAGAGCTTTGGCTGAGGTCAAGCCACTGGGCGTGGGCCATTTGCTCTTGACCTCTGGCCTGGCAGCTTCAAGGTGATCCTCAGGAAAGAAGTAAGCCAGACGATCTAGAGCAGCCTGGGTCAGGCTTTGGCTTCTGAAGACGGGTCGAAATTCATCCACAGTCTGCCTTTTTGGCCTTTCGGCAGAAATCAGGAGCTCATCCTGGAATTCCAGCTCATCGTCACTCAGTTCTCTCCACTCATTCCGGAAATTAAACTGGTGAGCGGCAAAAGAAGACATGTTTAAGATGCCTTCCGCTCTTCTCTCCGGGCTCTTTTTGTACTCCTCTGTTACGTCCATTGAGGGGAACAATGACGTGGAATCCACATTGTCAAAAGAAACACAGTCTGACCGACCAGACGGATTGTAATGAGTCTTCAATCCGGCAGAATTGGGGGCGATAAAGCCTTTCTTGCACATGCAGAATGGTCTTCTCTGGACTGGGGTTGCCTCAAGCGAGACCTTGTCGAAGAAACTCTCTCCAGGAGCGATCCTATGGGATACAAGAAAGCTTTAAACCGTCGCACCCAACACGGTCAGATGGGAGGATTGATAGCTGAAAGATGAACCCACGCCACCTCCACATAGTTACCTCCACTCCTCCAGAAAGCGAGCTTTGTCATCTGGGCCATAAATTTCACCGTTAGATCCATGGAAGTCGTTGTTGCCGTGGCGGTCAAAGGTCCCACAAAGTCCTCGGGTGTTGCCATAGTCGATGCTTGGGGCTCGGATGGAAAGGCTCATTCCCCAATCCCCAACATCCGCCCTAACAAAGGCTCCGGAGGGAAAGACCAACTGCAAGACAGCCACGGATATGCTAACATTCCGTTATCAAGTGGAAAGGATGAGACTAACTATTGGACACTGCCTGGCCAAAAAAAAAAGAGGTTGTCACCAGGGCAATGCCAAGCAAATACCATAGCTATAACCCTCCTCTGCTTTAGGATTAGGGTTAAGTTCCAGAAACACGTGTCCAAAGAATGAGGTCAGAGTCCACACTTCAACCTCGTAACCCCGTCATCTCTACAAGATCTGTATAAACTCCAGCGCTGGAAACAATTCTTGCTACATTGAACTAGTTTATCAAAACATTGTCACAGCAAATGCATGCCACAATCAAAGCTCAGGACAGTGCAACATATGGAATGTGTGACCTTTTCTTTCGGCCAGGCGGTGTGAACTGCAAGCGTGAAAATGTTTTGGATACCTACGGTGACTTTCTTTCCCTGGTGGGATTCATGCACCCTGACCCCGTCGCCTTCATCCTGATCTTCCACCAACTTCTTGACGGTAAGTTGGGGCCTGGTTTCCCGCTGCTGTCCGTTACACATGTCAAAGGTGACAACTTCATTCTTTTCTCGCACCACAACACCACAGTTGCAGGCCACGGCGTAGTGTCTGCTGCCACAGTCCCACTGCCGAGAGTGGACCTCAAAGTCCCGAGCCAGACTCCGATAGAGAACAAAGGTGCCTGTCTGGTGGTTCTCATATCGCCTGGAAAAATGACCGATAACAGTAAATGATGTGTAAATATCAGGGTTATCAAAGTCAAGTAATATATGTGCCAAAATTGTTGTTTTTGTTATTGTCTTTTTTCAGTGAAATATTACACTTTCATATCACTATAGACTATATAGTAGATAGAGATGAAGGAATTCTGTAGAAGAGTCAAATTTTCAGTGGCAACCAAAGTTCATTCATCTAATGTGTATATTATGACCTCACCGGGTGGCAGTCATTGTGAATTACATAACTTTTGCACATGCTTATCTGATCTACTGGTGATACTTTCTCAAACAACAATGATGATGTTTATGCTGTTATTACTCTCTATTTAACTCCAAACTTTGATATAAATATGGCTTTAAATGCTACTTAGACAGAAGTTACAGGCTTCTATCAGCTTGCATAAAGTAGTAACTGCAGGCTTTATGTTTACAGCTTAGCTACTTTAAATGCCGTGATGCTGCCTGTCCCAATTTTGCGGCTTTAAGCAGGACAGATGTTGCAACCTCTGGAGGACTGTGAAGGGATTTCATTAGTGGCAACCTGTTCTACACTTGGAAATCATCCGCTTTACACGTGCTGCAGGAAACGCAGGAGAAAATCTTACAGCTGGCTGAAGCCCAGATGGACAAAATCAATGTTATTCTCTTCCCTAGTAATGATCTCAGTGGATTACCTGCCATCCAGGGTTATGATATGCGGGTCGGTCAAGGAGTAGCAGGTAGAAGTGGGAATGTCTTGAACTGTGACCTGAGGGAGGAGGGAACAAAGATGTGGGTGGGATCCACCCTTCTTCAGATGTTTTTACTCGTCCTGCATGGAAGAACTTGCCTGCACAAAGGCCACTCTAAGACACGTCTGCAAGGCTGTAATCATGCCCTTTTCAAGAGAGTAGGTGGTCTGCTTAAAGGTCTTTACAAACAATACAGTCCAACAAGCACACTTCAAGTGATGTCGTCTAAGTCAACTGCAGCACTAGAAACAGAATCATTCATCTTCTCTTCATTTCTGAGATGTAAATTCTCACAGGGTATTTTATGTTTACGTAGGTTTGACGTCTACAACCCGCAAACATTTACCTGGCAAGCCGTGAAGACGAAAAGAGACTATGGACTCAATGGGTCAATACTTGAGGCAAAACCCGTATTGCGTTTCAGCAAATTCTGCTTAAGAGACACTTGATAACTCTTAACCTCAGAGTAGCTTCTGCAACATCCTCCCAAATTCTGACCTGAATCCCTTCAAAGTCTGCATGGATCCCGTAGACACACTGGGAAATTAAAATTCCACACATCCTACACGTTTCAAGGAGATCCATCTTTGAGTTGCCTCCATGAACTTCTTGAGGACTTTTAAGAATCACTGCAGGATAGAAAGCTAGACTTCCCTTCATCGCGACTGTTGGCATGTTTGGTCATCATTAAATTCAAGTTATAAACAGCAAACTGTCCATCCTCCTGTCACCACAGTTTCTCTGATCTTACTTTCAGGGAAGTCGGGATGTAGCTGCCCCACAGTCGTGGAGCTCCAGGTCCAGGCAGGGCACTGATCAAACTCGGTCGATTCCCATCACGGGTGAAGTCGGTCACAGCGGTGACATAGAATTTGGCATGGCCACAGCTGGCCGCAGCACAGGGCGCTGACTTGAGCGCCACCTGGCAAGCAGACAAGGCCACATTGCCAACTTCGTGTCTGAGGCTGTCTGTGGGAGTTAAGTGGAGTCAATTGAAGTGATTCACTGAGAGCACTTCATCCTTCTATCACTCAAAAACAATTCAAGTCACTACTTTCAGGTTTAATTCAATCCAAAATACAAGACAGACCTGGATCCTGAATGCTCAAACTCAGCGGGAGCTCGCAGTGGTCAGCGTGATCCGGGTGGAAACAAGAGATCGGCACTGTGCTGTAGACGCTGACCTCATGCTCCCGGCTGTTTTCTGTGATCTGGAGAGTATCTGGAGAAAACTACAAAAACAAAACAGCACAAATTCCTATTCCCCATCTTTGATGAATCATGATTATTTACCTTCAACCCAGCGTAGAAACTTTCACTCTCTCTCGGAGCAGATCTGAAGGCCGTGTGGTTGGCTTGAAAAGTGGACACGCTGCAGGAGAACTGCAAACAAAACGACATGAGATAAATAACCGTTAAGTGCAGGTGCGAGTGTTTACGCGTGTGTGCTTCAGAATGGGAAAAAATGACGGAAAGCTGAGCACGAAGCACTGCAGATGAACTCAGGGGACACCAGCAGCTGCTATTGTTTTATATGATTATACTGTATAAACGCTCTTCTGCCTATAAGTCAGGGGTTGGCAATTTAATTTCCTCCACCGCGACTGTTTTGAGGGACCGTCCCACCAAGAGGGAGCAGGATAGAAGAAGAAGAGTCTTAAGTTTAACTTGCATTTTGTTGAAATAAAACATCATAAAACCAGGAGAAAACAGGAAATGGTGTAACGACACGATGACATTAAATGCTTTGTGATTTGCTGATATTTATTTAAGTATTTTTAATATAAACGAAATTTTAAGACATCGGAAAAATCACAATGCCTTTACATACTATTTCTTATATTGGAAACATGCACACATGCTTACTTTAATGTATTTTTTTGTCAACAAGTCTTATGGATATATTTTGGCGGATAATAAATGCTGTTAAAATGAGCATTATGCTTTGAAAATAATAATTTCAATGTGACTGTATATTACAGCAGGGAAGAAAATCAGACACAAAGTGGTGAAAAAAGAACATAAAACACAGATTTTGCTTAGAATTCAAATAGCAATGGATGAATAATAATGAATGAAAGCCACCATTTTGTGGTTTTGCTTTGACCTCCGGAGGGCCCCATGAATACAGGCAGATGCAGATTTCTTTCTCAGTGCTTCAAGTAGCGTCCGGCTGGTAAAGCTTCAAGAAACAGTGGAGTCATTTTCAGAGTCTGCCGGATGGCACTGCCTGCTCTAAAATCTCTGGATTTGAATTCATCTCAATGAAACCACACATCAGTCTTAGACCAAGAGAGCCACTTACTGGACACTGAAAATGTGGAGAGTGTTTCATGATGCCTCATCACTAGTTTCAAGCATAGAACTTGTGACTTACAGGTAGATGTTCATTGAACCAACTCATTATCTAACTGCCTTCATCCAGACCCTGGACGACATGAAGTGTAAGAAAAAAATGTTTTGGTCTTCACTGTCACTGTGACTCTGCTTTTGTATCAGAACAGTAAAGAGCCATCTGCATCTGCTTTTTTTTTTAAAAACTTGCATCAGATAAGCCAGTACTTCATCGTGTGGGAGCATTTTCATATTTGTATTGAATCAAAACTGAGCTGAAAGGGAGGCATATGGAATACAGCTGAGTCATTATTTATGTCTCTCTTATTCTCCCATGTGTGGTTGACTGCACTCAAAGAAAATTTCGCTCACTGATGACCTCCGACCCCCCCAAAATGCACCGTTAACATCTGTTAGAGATGAGCCCTGTGAGATTCCCAGTAAAGACTTAACTAAGGCAGCTGGCTTCATCGAAATCGTGACATCATTGAAACTCGCCGCATCCTTTTCTTCACTCCAGCTTCTACTCATGGGAAAACAGAGACCTCTTCATGAATTTCAAAACTCTAAAAGTCTGCTGTCCGGTCTAAACAAAAACACGCAGGGTGCAGATTTGACGTTAAACCATGCACCATGGCAGATTACAAGCTTGTAATTTAAAACCTTTGTCTGTCTTTCATCCTTTCCTTGTGGCGTCGCTTTTGGACCATGAATTTTAGAGGGTCAACCTGATACAAAGTCGTCCGCCAGAGGTCAAACCCTCCATGTGTGCACCCATCCAATCTGGAAGGAATTACCTTTTCTCCCAACCTAAAGTGAACGCCGTCCATCTCCACCAGTGAGAAGGGCTTCAGCGTGGATTCCTGCCGGATCTCTGCCTTCATGCTCTGGCCGATGTGTCTCGCCCAAACCACCTGGAAGGCCAGCGCTTGGCTCCATGGCGGCGGCATGAAAGAGCACTTTAGGTGGACGCTGTGACCTATCAGTTCAGAGGTGATGACCGGTCGCGACAGCAGCGATGGCAACATGGCTGCAAACAGAAAAAGACAATTTCACCAAAGCAATATTTGACTCTACCAAGAGTAGATGTAACCGCCGCTGCATAGCTTCCTCCCATTCTCGCCTCAGAAATGCTATCACGCGCCTGATCTAGATACAGCAACTCTTTCATTTTACCAATGTATAGCAGCGTTTTTCAGCTGGGCACGGCACCACATGCTGTGAGTTTCTACTTCCAAGGAATGCTTCTCCTGCATATGTGCTTCAGCTGAGTTTTAATACACATTTTCACATTCTCTGCCAAGTCATGCAGCTGGTTCATTCGAGGTATTGTTGTGAGTATAGGATAGAAAGAGTGCTGAATTATGACCCAGAATTCCCCATCACAGGCACCGCAGTAATCTATGTGGTACAGGTCTTTAAGATCCTGCCGAAGATGCTCCAACATAATTTCCTAAAACCCCTGAATCCATTATTTAAAGTCTTCTCTAGTGTGTGTTGTGGTTCATTGACTGGTATGGATTGCTCCCCTGTGTATGGCATGCACGTGGATCACTTGAGTGTGTTCACATAAAGGCAGCATGACAGTGGAAATACATCATAGCAGGCATCAGTCAGGCGTCATTGACAAGAGGCCAGATGGGAGGTGCTCAACAACCGTCACCACCGTTGTTACAACGCCAAGTTACAACGCTCCTAGCTCAACTGAAACGCCTCTTATTCCTCCATGGCCCACACCACTGACCAGGCAATGGAATGCTTCGCAACTGTGACTGTGCACTACATCACAGCGGTGGCAAAATACAAAGTACCTGGAGTGGAGGGACACACCCTCCGCATGAGAGTCTGTACAGTCCAATATTGATGACAAAGGCAGCCTTCAGCGCTGCATGTTAACATGTTAGGTTTTCAGTTAAACAATGAAAATGGAGGTTAGCCATGGGAAAACGCTCCAGTCATTCTACATGTAACAATCTGTCAGTTACTATCACCAATAGAGCTCACCACCAAAAACAATAGTACGAGAAGTTCTCACATCTGGATTGTTACAATACATCTCCCCGCCTCTTGCACTTCCTGCCGCTCTTGCGATGTCTGCTGAAGGCTACCTCTGTCAGTATAGGACGCGAGGAGAGTTACATTACTAGAGGGTTCTTCGACTACTTCCAGTGTTCTGAGAATCTCTGAGGTCTCACTGGTATAAGCTGACTGTAACATCCCAAAGAGAACTGAACAGGGTCATGATTTCACTATGGAAATCTGAATCAATGCCCAGCTCTAATGATTATAGATGTGAATGGGAAATATCTTGATAACATAAGCACCGGAAGCTATGTTGGCACACATCGGACCCATTTTTGTACCTTTGCAGCGGCCATTGACTTCCACTTCTCCCCGAGGGCAAAGTCTTGGTCCTGGTTCTGGGGTGACTGAAACACAACATGAACGCTCGGTTTGTTGCCTATGATTTAGTGTAAAGATTGACACCATGGGGAATTGGTTACCTTTAGCACAGTACCCCATGCAGCCCTGTGTGGGCTGCAGGTAGTAAAGCAGGAAGTCGCCACAGTTCCGCACTGTAATGGGGATGCGGAACAGGCAGCAGTCTTTGGCGCTGCCGTGAAAGAATTGCCAGGTCGCGCAGGCAGAGAGCTGCCGGATCTCGCCGGGTCGGGGTAGCGGGCTGTCTTTCAGAGAGAGCCATACTGGCGCCTGTGTTCCACAGCGATTCATCTGTAACCCCCAAAAAAGTTTCCTCATTTTCAACATGTTTATGCTCCTTTACTGGTAATGTTTTTCCTCAAACAGTGCAGCTTCAATGACACCAAAAAGTCTTATGCTTCTGTTGCTGTATCCCTCAAAACGATCAGCCTTGACACTGAACAGGACGTCCATTTATTGAAAAACAGATGCGTCAACATGCAAGACAGAAGGTGACTTGTCACTTGAAGATAGGTGCTACAGTATTTGATGCCTTAGAGGATGGGCTGTCACAGTGATAATGGCTCTGACAGCGAGGAAATTGTGGATAAAAAAAAAAATCTTGCCTCAACACAGGTGGTGGGCATCTCTGCCGGCTTGTTATTAATCTTGAATCGATACCATCCGGGCGACAGCGAGTGATCACAGATGAGGTCTTGGATGGCCGTGTTCTGGATCTCTGTGGAGTCAAAGGTGACACTACGGTACGGGCTGCGCAGGGTGCGATGGCCTCCTGGAAGACACTCCGGTGCTGAGGAGAAAGAAAGCAAACCTGTTTACGAGGAACAAGAAGAAAAGCCTTAGTAGCTTGGAGATGATAATGGGAAGAGTGTGTTCTGAGGACCGTCTATCGCCTGCAGTCGGTACAGTCAAGCCAGATGTGGCCTAGACTAAACACAGAAATGTCACATTGTCATGGGAAAATGGTCTGGTTCTGCTTCTGAGTGGGAAACCTAAACCTGCTATTCCTTATGACCACCTTAAATTGTTACGTTGTTGACCACAGCATGACGGCACACTGCGTACACTGACAAATCATCCACATCTTGAGCAAGTTTCCCAGCCAGGCGACGTTTTACACAGAATAAATCCAAACAAAAACACATTTCTATCAGTCACTGATGTCATTCTAGAAATCTTTGTAAGCATTATAAGGTCACAGTTATGGTAGTTTAATCACTTCATTTGGGGGGTTTTCAGGAGGACTGGGGTCATTGGAGGAAACCGGGGTAGAAACAGAAGAAAGCAGCTGAAGCACAAGGATAGTGAGAGCTTAACATCTCCACACTGGAGGGACGCAGGATGGCCGAACCGTGGGTCAGCATTACTTATACCCCTGTGGTTCTCCATGTTTTAAAAGTAAGTTATTCCATTGGTTCACTTGGTCACTTTCAATGGAACAGCGCAGTGCAACTATGTTGTTCTTTTATTCCCAGTGGCTCCGTGCAGAGTCAGCAGGTGTTAAGGTGGAGAGCAGGAAACGTCATGTCACCCCCAGATTTGATCTAATTTGCTAACAATAACAGACATTCCTGTGAGCCTCTCTCTTCTGACCTCTCCCCAGGACCAGATACTGAAGCCAATGGCGCATAACAAGCCCCTCTGAACTCCGCGTGCAGCTAGAGGCCTATCCTTTTTTTTTAACAGAACAAGTCTGTGTCATGGAATGGAGGTCTTTTCAAACACTAAACTTCCCTTTCAGAGTCGGAAAATGAAACCTGTCTCCATTGTCAATGAGCCAGACACAGAGGGTGTTCAGCCGACGGCCAAAACAAGGTCTTAAAGGCGAGGCTTGACGTTGACAGCTCCTTGAAAGCAAATGTTGGTGTTTACCTCACCTATACGCTCTTGTCTAGCAGCTCCCCTGACAGGCTTGAAGGTCACAGGTTATCCAAACAACCAGCTTTTGAGACAGCAAGACAACTGCCGAGACTCTGGCTGCTGGTTAAACTCTTCCAATTGGTCAGTTAATGAGTTTACAGAGCTGGAAGGAAGCAGGGAGTGAGCTAATGAACTAGGGAGGGACGTGGATCCCACAGGGAGGGAGGCCCAGATGCTCATCAGTTTCTCAGGAAATATTAATGGCGCTTGGCGTCCAGTCATGTTAGGTAGCGGATGTTTCGTCAAAGCCCCGAGGGAAACCTGCCCAATAACGTTCACATTCAACGGCTCATTACATTTGTTTTAACGCCACAAGTACTTGTTTGTCGATTTAAGGGGTCCTTAAATGTGTAAATGGGTGTTGTCTTTACGGTGGTCTTAATGTTTATGACAGCATGATTGCTTTGATGTTGGAGTGAACCCCCTGGGGACAGAGATAGAGGAGGGGAGACAGACATGGCGGCTTGCTGGATGACAACAGCTGCACCTTATAGGCAAACAAAAGCAGTTTTATTTGGCTCCGCAGAAGTCAGTCTCCACTGCGTTGCTGTTTTTAGATGCGGAAAAAAACGCCAGAGGTCCTCGACTTTTCAAACGCACGTTCTGCATCTAATTGTTGTTTCCTGTCCGTTCTCTGTCTATTGTCGCTTGGCAGTGTGTTTTGGGTCCTTCACCAAGGACAAGTGAGGAGTGATGAGAATGCAGCCTGCAGCCGAAGTCACGCGGAGCTGAGTCGTTCTGTCAGGCCAAACATGCTGAGGTGATTAAGGCAGACGGGCCGCGACAGAGAAGCTCAATGAATTATGACCATTGGTATCAAGGACAACTGATGCGCCACAGATCTTTATGAATAGGAACAACACCTTCAGGGCAACCATTTGTTTGGACTCATGATCGTGGAAGTCTGGGTACCGACATCTGTAACTGCAGCTCAGAGAGGCAACCACAGTTCTCAGCCGGATGGATGCTTCCCGAAAAAGCATGCAGGCTCTGCTCCGCGTGAGAACACGTGACATTCAAATCATAGATGAGCTCAAAAGTGAGACTTCGTATTTACAGTACTATAACGCAGGGATTTATTGTGGTTGATCACTTCAACATTCCCAAAATAGCAGTTGTCTGCAGTTCAAGACAAAGTGTCACATTCAAGAGCATTGTCAGATAAAGCAGATGATGATAATAGTAATATTAGTTTTGATACACCACCGTTAAGAAGCACAATAATCCCATGTTTAGGGACTAAGATTAAGCGCTAATCCCAGATGGTTATGGAGTCAGATGAAGTACAACTCAACTTGTAACTTGCAGCAAGGCTATCCAACATATTGTTGTCAGTTTCGAATAAAATCATTTAGTTTGACGCACAAAACATTATGTCCATGATAAGACAAAAGCTCATGTGGACTCCACTGTAAATGCGTAAAAGGCGGGGGTCCTAACCCTCCCACTGGCCCGTCACTCGCTCATCATCTGAGAGCAGGTTGGTCGATACGCATGAAAGAAATCTTGCCCTTTCGGCCTTTTAGCTGTCAAAAAGGTGAACTACGCAGGTTGCAAACGACGTACCTTGTTGCGCAAACGTGCCCCAGACTAGAACGCACAGCGAAGTGGTGCGCAGATATCCACCGAACAACGAAGCAACGGCGCGCAGTCCCATGTTTAAATCATCAGCACAAACAGCAGGATCCACTTAGAGCTCTGGTCCCATTCAAGGAGTCTATTGTGAAAGTGGCGCAGGTCGGAAGAACTCGTTTGCGCACCCCTCGGTTGAGTGGCGAGTTTCATGCGCGCAGGCTGGAGAGAAAAGGAGGACGGAACCGTCACGCCGCGGTGGGAGGAACCTTCCTTCCCCTCTCTCCGATGAAGAATAATCAAACCTGACATATGTGACTGAGTAGTGATCCAGAGCAGTTGGCGCAGCCACAAAACGTGCCATTGGAGGCCGTGTCCGCACGCAATCCCCCATGTTCCAAATCACGACGCAAAGCCTCATCTGTACCTGTAAACATCCGACTTCCTCGTCTATAGCGGAGGCGGCTGTCGAGTCTCACGCACGGCAGCGGTCCGTTTATATCAGTTCGGCTCACGGTTACCACAAATTAATGACAGACGAAAACCAGACGAGCCGACATGTTAAACCCTGCCGCTCAATCCCGGTCAGTAAATCCAAGAATCCAAAATAGTACATTCAGTAGAAAAAAAAGGTGATGCACCACAATCCTGAAAACGCAGTTGTTGAAAGTTTTTTTGTGCATGAATAATAAATAAATAAATGAAGGAAAACGGACGATTATACAATAGAGTAAAGTAAAATGGGTTACGTGAACCAGATTTAGAAAAAGAAAACTTTTATTTATTTGTTATTTATTAATTTCTTTTGAGAAAGGGTCAATATTTTCCTACTATTTTCCTAATAAAGTTGCGGTTGATCATTATGTGACTTTCTTTCTCTATGATACACACAACATTTGGTCTGATTTCAGCCTTATATTCTACATAAATATTCCTATCCTTCGCAAAACCCTTGTTGTTTGTCATTTAGGTTTTGGATTTAAATTTTTCTGGTGTTGTATCCATCCATCCATCCATCATCCATCCATCATCCATCCATCCATCCATCCATCCATCATCCATCTATCCAACCATCCATCCTTCCATCCTTCCATCATCCATCCATCCATCCATCCATCATCCATCCATCCATCCAACCATCCATCCTTCCATCCTTCCATCATCCATCCATCCATCCATCCAACCATCCATCCATTCATCCATCCATCCATCCATCCATCTGTCATCCATCCATCCATCCATCCATTCATCCATCCATCCATCCATCATCCATCCATCCATCCATCCATCATCCATCCATCATCCATCCATCCATCATCCATCCATCCCTTCCATCATCCATCCATCCATCCATCCAACCATCCATCCATCCAACCATCCATCCATCCATCCATCCATTTAGAGTTGTAGTCAAAACCGTCTTGCCATCAGAACATACAGAGACTAAGACCGAGTCCAAACTGAATACACAACAACCTACTAGTTTTAGTAGAATTCCATTTCTATTATTAGGAACAATGACAACCATTTCTTGCACAGTGAGAAATGAATGTGTGTGTCTACATGACTAATCAACCTGTGCTTCTGTGGTCAGGTTGGTTTCATTCTTGGTCTCTGTATGCTCTGGTACTGACACGTCTTTGACTACAACACTTCATCCACCCATAACCTGATTGGAAGGATGGATGGGTGGAAGACAGGGCGAGGCCTGCAGTTGTGAACAAAACCCCTGAAAACCTGAACTTCCACACCTACGAGACAGATTTGACCTCCATCCCACCTGTCTCTGACCAAGGACATTTGTCTTGCTCCAGTGAGAACTGATTGTCTTGGTCTTACAAAACTAATAACACCACATCATCTGCGAAAAGTAGCAACATAGTTGTGATAGTAGTAACAAGCACTTGGGACCCAAAGTATGTTCTCTGAAGTTCAAATGACTGTCATTTCAAATGTAGACATGTTAATTTTTCTTGGTTAAACCTAACCTAGGTGTGTGTCTGTTACAGTCACATACAGACATAGACCCTTGAATATTTGTGTTCGATTTAACCAGAACACACAGGGTGCAGACCTCCCTGAAACGGCTCACTTCCACCCACACTTTTTTTCTTCAAATGACTCCTATTACTTCAAACTATTGCTCTTTTATCATTTAAAATATCATTGATAACAATGAGCTCAATGGGTCAGCAGGTGGCAGTAGTTTTCTGGTAGAACAGCAGCACAACACAAACACACACACACACACACACAAAAACAACTCTGGAATCTTTAGACAATATAGACAGGTTTTGGTGCCCATAAAAGAGCCGTTATCATATTTCTAGTTCTTCGTTGTTGGCATGCTAACTCAGGATAAGTAGAGGCCCAAAGCAAAGCTAATCTTAAGGGATAATTGTAGCTTCCCGGGCAACAAGTTTCCCAGGTTCTGAACAGAGAATGGCTTTTCCCGTCTCAAAAACCTGGTGTTCGATAAAGGGATTACCACTTTCAGGAGTAAATGCATGGTGGAAAAAGATGACAAGTTCAGTCAACCTAAAATCATATGTAATGTTGCTCCAAGACGCTTCTCTTTTCTTGGGAAAACAGCAATCTATGGCCACGGTCTCTGCAGGTGAGATGGGAGATGGATCTGGCTGGCCCTCGGTTTTGAAGTTAATATCAGGTGCTGGAAGCCTCTGAGTCATAAAGACACAGTTTCCCACTAAATAAAAGACTTTGGAGGAGGAGCAGGTGTCCAGCAGTCGTCCTGTCATCCAGGTTTGACTGCCAAAGTCCAGCTTTCACATCTTCTGCTCCGCATTAGAGAAGTGTTCAATGGAATTTGCTCCTGGTTTCTTTCTAATGCAGACTGAGGTCTCGCAGGGTTCAAACCAAAAATTGAAAAGTTGGATCTTTCAACCAAAAACTGACTTCTGATTGAGGTGATTCATGAGTTTCACACTGTCCCAAACAAATAATACAAATAATAATCATAGTGATAGCAACTCAGTCAGTAAATGCTCCTCCCACTCATGAGGTCACCCGGGGTCAGATGCTGTGACCCGCCATGCTTGAGCTGACTTGGTGTTTTTGTTGGAGTTTTTAGTAAAGTTTCTATATTTGCATGAAATGTCGATTAATTTACCTGTATTTTCTCAATTATTTTTCATTACAGTTCAACATAAAACTTTTTTTATTTTTATTTTATGTTTTTTTTATTTTATGAATACCAATAGTTTTCACAATTATTATGATTTTCTTGATATTACATACAACAGATATACTTGCTCAATATGTTGATGGTGATATCAAGTGATATAGACTCATGAAACACACAATTGCTCCATTTTCATTGACAATTCTGAGGCTCAGCTTTTCAGCTCTTCGCAGCAGCTGCTGTTTCCACTCCACATTATCTGCCAGGGTTCCAGGTCCTCGTCCGTCCACGTAGAAGCTGAGAACCAGACCGACTCAGCTGAGGTGGCTCCCTGATGTCTCTGCAGCAGAGAAAACATTATCAGTGGCCTCTTTTGATGTCCGTGCCCTGAGAAACAAGGAGCGCAGGGGGGTGTTTAAGTTCGGCCTCCTGAGCGCTTCCAGATGTCACACATCCTCCTGAACTGTGAGAAAAAAAAACAACTGAAGAGAACATGCGAGAGGCATGAACGCACACTTCACCCCACGTACACACATCACACAGCCTCAGTGGATCCAAACACTTTAAGGCATGAGTCACTCTTCGAAGGGCCTATGACTACATGGCACTTTCTTCCCCCAGTAGTGCAACTGTGACATGTCCCAGTTTATTTTGGATTTGTTCTGGATCAAAACAAGAAGCTCCGCAGCAAAGGAATATGTACTGATGAAAGTGGATGGTGACTTGGATGAAACTTTGACTCAACAATATATAGAGAAGTAGGTCAAAGTCTGAGTTGTCGTCTTGCGTGCCCTCATATTAACTGGAGACATGATGTCCCATGGGATTGGCACAGGCCCCGCTATGACCCTGGCTACCCTGGATTACAGGTTGTTGAGTGAATGTAGCTCTGAGGAGCCTTTCTTTGTCAGCAGGTGTTGTGGGGGTTTCCAGAAGCCGATGGTTCTGTCTGATGTGACCGAAGATACAGACGGTACAAGCTCATTTCCCAGAGAGTAGATGCACAGCAAAGTGTTTGCACTGTTCATTTAAAGGTGTATCATATCATATACACACACACATATATATATATATATATATATATATATATATATATTTGTATATATATATATATATATATATATATATATATATATATATATACACACACATATATATATATATATATATATATATATATATATATATATATATATATATATATATATATATATATATATATATATATATGAAGAATGAAGAAGCTGTGAAAAATACACACATCGACGTTTTAATGGTGAACATGGATCAGCAGAGATGATCCATTTAGGTGACAATACCAGGAAACATTTTATTGCATACAGAAGCGTAGGCCAGTGTAGAAGTACATGCCCATAATGAAAGGCCTGATCTTATCTTACTTTTACGTCACATTAGCCAGTCTGGTCAACCGGACGTTGGAGGTCAAAGGTCACAGGGGTGAAGGATGATGTTCATATTCCATCCAGTAGATGGCGAAAAGTCCTATTTTAATGACATATCAATATTTCTTATGAATTAGATAGACACAAATGGATACGACACAAAACATTTAATGGATAATAACCAGTTTAATTCTAAAAAAAAGCATGATCAAAGTCTTCTTCTCTTCATCTAAATGTCTCTGGTGTTGAAGAATGTAAATACAGCATTCCTGACTCCAGTAGCTTGAAGCAGACTGTTTTGGCAGACTGTTGGAAGGAAAGAGTCAGTTTCAGCGGGAGGTGAGATGAGAATGCGAGTGGATGGACCAGTGAAGTGTGAGCAGGAATAATGAGGCCGGTGGACTGGAGGCTTTGGCTGAGGGAGACTTGAAGCTTTCACACAATCCATATAAAGCACTTCAAGCAAGAAGTGTCTGGGCCAACTTTACCCTCATAATCGGGTCCTGGATCAAATCAGGGGTCTCTTCCGGGTTGGAAAGGCCCAAAGGCAGCTTCGCTATGTCCTCATCAGATGACCTCACCACCTCAACTGACTCTTGTTTAAAAAAAGGGAAACTCCACCACTTTTCTACAAGTTTCCAGAGAGTCCATCCTGGTTCCTAAACTCTATGTGAAGGATAATATATTGGCGTTCGCTGCTTAAGTGTCTGTGTTTTCTTTTGTGTGTGTCAGACTAATAATATATTAATAGTTACATATAATAACTAATATAATTAATATTCATGGCTCAGTTCAGGACCCAAAGTGCTTCACAGAAACCATTCTCCATTCATGTCACAGCAGTGGTTGCAAGCTACAACTGGAGCTGCCCCTCTGACCACCACCAAGATCATTCACACACATTCCAGTACTGACTGACTGAAGGTTTGGTGAGCTGTTTCGACCAGTGACACCTCAAGAGCAACTGGGATGGGGTGACTACCCACTCAAGCACCTGGGACACTGTTGCCCCATTCCTCACATATTTGTAGCCAAGTGAATCGGTGCACTCCGCGATGTGTCCTTCAAAGCAACACATCCAATGAAGTCTGTCAGCATGGCACGCAGCACCAAAAGAGTGACTTCTGTTAGTGAGTGTCCAGAAGTGTCGCGATGAACTACACACGTCCTGTCCTCCATGGTCAGACTTGAAAGTTTCTTTATTGCTGCTTTGAATATCAGCACAAATCTTTCTGCCGGTCCATTTGCCCCGGTGCACTGTCTGTGTGCGCAATATCCCATTTGTTCTGTAAACACCTGGAACTCTTCAGATAAACAGCCCCCTGGCTTGGTTGACAACTGCCTGTCACCTCATCTATGACAATATACTTCCAACCACATGGTACACGCATCCACGACAATAACTATCATGAACATCCTCAGATGATATCATGAACCTTAGCTGTTTCTCGCCACATGACTGGAATGTGTCCCCCATTTTAAGTGTGAAGTCTGACAATTGTTTCCGCGATGGTTGATGAAACACTTTACTTCATATACAACTCTTAAATTTTATTTTTTTTACATTTTTCATTTCGACATCTGCAGTCGGAAATGTCTTAGTTTCAGTCATCATCTTCATTTGTCCCTTACTGAATATTGAATGCCTTTAAATCCGAATTATCTTTAGCTTCCACGTGTTAAGTGTGTCACCTTTGTTGTCATTTGTGATGAGATTTTCTTTCCACTTTCACTTGAGCATGACATGCCTTCTATATATGCACGATTTTCCCCACAATTTTCCCTCAATTCTTCATTAAAATGACTCCTAGTCATTCCACTCCTGCTTCCCTTTGTTTACATTCTGCACTTCATCGCTGTCCTCTCAGCTGAGGGGCGTCTGGGTCAGCTGTCTTTATGTTCACAGCTATTTCCATGACTTTTGGAATGGCTAGATCACATGAAGTCAGCTTCCTTTCTTATTCCAGTGATAAAAATGGCCTCAGAGAGATGCATCCAAGTTTGTCCCAAACTCGCGGTTCACTGCATGTTGCCTCAGCTCAGCTCCACACTGACAGTTTGTTAAGTCTCTGGTTGCACATGTTGAAATCAAACCAAACACGACTTTCGCTCAAAACATCCTTTCATTGAAGGTTTTGTCTTTAAGCTTGTCAGACTATGCCAGATTCCTGAGTGGACCGTATAGTGTGATGTTGAGACGGTGTCTCAAAGTAGTGTAGCAACCTGCTTCTTTGCTGCCATTTGCTTCAAGCACAGCTCTGACCACGGCTTATTGTCCATGGAAAAACTCTTCAGTTGTTCAAAAAAATAATGCCATTTTCACTCAGTTCAACTCTGACTCCTTTCCCTTCTGTGGGCCACTCTCAAAGAGAAGGACGTGTAGCCTTCGGATCGTGGGCCCTGAGGATTGTTCCCTGGTGTCATCCAGGAAACAGGATGCTCTGCTTCACCTGGTGGTGTCATCATCTGAGCGAGGGACAGAGTGGTGAGATCCCCACTGCACCCCCTGGCCATGCACTCCTCCCATTGGCCTTCACTTCAGGCGATATACCGCTGATGCAAGGCCCTGTTAGAGCCTGCAGCATGTTGAAGATGAAACATAGTGTTGGTCACTACAGCCCAACATATATGCACTGCCACTGAGGAAGCAGAGCATGAGTTACAGGTGAGCGCCTCCTTTGTAGGGTAGGGAGGCGGCTGCCACTGGCTCTTGAGGAAAGAGGGTTTGGGAAACCAGGGAGTAAAAAGCTTCACATGTTGGTTTCCACTCTGAATCCAAAACAGATCTTATCAATTCATTCAACAGTAAAAGGGCGTCAAAAGGAACTTGCAAGGAAAAAGGTTTGGTGCACAAGCATCTGTGCGTGAGTGGATTAGAAAGCTGGTCACAAACGTATGAGATATAAGGTGGAACGGAGCTGCCACATATAGCATTCTATTGATTTGAATGGCTGAAAGCAGAGATTAAATCTTCAGAACCTGGAACAATTATTAACTTTTAGAATCTGCAGGTCAAAGTTCTCCAGCAAGGTTCAGGCTCTACTCAGTGGAAGTGAAGCGACACTGACAACTCTCAGAGCTGATCGGCAAATCCGTTGTAAGTGACATGCCCCTTGACTTTGTGGTTTTATTTCTGTGTTCTAATGGTCGCCTTCAGCTCTTGTGTGTTCCATGTGTTTTGATTTTGTTGTCATCAATCCTTGGAGGAAGGAAAGGCTCATTTTAGGCAGAGGATCTTATGGACTCTACTCAACTCCTAGTTAGAAGAAGCTTTTCTTTACTGGGACGTGCTCAACATTCTCTATTTACATCTCAGTGACGCCACGATGGATCTGTTCCCTGGTTCGACAGCAGCTGAGACTGTACGGAAAGTAGCTGCATCTCTGGGCTGCAGTCCCACCTCCGCTCAAGTCGCCGACTTCTTTGACAAACACGATGAACTACATCATCTAAGAGAGCAGTTTTTGGTCCCCAAAATTGCCGATTTGCCTCCATGTAAGTGAGAAAATGACTAGAAGCTGCTGTTTGAACACCTAAAAAGCATTTTGCTTTTGCACCAAAGCGGACCTGTCACTGGTGGATGGCTCTAAGGAATGTTCGTACCTGGCTGGGAACTCTCTCGGGCTGCTCCCCAAATGCACCAAGACGTACCTGAATCAAGAGCTGGACAAATGGGCCACACAGTAATCTGTTTTTCTCTTAACATTGTGATTTCTACAGTGAGTTTGAGCTCTAGGACATGCAAACATCATTTGCAGTGGCGTCCATGGACACATGCATGGGGCTCGACCTTGGGCCTGGACAGAAGATCTCTTGGAGGAGCAGATGGGCCAGATGGTTGGTGAGTGGCTAGTCATCAACATTCATCTATGCCGATCATCCGATGTTGCCGGTTGAGTGTGGATTTCCCTTTAACATCCTGCAATACTCATGGTCACCGCAGGTTTAACTCTTGTTGTTTTGTGAGCTCAAAGTTCAAGAGGAGGCCCCTAAACAAAGAGAACCTGAGGAGACCCAAGCCTTATCATGGATGTCGACTGACCTGTGATATGAAGTGGAACTCATTGAGAAGTTCTTCATTTGGCTCCTGACACATAAACATCTGACATTTGAAAACCATCCATCTCCTTTAGTGTGTGACACCACAGAAGAACGTGACATCCTAAATCTAAACATCTATGTGTCTGTCAGGAGCTAAACAAGAAGAAGTGGCGCTGATGAATGGTCTGACAGTCAACTTACACCTTCTCATGGTGACAGCAACTTCACTTCTCTGCCCGCCGTCCAAAAACAACCCATTATATGTGAAGCGTTAACTGTCATATGTCTGCAGCTTTCCTTCTACAATCCCACGGCTGTGCGGCACAAGATTCTCCTGGAAGCCAAAGCTTTTCCGTCGGATCATGTGAGTGAAGCGTCTCCTTTGACTACTAGATTTCACTGTCTGATCTTTGTTTGGACTCATTTGACGCGACCTGTCTTCAGTATGCCGTCGAATCACAGATCCGTCTGCGAGGATTCAACCCTGAGAAGAGCATGTTGTTGATCTCACCCAGACCGGTAGGGACTGAACCCAATATGTCACAATGAAATGACTCCAAAGAAATGATTCGCATGTTACTGTTTTCAGCTTTAAATGCCTTCTCAAAATGTATCAAAAGATCTCCAATAACTAGATCAACAAGGCATGCTGATATCGCAGATGATGCCATGCTGTTCAACAGATATCCAATGGGATGTGTGGAATTTGAAAGCTGTTGTATATTTTTGCTGGGAAGACGAAAACCAAATCGAGTCAGAAAGTTATTGCAAACAACACTTGAAGTTAAATGGGTGAAAGTTTAGGAGCATCTTAGCAAAAATGTGGATTCAATGTCACCTTCTTTCATGTACTCACATCATCGTCATGGCGATGATGTCAAGGGTCAAAGAGCTTTGTAAGCGTACTGTAAACAAGACCTCTCGCACTGTTGTTGATGCAGTAATATGTTTGAATTTTGAACTCATTATTTGATCCTTCTTGAAAGCCAAGTCTCCAGCCCTGAGTCAGAAGGATCTGTGAGTCAGAAAATATGTGGGTTCCTCCCGAATTACAGTTATTACTGTGCCAAGTGCAGTCCTACAATCATGCGACATCTTCTGTGAGAGAAGGGTTTTAGTAAGAAAAAACCCCTCCAAAGGCCTCGCCCCCTTAAACGCCACATAACTGCGTGAACACAGGACAATGGAAGGTGGAAGAAAGTTCTGTTTTCTGATGAGAATTTTTTTTTTTTTTTACCTGATGGTGTTACTGGCATGAAAGCTTCGCGACACATTCTCACTCACACAAAGCGTCAAACAGCAGCTATCTTCAAGTGACCTCAACAACCTACACTGTCGCCAAAGTTGGCCTGCGCATGTTGATGTATTGCTTTCAATTGAAGCACATGTTCCACTGTATGTCCTGACGCCGTGGCCAGATCGTTGGGTTAAAGAAAGGTGGAAGTTGGGGTTTGGGAATCTGTGGATAATACAGACCTCCTTTTGCTCAGTAACATAAACTGTCACTTAATGCGCTGAGCATCTCAGTCACATACACACACAGATATATGTATGTATATACATATATATATATATATATATATATATATATATATATATATATATATAAAGGCTGCAAAAGTCACTTGACACTTGTCACTTGACAAGAGTCGCTACATGACGCCTTCACCTTCACCTTCCTTCACCTTCTTCTGCTGCTTATCCGGGGTCGGGTCGCGGAGGCAGCATTTGGAGCAGGGAAGCCCAAACTTCCTGATCTGCACAAACCTCCTCCAGCTCCTCCCAGGGGATCCCGAGGCGTTCCCAGGCCAGACCGGAGACATCATCTCTCCAGCGAGTCCTGGGTCTTCCCCGGGGTCTCCTCCCGGTAGGACATGTCCGGAACACCTCCCCACGGAGGCGTCCAGGGGGCATCTGGATCAGCTGGTTCCTCTGGATGTGGAGGAGCAGCGGCTCCACCCCGGGCTCCTCCCGGATGACCGAACTCCTCACCCTATCTCTAAGGGTGCGCCCAGCCACCCTGCGGAGGAAACTCATCTCAGCCGCTTGTATCCGCGATCTCATCCTTTCGGTCACTACCCAAAACTCGTGACCATAGGTGAGGGTGGGAACGTAGATCGATCGGTAAATAAATATATGAAGCCTTGTGAGTGAGAATGGCTTGACATGGCACAGAGGAAGGATGTTTCTTCTTTCAAAAGAACAATGGTGCAGGGGTGTTAAAAGGTAGCTGGCCATGTGGAGATGTTGCAGGGAGCATCCCTTGTGACTGCAGGACCTCTTACAGAGGATCGACTTAACGCTAATGGACCCAGTTGAGAACCTGGATGGCAAACTGTTTTGAAATCTTCATTTAAGTGTTCTTTAACTTTTGGTCAGCTGAAGAGCAGCCAGTTCAGTTTAATGGTTGAGCTGTTGTCAACTGGTCATAAAGCTTTGCCATGAAGCGTGTGGGTTATTATGAAGTGCTTGGTGGGCAAACTTGAATTGTGTTTAAAATTTCGTCCAAGAGCGTGATAGAGTTTGTCGAAGACTCATATTACTATGACTGTCCTTGGTGGACCCAACCTTGAAAACGTGCTCCCCAGGGTGAGGTGACCCTAAGGACGGAGGACATCTTGGACGTGATCAAGAAAGAGGGCGAATCCATCGCTGTGGTGATGTTCAGCGGTGTTCAGTACTACACGGGCCAGCTGTTCAACATGGAGGCCATCACCAAGGCAGGCCAGAAGATGGGCTGCTTTGTGGGATTTGACTGCGCTCACGCCGTCGGAAACGCAGAGCTGAAGCTGCACGACTGGGGCGTGGACTTTGCCTGCTGGTGCTCTTACAAGGTCAGTGAAGTCAAGCTCCTCCGGAAACACTTCCTTCTTTGCAGTGTGTTTCAACTGAACGTGCTTGTGCAGTATATGAATTCAGGCTGCGGCGGTCTGGCCGGGGCCTTTATACATGAGAAACACAAGCACACTGTCAAACCTGCGTGAGTACCAGCACTGACCCTCACGCCCTCGGAACACACTCGGCGGAGCTGAATTCATGTCATGTTTTTGGACAGGCTGCTCGGATGGTGGGGTCATGACCTGAAAAGTCGCTTTCAAATGGACAATGGTGACTCCTTTAACGATTATTTGAAACATGCAGAGAATTTCAGATCAGTCACGTTGGAATGGCACTGTCCGAATAGAAAGACTTTGCTGCACTCTTGTGGTGATGCTGTGAATTTCGGCAAATTCTTTATCCTCCCCGAAATTACCTAAATATGCCCATTTGACTGTTATCATTTTCGACGCTTTTAGATGTGCATTGCTTAATAAGGAATTAGTAATTATACGGTAATTATTATTATTGTGTACCGAAAAGATTTTACTGTATAAAATACCGTTTTTTTTTTCAGTGATGGAGCTGAGACCAGGAGTGAGCGGCTTCCGTCTCAGCAACCAACCTGTTCTGCTTGTCTGCCCGCTGCAGGCCAGCTTGGAGGTACAGTTGCACCAATGTTCAGCTACCATACTCTCCTAAAGTCCTTCCTCCACCTTTAGTACATCTCTTGTGACTTTGGGTCCAGATCTTTCAAATGGCCGGGATGGCGAAGCTGCGGAAGAAGTCCCAGTTGCTGACTGGTTACTTGGAGTTTCTGATCCAGCATTACTACGGAGAGAGTGCAGCAAGAGAGGGGCGGCCTCATGTCCAAATCCTGACGCCCTCCGACCCCGAGCAGAGGGGCTGCCAGCTCTCTCTATCCTTTTCACTGCCCATCAAAAAGGTTTTCAAGGAGCTGGAGAAAAGGGGGGTTGTGGTGAGTCACATTTCGGGCGGACGCACTCAGATGGTTTTTGTGACAACCTTTCTCGTCTTAGTGTGACATGCGGGAGCCAAACGTTCTGCGGGTGGCTCCAGCGCCGCTCTACAACACCTTCAAAGATGTCTACTTCTTCATCGAAGCTCTGGGAGCCTCTCTCACGGCCAGTGAATAGAGAGGGGATACAGGCATGGGCAAAGTATGGCCCTTTATATGGCCCTCATGAGAGCACAGCAAAACTACAAAATGACATTTACATCACTATTTGAACTCTCAATAAAAGTATTTTTTTAAACACTTCATCTTCTTCTTGTTTTTGTTGCCCATTGATGTGTCTGTTTTTCTTTCCTGATGGAGGGACATATTGAAAGACAAAAAAAAGCACATTTTTAATGAGTAATGATTTCATTAATAACATTGAATAATGACAATAATGAAAAAATACCTTCTAATTAATATCATTTATGTATCACCTTCCTGTTTCAGCCATTGTTCTGTAACCAGGATATTCAGCAGTTGAAAAGCATCTTGAAACTAACTGGATGCAAATTAAAATTATATGGAAACAAATGACATATTTGAATCATATATTGCCATTCCACTTTTAGAGTTTTTCTCACCTATTTTCTCCTTCTTTTTCTTCATATATATATATATATATATACAAATATATATATATATATATATATACATATATATATACGTATATGTATATATATATATATATATATATATATATATATATATATATATATATATATATATATATATATATATATATATATATATATATATATATATATATATATATATATATATATATATATATATATATCAAATATGTCATTTGCATCCAGTTGGGTTTTTTGTCTCATGTTCTGATAAAAAAAAAAAGTAAAAAAAAAAGACAATAAGGCCCTGGATCTTTGAATAAACATGCAGCATGAAATGATCATATATCGGGTTGGTTCTGTTGAGTTAGAGTGCTGAGTAAGTGTTAAATAGAAACCTAATTCATTGCAGTGTAGCACTGGATGAGAACTGGAAACGTACCTCGATGACATCACGGTAGAGATGCTGAACTGTTGCGTGGCGGCTGGAAGGTGATGTGAGTGAGCATTTCAGCCTGTTCTCCTCTAAAGAGTGTCACGAGTCGATGCTTACAGAACGTCCTTCGTTCACTTCTTCCTCACAAATGTAATGGTCGATTGTCGTCCACCACGTCCACTTTCCATTCTAGAAAACAGAAGTGCGAATGTGAAATCTAGTGGGGAGAAAGCAGCCATGAAGGAAAGGAAGACTGGTAGTATTTGAACAAGCTTCCACCTCTCCTCCTTTCAGGTCGTGACAGTGTCGCCCCTCCAGTGTGGGAGAACCTCCGGACAATTGTTCAGCCGGCTCCTTTAATCTTGTTAAAAAGGCGCTTGCATGGCTCCTCCACTCCAGGCGACTGCGTTCCCCTCCACTGTCCTCCCTCACCAATTAACACCGCTGACTTCTCCCCGTCCCTGCGCCTGTTTATGCACTATTACCTTGACGGATGCGTATTCCACCATTACACATAATTGGCATATCAATATGCAAAACCTAAATGGATTAACCTTCTTTAAAACTAATGAGCGCTTGAACGCCCAGCTGGGGAATGGACCCGAATTAGCATTTGTCATCTTTTTTTTTAAGTGATAGTGAGAATTAATAATTGAAAAGAGGCTGGAATTGTCTTTGCTTTGGCGAGTGGGCAGCAGATCTCACAGCGACGTGAGAGCAGCTCTTGAACCAGCGCAAAAAGAGCATCTTCTGGTGAGCGATTGTTCCTAAACAAGTCAACTTTTCTTTTGCAACTCATTACGTGCGGACGTATTATATCACCGCAGCCTGCTCCGGCATGAATTTTTCATAGCTGGGAGAAAATGTAATGGCCGCCTCTGAACACATCTGCACCAAAATCCATCCCCGCAAAGAGTGCCAACCGCGACAGTCCTCAAATAGCTACACAAGCCGTCAATACTCCGGATCTCTCCCGTGCTCTTCTTCCAAAAGAGAGCGCACAACAACAGCACGGACGGAGTCCAAATGGCTGCCAAAATGTGAACCGTAATTCAACAACTCAAACTGCTGTGATGTGAAATTTCATTGAAATGGTTGTCCAAAGATTACAGCACAGAAAGCGCCATCTAGTGGCCCTTGGAAACAAGTGACACAAAAATAAAGTACTTTTAAATAGCTGGCGATTCGGGCAAGTTTGGACACGGATCAGAATTAACTTGAACTTTTGACAGGACAACATTAGGAGCAGCACCTTCAAATCTCCCCGGCACCTTCCTGAGAGGAAGCAGAGTTGACAGAGGTCATCCGTGTCGGCACACGCACGTTTGTGTGAGCTCAAGTGTGTTTGTGTCTCCCGTCCCGAGTGTTTCGGTTGTGTGTGTTGTCATGATCCGATCAGGTCCAAGTGACCTGGAGAAACTGTCAGGCCGAGTTTATTTGCTCCTGGATGATCTGTGAAACAACAACAAGAGCCGCTCTGGGGAAAAATGTCAATATTGAAATGCCTTTAAACTCAGTCCATAAACAGGTTGGGATTAAAAATAAAGCACTCCATTTCAGCTACTTATAACACAATCCTCAAGGGTTCAGTTTCATGACAAGAACCTCTGAAGCATCTCGGGATGGGCTCATGATGTGTCATAAAAATAGTGTCCTCTTTTTCAGTGGCCAACAGACGGGACACGTTTCAGTGAAATCTCACATGGTTTCAACCAAGAGCGCCACCTACTGAACTGAGACATTCAGCACACTGTTTCATGAAACCTCATCACTCCTTACCTTTCTCATCAGTCAAGTTTATGATTGATAAAAGGCTTCTATTGAACATGTTTTGGGATTAAAAATCATTTTCTTAAAGTCTTGGAAGGGAGCTGATCTTGTGTTGGGATCGCGGAGTGGAGTTATTTCAATACAGTACATCAAGTTAGACTCATGCACAGGTAGTTTCGGGGCTGCTGCTCAAGCCAGCAGTTTTCTTTTTGTTATTATTATTGTTGATTTTGATTGTAAGTATTGAACATACATTTTGGACAGGAGGATTCCTTTTTTCCCGCAAGAATTTACAAAGAAAGTGTGAAATAGTATTCCAGCAAAATGGGCATCTCCTTGAGAAGTTCATCTCCTCAAATATACTGTCTGTTTTTCCTGTTCACCAAGGGGGGCGGGGCCAGAGGCACCTAAATTTAAAATACTAAAAGCGATCTGATTCTAAGACATAAATTAAGGACAGCAGCACTAGATGAATGTTTGGTGAATTAAGCTGCTTGTAGGGTGTTTGCACTCTCTGAGTGCTTTTCCATTGTCTGTCGCTTTTCTACCTGCTCTTTAAGCATATTGGCCAAGATCTGCCGTGAGACTATGTGATATTCGCATTGATGTCGCAGCTACCTCTGGAGAGAGTCGGGGACACCCTGGAAATCAAGAAACCCTGGTTCTCATTTTATAGTGCAGAGCAGACACAGTTCAAGTCGCTGGCATCGAGTTACACAAGTCATTTAAAGTCTCACAAGGTGAAGTAGAGTTTCTTTCAGTGGTTTCAAATGGTTTCAGGGATGGAAAAGAAGACGAGAAAATGAATGTATTTCTCCACAGTGTCAGACGCTGTTCCTCAGAGAAGCTGTGCCACTTCCAGCCAGTAGAGGTCAGGGCAGCACCAGTAATCACGCCACGGCGGCCAGAACTGGATTTGACCTTTAACCCCTGCCTCCCGCTGAAGGGATTTTGGTTGAATGTATGTCACTAAGCGAATAAAAGCACGGGTTAGCAAAAGCGGTCATTTTTTGCCTCCCATAATTTGGGGTGTTTTCATTTTTTAAATCAGATTAAAGGTGCGAGGATCTGGCTCTGAGACACTAATCGCCCCAAATAAGTGCTGAGACCCTCAAATCTGCGCAGCCATATTGCAAATTTGACCCAAAAAAGGCATGGGATTACTGTGTGATAGACTGGAAAGACATGCTGGCGATACACAGTGATTCTGCTCCCGCCAGCCAAACCCTCCTGAACCTCAACATTCACTTCCCAAGAAACGCAGCTGAGATTCATGTGGACTTGTGTCCCCAAGTGGCAGGAGAGGACCCACAATGCAAGAGATTTATGCCCCCGTCACAGGAGAGGGACTGCAGGTAAACACACACGGGGTCAGACTGGGGGTCTGGCATGGACCCATCACCCACAGGAGGCCGCTTCGGCCCTCGGGGATCCACCAGCAACCAACTAGCTTGAAGAGAAAGGAGGTTGTCTCACTGCTTCGAGTTTACGGATGTGGCTGGAACCTGACTTTTCACTTGGGAGCATCTATCGAGCCCGGCTGGTAAACAACAACATTGTGAGTGCAGATGGTGGAAATGTAAAGTTTGGCTACTGACTTCAACTTAAACGAGGATGGTCGACAGCGCAACAGCGCTACCTGGTGGACACTGACGCCCACTTCAGGGGGAAATTCAAGCTTGCTTTCTTTGTATGTTTTCATGATCAGCTGATTTGGATGCAGAGATGTAAGACAGTCAGGTGGACTAGGTTAGACATGAGTGAGAGAGGGAGCTGCTAAACTAAAGAAATACAAAGTTAACTATGACCTCCAACAGGGAAATGATCGCTAAGGCCATTGTTCTTCTCTTCTGGTGTTGTAATGCTCCGATATTATATAAAGTTATTATACTATTGTTGCAAACCATTTTAAACACTGAATTCACACAAATTCACAATGCTCTGACGATGAAATGTTCATATGGTAATAGTAGTTAAATGTATGCTCCATTAAATGCATTTGTAACCAAGCCTGAAGCTATTTTTTGCAATCTTTATGTATGTTTCATTTGTCAATGAAAAAATATTTATTTATTTTAATATTTTTTTTAGGTTTTATTTTTTTAAATAAATGTTTTAGTTTCATTTTTAATTTAAACAAACTTTTTTTTTTTCTTTTTTTTCAGGTTAGGCAGCATTTCAGTTTTGCACAACTTCAAACTCCCATTTTAATCACAGAAGCAATATTAGAAAGTAGAGAAAAAAAAGTAAGGTTTTTGATTTGCTATGTTCATTTATGTTTTGAATTTCTGTGCATCTGTATTTTTGTCCTGCTCATTTTTGCATCCATCATGTCAATTTCTACTTCCAAACACGGGATGTAGCATTCAAAAATTCATAACAAAGAAATGAAATCAATAATTATATCCATTAAAAAAATAAAAAATCTTAAATATTAATATTAAAATCAAACTGTAATTGTCTCTGGGGAGAGGCTTCACATTGTGGTTAGCACTGTAGCACCCCAACATATCTGGAGATAGATTTTCTACCTTACGTTTGGGACAGTTTCTACCTCCCACTGTCTGTAGTTTGTGTGTTTGGTCCCTGGCTGCCGACCTGTCCAGGGTGTCCCTCTGCCTCCCACCCGATGACCCTGGAGAACTGGGAAGAAGCAAACTAAGCACCAAAAAAGATCTATTTATGGATCTAGTTTTATACCTAGTGAGACTCTATGGCATGTTTCAGTCCGATGCTTGGCCAGTTTATAGAAAAAGCTTCAGACTGCATTGGAAATGATCCCTAAATGAGATATTTTGTCTCACAAATATGTTTATTTTGGTTCCGTTTTCAACTCTTTGAAAGTCTTTCCAAAGTTTCTATCGCAGGAAAATGTGGGCAGCAGCTTGGCACCCTGACCTTCCTCTCTTGCCTTCACACAACAGAGTTGACAGTCAGAGCTGTTGTTCATCCCCATTTTAATTGTGTGACAATGTTTTTGGGGGGTTTCAAATAAAACGGCTCTCCCAGCTCTTCGTTTCACTTTCTGCTTTGTCTTTTCTGGCTCCAATAACTTTGTTCCATTTCTCATTCCCTGGCATAATTACAGCTTCATAGCCGTCTCCACCGCTCGGGCAGACTGGAGAACACCCCCCCACCCCCCACCCCCCACCCCCCACTTTTTTTTTTTGGTTTGGCTCTTATTAATTATTCACGGAAAGAGACTGGGAAATTTTAGTGCAATTTGCAGCTGCTGAATTTCAGTTATTGTTTTGCAGGGTGTTTTCGGGGAGAGAATCGCTCGGACGAGGGCTTTGTACTTCTGAATGTAATTTGGCTTCGTCTCTCTGACAGGCCACACATCATTAGGGGGGTTGGCGGCTTTGGAGGAGGGTGGTTATGTGTGTGTGTGTGTGTGCGCGCGCGCGCCTGGGTGTGTGTGCAGCGACTCTGTCCAAGCAGTCAAACACACTGTCCTCAACTGTCGCTCCGCAGCGCTGCTGCCTTAATGCTTTTAGATGCTGTTTGTTCATATTTATGCTTCATAACCATCTATGTTTTATTCTGTTTGTTTAGGTCCCACCGAGCAGACGCTGAATTATTCAAAGCGGGCCGAGCGCAAAAGACGACAGGAAACTTCGGGCCACAATTTCTTTCAAAATCAAAGCAGTGATGCTTCTTGAAGAAGAAACGAACAGAAGAGCCAAAAAGTCACGATCATGTCAATATGTTGAGTGTTTAAAGAGTCCTTGTGGTGTTTTAGGGTCGCAGATCCTACGTATTTTTTGTGTGCTTTCTGACTTCAGACGTTTGAAGATAAATTGTTCTTATATAGTGGAGTGAATTGGGGTTAGCTGCAGTTGCCCAGGCCACATAGGTGAGGAAAAAACTTTTCCAAAGTGGGTCTGTGCTTCCTTTTATTGTCACGTCTGACTTTTCTTTCAACACGTTTAAATGGTCAGGACGGGACTCTTTCTCTCTGGGATAGACTCTGGTTTTGCTTAATCTGAACTACTGAGACAATTCAGACGATACAGACAAAACTGCTGCCATTTCATTTCTTGAAACATTTGGAATCGCGCCGTCATCAGGACCGTGTCGAGACCAGTGCAGAGTCCAACCAGGAGTTTGAGGGAGACCGAACTGACTATGGAATCGTGAGTGGCACAGACATTTAATTCAAGAACTGACAAGCTGTCACTGAAACAGTCGACTGCAGTTTGTTATATACTGTATGGTATGGTCTCGGCCTCGCAGCCCTCACTGGTCTTGCTCTTAATACGCTCTGGTCTCAACACAGTCTCGACCAGTTTGGAGTTCACTCAGGTGTGATATGGCCACAGACAGGTAAGATTTATGTCAAAGGAAAAACCTGGCACCATGTACATAGAGGTAAAAAAAAAAAAAAAAAAGTAGATAAATTCTGAAATTGAAAAACAGAAGTTTGCTTGCAAAACTCTTCTGTGTGGGAATGTTTTCTTTTTTATTTATTTTCTGGATTAAATATATATTTCTTTGGAATAAAATCTACTTTGACTTAATGTTGAAATATTTTAATTATTATATTTCTCTTTATAATTATAATTATAATTTCCAAATTGTTGTTTTAATATTCATAATAATAAAAAACACATTGTCATTCTTAAACCATATCCAGTCACAAGAGGAAGATATTAAGTCAACATTACTCACAATTTTAAATATGAAACCTATTGTTTCCATTGAATGCTTATTTACTCCATGAATGCAGTTTTAAATGTACACGTTTTGTTTATAGGGAATTCTAAAATCAAACCAACTCCTGCCTCATCTATTCAATAGCAAACATACAGAGGCGTAATACACATAAAGGCTATTTATTCATATTTATTTATTAAAATATTCAGGGTAGAGGTGCTCGAGTGATTTAAATATCCAACCATACCCTGCCAACTCTCCATTAGTCTGATCAGGTTCTCAGGAGAGAAGTCCATCATTAAGAAGGGGCGGAAATTATAGAATTTTGAGGGGTCAGAGGTCATATCTATTTTACAAATACAGCCTTCAAATGCAGTGTTGCTTTAAATCACTGAATGGCATCAAAATGCTGATGTGTCCATGAGTTCAAGGCCCTCAGGCCACCACACAGCCTTCCACTGACCACACCCACAAAGATGGATTTACAGTCATCCAAATACTTACATCCACTCTCTCAGGCTTCAATATTTAATATGCAGTCAGGTGTGTAAAACCTTTCTCTCAGTGTTTCTGTCCGTTCCAGTTTCACCTGATCAGAGCACCAAAGCACTTAAAGCTGCTTATATTTACCCAAAATACAAACAAAATGGTGAAACCAAGTGACACTACACAACCCCCCAAGTGAGACGATGAATCGGGAGCACTGTTGCAGTCTATAAGTCGAGATGTTCTCCTCCTTCTTCAGTCCATATGTTTGTCCTCATTCCTGCTCTGGTGACTGGTTCTCCACAAAACCCACAATGTAGCGCCTCATGTCTGTGAAGCTGTCCACAGTGAAATGACGGCAAGTGCAGCTGCTGGACTGGAAGAGTCCTGGGCTTCATCCACAGAACCTTTGTAGGAAGTGAAATGCATGTTCTTCTCCCTCCCAGTCATGAACTAACTTCTTTGTCTTAAAGTCAACGGTTATCTCACAGTTAAAAAGCTGCTCCGCAAAGTCTCTGACGTTCACCATTTACAGTGTGCCGTCAACCCTATGATTTTGGGAGGCAACATGAACAAGTTCTTGTGATATTTCTAGCCAAAAGGAATCAGCAAAACATTGTGCTTTGTAGCGTTGCAATGTTTGAGACTTTTCAAACCAAATTACTCCAAAGTTTCAGAGCAAGGTTTGTCCGCACTTCAGCATATGCTCAGGTGTTGCATCTAGGTACCACTGCGGATTACTCCTGAAACCAGGAAGACCATGATAGGGCCCCTTTAAGGACACTTTTTTTTTTTTTTTGAGGTTAGAGCCTTGGCTATAAAGTGGTGAAAACATTGCACTGCATTCTAATGGAAGGAGTACTAAAAATAATGTTAAACTCACATCATTTAGTCTTGTCAAACAATAAAAAAACATCCATTTGTATTTGTTTGCGTCTGTATCATGCTGCCACTAGTGATGGTTGGATAAAGCATAATGAAACAGCACTGCAGGGTTGATGAAACAGTGTCCTAATACAATAAGTACAAATACAAATTTGGCAGACAGTGCCACCTAGTGGTCTCTGAAAATCAGGACACTGTGTCATGAAGCCCCATCTACCCATCACTAGTTGCCAGACCTTGAAACAGACAAAATGATAACATGATAATATTTGAGATTGTTCCAATTTTTTTTTTGTTTCTGTCGTTCACTGGTTTTAAAAGCTGTATTTCTCAAGCTCCAGCCATCAGGAACATGAGGTCTCTCTGGTGTCTCGGCGCTTTGAGACCTTCACCCCGTATGAAACAAAAATACATGGTGAGGCTTAAACACAGAAAAACAAAAAGAATTTATTCATTGCAGGAGGAGTTCATTGATGTTTCAGTACATGGAAAAATCATAGTATTCACCTCAGTGACAGCAGCATTTAGGTGGCTCATGCTCATGTTTTTATTGACTATCAATAGTATCCATGAGGCATTTTTTTTTAAACTTAATTCTGAATTTCCTTTTTTTCACTTTCACATTCTTCTACTCACATTATCCTATTCTCAGCTATTATGGTTGGACAGTGATATGCTGTCCAAGTGCTTCTGCACTCATACTTTATTGTTAATAATGTTGCAGGTGGACAAGGACTGGGAGAGTGAAACATGACTAGTTTGTTTTTCTCATCCCGTTTTTGTGTTGCCCAATATTGGAGTACGCTTAACAGCTGTATCAAACATTATTTTATTCAAAAAAAGTCTTTATTATGATTGTTTTTTTTCAAAATTTGAGTCGCACAGCAGGCCTGCACTATTGAGAGAAACTTGTGTGACTGATCTATAGCGTGGTCTCTCCCACATGAGTGTGATTCACCAGGACGGTGCGCTTGTGTGACGCCACACACAACGTCTGCGGTAACAGTCCAGAGGCTGCTGGCCCTGGAGATGTATTTATATATAAAAAAAAGATAAGAAATCAAGTCCTCTCGTGGCTTCTCGCCCAGCCTGACCTATTTTGCAGAGTATCTCATAACGGGAGAGTTTAGGGCTGTTTAATGTTAGGTGACACAGCAGTGTCCTGCAGTGGTTTCTCTCTTAATCCCTGGCATCCTGGCTGAAAGATCTCTGTGAAGAAACAGCCCTGGCTTCTGGCACCCAGCCGCCGAGGGGAAGGAGAGATTGTCAGGCTGAATTTCTTCCTGCTCGCCAGCCGTTCCTCAGGAGGGTCCAGTGTGAGCGAGCGCACGCGCGGGTTGAAATCTTTTTTGGCGAGTTAGGTAAACGAGAAAGAAGGGTGGCAGCATTCCCTCCTCGGAGGAAACAATTCCACCTTAAGCTCTTTTTGGAAATTACAGGAATGCTTCTCTGCTATTGCTCTTGTCAGCGTCCCTCCAGCGTGGCCGCAAAGTTAAACTCACTGATGCGGCGAAGAGGAGGAGGAGGAGGAGGAAGATGCCCGGCAGGCTGGTGTTGCTTGCCGTCATTGTCCGATTATAAGGATTTTTTTCTTTTGGCCGGAAGAGGTTTATGTAGCGGGAGGTCGTTCGGCTGGTCATCTGCTGCGCTATAATCCATCGTCCCCTAAATCTAAAATAATCTCAAATAAATGAATACGAAAATAACACGACAAACTCGCCAAAATAAAGCAGAAGTCTTCGAGGTTTCCTCAAACAGAGAACAACTAGGTCATAAAACACTGGTGATCGACTGCAGTCTCTTATATCTGAATGAATTAATCATCACAGCCATCTGTCCGAAGGATTTGAAATATTAACAATGTGCTTTAGGAAAAATAAAGCAACTGCTAATGTTGGTTTTGTCAATCCCAACTCCTTATTTATGCGTTCCGCTTTCGTTTGTGCAACACTTTTGGTTGGACCCTAGCGATGTCAAAACACTAAGGAAGATGGGGAAAAAAAAATCATGAAAAGGACTCAGTGTTTTAAAATTGTATTGGAAAAGTTTTCAGAAGAATTCTGGAACAGGAAGTGAAGTCAAATCTCAAATCGCAGCGAACCGAGTTCATGATTCAGGTTGGGGATGCAATGGGTGAGAGTCCATAGAGAGTCTGGTCATGACTCGAACAGCACACAGAAAAAAGTCCGAGACTGAAGTGAAAAAATCACGACTTTCAAGTGAGAATTAGGATTAAGGTAATGCACTTTGTGACGTCAAGCCGCTTGGTGTAGGGGTTGCGTTTCGACTCACTAGTACTCAGAAATAACCAAACATGTTGAGATGACGTTTCATCTTGGTAACACTGCAGATCACGTTGAAACCATGGGTTACCGTTCGTGGTCCCCTTTAAAGGGAAAATTCCCAGTTTAAAGACAGAGTTCTAAAACAAAGTGAGAATAAAGAAAAAAGTTCTGTGACTCAAGCAAAAATTCCAACTTTAAACTGAGAATTCAAGGTTGAAGAAAATAAATCAGACTGCAATGCAGGAATTATGAGGTTTAAGTTGAAATTTAAAGTGAATTCCAAAATTAAAGTCAGACTTAAAAAAGACTTCTGAGTTTAAACGTCCGAATTTGAGATTACATTAAAAATTCTTGGTTGAAAGTGAGAATTCTGCCATCTTTCCCCCCCTCACTGGCTGTAATCTTCTCCAGCATTTTGATTTTACTGGTGAGATATTTTTGGCTTCCACTCCAATATTCTTGGAGGAGCGTGTAGATAATTCCAACGTGTTTGTGTCCTGACTTTTTAGAGTCTCTATGTCGTCTGGAACAGATCTTAGAGCCAAGAGGCTGAAATAGTTTTACTGAGGAAGGGTCTCCCTCACAGCTCATTCAGTGGAGTCACAACAATCTGGGTCTCTCTGTGTGAGTTTCCCTGGGATCCCTGCGGTCTCTGGTTTGCTCTCTCAGTCCAAATAATAGGTGTGAGCATGTTAGAGGGAGGCGGCATTGTGCTGCCCTGTGATGGACATTTATCTGTCTGCGTTACAAAGCTGATTCTCTCCAGCCCCTGTGGCTTAAAATACAAAGAGTAAGCGAGAGAAATGTGACTGACCTGAGTAGAACTTGTGCGTTTGTTCAGTGAAACCTGACCTTCATGTGTATTTTATCATGTTATGAGCTACAGATATAAGCAGCTGTGTGTGGCAGGTGTGTCAAATAACTTCAAGCCCTCATAAAAGGTACTGGTTTCTGTTGCTCTCTCGTGGTTTTATTTTGGTTGTCTCACTGTTTTAGATGGTCAAGATATGAAAAACGAAACTGGCAAAACACTGGCTCAACGCGAAAATACATTTCAAGCTTTATTTCACAAATCACTGGAGTGCCAGCAGGTTGGTGTTTCTCAACATAATTGCATATTTCCTATTTCCCTGCTGTCAATTAATATCAATTTCTTGCTGTTCCATGCTTCATAGTTTGTTTCACATTAACACGCGAAAACACAGAAGTTAATAATAATAATAAAAAAAGATGGCGTTTCTCACATTTGGGCCTCAGAAGTCAGGAGAGCAGCAGTCATTTCTCTGCAGCGGCAGATAAGCTGGGGGTCGACCCCCCCCGCCCGCAGCATCTAACACAAAACAGACAGCCAGGAAACTATAGTTTTCCCAATCAAAAGTTCCATTAACCTGGAGCACCAGGAGCTAATTGAGAGCGAGTGAGGGTGAGATATGTGTGACTGTGGCACCCAGCACGCGACCTGCCGCTGTCAGCGGACGTCATACCGCCACATATTTGTAATTATGACTCCACAACTGGCTGCAAAGACAAAGAGCAGGGAGACTCCTCCAACCTAGGCCACGTTTGAGGCATTACGGAGGGCATAATCCACAAATCTGCATGAAGATGTATGAACCTCACACATGTTGGTGGGAGATCACAGCGTTATTGTGCGGCGCACCGTGTTCTGATGGCTCTTATCTCCTTGAAAGGACGGAAGATATTCTAATCTCTCACCCAAATAGCCTTAAGCCCTGGTGCGGCGACTGGGCCAACTTTTGTTCTGCATAATCCCTGCACACCAGCAAGGGGAGGTCATGTTTGTCAAAATCAGGCAAAGTGAACACGGATTTTTTTTTTTTCTTCACCCCCACACCTCCTCCTTTTGCTACATAAGATTAATGTGGAATTAAAAATGCATGTAGTTTTCAGACTACAGATCTCCAGAGAGGGCGACACAAACACGAATGAGACGAACTGGCGTCTGAAGCGCACGGAATACGGACTTTCAGATTATTCAGCGGTGATGAGCTCCAGGAGTGTCAAGGTGACCACAGTGGCCTCTTGAGTCAGACCCCCCGAAGGTGGTCCACGTGGTTGAAAGCGGTCGATGGCTGGACCCCGTTGATTTGACCTTGACAGAAGAGGAAATCCAACACCTCAACCTTGTAGATATTACAACTACCACATGTTTTACATGCCACAGAGCGATAATGATTTGAACTCTTCCAAGAAGGAATTATGGGAACACGTCAGGTTGGGGAACACATCACTCATTAATAAACAAATAGCTGGTTTATACTCTGCAAATTGTCAGTAAAATTTGCTTATGCTAGCAAACCTTGGGTGACCATTTCAGGGTAATATGTAGTAAAGCTCAACAAAATCATAGTCAGTATTATTTGTGTACAATGATTATTATTATAGCTAATGTGCCACTATTACACTTAAGAATAGATTGTTTATGTATGGGTATCTATGTTCCCTAATATGAAGTGTAACAGCAGGGTGACAGCTCTGTTTGTTTAAACTGATGTACCAAAGCAGTTGGTGGTTGGGTCAGGTCTGTGTACACTGTGGACTGTTAAGTTTGATAGTCATGTTGTCTCTTCGTGTTTTGACCTTGCTTGCTCTCCTCACTTAAAGGGTCTTCAGAGAACATCTCTTTAAATAATTGAACCTGCGGACGCGGCGAATTGTGATACGCAGCAGGAGTATTGTATGTTTTGCCGTCATCTCAGAAGACAAGCTCATAAAAAAGTAGTGGATTAGAACTGAAAATCTGGAAGGGCCTCTGTCCACTGGCAGCTCTCGAGCCTCCTGAAGTTCCGTTGGTATTCGTTGGTTCTGATTTCTGGTTTTGAACTTTCTTAGGTAAATTTCTGTCAATGTGTTTTGACCACCATTTTCTTCAACTTTCCTTCTGTTGATGATGGGTTTGATTGTGTTGTTGTGCTTCGTGTCATGTGAATTATGTATTAATGAAGTGTGTGTATATGTCTGGACTGTCGTGGCCCAGTTGCTGAATTGTTGCAGGCTGACAGATGACTCGGGAGATCGAGGGTGGATTTAACAAGGTTTATACACAACACAAAAGACAAATATGAACGCTGAACCAAGGATGCCGACACCAGAACAGGGAACAGGAAATACACTCAGGGGCAGGGGAACTGATACAGAAAAGAGGCAAATTATAATCAAGCCTAAGTAATGGGGACAATGCAAACGCACTCGGAAATTAACTTACGAGGACCAAATAACAGAAAGCGCTCAGTGGTGGTTCTACACACATACACGAGGAAATAAGTATGACGAGAGGGAAGCAAAAGGTGAGTTATACAAAGAACTCACACACAATCAAATAGCGAGAACCGAGAAACAGAAAACTGAGCGAGGAGAACAAACTAAGGAGACGGCAGAAAGAAGATCAAGCACGCACGGAATTTGGAATATAAACAGGAGCACGAGAGAGCGGAGGATCAAGACTGCAAAGTTTTCTTAAAAGGTGAAATGAATATTCTTTCTCTCAATGTACAAGATCCATCTTTGTCGTCAAATAAAAATTTGTTAAAAATAAAAATTCTCTTCAACAGACTGTTGCGGAGGATCGAGAGAGAGATTACCGTGAGGAAGCGAAGCAACCATCTGGCAGCACAGACTGGAACCCAGGTGTAGAAATTAGTGGAGTCTGAGCAGCGGAATGGGATCCAGCTGTGCTGCTGTGAACTGGAAATTACACACAGAAAATAACAAAAAAGCACAAGAGAAACAAAACATGACATAGTCAAGTGTTTTTGATCACCATGAGTGTTTCAGGTTTACCCCTGGATTCCATTCATGCATCTCTCCCCCAGTTCAGAGAGTACCATGAACTTGACTCAATGGCATTAACATTAAGATCAGAAGAACAGGATTATGTGCAAGAACCTTTCATCCACAAGGACGACTGCAAAAAACTGGAAATCCAAAACTGAAGTACCTTTGAAACAGTCTGAATATATGAAACTTTTGAGGTATGTGATGATAGTTTAAGAACAAAATAACACAATAATTCACTCTAATTCATTTGCGAGACATTTTTGCTCTGGTCAAGTCCCCCACTGAAGTCACACAGGAAAATAAAAAAAGAGCTTGTGATTCCCAACCTCTCTGCTTTGGCTCTCTAGTTCTCAGACTCTCCACTTTGCAAGTATCACAGCTCCTCTTTGTCTCCAACGCTGTCTTAATATTTACCGTCACGAATGAGCGTCTCTCCACTTTGCTCATTAACCGCAACAACATTTGTCCCTCCTTAATAGCAGGTCACCTCAAGGTCAAGCGGCACCTCAAGTCAAATCCAACACACCCTGTTCTCCCTCAGGCCAGAGTCAGACAATGTTTAAGCAAATCTGCCTGGTAATAGACGATTAGTATTCATTTCTGCAAAGCCATCCTCACACAGTGAGCAGGGCTCATTTGTAAGAGCAGGAGACAAAGAGCGGCGACTCACAAATGCTTCCTTAACTCATTAGAGCTCTTGAGTTCCAGTCTTTAGCATTTGACCTGCCTGGAGATCAGCTGAGGAGGTTCAATGGCCTCCTGACAAAGGTGTGCTGCGACACTGCGGGGTAAATCATGGACGGGATCACGGGTGGAGGGCTGGAAGAAGGAGTCCACATAAGTAACTAGCTAGTTAGTCAAGGCCACAGGAGCAAAGGGACTCTGAACTCTTCGGCGACGGTCATTTATTGGACCAACAGACGGTTTGACCGGCGGACCAACACACGGATGACGGATGAGTCGCGGCCGGAAATGCAGGCTCTTATCAGGCCGCATTAGCCTCTGCAGCTGATCCAAACTGGCCCGATTCCTATCCAACTGTATTGGAGTCAGTAATTTCCTTTTCCAAGATGAATGGAGGCAGATACTGACGGGGGAGGGGGTTTATTGTCCTCAACCTCAGGACCATTATCACTTGCGATTTGGGCTCTGAATCCAACATGCTGCAGTTCAGTGTTGACGGTGTCCTGGAGATGCAAAGTAACCGGCAGAATAAACATATTGCAGATTGTAAGGAAACATTCTCCTCTCAAATAATTTGACTTTAAGAGACTCAAATTAAAATACATACATATCACGAAGAGTCGTCCTCCGTCACTATTTAAACACGTAAGCATGTTCAACTTTACTAGTAGTGAAAGAAGTGTGTCCGACACACCAAACACAAACAGGAAGTTTTCTAAAAAGGTGAAATTATTTTTTATTCCTTTCAATGTACAAGCTCCATCTTTGTCTTCGAATGTTGAAAATAAAAATTCTCTTTAACAGACTGCTGCGGTAGGCAAGATGAGAAAATGGACAATTCAACTTTCTTGAAAGTCAAGTCCTCCTTGTAGTCAGGAGGAAATAGTTAAGAAAGTCTGAAGGTGACCAACCATGTCAATCATACGGCGTTACTGACAAACCAAAATTGTGACATCACAGCTAGTCACATTGTGCTCACGTTTGTGCGAGTCTATGACAAAACTTTGATTTCCCAACCACTGGTCACAAGACGTGCAGATGAAGTGGATGATGTGCATTGACCTGAGGAGCACAGCAGTGCCGGACAGAGGTGACGAGGAGATGTTTTGAGACTGACTGAGATGGATATAAGGGCAATACAGGAGGAACGGCATCAAATAATTTACAGGGGCCCTATTGTGCTTACAAAATGGCCACCTCACCGAAAACTCTGAAGCCCTGAGCTGTGCCCAAGACTTGATAATGTTTCAACAAATCACATTTAAATTGGGTCCAACCTACCTCTACTTGTTACTCACTTACTTACACAGGGGCCGTTTTGGCAAGACGTTGAGTTTTAGTGTGTCACACAATTTCTGAGACTTCAATTCACTGTTTATGTGTCGGGATTAATAGTAGCTAGGGATAAAAAGTTGCTCCATGAAGTCCACGAGTACATTGTGGTGTGTCGTAGACTATTGCTGGTTACATGAAAGAGTTTTCGTGACGTCAGTGCTGCTGATGTAGCCAGACCAGTTGGCAAGAAGAATCTGTTGGTGTCCTTGTTCGTTATTCTTCATCGTTAATAACTCCGGCACTTTCTGCTGCATGTGGGCGTAGAAAAACAGAACATTGTCGATGGTTATTATTATTATTATTATTATTATTATTATTATTATGGACAATAAATTATGTTCCTCGAATGCACAGATTATATTATAGATTATTATCTGAAATTTTCAAATCGAAGTCCAAACTTCCATTTCTTATTTAGTACATGACAGGACAAGCTCATATGCTAATGCAGGAGCGAGATGTGGTGCTCTGTGGGTCGCGCCTACTTTGTACCCACACATTTGTGTTTCATCCACCCGTTTTACTTGTTTTGTGGGCACGCTTTAGTATTTTGTTCCCACGATTTACCAAAGCGTTCCCAGGCTTTCATTTTTATTTTTGCCAAATCAGGTGTGGGCCTCTGTACCAAAGGTTATGGCCATGAATCTATGGGGTTTCTGCAAATGTTTATTGGATATGATCGTCAAAGGAGTTATGCCAGTGGCCTCCTGTAGAGCCAACTTTTCCCGACAAAAAGTTATTGTGTGCTAGTTGTTGTGGAGACAGAAGCTGATCCAAGTATTGTCAGCTGCACTTAAAAAAAAGTCATAAGAAAAACTAGCATGTGATAGAAACTTTTGCAACGTGTTGAAGTTGCACTTTTAAAATGTGAAAGAAAAGAACAGACAATTTTCAAAATCCAAACTGTATTGATGCATCTACCGAAGGATTGTTGCAAAGGAATGAACCGATCATGATCATTTTGACACAAAAAAGTTCAATAGCATGCTCCACAGTGTTGATGTTTCCGATAGAAGTGCCTACCTAGTACCATATGTTGGGTTCTCCCCCCTTCCCTCCTCCCTCTCATCCTCGCTGCATGCGAACGTGTGTGTACAAATCCCACGGCTGCGAGCGCACAGACGGGGGAAGCACCTTGCACCGATGAAAGCTGTGTCAGGTAATTTCACACTCTCACACGCGTGCAGTCATGTTGGCTTCCCTCGAGCGAACTCATTACCTGTCCGAGCCGCTGAGAGCGCACAGGAAGCACCTTCTGGAGACGCCGGCGTTAAACAAGCGGCACAGGTGGGGGGCGGGTTGGTTGTTAGTGGGAAGCAGGGGGGGGGTCGACTGTATGAAACGTGGCAGTGAAAAGCAGCAGTGGTGCAGAGGACAGACTGAAACCGTTCATCCTCATCCAGAGGGGAGTTTTCAGGGTGAAAAACCGGAAAAGATCCACACTGACAGACCTGCGTACGCTCAAATCGGGGCAAAGCTGCCCTGGCAGTGCCGCACACCTTGTAGCGACTGCGACAATGACACAAACAAGCAGGGCGCAGGGGTCGGGGTTCACCTTCTGCAGGCCTGAGGAGAGGATGGAGGCAAGAGAAAAGAAGCCGGAGTGCTGCCAGCTGCCTTTCGCTCTCACTTTGCTCAGTGACAAACACCTCCCCCCACTCCCGCCACCGCCCCTACCCCTGCAACCCCGCTGCCACGCGGGAGCTGTCACACAGGGGGAGGACCGGACCTGCCAGCACGCATCTGGTTGACAGGCGACTGGGAAGGTGCTCTGCAAGCGCACGTCACAATCAATAACCCCTGCTGAGCGCGATGGACCAGGAGGAGTTGGACGCCCGAGCCCGCCCCCGTCACCTCTCCCAGTGTTTTTATTTTTGCACAGAGGCGGTGACTTGTCACCTAACAGCTCACGCTTGCTGCGGGTGTTTGGTGCTCTGTTTGGAGAAAATACATATGCGCTGTGTGCAGGAGTGCGTGGAAGCATGAAGGGCTTATTTTGGATGTGTGATACAGCTTGTGATTAACTGCAGGTTAGCATTAGCGCTGAGTGGCGCCAGGAAGTTCCGAACAGCGCCAAAGGCTTTTCAGTTCATAATACCTTCACATGGCGGTTTATTGGTGACCACATCCTTCATGGATGCTAGAGAATATAATGAGGCCCTATACATGAGCTTCTTCAATCTACAATATGATTTAAGTAGTAGCTGTGTGCCTTCCTACCACATTCATCAGGTAGTTGGAGCTTAAATACGTTTAAATGCAAAGAGAAAAAAAGTTGGACAGATCTTCATCCTACAGGTAAAATTTTAAATGACCAAATATAAAAAGGGCTGTCAATAGATTGGAATGTTTTTTTATTGGGATTAATAGCTCTACAGCTCATAGTTCACTCCAAATTTGTCACTTTTAGGAGCCGTTCGAAACGAAACTTAAAAGACAATTTTGCCTTATCTTGACAATATATATTCAGTGGTACCTCGGTTCTCGACCACAATCCGTTCCAGACGGCCATTCGAGAAGCGATTTGTTCGAAATCTGAATCGATTTTTCCCATTACAATGAATAGAAAAAGAAATAATGTTAAAATAGTCTTTTGTAGGAGTGAATGTAGAGTGTCTGCTGCAGGTGGCTGTTCCTCTATGTGTGTGGCCGCTGCATGTGGGAGGGGTTGCCGAGTGAGTGAGGTCTCTCCAGAAGTGAAGAGGTGCCCGGTGCGTGTCCAGCTCTGAATGTGCGCTTCTGTGCAGTTTGGCTGTGACAAAGTCATAAACCAAGTCACGCTCTGTCCCAGACTGGCCTCATCCCTGTCCCAGCTCCAGCCCACAACAGGACATCAAACCCTGGAGTGAGCGCTCCAGCACCTCCCCTGTGACACTCTACCATGGTCCAGTGAGGAGACAGGAAAGGTTTTAAACCTCAATATGAAGAAAAAACAGTCAGTAAATGGAGCTAATGGGACACGTCTGCATACAGAGGCTGCGTTATACACAATAACAAAGCGTGTTGTGGGTCAGCTGGTCGGTCCGCGCACATTTTTTCTGGCTTTTTTCAGGGGTGTTCCAGTTCTGGATTTTCTTTCAAAATCAGACGCAAAAAAAAATCTTGAAATTTTTGTTCAAACTCCAATTTGTTCGAAGTCTGGGACGTTCGAAAACCAAGGTGTGTGTGTATATATATATATATATATATATATATTATGCTTTCTTTTTAGTAATTCAGGGTAACACTAAAATGCATCGATAACAGTGCAGTTATTAGCATATTTTGCTATTTATTCCTGCTCAGTTAATAACAACTGTAATAGGAAAGTCATGCACTGTATTACTGTGTCTTCCATAGGGTCCGTCTTTTGGGTCATATAAATAATTTACACAACATATTACCTTACATGCTATGATTTTATTATTATTACTTTATTATCACTTTGAGGTGATTCCATTTTCCCTCTGACGGAGACAGGTCCTGAGTGAGTTTTCTGGGTCTCTTAGTTAAACTACCAGCTATCGTGTCCGTACTTCAGTCAACACAACATCACACATTCTGTGAAACTTTGGGGGGCGTCCCATCGGAGCAAAAACACGTCCCAGAGAGACGGATTCCAATTTGTGTATGTAATAGATCAATTTCCGTGACACGTTAAAGTTAACAGTTGACGCGTCAGCGAAGATTCCTTCCCAGAAGAAGAGCGTGTGAGTGGCCACAAATGAGGAGGAGTTCCTGGCAGAAAGACGCTAAATGCACGTAACAAGTTTCCTCCATTGTAAGACGAGAGATTTCCAATAGGAGTGGACACAAAGACACCCGACCACCAATCAATCGATGGCTGACATTTCACCACGACAAGTCGGTCTACTTGGGGATGAAAGTTTTAGGTTACCAGTACTGGATTTATTCCCTTCCCCGTCCTCCAGTGATGACTTGTGTTTACGATGGCTGCTTACGTTTTGACTGGTGATCATCCACATACATCCAAACCTTCATGAAGCTCATATTTCACCAGCGGCATTAGGAGCGTTCACTGTTTCTGGCAGATGAAATCAAATTTTTGGAGCGTTCAGCAGAGGGGAGCAGATGAAAGAGATTGGTGTGTAGGAAGACGATGAAGATGGTCGTGGCTCTTGGACATGTCACACTGCATTTAAGTCGACACTGTCCTCCTTAAGGTTTTCTAAGCACTGACAGATTCTCCTAACTGGGTAAATTAACTGGCTTTGATGCCTCGTTCTGCTCCTCCTAAAGCCAATCGGGACATGTGTGTCATCGCAGGGAGAAAGTTCTGCTCGTGTGTGTTAATCTGGGAGGATGTGGACACAGCAAGAGAAGGCGAAATCAACTTGTCATAGGTTTGTATCGCAACACACATTCTCTACTAGGCTTGTTCGCATCGTGGTCTGCGATACAGCCATTATTTCAGTTCGAAACACATTGGTATTTGTCCTCAAACCACTCAGGCAGTGTAGCAACTCAAAAACAGGAAGGGCAGTGTGAAAGTACCCCAACTAAAATATGAATTTCCTTTTTATTTTAAAACACAAAGCGCAAGTCCTCCGCGTGGACTGCAGCGGAGCAGTTGTTTTGTTTATCTTGTCCACATTCATAATGCATGATCCGCAGCACACGAGCCCATCACAGTCATCTGATGCCTGTAAAACCACTAACGGCAGTCAAGGAGACACACTAGAGAACCTGGGGATTGATGCCGACACTATAGAAAAAAACTAAAAAATAACTGAGCTTCTTGCCAGAAATTCTTTTTCATGTGTCCATTTAGTGAATCAGTTTGCTACTGTTGAAGTTGATGAACTGATGCACAGTAGTATTGACACTATGTATATTGTATATGCATATATCTCTATCTTTATCTCTCTGTCTATATATATATATTTTTTCCCCCTTTGTTTTTAACTCTTTTAACACTGAGTAGATAGATACACACGCTATGTCCTGTTGAACTTACGTTTCTTAACCCCAGATCGTGGCATTGATGTATTCCAATATAATATAAACTTGTTTCAGTGAGTGTAGAGTTTAGATTTGTGTGTGCTTCTGCAATGCTTAAGTCTGTAAACGTGGCGGGAGAAATCGAAGATTCTGAACCCTGTCCAGGACACTCTCCGTGTTCTTCACATTCTGACTGAGGCAATAAAAATCTCTGAAATATGCTGCTGCGGTCGGCTGCTTCGCTCCCAAACACATCATTCTGTATTGTTACTGTGCTCTGTTTACCTTCAGGCCCCGACGCTCTTCATTTTTGCATCGCCACCTGTCACATAGAGCTCATTTATAACGCCGGCGGCTTCCTCGCCCTTCCAAACAATGCCAGAACTGTGAAACTTTCTGTTATATTTATACCAAAAAGAAATATAAATATTTGAACTAGCATTTAATGTGGATTTCTGTGTGTTCCATCATATCGTACACAAGCCCGATTGTTACCTTGGATGGAGTGGTGGTATTTACTTTGGGGCTGGGGTGAGTGATAACCACATGGATGTTGTTTGCCATATTAGTGAGCTCAGACCTGAAGTGCTCCAGCTGAACTGTGTACACAATTTAGATGAAAATACTGTTTAGATTACAAAAGAGGTGTATTTTGTGACCCTGCTGGATGTTTCATTAGAAAATATTTGAGTGGCTCTGTCCAATGCATCCTTTCACGCTTCGCTTTATCTCCATGTTTTCCATTGTTTTCACACGGTCACCTTTAAAAACAGATGAATTGTGAGAGTATTTTTGTTTTACATGGCTATTTTAGCTTCATAGCTGCAGGCTGAGAAAAAAAAGTGATGATATTTAATGCTCAAAGCAAACAGCAGTGATGAACTGCTTTATCAATTCACAAAGCCACTCTGGCCAACATAGTTCGGGGATGCTACTTGACATGTCTCAGGTGTGCTCAGACCAGGCTGCGTGTCCCACTCTGCCGAAGCCTCTTTTGTCATTGTGAAATAGAGAGAGAGAAGTTAGGATGCATGACCTTACGTAGCGTAGCACTCGCTTTTACATGTGGTCATGTGGCGAGTACCATGACACAAATATATTGAACATAAAACAGAAATTAATATTTGGGGTTTCCACTTATTATTTTATGTTTGTCCACATTTGTCCCCACTTCATTTCAGATATTTATTTTTGGGGTAAAAACTCCAAACCGCCCTTCATCCCTAGTACCCGCACTAAAGTTCATCCATTACTTTTACATTCAAAACATCTGAAATATGCTCTCAAGCGTCGGGATTTCTGAATATCTCTGATACCAGACTGCGGCTGTAATCCACGATGCATGTATTATTTACCAAATATCTACCACTTAAGAGCCTGACACCACAGATATCCCATCGTGAAGTCTTCTGAAATCGCCTGCCAGCGAGAGTTTAATTATAGAGAGGAGAAACATATAGCTGATCTGTTAGGGAACATTAGAACTTTTACATTCAGAGGGCTGATTTTATTGTGAAGGCCTTTGCCGAGCTGATGCTGACTGGCGGGCTAATTTCAACAGCATGAGTTCGTAACATCGCAGTCTCCAGTCGGACTTGAAGATCTGTGAAAAGAGGCAATTTCTGATTATCGCCGGCTGATCTTCGCGGACAAGAAGGCATGTCAGGAAGCACCACGCCGAGCGCCGCGCTTAATCTCCCTGAGTGGTTTGCGTGTCGATGACATCCATATGCGGCTTTAATTTGTGCTCCTCAATCTGCGGAGGGATAAAGATAATGTTTGAAGATTAGCTGGTTAAGAGCAAAGCAAAAGATGGCAAATCTATTTTTGTCAATTGGAATCCATGAAAGTGTCTGAGGACAAATAAAAATGCTAGATATCGGTTGTATCAAGATCGCCTCAGGATTACTGTCAAGTTGACCTGAATAACGTCCAGAAGTGATGTTGAGAGCATTGAAGAAAGGCGAGTGGAAACATGTATGTAATATGTGCACTAACACACTGTAATTATCTCATTAAATTGAGGCTGAAATGTATACATTTGCGTGTAGCATTTCATCATAAAATACATGATTCTACTTTTCACCTCTTGAAGTGCCATCATTTCTATTTTTGTTTTCTGATATGCACCGATAAAAATAAATAAATAAATAACCTTTCCATGCCTGTCTTGAAACAGTTGCTTAAACACTTGAAATGAATATCTGTTGGTTGACAGTACATGGCATTAAATTCCTTAAAAATTGAAGCTCTCAGCCTCTTATTCACGACAGTCTGACTTTCTCTGCACTCCACTAGGACAGGGCAGGATTCAGGACTGCGGCCTTGTTTTCTAAACTGTCCAGACTTTTGCGTGTGGTCTCCCTGTTGGCCTGACAGTAAAAAATAAAAAACAAATATGAGCCAATCATTCATTGTCAAAAGACAATATCTTTGCTGCATCAATCACACAAACAGGAGACTTTAAGTATTTCATTGTGCACGTCAGAGCAGTCTAACATTGTGTAACAGCACTGTCTGTTATTACAAGATTTGAGTTTTAATAACGTTTAATACCATTTCCTGTTTCATAATATACTTCTCAGCCCATCACGACTTATTATGTAGTTTCATGATCAGAGCTGGGGAAATGAATCTTGGTTAAAAAACAAAGCGAGATCTCATTGAAATAGTTGTTTAAGCCAAGTACTACACGGCAGACAGTGCCATCTGGTGGCCTCTGAAAATAAGGACATGGTTTCATGAAACCTGATCAACCCAGCATGAATGAGAAGTATCACAAAACAATGAGAAAAATAATTCCAAAAATTGCCAGCAGCTCAGAGCCTGAACAGAATACACCTTAATGTAAGTGTTAAGTTGGTTCATATAAAACCAAAAACACTGTCTCACAAGTTACACTCCTGTTGACAAAAACTAGGAAGAACATGTCGTGATGCTGAAAGGTTTTATGTTCCTGAAGGTAAAGGAGTTTTTTGGACTGCACATTGCTGCCCAGTAGTGAAGGGGATATCAAGTCTTCAGAGAGCAAGTGCTGAATCACATAGCTGCGCTGCCTTTTTATGGATTAACAGTTTATTCCTTGAACTGGACTCACACCAAAGCACCCTGGCCCTCAGTAAAATATACTACTCCTGCTGAATTATGAGTGTGGCTTCCATCCAAGAGCTTGTGGTCATCCCGTTTATTTGTTCAGTGTTGCAGGTCGGCAGCGAGGTGGGCTTCGATGAAACCAGCTGAACACCATAAACACTCATCCTGGGAGCAAAACGACTTTTTTTTTTGCGACATAAAAAAAGAACTGTCTATTGTTTTTAACACAGAGTTGGGCTCTTAAAACATTGGATGTAGTCTCATGGCTCTCCTGTGGCCCAGTGAGTGCTTTGTATATTCCTATTGACCAAATATTCCTGTGTTATGGCATGTGTATATAGCCACTTGTATAAACTGGAGCAGAGAGCTCGCAGGAAACGACTCACGCATTTATACTCGAGTGCTCTACGGATACCAGCATCAAACACACTTGCATGAACTCAGTTCCTGTAACTGCAAACTCCAGAAAAACAGCATATCTTCACCTTCTCCACACATGGATGAGAATCAATACAAAAAGAGGCAAACCTATTTAGTTCCCCCCAACATTTTTAACGCAAAAAAAAAAAAAAAAAAAAACTCATGTGGATCATCCTATTATTTCAATTTCACAGGAAGTCTGTACGCTCACAAATCTCGAAAGAAATGACATTTTCGTTGGTTGTAAAATGAATAAAAGAACGATAGAAGTTGTGAGTCTGAACTGTTTGGCGAAGGTCAGCCTGTTCCTTCTTGCAGGCAGCTGGCAACTATTAAGATTTATTCAAGATGCCCTTGGATTAAATCACGTTACAAAGTCACATTGGCTCCTATTTTGACACTGCATCCGGGGCGTCTCTCTGAGGTGCGATCACTGCCACTGTTTTGTCAACACTAGTCGTCTGAAGCCAGGGGACATTGGTGGCATCGCTGTGGCTCTGACCCCCCCCAAACTCAAACCTGGTCAGCCTCAAACCGCGGCAACAGTGGGCTCATCCATGGTGACAAAGCGGACTTGGCTGTGATGGCGGAGAGGACAGAGGTTGGGGACAAGTGAGGACGGGAGGAGAACGCAAACCGGGCTGAGGTCTGAGCGCTTCCACCATGTGAAACATTCTCTCGGGCCGCCAGTGAACCCTGACCCCACCAGCAGAGTCCCAGAGGGCCCCGGCCGTTAGGGAGAAGTTTGGGTGTAGGATCCAAGCCAAGGTCGGGGGGCGGGGGGGTTAGCTGAATGTCCTAAAAGCAAACTGTAACCTAGTTTTACACAAAGAGAGCAGCCAGTCCCTCAGACAACCTGACACACACAGAACTTCCTGTTCGACTGCAAAGTCAAAAGGCCATGAGAGAGAAGAGGTGGGTCGCCCAACCACTGATACTGCTGCACAGTGTGGGAGTTGAATTCCATAGACTGACTGACAGGTTGCAGAGTGATGGGAAAATGAGAATAATACATTTTATATTAAAACAATAAAATTCTAGAAATTACACTCACGAATGCATGTTCATGAATAGTCAAAAAAAAGACCATTAAAATACTGTTAAACCTGTTTCTTTACACACATGTAAAGGAACTTGGGGAGTTTCAGTGCAGCAGGGTCACAAATGTTGTGATATATTTATTCATTTTTGTAAAGAATGAACATTTAAAATTTCATTGTTTGCCTCTGAAGTACACCATCAACAGGCTTCCTTTCCAATAACATTCTAAAATAAAAAAAGTACATTTTAGCCATAATAATGACTGAAATAAACCCATGTAAAACAATATAAAAATACATGTACAAATAATTAAATAGATATTAATGTAACAAAAACTTTTTATTCAAGCAGTAACACGGCAAACCTGAACACTGCCGCCTCCTCACTCACTATTTAAAGGTCTCCTGTTATGCGGCTGCATATTATTCATCCGTCTGTGTGGACACACACTCTAGGGAGGATGGTTCTGAGTCCTTCTTCCTGCAGTGCGTGAGCCATGAAAACAATTAACCTCCGTCGTGTTTTGTTGCAGTTTGAATCTGGAAATGAGCTGCATGATCCAGTTCCTGCCCCAGTGATGTGGTACACCCGGCTGCGAGTCTTCAAATGTACACAGTTATGTCATCTGAGCACGCCTCGGTGCACGCTTCACAAGACTACCTACCTTCTTCACTGGATACACAGATCAAAGTCTTGTCACAGAGAACACTTCAGCAGGAATCGTCCGGCTCCAGTTGTTGCTTTGTTCTGGCTGCCATGCGGCTCACACTCTGTCACGTATGTGTTCAGCTTTGCGTACTATGGTGAGAACACTTTAGTCCTGCGTGCACTTGGACCGAAGGCACAACCAACGAAAACAACTAATGAAGATTATTCATTTGTCACTGACTACAACATGGCCAAGGACAGTTTGTACTTCAGTGGGTTGAGATTGGGGGCCTCAAGGAGCCTTGATTCTAAAATACAATGATACAATACAAATGCAATCTTCATGCAAATTGAGGACTTATAGGAGGTGAGAACGGACCCTTAAAGACTGTATAGGGGGCGCGGTAAGTGTGCTGATGTCTCCATCCCACCAGGAGAAATGCATGATCACACATCTCAGCTCGTGTCAGGACGCGGCCCGCCGACCCACTCAGCAACCTTGCGAACAAAATCGCACATCGGGAGACACAGAGCCGATAGCGCTCGGATCTACTCCAATCTCATCTCCTCTCAACAACTCACTGTTGTGGTCTGACTGTGAGGCGTGTTCTAGATCTTACCGGTTTTGAAGTGGAGAGCTGTGACACCAACAAGTACCCGCTTCTCCTTCCACCTCCGAGCGACTCCATCCCCTGAAACAAAGCATCAACAGATCAGGCAGGGAGGAAAACACATCGTCTCCAGGAGGCAGAAGCGGTTTGCGGTGGTTTGGATCAGCGGAGCGTCAGTGAGAATATTAAAGACGATGCCGCTATGAATCTCCCTCAGAACTGATAGGATCCTTTTCTTCATCCTTGAAGGTCTTTCATGCTAGCGGTAATATGTCAGTACACATGAAAAACATGTAAGATCAGTAGTTTCCCTCCATGAAGACCGAAGGAAGACTTTTATTGATTTCCGTTCCAGCACTTCATTTGATCCGAGTTTAGCTTCATGCAGTAACATTTGATAAAAATATGAGCTTTTCATGAGCAACAATAACTGATGAGACGTTGTAAAATTCAGGAATGTTCGATGAAATAATTGTTCGTTGTGAGTTTTAAAGTGGGTAGCTCTTCGATTGTCACATTTGAAGCTGGCGTGGGCGATTAAATTCCTGAAGGGGCCATATTATATACTGTGAGAGGTTTAAGGGGCCAACAGCCAAAAGACAGAAGAATCTTATATGTGACTTCAATTTGGTTATGTACTTGTAAGTGTAAAAAGTTGGTAAAATAATTCTATGCACATATGTTATATTTGATATAGCAAATAGATAGAGTATTTTACTTTATATAATATTCTATTTATTCTAAAATAGAAATCATGGATGTTGGATAACATTTAAATGTAGTGAATATCCTGAAAACTATGGGTAAAATACATCGATAAAAAAAAAAAATATATATATTTTTTTACTTTAATTTTTTTTTAATTTTGATTTTCCCCCCAAAAAACAAATAGAACAACTTTTTCTCTTTTGGATGAAATGAGTTTAAAACAAAGACCTGAAAAAAAAATAAATTCTTTTTTATTTGGAAATTGAAAAGTATTACAAGTACAAAGAGAAAGGAACAATATCTTTGCTCATAAGGGCCACATGTGGCCCTGGGATAAAGTGAATTATTTTATTCATGTAGGAAACGGGTCGGCAGGAAGCGGCGAGGGATAATGGAGCAGCAGGGGAAACAGTGGAACAGTGACATCGGGAGACGGATGCAAACTTCCAGACTGCAGTAATGCTTGATTCTCAATATGCCTGTGAACGCATCACGGCTTTGGTGTGTCTTAGCCGTGCTGGTAAATATGTGTTTTTCTCCGCCGTGATTGGACTCGCTGGCTGGAATAAATCAGTTGAAAAGCAAATATGTGTTTGTGGGTTTATTGACAACGTAGCGAAAGTGCAGAATAAATATAACGAAGAAATGAAGGCCAATCATGGCGCCTGCTTAAGACCTCATTGGTGGTGAGTGCTACTTTACTATTGCTGTATTTTGACTGAAATCTTAATGCAATGAGGATTAAAGGGATTACAACATAATCTTGAATAATCCAAAGTGCCACGGACGGAGGAATGCTTGTAATAACGGCGTAAAACCCGTCCGGAGGTCTGACAACATTGTCAGTCACGCCGAGGATTAAATATTTGCGGGAAAAACTTTTAGCTAAACCATCGCGGGGGGAAAATGGGCAATTTAAGAGACATATAGAGGGTGGCTAAGTGGTGTCCAGCTGCTGCCAGGACAAAAACCAGGCAGGCTGAGAGACGGCGTGCTCCTTAAGCAGATTTACTCCTCCATTTTTGTTTTTGATCAATGCTCAGGCAGGTTCATTACAGCTCAGTTTGAGCAAGAATCAATTCTTATTAGCTCCAGTGAGACACCATCAACTTGTCCATTAGCTTCCTTTTAATTTACATTGCCGCTCAGGACGGGGGCGCCCTTGTATATTTTAAGGATTATGTAAAATGAGATTGCTAAGCTGTATAACACACATGTGAACCTGTTTTAATTGGAAGGCTTCACTCAGCGAAATCTGTTTGAGATGCACTTTGGTCGCACGTCATTTAAACCCCCTCTTTTGAATAAGCGAGGAGAATAAGTGAACAAACTTGTGTCGGAGAAGGAACAGCCTGGAAATATGAAGTTACTCCGAGCAAAAATATTTAAAAATGCAAGATACTGTAAAGGATTAAAAAAAAAAAAAAAGTGAAATAAGTTGATATGTTTTCTGCTCTGGTTGGGAGTTGTGTTGCTTCACGTCAATATGACCGACAGGTTTTTAGGAAGAACAAATCAGTTAAGGTCAACACATGTCAGCGTAGTCTCTAAAAACCCAACAGTGAAATTTAAAAAGTTGATATATCATTCTTCCAAAATTCAAAGTGGCTGTCAGTCAAGCATGTTTCTGGCCTTACTGGCTGCTGTCAGGTCAAACCTTTGACCTGGAGAGCGCCAGTCCGACAGAAGCGACTGGCCGAGTTCCAGTAAAATAAAATGGAGTGAGATGGAAATGCTGATGATCTTTCTTTGGCCTCTGATGATTTATGCTTTTTCAAAATTGATCACTTGCTTTAGTGGGGTGTCACTCTGCATCTCAACCAACTTTTTCGGCTAATTTATGCTTTAGAAATGTCAGACTTCAGAGTGTGTTCAACCTTTGAAAACAAACTTTAGCCCATGTTTCACACACTTCATGCATAAAAATAAGTCCAGATTTGTATTTTTGTGTGTGTGTGTGTGTGATATTTTGTTCGGCTTCACTCTCACTTGACAAATAAAGAGCTACTTAAAAATTGGAAATTGAATTTTGAAATTGAAGTGCTGAGCACATCATCATCACAAACAAGTCAATTCAGACAAGTCAACAGCTGAATAGGTTTCATTTTTTTTCAAGTTTAATATCTCAAATGTGAACATTAAAACAGCAAGTATTAAGTTGATATAACGTTACGGTTGTGTCACTTACAATGACATGGCTCTCAGTTGCTGCCACGTGTAAAAAAAACGTATCCCTCCACTTGTGTGATGCTGCCTGTGGTGCTGCCCCCCAGTGCAGGCTGATGTCAACAGCAGCAGTCACTCTGTCATGGAACCAGAAAACAGGCCGGATGTGTGTTGCAGCTCTAACAAGACAGACCCTATATAAGCAGTCACTTCACACCGACTGATCAGTTCTTGCTGCTACGGCAAAAACCAAGAGAAAGCCAGTTTATTTTCTTCTGCTTTTAAGCCGTAATGAGCTGGTGCCCAGGGAATCAGCGGGCGGAAAGTCATTAATGTCTCAAAAGAGGAGGGAAGTAAAATCTGACGCACCTTTTGCGGGACGTGCCAAAAAGACAGGCGGGAACTGTCAAACAATTAAGGAGAAATGAGGCCCCTGCAAAAGGGGGAAGAACTCTCAAAGTACAGCGCAATGAAATATTTAATAAAGAAGGATAAAGTGCCCAAAACAGACATTGGCTTTTTAAACCTTTTTTTTCTCAAACAATATTTGGAACATGATTCCCCTAAGGCATCAGGTCCATCTGTAGGTGAGACTCTTTTGAGGTTAAAACTAAACCACTTTGAGTCATCACTATGAGTGAGCGAATGTTTCCCATGTCTTTAAATAAAAGCGTTTTTTCAGAAATGTAGTTTGCAACTCTTCACTTACGGAGCAGCACTATTTCTTTGCATGCTTAAATCTGTTCATAATTTCAATATCTCTTCAATATCTTGAAGTAGCAGGCTTAAACAGTCATGGAGAAAAATATGTTCATTTATAATTTGCATGTGAAAAAAAAGAAAGTCTCAGGATAACGCTTGAGTGCCCCTGAATGCTTATACAGTGACATTTATCACCTGATGAAAGACATTCATGTTGAGTTCATGGGGTCATGACTGTGGGTCAGACGTGGGCAAACTCATGAGCTCATGGCAAAACTACTTTATGTGCTTCATTGTCTTCTTCCATAGTTATGAACTGTTAATTAATAGTTATTAATGGTATACATATAAAGCCTGGAATAAAATGCCTTCATATCACTGAACTACATTTCACACATTGTGCGAAGACAAACATCTTCACACTTCAGGAAATCTTATCCAATCTACATTGAAAATCTTTCACAAAAAAAGTATATGAAATGAAAATATATACAGTCAACTGACATTTTAAGCACCTAGTGATTTGGCAGGATTACACTTTCCGTCCATATTTTACAACATTTTAGTTACAAAAGTTCAGTTTAAGACACCTTTCTATGTTCTCTTGGCCCCTCACCACTGTATACACACAGCATACTGTGGCGATTGAGCAAATCTTTTTCCACTTCCATGGTCGGTGAAAGTCCAGATTTTACACTTTCTAACAAAGACAAAGACATAAGCTCATATGACAAACAGATAAATCAGGAATGGTTTTTAATGCTCCCCGTGATCAACAGTGAAATCTAATTTCCTCTGTGTTCCCTGAAGGCATCACGAGGCGACAATCCAGAGGTGTGACACATTTTCATCTTGAAATAAACCCTGATGGCTCCGGTTTAATTTGCTCGGCTACATCCTCTCTTTCTATTGTTTGTGCGGGAAGAAGCTTCAATCCCCGGTGGGTCAGGACCTCACCAGTTCCGCACTTCATTGTCGGTCCTCACCTTTGTCTTTATGGACTGGCGGCAGTTAGACGTGTGCTGATCGGGACTGTCAGGGGACACGCTGCACCGCACGGGAAGTGAAGATGCAGGATGGGACTGTGGGGAGGCAGTGAGCCACAGAACTGCACTAACAGATCATGTTGGGCATAAAATTAACATCACAAGATCACACATGGATAGAAAATGTTTAGTCATGCAAATGAATGTAAGGGCCGATCTTTTAAAGAGACGACAAAAGAACTGCAATATTGAAATATGCATTACTGTGTATCCCAATCCCACGACCTGAGGGTGCCGCCTGCCTAGCATGTCAAGTGGCTTTAGAAATGTCTTGTTGTTGCTGGTCCAATCGTGAAGGTCTCTTGGACTATAAGAGCCATACACAACATGCTGAAGTAGGTCACCAGAAATTAAAGTATGATATTCCGGTGTCGTGAATCCACAGCTACCAAAGTGCAGGTCGTGACTGGGCACAGGGAATCTCAACACAGGGAGAGTATATTGGAGTGTATTACAATAATAATGACGACAAGACTGACAACAACAACAACAAAATAATAAGAACAAAAATTAGAAATGGACATGGAGGTTCAAACAACAGAGCACTCTGTGGAATAAGACACGCTGGAAGACAAAGTAAGAATAACAAAGTCGAGTAGAGGTGTATACAACACACAGACAATACACACAAAGTTAAAAAAAGCACATGTAGTGGAAGAGTTTACACACACGGGAGGACTCAGAGAACAAGTAAAAAAAAAGAAAAAAAAAGAAAAATCAATCATCTGAAACCCATGAGAGAACACAAAGGAATGATGAGGTCAACTTAACCAGAGCAGGAGTTTCGACGACATGACACCAGCGGAACCAGGAAGCTTAAATAATACAGACAGGTTTGCTGCTTGACAGGATCCAGACAGTGGGTCAGGAGAGGGACGAAACAAGGAAATGACACTACAAAATAAAAGCATGCACTAAGCGGACTGCTACACTGCTAAGTTACTCTCTTATTTCCAGTTAAAGAAGTGCCAGTAAAAAATCTGATTGGCTCATGACTTTAAATGTGACCCTTTCTTGTTTTACCTAGATAAAATTCTCAATTATAATTTAATATAATAATATAATGTGTACAATAATAATATTTGCTCAATGATTTAAATGAAAAAATATAATGTAAATATACGCTCGGTTTGGAATAAATGTGACTTTGACCGTTCAACGCTGCTTTGTTTCAAAATAATTTGTTTGAAGCATTTGGCACTTATGAAGTCAGCGTGAAACTATGAAACTGATCATGTAGAAATTGTTCCAACATTAATTACCATTAGGCATTTCTCATCTCATTAGAAGGTGTAACCTTGACGGTTGTAGGAATGACTTTTCTTTCCCCTTTTTCCTTTGTTTTCTGAACCATTTCATGCATGTTACATTTTATTAGTTGACGATTATATGGCTTCAATTGACGTTCTGGTGAAAATGTATTGGAATTCCAACAGGAAAATAACTTTATTATAATGTGCCTTGCTATTGTATTACATCCACCTAACTCCAGCACTGGCATTTTCTACTTTAATAATTGAATATTATATAATCATATAATTCATGTAGTACATGCATTTTCACTTTTTAAAATACGCTTTTGAATTTTTCATATTTATGTATTTATTTTCTTTTAACTTCCCCCCTATGTTGAATCTCCCCCCCACACCCCCTCACCTGCAGTACACAAAGAGGAATGAACGCATGAATTTTTATCCTTGTAAATACTGTTTGTTTTACCTGGTGTTTAGTACATGATAAACTTGGCAGTGAACAATTCATCATCCATAAGGCATATATAAAATAAGTCATTTTGCATCAAGCTCAAAAGCTGACCAAAATGTGTCATTGAAAAAAACATTTTAGCAAATATTTATTACTTCTAGGAGCGATCTGGAGCTGAAGTGGACACAAACATTCCCTGCTTCAGCTTTATTAAGGCTTCACATGCTGAGCTACAGTGCAGACTAAAAAAATGATTGTCTTCTTCTGAGCGTTCTTGTTTTTGGGATCTGTCCTGGGGCGTTGCTCGTCACACCCATCAACTCTGATACGCTGACAATCCCCTCATTAATTTGAACTGTGCAGCCGGGTTTGAAAGCCTTCAGCCATTTCCCTAATGGTCCACGAGCCGGGTCGACCTCGCCGCTCGCCTCTGCGCTTCAGTCGGGGTTCTCTACGTGTGAGCTGAGCAGCCATGATGGCTAACCACCACACCAGAGGCCCGTTTCCCCCCGCTCTCAGCCCAACACTTGACAAAACGGCTCAGCCTGTCATAGTCCGACATCAGGGTTCAGTGGTGCGTCAACATTTACCAGCAGATAAAGACAGTTCGCGGGAAATTCTCAACCCTGGAGAGCTCATCGTGCCGTGTGAGGGAAATACAGAGCTGTACTTATGTCTTTTCTCAGCCAAACACACTCATGTGGCGAGAAAGTACATTAGAGCCCCACCGTTGCCACCGCGCCTGTCTGTCCATGAAAAGTGACGATTGAAAGCTCTGACAAATAGGACCAGATCCCCTGGGCTCAAGCGGAGCCGCAGCTCGGTCTCCAGCCTGTAGGCGCTTTGCTGTTTATAAGTGAGGAGGGTCATCACAAGCTTCACCGGCTCTGATGTCTTTGAGAAGCCGTGCAAAGATTCGGTTCGCCCCGGCTAATAAACAACGAGGGGATTTGACAGCACAAAAACAAACCAGAGTCTTTTAAAACAGTCGGACTCCGAGGATGCGGCTCTAACTAATGATGCACCTTTCAACTTTTTTTGAAGCTTCCAAAGCTTGTGCCGAAATTATTTTCAACAGGCCAAACAATCCGAGCAGCCGAGGCGGCCGACGGACTTCGCTGCACCATGTATTTATGCAGATATTTATACCGATGTCAGTTTGGTCATCAGGTCGTGATTTTTAACAGAATTATGGATCTGGAGATGTGCTTTCCTGCACTTCTATGATGCATCCGTTCAATCCTCAAAGATAAAAGCATGAAAAAATAAATAAAGAAGATGAACAATGTGAGCTCCCTAAAAAAAAAATCCAAATTATACAGCAAAAATGCAACATATTTGAAGTGCTTTATCGGTAACATCCTGAAGGATTCTGGCTCTTCTTGTCAGAGTTTATCATTGACTTGAACTTGGTTGGGTAAAATTCCCTCCTGCTCTACTGTAAACACCAACAGCTTCTCTTGCAGGGAGCAGATTTTGTTCCTGTCATCTCAAGTAACACTGAGACTCCTCAGACACGTTTGGTACTTGGAGGAGGCATGTGAGGTGCAGGTCACATGATCCAAGTAGTCTCCCATCATCTTTTTGTTTCCACTTTTGTGTCACCTGTCGGTGCGATTACATCCGTCCACGGGCCAGACAACGTGACCTGACTGCAGTAGACAAAAAGGCATCAGTCAGCGGTGGATCGCGACAGTGTCACGGTCATTTTCCTGTCACTAGGCCGACGTGAGTGAGGTTGGTTCTCATCCCCAGAGCCAGAAGACAGCAGCTCAAAGAAGGGTGGCCTCTTCTTTTGAACACTTAACCCATCACCTGTGCGGATGGAATTCTGGTTCGGTTCTGGTTCAGGACTCGGCTCTTATATCAAAGATCGTTTTAAATGTTATACTTTATTGTCAAACATTTTATGAACGGTCATATTGTGTTTGAAATGCAAAGAAAGAGTTTTTCACAACAATTGTTTGCTGCTTATGATAATGGATGAGATGCATTAATAATATTCACAGTAAGCTAAACAGCTGTAGCATTGAGCAGCATTCTGTCGCCTGACCTTATTGTAGTGATGTGACTGACTCTGTGACAGACGGGACAGTGACGTCATCATTTTAATTAAGTTGCTGCTCAGCTGTCCGGTATCATACTGAAAATGCCGAGTCAGCTGCTGGGGTGCGCAAGCGTGCATACCAATGACCGTCGGGTGAACCGTGTCGCGCGAGCAGCGGATCAGAATGGAAACACTCAAAACTGAACATTGAGAGTCAAGTCTCAAGTCACTGATCGGTTCCACTTGACTGTGACTCCAGTCTAAGTCACAGACTCGTGTCTCCATCTTCGGCTTCAATGAAAGCATTTCGGTTTTACATTTATGTTGAAAAAAATAATCAAAATAAAAAACAAAAATAAATGTTTATTTCTTTTGTTTCTTGTGGAATAATATAGATGATCTGGACTTGGTCTCTGTCTTGGGTCAGGTGGTCTCGACCAAAACAAGTTGAAGTCATCATTAACATTGACAAATAAACGTTCTACTCCACCAAAGTTGGCCATTAATAACATTTGTTTATTTGTTAATATTGTTGTTTCTTTTCAATTAACTAATCAGTTGATTTGTTATTATTTGTAATTACTATATTATTATTGTTATTTTGTTGTTATTATTATTATTATTATTATTTTTTGGACTGCACGTTTTCCAAAGCACTTTCATAGTTGGTGGGATCCCCACTGACCATGGCGATAAATCTGATTCTGATGCAACAGAGAACTTTGAACAAAAATAGTAGTACAAGTACTATTTTGAGTTACTGTCATCTCCTCAAAAAAATGAAAAGGTTCTTTCATTCTGTGTCGCAGATGAAAAGAGGTTGCATATGAGAGGAGCTCATGGCAGCATTTGGGAGTCATGTATGAGTGGATGTAAACTGTTAAAAAAGCGAGAAGGGCAAAGCAGCCGGCGATCGTCATTGTGTCTGCAACTGATTTCTCACGAACTTCCGCCATGTTGCAAACACACTCTCACACTTGTCACTGAGTTTGTTCAAGCGACTATGTTGCGGCGGCCGTGCACCGCTGCCTCCTTCTTTCCCTTGTCTTCCATTTCTCAAAAGCCGAGACTCCTGCTCGAACGCTCTCACTGTGTCCATGGCCGCTGCCCTAATCCAGGCCTGCTCTCCCTCTGAGCGCAGAGTTAACCGTAATCCCTCTCATTTAGGCGGCCTCACTGCCGAAGAACTCTGGGTAGGAAAACTTCTGCGACAGACAATTTCCGACGTTGTGACGGCACAGCCGAGCCCAGCAGCCTTTACATGCACCCCTTACCCTCGCTGCTTTAATGTGGCTTTGAATAATGCATGGAGGCCGGCGAGCGTGGCAGCATGTGTGGCTGCGGCGTGAAGAAACTGGATGGCATTAATGTGCGCAACCAGCCCGCTGCCAACTATAAATAAGCTTTGACTGTTCATGGTCATGCGCGCAAACTCACACATCAGTGTGACGTAGAGTTTGAGCGTCCGCTAGGTGATAGCCAAAATGAATGTATAATGACCTCCGGAATACACAGAACTGAGTTTGAGTTGAGTGGCTGTGACATAATTTGACCATATTACGTCCAAGAGTTCACTCTCGAGGTGGCCTTTGTAGCAGCAGATGGAAGTTACAAAACTTATTTTTAAGCTTTAAAAGGCTTATTACGCGTTTGTTTTTTCCAAAAGAAAACAAGTTTGTTTCCACCCATTTGTATTGGAAATACTAAGTTGAGCCTTTTTCTAATAAAGTTTTCAACGGTGCCACCACCATTTCAAAAGGCTTAACCTATTGAGAACTAAACTATTTGCGCTGTGAAGTGCGATGTCAGGAGCAGCTTGTCATGCTGGTGAATTTCCTTAGGTTGTTTGAAACCTTTGACACAGAGTGATCTTCATCTAACCAGAGGAGACTATTCCGCTCTTTTCGAGATATTCCCAGCTGGCAACAGTTCAGGCAGGTGGAACGATTACAGCTCCACCTTGTCTTCAAACAAGCCTCCAGCCATAGATGGACTGCGCCTCCTGGTTAGGGTCGAGCAGGTAGAGCAGCATCTCGGATAACTCCCCTGCAGCTTGAGCCAATGCAGATTTAAAACAATGCATCCTCCATTCACCAGCCTCAACGCTGATCTGTAACTCAAGTTACCTCTTAAATCTTAAGCTCACACGAAGTGAGCAGCCCTGCGGAGCGTTTGCCTCGATGAGAGCAAAGGACAGATCAGGTAATAAACCCTGCCACCCTGTCAGGAGAGGTCATATCAGACGGGAAATAAAAAGGAAATTGCTCCCACAGAGCCTCCTCACTGTCACCCTCAGCTTGTTACCTTGAGCGCTAAAAAGGTATTTATCCACCTCCCACCACGCTGCTTGAACAGGCTGCTCGCCGTGACTTAATTGCTCCCTTGTCTCAGGAGTTCAGTTGCTGAAGTGCAGGTGCAGCATCGAGGAAAAATAATTGAACAAACAATTATAATGTATTATTCCCCCACCGCTTGGCAGAGATTTACGGGTGGTGTGCTATCAAAGAGAATGTTTCTGAGAAGTCAACTTTGGTTGCCGTTCTACCTGTCAACCGTTACTCTTCAGATTTGTCTTCTGCGGCACATGTCACGGTGAATTGCTGAGTTTTGAAAGCACATCCACGGCTGCTCACTACACACTAGGTTTGTTTTTCAGTCAATCAAAACCAATGTAAGTTTATATTCCAATGCAGGGCACTTGTTTCATCATAGTAATCTGAATATTAAACCATATATCTGTGTAGTGTAGAGCAGACGTTTCCTAGGGGCCACATTATATAGTGGCACTGCATGAGACAGAAGAAGTTCATAAGAAGAAAAATGTAAATTACATCAGAAAACAAACACAATGAATATGAAAATTGTGGATACAGTTTTTGGATGACGTAATTATTTTCTATATTTTTCTTGATTTCCATTGATAATCACTAAATATGTCTAGATAATCCATTCATGTGGCAAATACAGGACAATTAAAGCCATAACAAACGTGGTAGACAAATGAAATGGTAAAAACAAAGAGAGAAGAAAAGTAATTCCTTCACAGATGATATGCTGAACCGCAATACTAATGACTCACGTACACATTTCTCGATGATAAGTTTCATAGTTTCTCCCCAGTGGCCACATACACACAGGCGAGGGGCAGAACGTGGAGCCCGGGCAGCACTTCTCCCAGGTCTGCTGTGGAGAAACACAGACTCAAGTTTCTTTGTGAGTCACTTGATTTTCATTTCACACTTGATTCAGTTGTTACAGTATTGATTCAGTTGTTACTCACTGTTTTCCATCTGAAAATGGTGGCTTTGTCTCGCACACACCTCCGTTCTGTTGAAAATGCTGGTAAATTCACAGGCGGTCTAAATGGCTAAACATTGCAGTCAGCGGCTGCTGTATATGGTTTTCTTAGTCATGTAGAAATCCCATAGTTATTGATTAATGCATATAAAGCAGAAAGCACTCCGAGAAAGCAGACCTCTGCCAAGCAGCTCATCTCCACTTGTACCAGACATTATTGTACTGCATTAAACTAAGAAGGGGCCTCAAGTGTGGACTCAAATGCTCCTCACACGACAATAAAACAATGCCAGACTCCATGTGCTTCAAAAGAAATGAAAGAAACAAATGCTACATAGAATAGAATCGACTTTATTTGTCATTGTAGCTGGAGGTACAACGAAATGATAATGCACACAAGATCCACTTCACAAAACGGAAAATATATAAACAAATGAGGCAAAAACAAAGGTCAGGCAGCACAAATGATATGGTACATATAAAAATATGTGTATGAATTATCAAGGTATCAAGAAATCTTTAAAATTAGTGGGTCACGATTCCTGACCTTAATCCTTTGAAATAGCGCAGCGACGGTTGGCGGCTGGTTTCCCCTTCAGTCTCCATCTGCTCTTCTTCAAGCATCCTGAATCGACTGCTTGAGTTAAGATTTTAGTGAAAAATTGAACACCAGAAATGGCAAACCCATTCTTAAAACAAGATAATTTATGTCTGAATCCAAGTTTATTTTATCTTTTTAAGAACCACATAATTTTTTGTGCAGGGTGTCTATAGAGCAGAGAGCTTTATATTTTGTTTCATATTCACTGTTTTCTGATGAAGCAAAAAGTTGAATTGGTATGATGCGTCTTGGGTGTCGCTTAAGCTATTTATTTATTTATTTGAACTATGTTTTGTCAAATATGTAGTTTGTTCACACAATGCAACGCAGCTTCCCCAACACTGCCCTTTTTACCATTTGAAATGTGATTGATACCAACAATACTCAAATTCAAATGACCTAAAAACGTCATGGAGTTAACGCTACAACAAAAATCCTTCACAAGAATCCTGGATCGAGATGCGACGCCACCTTAATTCACTTGCTTAATTTATCCTCTATGCCAGACCTGGGCAAAGTGCGACTCGGGGGCCATATGCGGCCCTTTGTCTGTGTTTTTGCGGCCCTCATGGGGTCAGACTTAAAGTATAAGTAAGTAAAGTAAACTGATAAGTTTTCTGTCATTTTTTTAATCCTGTTTCTGGTTTCACCAGTACTAGTTCAACCGTTAACACAACACATTCATGACTACATTTTTATTCCTACTTTCGTCATTTTAGTATTTTCCTCAAATTTCAAGGAACATTCAAAATATATTTTGAAATAAATTGCCCTTCTATCTTCGATGTTTGGCCCATAGTTTTATTATGATTTCTATTCAAATAAGATGCACGTAAAATTATTTTTTTATGGGCTTCATTCTATATTTACACTTCTTAATATTCTTGCTTCCATTGAACTTTTTATGGTCTGTTTCGTCCTTGTTACTTAAGATTTATTTCCGTCATGTTTCGTAGTCATCGCCGCCTTTCTTTTGGCATGACGGCCCCTCACAACAGTCACAGTTTATAATGTGGCCCTTTAGGAAATTTAACTGCCCACCTCTGCTCTATGCCCATTATTTTGCCAGCTGGCGGACAGACATCCGGTTGGAGACGCTTATGACCGTACAACCTCCTGAGCAGAGGTAATGTATTAAGGTCACCAACCCTCTTGGTCGTCTTCACAAACTGAGAAATGGAGACAGGTTCCTGTAACCAGACCTCAGGCGTGCTCAGCCATTTTAGCTTAGCTCCTATCTACGCTCCATGTGGTCGATGTTCACGCAGCAAAACTTTCATTAGGGCTCTTCTGGTTCCATTTCAACATCTCATCCTGCGATCTCTCAGACTCGTGTTGGCAGTGCTTACGTAATAACAGATGGAAGGTAGAAATTAACACATCTAGCTTGTCGTTATCCTCCTCTCTCCATTTATTTTTAATGCCACGAGCACCGGCGTCTCTCAGTTTGTCTCGCGCCGAGTGTGTGTGCGCGCCTCTCTGGCAGGCCAGCGACACCTGTCAGGAGTGTATCCACCGTGGTTGCGTGCCTAATTAGCACACAAGGAAAGTGGTGGCACAGAACGACCAAAAATGTGGGGTGCAATTAGGACTCGCTGGCATGTTCGCGCCGTACAGCACCGAATCACATGAGGAGGTGGAGAGAAGTTCTGATGAGGATTCCTTTTTAGGAAAAAAAAACAACAAAGTTATGTTTGGCATATTCTGTTTAAATCACGTCCCTATGAATTTTGGAAGGTTTGATACTTGGACGTGATCTTTTCGAAACGGTAAGCTCAAACTAAACAGCTTGACTTGTTACGATCATTCAAAATTCCAATGTCTGACATCAGTCGGTGCTTGTTAATCCTTAAAACAAGCGCCACCCTGCAAGTACATTTGATAACTACTGACTCCAGTGTTTAGAATATAGGGACGATCTACCTTTGGTCCGCTCCTCTATCTACTGCTCTTTTGTCAGCCTATAACTGAGGCCATGGCATTTCCCTGGCTGCAGTGTGGGAGTGAGTAGGACGGATGAGGGGCCTCTCATGAAGAGAGGTTTGGAGACAAAGTTGGACATGTTGGATACAGAATCTCTGGTGTGGGCTGATGAGGTTTCATGAAACAGTGTCCTGATTTTCAGAGGCCACCAGGTGTCACTGTCCGCTGCAAAATGTTTGGACTTGAACAACTAATAAATGAAACCTTGCATCATTTCTAAGCCGTGGCTTCTGAAAGGGAAGACACTGTTTCATCAAATCTGCAATACTGTTTCATGATACCTCACCTACCTTTCACTTATGTATTCACATGTGTAGAGATGATAACAAAATGAAAAGAGGTGGTTAGTTTGGGTACACATTATGAGTAAAGGTGTAGAGGTTGACTTGCAGTCGTGAGCCCTTGTGGGAAGAAGATGTGGAATCTTAGACAAAAAAACACAATTATGTATTGTTGATCTTGACAAAAATGCTTTTTAATTAGGAAAAAAATGCTACAAATGACCAGACTTTTTGGCTTTTTAACTGTTTCCAGACCTGTTTCTAGGCACCTGATGATCTCACATGGTACAGACATGTGCCATAACAGTTTCTTAAATTGGAAGTTTTCAATGGTTGGAACTGAATTTTCAAGTATTTCAGGTCACACTGATGTCTCACACAAATGCAGAAATATTTCTTTCAAGGCAATTTGTGGTGGGACTTTAACGAGTTAATTACGATTAATTACATTATTACAATTAAATAATTACAACAAAATTTAATTTAAACGGTAATAAACAGTCTGCTCTCCAGACAACAGGGAACCTTTGCCAATGCAGGAGTTCCTGGTCCACTGATCCCACTGATGCACCAGACACGTGGCAGCTAGGATGAGAACAACAACAACAAACATGGAGGAATCATCCCTGAACAAGAGCACAGAAAAGCATCTGTTTGCTTTGGTTCAGGAAGGATTTTCACTACACAATGTCCAGAGTTTCCACTACTCTGAATGGACTTGAAATTCTTATAAAATTGAAATTCTACAAATATTACAAATATTTTCAAGACATGAAAAGAGCTTTAGTTTAAATCAGGTGATATAAAAACTTGAATATAGCCACCATCGTGATTTATTGTACCACTGTGAAACTGATGCAAAACAAACAATATTTTGTTGTTTAAATGTATGGCTCCATCATTTGAGTCAGTAATATACCAAATTCATTCAGACTGAAAAATGTGGCTTCTTGTGGCAAATATTTTATTATATTAAACTGCGATTAATTAAGATTAATTCTCTAAAATTCTCTAATTAACTAGATTATTTTTTAAATTGAATTCCACCCATCCTTGTATCAACACATTTAAAAACTGTAAATGTAAACAGCATGAATTATTTCCTGTCAATTACGTCCAATAACATTTGTGAAGACACTCCACTGTGTTGTATTTCACCAGCAGACTTTGACTGAAAAGAACATTTTAATGAGATTTTTGTTTGGAACCAGAACAGAAACATTAAGAATTCATAGGTGGAATATTTCTGTGACAAGCGCGAGACACCATTCCAGCAATGAGACCAGACTGGTTCCAGTATTGATTGGCCATTATATTGTAATCAAAGCGCAAAACGTCTAATTGCTGGAGGACGAGGAGAAGTTGGTTTTGACAAGGTTCAACTTTACATCCACCACATGGTTTATTGATCAGAGAGTCAACTGCAAGGCGCCGGCATGACCTCGGTTTGACAAGAGGGAATCAGAAAGATCCAGATTGCTCTTGAGCCGACGACAATAAAAGGGAACAAATGGCTCTTTAATATTTCCATGCATACCAAAACACAAAAAAAAAGAATCCCGATGATGAATAAAACAAAACAAGAATAGGCTGCGGTGCCGTCTTTGTGAGGCGGAGGAAATATGTCAAATGCCGTGGTCTTTTTATCTAATAGACGCGGTGGTTGTAATGCATCCATGTGGCCCTCCGTTTAATAATTGAACAGACGTCGGGGCGGCACCTGATGGGATCCCTAATCATTGTCGCAGCTTTGAACAAACTGCTGCGACATTAGTGAAAAAAAACAAGGAGGAAAAGCAAAGGAACTAGTGGAGGTGGTGAGCGTGGCCTGGGGCTACACAGTAATGAGCGCATCTCTACAGAGGCTTCAAAAAAAAAATGTTGCTCCTCATAAAAAACCCTAAACGTGTCATTTACTGGAGAAAGAGAAGCATCAAAGCCGCACCTCTTTCATGTACCTAAATCCTAAGGTGAGGTGGTCTCACATCTCAGACGTTGTCATCCACCTCCCCGCACAAACCCCCCCTCCGCTCTCAGAATGCAAAGTCATTGAAATTCTGCGTCTGCTATTGCAGGAATTATGGAACCTTCTGGATCAATTACTACATCAATCGGGCTGAAATGCGGCTCCAATGAATATGTATAAAAAGTACACACGCATCCCGCTAATTACACAAGGCTGTCAGAAATCACTTCAGACAGGTCGAGCAAACGCACAGCAAGCATACATTAAGCAGCAGGAGATTGATGCAGGGAGTGCATGCGAAACGAAGACAGGAGGGGGCGCCCCAAAAGTTTTCAAGCAGAAGAAAGAACTTTACTGATGCAAAGCACTGACACGTTAGGAGGACGTGGCTAGTGCGTGACCCGATGCTCCCAGTTAGTAGAGCGTTGTATGAGTTGGAGATTTTACATAAAAATGGACTTTTGAGTGACCCTGAAGTCGGCCATATGTCACTTGGTATATATAGCACCTCAAATTATCACGGGCTGTGTCCCAATTCTATTCCTTAGCTTGTCGTCTGGATTCTGGATTATCTGTTGGAGCAGTAGGGCTATGAAAATGAGATTTTCTGGATGCACATTGGAAACGGAGGGTTACGCTTAAATGCCTATGAAACGTATGAAGTGAGCGAAAAAAAAACAAAAAAAAAACGGTGCCCCCATGTGAGCGTTTAAAAAGAACAAAAAAATAAAATAAAAAACATTGACTTTCGTGTTTCATAATGTTCGACAACTTGTTGGGGAAACAAAGCTGACTGGTGATGCTTATGTTGTAGCATTAGCTTTGATGCTAGCGTCGGTGACAATTCCAATTTTTCACTGTCTTTTTGCCGATATTCCCTAAGAATGAACTGTCCAACCTTACTCAGGATTCCCAAAAGAAACCCTGCAGCTGACACGGTCATGGACTGCTAATGAGCAGAAACACCTGAGGTAAATACACGACAATATTTGCAATTTCAACATCATTTGCTCAACAAAGCATATTTGTGTTCCTCTGTTCTGTTGAATCTGTATGTCCATGTCATTGCTGCTGGATCTCTTACGGGAAACTAGTGGGACAGTTGGAACGCCTCCATGAAACAGCACACTTTAGAATCTCTCTTGGCCAAAGCCCCACTTCCTTGTCAGTCCAAGTGAGCCGATGGGTTGCGAGAGTAGTTGCTCTTTAACGCTGGGTGACCATACTTACTGAAAAAATCTCTTCCTGTAAAACTAGCCAGCACTCCTGAAGGATCACACAGCAGCTGAAGTGGCGTTTTGTGTGTTCGATATCTGTTATTTTCATGATTCAAGCCCCTTCAAATAATACAGTTTTGGTGCTGCTCTTGGGCTCATGTGGTGCCGAGCCGTTTCATGCGCTCCAAACTGACCTGTTGCAAACCAGGAAACACAGTCTCTTATTTAAATAAATACATTGTGATTCTGCCACGTGTGCCTGGGTCTTAGTAGCGCACACTGTTTAGCACACACAAGGATTCATTTTTAGGACTGGGGAAGTCACAAAAAACATAATGACAATTTGTTGATGTAACCCATTTCACCTGCTGACCTAACACTAATAATACATAATCAAAAAATAAAAAATTGTGGATTCTATAGACACACAAAAAAATCGCCTAACTTCCATATTTATTTTGGTACAAAAGTGAATACATTATTCTGGACCTAAATAATGTTGAATAATGAATGTTGAGTTGCAGTTGTGGCATGCCGATCTACTCAAGAACCTCACGGTAAATTTAGACTTTCAATAAAACTTGAGTTTCACGCCTCAAAAAATAGAGAACATTTCTCAAAACAAAAATCATATTGAATAAATATCACCCCACTCCCATTTCGCCCGAGTCTATGTGTAATTTGACAGCGAACTGAGCCTCTCTGGAGCCGAGGAGTTTTATGATTTTAATTTTGTATATCTGCGTCTTGGCCAGTTGTCCCAGGGCACTTGCTGTCTCTTTCTGTGTCTTCTGTCCTGCCGCATGCAGGACGAAGGAAGAGCTAACAAACCCCCGGGCCACGGACCTCTCTGGACCTGCGACTCTGGGTCACTGAGCACCGCGGGTCAGCCGGTCTTGCTCGGGCTCCATGTAAAGGATTTGCCAGGCTACCGGATCATGGCGGGAGGGAGGAGACACCCCCGGTGTCTTGTGTAATCAACATAAGGACAACAGCTAGAAGGTGGTGTGTATGTGTGTAACGTGTGTGTACTTACAGATGAGCAGATGAAAATTGAGCATTTCACTTTCCAAAGTCTCATAGAGGGACCTTCAGCTCTGGCTGATTCTACTTGTGTCTGACCCCATAGAGGCACAGGGATGAAGATCTTCACTAATAAGTCAAGATCAGTATTCATAGCAGGAAGGCAGCTCTCGCTTGCACGTTGAGACTCCCCAAACTAAAGTGGACCAGAGAACCAAAGCACCAAACTGTCTCCATTGTTCCGCATCCATAATATGAGCCTACTGCAGGACAACGCTCCTGGTTGTTCAGCAGTCATGCTGGCCATCTGACTAACTGCGACAGGCTTCTATGGAACCAGCCTCCAGAGAACCTGCGAGGACCCGGGGCTTGGCCTCCTGGTCCGAAAGAGGGAACTGCTTCATTGTTGCTGCCTGAAACAATAATTTTCTATAATTTCTACCATCTAAACAGAGTGTGTGAGGAAACAAACATGGCCAGGCTTGGCCCCCAAAAATAACTCAACAAAAGACACTATGAGAGGTCGGTGAGGAAAAGGGGCCGCTGACTAAAAACAGCCTCTGCAGCTGTCGGCGTGCTTTCACTGCAGTTGCAGCTTTCGTCCGCTAAATGTATGGAATCAAGCGCTGGCTAAAAACTACAATTACAGGTGATATACAGATTGAAATCATAGGGCCTGCGTTTTCGCTGAGGAAAATTGTCCTAATGAGTGGTTTGGCGATTGTTGGGGTGGAAGGGAGAGAAGGGTTGGTGTTGGAGGAGATCGTGGAAGTCTTTAGAGTGTGTGTGTGTGTGAGGGAGAGGTGGAGGCGACGGCGGCGGTGGGGGGGCATTAACAGCTGCACCTGCTGCTGCGGCGCACACTGCCACAGTTAATGATATCGGATGATATCATTAGGCAAAGTGCTCATAAACAGATGTTGGAAGCGCTGCCTAAACAGTGTTAGCTGAGCCGGTGTGCATTTGTGTGAACGTATTATTTATATAGGGCAGTTAAGTTTGTTGTGTTAATAACCCCTCTGTTAGCGTGCAGGAAGTGGCGGAGCAGCGGTGGAGGGGGGCAGATGAGAGTTAAACTGCACCTCGGAGGCTGATCAGAGGTGTGAAGATACAGCTGAAGATGAGAGCAGCAGGTGGAGAGGAACCCAAAGGGCCTTTAGCACGACCTGATCAGGACGGAGTGTGACAATGAGCTGCTGCACACACAAGTAGATTTATTTATGTCTTTTGACGGCACGTTTCTGATCTAAGCGGAAAACAATCCAGGTATTTTTGAAGAGCAGAAGTTTTGGATGCATGTTTCTGTCTGAGTGGTGAAGAGAAATATTCCATATATTGAGTGAGTTTAGTCGCATTATCAAGGATTCTCAATCCAGCACCATGTTTCACTATATTCTTCACTCTTTCACACTCAGTAATATATTAGTGGCTTTACTCTGTGTTACGGCATACCCATAAAAATATCGGTCATCACACCGAGTCATCAACTTTACTACCGTATTATCAAGTTTCTATGCTTTAAATCCCATGCTTGAAAGCATTTTTTTGAATTTGAATCATAATCTTGTCTTTTTTTAGGCGTTCATTCTGACACATTAAAATCTAACAGAACATGCAAATCATCAGTGACTTAAAAAAACAGAAAAGAAACATTATTGAGGATTAAAAATACTCACAAGATATATGGGTTTATGATGTAAAAATAAGAACATTTAACAGGATAAACCTGCGGAAAACATCCGGCTCGATTCACTGACGTGAGGTCAGGAAGGACACTCGATGCAGTCTGACAGGGCGGAACATCAAGACGTATACTCAGACACGTGTTAACAGATTTATGTAAAAGGTTAACGTCCTTGTGTTATTCTGCTCAGGCGCTGCGATCCCCCCCCCACCTCCTCCCCCTCTTCAGCTAAAAAAAAGGGGGGAACAAGCGCCCATTTCCATGCCACCATTATGCACATTTGTCCTGTCAAGAGAATGACAGGCCGGTTGACTCTTCCCCAGATACGACCATTAGGTAACGCTCTGTCATCTGACAGCCAGGCATTCTGCCGCTCCCTAAAACCCCCCTAATTATTTCCTTCGCAGAGACGGGCGCCAACGGTGGGTAGGTGATTTTTAACCTTTCACGTGCACCTGGGGAGCCCTCCTCGGGGGAGCCAAGGTGCCTGTGTGGCATTCAGTCATCAAAACATGACCTTTTATGGCCGTTTGGAGAGCAGTTGGCACCGGGTGCCACGCGTCGGCTAATGCTAATGTTGATGACTAATTTATGCATCAGCCCACCGCATCTGCAGCAAGTTTCGGGGAGCAACAATGTGATAGAGCTGTGTGTGAAGGAGGGGGTTGCAGGCAGAGGTGAAAGGCGTTTTGGCGGAAAGGGGCGGAGCTTGGAGACGCACGGTAGCGCCAGGCGACAGGGAATTGAGGCTAATTATGTTGCAGGGGATACATTCACCGTGACCAGTGAGCCTTTTTAGAATTTGTCCAGCACAATCTGACCTTTACTTTTTTGTTGCTCAAATTGTGGGAGACCAGAGAGCAGGCGAGACGTGTCCCCAGTCTGTGACCCGACTGCCTTTATTTTTGAAAGGCGGTGCAGGTCTTTGACATCAACGACTCCTCAAAAACGTCAGGTTCCTCGCCTATTTTGAGTGCAATAATATCAGAATCAGAATCAAATTTATTGCCAAGGTCAGTGGGGAGCCCACTAACTAGGAAAGTGTTTGGGAATAACGTGCAGTCAAAAAGTAAATAAATAAATAAATAAAAATAAAATAAAATAAAATAAAATAACAACAAGGCTGTTCACGAATTCAACAGTCTGACGGCCGAGGGGAAGAAGCTGTTCCTGTGACGGGAGGTTCTGGTCTGGATGGACCGTAGCCTCCTGCCAGAGGGAAGAGGAACAAACAGTCCATGTCCAGGGTGAGAAGGGTCGGCTCTGATCCCACCTGCACGTCTCTGGGTCGATGCGCTGCAGTCACCTGTGTTTCTAGCACCCTCGACATACCGGGGTTGGACAAAATAATGGAAACACCTTAAAGCCTTTTATAGCTTTAAGGTGTTTCCATTATTTTGTCCAACCCCTGTAGACGTTACAAATAACAAAAAAAATCAAATCAAATAAAAAGAAGTGGAAACTGACTTCAATAGATTTAATTTAAAACTGAATTGCAGGGAAGTCAGAGTCATATTGCCGAAGATAAATCCACACTCAGAATCCCGATCAAAAACTTGACATTGCCGGTGAAACCAAACAAACTTACATTTCTAATCAACACATAAAAATCTCCTGTTTTTCTCCGTTTGCAAAGAAGGATTGCGGTAGTATAAAGCAAACATGTCATCACTTCCTTCTGATCATGCCCCCTGCCCCCTTTTTTTAATGTCTGCACTGCCGAATATGGATGTTGATGATGAAGCAGCCTGTGGGAGAGCGATGGTTGAAAGGAAGACATTTAAATAAAAAAAGGCCTCTGGCTTCACTGTTCGCTGACAAAAATGCTGTATGTTTATGGTCTTCCCTAAACTCCTGCAAGTCCATCAATTCGGATTATCATAAAGTGTTCCTAGCAGACGAACAGTGATGAAGGAAGCTAATCGGATCAAAAGTAAGTGATGGTGGTATTCTGCTTGAAAAACACAATTTGTATGAATCTGACCGCGGCAGGCGCATTGGAAAATATGTCTCTTTGTGTAGACAAATCAGGAAATTAGACTTATTTTGCCTGGAAAGTGCGATTCTTTACCCCCTCCCACCCACCCTTGCATTCATGTTTCTCAACTTGCGGTGAAAGGTCATCGCCAAGTGTTTCCCTCCGAGCTAGGCGGCGCAATAAAACACGAGTAAACACAAAGGAAGACGGATTCAAGCCGGTACACCGTTTGTGATTTATTCTAATGCCTTTTTTTTCTTGGCACTATTAAGCTTTAAAATTACATGTTTCATCAAGAAGCGCTGCTCTCACCTGAGCATTGGAGTCGTAAAGTAAAATATAAATATTTTATCATGAGAAATTAGGCTGAAGATGACCACGTTTAATGAACCACATTTTTTTTTCTTTTCTGGTGTATGTCGCATCTCTCTTTTTTTTTTTTCCAGTTTTGGCGACCTGGCTTTTTCCTCTCCTCCTCCTCCTCTTCTTCATCTTGTTCTTTCTCGTTAAATAAATTAGAAAGTACCCACCAGGGGTGATCAGACGGCCACAAACCCTTGTCATCTGTCTCGCGGCGCTGCCAGGCACACAGAGAGTGAAGTAGGAGAGGAAGAAGAAGAAAAAGAGGAGGACAGCCAAGGATCTCTACTTCTCCATCTTCTTTTTCCCTCCCTGGCTTCTGTCAGAGGTGAGAAGGAGCTGGAGGAAGAAGCGCCTCATTTCCATCCTGCCAGACAACCCAAGGCGATCTGTCATTTGCCGAAAAGAAAAAAAATCATATATTTATTTAATGCTGTGAGAATACACAAGGAGGTGAGGACGGAAGAAGGGGAGACAGGAGGAAAGAAAAAAAACTTTGCTACATATGGAGTGCTTCTTACAACTAATCAGCAGACTGTTGGTGATTGGGGCCGCGGGCGCCAGGTTGGCTCGAGCCGGAGTTAGCACAGTGCCCAGGTCTTTGCTGCAGGCTGCACAGGTTGGCCTCAACTCTGCTGGGGAGCAGATGGCGAGCCAAAGCTTGTAGTCACACTTACCTTCCCCACTAAATCCCTAATCCCTCCGTGGACGCTCCTCCAAGGCAGGTTTTTGGAGGCAGAAATAGGGGTTACAATCTGGACCGGTACTGCGTCTGCCAAAACACTCACTACACAGAAATGCAAATTAACTTATTTGTGTTGTCGGCCAGCCAAGGCGCGCCGCTTCTTTTTCTGGTAATTAAGATACCTTGAAAAATATTTGTAAAAGATCAATAATTTCAAACGGACAATGCCGGGAAGGAGAAATGCAGAGTCGGACTGGCTTTGTTTGTTTGCATGCTTTTCATCTGTGCGCCGCCAGAGACAGCTGATGCAGGACAAGCAGGCTGCCCTTTTCTCGCGGAATACTCGCCCCAAAGTCCGCTGGTGTGTCACAAGAAAAGGGGGACATGAAAACAGTAAGACGCCAGGGTGGAGCCTCTGCGACTTCTGTGAGTCACGCTTGTTGGCTGGTGACCGACAACTCGCATGCGGGCGCACGCAGATCTTTGCTTTAAACAGGCTGGTTATGGCGGGCGAAATTAATATAATAATCAATGGCAGCATGCCGACCAGAGTCCTACACCTCCTCGAGTATCGCTGCTTTGAGTCTCTGGCAGAAAACCTCTGATCATGAGGGGAAGTTCTGTAAACAAAACTCAAACCCGCTGTGCCCTTTTTCATCGAATCCCTTCCCATCAAGGAAGATTCCAGACGCATTATCGCTGCTTGCTCGACAGCATGTTGAGCTGCAAAGCTTGAACACTTGTGACAGACATCTTGCGGGCCACGTGAAATGACTTGGAGTTGCCCCAGTGGCCTCGATTTTGACATATGTGCTCAGGACAAGACACTCAAGTGTAGGTGTGGTTATGTAAACAGTGGTGAGGGGTTCGCATCAAGCCATTGCGGTGAAAGTAACACGGTTATATAAACAGGGGTGTGGCGTCCCGGTCCAGTCTGAAGCCTCTGGGACCGGCCAGCCGGATGAAATGACCTCCTCGGTGTCTGACCAGATGTCCACACTGGGACGGGTTCAGATGGTCCCAGCAAGCAGCGAGGGAAAGGTCAGAGTCACACGGTGGGTTAAACTGGACCCATCATGGAACTGGCGCGGATGTGGCATGCGCTCACCGGCAGGGATTATGTCAATTACGTCTCATGCTGGTTTAACGCGGGATTACAACTGGTTTTAGAGTGGCAGGACACATCTGAGTGTGGCACATGGTCCGCCTGTCTCCCAGCTCCTGGGAATATAACCGACTGTTGTTTATGGCGGCGCCGTCAGATGTCATTTTACTCCAAACATTTGATTCGATTATTTATGCAATGACCACGTCGCTGTTTGTGACGTGTTTGTTTCATAAATTGATATTTTTCCACGAATCCTGCCATATGTCTGTGTGGGAATTCAATGCACGTAAGGCGTAATCGAGCAAAAGTACATCCATTTATTCTCTCTTTGACAAGTGCCGACATGAAGCTACCTGAACAGGAGTCGATAAATTGTGGCGCAGAACTCTAGTCAGCTTGTCTGTCTTTGTGAATTACATTTCCAAGGCGGAGAGGCGTTCTCCCGGAGGGATAATTATCTCGCCATCTTTTCTTCTTTGCTATTCATAGCCGCTTTATCAGAGATGAAAAGGAAGGTAAGTGAAGAATCTGTTGAGTCAATGACGCCGCGCTGCAGACGAAAGGGCCATGAAAGCTCAAATCAGCCAATGAGAGACTATTAGCCTCTGCTCTCTCGGCTGTATTCATCGCATGACTGCAACCTGAATGGCATTAGCTCCCAACCTGCCTTTAGCATTCATGACGGCGGCCGGTGACTCCGGCCGGCATTTCACCTGAGATGCATCTGCGTTGGACACGGCGAGCGTGGCCCAACTGGCCCCGGAGTCCCTCCTAATTCCTCATTCTCAGTGATGTGCACATTTCAAAGCAGTGGTGGAATCAATTAATGGACCGGTAATGTGCCTCATTTTCATACAAGGCGAGGGCTCGATGGTAGAAAATCAGATTCTCAGACTAGAATCAGTTATCTGAGGAGGAATTAAATATGAGCTCTTCACAGAAATGCTCTGATTTTCTCTTCCCAGAATTCAACGATTCCCCTTCTCTTTGCTTCAGCTGCGTGTGCTCCTGCATTGATGTTGACATTGACAACTTCTGAAACTGAGGTCACTACAGATGCACGCTGACCCGGAGGTCAAGGTGTGGCGGAGCTTCTGCCATGCTCTCTGGTGTCTCTGTTCATGTGGGCTGCTCTGCTTCTAAGTGCTTTAAATCAGGGAGGGACTTCAAGAGAAGAATGACGTGTAAACTTTCTTTCACAGGGAGCAGTTTTCAGTCACCAATTCCAGGTCATCCCAAACCAAACTTCCATGATGACGGAGACAAACTGAGATGGTGCTGTCGGACAGTGATTTTGGGTTCCGTATAGAAACACAGTGTTGATCCGGCCACTTCATGCAGCGGAACGCTTCCACCCTGATGTTTAAGCTCATACAGATGTGTACAGATTCAACTTCAGTGTAATACATTATAAAACCTGTCATCCACTTGATGTTTTGTGTTTGTGCCTCTGAGTGCTTTTTCTTATCCGTTTGCTCATTGTTTACTGATGGGTTTGTGCTGACTAAAACACGTGCAAATATGTTTGTTCACTCTGAAAAAAGGGGCAAAAACTCTGGGCGGTCAGTGCCAAATCATGCCCTCTAAACTGAACCAGAGTTGGATTTAAACACTGACAAGGACTATGTTGTCTCTATATGATCGTTTCTTTCTATTCAATTTATCCAGCATTGTTTATGAATGAAGTTGTGGTCCTAACACTGTATGGCAAAGGATGGTTTCACATGCATGTCTCTCCAAAAACCTAAGTCACTCCCACTCCCAAGGTGTCTGAGTGCAAGTGCCCTCATTCCCATCTCAGAATGTTGCCGACGTCAACCTTCCACGTTGCATTTCAATGGAAGCACATGCTCATCATAAAGTGTGTTTGTATCAATTGGTCTGTTTTATTTTTATTGCATTTAACTAGCTGCAATATGTGACAGAGATTCCCACCATCACTGACCATGAATCGCAGGCAGTCACAGAGGAAACACGCGGCTGCTTTGCTTTCATAATAATCTTTTTATTTGTTTTTAAAAGATTAACTGACGCATATTTATTCTTGAATCCAATCCGTCATCGATCCAGCTCCAAAGATCCTGTCTACCCTCCGTCAGCAGGTGCTTTATCACCTGTAATTTCAGCGCTCTACCCTCCACTGTGACGCTGACATTGTTTGATGTTCATGATTCATTCCTCAAGCACCAATGCATGATTTATACCTTAGCACAAACACCACACGACACAGTGCTGGGAAGGTTTTGAGCAGTTTTAAGAAGTTCTGTGTGGTGCTGCTGGATGGCAGGAGATTTGTGAGGGGGGGAAAAAAAGCGGTATCAGGGCGCACTTCTCCTCGACTCTGACAGCTGTAACCAGGCGGCACTTAAAGGTAGAGCAAGGTACAACCCCGCTGTTTTCTCAACGGCAGGCTCTTTGAAATATGAATGAGCAGCCAGTCTATACATCATGTTAGCTGACATGTTGTATTAAAATTTATGAACGACTTCATCAAAAAGCACTTTCTGCCAGACAGATTTGCCCTGACATCGGAGTTACACGGCTGGTTGGAACCTCAGATAAATGTGTGTGTGCTGATGCTTATGTGTGAAATTATGTGTACTGAGAGTCGGTACACCTCTGTGTGGGATGTGTGTGCGTGTGTCTGTGAATCCGTCCTGTGCTTTGAGCACTCTAAGCTTTTGAATAGCAGAAAGAGATAATAGCTTATATGGTGAGCAGAGGAGAGGAAGCACAGCTGCTTTAAGTACAAATAAAACTATTTATTGCTGCTGATTTCTAAACTGAGTATTTGTCTTACAGTCTATCACGTTCAGTCCCTTTCCTCCAACCTCATTTCTCCATCAGCTACTGTCGTGCTGGTCCAGTCAACCTTTGTCGAGCCCTGCAGAGCAGATCCTAGCAAGTGTTGTGTTGTCCTCTCTTTCATCAGACCGTACCAAAGACAAGGTGCCTCACATTTGCTACTCACTTGTAGACCTTCACTAGGGCCAAAAAAGTCCAGCTCATATGTGCTTGGTGTTTTACTGCAATGGACTGAAAGCCATCAGTAATATCTTACATTTTTTTTTGTATTTGTACACAACAAATACTAAATACTGTGAAAATACTGTGAACATGAAACTAAAATTTGAATGGTGTGACAACACTGAACTTCTGGAATGTTGTTACAACACCAAAGCTATAGCGTGAATACAGAATTTCAACAAGCACTGGACCTGACTTGGCTTCATTTTCCTTGCAACACACCTGAGATTTCAACCAGGCGACTTTCACGCAGAGTAGATTTATGCCGTGGCAGCATCCCTTGTCAACCAGTACTATAACAACTTTTTTCTGTTTGTGACAGTTGAGTGACAGTTGTTGAACTGTCACTCAACAATCTTAGTGTTTGTGTGTGCGAGCCCAAGTTGTTTCTCCTCCTTTTCTACCTTCTCTGTGATGGATGATGAAGAAGATGTCTATCAAAACTGGGTAGGAGCTGTCATCCTGTCTCTCCCAAGATCTCCTCCTCCCTCACAGTCAAGCCCACGTTGAGGCCCAAGAAAAATGCGACTGCAGGTATCACATTCCAGGTTTATGATTGGGTCTGTTGCCGTGTGACCATTTCATTTCAAGTCATTTTGTGCGTCATTCTTCATGCCGCAAGACCGATTTTAGTGGATGGACCCGTGGCTGTTCTTTTTAATGCCACTGAATTGGAAAGAGACAAAAACTCTGTAATCCTAAAAACGCATAAATAAAACAGCCTAAATACCAAGTGAGAATCAGTGAGTGTCCATGTGTGTGTGATGGCCTTTTCAGATTTTGGGTTATGAAATAATACCTGTCATCTGTTGACTGCTGAACCCAGAAAAGGGGGCAGGTTTTCCAGGTCAGTCCGCCATCTGCCAGAGCAGCCCTCTCCTGGTTCTGCACATAAGCACCTGATTGGCTGGAACCGACCCAGGGTGGGCGGGGCCACCCGCAGCGTCCCCGCTGGGACCTGGGGGAGGCGGTCACATGCGGATACACTCATCCTGGAGAGACACAAACATGCACATGTGCTCATGCTGCCAAAAAAGTATGAAAACATGGTTGAACACCAACTTTTAATTGAAGAGAAGAGACAGTATATAATAGTTGGGGGGAGTCGGTGAGGTGTGCTACATAGCAAATGAATTATCAAATGTAAACTTTCGTGAAAAAAAAACAAAAAAAAACAAAAGCAAATGCTTATGTCTAAAAGTGTCTATTCACACAATAAAGCTTAAAGTCAGCCATCAAAAGGATGCTCATCCATAGGTGCCTCAAATTCTTACAAATATTGGATAAATAAATGAATAAAAGGCTTTACATTTTCAATTTCTTCAACTGAATTGTCGTGATTCCCAACTAAAACAAATGAATGCCAATAAACACATCCCTTTGTTGATGTAATTTCCTGTTTAGGATTGTTGAATTCTATTCAAACATCTCAAACCGCTGCCTTTAGGAGGAGCATTCTGAGAGGCCTATAAATAGTTTATATATAAATGTAATGTTAAACGTACAATAGTATCTTAGCAACACTATAACATAATAATATTATCTAGAAAAGTTAGGTAGCAAATCAAAAATACACACAAGTCATATGCTCCCATAAATATGTTTTGCATTTTTAAAAATCATTTCATTGTGGTTTTCTAATTCATGTCTGTCACCGATTGAGCTGCTCAACAGCATTTAACCGCACAGATTATTATTCTGTATTATATTAACAAACAACAGAAGCTCCATCTATTTCCTCCCTCCCTCCCTCATGAGTTCAGCTGTCTGGTCAATGGGACCGAGGCAAGTGGCCAAGCATGTAGAGCCAAGCCCACCCCCCCCTCCCCTCCCACTCCCACCTTCCTCTCCCATCCAGACGGCCTCCTGTTCAGCTGTGCCGCTCGCCACAGGTTCCAGCCAGGTCAGATGTTCAACACGAGCAACAACATGTTCACTCCTCACCGCTGTTTACTCCGGACCACTCGCAGCCACAATCGTCCAGAGAACATATTTGGTTAAATACACGGAAAAGTCAAGCCTCATTAGGACAGTGTTTGGAAGTTTGCATGGATTGACTAATGATCATAACACGAACACAAACGCGTTCCTAGCGTTCAGATCATCCAGAAAACAACAAGATGAAAAATCATATTTTTGCTAAATTTGACACAATATGATGATTAAAAATGTTTTGAATTACAAACACCATTTTATTGGAATGTTACTTTAAAAAATGAACAGGGTAAAGGTTTCAATATTTTTTATTTATGGTGGTGTTCGGGAAAAAAACTTTTACAAACCTTTCTCACCCCAACTTTAGAAGTGATCCATTCTGCTGACTTTTGTCTCTCGACCTGTGCATAAATGCAGCTATTTAATCCTCCGCTTTAATGTCTGTCTCTGGCTGTTACCCTCGCAGCACAAGTCAAAGGTGCAAATGGGCTGCCCCAGTGCACAACAGATAGAGTTGCGGCACATAAACGGCTGACTCCTGCACGGCTGTTGGAACGCCAGCTGCCTTTGTATGTGTGCAAATCCAAAATTGTTTTGGATTCAGGTTCCAACAGAAGGAGTGGACATGCAAGAGTGAAAGCAGCTTGTTTCCTGTGTCTTGCCACGTCAATAAAACAAGTATTCGCTGAAGAAACTTCTTCTCCTGCTGATGGAGTTTGATCAAAGCACCCGAGTCGAAAATATGCAGATGTTTGACCATTAAAGCCGAACACAATATTGACTGTGCTGCTCGATGTATGCGACCTTTAACCTGTTTGCACACTGCCGTCTGCAAATTAGATCAAAGAAGGTTTGAGTTGTAATAAGACGCTCTGTCTTCACGCAACCTTTAAACCTCTCCGAAAACTTGCCTTTGTTCCCCAAATGCAAATTTTCAAAAACATATTTCCTATAAAAACAAATCATTATTCAAGTTTTTGGAAGCAGATGGTCAAGGTTAAAGTCCGTCCAATGTGTTTTGTTTCCCTTAAAAACTTTCCAAACCCATCCTTTCTTCTTTTTTCTCCATAGTTTGAGAGCTGCACAACACACTTATATAGTCTCACAATTTCAACATCAACGTCTGGGATAAACTAGAATTACGGTCATGAATTTGTGTCAGGCTTCACCTCATTACACGTTACCATAACTTGTTGTATATTATTTGTATGATTCCAGATTGTAAAAATACTTACCATAATGCACTGCAACAGAGAAATGTTGTCAAAGCTTCAATGGCTAATATCAAGCACATAGTTGAATTTGTCCAATACACTGTTATTTTGCTTTATAAGACAAAACGATTCCAATTGAAGGCCTGGGTGCCAAACCTGATCCTGAGCTTGAGATGAAAATCTGCCTCAAAATAAAATTTTGTGGCAATTTCCAATACATGTTGATTTTATGACCTATAAAGATTAGTGTTAAAGATTTTTATTGTTTTTGGTGTCAATCTTCTGGAGTCATTAGGTGATAAATCTCTGTATGTTGACTACTACATTTGTAAAAATAGATTTCACAAAAAAAAAAAAAATAAAATAAAATAAAAAATATATATATATATATATATATATATATATATATATATATATATATATATATATATATATATATATAAATTTGCTTTGACCTGCCACTTGTACCGTGTTCATACTGGCCCTCGTGTGAATGAGTATTTTATTTATTGGAAGATCTGTTTATGCGGTGAATATCCAGGTTAGAGGTGAAAATGTACATATGATTTAAATGTATTATGTAGTATACTTATTGTATTTTATGGGAATAGAAATACAGTTAAAGTGACCATCACTCCATTAAAAATACATTTTTAAAAATAATTCAATATGACTATTCATTGTCATGGTGAAAGAAAAACAGACAATAAATAAATAAATAGTGAGTTTTGTCGAGAAATCAAACTGTAACATCAAGTGCGATGCCATATTGTAGTATTGCTGTGACCTTATGTAGGCCATATTCACACCAGCCAAGGGCAGCATGTGGCCCCCGAGCCGCACTTTGCCCTCGTCTGGTACACAGTTTTCCATAAACTGGACAAATCAGTTGAAGCTTCAATAAATACACCACCGTTATGTACATCATCAACAATAATTAGTTGAATATGGTTCGGATCACATGGAAACTTGCTAAAAACCGTCAGCAACACAACAGATGCATCAACAGTCATCACTGTCACTGCGTGGCAGCAGAGACACAGACACACTGTCCATGTTGTTTCGGCGGCAGCTTGTGAATTTTAGGAGGGCAGATGTTCTCCGTCAGGCGTCGCCCGACCTCCGAGACGGGACCAAACACTGTGGATGTTGTCTGACCTGCAGAGCTGGAGGAGGGAGCGAAGGGGAGCCGTCCTCCTGGTGCCCCCCTGAAGATTGTGGCGGTTGACGGATGGATGAGATCAGCAAAATGGCAGCTGCTGACGCGCAAACACAAACACACTGAGAGACGAGCAGCAACGCACATAAGTGGGACTACGATTAAAACAACGACTACGACAGAACGCATCGACGGATGCTGCACCTCACGTGACAACTGAGTATGCAGCACCTCTTGTCCTGCTGCTCATGGAAGGCTGTTTTCAGTTTGTCATGGTTGATGGTGTTTTGATGGCCTTAGATATACATGTATATATGATGCTGCATACTGAATGTGTGACGGCATATGCGCAGGTGTCACCAAACCCTGTTCTGGGGAAGAATGCCACGGTAAAGCAAGGCACACTTGCACTCCCACTGACTGTAGAACCAGCGACGTGCTTAAGCTCAGCACCTTCGTCCTGGCCTCGCCAAACAGGGTTGTCATCTTCAGAGGCCACTAGATGGCACTGTCTGTGGTACAGTGGGATCTTTGACTCAGAGGAATTATTTCAAAGAAAACCTCACGTCATTTTTAAAACAAGAACACCACCGACTTTGCTTAGAATAGTGAGACACTGTTTCTCAGGTTCAAAGGCCACGAGATAGCGAGACATTCATGTGAGCCCCACCGACTGAACACTGAAAATGAGGACAAGTTTTAGAATTAGATCCAAGCGCAATCCTACACCCTCGGCGATGGTTGTGGACTGAACAAGATCACGTTGTTGTGCTCCTCTGTACTGCGTCTTGTGTGACACTGTTGCACTTTAATGCTGCAGACAAGTGGCCCACACAGCATCCTCACGCCGCACTTCTTTCTGTTAGTGCCTTTTTTGTTTGTTTTTCAACTCCCTTAACTTTGTGCAGCGGCAGCAGCCCTGGCTGCCCCGCTGACATGACGGCCCGGTTTCCCCTCTTGCTGGAGCTCTCCTGGCTGAGTAAAGGCTGCTTTTCGAGAAGCAGCTGGTGATCCTTTAATTGCACACAGATGCTCTTCACTTGAAGGCGACTGGTCCACCCCTCCCCATATGCCACAATTGTCAAAGACGAGCGATCACATGTGGATGGAAGCGGCTTCCTATAGGTGTTGGCAGGCGCCTTCCCAGGGTGAGCAGTAGAGATGCATGGAGGAGCTGCTGATTCCCAACACGCTGGTAGAGTTGAAGCACAAAAGAGACCAGAAGAGAAGAGGTACTTTGACTTGATATAGAGATGTCCACTGTTAATGTTTTTATCTCATGCGCTGTTTTAACTTAACAAGACTCACTGCTGACCTCACTTCCTGCTCATGATTCTCCATATTTGAGTTAACTCACCATTGCAAATGTTGAAAATTAAATATTTCCTCATTTTTTTTACTGAGGTTTCAGTCAAGAAGCATACGCAAACATCATTGGTGCTGCTCAAAAATACGTATTTCTACCAATGAACACAGGTTTTTGAACTTGAATTTACAAATTTGAGAATTTCATGTTAAAAGGATGAAATGCATTGACTGAAATTTGCTTTATTTCTAAAATTCACTGTTGACATTTTTAGCTTGTGCGCTGTTTTGTCTAAACCAGACTCACTGCTGACCTCACTTCCTTCTCATTATTCTCAATATTTGAGAAATTGTTGAGGTAACTCACCATTGCAAATGTTGAAAACTGGAATATTTCCTCATTTTTTTACTGAGGTTTCAGTCAAGAAACATGCGCAAACATCATTGGTGCTGCTCAAAAACACTTATTTCTACCAATGAACACAGTGTTTTGAATTTGAATTTACAAATTTGAGAATTTCATGTTAAAAGGATGAAATGTACTGACTGAAATTTGCTTTATTTCCAAAATTCACTGTTGACGTTTTTATCTCGCGCGCTGTTTTAACTTAACAAGACTCACTGCCGACCTCACTTCCTGCTCATGATTCTCAATATTTGAGTTAACTCACCATTGCAAATGTTGAAAACTGGAATATTTCCTCATTTTTTTACTGAAGTTTCAGTCAAGAAACATACGCAAACATCATTGGTGCTGCTCAAAAATACTTATTTCTACCAATGAACACAGGTTTTTGAACTTGAATTTACAAATTTGAGAATTTCATGTTAAAAGGATGAAATGCATTGACTGAAATTTGCTTTATTTCTAAAATTCACTGTTGACATTTTTAGCTTGTGCGCTGTTTTATCTAAACCAGACTCACTGCTGACCTCACTTCCTGCTCATGATTCTCAATATTTGAGAAACTGTTGAGTTAACTCACCATTGCAAATGTTGAAAACTGGAATATTTCCTCATTTTTTTACTGAGGTTTCAGTCAAGAAACATACGCAAACATTATTGGTGCTGCTCAAAAATACTTATTTCTACCAATGAACACAGTGTTTTGAATTTGAATTTACATCTTTTAGACTTAGACTTTCTTTATTGTCATTGCACAAAAACATATCACTATATTATGGCTTCTGGTTTCCAAAAACAAAAACTATATATCCAAAATAAAAAAAATATCAGATAAATACTACTACTACTACTACTACTACTAATAATAATAATTAATAAAAAAATACATATATATATATATTACATATAAACAAATAAACAGTACTGCAGCTATTGTCCAACATTCAGCAACCTGACAGCACCAGGAAAGAAACTGTTCTGCATCGGATGCCGAATGGAAAACAGTGCATACTTTTAGCATTTTATTTTGAATTGATAAATGTTTTCACCAAAATCTGCTTGATTGTTTCTAAAATTCACACCTGTCTCCTTAAGATTCTAAAATAATAATAAAAAAAAAATCTTTCCATCCAACGTCAATGTTAAAATGAACTCCTCACTTTCTTTCCCACCAATTAGAGATGTCTGCGGCACCACATTGCACTCTTGGACCTCCGTCAACAGGGGGATGAGGCGGCTCAGCTCGTGTGAAACGGTGCTGGCAGTCTTCGCCTTTTTGCATTCATTCCCCATATTTTTTTGCGTTTTTCACCCCCGGCGATGAAGACAGCACAATAGTCTCAGTGAGCGGTGACGATTAACACATAAAAGAGACAGGGGGAATCTCGCTGCTAGATACTAGCGCTCATGAAAGGGCAAAGCATTCATGCCATGCCAACAACTTCAGTGGGAGCCCCTTCTATCTGATTGGTGATCTTTTGTTTTGGCATTGCCCTCAATCCGAGGGAACGTGCCCAATCAGATTACAGGGAGGAAGGCAGAGCGAGACGACAATCGCTGTTTTCTATTTACTCTGTCTTTTCTGAAAATGGCTTCACTTAAGGTTGCCAGAGATAAGTCAAGTCAAAGCATCTCCATCTAAACTCCTAACTTCTACCCTCCAGCACATTCGGCTGATCAGACTCTCTCGCGCCATGAATGCGAAAAATGGATCAGATTAACGCACCGGAGAACAATAACAAATGGCAGCGAACCTCACAAAACTTTTGGGATGACAAAATTGTGAGGGGTCTTTTTTGGTCTGCATGTGTGCATGCTTTCAGTCGAACACTATATATATATATATATATATATATATATATATATATATATATATATATATATATATATATATATATATATATATATATATATATATATATATCGCAGATTTATCACTCTGGTTCACACAATACCTTTCAATCCTGCAGAGCTTTTGGATGAAGCGGTTCAATAAGTCTGTACACCTAAAAACTGGCTTATTTACTGTTAATAATCCGTAGTTACAGTGTATTTTAGAGTAAACGTCTGGTGACCAACCCTGGGTAAAATAATGTCAGGCTGAACAAGCTATGACAAGCTAATATGCAACTAATACACATATTAATTTGTAGTTTATTTATGGTCATATAAGCCATGAAACCACACCAACCTTCATATCAAGTGACGTTTAATCCTAAGTAATGCTGAGACTTCATTCATAATTTGTTGCATAGAGAAAGAATTTGTTGACGCAAATAACACAGGTTAGTTGCGTATGAACTTTGGCTGGGGAACATTTTTCAGTGCACTCCATCACACAATGTGACCAAAACCTCCATTATTACGGGGACTTCATGAGATCACAGTGATGGAGGGATATTTTAAGTTCCGTGACATCAAGTACTGATGTTGTTCAGTGCACTTTATGCAGTAGAGTGGCCCTTCACTGGAGCACTTCCGCCCTCAAGCTAGCGCATACAGATTTGACTTTCATTTATTCCAATGAAATGCAATTATTAATGGTTTTATTGTTCATTTATTCACTTATTTACTGAATCCGCAAAGTTTGTTTTCTTTTTTTTTGGCAAGAGATACTGCAAATCCTCTGGATGCAGACACAAAAGTTGAGACAGCTTCAATGTAAATGCTTCTATTGGACACTACAGTGGCAGACACATTCACAACCGCTGCAACACATCACTCACAGACTGTCGGGGAAATATCTGTTTCAAGCATTGAAGTTTGAAAATTACCAGTAGATCAGTAGTTTGTTTTTCCATCGCTGCTCAGCGTTGAGCAGAAACAGACAAACAAAAGAAGATCCCAACTCAGGCAGTGACAGAAACCTACTTTATCCATGACACAGTGGAGTGGGCACAAGTCTCCGCCTGTTGACCTGATTTAACTCCTCGCTCATGAGTAGAAATACCACTCAGCTCAAGCGTCCCCTGCTGTAATAATAAAGCAAGAATTACCAGATCTTCAATAATCAGTTTGATGGACAATGTGGATCATCTCATTGCATATAGTGCATAAATTTAAAATAGCATTTACATGGATAAAGAAGAGCAAAATCCCAGCGTCCTTCAGCTTCCTATAAATTCATGGCATCTTTTCATGTTTTCATCATCACCCTGATGCTCGAATTGATGTCGCTGACTAAAAAGATTTGTTTGTTAACCCAGATCTGTTTTGAATTTTACATGATCACGCTTGTATTTCATATTTTGGTGGGTTGAATGAATGATACATTTGAGCACTTGACATTCAATAAATATTTAAAACACTGTTAGTCATGTCGATAAATGCATTCATCAAACCATAACAGGAAAGTTAACATTTGTTAAACATAAAAAAGGAGCGAAAAAAACGGAGTTAATTTGACATTGGTATTTAAACGATAGCAGGCAAGCAACACAAATGAAATTAAAAAAGGTGTTATTGAAGAGGCCTCTGGATACTTTGGGATCTCAGCTACATAAATATAATTATTATTCTGACTAGTTGTGAGTAGATTTTGCTTTGGTCAACGCATGATTTAGGAGCGAAATACTGTATACACTTCAGAGCAGCGGATCAGTGAAGCAGCAGCCACTGTGAGAGTGAGACTGGTTTTAAACTGTAGGGTGCAGCAGTCGTCTTTCAAAAAGGACCAACTGGAGGCTTCAGCAGTGGAGGAGGCCTGAAATGAAGAGGAGGGAGGGGTGATAGTTGAGGCGGTAGTTGGGGGGTGGGGGGGGTTGTGTAATTACAGACTACATACCAAAACCCGTTGTAATTTTTATTACTTGATGTCAAGGAAAAAAAAAAAAAAAAGACAAAGATTGTTTCTATCAGTCAGCGTGCCGGAGCTCTGTGGCGCGGCGAGTTTGCTCGCTCGCAAACAGACATATCCAACAGACCACTTGACCGCTTAAGTTGCAGTGATTACACCATTAGCCGACGTAAACCTTCAGCCAATTTCACTGCGTCAGACTCAAGCAGCCAATTGAGAGGAGAGTCCACATAATCTGCCGGATTATACCACAGATAGTTGGTGTGTTTTAAAATGGATGACTGGATCTTTCCACTTGGTTTCCACGTCTATGGCTTGTTTACAAAATATCGTCGGATGATATTGACTTTGCTAAATAATCCACTAGGAAATAAAGACATAAAATCAAATTATTTAAAAAAGTAATACAAAAAAATACCGGGTCAAATTAAATTAAATATTTCATGATGGTTCTATGATTCGCTGAAAACGAATCATATTTTACAACCGTGGAATTAGTCAGTAAAGCACATGCTTTCATTCAGTGGACGAGTTTTTATGACAGTAGAAAAGGAATTTATTCAGGCTGAAAACATTTAATTTGCTGGTAAATATTAGAGATTTTTTTCCTTTTTTATACAGATGATGTGTAACTTCTTTGAAAGTAAAATTTGTAATGACCATCAAATAAAATAATGACCATATAATGGTCATGTTCATCTGATGAACTGCGCCAGACGCATGAATCCTAAAACCCAATACTTTTTATTGACTAAACATCAAAATATTTTGCAACAAATGCAATGTTGATATAGAGCTGCACAGTGGTTATTATTTAATGTCTTTTCTGTGGACCATGTTGTGTATTATTTACTGTGGAAATTTCTACGATATGAAATAAAACCTTGAAAAACCACCTGAAAATAGAACACTCTGATGCTGCGACTTGAGCCTTCATTCTAATTCTCTGACATTCATTTTATTTTTTTGTACTTGATGATTATCACACATAGATATCCACATTTTTTAAAAGTAATAATCGCTTGACACAAGACTTACATACATAAAGGAAATGAAATTTCATCTTGATCGAATGCTTTCCATCTAATAGTCAATCCTGCACTTCCTCACCCAAAGGCTATTGGAGAATCTGAGCAGATCCTTTTCCAGTTTGCTCTTATCAACGCATCCATTTCTGGGCAAACACCTGAAGAAGACAAGACGGCAGAGGTGTGCTGCGTCATCCCCTGTAGCGGCCACATGACGAAGACGCACTAGTAAATAACCGCCGGTTGATAACGGTGGAAACGCACCATCAAATGTACTTCATAATGCTTTACGGCTGCCATTCACTGACATTTATATATCACTTTTTAGTGGCGGGCCAATGAAACACCGGCTTTGAAATAAAGTCGGCCATGATTCATGTCTCTGCTGTGTCAGTCTTACATTAATATTATGACCATATCCATCATGTCGGCCATCTATAATGAACAGATGCAGTAAAACACAATTTGGCATGACAAGAGGGAGCAGCGGAAATAGAGCGCTGCGCGGACACCAGCGAGACGGCTTTCAGACGGCCTGTCACAAATTCATCTGCAGGGAAGCTACCGTACACTTTTGGATTTTTTTACTTTCCAAAATCATTTTGTGCTCCGTGACTGGATTAGTGAAGGTCTCAATAGCAATTGTATAATGTTTTTTTGCAATCAATGTCACAAATTTTTTTGGGCAATCCCCGATCTGAAACAACAAGATAATTCATTTAGTTTTAGTCCTTCATCTCCTGGCTCACGGCAGTTCCGAAGATCATGCAATAAAGGGGAAGAACGTCTGACTTGTTTGTTTGCACTTCAAACTGATGACCATATCCAGTGGGGCATTAATTCCCAGCAGTGCTCTCACAGCAATAGTGTGAATTGATCTTGTCACGGTGGAATGCGAGACGTCGGCGAAGCCACAACAGAAGCGCCAAACGTCTGAGACGTTAAGTTTTGTAGTTAACTGGAACAGATCTGTTCCCCCTGAAGCCCAAATATGGCAGGTGTGCATGATGGAAATCATGTGGTTGCAATTAAGTATGAACAAATTAATCCACACCGCGACAACAAAAGATGCACTTACGAAACATTAGACCCACTTGTGTGAGCTGGTCCAGGTCACAAGTTCAGGTGTATGACCTGGGAGAAGCTGGTGAATGGTTGTGTAGAGCAAACTCATGGGTCAGTCTTCTGTAATCCCGACAGGGTGATGTAGTGTGGGTTTGGATCCCAACTGCATCAAGAATATATATATATATATATATATATATATAGCTCAGAGAAAGGCATTTTAAGGAAGGCTGTCACATGGTGAGCTGAAGGCAATGTGTTCATCAGACTCTGTACACTTATATCTGGGTGCTTTTTTTTTACACACTGTTGCTTACACTACAATATACAGTATCGACCTGAACAAGTTTACTGTAAACACAAATGTGTTCAGAAATTATTAATAAAAAAAAAAATCCCTGCCGGATTCACACATCTGACCTTCAAGGTTTTTGAGCGCTTCCCATAAGGGCAACTGAGAGTCTCGTTTGACAACAGTCGTAGTGGTTGTGCAGCATATGGTGCAACTATTAGGGTACTGTGGTTGAATTCCACCGGAAGTTCACAGTCAGCTTTTGCTGTTAAAGTGAACATGATGCATTTTAATGTTTGCTGGTAAGTGGGTGTGATGTAAATTGACATAAAGACGCTGGAAATCGGTTCAGTACACAGGTCTGAAATCACGATATATAATGAAAGCTAAATGAGATTCCTCTCCCAATACTTGTCTCATTGATGAGTTTTCACAATATTTACCGATGGTATAACAAAAAAGGAATAACAAAATCTAACATAATAAGATGGTTATTACATGAACATTTTAATTCTTGTTATTACTATTACAACAGTGGTACCTCGGTTCTCAACCACAATCCGTTCCAGACGGCCATTTGAGAAGTGATTTTGTTTGAAATGTGAATCGATTTTTCCCATGACAATGAATGGAAAAAGAAATAATGCGTTCCAAGCCTTAAAATAGTCTTTTGTAGGAGTGAATGTAGAGTGTCTGCTGCAGGTGGCTGTTCCTCTATGTGTGTGGCCGCTGCATGTGGGAGGGGTTGCCGAGTGAGTGACGTCTCTCCAGAAGTGAAGAGGTGCCCGGTGCGTGTCCAGCTCTGAATGTGCGCTTCTGTGCAGTTTGGCTGTGACAAAGTCAGAAACCAAGTCACGCTCTGTCCCAGACTGGCCTCATCCCTGTCCCAGCTCCAGCCCACAACAGGACATCAAACCCTGGAGTGCTCCAGCCTCGGAGGTGTGGAGAGCGAGCACCTCCCCTGTGTCACTCGACCATGGGGGCGTTCGAGTTCTGGATGCTCGTTCGAAATCTGAAGCAAAAAAATGTTTTGTTCGAACTCCGATTTGTTTGAATTCCAGGATTCCAGGACCGAGGTTTTTTCTCTGCAGGCTACCTGGTGCCCGTCAGCACCATGTTGGTGACCCCTGGTCTACTTTGTGACACTGACCCGGACTATACACTCAAATAGCAACTCTTTTAAGGAGGACAGTCAAATGTTTCCACTCATGTTTGAAGTTACAAAATGACGGGTTGGTGTTGCATCACACCGGCGTCACTATATACCACATAAGCCACAACTTGCCTAATGTATCAACACGACTTTGCTGTCTCTCTGGGACAAAAAGTCCAATGATAAACAATTTCTTTTTAACACATTAGGAGCGTTAAAAAGGACGGAGAGTCCCTTGTTGCCCTCGTTCCTTGTTCTGTTTTTTTTCTTTTAATTGTGACTTGTTTTCTTCTTCTTTATTCCAGTGATTTGTCCTCTTGATTTTCTGTTCAGACCTTCTTTCACTTATGCTCCCCCAAGTGATGTGTTGATGAGGCTTCATGAAACAGTGCCCTAATTATGTCAGGCCACTCGGCAGCACTTTCTGCTTCAGAATCTTTTGCTTTGAAAAGCTATTCCAGAGAAACCTGGTATTTTATTTCAACTTGGAGCACCACCTACTGAGCTCTGAAAATTTGGACTATGTTTCATGAAACATCTTCAACCCATCACTAACTGCTTGAGTTTAGTTTTGGGCATTGTTGAACGTCCACTCTGAATGATCAAACTCTATTTATTGATGAAACTGAAGTTGAACTGAGAAGATGCTGAATAGTGCAGTTACGGTCCGCTGTGCATAACCTGATAGGTGAAAAGATAATAGTGGGAAAAGCTTCTAGTGTGGAAACAAACGTTGCCGTTGTGGCCTCCTTGCAAAATCAAACGTAAAATTGCCAAAGGCTCAGCTTATCAAACTCCAGAAGTTGAATAAAAACCACACAACTAATCAAAGTCTTTGGCATTTTCCACTCCATCAGTCAAACTTCTCACTTTGCTTCGAAAGTTGGATTCTTCAAATGTGCAATTTCAAAAATGCTAATTTCCTAAATCTGTTTCTTGGTCCACGGCTAATGAAGGTGCCCATTTCTGCTTCCCCACAAACACTTTGATTTCGTCTTTTTCGCACTGTTGAAAATTACACACAGCCTTGTTTTGTATGCAAAGATACGGCCTCTGCTCAGGGAAATTTTATTTGTACGCCGTCTTTCCCGCTAATGCAACAAATGAGAAATGGCGATCCAGGCCTCGGGAAATGCTCCGACTCGGCAACCAGCACTGTGATGTTTGAGCATAAGCCTCTCCTTTAAAAAAGCGTGTTGATTTTCCATACCCCAATATTGACCAACCGTCTATGTTTGATGTATGCATGCCCCCCCAAACACATTCAAACACTCCCCCATGAAACCCAATGTTTGGGCTTAACTTGTTAGTTCTGCTTCCGCAATGGCTGCTGATGCCCCGAGATATTAGTGGAGGATCGGCTGTTGCGATGATGCGATGGGCTGGCTGTCTGTCGGGAAGTTTGCACATGCTTACTGATGGGTGACGGAAGTACTGTAGCATCCACATTCATGTTTATGTGTTGATACGGACATGAATGTAGCCATGTATGTGACTGCCTCGATCCCAAAAGTGCTTTTGAAATGAGTCTGTCATGTGCACAAGAACTTTGTTTTGAGCTTGTGATGCAGGTTCCAGGGCAACTTAAGCAACCTGCTTTTATTTTTTACTTTTTTGACACCCCTCTCACTTTCAACTTACATCCCATTTAAAGCTTTATACTTGGGAGAAGATGATGAGGTCAATTTTACTTTTTTGGTCGTTTTAGAACTGCTGCAACAGTTGGTTTATTTGTCTTTCCATCCATCAAGTATCTGAGAATACGGATGAACAGATCTGGGGACAAGAATCTGGTGAGGGATGCGTTACTTCCTCAGGTAGAGAGAGAAGTTCAGTGTGTGCTGACTTGAAAATGACTTTCCCGTGTTTTGGAAGCAAGGTCCGAAACACTTCTGCTAAGTTCCATCCCATTGAGCTCATTGTATTCCTGTGATGTGTTGAATTAAAAGAGATTATTGTGCAAAAAAGAGCCTTGGTGGAAGCTGGTGTGTTCAGTTGTTTATCTGAACTGATGTTCAGTGGTGTGTTGTACAGTTGTGTCGAGCGGATGCTTTCATTTCATGTGCAGCACTTTGTGTCTTAAATCTTCAAGGTTCTATTCAATAAATTCACAATTGTAATTGCAATGGCTGCCCCTGTCTTTCCTGCCGTAGTCATGGCAAGCCATCATTTGAAATGAATATTGCTAAAGGAGGACAATTCCTGAGCTGCTGGGCTCACACATAAATACAGGGACAGCTACTTTGCTACTCAAACAAGTAATTTATTTTCATTTATTTAACTCTAGACTTCAAGTACAGCATGAAATTTGAAAAACAATGTTGAAATTCAACACTGTTGTCGCACATATCCATCCCATCTGCGCATAAAACTGAAATAAACCCCAAATCTACTCTTAATAATTTAGAAACGTTCGGACGTATCGTGAGGCAACGTATGTAATGAACATTTCAGTTTTGCAAAAACTTGCCCAATTACTTGTATTTGTCCACGATTACAACCATGAACGTGATAATAAAAGAATCAAAGTGGCAGCCATTCAGAAAAGATCAAGTGTGTAAACAGCTCATAACACATTATAAATATGTGATGAAGTTCCCGTCTCTCTCACTGCTGCGCTCCGATGGGACGTCACATCAACATATCAGATAGGTATCTTTTTCAGATTGCATATAATCTCCTCCGAGGCTGCCGCAAAGTTATCTCACCAGGAAAATATCCTTGTTTACCGAAGTGGGTGAACAGTGTAAACCTAATTACACTGAACTAGGTCAGAAATCTGCTCGCGAGTAATCAAACTGAATATTTAATGTTGTATACTACCACGTTCACCCTGAAAACACACATTTCCACATCACTTTCTACCTTCAAGTGCAGACATCCCGTTGGCCCGCAGTGTGCTGATCAAATCACCTGATCTCGCAGTCTGGTTGTGATAAAGCGGGGGGGGGGAAAAAGAAGTTTCTATTTATAGATCAGTAGACTTGTGGCCGGCAGATGACAGGAAGAGAGGCCTGTCATGAGGAATGCCTTTGTTATTTTCCATCCAGGGAGGAAATTAATTTCTTGTGATTTTTCAGAAACGCTGCCCGTGGGCGCAGGCGAGGCTCGGGCTGAAGGAAACGACAGGAGCTGATGATCTTCTGATGCTGCGAGAGATGTGGACGGACTGGCGTTAAAAAAGCTCAGAGACGCTTCTTCAAGCCGTCTTCATCAAGTCCAAGAATGAATTATTGTGCCTCCATTTGATGGCCGCTGCTGGAGAGCGATGAAGAGTTCCCCGTCGTCCTTTGAACACTTCACATGCAACAACTTTTCTCGACAGAGGCTTTGATGCGCACGGCCAAAACTTGATCCAATTTGAATTGGACGCAGCTTTTATCATGTGTATCTGCCCGTGAAGTTTGAATTCAGGCGACGATTAGCAACACCGGAAGGTACGGTGGACATCTGAAAAATCTCTTGGAGATTCTGCTTTCATTGACATGGCTTGATTCAAAAAGTTAGCCAGGGTGGCACTGTCCATACTTGAATGGAAAAGTTGGTGATCAAAATAACAAACCGTGTCCAGTCGGTAAAGAGACCATGTGGTCTATGAAAGGACAGCTAGTTCCGCCAGCTCTTGTTGGTGTTGTCGTGAGTTTGGCTGCTTCTCCCCTTGTTCTTGGAACTGCAATCAAATGGCACATGAACACTATAATCTGAGCAATTTCCCGAACATCTTCAACTTCCATCGCACAGATACAGATCCAGGAGTGCAGCAACAAAACCGGGCCTTATGTCAACGTCTGATTCCAAAACGTTAATGATGGAGATCAAATAGCGCTTCATAGGCGACTCGCTTTTGTATCCTCCACCAAGTCCTGTTCAAAAACGCTGCCTTTGAGAGTTGACTACGTGCCCAGAAAGTGGTTTGATGAAACAGGTATGTGGGACGGTTCGACATATTGAAGACACTAATTACTACTGTGGTGCGGAGCGCTGGAGGAAAAGCTGCTGAGTTTGAGGAGATCCAACAATCTTGAATTCATGAAGAATTCATGCCTGATTTTCACCGCGGACAGGAACATTTTCTAAGGGCTCTGGCACTTCCACCCAAGGGTCGTAAAGAGTAGACGTGAAATATTAACAAACAGCAGTTTTATTTGCTTGATCAAGCAGCTGGAACGTTTGCGGTTGGCCTTCTTTCAACTTTTATAGCAGGAGCCTTCAAACACTATCCTTAAGCCATCGCGGCGGCCTTCATTTTGGGATGCGTACGTGCATGAAGACAGTAAATAAACTGTGTCTTGTTATCATTAAACAGTCGAAACAGAACAATGCAGGCTAAGAAAGTCACGTTGCTGTGTACCGAGAAACAAAAGGCTTTTCCAGTGTCAGTCTTTTCCAGTGACTCAAAGTCAAGAAGAACACATAATGACAACCACACATTACATTTCATCCATTTATATATTGAAATGAATCTGTATTTATTGTGTATTGAAATCAAATAAACATGTCCTTGCTATCGTGACCGTACCACTCGACTCCTTCACTAGGATGAGGTAATTGATCCTGACAAGTCGTTCTCATGGGCTGCTCTGATCTGAGTCGACACTTATTAACAGCTGATCTGAAGGTAGCTATGATTTTCATGGACTTACAGAAGCGCTCAGACACAGGAAATTCCCATCACCCGACGAAGGCTTTCTAAGTCGGAAAGTCAGATCATCGTCACCTATGCCGCTCCTCAATGCAAGATGGCTTCCCCAAATGTAAACAGGAAGTAGAGGCTTTGAATTAAATATGCAGAAATAAACAAACACATTCAGTGAATGAGTGGCTCCTCTTCATCCTGTGGCATTTCTCGTCGCAAAGGAAGCATGTATTTATCTAGAAGGTCCTTCAGTCCGACGCATGGAACGCATCATTAATCTCACTACCACTGTCAACAAGTCAAGGGATATTTATTGTTCAGGAGCTCAAGTCCTATTTATATTTTACTTTTTAACTATCCAGAAGAGGGAGAACTACTTTTGAGGGTGCGATTAGATCACTGGTTCTCATTCCTGACCCCCCAGCTCTGAGCCATCTTCTGAAAGTTCCGAGTCAAAATGGCATTTTGCACTGGATTTACTCCACCTCTGTGCTGTGACTAGCTGATAAATTCAGTTTTATTTTTAACTGTCACCGTCAATCATTCGTATTCCTTGTCCGTGTTTCTATTTTACTATGACTTGACTTCTTTGGTCTTCTGCTTGTTCTGTCTTGTTAACTGACCCACTTCCCTTAAAGACAACCATTCACTAAATGCATTTTATTGCTATGTAGAAGAATTTGTGTCTGGACGTATAAGCAATAAAAAAAGATTCAATGACCGACCAGGATCCAACTCTGAGACTGCTTATCTTCAAGTGCAGAGAAACCAACGTCATGGTGAAGCAAACTATTGTATTCAAATGTACATGAATAACTTCACTTTACACATACACACTAAGACCTTGGACCGTAGCTGAACGGTATCTTCACTCAGCGAGGAGCTAACGTCTGTTTTCTAAGGTGTTTGCATTCTTGAACAAGCTGTACATGAATAATTGCATTATAGGGCAGCACATGAAGACGCTCTTGTGTAATTATTCATACTTTGGAGTCATTTGGATTTAAATAAATCATAGGTGAGCACCTCCTCTCACTCCCCTTTGGCATTTGACTTTGGTTTAGGTCCCTCATCGCACGATTTCTCTGCTGTGATGTGGACCGAGAACACTTTTGACACATCTCTGGAAACACACTTCTAATTTGTCCCCCAGGCGCTGGTTATGACGCGAGCTGACACTGAGGTCTGACAACATGACTTCTATCCTCCTCTGGCCAAAGCCGCTGCAAAGCTGCAGCCTCGCCCACCTTCCACAGTGAAGAATCTGGGTGTCTAACCATTGAATTGTTCCCCTCCCCTTTTTGGGACATCGCTTCGCATTAACCCCGCCGTCGTCCGTCTCTTAAGACATTGCTGCTGACAGCTGCGACGCTCACACACCAGGTGCTTCTGTCCTCGCCGAGGTGCCCGTGACACCTACCTGTTTTTTAGCCCGCAACCTGTCAAGGGAGCCAGATTTAATTAACGTAATGATCAAAGCAGGAAAAGCAAGTTTAGCCCTGAGGTAGCGATCCCAGTGAGCCGCGCCTTCGCTTGCTAATTATTTAGCATTAAGGTAGACGGCACTTACGCATACATGACTACATCAAAGATTTGATTGGGGTTCGGTTGGTTACAACAGCAAAGTGCCTGGAGGAGCCAGTGGTGACATCAAAACATCAGGATAGATAAATCTGCTGGTGTGAAGCGTCTCAGCCACCAGGTAACCTTTCTTTATCCTCTCTGACAGCGCCTCTTCACAACAAACAGCAGCTGTGTGACTTTACAGGAGAGGACACTCGGGCCTCTTCCACAATTCAAGCTTTATTTTAGGTACTTGTGGGCCCTGAAGCACCTGTCAAGATTTAGGTGGCTCCATCATGCAGAAGTCAAAGGAATTCTGTGGAAGAGGAATACGTCATTGAACAGCAGAAAATATACTTCTTCAAAAATGTTTTATACTTTGTATATTATATATGTGTTTGCATATCTGTATTGGTACGTTTTTCCCTCTCTGGTGGACTGTACATCGGCTTCTCCAGTTGAATTAAAGGAGGAGATATTGTGTTAGAGTTCATACATTAATGTCTTATTCAAGGCAAACAATTCTGCCACAATACAGACTGGTTATTAGTTCATGCATTCAACTCTGCGTTTCCCGTCACGTGTTGCCACAACAAGTCAACCTCCTCCACCTTAACCTCCCACACCATTGCCACTGGTCACACCCATCCTCTTCATGTTGTTAACCACGTCCATCGCACAATATTTGCTTCAACTTTCTTTCCTTTTCACCCTCACCCTCACTGCCACCATTTTCCGATACCATCATCACCTCAACCCACCCTCACTCCCATGGTGTCATACATTGACTTTGGGACGTCGGGACTGGTACTACGTCACCATGACTAAAATGCACGGATGTTTGGTGGCCTTTAAATAGAAGATAAATAGAATGAATGGAGTGCCATCCCATAGCTTACCCTAACCCCAACCTACCTCTTTTTTTTTCATGCGTCGCACTGCGAGATGCATCAACGTGCAACGCTGACAGCTGCCTGTTTCGTCAGTATTGGATGCAAAAAGGCAACTTTCCCCGTGTCAGTATATGACTCCATGGGAGTGAGGATGTGTTGGCGGTGTGTTGGCGGTATGTTAGTCCACAAGCAGCACACATTGTGTTGGAGCCCATTATTTGCCGTGTCTGAGGACATGATGGAGGCATGGTCAAAACACTGTGACGGATGTAGCGAGAATGTAGAAAAAAAAACTTTTACTCCTATTCCAAACTCAGGGTCACACTCATGACTTTTCCAAAATACTCTGAGCGTCAAGCTGCAACCTTTTGAAATACCAATATTAAAAAAAAGAAATCAATGAAACTCTGGTACCAAAAGGGTAAACAGTGAATTTGTCTTGTTTATGACAGCTGCCAGTGACTAGACAGGTCGAACCAAATGTACGAATCCTGCGTAATCTTGAACAGGTTTCTTGAGTTTACCAGACTTAAAAGGTCCTTGGATTCAACCTTTTACATGGAGTGAGGTGGAACACCAGTTTGCCTTGGCTGCAAATGTAAATGTCCATTTTTAAAATTGTATTCATTGCATGTTGTAGGTCGTTTAAACAAACAAACAGGAAAAAAGAGGTTTTCACGAATCAGAAAAGAGTGGCTAATTTGAAGAACTCAAGAGGACAGTTGTGTCATTTACTGATAAACACGGCCAAAACTAAATGGCATGGAGATCTGAAAAGCCACATAGTAATAAGTTAAAAGACTTCTTCAGTTGGTTGTCTCATTGGATGAGTAAAAACAGGCCTGGGTCCGTCTGCGGGTCTTTCCCCTCCGGTGTATGACATGAATAGACAAGAAAAGAACAGCCCTCAGACTGACACACAGGGCTCTCATTGAATCATGTGAACTAAGACAGGGGGAATTTCTGATAGCCCCCATCGCCGAGCACAGATGTAAAGACAAAAGCTCTCACTGTCTGCTGCCACTTACCTCCAGGCACTGACCAATAAAATGGAAAAAAAAGGGAGGGAAAAAAAAAGAAAGAAATGACCTCCGCGGATTTGAGACCTGTGCCGTTTCCTATTGTCCCACTTCAAATGAAATTCCCGGCTCCTCTGTAGAGGGGCCCAGAAACCTGTTCACAAGCAGCTGGTGGCCACCTGTGGAGCAAGTCAAATTAGGGAAGGATTCCTACTGTTTCTGTTTATTGTTTGCAGGTTTTTGTGTACAGTGTTACGCTCTGGAGGTGGGTCAGCTGTCCAGTCGACCCTCAGTCTTATGGGCCCTCGCATACAGGTCAGGTCTCCTATTGTAGTAATGATGCAGCTTTATGCATCTTGGCTGCTTGCCTGGACTGGTGACTGAACAGAGGAGAACAAAGCTGGGGACACCTGTTTCACTTGACACGTACTGCAATGACTGTTCAAACAGAGGGAGAATCTCAAGAGAAGGTTCTGGATCTTCACATGGGCCTCACTGTTGATGAAGAGGTGTTTTTCAACAATAAATGAAACACACATGGAGGATTTGCATGCATTAAAACACTGAAAATGTAGATCACTGCTTGGAAGCTTCCAGTGAGAACTTTTAAATGTTTGTCTGAGATATGATTTATCAGCAGACAAGCACTTGGAAACACTTTCATGTCACCACTTTGGCCAAAGATGCATGTGAGATGTGATTTCTAACTATAAAGTAACGCTTGTCAATTTTGTTTTGTGGAGTGACACGCCTAATATCTTATCTTATTTTCTTTCATCTGCCAAAGAATAATGATTATCGGGGGCTCATCGGGTCAACAGCTTAAAGGGATCCATATTGGTCAATCCGTCTCACTCTGATGCGTTTTAAACACAGTAAAATGCCAATAAATCCCCTTTTAAGTGAAAAAAACATAATGGTCTCCACAGCATGACTGAGGACAACTGAGGGAAGAAGAGCTTGACACATATACAGCGCCTCAGTGTCGTCGCATCATGTGACAGACTTGCTTGTTGAAATCCTACCACTCTCATCCCGAAGACACAGATTTATTTTGCAAAAAATCTGGTTTGTTTAAGTTCATTTCTATCATATATTTGATCATTTGAAACTGGAAAGAAGTTGCTCATCCCCCATATTTGTAGTTCATGTCACTCTTTCAATCAATAGAGGGTTTTCCAGTGATGTCAAGTTCATCTTAACTGTGAACTCTGTAGTTTTGCCATCGCTTTATGGTCGAATTTAACATGATTCCAGGAGATATATTGTCATCCTGATTGAAGAAATGTGTTGTATTTCATCAACCACATAAACAATTAATAACAATTGATAGATAACAGAAATGAGCATTTTTGTTTTTCCCACACTTAAAGATAAACACCACTATTTTTAAACTTTGAAACCGTACAGATTGAAATATTCTTTTGATGATGAAGCTACACTATTAGTAAGTGTAAGTTGATAACTGAAGAAACTAAATATTTGCTTAGTAGGGCTCCTTTAAAAAAAGGTGAGAATATTACTTTGATTTCTGTTTTACTTATGTATATTAGAATAAAAAGAAATGCATCAATATGGTGTCCACAGCTCCACAAGTCTCAGTCATCGATCACACCTCTCAGAGTGACACGCACAAGGGTCACAGTTAAATCCGCAGCACGGCCCAAACAATCTGAGGTTAAATTGGGAGCTGTTTGAGGTTGAATGCAACCCCAGTTCTCCTTCATGTCTATCTTTAAATCTGAAAAACCGATGGAGATGAGACATGACCTTTTGTCCATTTTTTTCCCCTCAAATTATCCAATTTGGTGTTTATGGGCTCCAAAAGCCCGGGAGCCTCGAATTCCTTTTATTTCATCGAGACAAGAGATGCTCTTGTTTGTGGCCGCGACCATTCGCCATGGAGATAGAAAACAGATATTAATCAACGCTTGGACACACCGAGGGGAAAAATATCACTTATGGGTCACAACGGAGTGAGTCAGAGCCAAAAACGTCGAGACACGGCGGCTCTTTGTGTCCACTTCCCGTTCCCAGGAATGCGGCTCGTCTTGTGACTCGAGGTGGGGTTGAGGAGGTGAATGACATCACTGGTCGGGCTCACATTTGAATTCTGACACAGTGGCACCTTGTGTTCCTCTCCAGCCCCCCTCACCTCCTCTGTGAAGCACGGATTGTCTTCAGCTCTCCCCCCCACCGACAAAGAATACCTCCTTTTCTCCTCTGAAGCAGCTGCCTGCTCGGATGAAGTGGAGAAAATGACACTCAATCTCATGATGAATGGTACTTGACCTCTGCAGCTCATTCTTGCGGGCCACATTTCCATAAAGCAGGAGAACTCACGCGGGCACTTGTTTACATCCGGTGGAAACTACTGATACTCATCGCCGGGAAGGTGCAAGCGCAAATGAAGATGGAATATTGGTTGATCAACCTCAACCTTTCCACAGCGAGCTCCTTCCCGCCGCAGCCTCTCCTCGCCTCCTTTTGTTACATGATTAATTACTTGGACCAAGAGTTATGCTGGGATTAACAATTAGCTGGACCTGTCAAACAGTCAGTCTAAGATGGCAGGCTAATTGAGCGGCTGGTCGGCCATTGTGTCTGAGTATAAGGCCACGGAAGCGGGGATGGTTCACAAGCCTTTCATCTCTTTTACAGGCCTAATGCCGCCACAGAAGTCGGAGCAGCTATCAGGCACCAGTGTGAGTGAGCGGGGCTCATTTGCCATGAATATTCATATAAGCTCCGACTAACCACGGTGAACTTTGCAAAGTTACCTTCATGGTGCATGTTCTGGAAGACTGATCGTCTTATTCTGCAGCACTGAAAAGAAATACGCAATGAAAGTGTCACGAAGTCACATGCTGGCTTCTTCTATTTTGGTTCAATACATTTTACTTTACTGGTCATCGCTACTTGCAGTGGTGTCGCTGTGTTTTTACACAGAAATTAATGTTAAAAATAAATGTATGAAAGCCCGTTCCCACCTGGTGAAATACGCACATGGTACCCCTGTCAAAGTCAAGTATCCCAAACATTTACATGACTGTTGAAAAAAAAAAATATATATGAATGTCAAAGTGATGCAGCCACAGAACTCGATAGAGTTTTGCCATCGCTTTCTGGTCGAATTTAACATGATTCCAGGAGATATATTGTCATCGTGATTTATGAAATAAACAGTTAATAACAATTGATAACAGAAATGAGCATTTCACTAGTGAGAAGTTTATTTTTCCAACACATAAAGATCAACCTTTTTTCATTTCGTTTTCAGTTTTTCAGTTTTTATTTTTATTATTACGATTATTTTCAGTTTGTCTTTCGATCAATTCAGTTCAATCTCATCTCATTTTTTTTGCTGCGTCTTGCTTCCCAAACATTGTCTGAACTTAAAAAAAATAATCACAATAAAATAAAACTAATAATAGACCATTCAACCTTCTGAATTTTTATTTTATAACTTCTGAAAATGACTCTCCTGTAGCCTATCAAATGCTCCTATGGAGCAGGATGGATTTTAAATATATGTGGAAGACAACGATTGACTTCACATATTGTGTTCTCACAATGTTGTCTTGAAACATTCTCGAGATGACGGTCGGGTTCAATAATGTTCTCTTACTATTCATGTAAAGAAAGAGCAGCTCCTTACAGGGCAAAGTTTAAGCGAACCTGTGAGGCCCCTCAAAGAGTTCCTACCCTCCGTGTCCATGGGAAGAACCCTCGTCGAACAGCTGCAATGGCAAGTCATGGCTCCCGATGAAAGGTTTTGCCTAGAGGCGGGAGGCGAATGTGATGGTGAAGAAAGTCAATTGTTCCTCTGCTGAAAGGAAAAAAGCTCAGGAGGAGCTGCACCATGGTGTGTGGGACATATCAAAATATTTGACAGACTTCAGCATTATGACAAAAAACTGTTTTGTTTTTCCGCCCACCACCGACCCGTCACACTCCCGCCAGGCCCCATGACTGCCCCGTGTCATTGTTGGGACCCTGAGAGTTCAAAGCAGCGCTTTTCGGCGCTGCTCAGTGTGTGCCGACACCATGTAATGAAATTAGCTGTTGTTGCAAAACAGGTTTCAATCAAAGAGAGCCAGCCAAGACCCTGTGCCCACTGTTCATGAATCACCTCTTTCACTGACTTATGGCAGACAGTCTGGGACATTGTTGCGGCTCTCATTGACACATCATTCAGCCATCCAGGTAGTCCCTGAGAGAACAGAGCAAATCCTGGATCCAAACCGAGACCTGGCACACATGTACAAACAGAGGAAAAAATGTCAAGGGCAAATCTAAATCTGCATTTAATGAGAAAATGTATATGAATACTAATGTATAGATTTTGAGATGATACAAAATGAGCAAGATGATCAAGTTGCTACGTTGCACCAACACAGTCTCACTCACTAGGTGACAAATAGCAATTATTTTAAAGTGGACTTTTGCATCTTGAGTGGCAGCAAAGTCAGCTTCAGCACGTGTACTGAAAAAGTGAGCACGAGTTTGAGGTTAGGGTTAAGCCATCAGGAGGCGCCCCTTTCATTTCCCATAGACACTTCTGCGGCACGGCTTTCACATCACCTCAGATGATCATGATCAGAGCCACATGCACACCGTTGAGCATCTCAGTTGAAGTCGTGATGAGACCTGCCTTAACGTGAGTCCAGCGTGATCCAACTCCAGCACCTCCTTTTGGAACGTCTCTCATTTGGGGACATCCATTTAAACACATTCAACATGTAGCACAACAGCAAGTGTGACGTCTGTGTCAACATTGGATCCAAAAGTCCGCTTGCAAATAGTTGCTGTAGGCGTGAGAATGAGTTGCAAGCCCAGCATTCCTTTTTAATTTTTAAAGTACATGTTTGAGAGCAGCATGGATCAACCTAGTCCCCTCAGCATATGCCCGAGTATCGACCTGGGCCCATAACTTAGAATGAGTAATGCAAATCTGGAGGAAACTATTCCTTTCTTTAGGAGCTTGACTCGCAAACTTTGTTTCTTGCCAACTATAGCTTTCATCTGCAGCTATAAAAGCCATCTCTTGGATGAGCTCTTAAAGAGGAACGGATGTAATTTGGTCAGGTTATGTCATAGCAACTCAACTTAAAATCATTTATTCCTAACCTCTGTGTGTTTTTGGCCTGTGGGGGAACCCCACCAGGTTCTCTCCAAGCTGAGATTTGGCACAAGCTAAAAGTAAATCTCAGTCTTTTTGATCATCAGGTCACGGGTTTGCTTCCGGCGGACGGCACTTAAGTATTGTTTATAGAGCCAGTATGATTCCGAAGTCAAGTTGTTTCGTTCGCATCACTGAATGCTGTGTGATACATGCTTCCTCAGTGGTTTTCTGCTTGTAGATCTATAGTACAAAGAAAACTCTGATAACGTGGCTCACTAGAAACTATAAAACTTGGAAAATCTTCGCAGATCTTGCCACAGTTTGAACATCCACGACTGAGGAAATGGCCTCTACAGTCGGTAATGTGTGTGTGTGTGTGATCCATGTGTTTACATGGGGTGTAATAATGCATCTGCATGATGCATGTGTTTTCTGCTTGGTGTGTGTGTGTGTTCTTGCCTCCAGGCTTGTCTCATGAGTCCCTACGTCTCACACACACACACACACACACCTAAGCCCAATGGCTTTGACTCAGTGGCATCCCTGCTGCTAATTTATTTGCACTGAGCATTATGGGAATTAATGTACCTGACATTCCATGACAACAGCCGGTGCTTTGTGGCCCTTTTTACATTTCAACACATGGCGGCTGCACACGCTGCCTACTGAAAAATGTCCGTCTTCACCTTAGTGAAATCACACAGGCACTCACACGGACTCACACACACACACACAGGGAACCTCTAGGTGCGTAAGGCTGTTAGCGGTGGCTGATGATAGTAGCAAAACATTAACATAATAATTAGTGTCTTGTAATTGTTTCATTAAAACCAGTTGTTCCATTTCTCCTCTTGTTCTCCCAGAAGACGCGAGACAGAGTTTGGACGACAGCCAAGAGGAGTTCGCTAAAGATGATTCTGGGGATGCTGAGGAGGCTGTCAGCCGCGGCGGCGGAGGGCGGCTGGTGACTGGGCGCCGACTTTCTGTCCATATGGCGCCACGCAGACGCAGCATGGCAGGCCAGCGCCATTCATCCCCACTCCTCAACAACACTCACTTGAAATCACTAAATATTTTCCAAGCTTATTGCGGTAATATTACACGACTAAATATTGTACGACCCTTTTCACGGCGAGAGAAGTGCCACATATTTTGAAGCCACGCACACATGCACTTAAGCACATCAATGCAAACGTATTCATGCTCACATATTGGCAAATCTGAGCTCATTATCATTTTGAAGAGGAATTCCTCTGGTTTAGTACCTGCCAGTCCACATTTGTGGCCTCTGGAAGGAAGAAAAATCTGTGATGTCATTAACATTTAAATGATGACGCGTGGCACATAAGTCATTCTGCAGGTCGACAAAAGCTGATAGACTCGCACTTTAAGGGTGGACGTCTATAAATACTGAAGTGCGCGAGCTCATCCGTCACGCTTCTGTACTTTGTGTGGAATGATTAAATGGATCATTTTATCTAACATGTTCAAGTCAACCGTGTTGTTTCCCTGTCATTTTGTGAAATACATCAGGGCAAATAAAAAGACATGAAAGCAGCCATTATTTTTGAACATGGATGAACTGATAATAACAGACATTCATTTTGTCAAGCTAAACAACTTTATTACATGAGGTAGTCAGCACTGAAGTCCAGGGAGATAGTGGCAATAGGTATGTCAGCTGTTATTCAAAAGAACAAATGTATTCTTTGTATTCATGGAAAAATGAATGAACAAGCTACAGCATGTTAGTAGTTAGAACTGGAGCCTCACAGAATGTTGCAGGTCTGAATTCTGCTCCAGGTCTTTGGCTAAACTGAGTCCTTTCTGTGCTGAATTTTGGTGTTCTCCCTGTGCTTTTGTGGGTTGCTTTAGCCACTCCAGTTTCCTCCCAAAGAGCAAAAACAAACTATTACTTGTGAATTAATGAGGAGAAATTTATTTCCAGCGTTTTTGTGATGTCACCTCATGTCACTGTTCTCATTTTGAATAGGCAGTTGAGAACTGACATATTGGAAGATTTTCTTCTAATATATATATATATATATATATATATATATATATATATGAAGAAAAGCTTAACTAAATTGAATATATATATGAGATAACATATATAATTCATTTTATCATATATATATATATATATATATATATATATATATATATATATATATATATATATATATATATATATATATATATATATATATATATATATATATATATATATAGTTAATTTTATTTTATATAGATTTCATGAAATAGAGGCACTTTATGACAAGGTATTTTAGGTTGATCTGACCTCTTGAGCGCCGCACAAATAAGGGCCCACCTCTGCTCTGAAGCATCCCAGAAGCAGAGCAAAATATTTGCGCTCTTCTACTTTTGTCTGAAGACCGTGTTAATCCAGAGTCGGTCGTCAGTCGATCAAAAGTGAAGTGGACCTGGCACAACTCACACCGCAGATGATAACTGTGAGTGACATTTTCACTCTGAAGTCCCGACCTGACGGTGAGATACTGTCACAAGCCGACAGATCTCACCTGACACCACAGACAGTGCTGCTCAGTCATGGTCTTGTTTTTGGATCCAGATCAAATCAGTGACACCAGCACACAAGGATGTAATAATCTCCACCTGGTACCATTATCAATATTTCATGAAAATGTCTTTGAAATGAGTTCTGAACCTTCAGGTTATTTTAGTGACAGAGAGATGACGAGACAAGGTAAATCTGCCACATTCCTCCACTTCATCTTCTTCTTCTCAGGACGCCTGCCGAGCATCTTGTGACCTCCGTCCCAGTGAAACAGCCTCCTCAGAACTGCTTTTAATGGTTGACCTGCTGAGAAGAAACTGTCAACCTCTGGCCGGTTTTGCCACAACCAACCTTTACTCAACAAGTGGCGGCTCAGATGACATGCTGAACAAGTCAAAGCCCCTTTCATTCTTTCCTCACAGTTGAGAGATAAATCTCCCTGTTCTCTGGTCAGCCATTGTGGAACGCCAACATGCTCTCTCACGAACACATGTAAATGTCCCTGTTGAAATGAAAGACTCAATCGTCTCCTCACAGCAAAGGGACATGAATAAACATGCCACATATACATATAATTAAAGTTGAAATTAAATATTAATAAGAAGGGTAGAAAAAGATCCTTTGAAATGTAAAAACACTCAATTACAGCACGCTAAATAAATCCTATTAAATTAAAAACAATATTAATAATGTTTTATTTCAGGCTCTCCCTGTTGCCATGAGGGATCAGCCGAAGCTCACCTTCAATTAAAATGCTGGATGCTGTTTCTGATGGGCTGCAGGTGTTTGCTCAGTTGAAACTCAACCATGGTTTATCTTAAACCAATCGCAAATGTCAAAAAATGACATTCACGGATCACTACTTTCACTCCATTTCAAACACTTGTTTTTGAACCTAACACTGGGTTTTGCGCACGTGTAAGTGTAGTGTGTCCCAATACTCCTGAGACCGAGGGCACTCGCCGTTCACCACTTGAAATGATCCCTTCAAACCAACTGGGCTCCAGAGCTGACTTGAAATGAAGTGGGAATATGACGTGTGGATAGATTTCCAGGAAGTACTTTATTTAAAAACAATGTTGGACAGGACAACAGGGACATTTTAGTAACAAGGACTACTCTTCCTTTTGCTTACGGTCTTTTGTATCACACGCTAGTGACAAAAATGGTCCAAATGGTGTCCAACAACATGAACAATATAACATGTATGTTTTTATTTCTTCTTAACAAACAACAGTGGGCTAGCATCCAGGCCATGCTTCAGCAAACCAAGTGAGATTATCAGCGCCCATGCAAGAGGATGCAAAAACGTTGGAGCTGGCATTTCCAAAACGTCTCCAACACTCGAAACAAAACACTGCACGGCAATGACATGCTGCTTTTACACGTGACGTCATGAAGTGTTGTCCCAATTCTTAGGGACGTCAGTCACTTCACTTGGTCGTCGGAGGGCACTTCATAGTGGAGGGCACTCAGAACCAAGTGCTAGTGTTCGGGTGATAAATGGGACACAGCTCAAATCTTACATTGTCTGCCCCTTTAAGTGTTTTTGTAATCCCTGACAGTCCATCACGATTAGGTTTTTTGTCATTAAATCCATTTTGATTTCTAGAGCCCTGTAAGTAAACCTGAGCGAAGATCCTTAGTTTGGTTTCTGTGTGCATGACCTTCCTTGTCGAGGTTCGGAATGTTTCCACTTCACCATCTTGGAATTAAACGCTTGTTTTTCCCTGTCTTTATAGACCGAGAGGCTGGGTTACGGTGGTCGAATGTGATCCTGATCTGATCATTGACAGTCAATTTCAGGTACTCTGTGATGAGTAACTTTTTTTTTTCTCTCCACTTGAGTTTTTCCACTTTTCTATTATCCTTTTTCATTTAAAATAATTATTTCAAATACAGTGGGACCTCAGTTTTCGAACGTCCCGGAATTCGAACAAATCGGAGTTCGAACAAAAATTTCAAGATTTTTTTGCTTCGGATTTCGAACGAAAATCCAGGACTGGAACTGGAATGCCCCCATAAAAAACACGGAAAAAACATAACGTGCGCGGACCGATCAGCTGACCCATGACGCGCTTTGTTATTGTGTATAACGCAGCTTCTGTATGCAGACGTGTCCCGTTAGCTCCATTTACTGACTGTTTTTTTCTTCATATTGAGGTGTAAAACCTTTCCTGACTCCACACTGGACCGTGGTAGAGTGTCACAGGGGAGGTGCTGGAGCGCTCACTCCAGGGTTTGATGTCCTGTTGTGGGCTGGAGCTGGGACAGGGATGAGGCCAGTCTGGGACAGAGCGTGACTTGGTTTATGACTTTGTCACAGCCAAACTGCACAGAAGCGCACATTCAGAGCTGGACACGCACCGGGCACCTCTTCACTTCTGGAGAGACGTCACTCACTCGGCAACCCCTCCCACATGCAGCGGCCACACACATAGAGGAACAGCCACCTGCAGCAGACACTCTACATTCACTCCTGCAAAAGACTATTTTAAGGCTTGGAACGCATTATTTCTTTTTCCATTCATTGTGAAGGGAAAAATCGAATCAGATTTCGAACAAATCGCTTTCGAATGGCCGTCTGGAACGGATTGTGGTCGAGAACCGAGGCACCACTGTATACCATTTTGAAAAAAAAACAAACTGAACCAAAAGGCTGAAGAATAACTCTCACTGGTGAGGGGGAAACCAGTCATATCGACGCACATACATGAACCCCGTCGAGTGAAACAGCAAGGGATGGTGGGAGTAAATAAGACATATCTCAAGGGCTGAACCCATGCAGGGTGCTTGTGTGCGAGTCGACTACCTCCATAAGGGATTGTTCATGAACTGTTTTCTGACAAACTTCTGTGCCGCGACACTCGCGCATCATTATCAAAGTGTTTGTGTAATCAAGACGAATGAAACACAAGGACGAACAACTCTGGAAGAAAGCGCGTGATGCAGCAGCGGGATGTGCATGCGTTTCCATTTTGCTAGATTTGTTGGCAGCGCAGATGTACGGCGACACTGTGCTGCTGACAATGTTTCTTATTGAATCTGGTGCAAAGAAAGCAGCAATCTCAGAGAGCAATCTAAAACATTGATAGATAAATAAATAAGGGAGATATGTTTGTTTGTTTGTTTGTGCTGGGTGTCGATTTAATCCCTGCTCGCCTCCCTGAAGACTGATTGGTGTCGCACACTGCAATTAACTCCATGAGCACCGTCTATAAATCAACTTCCTGAACCCGGCGTGCAGGAGATGATGTTTTTGAAATTGGCACCATCCGCTTTCATGCGTGTATTGATGCTCCGCTCTGATACCAGATATTCAGAAAACACGTAGAAACAAGTTGGTGAAAATCACCGTCATTCTTCAAGGCGCCGCGGGGGGAAAACCTTTATTTATTTTTTTAAACTGATCGACTGTTGCCATGCAATTGAAGCGTCAGCGCCTGCCTCATATTCACCTCCTGCGCCTTGGTGGCACCATGAGCCATGAGTTGCTGTCAGCACCGTCACAGAAGAGCAGCATTTAGGTCAATTATCGCTCCATTCACAATCACGCTTGACTACTTAGATAAAGAAAAACACTTCTTTTGCTCGCACCGTCCGAGTGGAGTAATATCTCTCTGACGGAGGTATCAAGAGGATGCATTATTGCTTTACTTATTCATGTTTCATTTGCAATTCCTTGTGTGTGCTTGCGTCCTCATACATGTGTGTCTGCAGCACAAGCCGGTAATCCTGTTTACTTCCTCGCTGCTCGGTATTTCAAATATACCTTACGCTTTCCTCAACTTCAAGGAGCATCTCTGGAGGAGAATGTGGCCGCTGCCCTCGTGCACACACACACAAACACACACGCCAGAACAAAGACCCCCCAAACATATTTGATTCCCTCTTTGAATATGTAAAACACAGCAGCAGCCAAGTCAAAGCAGAAATTACCAGAACTATCTGGGCCATTGACAGGCCTCCCCTGTGGTCAAATGGGCCATGGTTACTTTCGGTACACCCCACTTCTCCACCACCACCCACTATGGTTTGAGTGGCGGACTGTAGATAACCAGCAGAGTGGGGCGCACGCTTGCACTTTCCTCTTGAAGGCATTTTTTTTTTATCTTTAGGGGCAAAGGGGAAAAAAAAGAAAGAAAGTAAGTGTTTATTCACTTGCAATATTGCAATGATCCTTCTTTCTTCCTCTTTATATTCATTTTAAAGTGTTTAAATAGTTCAACCTAGAGGTTTTAGAGGAGTAATGAAAATGAAAAAAAGTGTGATCTATCCGTTTATTGACTGTATGGTACAGTGAAATGTTTCGGAAGTCAGAAATGGACCTAGGAATAATTGTGCTGCTTTTTGTGTTGGAATCTGTTTTTTTTAAATGTGATTTTCTGGTGTTATTTTCTTCTTTTTCTTACTGTTTTTTTTGGTTTTGTTTTGCACAAGATATATCATTGATGCCACCAAACCGCCCAATTCAAATGTGATCTCCAGGCCAGCAGGTGGCAGTGCCATTCAGGAACTCACCTGCACAACCCTGTAGAAAGTCAGTTGACATGAAATAGGTAGATGAAGCGAAAACACAATGCTGTTATGCACAGAAAAGGATCTAAAAGCTTGAATTGAATATTGTTATTTATACTTGTATTTTTATGTTTTTTTTGTCCCGTGACCCGCTGGCACCACCAGGGCCCTTCTTGGCCTGCCACCGGGCATCAGGGGAGATTCAGGGGTTGAGACACCGCCATGGTTTCTCAACCCCGCGGGCAGATGCGCCCCGTCCCAGGCCCGGCCAGCGGGCAAGAACACGCCTGCTGAACGTCCGTCATGGGACGTGTCGGCTTGTCAGTCCATCTGTCAGTCAGTCTCTTGAAAAACCTGCAGACTAGATTATCAAGGTGGAGCCACTAGGTTCAGTATTTTCGCAAAAATAATCATGAAAATAAGAGGCAGCAATATGTTCTGATAAATAATTGACGCGGTGACGTGTTTCGTAGCCCACATTTGCTGCTGAATGATTGATTGCAGCATGTCGCTGTCTTTTCTTCCCCATTTTTCTTGAGATATATCTTTGATGACCGCAGTCAGTTTGTATCCAACGTAAACATTGTCAGAATTCTGTTTGTTTTTTTATCTCAGTCAGTCAAATGTGATCCATTTTGAACTGTGAGTGCGCCATCTGAGTGCATAGTCGCAGCTCTATTATTTTCCCCAGGACTTTCCAGAGTGACGAAAACAAGAGAAAAAAAAAAACAAAAAAAAACTGAAGCGTTCAATTCAGTGATTTCACAGTCATAGCTTCATGTGGTTAGTATCAATCATAATTTGATTTGGAGTCAAAACAACTTTGCCTAATAATTCTTTTGCTTTCATAAAAGCTGTCCCATCCAGTGGAAACCCCCAAACGCTTTAGCTCAGTCTCTATCACATGAGAGCTGTGGACTTACTGTGGGTGGAGATGGAATTCAGTGATATTCAGGGAAATAAATAATGTCACCATTACACAACATATTACTTCCATACATTACAGACATAAATGACATATTATGAAGGATTGACACAAGATCATGTCAATCATTTTATTGTCTTTGTTTTTTCATAGCAATATAATGTGTACATTCATTTTTATGTTTATTGGAAAGCAAAACTGTTACAATATCCAGCATTTAAAATAAATAAATAAAAAATAAATATAGTAACAGATTGTGGAAAGTTTCTTCTCGGCACTTGCTCATGAATAAATGAGAATTTTTTGACTGGAAGTTTGCTTCTCTTGTGTTTTTTTTCCTTCAAGTTGTGGCTGGTGAACTCTGGAATGGGGCACTGGCCATCTGCGGTCTACAGAGTATGTGTGCCTGGTACCGTGTGTATGTGTGTCGTTCAGTGTCCGCTGGGGAGAATCGGCTGCTGCTCCACTTTCCTTTGCTCTCATGTCGGACCGGGACCATCTGACAGGGATAAAGACCAGTGTAACATGTCTATATTTGGCTGCTGCACGAGCAGCTCAGCACTGCAGTTGTTTTCCAAAATGCACGGGGCAATCGATGATAATGAGGAGGGACATTTTAATTAGGGTTGTCGCAACCTGGGGACGACATGCGGCCTCACTTGGCGGGGGGTGGGGGAGCGGGGGCAAGGCAGGGGGCCTGGTCACCATCGCGCCTCCTTCTGGGAATTCGACTGGTGAAAGTCTTGCTGTTAATGCAAGAAGGAGAGAAAATCACTGTGAAAGTGTGTGTGTCAGTTTGTTGTGCTTCAGCTTTACTACTACTACTGTTGGTTAGCAAACCAAATGATGTCGAACAAAGCACATGATACATGGATTTAATAGAAAAACAATCTTGAAAAAAGCTCAATTGTGCGTTTAATTTAACTTATATTTCTGACTGAATATAATAAAAGAGGAGAAAATACTTTCACTTTACATTTCACCATGATATATATATATATATATAATTTTATTTTATTTATTTTTTGCTGACAAATCACTTTTTTCACATACATTTGATTAAAGAGTCTGAATATAAATCAGAATTAATTGATGAAGCGTTTAAGTGGTGAATATCTTGGCAGGCACTTTATTACAAGGTTTCTTTTCTCCACCAATATATTTTGTTAGTTTATTTTCCGGGACAAGAAATACTGCTAATCTGAACATTGATCATTGAAATAAATAATGTAGGACTTCAATATTACTATCAATAGCTATCGGGCAAGAAAGGCTAACAAGAAATGGGTAAAGAAAGAAAATAAAGACCTCAAGTTTATAAAGATTTCAAAAGTATCAAGGGAAAAAATGTTGCTGACAGTTTTGCTGTGACCTCACAAAGGCCGCATAAGTACAGGTAAGCGGCTGCACGTGGCCCCCGGGCTGCACTTTGTAGCAGCAAAATGACAGTGGTCTTTACAGTTCTTTATCCAACATTTCTCAGCTTTATATTTTCACCCGTGCACTGCGGGCCATGTGAGTTGTGCGCAGGCTGGTCTTCTGCGTGGCTGCACCAGTGTTCCTGGAGAGCGCGCTGAGGAAATACTCTAAAGTGTAAATGTTATCTATGTAGAACGTGTCTAAATAAGACCGCCGCTCATACGCTGAAGCCGCCGCTGCTGCTGCCATTAAGGTGCAGTACAAAGACACACAAACCCTCTCACGACCAACTCCTCTTAATTATATATCGAAGCCATTATATTCCCCAGATGGCAGCGTATATTTAAAGAAAGCAGAGTCCTTCCAACACTTCTCCTCTCAGGGATCTCATACTTAACAGGAGATCTGCTCTTAAGGGAGCCTCCTCTGGGTCCGCAGGCTGCAGCAGCCAATCACAGCGCGGCGCTGAAGCAGGCGCAGCTCATTACGTATATCTGAAGCGCAAGTTCTGCAGGCAAGCGTCTCAGCAGACAAAGGCTTCCTGGCAACATCAAAGACAGGGAGAGATAAATATTACAATTAATCTCATGTTACGGGCATGTTCACTGTGTAGCACTGGAGATGGAAGCTGTAAATGCGACGCCTGTATCATTGACAAGCCTCCATTTATCGCTATTGTACATTTGGTTGTGTTTTTAATCCTTGTTAACCTCTCACCTGTGACCTTTGGCGTCAAACCCCACTGTTTATGAAGTTACAGTGTTGGGTGAAACTATTCATGTCGTGTCACTGAAATAAGGACACTGTCTTTTTCCATTTTTTTTTATTTTCAAATTGAAACTTACACCTTGATAATAATATTAAATGTAACCTGAAATCTTACAGAAACCTTAAAGGGCACCTAATATGCTCGTCCATGTTTTAGGAGTTATTGATGGTAATGACAAGATCAACAGCTTATATTGAAATGTGAAAATACTATGTTTATCCATGTCTGAGTCATTTACTTTTCTATATGAGCCACCACGATTTATTTCCGCCGACCCATTCTGGATGCTTCTTAACTTCACAAATTACAATTACATTCAAGTAAGTGCAAAAGATCGCAGTTGAAGATGCACCGCACTGTAACCCCCAATTTCCATCCCGTCCGGAAGCCGTGCGGAGGAGGAGCTCTGTGGAGGTTGTTCAAAAAGGCTAAGGAGTCCCGGACCTCTGTTGATGCTCGCATTCAGTTCTGCAACAGTCCAGACAGGAAACCAGCCAGCGAAAAGCAATGTGAAGCTGGGAAATTTTCATAACAAATCGCTATGTGTAGACGCTATTATTTTTTTTCTCTGAAAGAGCTGTGTAAACTTTACATCAGTACGGGCGAACACGACTCTGAAGCAGTTAACGGAGCGCTTCTTTCGTGACAACATGGAAGATGAATCTCTTATTTTGGAGGTTGAGTTTCGGCCCCTTCTCCATGACGTTCGTCATAAACTTCGCCTCTTTCAGTCAGCAAAGTACCGTAGGATCATGATTCTCGCGAGCCAGAATGGAAAACAACCTCTTGCTCTGCCCCGCTTCCCAGTCTCTGGTGGAAATTGAAAACACCTTTAACGTGACTCAAGAAATTTTTTTTCAAGGGACTGTTTCTAATCATGACTTCAAGATATCCTGGACACTGGGAAGCACACCTTGTTTAAGACGCTTAAAATGCTTTGCATTTGTCATTTGTCAACAGTTGAAACCAGAAAGGATCACGGTTGCAGCCCATCCTCCATGTTTGTAGTTCTTTGTTGTCCTTATTCAACGTAAACAGTGTTTTGTAAACCTGAAATTGTTGCGACTTACATACACTGTAACATTTAGAATTTAAACAACTGCAAAAGTATGTTTGTAATGTCCACGAATTGTGTCTAATGTATGCAGTTGAAAAAACTTGCATCAAAGCTCTTGTTAGCGTCTTTCATCAGAGATATGTTTGGAATTTCAAATTAAACATGGCCAGTTTCAGAAACTTCCCTCAACACTAGTCCTGCCTCGCCTGAATGCCTGAACACGCCAAAACCCGACCGTCATCAATGGTAAGGCTCAGGAGTTCAAGCAGCATCCAATGGATACAATTGACTTTTTGCCATGTCTTTTAGTTAGAAGTGACAAAGTTTGAGCCTGTATAACTTGCCTCTGGACCAGTATCAGTCAAATGACTTGGAGTGAGTGATGCCTTGTGGTAACAGAGAAGGAAAGAAAGAAAGGAATGGGGATATAAAATGAGGATGAAGCGCTAATCCACAACAGCCTCCGTTGTTTAGTCGCGTTGGTGTGATGCGATGGAAACGTCTCTGCCAGACAGGAGAGCGGAGAAAAGGTAGGAAAACAGGAAGAGCCTCCACACCTCGGAGTTTAATTAGAGGCTCTCAGCTGCATTAGCCAGCTTTTCTTGTGACAGGTAATAAAGCAGATCAGTTAATTGCAAATGCATGCAGACACCCCAGTTCCATTAGGCATAAATAATTTGGCCACTTGGGTACGTGCCTTCCAAATTACTTATTCTTTTTGTGTCTCAAATTACCTATTCTTTCAGATGTTGCGTTTACTTGACTAGTGAGCTGCGTGACTAGCCATTGGCTTTTCCCAGGTTTTTCAGCCTGTTTTCATTTTTTATGATGTGGAAAAAAAAAAGGCTCAGATGCGGCTTTGTTTTTGTTGCTGTTTGGCTTTTGTTTGTGCCACTTTCATTAATGACGTGTGACTTGCGTGCTATTATCGCAACTTCTGCTGTGTTTCCTGCTTGGGCTTGTTTTCTGCTCATACCTTGCTGAGAGTCGCTGTATTAATATTACATTACACACCATTGTGTTTATTTATTTTTTTTCATCTAGTGGATTGGAGACCTTTTCTTCTGTTTAGAAAAAATGCAAAGAACAAGACCATTTCACGCAGAAGTGTTTATCCAAGTCCCCGCTTCAGCAGCGTCTTCAGTATCATGACTAGCAGGCCGTAGAAGTGGTTGCTGGTCACCCCTGCAGACTGGTGGATGGTGTGTTGAGGCAAACTTTCTCCGAACTCCGGGGGTCCATCAGCAGGAAACAAGCACTAATCGTGATAATGAGCTTGTTTGGATAAGCTCGCATCTCTTCCCGCGTCCCCCCCAAAGCACTGCAAGCAGCCATCTGACTCCTCGAGATGCTAGGTTAAGTAGGACACTTTTGGGATCGCATCGCGGTAGAGGGCTGGTGAGCGGCGTGCCCGCCGCATCCATCACTCGCAATCGAGCGATTCCACCGCGCGGCCTGAGCTCATCCATCATCTCTCATTGAAGATACAAGTTTGGCTTCAGTGTGACAAAAGTGAAGGGTAATTAGCAATGGAAGCCCATCTTTTGTTTTGATGGCCAGGCTTAATGGAGGTGCATCAGGGGGAGGTCCTGAGGGCCAGTTTTTGGGTGATTAAGCAAGCAACACATTTACAAAAGTCTAATTGAGAGAACAAAGCCAGGAACCTACAGAGTACAGCAGCATAATGAACTGGGGCTCCCTGAACTCGGCACAGCGATGAGCTAATGTTGTGAATAAGCAACGCTCGGCTCGGAAGCTGAGCTGATCTTTCACATAGAAATGTGTCGGCCACTGACAAAAAGGCGACGCTGTGGACAAGCTTTGAAATGGCCAAACTGTTCGACAGATCTCACATAGAACAGGGAGCAGTAAAACACCTGTCGGCCTCACTAACTGGACAATGTGTCAAACTCATGGCCTGGGTGCCAAATCCAGCCCACCAAGTCACCTTATAAGGCCCACCGTTGCCTTTAATCGGCTTGAATTGCATTCACTACTGTTCTCTAATTGTATTGCATTGTGACCGACAACGTTTTCAAGATGAGATTATACATGTAGACAATCTAAACTGATGCAAGCAGGTGGGAGTTGATGAAAGCAAGGAGCTAATATTGTCCATTATTATAATTGAGACTGGAAAAATACAATCATGACCACTTAACCTTAACGTTGGGTGCCAGAGGTCAAATGCAAACCAATACCAGAATATTTATGTATTTTATTTTATTGTTTTTCCAAAAAAAATCAGGAAGTGAAATGCTTTCATTGGGACAAGCTAGTAGTTTTTCAGTTTGTTCTCGATCTCCGCAGGCTCTTTTCTTGTTCCCAACTCAGCACAATGAAGGGTGATGATTGTAGATAGTGCGACTGCACAAACACGGACAATGTGACTGTCTTTTAGCGTTTTAGTGTGAGCACCCGCTCTGTTCACATTTATTTATAGTTTCACAAAATGAAAAAAACATTTAATGAATGAAGGATGTAGAAAGAAAATCTCCGTCCACCTTGGGACCTCTATTACATTGGATCATTTAGCTTGGAAATTAGCATGCCTCCGCTACCTAGCAAACGTTCGCATCCACACTCGCACACACACAACGGGTTACACGCCCGACAACTCTCTTCACTGACCCTCTCTTTCACATTCATTCACTCACCGGCTGCTTACCTGCAACAAGACAAACACAAACTACGTGAGTTACTCTTACGGTCTGAGCACCTGCTCCTTTCACATTTATTTACAATACATTATTATTATGTTCAACATTTACTTCACTTCTATTTCCTAACATACGATACATGTAGTCTAACTAACATTTCAGTTGGGGGAAGAACAGTTATCATTTCTGCTCCTTATTCCAGTTTTCCGTCGTATAACCACATTTGTTGGCGTGAAAGTGAAAACCAGGTTATGAGGACTTTTATCTTTTTAACATTTCATGCCACAGTGCATCAGGTTTTCTCTACAACATCTTCTGCCCTAATTAGGGAGCAAGAAAATGAAATGAACCCAGCGGCCACCTGAGATGAAGGACATATGTGTTGTACCAAGAGACGCTTCACATTTTATTTTTTATTTATATTTCTATTATCAGAGGGGCGACGAGAAAATGAAGTGGGTCAAGGAACAGATTCGCAGAACTTTCAAAGATCCATGTTGTCTGGTTAAACATAGTTTTGTATCCGATTCCCCAGTGCCAAGTGCTCATTAAAAATGTTTAACAACATTTTAATTGAAGAATTAATTACCTTCGGCCGCGCAAAATCCCCTTAAATTTCATCTGGGGAGTCATCAAATGTGCGAAGGAGCAGCCTTCCATGGGCACACAGAGTGGGTGGTGCATGAAAATGATATCAGCATGGCAACGCGGTCCATAGTGAGTCAGACACACGTGATGATTCCCCAGTAAACACATACGTGAGTAAATTGGTACGGTGTTCCTCGCAACATGTGACGCTATCCCGCCAAGCTGCCAAAACAAGCGCCACAAGCAGCTTCGGGATAATTCTGAGCATTTGCCTCTGAAAATGAGGCGCTGGTGAAGAGTGACGTGGTGTGACCAAAATTAGGCCTCGATGAGAAAGAAAGAGAGGCCACAATTGTGCCGCCATGTGACCTGAATGTGCTATTAGTTTTTAACCACAGGCTAAAAGTAAAATGTATTGTTGTTGCATAGGTTCCACTGAGAATGAGTTCGGTAAAACACAGACAAAGGAACATCCCAAAGAGGTCAGTTCCGTCTTGGACATAAAGGATGTTCCAATTCCATTGAAGAGTAATTGTTCGCTGAGCAAGGGACTTTATTTATTGGATAATTCATAAGGTACAAATGTGCATCCAGCGAGTGCTTTGTTTCACACAATCCGTATGACACGGCGACACGAAACTTCATGACCTTAGTCCTTCCAAAGTCCATGCCTTTTTGGTAGGAAGCTGTGAACTTCACTTGTGTCACCAGATAGTTGTGGTTCAGGCGTGTAACCACACAACAGATATTTGGTCGAGTGAAGTTTTAAAGCTCAGATTCAGTCCATTTTGAGTACAGCAAAAGAAACAAATGATGTGTAGAGAAGTGGTGAACCCAGCCCTGATATAACAGTTTTTATCTCAGTCTTGGAAAGTTTGAGTCTTTTATCACAGGTGGCAAAAAACACATGTCCAAAGGGACACTCAAAACAATGAGGTAGAAGACAAAGAAGAAAGTCCAAACCAGTAAACGGAAACGGCAGCGGCAGAACTGAAACAAAAGAGAGATGCATCCAAATGACTACTCAGAAACAGAAAAGGCTAACAACGCCAGGAGAGTCTAAAAACACTAATGTATGAAAGAGTAAATCCAAAAGCAACTGGAATAGTTTTCAGCATGAATGTTGCAATGGCTGGTGAGGTGATCCAGTGGTGATGCGTTCAGACACCTTGCTGCTTACTGACTGAGAAATCGCTCCTCGCCATTGCACACGTTTGTATTTCTATCCTTGTGGAGACATTGTGAGGTTTCTCATTGCCATAACCCTTTCCCCAGCCTCTCCTCCTCAGTCAAAGAAAACAAAACCTTTTACCAATTATAATGACCCAGTTATTTTGAAGTTTTTGTCCTGAAATTGAGGCTTCGCCTCGTGGGGTCCAACCAAAAGTCCCCACAATGTCATGTGGTCCCTTACAAGGATAGCGTTTAATGCTACATTTGAACATTCATCTCCTGACCTTTCTTCAAAAGTGAAGCTTAAAAGCTTAAATCTGCAAATGAACTATATCCAAATCACAAAACTACCTGCTGGATGACTGAATCAAAGTCTTCAGACAAAGCACACATCACTGGGGATCTCCAGTTGTTGATTTGCTGTGGTTGCCAAGACGCTTGTGGTCTGTGTTCGCTTTGTGGACCTTGTGGGAGCTGGTAAAAAAGCACCATGTATACTCAGATCAGTCCACCTGCGGACCGGAACCAAGGTCCTCCATCCAGTATATGCACCGTTACACCTCCATTGTCCTTCACACACCTGTCTTCATTCCTAATGGATTCAATTGAACTGGTTCTAACGTATTTTCTAGGCACGAGAGAAAACTGAATTAAAAGTACAAGGCATTCGCTCAAATGAAATAGTATTCAACAAAGGATAATTGTGTCCTGGTTTTCTGGCTGGTCAACTTGCATTCCAATTGTTTGAAAATCTAAGGACTGAACAGTTGAATGTTGTTTACACTGCTGTAATGCGACAGTGTGTCCATTTTTATACTTATATATATCGCGATCCTCGTGGCGGCTCAGTCATCATATTGATCTTTTATGCACCATGAGCTCCTGGTCCAGTACAGTAGCACATGGACCAACAGACTGAGACTACGCAACTCAAAGACCGAGCGCCACACGAGGTCCTTTCTTCCTGTGGCAATAAAATTATTAAAATTGTCCCTGCAAAAATACAGTGAAGGTTTTTTTGGCACATTTTTTGCATCACTTTTTTTTGCACTTTATAATATTATTTCTTTTTAGTTTATTGTGATGTGTTGTGTACAGAGCATGTTCCAAACACAATTTCCCTTGGGATTAATAAAGTTTTTCTGATTCTGATTTTAAGCAAAGACAATCCTGCTTCTTCCTTCCAGGCCGCTATATATATACTGTATATAGATAAGGACTCATGCAGTACTATTATGATACCTGAATGAGGATTCAAAGGCACACTTGTCTCAGAGGTCAAGTCCCTTTTATTATTGTTTTCCTAACTTGTTTGGTTTATTTAAACTGTTTGCGAAACAACAACCTCATCTTTCATATGCCAGTATCCATCCGGCACGCATGAAGCTTGCGCTCCTTTAAATGTTTCGACTGACATCGATTTAGGACATCCTTTGTGTTGCTCAGTAAACCTTCTCACTTACACCCCCCCCCTCTTTGTCTGTCTTCTCTCTCTGTCTCCTATTTAGCCCGTGCATTTGATTAGTTAATCGCCCCCTGTAGCCTCCCCCTCGCGCGAGTCCTCAGGTGGAGGCAGAGAGCTCAGGCTTCTCATCCAGCCAAGCTGTTCTTTTGGAAGGGAAAGGAGGCAGCTGTGTTTACAGCCTGGGTCCTGGCGTACATTTAGCAGAATCTATTATTCATATCGCTCAGTATCAGAGCGAGATCTCCAGCCACCTGTCTCGCTGACAAGCTCGCCCCCCTTTTGTGGCGCTTTCCGTTCGGAGCAAATTACACTCGTCTTGATGAATTGAGTTTTTATGAGCGTTGCTGTTAGCGTCCGGGCATCCTTGCCGGTGAGCCAGGGACCATCCAGGGCCTGCCGAGATTTTTCTACTCAATGTGTCTGGAAGAATGCGAGATTTTTACCTCGAGCACATGCAGACAATTCCTGCCAAGCGTGTTGTTACACCTGTCAGGACTTACCCCCCTACCGCCCGCCCCCCTTCCCCGTCTCCCTGCGCCTACCTGACAGGTCCACTTGCACATCTTCAGACTCCATGTGAGCATTTTTAATTAACAGGGAGGTGCGATGATACGCACAGCAGATAACTTATAACATCATTCATAATTTATAAAGATTTTTGCTTTCATCTTCGCTGGTTTGCATAAAACTAATTACTCTGTAAATGGTATTCATTACAAAATGCATTTTCTTGGCAGCGAAACTGCGGCGTGCCGCGGCCGAGCGCTGCTCAGGGACTGGTTAGCATGCGGAGCAGCAAGGTAATGATGGGTTGTTGGAGGTGGTGTCAGAGACCTGGTCCCGTCTCCAGCTTCAGATTCATCAGGCTAACAGCTACAAAGTGGGAAAACTCAGGTTCTATGTAAACTGACACATGCAGGTAAATTGCCTTCGGGGGAATAAAGATTCATTACTCATCTCGCTTAACTAGAGATCACTCGGAAAACAAGACGCTAATCGGCAAAATCATTAGAAGGCTGCGCACCATCTGGTGGTGCGGCCTAGTTCATGTTGAGTCGCATCAACTTCCTACTACATTATGCCTACTATTGTTAGCTACTACATAACTGGTGTAAAAAGTTATCTATCTGTCTGTCTGTCTGTCTGTCTGTCTGTCTGTCTGTCTGTCAGTCTGTCTGTCTGTCTGTCTGTCTATCTATCTATCTGTCTGTCTATCTATCTATCTATCTATCTATCTATCTATCTATCTGTCTGTCTGTCTGTCTGTCTGTCTGTCTGTCTGTCTGTCTGTCTGTCTGTCTGTCTGTCCGTCTATCTATCTATCTATCTATCTATCTATCTATCTATCTATCTATCTATCTATCTATCTGTCTGTCTGTCTGTCTGTCTGTCTGTCTGTCTGTCTGTCAGTCTGCCAGTCTGTCTGTCTGTCTATCTATCTATCTGTCTGTCTATCTATCTATCTATCTATCTATCTATCTGTCTGTCTATCTATCTATCTATCTATCTATCTATCTATCTACCTGTCTGTCTGTCTGTCCGTCTATCTATCTATCTATCTATCTGTCTGTCTGTCTGTCTGTCTGTCTGTCTGTCTGTCTGTCTATCTATCTGTCTGTCTGTCTGTCTGTCTATCTATCTATCTATCTATCTATCTGTCTGTCTGTCTGTCTATCTATCTATCTATCTATCTATCTATCTGTCAGTCTATCTGTCTGTCTTTCTAATTTTTCTTGCATATTGTGACTGAAATTCTAATGAAAGAAGATCAGCACTTTATTGCTGTTGCCCTAAATTTATTTAGTCTAAAATCCGTGATCCAATTCATTTATTTATTTTAATTTTTCTCGCATTGGAAATGTCGTAGATAGATAATCAGTATCATCCAGGAATTTGCTGGTCCAACACGAGCTCAATGTGAGCAGGAAGAATGGGAGCGTTACGTTATGATTTGTGGTGGTGCAGGTGGTAACTTGGAACAAAGGTTGTCAAAATTGATACTAGCAATACTTTTCCAAACAGTAGCCTTCACGGCAACTTCCGACAGGTTAGCCAAGCTCCCGTTCTTACCTTGCTGTATTAAACCGGTTTAGTGATGTGCTGATGAGGCTTCCTGAAACAGTGCTGTCATTTTCACAGCCCACTAGATGGCACTGTCTAAAATCTCTTGATTTGTACAACCATTTCAACGAAACCACACATAATTTTTAAACCAGAGCGCCACCTACTGAGGTCTAAAAATGTGAACACTGTTTCATGAAGCCTCATCAGCCCATCACTAGCAGCAGGTGATGTTTGGCTTCGTGGAAATGGTAGTTCAGAAGTCCAAACTGTATTTTTTTGTTCTCTCTATCTTTGCTTTGTTTAGTTTTTGCGATGGGACAGACAGACGGACAGTTGCAGACTATCATGTGCGGAGGTAATGTGAGCGTTAACTGTCCAGCTCATCCTCCTCTAGAGTGTTTTGTAACACAGGTTCTCGAGCAGTACTCCTGCCTGGAGAGTGCTGTGCAAAACTCTTCATGAGAGTAGAGACAGTTTTCGCTGGACCTTTCGTTTAGGAAACGTGAGGGGCGAGCTGCATAAATATGCTACGATTTTGTTTCCATTTTCGATGAAAGTCTCCCTGCAGAAGCCACCAGTGCCGGGTAGGAGGTGAGGTGCAGACACATAAATCAAAGCAGTCCGAGGAATAGTAATCCTTGTTGAACACTCCGGACTGATTGATATAAATAACATTGTCCTCGCCATCTGTCCAAAGAGGGACCTTTCCAGTTAGTGTTGAGCTGCAACGGCAGAATAATTAATGAATGGTGTCCTTTGTGCCGGTAATAAAGAAGAGACAAATTATGTTATAATCCAACTGCTGCTCGTTTGTCACAGCCAAATAAAATGTCAAATAAAAGTGAGGGGCCACAGTGTTTGTCTAATGGAGTGCAGGCTACCTGCTCCGGTGGCTGACAGCAGGGGGGGCGGTGGTGAAAAGGCTGGCTTCAAGTCTGCAGGACGCATTTGTTTACTGGGTGGCACATTTAACAAATGTCCACAAACACAAAAGAGTGTTTCTCCCAAAATGAGTTTGGACTGACGCAGGGGTGTACGATCGGGAGCTGGGAGGTTCCACGTGTGCTGCAGGATTTGTTTACTGCTCTTCCAGACAAGTAGGTGTCTAAGGCTAAAGAATTGCAAGTGAGTTAAAGGCATGGATCTGCTCCAACAGTCAGCAAATAATTCTCACAGTTCTGCCGTGCTGCTGCCCCAATCGGGTCAGGTGGAGCTCATCCATGCTGCTTGGTGAGGAGCAGTCTAGACATTGAAGTGGTCGCCTATAGAACGTTCATGCTCACACTCACTCTGATTTAAAGCCATCAGCGATAGCCTGTATCTCCTGGAGCGCCACCTAGACACTTGGAGAGCAAACAAACTGCACAAGGAAAGGACCCAGGCTCACCTCAAGAGTTGACTTAAGTTAGACAAAAATGTGACACCTACAGACTGAAAGAATAGAAGGACTGGTTGCGTAACACGAGCATTGTGTTACAGTGTGATGCTGTGACTACACCATTGCCTCAGTAGCGTGACCTACTTCACAGTATTTTACCACTCCGTTAAAACAATCGCAAGAACTTGTGGGAGTTGAAATGAAAGTGAAAAACAAAGACTGGATTGCAGACTTTCAAAGCAGCCACACATACATTTATAAACTTAGTGGGGGGAATCGCCCAGAAAACCTCACACGGTACATTAAACCTCATTGTCATAACAGTGATCTTGACCCCATATTGCTGTTGATGCAGTTGGTAGCTTGCAACATGTGTTCCTCCAAGGTAGAGGTGGGCAACCTGAGGCCACTTGCAAGGCCCTTCGTCTGGATTTATGGGACTTTCATAAGATCTTTTCCCCCCTCATTCATTCCCATTTGAATACAGCTCATCCGTCATTTCGGCATTTTATTTTCTTTCCCCTCAAACTGAATGAAAAAAATGTGTTGAAAATAAAAAAATAAAATAAAATAAAGTAATGTAACAAAGTTTCCAGTTGTTGTTGTCAAGACCCACCAACTGAGACCAAGACATTACAGAGACTGGAGCGTATCGAGATCGAGACAGACACAAAACATCCCTGCACAAAAGCAAATAAAAGCATCTGTTTGCTTTAGTTCAGGGATGGTTTTCGATGCACAATGGCCAGGGTTTCCACGACTCTGAATGGACTTGAAATTCTTATAACACTGAAATTCTTATCTAAATATTTTAAAGATTTTAAAAGATCCGTAGTTTAAATAAGTTGAAAACTTGAATATAGCCACCATCGTGATTTATTGTGCCATTGTCAAACTGATGCAAAATAAACAATATTTTGTTGTTTAAATGTATGTATGGGTCCATCATTTGATTCAGTAATATACCAAATTCATTAAAAAAAAATAAAAAAAAATAAAAAATTAAAAAATTATATATATATATATATATATATATATATATATATATATATATACAATTGCTGTGTTGGTGACATCTTTTCGAAGACGAGTATATAAGATAATAAATAATAAAGTGAGAGGTTTATCTTTCACTGAAATAGTTTTCTCTCCATATATTGTAAAGCATCAGGATATTTAAGCACATTTCCCTGTTGTTCTCTTGTGTGGGTCCCTGGTTACCCATGAGTCGGCCGTGGCTACGGAATCCCGACTTTGTCTTTTTACATTGTGTCGATTCCACCGCTCTTAAATCAGATGAAAATATTTTTGCTCAAAAGATGAGCTAATCAATCAGTGTTATTGGTGCCCCATTATGTTTATGATCCTCTGGGTCGCAGCACAGGCTTTTAAATAAATGAATGTGGTCGCAGAATGATGTTAGAGGAGTTGGAACGGTGATCACATATTGAAGTTTATACAGATAATTTGATAGATGATTCAGATGTCTATAGACAAAGTCAAAATGAATATGCTGGAGATTGAATTGTCTGCTCTCAAGGGTCAAAGGTGCTGGTGTTTGCGTTGTGTACACACAGTGTGTGTGATCTGTATGGGTTACATGAAACATCTGCTCAGGTATTCATAACCTGAGATCAAGGTTAGATTGCCGCCATTGATCGGGAGAAACAACAAAATTGAATTTGTATCCCTCCTATCACGGACCCTTCACATTCAAAAACGAAAGCGAAATGTTAAGCTTGAGAGCAAGGGGCTACACTTAGGCTTCACTCTTCCATCATCAAAACATTTGAATTCAGCTTCTATTGCAGAATGATGATTGAGGATCACAAACCAATGGAAAAAAATCTTGGGATTGATGACATACCAATTGATGCCACGTACGGAGCAACTGTTTAATCTCTGTTAACTGTTGTGGAGAGGGAGAGGAACGTGTATTTGCCTCAAGAACCGAGCCAAAACGGCTCCGTGGATGGATAAGATGCCGCTGATCCAGGACATCGGCACCTGAGGATTCTCTCATATGTGGTCCATTTCTGCAAACATTGTCACCGACAGTTTCACAGATATGAGCAGCTACATTCCAAGTTTTGTTGACAACCACTCATACTCAACCAAGTCCTGTTCTGCATCTGAACCTTGATGTCAGAGTCTGTGAATCTTCAGTGGAGCTCTCGCTGAAATGAGCACAGTGATTTTGCTATGTGAAAAAAACACTAATAAACTCATCTTGACTGAATAAAACTATGCACTCTTTGCTGTCCATGACAAGAATAAGGACCAACATATGAACTCCACACGTGAACAGTAACAGTGCTCCACATTCAATCTGTCATTCAAGATAAATGAAAATGTTTCCAGTGAGGTGGCCATTTTGCAAAATTTTACCTGTCGCAACAAATATTTTATTTCAATACAAAACTACTCTATTATATTGTAGTGAGATGATACTGACAGTTGAAATACAAATACAGACAAGAATTGATGTTGCTGTGTTGGACACATCCTTTAGAAGAAGAATAAAGTGAGAGGTTTCACTCAAATTGTTTTCTCTTCATATATTGTATATTTGTATACTTAAGCACATTTCCCTGTTGTTCTCTCATGTGATCATCATCGTGACACACAAACAGACGGGAATTATTACTCCAATCTGGTGAGAATGCTTCTCAGTCTTTCTCAGAAATAACTGGTTGGAATGGCAGAGGAACCTCGACAAGTCTAGGTGCCGGTGATTTTGCTCATTTTCCTTTTTAATAGAGCTCAATAATAATAATAACAAAATGAAACAAGACCTGTCCTGGTCCTTTTGAAGCCTAGGTAACATGGAACGCTAGTGACCGGCACGCGGCTGATGAAATATTTGCTGCAGGCTGTCACGTTGATGGGCTGATAAAAAGTCAAGGACAAAGAGGAAGGTGAACTTGAACTTTACAAAACTTCCCTGAGTCCTGAGAGGGAAGTGCTGCCAAACTCGAGCTGGTAGCACCCGAGATGGAGGATGCAACCTAAACAGGAGGCTGTGCTATATCGCCTGCAGGTCCATCAATCAGCCGCCAAATTGGAGGCGAGGTGAGGCTCAGGCTTCAGCGGCTACATTTGACATCAGTCTCCCATCAGATAGCGATGAGGACGTCAGCGTAGGTATGCTCATTCCACCCACGTAAGCGTCTCTGCGGGGCCCGTATTATCTACGCCGACAAAAGGAGGAGCCGCTTTGTGCAATCAGTGGCGTTCTGTACATATTAAACAGCGCAACATCTTCAACCCAGGTTCATTTTAATTAGAGGGGAATTTGATCATTGCCGACTCCCACGGGCGCTTTTGATGTTAATAAAACAAGCTGTACCTTCGCAAGGCTGAGCTCCCGAGCAGCGAAAAGCAAAGTTGCAGTGTCGGTGATCCTCTGCCGTGCCGGGAGACGGTGCGCCAACAGAAACAGATGAGTTTTTCACAAGGATTATCAATGTCATCCAAGCACGCCGCCGCCTTACATATGCAGCGCATCCCATAATGAAAGGTGTAGCTCATTACTGCCCTTTGGTGTGTCTATATAATGGCAGCTGAACAAAAGCAACAAGATGAAATAAAGCCGCAGAGGGAACGATATTTATAGAATACTGAAAATGGGTTCCGGCATTGAGATTGACCAACGATGGATGACAAACTTGGGGAGGTTTATTGCTTCCTCAGCGCGCATCGCTTGGAACAAGCACGCAGCCCCTGTAATACATACAAAACGGCTGTAATAAAACCACAAACATAAAACATTGAACGCACTTCAACTGGCGTGTTACATGCGATCCAATGACCTTTAGTCTGGACGGTAGTCTCTTTAAATGTGCTAACAGTCTGGGGATGTAGAAATGATCGTCCAGTTGAGCCCATCCAAGCAGCACAACAAGAGGCTGCAGCGGAGAAAAAGGCGTAACCACGCATTCTGGAGTTGTTGTTGAGGCGAGGGACAAGTAGTCAAAATATCTATTTGGCAGACATATTTGTCCTGTTTATTCAAAGAAGTCAAAGCTGCACAAAGGCACTCTCTCCTTGCCCATTTCATCGATCACAATTTCAGCGCAAAATTACTTCACATCACACCGACAATATCTGTCACAATGGAAACAGGAACAAAGCAAAAATAATATCCCTTTCACTGTACAATGAGCTATAATGGAAATCCAGCTAGTTATGCACTCCAGCGTTATGTAGCACTTCCATACCTGTCAATAACTCGCTTATAAACCGCTGCAATGCCCCTTATAAATTGAAAAGAAACCTTACAAACACAATCGTGGCACATTTCAATATTTTATCATTACTATTAACATCACAGCAAGACAGACAATGTACTGGAAAATGATAACAAAGATAGCATATACGAAACCTCTTGCATTACATTTACAATGTGCTGCATGTTTTAAAATAAATCATTCTTCCATTGTGTCTTTCAATCAAAAAATCATCGAAGTAAGCATAGAAGAATCGGATTCTTCCATGCAACGCGCATGTCCACACAACACTCCTACCGTCAAAGCTGAAAGCAACAAGAAAAATAAAAGCCCGACTGAGGATAACTTTTGCTGGTATGATGTGCCGACCGTCGTCAGCTACCAGCGACACAAGACGATCCGTTTTGGACCCGAAATTGGCGAGTCGATATCGGTCTGGCGTGAAACGTCAGTAGGAATTCTTTTTGTTCTAATTTATTTTTCCCCGGATAAAAGTCGTATATGATTTGAAATCGTAAAAAAAAAACCATATAGATTACAGGGAAAACGTGTAAGTTGACAGGTATGCACTTCCACTAGCGTCAGCCTTGTACACTCCTGAATCTTGTGTGACTAAGTTCCACTCGAGGAATGCAACCCAGTGACATCACCAGATGTAAGAGCACGATGAAAGCTGACTTCCCCAAAAGTTAAATATTGGCAAACAGAACATATTTATCAAGAAGATGTTATGCTATACAGTATGTTAGGATTATGTTGGATAACTGGAACTCATTCTCAGCCTTGACTTCTCACTTCCGAGGTAACCGGAACATGCTCAATGAAAAAAAAAAAAAGGAACATTCTACATGGTAAAATCATTGGTGGGGCGAGGTGTGGATGCTGGATTACTCACTCGCTTGCCAACAATGCGTACTGAAAGTTCCATTCCACCTGGTCATGGACGACATTGAAAGAGTGATTTTGAAATGTGTTTTCCGAAAACAAGTGTATCTCTGTCAATTCATCTTGTTTCCTTGCTGCGCTTGAAACAGATAAGGTGTGATTTACAGCCCGCACGGTGGCTGGTCAGTAGAGTGCGGTAGAGACTGATGAGCTCTTTGTGTCCGTCTCCACAGTGGACGACTTGGCGTGACAGCGTGTAAGGTTAGCGCCCATGTGACCGGCGTCCTCGCCACTCAGGTCGTGCAATCAAGGAGGGATTTCTAGTCATTTTCACATTAATCCTCCCGCAGGAGTTAATGAAGTTTCTTTTAATCTCTCCACAGATGTTTCATGATTAAAAGGACCAGTCGTCCAAATTACAACACACATACGCTGCATGGACTTTTGAAGCCACCAATGAAATAAAAGGTGGCGAGGTGAAAAGCTTTTCAATTGGTCCTGCTTAAAATCTTAGCTTCAGCTTAGGCCTTCCAGAAACAGTCTCCTTGTTACTTTGGATATTAGAACACATGCTGTCACTGGATTTCTTAGGGCTTATTTCTCACATAGAATGGAGTGAAGTCTGCGGATTATTTAGATTAACAGTAGCCCGACTAGGAGATGTAGATTGCAGTTGTAAATCTTTCTCCGACCGCCTATTTCAGCAGCCTTCCAGTATTTCCACAGTTGTGAAAAAAAAAAAAAAAAAAGACTGTGAGAGCAGCTTATTCACACAAACACTCCAATCCTGTTTGTATTCTACAAGGATTGATTCATTTTAATGTCAGGACTTGCGATCCAATCAGGCGGAATATTAAGGACGTTTCCTTTCGGAGAAAATGAAAACTTTCACGAGGGTGTCAAGGAATCAAAGGAACTTAAGTGAGTGTTGTGCAGAGAGATGTATTGTGTTTTGACCACTGGTTCACAAGAGACGGCAACCGGGAAGTCCCTGTGAAGCATCGATAAAGAAACAGCTGGATGGATTTTACAGTGTGAACAGTCTGAACCAGCTCAAAAGTAAATTTGGGTAACACAATATTCACAGTCAAAAATATTTCTTCTTCTTCTTCATCACCATCAACTCTTTCTTCCTGTTTTATAGCGGTCTTCTGCCCGACTTTTGGTGCATAATTGCCTCCTCTTGATCTGGAACGTGGCTCAGATAGTTAACCTACTCAACCTACGCAACATTTTTTTTATTCAATAAAACAGCCCTGTATTTAAAGCTAAATGTAATAATAACAACAACAAAAAAATCAAACTCTGGCTTTAGAATTTTTTTCTCCTTCTCCTTTCTTCGCATTATCATTTCAAATGTTTGTTGTACTCAGATAGTTCCTTCATTTTGTTCTGAAAACATGGGCCACCTTCTCCTCCTTGCATTGATCACAGTCGTCAGTTGTATGTTTTCCTATCATTCCAATAATAATAAGATTACTCACAAAATTAAATGGTATATTATAGATATTAATATTTGAGCAAATTACCAATCAAACAAATATTTCATTATGTTCTGCTGCTCAACAGCTTTGTTTTAATATAAAAAAAAATGGTGCAGTCGTGTATGCTGCAGCACGAAGCCAAAATACAGTGCATGTGGCAAATAAAACAAAGTGTAACGTAGCAATAACAAGAAACAATTTTAACCAAGTTACCATTAGTGTAACGCAAAAAAAAAAAAAGTTTGATCATGTGGTAACAAAGGCCACCTTTGCTAGATAATTCAAAAATAAATGTACTATGTGAAAGTTTGCTGCATATTTATGGTGACATGGAGCTTCGGAGGAGCAAAAACAACCACCAGAGTTCGACACCTCCACCCACTGCATCCACTACTAAGCTGGCATTGCTATGTCAATACTGCCAATGGCTGGTGACCTGCCCATGGCAATGTCTCTATGGCAACCCCTGAGATATCTTTCAGCTTTCTCTTGATCCCTTCTACGGTCCTTTGCAATAACATTGTCACTTGCTACGTTTCATTTACAGTCAAGTGAGACAGATCCAACACTATAATAAATAATAAATATGTCATCAAAGAGAAATTACACAGGCCTAAATTGGTCCCTATGTAAAACTTAAATTGCCTTATATATATATATCTTAAAAAAAAAAAAAAAAAAAAAATATATATATATATATATATATATATATATATATATATATATATATATATATATATATATATATATATATATATAGCTTAAATAAGGTAAATTTAAGGTGTATATATATATATATATATATATATGGAGAGAGATAGATAGATAGATAGATAGATAGATAGATAGATAGATAGATAGATAGATAGATAGATAGATAGATTTACCTTAAAGCTAAAAAAGTTTGAAGGTGTTTCCACTATTTTGTTCAACCCCTGTATATAAAGACACACAGGCAAACAACAGTGTAACTCCTTGTGCGTTGCTAGCATTGGTCGATCACGAGCAATGCAAGGCAGGTCCTACACTCTAAATGCTGGATTGCATCCAGAGCAATTGTAAAGGTCTGGCGAGCCAATTACAGTCAAGAGACTTTTAATCTGTGTCTTGGTGATTGCAAAAGTCGGATTGTTTATTCAATGCGATGTCATATAACCGCTCGCCTCTTTAGCGGGATTACATTTGCTTTTATTTTCCCAATAAATGGTCATCTGTCTATAAATGCTCCATCTCTCCAGAGCCTGCAGGGGGGTCATTAAATGGTCAAACAAGCGATGGAATGAGTAAATAATTCAACAAATAGATGAATGTATGAAAGCACTGCTTCATCCGGGGGGGTGGATTCAGCTGCGGAGCCACCTATGGCACGGCCAGGGCACTTTTCTGTCTCTGAACATGCACCGTCTGTACAATCCTGAACCTTGGCAGCGGTACAGGCATCTGCTCCCTTCTGCCAGTCCACCGTGCATGCACAAACATCTGCTTCCATGTATGGGAATAAAAAAAAAAAAAAGGAAAGCAGGGGACAAGCTGCACTTGACAGGTCTGCATTTGCTTGTCGCTTCTTTACACAAAAATCTTAATGCATCCTGTCAAGCCATTAGCCGGTGATACGATCAGCTTGCAGGCCCCCATTACGCCATCAGTGTCCACCTGTGATAAAGATTTGTTTTCTTAAAGCCCTACTTAATGTCCGTTTAACTCAATTTGTCAGGAAATGTACAACAATTTCCGTCCCCCTGGTCCTGAAATCTGGTCGGGGTTCAAACAGCAGAGAGGCGGAGGGTTGCATATTTAAATGAGAGGATTAAATTGCCTTTCATATTGACATATCGTGTTGCGCCAGCACAGAGAGGTGGCCTCTGTTTTCCCTCTAAAAGCCGATTTTAGGACAGCGGGGGCAGGAGCTGTTTTGCCTCCATTAGCCCTGGTCTGCAACCCCTGCTCCCGTTTCTGGATGTGTCACTGACAGCACTCTAAATCCTGGCGTTATTACCACACGCCAAAGCATAATAACACCTTTTAAAACAACAACACTCCCTCTCTTCATCCGCGTGAGGGACACCACTGGAACATCTGCTTGTATTGCGACTGAAAATGCATCATTTTCCAAGAAGATGATCCTTCCATTTGTATTGTGATACAAAACAAAGCAAAACAAATACATGAATTGGAAATAAATCAATAAATATATTTCAGGAGCAACAGTTTGATGTGTGAATATTTTTTTTTCTTCCTCTGAATAGCATTTGTCATCAGTTTTATCCATTTTTCTGCAATAGACTTTTGTCTTTGAATTATTAGATAATGTGAATACCTAAACACGCCTGCTACATTATTATTATTACTATTATTATTATTAATTATTATGAAGATTGTACATAATATGTCTTGAATTAATTGAGTTTCATTCATTATATTCAAATGCCAGCGTTGCCATTTTATTTTGGCAGCTTTTGCCCAACAAGTCACCTTCAAAATAACTGAAGCATGTTAACATGACATAAAAGTCAATAAAAAGAAAGACTTGGATATTGCAATAAGAAACAAAAATGAGTCAGTAAAACTTGCCAAAGAAATCCTCGATGATGGATATTTCAGATTAAAACACTTCTGGTATCACTACGACTCTCTTAGCGGGTCGGCTCGGCCAATCGCGCAGGAAGTGGAGTGGTCCCGGCGACTGTCGGCGGCTGACATCTGTCGTGGTTGGAGAGCTCAGTGCACAGGAAATGGGGTGTCACTGTGCGAGCATGTTGGCCATTATCTTGGCATCCTAATGAAGTGTGGGCAGTTCACAAAAGGGGGTCTCTGGATGGCATGTTGAATACACTGATGGGCAGAGGCGGCAAACAAACGGCATCTTCCGTGTTCCCATCTGTTTGAGCTTTACCAACTGCACCCAACGGGACAGCGGCTGACCGCATGTGTGTGAGCTCTCTCCTGCACCACCATTAGCATCTCAGCACAACCGCCATGTGACTGGGAACACGAGAGCGTTCTCGCCATAGATGTTGCCTCGCACCAGGAAACGGAGGCTGCGGTGGATCGGTGCCATCAATATACCTGCCTCTAATGGTCTTCGCACCACAGATCAGGGGAGGCAGACAGACTGTTGAAACTCCTGAGGTGCCCATTTATGGAAGCACATGAATCTCTCACACATATTGAAACATTTTGCCCATATAGACATGCAGTCTGTGGTCATGGGAAACCATCTTAGGCCACCAGATCAGCAGTAGGTTCGCAAAGCAAGGAAACTGAAGCGACCCAGCAGGTTTGTTTTCACTTGGTTCACTAGGAAAACTTGGACTTGCAAGACTATTAACCTGGTCATTTCAGAGACTGGAAAACAATATATTCAAAAGTTATTGCCTTTATAATTGAATCATTATTCAATGTTTTAGGTCAAAGTTTCTTCAGGTGAAGATTTGCCCTCGTGTCATTTCCTAATGTAGCGAGTAAATTTGGCTCTACAAGGCTGAGTGTTTCATCAATAGGTCCGAGGGATGCAGGACAGAAGGGGGATTATCACAAGCACCAGATGCTAAGCCACTGAAACTGCACACAATCAATTAAGTCCTCTGAACATACAGTGGCGTTGCACTACATCCCTCGAATCCCACCAAACCGAACTGTCTGTAAGATTGTTTGAGTTATTCCCCCTGTTTATCCAAGTCAATATTGTCACTTTATTTGTTCCTCTCAGGAAGTCGGAATGTCTTGAGTTTTATCACTAATAAATAACCGACATGAAATGCTCTCATGACAGAGACAGCAAGTTTGTACAAATGCTGATATCTTTTTGAGTATAAAGCCAGTATTATTGACAAATTCAGGTGGACTTTTTCATCGCTGAGTGACTTTGATCCTGTCGTGGCAGCAGGTCACCTGAAAGAAAGATGGGCATTGGGGATATAGGCAAGCCATGAGGTGGCACTTCGTTTGCTCCTGAAGGTCTACTGCGTGTCATATGGTATGTATTGCACCAGCAGAGTTATTTAAGCACAGATCCACATATGACAGTATATATATAGGGTGCTCCTGAGCGCTTCACTACCTTAGGGGTGCCTTATACTGGGATTTCCTAGAGTAGGGACGGTTTTCCTCTATTTTCGTCAACATGTGTGAAGTGTGAGTCACAACGTCAGTGCTCTATCCATGTCAATTGAAGAGGACACAGCCATTGAGGGGGCTTTTATAAGTCTATTCAGCTCAGAGGTCAACATCTGAACACAAACAACATGGGTTATAGACTTGATCCCACCATGAGAGCAGCACCTCGTGCTGGGAAGCACTTCGCTGTGGGTGACACTGGATGTCAGAAACGTGTGCAGCGTGTCTCCACACGACACCAGCGCACTGTGGATAAATGTGCTGATTGCTGTCTGGGCGGGAAACATTGTTCAAAAACAGCAACACAAAGCTCTGTAAGTGGTCAGAACACCGAGGTTTTCACCCGCAGTCACAGGAGTTTGAGGCCTGTCATTGAACAAGTGAGCAGTCTGGGTCTCAGTGTTGGGCTCCATGATAATTCACCTGTTTCTGCCTTTAAAAGACTGACAAACGCTATTGTCGTGTTAAATAAACATTAAAACACGCTCTCAAATTCACTCTTGTGAGTCTTTGTCTTTGGTACCGACCGAGAAATAAGACCAGCTCCTTGTGAATATGTGTCCGGCACGTGTGTCGCCCGGCTGAGGACGACTTCCAACACTTCCCTCACTCCCGTGTCGTATTACACTGACGTCAGGAAAGTGGACTTTTGATGCACATGTTCCGTGGCTTCCTGACGTGGTGGGCAGCGCCTCGCGTAAAAAAAGACAGAGCAAAAGTGTCCAAAACTAGATGTAGTGATGCCACAAACAGTGCCAAAACCAAAAGCCAGAAGATCTAACTTGTGTCATTGTATCATCTTGTTTAGTTCCTAGAAGTGGGAGGACTACTGAGGATTAATTTTTTCTTTTTTATTCGACGCCATCATCATTCTCTCTCTGTAAATTGCGTTAACTAATATCATAATGACTAGAAAGGATTATGTCATAGCTGTGCGGATGAAGAGAAATGCAAAATGACTCCCAAACCCAAATGATTTTTCCAGCGAGGTGCTTCATCCTTTGTGCGTTTTCTCTCTTGCCCAGCCAAGACAGGCCATTTAACACCTCGTGCGACAGCAACAGAGGGAGGAGAAAACATCTCAAACAGCGAAGCGCTCAATGATGGACTCCCCTCGTTTTTCACATACAGCACAGTGTAACGACCCAATCTCTTTGTCAGACCCGACAGGAAGAAGGATCATCCCCTTTGACTCGTCTACCTGCAGACAAATGGCCTCACCAGCCGCCACAGCCGCCCAGATGGAGGAAGTAGGTAGTTAACTGCATTACCTAACATGAAGTGATGGATGCGGCACCTCTCTGTTGGGGGTCAAGGATCACAGAAGTACACGCTGCCCAGAGGAAGATAGATGAGGTCGGGCACCGTGGCACCTCTCCGGATCAGCCTTGTTTTCTTTGCTCCCTCAAGTAATCTGATAGGAATCTGCCTCACTGAGGATGTTTGATGGCACATGTTTAACGCAGGCTATTGCTCCAATCACCAGCCCACTAATTCTGCTTCATGGGCCAATTTGGAGACCAAGATCGGTTTTTTTTTAACATAGAGTGGAGAAAATCTTCCAGTCTGACGCATTGAAGTTGCCAATCTTATGATCTGAATGCAGTTGCTGTTATCCAACCACCAGGCAGAAGAGCTCAGACCGCCTCCCAATAACACTGACTTCTCCAGCCGTAGCACTGGGGCCAGAATTGTTTTTCATTACTTTTAAATGGGGAAAATTAGAGCGTGACGTTGTGTGAAAGGCTCAGGAAAACAACAAGCGTAAAGTGAATAAAAGTCTCCCATAATGCCAGGAAACACTGGATGACCAATTACACCCAAGACGATTGGGCCAATGGTGCAAGATGAAACATTTTTGGACTAAAACAAAACAAGAAATACGCCACAAACTGAATCTTTAACTCAGGTATTTCTATTTTACAGTGGCAAGGATTACAGATCTCATTGGTTCATACCATTTTTTTGACAAGCAGGCATACTATACTTGTATTTTAGAGAAATATCTGTCGACATACTACTGAAAAAACACAGTAAAAAAAGCAGTTTTAGCAACAATTATAATATTATTATCTCCACCATGGAAGTTTCGTCTGTCTGTTAGCAAATTTACATACATCAGCTCAGATTTCAAGTATATTTTCAGTTCGTAATGGGACAGGAACAAATGATAGCAATTTGGTCAGAGATGCAACGTGAGCTCCCTCCTATTCTCGCAACTTCTGAATAGTTCCCCAAAGCCCCTACCACCTTCTGTCTCATTGAGCTCATTGTGCTAAACAGTTTATTATGCCCTTATACTGGATTGTCAACACTTTATTCTAGACTTTCTATTAAGATGATAGAGTCCAACTTCATCATTGACCCTGAAAAATAGTGAAAATATAGTCCAACTCAAGTAACCTCATGGTTGTTTAACATGTTGTGCGGTGTACAATGGCTCCTTCATTTACGAGCAGACCAACTTTCATATATTTTGAGGTCCAAACTGTGTCTGTTCTCAGCATGGCGTTCCCTAGACTTGAACATAACACACCTCAAAGGAGCATCTAAGGGATGATGTCACCACTGTTAGTTTGTAGTGAGAAAAAGAATGATGATGTGCTTTGAATTAAACAGGAGGAGAAAAAAACCCATTCTATTTTCAGTGAGTAAAACAGCAAAAACAGTCACACAAAACAAACCTCTGACGGCAGCACAGGTTCTTCGTTTTTTGTCGTGCAAGTGAGATGGACCCGCAAATCCTGCCAGAAAATTCACCCGTGCATAAGCGCTGATTCAGCATTAAATGTGTTACAAATGAGTTGAGCAATGGCGGGAAGAGACCCACCCCGCCCCAACGCTTCCATTCACCCAGTAGCAGCTTTCAGACACCATCAGCCTCCCTGTGCCATCAATCAAACAGGCTGAAAAAGCAAGCGAGTGCTATTTACCATGAAACCTTATTGCATCCGCCCGAACGCACACACATTTGACCGGCTGACCTTTTTTATTTTACATACAGTATATGTTATAAGATCATTAATAAACATATTGGCTTATCACCTGCAGACTCACTATTCATTCACTTGAAAGAATGAGCCGCGGTCCGTCTAAACAGCTTCAATTCTAAACGTTTTTTGACAGTGAATAATTGTCCAGCGCTTACGCAGCTTATCAGCGAATGTAGAACATCGGCAGATGGAGAAAGAGCTCTTAATCTGCCTATAATCAAACCTGACAGTCACCTACAGCAAGGTGTGGCGCCACGCTGGGAACCAGTCAGCCGAGCGCTCTGATCAGAGTGAGGAGCTGCTCCGACATTAATATTCATTTTCCTTCAGAGCTGGAGAGCAGCAAAGTGATCAGACAGCACCAGAAGGTTCACATGAACTTGAATAACTCAACATAACCTGAGGCAGTCGATTCCTGGGAGCCGAACCCAACCTGCATTTTAGTCCATTCTAATCTTTGTAGAGAGTCGAGACAGAGGGCCTCCCAAACCCAGGACTTTTCTGCACTCCATTTTACTTTGCTATGTTTTTCTATTCCACCATTTTCTCGTGTCTTTTTCTCAACCTGCTCCTGGTTCCTGTTGGGGAACGGGAAGATGGTCTATGTACATGCAGCAAAGCTCGTCCCATTCCTAATTTCTGAAGGACGACAAGACAGGATTTGATCTGATCGTTGTCTGCCAGACTACAACAGCACAGCAAGTAAAAATCGACACAATGGAAACTATTGACCGAAAATATTGATGAAAAACAAATGAGTGAATGAAAAATAAGACCTGATTTTCATTGTTACTATGATCACATTTTTTATGTTAAATCGATCACACCATTGGAGATTGGACCAGACATTCCACATTTCAGCGCAGCTTTTCCAGGTAGAGACCGTGAGGCAGAACCTATACAATGCAGAGAGGTGTTTGTTGTGTTTAGCAGGTAAAGGAAGGTGCAGGCAGAAGTGGAACAGGTGGTATCTATATATGTCTGAGGTGCTGTGGCTCTCTTGAGGGAGACTGAATCTATACACGGAAATCAAAAACCGTCAAAACCAACCGACGTTCTCTGACTTCGTGTCACTTTAGAGATCCTGTTTGGTCCCTTTAATAAACGAAGTAGCATGTGGGGTGCCATCATCCTCAACAGCGAGCTCGGTGACAGTTACTTCCCATGATGCTCTACAGCCCAGTCAACCAATCACAGTCCATGATCACTGTGATACAGGATTTGGGGGGAAAACAAGCTTTGATGCTGCTTTCGTCAATATGTATTCCAACATCTCTTCAGAGCTGACCAGCTGCAGAGGCAGAACAGTGTTTTGTGATTGGTTGACTGGACTGCAAAGCATCATGGGAACTGTTTAGGTAACTCAGTTTATTATTGAGAGTCATGAGACGAATGCTGCTCTGCCCAATATTACATTGTTGACAGCTGTATTGGATATGCTACACTGTACACAGTTTGTCATCACAATTTCACAAAACCATTCAGTATCACTAGATACCAATAGACATCAACAGGTGCGGTCGAGCTCAGTCAAAAAGGTTCAGAGACTAAAGCTCAGACACAAAGACAGAGTTGAAGATGCTCAGGTTTTCATTGTGAGTTTGTAAGATTTAGAGGTAGGGAGGTCCGGGTTGGACTCATGGAGAGGAGAGATGAGTTGGACGAAGAATGAGTGGTGATAGAGTCACCAGAAAAAAAGGCGTAAAGGACAAAGGGGACATGAAGAATGTGCGACCAATGAGGACGCACAACATAGGCCATGTTATTCGGTTAAGCTTTTGCTTATGGTGGCGCGAGCAGACTTGCTTGCGGTGGTATATGCTGAAAGACATGTTTTGATCCTGCAGTGTTAAATAGTGCTGATCATAACAATAACAAGCAAACCAGTTGAACACTTTTGAGTGAATTCCCATGCATATTCACGATGAAACCTTCTCATTAGCTCTGTTATTACAACTTATTCCAGATCCAACCAAAGAGTTACGATAAACCCAGTATATTCCAGAGTCGCCACGCTGAAGAACAACTTTTGACGACATTGCTACATCGGGGCCTTTGAGCGAGTGTGCAGGGCTTATCTCGCCTCCAACACACAGAGGATTACTTTACCAGAGCAGATGTAGTTGGGGATAAACTAGTGTTGCTTCACCTCTCATTCTGCCATGTTAACAGCGATCAGATAGCTAGTGACAAATGCAGCGCTTCTTTGTCTAGTTATTTCCCTGTCACTTTTTCCCCCCGCTTCCAGAGAAGGATAAACATTTGAAAAGTAGCAGCTCTGTCCGGCACTAATAATCAGGAATGAGTACAGATCTGCGGCTGAGAAATGGAGGAAACTGGCTGTTGCAGCAAACAACCTGCAGGACGCTTTTTCACCATGGCAGCGCGGGAGAAGGAAATGGGTAAACAGCAAGTAGGGGGGTGAAAAGACCTGCGCTCAGCAGCTTTGAGAGTCCGAGATGTGAAAAGTGACTGGTTGATTTATCACAGGGGAAACACAGCCACAAAGTACAATTTTCTACCTTGGCTGCAAACAATAATTCATAATGATGTCGCCTCCTGATAGCAGCAGACCTTTGCGCCGTCAGTCCCAGAAAATGACGGTAATAAATGTCAGGACTTCCCAGGTAACTACCTTAAAAGCCATTAGAAGTGTTTGTGATGGAACACAGTGATAACAACCAACAGATAACGGAATAGAAAAATGAGCAGGCTGTTTTATTGGAAGCTTCAAGGACTGTTACAGATAAACGGGTCAATTAAACTGCACTTCTACCATATTTGAACCATTAAATCCACCATATCAAGCCAGAATCTCTCTGACAAGCACATGATAATTTTCAATATCTTTTTGTGTGGCGCAGTAGTGAAAAGCCAGATAGACTAAACCCAGATGATGCTGTCTTCTAGCCCAAAAACGGGTGAGCAGTATGAAGCCTCATGTCAGGGACGTTCAAAAATGTTTCAAACACTGGAACACAATAGTAACATCTATGTAATGTGGCCACTCATGGGGGCCACACAGGACAACGATCAGATTTGGCTTCTTCATCCTATAAGAAAGTAAGAAATGGGTAATAAGTAATAAGAGTAGTAATAAATAAGGTTCAATATGTTTCGATTATCGGGGGACTGATCGCGCCCGACCTGAACTGTGATGTAGAAGGAACAAGGAAGGAAAGGAAGGAGTTCGACATTTACGTAATTGTGAACAAGCTTTTCATCCTGAGAAGTAAATCTCACTCCATCTCCACCTGGTTGGTTCCTTCACGGGTCCACGGGGAACGGGGAAATTTAGGGCGCACCATAGGGTGGACAATTCACGCCTGATTTTATTTCACTTTTTTCCTATGTGTGGGGTCTTAACAGGTAAAAAAAAGCTTCAGATTTTGAAACTGTTTTGCCCCCTTGAGGCTTGACGTTCACCTTAAAGACTCTTACATGAGAATTTCTTACCTGTTGATGGCACGACTTATGAATCTCTCATGCATTGTCAAATATGTTCACTTGACTTGAGCAGCTCAGACAGGAAATGAGGGGAAACACATGGTGCACCATTTGGTAGTGCTGTCATGTCTCCTTGTTGACCTTTTAACTGAAAATACTCAGACGAAGTACTTGCAGCAGCAGTCATGCATCACAGTTTAATAGCATGTCAGGAAAAAGGCTTGGTGGTGTGTTGGTGCACATTTTTTATCGCCACATCGGCACATTATGAGCCAGCTAATGAACTATGGCTCAAACTTTTCCGGTTGCTTGTTCTTCGGCAAGTAAACTTCCAAATGTTTTGACTGTAAATCTAATACAAAAACTAATACTGGTAAGAACGAATAAGGCGGCGCAGATCTTTATGTACAAATGGCTCAGGGAATATTGGATCTTACCGCACACAATGTCATCAGTTTAGCTCAGCGAAGGGCTTATACAAGCAGCAGCTAATGCGACTTAAATATCCAGAGAAAAAGATGTAAAAGTCATGGAATGTTGAGAGTCAATGATGAAACGACAACAAGATTTCGAGTAGTAATTCTCAACCCTGGTTTCTTTCACTTCCTGTGTCAATGCTTGTATTTTTAGCATGTTGCGAGCGCATTGTGTTTGTGTGAATGAACACACAGCTTTTGTAATTGTTGTGTGAATATACTGTAGGTCTTTCTTTGTCGTTTTTTGCACGTGATAGCAACTCATGGCTGAGACAGATCTTGAAACTCAATAGTGACATATGGTGTGATTGGCTTGTTGCAACATCTACGACATCATCACTCAGATGCTTCTTCATGAAGGGTTTTGTTACAGTCCATATGTTGGAAAAGTTGTGTGTTTTCCAACGCAGTTCAGAGCATCATCCAAATCTGTCTTATAAACAAGAAAAAAAAAAAGTCCAGCAGTATCTGGAAATACAAAAATACCAAAAATTGTGACGCTCACTTCAGGTCTCACTGAACTCATTGTTTTTTGTGATTATTTGTAGCTCCCAAAATTATCATCACGACATTCTTGAAAGCATCACAAATGAGTTGAGCAACACACTCAACAAAGGGTGCAATATTCAAGACAATATTCCAGAATTCGGGTCAAGGCTATTCCAGGAATTTGCTGTGCCTTGATTCATGTAGTTGTCCACACTGTTGGCACTCTGACTGGGTGTTTTAACCACTGGTACCAAACAACAGGCTTCATTCATTGCATTCTTTATTTATCTCTCACACCAGCGACCATCACATTTTATTCCCAGAACAACTTCTTCTACTGCTCCTCTTAAAATAGAATGCCACCAAAGCCAGGATAAGTGTCGGCGAAAGAGAGTACAGGAGCAGAACTTCCTGCTAAGCTAAAAGAGCTGTTCAGTATCACTCATCTGGAAACTCGACGTCAAGTCAGTGTTGTTTCTTCTACTCACTGGACTGTCACAACACCACCAGAGAACGACTGACAGATGAAAGAGGGAACTTGGAAGCAAGAACGGAAGAAGTCCACCAGCAAGGATGCACCTTCCTCACCGGACTCCCCCTGGTGGCCACACAGTGTCTGTGTTGCGGTTGACCATGGTGGCGCTCTCTGCCTCCACTGTGTCTCTGCGAGCTCCTGGCTCCCGAGGTTTGCAACACTTGGCTATGACCAGAACCAGGAGCAGCAGCAGAACCACAGTGACCAGGACAAGCGGAGAGAGCAGGTGTGCCCGGTGTGAGTAGTAGGACCCTGCCCTCCAGCTCACCAGCAGCCGGTTGTCCAGGCTCAGGTGAGCAGCGGTGCAGGTGTAGTTGTGTTTCTGCAGCAGCTCCTGCTCTGTCAGCACCAGTGTTATCCTCATCTGGTAAAGGCCATTGCCGTTGGGCAGCACCCGACCAGCGGTCAGCTGATTCTGCTGCACCTGTCGTCCGTCCTGGAGGAGTGTCAGGTTGATGTGGCGAGGGTAGAAGTCTGTGGCCAGACAGGTGAGTAGAGCTCTGCCCTTCACCTGCTTGGAGAAGATGGTTAATCTTGGCTGGACTTGACGGGTCAAGAGGTTCTTATTCTGGTCTAGAAGCTGATTCAGGACTGCAGCACATGTCGGAAGGTAGAAATGTTGGTAGAGAGTTTGGACGTAATGCAACTCTGCTGCATTCCACTGGCTCTCCCAGCCATCTCCAACCGTGTAGGAGAGGTGAGTTGTGTCGAACATTATGCAGTCAAAATCCTGAGCATCATAACCGTCACGTGACATGATGAACATTGGCTGTCCATCCTGGATCTCACAGCCGGCAATTCGCTGCTGAACATGGAGACCTTTGGTGTGGTTAAAGCGCTTCGTGGAGTATTTGATTCGGCCCCTCATGTTGGAGTAGATATGATGAACAATCCTCATGGCATTCTGACCCAGGTTCAAAGGAGTCCTGTCCATGCCGCTGATGACCGGATTGTCCAGTGTTGAGTCGATGTAGCCCACCTGGAGGTCGTCCAGCATCAGCACCAAGCTACATTTAGGAAACTGTGAGGGTCCTGAGATGTAGGTGGCCATTGTCCACAGGGAGTGTCGTCCTGCACCGAGAGAGTAGAGGATTGTGGGTAAACAGAATTCTTAAGCTGAGGCGAGATTCAACAAGGGTTTTGATTGAGTGGTGTTGTCGGCTGGTTATGTATCAATGTATTGAAGGACGCATGACTCAGCCGTTACAGCTCCTCACGTGTTCTCTCCTGACTTCACTGAGACCACTGATGGTGAACAGTGGCCACTGCGGTCCCTCACCAAGAGAAACGCCCGTCCCAAAAACTAAAACATGCTTGTGACCACTGAATAACACAAACATCAAACAGCTGTGTTTCTTCAACACTGATGCCGGCAGTCACACGATGAATCAAACTGAGTCTTACCTGAACTGGTCACCTGCTGGACGGACGTGCTGACCAACATCAGCTGGATCCAGAAGGTCCACATGGCGGTCTGGACGAGCTGACACGGTTTATCTCAGACGACCTAGCTTTCGCTTTTCTCCAGCTGATTAAGTTCCGAAGCAGGCAGCTCAGGAATGCGGCCCAACAAGACGGGCCTGCCGAGCCTCTGAATCTTTCTGTCTCACTTCATTCACTTCTGCCGAATAACCAGGACAAAACTGAACCCAGTATGAACAATGTAGCAAAATGAGTCAAAAACTCCAATGAGAGTTTAGTGTCACTTAAGACATGAAGGTAACAATGTGGGAACAAAATAGAGTTTCTGACGGACGTAAGCTTCTGTGGTAAAACTAGATGCCCTGCTCCAGAGAAGATGAGTTCCCAACATCACTGGCAGTTAAGGGCTCATCAGAAACCCACTCCTGAACCCAAGCCGAGGATGAGTGGTGTTGCATTCAAGTTGTGGGGTATGAAGAGTCCCCACACATTAAGATTCAACACCTGGAGACCTTGCTCACTGATATGCCATTAGTGGTGTGGTAAATGGTGCTGAGGTGCCAACTGGAGGTCGGATAGATGCAACCATAGAAGTGGATAGTGAGAAGCATGGAAGTGGTGTCGTGTGAGTCCCTGTAAACAAGCAGAAGCTGAGTCCATCTGCCTCTACTGGGGTCCAAAGTCGTTGAAGACATTATCAAGGAGAATGAACAGGATACAGTTAAAGTCAGTCTCCATTCTCGTGTCCAAAACATCTGACGCAAAACCTCATCAGAGTGAGTGAGAGCCTGGACAGAATGTGGTGCAACCTTGTGTGAACCAGACCAGAAGAAGAACCCCTTGCTGCGACAGGGCCAATTGATCTGTTATACACAGTACCATCAAAAACTCCTGTAAATGGCTGTTTTCGTGCAGTGCGTGGGTCCAGAATATGACACGACTTAACGCTCTTTATCACTAACTTGAGTGCCAGTTGCAAGTCATTTCTACTTCACACCATATTAAACCAAACTAATCATTAAATAAACATCTAAAGGAAAGAGGTAGTTGAAGAAAAGAAGTGTGCAATCCAAGCGTTCGTTCTAAAAACAAACACACGTCCCCCGCCTTACCTCACATCACCCCATACTATTCCTGCACAGTGACCTGAGGCCGGGCACAGAAGCCCAGCACATGGCTCGGAATCTGGGGACGACAGAAGTCCAGGTCCCTGCAGGGCCCTCAAGCTTGTGCAGCCCCCATCTCTCCACACGCCCCTCACTCAACACACTCCTCAGGCGGGTGAGGAGCGCACACAGGCACACACACAGACCCCTGGGAGAAGTGAGACAACAGGGACTGTGATTCCTCAGAGCGACTCTCCCCTTTCCTCTCTCCACCTCTTCTTCTGCTCCCTGCTGAGGGCGACGTCCTGCACATGTGATACAACACACAGTCTCATGCTGCATTAGCCATACACCTCTGTGTCCTTGTGTGTCGCTCACAGCCATGTTCCCTGATGTGGCATCAAAACTGGGACAGGAACGTCACACTCACTCACTCTGGAACACGGTAGTGGATGGGGAAGCTGCAAATCTCTCAACCCTTGAAAATGAGTTTGGTTCTTATTTGAATGGTCTTTCATGGATGTTACCAGTCAGAAAAACAGGATTCATCTGATCAGCTGTGCTTCTCTTTCCATGTAACATACACTTTACAGTTGTAAGGCAGTCAAATTGTCAACAATAACAACTTTTCAGAAACAGATCAGAAACAGTTTCTGATCCTAGCAGAGGCACTGTTAGACTGGATTAAAAAAAAGGTACACACATTTACATGTAGCAAACTTGAAAACAAAACAACACCAGGAGGCTCAACACATGCACATCATTGTGTTTTATTGACAAGGAGGATGCATTGCTAGAACTCATGAAAAAATGGCCCACTATCTGACAACACATTCACAGATGTGAGTTTAGAAAACTGGCCAATGACTAGACAAAATGCATCACCTCACACTTCCCAAGAGACAGTCACCTTATGTAAAGCTTATCTCCTCAGATTATCTGCACTAATAATCCGTTGGACTGAGGGGTTTACATACATAATCTTAACCTAGTGACAGGATCAAGTCTCAGCAGTTCCACAACAGTAAATATCCAGATGTGCGTCCAGCGACAACACACACTTCTTGGTAGAGATTAGAGGCTTCTGAAGAAAGGTAATCAATGGGGCCATGTTTGTGACAAGAAAGTATAGACAGGAAAACGTAATTCAAAATAAGGGTTTTGTGTCTGTGAAGGATTTTTTTTTTCCAGTAGGTGTTACACTAGATTAACATGTCAATTTAATTCTAATTTGTTTGAGTGACAAGTCTAATGTCATGCCTCCATTTTCAGCTAAACTTTTTAAATGTGACCTGAAAAATGATCTATTTTCAGAGCAAAGTTACCTAGTAATGTCTTTTTGAGTGAGTGAAGGTGTCAAAGTACTCAACCTGATTCTCCTATTTAAAAAAAAATGTGGATGAGATTCCTAATTTGTAATACATGGTGTTCTGGTTGAGTCAGTGGAGGAGGTGGCGAAGCGGTTTTAATGAGGTACCAAAGATTACCTGGCTCACACAGCGATGTCACACTTGATCATTAGAGCACAGCAGACGTCCTCCATCTGTGCAGTTATTACCGAGAGGAAGTCTGTTTTGGGTTCCTCATAACACCTTGGTGATGTCGACCACTGAGTGTAGGAAAGGGCCTCTGACAGAACTGCCATTTATTAAACTGAATGCATGGCGTCAAATAGGGACTATTTTCAGTGGACTTTTTTTTTGTAATGCCGAGGTGAGCCTTCGTTGTTTCGCCTTCTGCGCCATGTCCTGTCCCTTGGTCACACATTGTCACTCCTAAGGCAACAAATAGTGATAAAGTAGGCATGATATGGGCGGTGTATATATATATATATATTCACGTATATGTGTGTCCTGCGTTTCCTGTGTATACCAACCGTAGTGTGTTTTCCTATGCACTGTTTTATAAACAGGACCCTTAGTCTTTATCTCATCATGGGTGACAAGCTTAGTCGTCCAGGACAGGCGCAAAACAAGGAGGTCATTCCTGCACATTTGACGGAACCATATGGTTGGACCATCTAGTTAAACCTGCAGGAGAGACGGCATTTCCAATGTGGAGGCGGCCACAGGCCAGACTTGTTGGGGAGATGACTTCTCCTAGCTGGCTGGGGAACACCACCCTTTGGGGAAGAGGTGTTCATAGCTTGGGCTGCACCCTTTACAGTGTCACAGATCAAATGTCAATGAAATGGAGATCAGAGATATTCAGTTCAAGTGTTGACTGAGGCTGACAGTAGAGAGCACCTTTGTTTCCATTCCAAAGACGTTCCATGCCCAAGTCAGGTCAAGAGTAAAGATTATATTGCACTACATTAACAATGACATTCGTCGGTGGGATGACAAATACATCACTGTAACAAAAGTTTGTGGTGTTTGAAAGTAAGTTTCCAGTGCTGCATAACGCTACTTGTGTCATGATCCTGCTTTTATTTTGTCTTTTGAGTCCTGGTTTTGTTTACCTCCCGTTCTTCCTGTTTCTTTGGCACACGGCTGGAGCCAATCTACCTCTGATCACCCTGATTAGAAAAACACCTGGACTCCAGCAACATGTGCCAGATCGTGTCTTCCAGTTCCTCCGTTTCTCCCATTGTTTCCCTCTGAGTTTTCTAGTTCCCTGTGATTTCTCCTCTCGTTCCTGAGTTTTGGATTCTTCTTGTTCCCCGTGGTAACTCCTGGTTCTCGTGGCTCTCCTTGTTTCGGTCTCTCGTTCTGTGCGTTAGCTAGCTTACTTTCCTCGTTCTCGTGGCTCTCCTTGTTTCGGTCTCTCGTTCTGTGCGTTAGCTAGCTTACTTTCCTCGTTCTCGTGGCTCTCCTTGTTTCGGTCTCTCGTTCTGTGCGATAGCTAGCTTACTTTCCTCGTTCTCGTGGCTCTCCTTGTTTCGGTCTCTCGTTCTGTGCGTTAGCTAGCTTACTTTCCTCGTTCTCGTGGCTCTCCTTGTTTCGGTCTCTCGTTCTGTGCGTTAGCTAGCTTACTTTCCTCGTTCTCGTGGCTCTCCTTGTTTCGGTCTCTCGTTCTGTGCGTTAGCTAGCTTACTTTCCTCGTTCTCGTGGCTCTCCTTGTTTCGGTCTCTCGTTCTGTGCGTTAGCTAGCTTACTTTCCTCGTTCTCGTGGCTCTCCTTGTTTCGGTCTCTCGTTCTGTGCGTTAGCTAGCTTACTTTCCTCGTTCTCGTGGCTCTCCTTGTTTCGGTCTCTCCTTCTGTGCGTTAGCTAGCTTACTTTCCTCGTTCTCGTGGCTCTCCTTGTTTCGGTCTCTCGTTCGGTGCGTTAGCTAGCTTACTTTCCTCGTTCTCGTGGCTCTCCTTGTTTCGGTCTCTCCTTCTGTGCGTTAGCTAGCTTACTTTCCTCGTTCTCGTGGCTCTCCTTGTTTCGGTCTCTCGTTCGGTGCGTTAGCTAGCTTACTTTCCTCGTTCTCGTGGCTCTCCTTGTTTCGGTCTCTCGTTCTGTGCGTTAGCTAGCTTACTTTCCTCGTTCTCGTGGCTCTCCTTGTTTCGGTCTCTCGTTCTGTGCGTTAGCTAGCTTACTTTCCTCGTTCTCGTGGCTCTCCTTGTTTCGGTCTCTCGTTCTGTGCGTTAGCTAGCTTACTTTCCTCGTTCTCGTGGCTCTCCTTGTTTCGGTCTCTCGTTCTGTGCGTTAGCTAGCTTACTTTCCTCGTTCTCGTGGCTCTCCTTGTTTCGGTCTCTCGTTCTGTGCGTTAGCTAGCTTACTTTCCTCGTTCTCGTGGCTCTCCTTGTTTCGGTCTCGCGTTCTGTGCGTTAGCTAGCTTACTTTCCTCGTTCTCATGGCTCTCCTTGTTTCGGTCTCTCGTTCTGTGCATTAGCTAGCTTACTTTCCTCGTTCTCGTGGCTCTCCTTGTTTCGGTCTCTCGTTCTGTGCGTTAGCTAGCTTACTTTCCTCGTTCTCTTGGCTCTCCTTGATTGGTCTCTTGTTCTGTGAGCTAGCTAACTTTAGATTATTCTTTGTTAAACCCTGGTGCCTGAGTTTAGTGTTTTGTTTCTCCCAGTTTCCATGCGTTTCCTGTTCTCTTTTGTAGTTTATTCTCGGCTCGTTGTACATTCAGCTTTTGCTTAGTTTCTCCCGGTTCGGTGACGCTTTCTGTTGTGTTTTTGTTTATTTAATTATTAAACATTATTTCTAACTCGCTCCTGCCTAACTGTAACCTTCACCACTTGCACTTGGGTCCAACTCCACGTCCTCAGGACGTGGCTTTCCCTCCTCGTTCCCTCGAATCGTGACAACTTGATCCTCCACCAGAGCCGTAGCGTGATTGTTCATCCCACTCCTGCCAGAAACAGAGAGACTAGACAAATAGACAAGGGTGGGGAAAGTGGTTGGTGAGTTTATCCCATGGCGGCAACCAGCCTGATGTCAGTGGGGCCATCCTGGCACATCGGGTGGGCCATGTGTCCATCCCAGCATTCCTTGGGAGTTGTGCAATCTTGCCATGTTGTATTTAGCTCCTGTGCAGGTGGCCCCGCCTCCCCCCCGCTCAAACTTTTGGCAGCAAGACTTTGAGAAGTGTTAGCGCTCAGACAAAGCAGCGTGTTAGTAAACTGCACATCACAGGCACTTGAAGACATTTGGCATCCGATGTAGAGCAGAAACCCTCAATGTGATTCTTATCTGGGAGTACAGACAGACAGGCGGCAAAACAATTTAGCCTTCTTTTCGGAGGTTACAGCCCGAGTGAAGCTGCAATGTCTGCATGTTGGCAGCAACAAACATATGATATCAACTTTGCTCACTAAATAACTCATCTGCTTATCTCAAACTGTGCATCCCCTAAAAGTGAGTTTAACCTCTAAGCAAAGTTCTCAGGGGACCCATCGACAACTTTATTCAACCATGTAAAAGAAGATTGAGTTCAGCATGTTATACAGTTTAAGTTTGATACGTAAGTTTCAGTGTGAACAGAGAGCGTTGGAGTCGCTTCATATCACCATTTGGGCGAAATCAAAGTGCAATAAATTGAAGTAAATAAAATGTGAGTAAACATGGCTGCGGTTTTGACATTGACTTCCCAATATCCCTGAAGATTCTCTGTTGAGCAAAAAAGAGATTTCTTTGTATGAATATTTTTTTATCTAAGGAAACGTAATGTGACCTGTGCACAGATTCGCAGATAAAACTGTATTCATTTCATTGCGAACAGGCGATGAATTCAAATCAAAAGTTGACCTGTCATTCACAATCTAAACAGACGACAATGTTATTGTGACATTATTGTTGTATTTAAACAACCATTCACACAAGGTCTCGCGGAGCCAAGAGCCCTGATTGTCATCTGTGTGCAGTGGCATTCCTCCCCCCCCTTCCTCATTGTCTCATTCTACTGTTGCACCGCATTGTCAGATTGTCACCCAAAATGTAAATGTAAACATTTCACCTACACAATGGCCGCAATATTTTAGTGTGGTAATCCTCAATCAACAGGCCCCGTTGGGGGAAAACGGAGTGTGTGTGTGTGTGCTTCCTGGCAGTCGGCCAGTTCTTTCCTCTGTACCAAACACTGAACCAAGTCGGTTGCTTAGTGGAAACAGACAAGCCAAATCGGTGCAGAGTGACCTATTTTGTTGCCGTGTGCCGCTGGGAGCGGGTTTTTTTTTCCCCCCAAACTAACCCCTGTCTGCTCGCCGCCCCTTTCAATGAGGGGAAAAAAGACCTCCCCCCCTTTCAAAAAATGGTAGAAGATTTGCCCACCAGTGGATGATGGACTTGAACGCCACACCTACTGATGTGGTCCGAGCGCTTCCCTTCGCGCTCCCTCCCCTCTTCAGAGGCACCTAATTATGAAAACCCTGACTCATTTACATGGCCATGTTTGATCTAAATTACACTCCAAACCACACCAAATTAGGATCATCTGTGAATGTAAAACACTTTTTTTCCTCTTTGGGCCCCCTCCCCTTCTCTTTCTCCGCTCAGACCAGCGAGCTCTGCAGGGCACATGTTCAAATGATGAAGGGGGGATTTACAGTGTTCAACATCCTCTGGAGACCTGAGCACCCGGAGTCCCTCACAATTATCCCAGGATCTGATCTGCACCCCCGCCCGTCCCGCACCCAAACCAGAGCGGGCCTCTTCCTCGGACTGATTCCACGTAACAGCCGCACATTAATTACAATCTGCCAATGGCTGGCTGGGGCTAATTGTGAGTGCTTATTATGCATTCATGTTCTCATAATGTACATGGTCTTCGCTCTCATTCCATGGTGTTTGTTTTTGTCTATTATCGACTCGTAAATACCTTAAAGCTGCAGTCATGAGTTGCTGATGTCATCTTAATATTTTGGGCTATTTATAACTGGCACTTGCATTTGCCATCACACTCTCATCCTGCATCTAAAATATGGGAAACATGGAGCTTCAGAAGCAGAGGACAGTGAGAGAGAGTAACAAAAATGGTGTCTGGATTTCACATCAGAGACATTTGTTTTAAAAAAAAATAAGTCATTGGTTTGGAAATGTCTAATAGCCGATTAAATAAAAAAAAAAAAAAAAAAAAAAAAAATATATATATATATATATATATATATATATATATATATATATATATATATATATAGACGATTCCAGACGGTTCCGTAGCATCCAATGCAAAACCACCAGATTCAGGAATAGTTTCGTTCCTGGTGCTGTCAGGCTGCTGAATGTTAAATAGTAGCTGCAATGCTGTTTATTTGTTTATTTGTACATCTTCTGGACTAGTATTTATCTAATATTTATTTATTTTTGGACATATAGTTTTGTTTTTGGAAACCGGAGGCCTCAGATCGAAATTTCATTGCCATAATATAATGTAATGTTTTTGTGCAATGACAATAAAGAAAGTCTAAGTCTAAGTCTAAATATATATCAATGCGTGTAAAAATATATATTTTATTTTATTTGACCCATTTTTATTATTTATTTATTATTGGGGACAACCAAAAATCAATTGATCATCTTCACAATGACTCTTCAAAAACCCTTTTGTTCTTACATATTTACAATGTCAAAGACAATAAACAAGACCATATGTGATTCTAACTATCCAATCCAAACTATTATCCAACTACTCCAGTTCTGTCAGTTTGTCAATGACCACAACATGACCACTGTGTTTTGTCCAAAATCTACCACAATCTTTGATTTATTTATTTCACTTCAAATGAAATCTGCAAATGAAATCAACCTTTTGGACCTTAGCAGTGTAAAAAGCAACAACATATGGCCAATATTGCAGGTCACCACCTGCAACATAAACAAATAACAGATATGCCCATTGAGAGTGGTAAAGTAGTGAGAATGACAAAGAAAAATAATTTAAAAATAGGAAAAAACAATGTGACATTTGATCAAACAACGTCCAAATGACTCTTTAAAAAGCCTTTAGCTCTGAAGTGTTTACAATGGTGTGTTGTTTTTCCATTTCATTCTTCCATTAAATTGAGAACTTACTGTTTCTTGTCATGAGTGATTCCGGCCAAATAATCTGCCAACTTGATTTTGTATACACTTTAAGCAAAGCTTTTTCTCAATGTGAGCATCAGCTGTTCTTTGTCACTGGACATGAACAATGGCCATATTTTAGGAGTGACTTCTTCCCTTTAAAGGCCTGGTCTTGAATTGAACAATCTGGTTCTGATCATTTTGAAGTTGCGGCAGGAATAATTAGGAACACGCAACTGGAAAAGAAGAAGGCAAACGTTAACCAATGATAAAGCATTTGAAGGAGAATCTGCTGCACATTTAACAAGTGGCTCATTCCAAGGCGATGAATTAGTGGCTTGAAACCCGGGGAACTTCCTAGCCAAGGCTCTGTTGAGCGCACCTCCAGAAGTGAGGACAGCTGTGATGCCAGGTGAGGCTGAGGTGGACTGCTGGGCGCTTCAGCATGTGAGCTTGAGGTTAAAAGGGGCAGCCGTGAAGTTCAAGCAGTTGCTTCTCTTTGCCGTTTGGCGCCACCAAAGCGCTGCGTCGCCTGCTTTTGAGCAAAACGTCTGATTATTGAACTGAGATCAAACATCTCCCCACAAATCTTTGAACAGGCAGCCAAACGACGGAGAGCACTGCTATTCTGAGAAGTTTGTTTTCATGCCTTCTGTTGTGGTTTGCCTGGGCGGGTGAGCCGCGGCTCTTTTCCCCAAATCCGCAGAGCCTGGATCCAATAAGGCTCTGTATCTGAGTGTGGCGGTGTGGTTGGCAGAGGCAGGATGCTTCAATCTACCTACTTGTACCCCCTTCGCTCCCCGAGCCGCAGCCTAGGTGCTTTTTCTCTTTCAAGCCTTCGAGACTTAATTCGCAACAAATGTTCCGGAGTCTTTGTTCGTGCCACAAAGAAAGACGACTCCTTCAAAGGCTCGAGCCCCACAGGTACACTCGCAGGACGTTTGTTGACACAAGTCGTCTTGATTTCAAACTTGGTATCGACTTTTATAACTCTCCGCAGACGGAGCAGCGGCTGATAAAGCCGCTTCTGACAGGCCTGTTGAGGTTAGAAATTAATGTAATACCTCTGGAATGTTTCCCAAAACCCTGAATGACGATGTGATCAAACACACCCGTTTTCATCTTTTGTCACCACTCGGACCATTCCAAGTTTTCCCCCACTCATTTAAGCACGCACTACTAAAGGAAAAAGAAAAAAGATGCAAACAGTCGAGGCAACAAATCTACCAGGGGTTTATAAAAACAACCCAAAAAAGAAAAAAGATCATGTTGCTGCTCACGGAAAACAGCCGGGACTGTAATTTGGGCATTTTTTTTTTTCTCTACCTGAATTCAGACTTTCCACAACCCTCTAGGATACAGTGTGAACTTGGTGACCCTGGGGCTTTTTGTGAAACCCTGCAACTTTAAATATGTATGGCAAGATAAATACACAGAATCAAGGCAAAGCTCCCGATCATCCTAAAAAAAGGAATATGAAAGCAGCTGCTCTTTTTTTTTTTTCAGGAAAACAAGAGATTTTCCTCCGACTAAAAATGTCAAAATCAGTTGTTTCAGAACCACCACAAACCAAAAAGATTATATATCTGGTGAGTTACAAGCCAGAAGGAGGCAACGAAAACCTCCGGGTGAATTTCAATGGGTTTCTTTCAAACACATTCAACATGAATAGTTTCAATAACAGGCCAAAATAATGCTTCAATGAGTCATTTTCCCATTTGCTCGACTGCCTTCAACCCGCACGACGCCCATGTCCACAAGGTGTGTGACCAGGAAGAAGAATACAGCTCTCTTCTTTCACACGATGAGTGAATAATGGACTCTTCTCTTGGTGAATCAAGGAGTTAAAAATGCTCCTCACTGCCGTTTGACCTCCTTCTATCTCAATTAGCGACGCAGGCCAAAAGTCAGAATGCCAATGAAGTGATTCTCAGCTAATAACTCCAACCAGACACATTTTAAGTTCCCCTTAGTCGCCTTTTGATCTCCTGCGCTGTCTTGAATGGCGCTGAAGCGGGGGCTGTTTGCCATAGCCAGGGGCACTGGGACGCGGCGAGACGGGGACACGCCACGAAAATCTGACTGTCAACGTGCCCCCCTCAATTTATTAAGCGGCCCTCAGAGCACTGAGCCGGGATTTTGACCCTGATAATGCAAAGCCTAGGGGGAAATGGCATGGAGAAGCAAGCTCTGCGTCCTGTTGTGCCGCGGTCAAAATGAGATGCTAATTAATTACCATTGGCATCTTTAGCAATGCGTGTCAGCTCCTATTTGGTGTATCAATCTGTTATGGGATCAAACCGAGGCGTGTGAGGCCGCCGCCGCTTCCTGAAGTTGACTGGTTGCAGGAGTTTCGGCCTCAGGTCACGGCAAACGCTGACTGCAACCCAGTCCTGATGAAGACAAGTTCAACTTCCCTGCAGCCCGCTGTCATGAATTGGATCACATCATGGATCAATAACAATGAATCACCCAGCTGCAGACACTTGGACAAACACTTTTTTTTTTTCTTTTGCACATGGACTTTTGGGCCCAATCTTACGTCTGACAGGGATTAAAGAGCATGATCATTCGAGGTGCTACATATACTAAGTGACACAATTGATTATACAGTGCGAAAGGAGCTCAACCTGAAACCAAACCTCTGTGTGTCTTTTAATGCGCTTGTGGGACAATGTGTCCACCTGTAACGTCCACTCTGGGACACAAAAGTCCACCTGAAAATAGTCTTGTGTTGAGTGAGAATGTGTTGGAGCAGTCATACCTGCAAATCCATCACACAGCAGGAGGTTATTTCATCATGACTGTGACTGTGAGCCGCGAAATAGCAGCAAAAGAAGAAAAGAAAAAGAAACCTAATCTTCTGAGAGTGTTGAGGAACATGTCACTAAAGTTGGTGTTGAAATGATT